>NC_138182.1:97286670-98486670 GCF_964194105.1 Spermophilus citellus
CAGAAATCTCAGCAACTATGATTTCACCCAACCTGGGTGATACTTTCAGGTAATGATCAGTACACTAAGCCCACTTGGTTCCCCAAATTTCGTTCTTCTATGTTGAAGCGTTCGTTTCCAGTAAGAGTTTGAATTTTGGCGTTTCACTCTGTTTTCTCCTATATTGATAGATGTATTTGGAACTCTAAATCAAACACGGTTTGTGCTACCTTCTTCAAACTTGACAAAGTAAAGCAGTTTCAAGTTCTAGCTCTATGTTCTGTTTCCTCTTGATGTAGCACTCAGCAGTGACTGAGGAGAAACACTTTCATTGAAAGGGGTTGCCAAGCTTCCCAAAATTGCGAGTCTCCAGAAATCTCAGCAACTATTTTTTAACCCAAACTGGATGATACTTTCAGGTAATGATCAGTACACTAAGCTCACTTGGTTCCCCAAATTTCGTTCTTTTATGTTGAAGCGTTCGCTTCCAGTAACTGTTTGAATTTTGGCGTTTCACTCTGTTTTCTCCTATATTGACAGATGTATTTGGAACTCTAAATCAAACACGGTTTGTGCTAGCTTCTTGAAACTTGACACAGTAAAGCAGTTTCACGTTCTATCTCTATGTTCTGTTTCCTCTTGATGTTGCACACAACAGTGACTGAGGAGAAACACTTTCATTGAAAGGGGTTGCCAAGCTTCCAAAAATTACGATTCCCCAGAAATCTCAGCAACTATTTTTTCACCCAAACTGGATGATACTTTCAGGTAATGATGAGTACACTAAGCCCACTGGGTTCCCCAAATTTCGTTCTTCTATGTTGAAGCGTTCGTTTCCAGTAACAGTTTGAATTTTGGCGTTTCACTCTGTTTTCTCCTATATTGATAGATGTATTTGCAACTCTAAACCAAACACGGTTTGTGCTAGCTTCTTGAAACTTGACACAATAAAGCAGTTTCAAGTTCTATCTCTATGTTCTGTTTCCTCTTGATGTAGCCCTAAGCAGTGACTGGGGAGAAACACTTACATTGAAAGGGGTTGCCAAGCTTCCAGAAATTACGAGTCTCCAGAAATCTCAGCAACTATGATTTCACCCAAACTGGATGATACTTTCAGGTAATGATCAGTACACTAAGCCCACTTGGTTCCCCAAATTTCGTTCTTCTATGTTGAAGCGTTCGTTTCCAGTAACAGTTTGAATTTTGGCGTTTCACTCTGTTTTCTCCTATATTGATAGACGTATTTGGAACTCTAAATCAAACACGGTTTGTGCTACCTTCTTCAAACTTGACACAGTAAAGCAGTTTCAAGTTCTAGCTCTATGTTCTGTTTACTCTTGATGTAGCACTCAGCAGTGACTGAGGAGAAACACTTTAATTGAAAGGGGTTGCCAAGCTTCCCAAAATTGCGAGTCTCCAGAAATCTCAGCAACTATTTTTTAACCCAAACTGGATGATACTTTCAGGTAATGATCAGTACACTAAGCTCACTTGGTTCCCCAAATTTCGTTCTTTTATGTTGAAGCGTTCGCTTCCAGTAACTGTTTGAATTTTGGCGTTTCACTCTGTTTTCTCCTATACTGACAGATGTATTTGGAACTCTAAATCAAACACGGTTTGTGCTAGCTTCTTGAAACTTGACACAGTAAAGCAGTATCACGTTCTATCTCTATGTTCTGTTTCCTCTGGATGTAGCCCTAAGCAGTGACTGGGGGAAAACACTTTCATTGAAAGGGGTTGCCAAGCTTCCAGAAATTACGAGTCTCCAGAAATCTCAGCAACTATGATTTCACCCAACCTGGATGATACTTTCAGGTAATGATCAGTACACTAAGCCCACTTGGTTCCCCAAATTTCGTTCTTCTATGTTGAAGCGTTCGTTTCCAGTAACAGTTTGAATTTTGGCGTTTCACTCTGTTTTCTCCTATATTGATAGATGTATTTGGAACTCTAAACCAAACACGGTTTGTGCAAGCTTCTTGAAACTTGAAACAGTAAAGCAGTTTCACGTTCTATCTCTATGTTTTCTTTCCTCTTGATGTAGCACTCAGCAGTGACTGAGGAGAAACACTTTCATTGAAAGGGGTTGCCAAGCTTCCCAAAATTGCGAGTCTCTAGAAATCTCAGCAAACATTTTTGTACCCAATGTGGATGATACTTTCAGGTAATGATCAGTACACTATGCTCACTTCGTTCCCCAAATTTCGTTCTTCTATGTTGAAGCGTTCGTTTCCAGTAACAGTTTGAATTTTGGCGTTTCACTCTGTTTTCTCCTATATTGATAGACATATTTGGAACTCTAAATCAAACACGGTTTGTGCTACCTTCTTCAAACTTGACACAGTAAAGCAGTTTCAAGTTCTAGCTCTATGTTCTGTTTACTCTTGATGTAGCACTCAGCAGTGACTGAGGAGAAACACTTTCATTGAAAGGGGTTGCCAAGCTTCCCAAAATTGCGAGTCTCCAGAAATCTCAGCAACTATTTTTTAACCCAAACTGGATGATACTTTCAGGTAATGATCAGTACACTAAGCTCACTTGGTTCCCCAAATTTCGTTCTTTTATGTTGAAGCGTTCGCTTCCAGTAACTGTTTGAATTTTGGCGTTTCACTCTGTTTTCTCCTATACTGACAGATGTATTTGGAACTCTAAATCAAACACGGTTTGTGCTAGCATCTTGAAACTTGACACAGTAAAGCAGTATCACGTTCTATCTCTATGTTCTGTTTCCTCTGGATGTAGCCCTAAGCAGTGACTGGGGAAAAATACTTTCATTGAAAGGGGTTGCCAAGCTTCCAGAAATTACGATTCCCCAGAAATCTCAGCAACTATTTTTTCACCCAAACTGGATGATACTTTCAGGTAATGATGAGTACACTAAGCCCACTGGGTTCCCCAAATTTCGTTCTTCTATGTTAAAGCGTTCGTTTCCAGTAACTGTTTGAATTTTGGCGTTTCACTCTGTTTTCTCCTATACTGACAGATGTATTTGGAACTCTAAACCGAACACGGTTTGTGCTAGCTTCTTGAATCTTGACACAGTAAAGCCGTTTCACGTTCTATCTCTATGTTCTGTTTCCTCTTGATGTAGCACTCAGCAGTGACTGGGGAGAAATACTTTCATTGACAGGGGTTGCCAAGCTTCCAGAAATTACGAGTCTCCAGAAATCTCAGCAACTATGATTTCACCCAACATGGATGATACTTTCAGGTAATGATCAGTACACTAAGCCCACTTGGTTCCCCAAATTTCGTTCTTCTATGTTGAAGCGTTCGTTTCCAGTAACAGTTTGAATTTTGGCGTTTCACTCTGTTTTCTCCTATATTGATAGACGTATTTGGAACTCTAAATCAAACACGGTTTGTGCTACCTTCTTCAAACTTGACACAGTAAAGCAGTTTCAAGTTCTAGCTCTATGTTCTGTTTACTCTTGATGTAGCACTCAGCAGTGACTGAGGAGAAACACTTTCATTGAAAGGGGTTGCCAAGCTTCCCAAAATTGCGAGTCTCCAGAAATCTCAGCAACTATTTTTTAACCCAAACTGGATGATACTTTCAGGTAATGATCAGTACACTAAGCTCACTTGGTTCCCCAAATTTCGTTCTTTTATGTTGAAGCCTTCGCTTCCAGTAACTGTTTGAATTTTGGCGTTTCACTCTGTTTTCTCCTATACTGACAGATGTATTTGGAACTCTAAATCAAACACGGTTTGTGCTAGCTTCTTGAAACTTGACACAGTAAAGCAGTATCACGTTCTATCTCTATGTTCTGTTTCCTCTGGATGTAGCCCTAAGCAGTGACTGGGGGAAAACACTTTCATTGAAAGGGGTTGCCAAGCTTCCAGAAATTACGAGTCTCCAGAAATCTCAGCAACTATGATTTCACCCAACCTGGATGATACTTTCAGGTAATGATCAGTACACTAAGCCCACTTGGTTCCCCAAATTTCGTTCTTCTATGTTGAAGCGTTCGTTTCCAGTAACAGTTTGAATTTTGGCGTTTCACTCTGTTTTCTCCTATATTGATAGATGTATTTGGAACTCTAAACCAAACACGGTTTGTGCAAGCTTCTTGAAACTTGAAACAGTAAAGCAGTTTCACGTTCTATCTCTATGTTTTCTTTCCTCTTGATGTAGCACTCAGCAGTGACTGAGGAGAAACACTTTCATTGAAAGGGGTTGCCAAGCTTCCCAAAATTGCGAGTCTCTAGAAATCTCAGCAAACATTTTTGTACCCAATGTGGATGATACTTTCAGGTAATGATCAGTACACTATGCTCACTTCGTTCCCCAAATTTCGTTCTTCTATGTTGAAGCGTTCGTTTCCAGTAACAGTTTGAATTTTGGCGTTTCACTCTGTTTTCTCCTATATTGATAGATGTATTTGGAACTCTAAATCAAACACGGTTTGTGCTAGCTTCTTGAAACTTGACACAGTAAAGCAGTTTCAAGTTCTATCTCTATGTTCTGTTTCCTCTGGATGTAGCCCTAAGCAGTGACTGGGGAGAAATACTTTCATTGACAGGGGTTGCCAAGCTTCCAGAAATTACGAGTCTACAGAAATCTCAGCAACTATGATTTCACCCAACCTGGATGATACCTTCAGGTAATGATCAGTACACTAAGCCCACTTGGTTCCCCAAATTTCGTTCTTCTATGTTGAAGCGTTCGTTTCCAGTAACAGTTTGAATTTTGGCGTTTCACTCTGTTTTCTCCTATATTGATAGATGTATTTGGAACTCTAAATCAAACACGGTTTGTGCTAGCTTCTTGAAACTTGACACAGTAAAGCAGTTTTACGTTCTATCTCTATTTTCTCTTTCCCCTTGATGTAGCACTCAGCAGTGACTGAGGAGAAACACTTTCATTGAAAGGGGTTGCCACGCTCCCCAAAATTGCGAGTCTCCAGAAATCTCAGCAACTATTTTTTCACCCAAACTGGATGATACTTTCAGGTAATAATCAGTACACTAAGCCCACTTGGTTCCCCAAATTTCGTTCTTTTATGTTGAAGCGTTCGCTTCCAGTAACTGTTTGAATTTTGGCGTTTCACTCTATTTTCTCCTATACTGACAGATGTATTTAGAACTCTAAATCAAACACGGTTTGTGCTACCTTCTTCAAACTTGACACAGTAAAGCAGTTTCACGTTCTATCTCTATGTTCTGTCTCCTCTTGATGTAGCCCTAAGCAGTGACTGGGGAAAAATACTTTCATTGAAAGGGGTTGCCAAGCTTCCAGAAATTACGAGTCTCCAGAAATCTCAGCAACTATGATTTCACCCAAACTTGATGATACTTTCAGGTAATGATCAGTACACTAAGCTCACTTGGTTCCCCAAATTTCGTTCTTCTATGTTAAAGCGTTCGTTTCCAGTAACTGTTTGAATTTTGGCGTTTCACTCTGTTTTCTCCTATACTGACAGATGTATTTGGAACTCTAAACCGAACACGGTTTGTGCTAGCTTCTTGAATCTTGACACAGTAAAGCTGTTTCACGTTCTATCTCTATGTTCTGTTTCCTCTTGATGTAGCACTCAGCAGTGACTGGGGAGAAATACTTTCATTGACAGGGGTTGCCAAGCTTCCAGAAATTACGAGTCTCCAGAAATCTCAGCAACTATGATTTCACCCAACCTGGATGATACTTTCAGGTAATGATCAGTACACTAAGCTCACTTGGTTCCCCAAATTTCGTTCTTTTATGTTGAAGCGTTCGCTTCCAGTAACTGTTTGAATTTTGGCGTTTCACTCTGTTTTCTCCTATATTGATAGATGTATTTGGAACTCTAAATCAAACACGGTTTGTGCTACCTTCTTCAAACTTGACAAAGTAAAGCAGTTTCAAGTTCTAGCTCTATGTTCTGTTTCCTCTTGATGTAGCACTCAGCAGTGACTGAGGAGAAACACTTTCATTGAAAGGGGTTGCCAAGCTTCCCAAAATTGCGCGTCTCCAGAAATCTCAGCAACTATGATTTCACCCAAACTGGATGATACTTTCAGGTAATGATCAGTACACTAAGCCCACTTGGTTCCCCTAATTTCGTTCTTCTATGTTGAAGCGTTCGTTTCCAGTAACAGTTTGAATTTTGGCGTTTCACTCTGTTTTCTCCTATATTGATAGATGTATTTGGAACTCTAAACCAAACACGGTTTGTGCTAGATTCTTGAAACTTGACACAGTAAAGCAGTTTCACGTTCTATCTCTATGTTCTGTTTCCTCTTGATATAGCACTCAGCAGTGACTGAGGAGAAACACTTTCATTGAAAGGGGTTGCCAAGCTTCCCAAAATTGCGAGTCTCCAGAAATCTCAGCATCTATTTTTTCACCCAAACTGGATGATACTTTCAGGTAATGATCAGTACACTAAGCTCACTTGGTTCCCCAAATTTCGTTCTTTTATGTTGAAGCGTTCGCTTCCAGTAACTGTTTGAATTTTGGCGTTTCACTCTGTTTTCTCCTATACTGACAGATGTATTTGGAACTCTAAATCAAACACGGTTTGTGCTAGCTTCTTGAAACTTGACACAGTAAAGCAGTTTCACGTTCTATCTCTATGTTCTGTTTCCTCTGGATGTAGCCGTAAGCAGTGACTGGGGAGAAATACTTTCATTGACAGGGGTTGCCAAGCTTCCAGAAATTACGAGTCTCCAGAAATCTCAGCAACTATGATTTCACCCAACCTGGATGATACTTTCAGGTAATGATCAGTACACTAAGCCCACTTGGTTCCCCAAATTTCGTTCTTCTATGTTGAAGCGTTCGTTTCCAGTAACTGTTTGAATTTTGGCGTTTCACTCTGTTTTCTCCTATACTGACAGATGTATTTGGAACTCTAAATCAAACACGGTTTGTGCTAGCTTCTTGAAACTTGACACAGTAAAGCAGTTTCACGTTCTATCTCTATGTTCTATTTCCTCTGGATGTAGCCCTAAGCAGTGACTGGGGAAAAATACTTTCATTGACAGGGGTTGCCAAGCTTCCAGAAATTACGAGTCTCCAGAAATCTCAGCAACTATGATTTCACCCAACCTGGGTGATACTTTCAGGTAATGATCAGTACACTAAGCCCACTTGGTTCCCCAAATTTCGTTCTTCTATGTTGAAGCGTTCGTTTCCAGTAAGAGTTTGAAATTTGGCGTTTCACTCTATTTTCTCCTATATTGATATATGTATTTGGAACTCTAAATCAAACACAGTTTGTGCTACCTTCTTCAAACTTGACACAGTAAAGCAGTTTCAAGTTCTAGCTCTATGTTCTGTTTCCTCTTGATGTAGCACTCAGCAGTGACTGAGGAGAAACACTTTCATTGAAAGGGGTTGCCAAGCTTCCCAAAATTGCGAGTCTCCAGAAATCTCAGCAACTATTTTTTAACCCAAACTGGATGATACTTTCAGGTAATGATCAGTACACTAAGCTCACTTGGTTCCCCAAATTTCGTTCTTTTATGTTGAAGCGTTCGCTTCCAGTAACTGTTTGAATTTTGGCGTTTCACTCTGTTTTCTCCTATACTGACAGATGTATTTGGAACTCTAAATCAAACACGGTTTGTGCTAGCTTCTTGAAACTTGACACAGTAAAGCAGTTTCACGTTCTATCTCTATGTTTTCTTTCCTCTTGATGTAGCACTCAGCAGTGACTGAGGAGAAACACTTTCATTGAAAGGGGTTGCCAAGCTTCCCAAAATTGCGAGTCTCTAGAAATCTCAGCAAACATTTTTGTACCCAACGTGGATGATACTTTCAGGTAATGATCAGTACACTAAGCTCACTTCGTTTCCCAAATTTCGTTCTTCTATGTTGAAGCGTTCGTTTCCAGTAACAGTTTGAATTTTCGCGTTTCACTCTGTTTTCTCCTATACTGACAGATGTATTTGGAACTCTAAATCAAACACGGTTTGTGCTAGCTTCTTGAAACTTGACACAGTAAAGCAGTATCACGTTCTATCTCTATGTTCTGTTTCCTCTTGATATAGCACTCAGCAGTGACTGAGGAGAAACACTTTCATTGAAATGGTTTGCCAAGCTCCCCAAAATTGCGAGTCTCCAGAAATCTCAGCAACTATTTTTTCACCCAAACTGGATGATACTTTCAGGTAATAATCAGTACACTAAGCTCACTTGGTTCCCCAAATTTCGTTCTTTTATGTTGAAGCGTTCGCTTCCAGTAACTGTTTGAATTTTGGCGTTTCACTCTGTTTTCTCCTATACTGACAGATGTATTTGGAACTCTAAATCAAACACGGTTTGTGCTAGATTCTTGAAACTTGACACAGTAAAGCAGTATCACGTTCTATCTCTATGTTCTGTTTCCTCTGGATGTAGCCCTAAGCAGTGACTGGGGAGAAACACTTTCATTGAAAGGGGTTGCCAAGCTTCCAGAAATTACGAGTCTCCAGAAATCTCAGCAACTATGATTTCACCCAACCTGGATGATACTTTCAGGTAATGATCAGTACACTAAGCCCACTTGGTTCCCCAAATTTCGTTCTTCTATGTTGAAGCGTTCGTTTCCAGTAAGAGTTTGAATTTTGGCGTTTCACTCTATTTTCTCCTATATTGATAGATGTATTTGGAACTCTAAATCAAACACGGTTTGTGCTACCTTCTTCAAACTTGACACAGTAAAGCAGTTTCAAGTTCTATCTCTATGTTCTGTCTCCTCTTGATGTAGCCCTAAGCAGTGACTGGGGAGAAACACTTTCATTGAAAGGGGTTGCCAAGCTTCCCAAAATTGCGAGTCTCCAGAAATCTCAGCAACTATTTTTTAACCCAAACTGGATGATACTTTCAGGAAATGATCAGTACACTAAGCCCACTTGGTTCCCCAAATTTCGTTCTTCTATGTTGAAGCGTTCGTTTCCAGTAACAGTTTGAATTTTGGCGTTTCACTCTGTTTTCTCCTATATTGATAGATGTATTTGGAACTCTAAACCAAACACGGTTTGTGCTAGCTTCTTGAAACTTGAAACAGTAAAGCAGTTTCACGTTCTATCTCTATGTTTTCTTTCCTCTTGATGTAGCACTCAGCAGTGACTGAGGAGAAACACTTTCATTGAAAGGGGTTGCCAAGCTTCGCAAAATTGCGAGTCTCTAGAAATCTCAGCAAACATTTCTGTACCCAACGTGGATGATACTTTCAGGTAATGATCAGTACACTAAGCTCACTTCGTTCCCCAAATTTCGTTCTTCTATGTTGAAGCGTTCGTTTCCAGTAACAGTTTGAATTTTGGCGTTTCACTCTGTTTTCTCCTATACTGACAGATGTATTTGGAACTCTAAACCAAACACGGTTTGTGCTAGCTTCTTGAAACTTGACACAGTAAAGTAGTTTCACGTTCTATATCTATGTTCTGTTTCCTCTTGATGTAGCACTCAGCAGTGACTGAGGAGAAACACTTTCATTGAAAGGGGTTGCCAAGCTTCCCAAAATTGCGAGACTCCAGAAATCTCAGCAACTATTTTTTAACCCAAACTGGATGATACTTTCAGGTAATGATCAGTACACTAAGCCCACTTGGTTCCCCAAATTTCGTTCTTCTATGTTAAAGCGTTCGTTTCCAGTAACAGTTTGAATTTTGGCGTTTCACTCTGTTTTCTCCTATATTGATACATGTATTTGGAACTCTAAACCAAACACGGTTTGTGCTAGCTTCTTGAAACTTGACACAGTAAAGCAGTTTCACGTTCTATCTCTATGTTCTGTTTCCTTTTGATGTAGCACTCAGCAGTGACTGAGGAGAAACACTTTCATTGAAAGGGGTTGCCAAGCTTCCCAAAATTGCGAGTCTCCAGAAATCTCAGCAACTACTTTTTCACCCAAACTGGATGATACTTTCAGGTAATAATCAGTACACTAAGCTCACTTGGTTCCCCAAATTTCGTTCTTTTATGTTGAAGCGTTCGCTTCCAGTAACTGTTTGAATTTTGGCGTTTCACTCTGTTTTCTCCTATAGTGAGAGATGTATTTGGAACTCTAAATCAAACACGGTTTGTGCTAGCTTCTTGAAACTTGACACAGTAAAGCAGTTTCACGTTCTATCTCTATGTTCTGTTTCCTCTGGATGTCGCCCTAAGCAGTGACTGGGGAGAAATACTTTCATTGACAGGGGTTGCCAAGCTTCCAGAAATTACGAGTCTCCAGAAATCTCAGCAACTATGATTTCACCCAACCTGGATGATACTTTCAGGTAATGATCAGTACACTAAGCCCACTTGGTTCCCCAAATTTCGTTCTTCTATGTTGAAGCGTTCGTTTCCAGTAAGAGTTTGAATTTTGGCGTTTCACTCTATTTTCTCCTATATTGATAGATGTATTTGGAACTCTAAATCAAACACGGTTTGTGCTACCTTCTTCAAACTTGACACAGTAAAGCAGTTTCAAGTTCTATCTCTATGTTCTGTCTCCTCTTGATGTAGCCCTAAGCAGTGACTGGGGAGAAACACTTTCATTGAAAGGGGTTGCCAAGCTTCCAAAAATTACGAGTCTCCAGAAATCTCAGCATCTATTTTTTCACCCAAACTTGATGATACTTTCAGGTAATGATGAGTACGCTAAGCCCACTGGGTTCCCCAAATTTCGTTCTTCTATGTTGAAGCGTTCGTTTCCAGTAACAGTTTGAATTTTGGCGTTTCACTCTGTTTTCTCCTATATTGATAGATGTATTTGGAACTCTAAACCAAACACGGTTTGTGCTAGCTTCTTGAAACTTGACACAGTAAAGCAGTTTCACGTTCTATATCTATGTTCTGTTTCCTCTTGATGTAGCACTCAGCAGTGACTGAGGAGAAACACTTTCATTGAAAGGGGTTGCCAAGCTTCCCAAAATTGCGAGTCTCCAGAAATCTCAGCAACTATTTTTTAAACCAAACTGGATGATACTTTCAGGTAATGATCAGTACACTAAGCCCACTTGGTTCCCCAAGTTTCGTTCTTCTATGTTAAAGCGTTCGTTTCCAGTAACAGTTTGAATTTTGGCGTTTCACTCTGTTTTCTCCTATATTGATAGATGTATTTGGAACTCTAAACCAAACAAGGTTTGTGCTAGCTTCTTGAAACTTGAAACAGTAAAGCAGTTTCACGTTCTATCTCTATGTTTTCTTTCCTCTTGATGTAGCACTCAGCAGTGACTGAGGAGAAACACTTTCATTGAAAGGGGTTGCCAAGCTTCCCAAAATTGCGAGTCTCTAGAAATCTCAGCAAACATTTTTGTACCCAACGTGGATGATACTTTCAGGTAATGATCAGTACACTAAGCTCACTTCGTTCCCCAAATTTCGTTCTTCTATGTTGAAGCGTTCGTTTCCAGTAACAGTTTGAATTTTGGCGTTTCACTCTGTTTTCTCCTATATTGATAGATGTATTTGGAACTCTAAATCAAACACGGTTTGTGCTAGCTTCTTGAAACTTGACACAGTAAAGCAGTATCACGTTCTATCTCTATGTTCTGTTTCCTCTGGATGTAGCCCTAAGCCGTGACTGGGGAGAAACACTTTCATTGAAAGGGGTTGCCAAGCTTCCAGAAATTACGAGTCTCCAGAAATCTCAGCAACTATGATTTCACCCAACCTGGATGATACTTTCAGGTAATGATCAGTACACTAAGCCCACTTGGTTCCCCAAATTTCGTTCTTCTATGTTGAAGCGTTCGTTTCCAGTAACAGTTTGAATTTTGGCGTTTCACTCTGTTTTCTCCTATATTGATAGATGTATTTGGAACTCTAAATCAAACACGGTTTGTGCTAGCTTCTTGAAACTTGACACAGTAAAGCAGTTTTACGTTCTATCTCTATTTTCTCTTTCCTCTTGATGTAGCACTCAGCAGTGACTGAGGAGAAACACTTTCATTGAAAGGGGTTGCCAAGCTCCCCAAAATTGCGAGTCTCCAGAAATCTCAGCAACTATTTTTTCACCCAAACTGGATGATACTTTCAGGTAATAATCAGTACACTAAGCTCACTTGGTTCCCCAAATTTCGTTCTTTTATGTTGAAGCGTTCGCTTCCAGTAACTGTTTGAATTTTGGCGTTTCACTCTGTTTTCTCCTATACTGACAGATGTATTTGGAACTCTAAATCAAACACGGTTTGTGCTAGCTTCTTGAAACTTGACACAGTAAAGCAGTTTCACGTTCTATCTCTATGTTCTGTTTCCTCTGGATGTAGCCCTAAGCAGTGACTGGGGAGAAATACTTTCATTGACAGGGGTTGCCAAGCTTCCAGAAATTACGAGTCTCCAGAAATCTCAGCAACTATGATTTCACCCAACCTGGATGATACTTTCAGGTAATGATCAGTACACTAAGCCCACTTGGTTCCCCAAATTTCGTTCTTCTATGTTGAAGCGTTCGTTTCCAGTAAGAGTTTGAATTTTGGCGTTTCACTCTATTTTCTCCTATATTGATAGATGTATTTGGAACTCTAAATCAAACACGGTTTGTGCTACCTTCTTCAAACTTGACACAGTAAAGCAGTTTCAAGTTCTAGCTCTATATTCTGTTTCCTCTTGATGTAGCACTCAGCAGTGACTGAGGAGAAACACTTTCATTGAAAGGGGTTGCCAAGCTTCCCAAAATTGCGAGTCTCCAGAAATCTCAGCAACTATTTTTTAACCCAAACTGGATGATACTTTCAGGTAATGATCAGTACACTAAGCTCACTTGGTTCCCCAAATTACGTTCTTTTATGTTGAAGCGTTCGCTTCCAGTAATTGTTTGAAATTTGGCGTTTCACTCTGTTTTCTCCTATATTGATAGATGTATTTGGAACTCTAAACCACACCCGGTTTGTGCTAGCTTCTTGAAACTTGACACAGTAAAGCAGTTTCACGTTCTATCTCTATGTTCTGTTTCCTCTTGATGTAGCACACAGCAGTGACTGAGGAGAAACACTTTCATTGAAAGGGGTTGCCAAGCTTCCAAAAATTACGATTCCCCAGAAATCTCAGCAACTATTTTTTCACCCAAACTGGATGATACTTTCAGGTAATGATGAGTACACTAAGCCCACTGGGTTCCCCAAATTTCGTTCTTCTATGTTGAAGCGTTCATTTCCAGTAACAGTTTGAATTTTGGCGTTTCGCTCTGTTTTCTCCTATATTGATAGATGTATTTGCAACTCTAAACCAAACACGGTTTGTGCTAGCTTCTTGAAACTTGACACAATAAAGCAGTTTCAAGTTCTGTCTCTATGTTCTGTTTCCTCTTGATGTAGCCCTAAGCAGTGACTGGGGAGAAACACTTACATTGAAAGGGGTTGCCAAGCTTCCAGAAATTACGAGTCTCCAGAAATCTCAGCAACTATGATTTCACCCAACCTGGATGATACTTTCAGGTAACGATCAGTACACTAAGCCCACTTGTTTCCCCAAATTTCGTTCTTCTATGTTGAAGCGTTCGTTTCCAGTAACAGTTTGAATTTTGGCGTTTCACTCTGTTTTCTCCTATATTGATAGATGTATTTGGAACTCTAAACCAAACACGGTTTGTGCTAGCTTCTTGAAACTTGACACAGTAAAGCAGTTTTACGTTCTATCTCTATGTTCTGTTTCCTCTTGATGTAGCACTCAGCAGTGACTGAGGAGAAACACTTTCATTGAAATGGGTTGCCAAGCTTCCCAAAATTGCGAGTCTCCAGAAATCTCAGCAACTATTTTTTCACCCAAACTGGATGATACTTTCAGGTAATGATCAGTACACTAAGCTCACTTGGTTCCCCAAATTTCGTTCTTTTATGTTGAAGCGTTCGCTTCCAGTAACTGTTTGAATTTTGGCGTTTCACTCTGTTTTCTCCTATACTGACAGATGTATTTGGAACTCTAAATCAAACACGGTTTGTGCTAGCTTCTTGAAACTTGACACAGTAAAGCAGTTTCACGTTCTATCTCTATGTTTTGTTTCCTCTTGATGTAGCACTCAGCAGTGACTGAGGAGAAACACTTTCATTGAAAGGGGTTGCCTAGCTTCCCAAAATTGCGAGTCTCTAGAAATCTCAGCAAACAGTTTTTCACCCAAAGTGGATGATACTTTCAGGTAATGATCAGTACACTAAGCTCACTTGGTTACCCAAATTTCGTTCTTCTATGTTGAAGCGTTCGTTTCCAGTAACAGTTTGAATTTTGGCGTTTTACTCTGTTTTCTCCTATATTGATAGATGTATTTGGAACTCTAAATCAAACAGTGTTTGTGCTAGCTTCTTGAAACTTGACACAATAAAGCAGTTTCAAGTTCTATCTCTATGTTCTGTCTCCTCTTGATGTAGCCCTAAGCAGTGACTGGGGAGAAACACTTTCATTGAAAGGGGTTGCCAAGCTTCCAAAAATTACGAGTCTCCAGAAATCTCAGCAACTATTTTTTCACCCAAACTGGATGATACTTTCAGGTAATGATCAGTACACTAAGCTCACTTGGTTCCCCAAATTTCGTTCTTTTATGTTGAAGCGTTCGCTTCCAGTAACTGTTTGAATTTTGGCGTTTCACTCTGTTTTCTCCTATACTGACAGATGTATTTGGAACTCTAAATCAAACACGGTTTGTGCTAGCTTCTTGAAACTTGACACAGTAAAGCAGTTTCACGTTCTATCTCTATATTCTGTTTCCTCTTGCTGTAGCCCTAAGCAGTGACTGAGGAGAAACACTTTCATTGAAAGGGGTTGCCAAGCTTCCCAAAACTGCGAGTCTCCAGAAATCTCAGCAACTATTTTTTCACCCAAACTGGATGATACTTTCAGATAATGATCAGTACACTAAGCCCACTTGGTTCCCCAAATTTCGTTCTTCTATGTTGAAGCATTCGTTTCCAGTAACAGTTTGAATTTTGGCGTTTCACTCTGTTTTCTCCTATATTGATAGATGTATTTGGAACTCTAAACCAAACAAGGTTTGTGCTAGCTTCTTGAAACTTGAAACAGTAAAGCAGTTTCACGTTCTATCTCTATGTTTTCTTTCCTCTTGATGTAGCACTCAGCAGTGACTGAGGAGAAACACTTTCATTGAAAGGGGTTGCCAAGCTTCCCAAAATTGCGAGTCTCTAGAAATCTCAGCAAACATTTTTGTACCCAACGTGGATGATACTTTCAGGTAATGATCAGTACACTAAGCTCACTTCGTTCCCCAAATTTCGTTCTTCTATGTTGAAGCGTTCGTTTCCAGTAACAGTTTGAATTTTGGCGTTTCACTCTGTTTTCTCCTATATTGATAGATGTATTTGGAACTCTAAATCAAACACGGTTTGTGCTAGCTTCTTGAAACTTGACACAGTAAAGCAGTTTCAAGTTCTATCTCTATGTTCTGTTTTCTCTTGATGTAGCCCTAAGCAGTGACTGGGGAGAAACACTTTCATTGAAAGGGGTTGCCAAGCTTCCCAAAATTGCGAGTCTCCAGAAATCTCAGCAACTATTTTTTCACCCAAACTGGATGATACTTTCAGGTAATGATCAGTACACTGAGCCCACTTGGATCCCCAAATTTCGTTCTTCTATGTTGAAGCGTTCGTTTCCAGTAACAGTTTGAATTTTGGCCTTTCACTCTGTTTTCTCCTATATTGATAGATGTATTTGGAACTCTAAACCACACCCGGTCTGTGCTAGCTTCTTGAAACTTGACACAGTAAAGCAGTTTCACGTTCTATCTCTATGTTCTGTTTCCTCTTGATGTAGCACACAGCAGTGACTGAGGAGAAACACTTTCATTGAAAGGGGTTGCCAAGCTTCCAAAAATTACGATTCCCCAGAAATCTCAGCAACTATTTTTTCACCCAAACTGGATGATACTTTCAGGTAATGATGAGTACACTAAGCCCACTGGGTTCCCCAAATTTCGTTCTTCTATGTTGAAGCGTTCGTTTCCAGTAACAGTTTGAATTTTGGCGTTTCGCTCTGTTTTCTCCTATATTGATAGATGTATTTGCAACTCTAAACCAAACACGGTTTGTGCTAGCTTCTTGAAACTTGACACAATAAAGCAGTTTCAAGTTCTATCTCTATGTTCTGTTTCCTCTGGATGTAGCCGTAAGCAGTGACTGGGGAGAAACACTTACATTGAAAGGGGTTGCCAAGCTTCCAGAAATTACGAGTCTCCAGAAATCTCAGCAACTATGATTTCACCCAAACTGGATGATACTTTCAGGTAATGATCAGTACACTAAGCCCACTTGGTTCCCCAAATTTCGTTCTTCTATGTTGAAGCGTTCGTTTCCAGTAACAGTTTGAATTTTGGCGTTTCACTCTGTTTTCTCCTATATTGATAGACGTATTTGGAACTCTAAATCAAACACGGTTTGTGCTACCTTCTTCAAACTTGACACAGTAAAGCAGTTTCAAGTTCTAGCTCTATGTTCTGTTTCCTCTTGATGTAGCACTCAGCAGTGACTGAGGAGAAACACTTTCATTGAAAGGGGTTGCCAAGCTTCCCAAAATTGCGAGTCTCCAGAAATCTCAGCAACTATTTTTTAACCCAAACTGGATGATACTTTCAGGTAATGATCAGTACACTAAGCTCACTTGGTTCCCCAAATTTCGTTCTTTTATGTTGAAGCGTTCGCTTCCAGTAACTGTTTGAATTTTGGCGTTTCACTCTGTTTTCTCCTATACTGACAGATGTATTTGGAACTCTAAATCAAACACGGTTTGTGCTAGCTTCTTGAAACTTGACACAGTAAAGCAGTATCACGTTCTATCTCTATGTTCTGTTTCCTGTGGATGTAGCCCTAAGCAGTGACTGGGGAGAAACACTTTCATTGAAAGGGGTTGCCAAGCTTCCAGAAATTACGAGTCTCCAGAAATCTCAGCAACTATGATTTCACCCAACCTGGATGATACTTTCAGGTAATGATCAGTACACTAAGCCCACTTTGTTCCCCAAATTTCGTTCTTCTATGTTGAAGCATTCGTTTCCAGTAACAGTTTGAATTTTGGCGTTTCATTCTGTTTTCTCCTATATTGATAGATATATTTGGAACTCTAAACCAAACACGGTTTGTGCTAGCTTCTTGAAACTTGAAACAGTAAAGCAGTTTCACGTTCTAGCTCTATGTTTTCTTTCCTCTTGATGTAGCACTCAGCAGTGACTGAGGAGAAACACTTTCATTGAAAGGGGTTGCCAAGCTTCCCAAAATTGCGAGTCTCTAGAAATCTCAGCAAACATTTTTGTACCCAACGTGGATGATACTTTCAGGTAATGATCAGTACACTAAGCTCACTTCGTTCCCAAAATTTCGTTCTTCTATGTTGAAGCGTTCGTTTCCAGTAACAGTTTGAATTTTGGCGTTTCACTCTGTTTTCTCCTATATTGATAGATGTATTTGGAACTCTAAATCAAACACGGTTTGTGCTAGCTTCTTGAAACTTGACACAGTAAAGCAGTATCACGTTCTATCTCTATGTTCTGTTTCCTCTGGATGTAGCCCTAAGCCGTGACTGGGGAGAAACACTTTCATTGAAAGGGGTTGCCAAGCTTCCAGAAATTACGAGTCTCCAGAAATCTCAGCAACTATGATTTCACCCAACCTGGATGATACTTTCAGGTAATGATCAGTACACTAAGCTCACTTGGTTCCCCAAATTTCGTTCTTTTATGTTGAAGCGTTCGCTTCCAGTAACTGTTTGAATTTTGGCGTTTCACTCTGTTTTCTCCTATACTGACAGATGTATTTGGAACTCTAAATCAAACACGGTTTGTGCTAGCTTCTTGAAACTTGACACAGTAAAGCAGTTTCACGTTCTATCTCTATGTTTTGTTTCCTCTTGATGTAGCACTCAGCAGTGACTGAGGAGAAACACTTTCATTGAAAGGGGTTGCCTAGCTTCCCAAAATTGCGAGTCTCTAGAAATCTCAGCAAACAGTTTTTCACCCAAAGTGGATGATACTTTCAGGTAATGATTTGTACAATAAGCTCACTTGGTTACCCAAATTTCGTTCTTCTATGTTGAAGCGTTCGTTTCCAGTAACAGTTTGAATTTTGGCGTTTTACTCTGTTTTCTCCTATATTGATAGATGTATTTGGAACTCTAAATCAAACAGTGTTTGTGCTAGCTTCTTGAAACTTGACACAATAAAGCAGTTTCAAGTTCTATCTCTATGTTCTGTCTCCTCTTGATGTAGCCCTAAGCAGTGACTGGGGAGAAACACTTTCATTGAAAGGGGTTGCCAAGCTTCCCAAAATTGCGAGTCTCTAGAAATCTCAGCAAACATTTTTGTACCCAACGTGGATGATACTTTCAGGTAATGATCAGTACACTAAGCTCACTTCGTTCCCCAAATTTCGTTCTTCTATGTTGAAGCGTTCGTTTCCAGTAACAGTTTGAATTTTGGCGTTTCACTCTGTTTTCTCCTATATAGATAGATGTATTTGGAACTCTAAATCAAACACGGTTTGTGCTAGCTTCTTGAAACTTGACACAGTAAAGCAGTTTCAAGTTCTATCTCTATGTTCTGTTTTCTCTTGATGTAGCCCTAAGCAGTGACTGGGGAGAAACACTTTCATTGAAAGGGGTTGCCAAGCTTCCAAAAATTACGATTCCCCAGAAATCTCAGCAACTATTTTTTCACCCAAACTGGATGATACTTTCAGGTAATGATGAGTACACTAAGCCCACTGGGTTCCCCAAATTTCGTTCTTCTATGTTGAAGCGTTCGTTTCCAGTAACAGTTTGAATTTTGGCGTTTCGCTCTGTTTTCTCCTATATTGATAGATGTATTTGCAACTCTAAACCAAACACGGTTCGTGCTAGCTTCTTGAAACTTGACACAATAAAGCAGTTTCACGTTCTATCTCTATGTTCTGTTTCCTCTTGATGTAGCCCTAAGCAGTGACTGGGGAGAAACACTTACATTGAAAGGGGTTGCCAAGCTTCCAGAAATTACGAGTCTCCAGAAATCTCAGCAACTATGATTTCACCCAAACTGGATGATACTTTCAGGTAATGATCAGTACACTAAGCCCACTTGGTTCCCCAAATTTCGTTCTTCTATGTTGAAGCGTTCGTTTCCAGTAACAGTTTGAATTTTGGCGTTTCACTCTGTTTTCTCCTATATTGATAGACGTATTTGGAACTCTAAATCAAACACGGTTTGTGCTACCTTCTTCAAACTTGACACAGTAAAGCAGTTTCAAGTTCTAGCTCTATGTTCTGTTTCCTCTTGATGTAGCACTCAGCAGTGACTGAGGAGAAACACTTTCATTGAAAGGGGTTGCCAAGCTTCCCAAAATTGCGAGTCTCCAGAAATCTCAGCAACTATTTTTTAACCCAAACTGGATGATACTTTCAGGTAATGATCAGTACACTAAGCTCACTTGGTTCCCCAAATTTCGTTCTTTTATGTTGAAGCGTTCGCTTCCAGTAACTGTTTGAATTTTGGCGTTTCACTCTGTTTTCTCCTATACTGACAGATGTATTTGGAACTCTAAATCAAACACGGTTTGTGCTAGCTTCTTGAAACTTGACACAGTAAAGCAGTATCGCGTTCTATCTCTATGTTCTGTTTCCTCTGGATGTAGCCCTAAGCAGTGACTGGGGAGAAACACTTTCATTGAAAGGGGTTGCCAAGCTTCCAGAAATTACGAGTCTCCAGAAATCTCAGCAACTATGATTTCACCCAACCTGGATGATACTTTCAGGTAATGATCAGTACACTAAGCCCACTTGGTTCCCCAAATTTCGTTCTTCTATGTTGAAGCGTTCGTTTCCAGTAACAGTTTGAATTTTGGCGTTTCATTCTGTTTTCTCCTATATTGATAGATGTATTTGGAACTCTAAACCAAACACGGTTTGTGCTAGCTTCTTGAAACTTGAAACAGTAAAGCAGTTTCACGTTCTAGCTCTATGTTTTCTTTCCTCTTGATGTAGCACTCAGCAGTGACTGAGGAGAAACACTTTCATTGAAAGGGGTTGCCAAGCTTCCCAAAATTGCGAGTCTCTAGAAATCTCAGCAAACATTTTTGTACCCAACGTGGATGATACTTTCAGGTAATGATCAGTACACTAAGCTCACTTCGTTCCCAAAATTTCGTTCTTCTATGTTGAAGCGTTCGTTTCCAGTAACAGTTTGAATTTTGGCGTTTCACTCTGTTTTCTCCTATATTGATAGATGTATTTGGAACTCTAAATCAAACACGGTTTGTGCTAGCTTCTTGAAACTTGACACAGTAAAGCAGTATCACGTTCTATCTCTATGTTCTGTTTCCTCTGGATGTAGCCCTAAGCCGTGACTGGGGAGAAACACTTTCATTGAAAGGGGTTGCCAAGCTTCCAGAAATTACGAGTCTCCAGAAATCTCAGCAACTATGATTTCACCCAACCTGGATGATACTTTCAGGTAATGATCAGTACACTAAGCCCACTTGGTTCCCCAAATTTCGTTCTTCTATGTTGAAGCGTTCGTTTCCAGTAACAGTTTGAATTTTGGCGTTTCACTCTGTTTTCTCCTATATTGATAGATGTATTTGGAACTCTAAACCAAACAAGGTTTGTGCTAGCTTCTTGAAACTTGAAACAGTAAAGCAGTTTCACGTTCTATCTCTATGTTTTCTTTCCTCTTGATGTAGCACTCAGCAGTGACTGAGGAGAAACACTTTCATTGAAAGCTTTTGCCAAGCTTCCCAAAATTGCGAGTCTCTAGAAATCTCAGCAAACATTTTTGTACCCAACGTGGATGATACTTTCAGGTAATGATCAGTACACTAAGCTCACTTCGTTCCCCAAATTTCGTTCTTCTATGTTGAAGCGTTCGTTTCCAGTAACAGTTTGAATTTTGGCGTTTCACTCTGTTTTCTCCTATATTGATAGATGTATTTGGAACTCTAAATCAAACACGGTTTGTGCTAGCTTCTTGAAACTTGACACAGTAAAGCAGTATCACGTTCTATCTCTATGTTCTGTTTCCTCTGGATGTAGCCCTAAGCCGTGACTGGGGAGAAACACTTTCATTGAAAGGGGTTGCCAAGCTTCCAGAAATTACGAGTCTCCAGAAATCTCAGCAACTATGATTTCACCCAACCTGGATGATACTTTCAGGTAATGATCAGTACACTAAGCCCACTTGGTTCCCCAAATTTCGTTCTTCTATGTTGAAGCGTTCGTTTCCAGTAACAGTTTGAATTTTGGCGTTTCACTCTGTTTTCTCCTATATTGATAGATGTATTTGGAACTCTAAATCAAACACGGTTTGTGCTAGCTTCTTGAAACTTGACACAGTAAAGCAGTTTTACGTTCTATCTCTATTTTCTCTTTCCTCTTGATGTAGCACTCAGCAGTGACTGAGGAGAAACACTTTCATTGAAAGGGGTTGCCAAGCTCCCCAAAATTGCGAGTCTCCAGAAATCTCAGCAACTATTTTTTCACCCAAACTGGATGATACTTTCAGGTAATAATCAGTACACTAAGCTCACTTGGTTCCCCAAATTTCGTTCTTTTATGTTGAAGCGTTCGCTTCCAGTAACTGTTTGAATTTTGGCGTTTCACTCTGTTTTCTCCTATACTGACAGATGTATTTGGAACTCTAAATCAAACACGGTTTGTGCTAGCTTCTTGAAACTTGACACAGTAAAGCAGTTTCACGTTCTATCTCTATGTTCTGTTTCCTCTGGATGTAGCCCTAAGCAGTGACTGGGGAGAAATACTTTCATTGACAGGGGTTGCCAAGCTTCCAGAAATTACGAGTCTCCAGAAATCTCAGCAACTATGATTTCACCCAACCTGGATGATACTTTCAGGTAATGATCAGTACACTAAGCCCACTTGGTTCCCCAAATTTCGTTCTTCTATGTTGAAGCGTTCGTTTCCAGTAAGAGTTTGAATTTTGGCGTTTCACTCTATTTTCTCCTATATTGATAGATGTATTTGGAACTCTAAATCAAACACGGTTTGTGCTACCTTCTTCAAACTTGACACAGTAAAGCAGTTTCAAGTTCTAGCTCTATATTCTGTTTCCTCTTGATGTAGCACTCAGCAGTGACTGAGGAGAAACACTTTCATTGAAAGGGGTTGCCAAGCTTCCCAAAATTGCGAGTCTCCAGAAATCTCAGCAACTATTTTTTCACCCAAACTGGATGATACTTTCAGGTAATGATCAGTACACTAAGCTCACTTGGTTCCCCAAATTACGTTCTTTTATGTTGAAGCGTTCGCTTCCAGTAATTGTTTGAAATTTGGCGTTTCACTCTGTTTTCTCCTATATTGATAGATGTATTTGGAACTCTAAACCACACCCGGTTTGTGCTAGCTTCTTGAAACTTGACACAGTAAAGCAGTTTTACGTTCTATCTCTATGTTCTGTTTCCTCTTGATGTAGCACTCAGCAGTGACTGAGGAGAAACACTTTCATTGAAAGGGGTTGCCAAGCTTCCCAATATTGCGAGTCTCCAGAAATCTCAGCAACTATTTTTTCACCCAAACTGGATGATACTTTCAGGTAATGATCAGTACACTAAGCCCACTTGGTTCCCCAAATTTCGTTCTTCTATGTTGAAGCGTTCGTTTCCAGTAACAGTTTGAATTTTGGCGTTTCACTCTGTTTTCTCCTATATTGATAGACGTATTTGGAACTCTAAATCAAACACGGTTTGTGCTACCTTCTTCAAACTTGACACAGTAAAGCAGTTTCAAGTTCTAGCTCTATGTTCTGTTTCCTCTTGATGTAGCACTCAGCAGTGACTGAGGAGAAACACTTTCATTGAAAGGGGTTGCCAAGCTTCCCAAAATTGCGAGTCTCCAGAAATCTCAGCAACTATTTTTTAACCCAAACTGGATGATACTTTCAGGTAATGATCAGTACACTAAGCTCACTTGGTTCCCCAAATTTCGTTCTTTTATGTTGAAGCGTTCGCTTCCAGTAACTGTTTGAATTTTGGCGTTTCACTCTGGTTTCTCCTATACTGACAGATGTATTTGGAACTCTAAATCAAACACGGTTTGTGCTAGCTTCTTGAAACTTGACACAGTAAAGCAGTATCACGTTCTATCTCTATGTTCTGTTTCCTGTGGATGTAGCCCTAAGCAGTGACTGGGGAGAAACACTTTCATTGAAAGGGGTTGCCAAGCTTCCAGAAATTACGAGTCTCCAGAAATCTCAGCAACTATGATTTCACCCAACCTGGATGATACTTTCAGGTAATGATCAGTACACTAAGCCCACTTGGTTCCCCAAATTTCGTTCTTCTATGTTGAAGCGTTCGTTTCCAGTAACAGTTTGAATTTTGGCGTTTCACTCTGTTTTCTCCTATATTGATAGATGTATTTGGAACTCTAAACCAAACAAGGTTTGTGCTAGCTTCTTGAAACTTGAAACAGTAAAGCAGTTTCACGTTCTATCTCTATGTTTTCTTTCCTCTTGATGTAGCACTCAGCAGTGACTGAGGAGAAACACTTTCATTGAAAGGGGTTGCCAAGCTTCCCAAAATTGCGAGTCTCTAGAAATCCAAGCAAACATTTTTGTACCCAACGTGGATGATACTTTCAGGTAATGATCAGTACACTAAGCTCACTTCGTTCCCCAAATTTCGTTCTTCTATGTTGAAGCGTTCGTTTCCAGTAACAGTTTGAATTTTGGCGTTTCACTCTGTTTTCTCCTATATTGATAGATGTATTTGGAACTCTAAATCAAACACGGTTTGTGCTAGCTTCTTGAAACTTGACACAGTAAAGCAGTATCACGTTCTATCTCTATGTTCTGTTTCCTCTGGATGTAGCCCTAAGCCGTGACTGGGGAGAAACACTTTCATTGAAAGGGGTTGCCAAGCTTCCAGAAATTACGAATCTCCAGAAATCTCAGCAACTATGATTTCACCCAACCTGGATGATACTTTCAGGTAATGATCAGTACACTAAGCCCACTTGGTTCCCCAAATTTCGTTCTTCTATGTTGAAGCGTTCGTTTCCAGTAACAGTTTGAATTTTGGCGTTTCACTCTGTTTTCTCCTATATTGATAGATGTATTTGGAACTCTAAATCAAACACGGTTTGTGCTAGCTTCTTGAAACTTGACACAGTAAAGCAGTTTTACGTTCTATCTCTATTTTCTCTTTCCTCTTGATGTAGCACTCAGCAGTGACTGAGGAGAAACACTTTCATTGAAAGGGGTTGCCAAGCTCCCCAAAATTGCGAGTCTCCAGAAATCTCAGCAACTATTTTTTCACCCAAACTGGATGATACTTTCAGGTAATAATCAGTACACTAAGCTCACTTGGTTCCCCAAATTTCGTTCTTTTATGTTGAAGCGTTCGCTTCCAGTAACTGTTTGAATTTTGGCGTTTCACTCTGTTTTCTCCTATACTGACAGATGTATTTGGAACTCTAAATCAAACACGGTTTGTGCTAGCTTCTTGAAACTTGACACAGTAAAGCAGTTTCACGTTCTATCTCTATGTTCTGTTTCCTCTGGATGTAGCCCTAAGCAGTGACTGGGGAGAAATACTTTCATTGACAGGGGTTGCCAAGCTTCCAGAAATTACGAGTCTCCAGAAATCTCAGCAACTATGATTTCACCCAACCTGGATGATACTTTCAGGTAATGATCAGTACACTAAGCCCACTTGGTTCCCCAAATTTCGTTCTTCTATGTTGAAGCGTTCGTTTCCAGTAAGAGTTTGAATTTTGGCTTTTCACTCTATTTTCTCCTATATTGATAGATGTATTTGGAACTCTAAATCAAACACGGTTTGTGCTACCTTCTTCAAACTTGACACAGTAAAGCAGTTTCAAGTTCTAGCTCTATATTCTGTTTCCTCTTGATGTAGCACTCAGCAGTGACTGAGGAGAAACACTTTCATTGAAAGGGGTTGCCAAGCTTCCCAAAATTGCGAGTCTCCAGAAATCTCAGCAACTATTTTTTAACCCAAACTGGATGATACTTTCAGGTAATGATCAGTACACTAAGCTCACTTGGTTCCCCAAATTACGTTCTTTTATGTTGAAGCGTTCGCTTCCAGTAATTGTTTGAAATTTGGCGTTTCACTCTGTTTTCTCCTATATTGATAGATGTATTTGGAACTCTAAACCACACCCTGTTTGTGCTAGCTTCTTGAAACTTGACACAGTAAAGCAGTTTCACGTTCTATCTCTATGTTCTGTTTCCTCTTGATGTAGCACACAGCAGTGACTGAGGAGAAACACTTTCATTGAAAGGGGTTGCCAAGCTTCCAAAAATTACGATTCCCCAGAAATCTCAGCAACTATTTTTTCACCCAAACTGGATGATACTTTCAGGTAATGATGAGTACACTAAGCCCACTGGGTTCCCCAAATTTCATTCTTCTATGTTGAAGCGTTCGTTTCCAGTAACAGTTTGAATTTTGGCGTTTCGCTCTGTTTTCTCCTATATTGATAGATGTATTTGCAACTCTAAACCAAACACGGTTTGTGCTAGCTTCTTGAAACTTGACAAAATAAAGCAGTTTCAAGTTCTGTCTCTATGTTCTGTTTCCTCTTGATGTAGCCCTAAGCAGTGACTGGGGAGAAACACTTACATTGAAAGGGGTTGCCAAGCTTCCAGAAATTACGAGTCTCCAGAAATCTCAGCAACTATGATTTCACCCAACCTGGATGATACTTTCAGGTAATGATCAGTACACTAAGCCCACTTGTTTCCCCAAATTTCGTTCTTCTATGTTGAAGCGTTCGTTTCCAGTAACAGTTTGAATTTTGGCGTTTCACTCTGTTTTCTCCTATATTGATAGATGTATTTGGAACTCTAAATCAAACACGGTTTGTGCTAGCTTCTTGAAACTTGACACAGTAAAGCAGTATCACGTTCTATCTCTATGTTCTGTTTCCTCTGGATGTAGCCCTAAGCCGTGACTGGGGAGAAACACTTTCATTGAAAGGGGTTGCCAAGCTTCCAGAAATTAGGAGTCTCCAGAAATCTCAGCAACTATGATTTCACCCAACCTGGATGATACTTTCAGGTAATGATCAGTACACTAAGCCCACTTGGTTCCCCAAATTTCGTTCTTCTATGTTGAAGCGTTCGTTTCCAGTAACAGTTTGAATTTTGGCGTTTCACTCTGTTTTCTCCTATATTGATAGACGTATTTGGAACTCTAAATCAAACACGGTTTGTGCTACCTTCTTCAAACTTGACACAGTAAAGCAGTTTCAAGTTCTAGCTCTATGTTCTGTTTCCTCTTGATGTAGCACTCAGCAGTGACTGAGGAGAAACACTTTCATTGAAAGGGGTTGCCAAGCTTCCCAAAATTGCGAGTCTCCAGAAATCTCAGCAACTATTTTTTAACCCAAACTGGATGATACTTTCAGGTAATGATCAGTACACTAAGCTCACTTGGTTCCCCAAATTTCGTTCTTTTATGTTGAAGCGTTCGCTTCCAGTAACTGTTTGAATTTTGGCGTTTCACTCTGTTTTCTCCTATACTGACAGATGTATTTGGAACTCTAAATCAAACACGGTTTGTGCTAGCTTCTTGAAACTTGACACAGTAAAGCAGTATCACGTTCTATCTCTATGTTCTGTTTCCTGTGGATGTAGCCCTAAGCAGTGACTGGGGAGAAACACTTTCATTGAAAGGGGTTGCCAAGCTTCCAGAAATTACGAGTCTCCAGAAATCTCAGCAACTATGATTTCACCCAACCTGGATGATACTTTCAGGTAATGATCAGTACACTAAGCCCACTTGGTTCCCCAAATTTCGTTCTTCTATGTTGAAGCGTTCGTTTCCAGTAACAGTTTGAATTTTGGCGTTTCATTCTGTTTTCTCCTATATTGATAGATGTATTTGGAACTCTAAACCAAACACGGTTTGTGCTAGCTTCTTGAAACTTGAAACAGTAAAGCAGTTTCACGTTCTAGCTCTATGTTTTCTTTCCTCTTGATGTAGCACTCAGCAGTGACTGAGGAGAAACACTTTCATTGAAAGGGGTTGCCAAGCTTACCAAAATTGCGAGTCTCTAGAAATCTCAGCAAACATTTTTGTACCCAACGTGGATGATACTTTCAGGTAATGATCAGTACACTAAGCTCACTTCGTTCCCCAAATTTCGTTCTTCTATGTTGAAGCGTTCGTTTCCAGTAACAGTTTGAATTTTGGCGTTTCACTCTGTTTTCTCCTATATTGATAGATGTATTTGGAACTCTAAATCAAACACGGTTTGTGCTAGCTTCTTGAAGCTTGACACAGTAAAGCAGTATCACGTTCTATCTCTATGTTCTGTTTCCTCAGGATGTAGCCCTAAGCAGTGACTGGGGAGAAACACTTTCATTGAAAGGGGTTGCCAAGCTTCCAGAAATTACGAGTCTCCAGAAATCTCAGCAACTATGATTTCACCCAACCTGGATGATACTTTCAGGTAATGATCAGTACACTAAGCCCACTTGGTTCCCCAAATTTCGTTCTTCTGTGTTGAAGCGTTCGTTTCCAGTAACAGTTTGAATTTTGGCGTTTCACTCTGTTTTCTCCTATATTGATAGATGTATTTGGAACTCTAAATCAAACACGGTTTGTGCTAGCTTCTTGAAACTTGACACAGTAAAGCAGTTTCAATTTCTATCTCTATGTTCTGTTTTCTCTTGATGTAGCCCTAAGCAGTGACTGGGGAGAAACACTTTCATTGAAAGGGGTTGCCAAGCTTCCCAAAATTGCGAGTCTCCAGAAATCTCAGCAACTATTTTTTCACCCAAACTGGATGATACTTTCAGGTAATGATCAGTACACTGAGCCCACTTGGATCCCCAAATTTCGTACTTCTATGTTGAAGCGTTCGTTTCCAGTAACAGTTTGAATTTTGGCCTTTCACTCTGTTTTCTCCTATATTGAGAGATGTATTTGCAACTCTAAACCAAACACGTTTGTGCTAGCTTCTTGAAACTTGACACAATAAAGCAGTTTCAAGTTCTATCTCTATGTTCTGTTTCCTCTTGATGTAGCCCTAAGCAGTGACTGGGCAGAAACACTTACATTGAAAGGGGTTGCCAAGCTTCCAGAAATTACGAGTCTCCAGAAATCTCAGCAACTATGATTTCACCCAAACTGGATGATACTTTCAGGTAATGATCAGAACACTAAGCCCACTTGGTTCCCCAAATTTCGTTCTTCTATGTTGAAGCGTTCGTTTCCAGTAACAGTTTGAATTTTGGCGTTTCACTCTGTTTTCTCCTATATTGATAGACGTATTTGGAACTCTAAATCAAACACGGTTTGTGCTACCTTCTTCAAACTTGACACAGTAAAGCAGTTTCAAGTTCTAGCTCTATGTTCTGTTTCCTCTTGATGTAGCACTCAGCAGTGACTGAGGAGAAACACTTTCATTGAAAGGGGTTGCCAAGCTTCCCAAAATTGCGAGTCTCCAGAAATCTCAGCAACTATTTTTTCACCCAAACTGGATGATACTTTCAGGTAATGATCAGTACACTAAGCTCACTTGGTTCCCCAAATTTCGTTCTTTTATGTTGAAGCGTTCGCTTCCAGTAACTGTTTGAATTTTGGCGTTTCACTCTGTTTTCTCCTATACTGACAGATGTGTTTGGAACTCTAAATCAAACACGGTTTGTGCTAGCTTCTTGAAACTTGACACAGTAAAGCAGTATCACGTTCTATCTCTATGTTCTGTTTCCTCTGGATGTAGCCCTAAGCAGTGACTGGGGAAAAATACTTTCATTGACAGGGGTTGCCAAGCTTCCAGAAATTACGAGTCTCCAGAAATCTCAGCAACTATGATTTCACCCAAACTGGATGATACTTTCAGGTAATGATCAGTACACTAAGCTCACTTGGTTCCCCAAATTTCGTTCTTTTATGTTGAAGCGTTCGCTTCCAGTAACTGTTTGAATTTTGGCATTTCACTCTGTTTTCTCCTATACTGACAGATGTATTTGGAACTCTAAATCAAACACGGTTTGTGCTAGCTTCTTGAAACTTGACACAGTAAAGCAGTTTCACGTTCTATCTCTATATTCTGTTTCCTCTTGCTGTAGCCCTAAGCAGTGACTGAGGAGAAACACTTTCATTGAAAGGGGTTGCCAAGCTTCCCAAAACTGCGAGTCTCCAGAAATCTCAGCAACTATATTTTCACCCAAACTGGATGATACTTTCAGGTAATGATCAGTACACTAAGCCCACTTGGTTCCCCAAATTTCGTTCTTCTATGTTGAAGCGTTCGTTTCCAGTAACAGTTTGAATTTTGGCGTTTCACTCTGTTTTCTCCTATATTGATAGATGTATTTGGAACTCTAAACCAAACAAGGTTTGTGCTAGCTTCTTGAAACTTGAAACAGTAAAGCAGTTTCACGTTCTATCTCTATGTTTTCTTTCCTCTTGATGTAGCACTCAGCAGTGACTGAGGAGAAACAGTTTCATTGAAAAGGGTTGCCAAGCTTCCCAAAATTGCGAGTCTCTAGAAATCTCAGCAAACATTTTTGTACCCAACGTGGATGATACTTTCAGGTAATGATCAGTACACTAAGCTCACTTCGTTCCCCAAATTTCGTTCTTCTATGTTGAAGCGTTCGTTTCCAGTAACAATTTGAATTTTGGCGTTTCACTCTGTTTTCTCCTATATTGATAGATGTATTTGGAACTCTAAATCAAACACGGTTTGTGCTAGCTTCTTGAAACTTGACACAGTAAAGCAGTTTCAAGTTCTATCTCTATGTTCTGTTTTCTCTTGATGTAGCCCTAAGCAGTGACTGGGGAGAAACACTTTCATTGAAAGGGGTTGCCAAGCTTACCAAAATTACGAGTCTCCAGAAATCTCAGCAACTATTTTTTCACCCAAACTGGATGATACTTTCAGGTAATGATCAGTACACTGAGCCCACTTGGATCCCCAAATTTCGTTCTTCTATGTTGAAGCGTTCGTTTCCAGTAACAGTTTGAATTTTGGCCTTTCACTCTGTTTTCTCCTATATTGATAGATGTATTTGGAACTCTAAACCACACCCGGTTTGTGCTAGCTTCTTGAAACTTGACACAGTAAAGCAGTTTCACGTTCTATCTCTATGTTCTGTTTCCTCTGGATGTAGCACACAGCAGTGACTGAGGAGAAACACTTTCATTGAAAGGGGTTGCCAAGCTTCCAAAAATTACGATTCCCCAGAAATCTCAGCAACTATTTTTTCACCCAAACTGGATGATACTTTCAGGTAATGATGAGTACACTAAGCCCACTGGGTTCCCCAAATTTCGTTCTTCTATGTTGAAACGTTCGTTTCCAGTAACAGTTTGAATTTTGGCGTTTCGCTCTGTTTTCTCCTATATTGATAGATGTATTTGCAACTCTAAACCAAACACGGTTCGTGCTAGCTTCTTGAAACTTGACACAATAAAGCAGTTTCAAGTTCTATCTCTATGTTCTGTTTCCTCTTGATGTAGCCCTAAGCAGTGACTGGGGAGAAACACTTACATTGAAAGGGGTTGCCAAGCTTCCAGAAATTACGAGTCTCCAGAAATCTCAGCAACTATGATTTCACCCAAACTGGATGATACTTTCAGGTAATGATCAGTACACTAAGCCCACTTGGTTCCCCAAATTTCGTTCTTCTATGTTGAAGCGTTCGTTTCCAGTAACAGTTTGAATTTTGGTGTTTCACTCTGTTTTCTCCTATATTGATAGACGTATTTGGAACTCTAAATCAAACACGGTTTGTGCTACCTTCTTCAAACTTGACACAGTAAAGCAGTTTCAAGTTCTAGCTCTATGTTCTGTTTCCTCTTGATGTAGCACTCAGCAGTGACTGAGGAGAAACACTTTCATTGAAAGGGGTTGCCAAGTTTCCCAAAATTGCGAGTCTCCAGAAATCTCAGCAACTATTTTTTAACCCAAACCGGATGATACTTTCAGGTAATGATCAGTACACTGAGCCCACTTGGATCCCCAAATTTCGTTCTTTTATGTTGAAGCGTTCGCTTCCAGTAACTGTTTGAATTTTGGCGTTTCACTCTGTTTTCTCCTATACTGACAGATGTATTTGGAACTCTAAATCAAACACGGTTTGTGCTAGCTTCTTGAAACTTGACACAGTAAAGCAGTATCACGTTCTATCTCTATGTTCTGTTTCCTCTGGATGTAGCCCTAAGCAGTGACTGGGGAGAAACACTTTCATTGAAAGGGGTTGCCAAGCTTCCAGAAATTACGAGTCTCCAGAAATCTCAGCAACTATGATTTCACCCAACCTGGATGATACTTTCAGGTAATGATCAGTACACTAAGCCCACTTGGTTCCCCAAATTTCGTTCTTCTATGTTGAAGCGTTCGTTTCCAGTAACAGTTTGAATTTTGGCGTTTCATTCTGTTTTCTCCTATATTGATAGATGTATTTGGAACTCTAAACCAAACACGGTTTGTGCTAGCTTCTTGAAACTTGAAACAGTAAAGCAGTTTCACGTTCTAGCTCTATGTTTTCTTTCCTCTTGATGTAGCACTCAGCAGTGACTGAGGAGAAACACTTTCATTGAAAGGGGTTGCCAAGCTTCCCAAAATTGCGAGACTCTAGAAATCTCAGCAAACATTTTTGTACCCAACGTGGATGATACTTTCAGGTAATGATCAGTACACTAAGCTCACTTCGTTCCCCAAATTTCGTTCTTCTATGTTGAAGCGTTCGTTTCCAGTAACAGTTTGAATTTTGGCGTTTCACTCTGTTTTCTCCTATATTGATAGATGTATTTGGAACTCTAAATCAAACACGGTTTGTGCTAGCTTCTTGAAACTTGACAGAGTAAAGCAGTATCACGTTCTATCTCTATGTTCTGTTTCCTCTGGATGTAGCCCTAAGCAGTGACTGGGGAGAAACACTTTCATTGAAAGGGGTTGCCAAGCTTCCAGAAATTACGTCTCCAGAAATCTCAGCAACTATGATTTCACCCAACCTGGATGATACTTTCAGGTAATGATCATTACACTAAGCCCACTTGGTTCCCTAAATTTCGTTCTTCTATGTTGAAGCATTCGTTTCCAGTAACAGTTTGAATTTTGGCGTTTCACTCTGTTTTCTCCTATATTGATAGATGTATTTGGAACTCTAAATCAAACACGGTTTGTGCTAGCTTCTTGAAACTTGACACAGTAAAGCAGTTTTACGTTCTATCTCTATTTTCTCTTTCCTCTTGATGTAGCACTCAGCAGTGACTGAGGAGAAACACTTTCATTGAAAGGGGTTGCCAAGCTTCCAAAATTGCGAGTCTCCAGAAATCTCAGCAACTATTTTTTCACCCAAACTGGATGATACTTTCAGGTAAAAATCAGTACACTAAGCTCACTTGGTTCCCCAAATTTCGTTCTTTTATGTTGAAGCGTTCGCTTCCAGTAACTGTTTGAATTTTGGCGTTTCACTCTGTTTTCTCCTATACTGACAGATGTATTTGGAACTCTAAATCAAACACGGTTTGTGCTAGCTTCTTGAAACTTGACACAGTAAAGCACTTTCACGTTCTATCTCTATGTTCTGTTTCCTCTGGATGTAGCCCTAAGCAGTGACTGGGGAGAAATACTTTCATTGACAGGGGTTGCCAAGCTTCCAGAAATTACGAGTCTCCAGAAATCTCAGCAACTATGATTTCACCCAACCTGGATGATACTTTCAGGTAATGATCAGTACACTAAGCCCACTTGGTTCCCCAAATTTCATTCTTCTATGTTGAAGCGTTCGTTTCCAGTAAGAGTTTGAATTTTGGCATTTCACTCTATTTTCTCCTATATTGATAGATGTATTTGGAACTCTAAACCAAACACGGTTTGTGCTACCTTCTTCAAACTTGACACAGTAAAGCAGTTTCAAGTTTAGCTCTATGTTCTGTTTCCTCTTGATGTAGCACTCAGCAGTGACTGAGGAGAAACACTTTCATTGAAAGGGGTTGCCAAGCTTCCCAAAATTGCGAGTCTCCAGAAATCTCAGCAACTATTTTTTAACCCAAACTGGATGATACTTTCAGGTAATGATCAGTACACTAAGCTCACTTGGTTCCCCAAATTTCGTTCTTTTATGTTGAAGCGTTCGCTTCCAGTAACTGTTTGAATTTTGGCGTTTCACTCAGTTTTCTCCTATATTGATAGATGTATTTGGAACTCTAAACCAAACACGGTATGTGCTAGCTTCTTGAAACTTGAAACAGTAAAGCAGTTTCACGTTCTAGCTCTATGTTTTCTTTCCTCTTGATGTAGCACTCAGCAGTGACTGAGGAGAAACACTTTCATTGAAAGGGGTTGCCAAGCTTCCCTAAATTGCGAGTCTCTAGAAATCTCAGCAAACATTTTTGTACCCAACGTGGATGATACTTTCAGGTAATGATCAGTACACTAAGCTCACTTCGTTCCCCAAATTTCGTTCTTCTATGTTGAAGCGTTCGTTTCCAGTAACAGTTTGAATTTTGGCGTTTCACTCTGTTTTCTCCTATATTGATAGATGTATTTGGAACTCTAAATCAAACACGGTTTGTGCTAGCTTCTTGAAACTTGACACAGTAAAGCAGTTTCAAGTTCTATCTCTATGTTCTGTTTTCTCTTGATGTAGCCCTAAGCAGTGACTGGGGAGAAACACTTTCATTGAAAGGGGTTGCCAAGCTTCCAAAAATTACGATTCCCCAGAAATCTCAGCAACTATTTTTTCACCCAAACTGGATGATACTTTCAGGTAATGATGAGTACACTAAGCCCACTGGGTTCCCCAAATTTCGTTCTTCTATGTTGAAGCGTTCGTTTCCAGTAACAGTTTGAATTTTGGCGTTTCGCTCTGTTTTCTCCTATATTGATAGATGTATTTGCAACTCTAAACCAAACACGGTTTGTGCTAGCTTCTTGAATCTTGACACAATAAAGCAGTTTCAAGTTCTATCTCTATGTTCTGATTCCTCTTGATGTAGCCCTAAGCAGTGACTGGGGAGAAACACTTACATTGAAAGGGGTTGCCAAGCTTCCAGAAATTACGAGTCTCCAGAAATCTCAGCAACTATGATTTCACCCAAACTGGATGATACTTTCAGGTAATGATCAGTACACTAAGCCCACTTGGTTCCCCAAATTTCTTTCTTCTATGTTGAAGCGTTCGTTTCCAGTAACAGTTTGAATTTTGGTGTTTCACTCTGTTTTCTCCTATATTGATATACGTATTTGGAACTCTAAATCAAACACGGTTTGTGCTACCTTCTTCAAACTTGACACAGTAAAGCAGTTTCAAGTTCTAGCTCTATGTTCTGTTTCCTCTTGATGTAGCACTCAGCAGTGACTGAGGAGAAACACTTTCATTGAAAGGGGTTGCCAAGCTTCCCAAAATTGCGAGTCTCCAGAAATCTCAGCAACTATTTTTTAACCCAAACTGGATGATACTTTCAGGTAATGATCAGTACACTAAGCTCACTTGGTTCCCCAAATTTCGTTCTTTTATGTTGAAGCGTTCGCTTCCAGTAACTGTTTGAATTTTGGCGTTTCACTCTGTTTTCTCCTATACTGACAGATGTATTTGGAACTCTAAATCAAACACGGTTTGTGCTAGCTTCTTGAAACTTGACACAGTAAAGCAGTATCACGTTCTATCTCTATGTTCTGTTTCCTCTGGATGTAGCCCTAAGCAGTGACTGGGGAGAAACACTTTCATTGAAAGGGGTTGCCAAGCTTCCAGAAATTACGAGTCTCCAGAAATCTCAGCAACTATGATTTCACCCAACCTGGATGATACTTTCAGGTAATGATCAGTACACTAAGCCCACTTGGTTCCCCAAATTTCGTTCTTCTATGTTGAAGCGTTCGTTTCCAGTAGCAGTTTGAATTTTGGCGTTTCACTCTGTTTTCTCCTATATTGATAGATGTATTTGGAACTCTAAATCAAACACGGTTTGTGCTAGCTTCTTGAAACTTGACACAGTAAAGCAGTTTTACGTTCTATCACTATTTTCTCTTTCCTCTTGATGTAGCACTCAGCATTGACTGAGGAGAGACACTTTCATTGAAAGGGGTTGCCAAGCTTCCCAAAATTGCGAGTCTCCAGAAATCTCAGCAACTATTTTTTAACCCTAACTGGATGATACTTTCAGGTAATGATCAGTACACTAAGCTCACTTGGTTCCCCAAATTACGTTCTTTTATGTTGAAGCGTTCGCTTCCAGTAACTGTTTGAATTTTGGCGTTTCACTCTGTTTTCTCCTATATTGATAGATGTATTTGGAACTCTAAACCAAACACGGTTTGTGCTAGCTTCTTGAAACTTGACACAGTAAAGCAGTTTCACGTTCTAGCTCTATGTTCTGTTTCCTCTTGATGTAGCACTCAGCAGTGACTGAGGAGAAACACTTTCATTGAAAGGGGTTGCCAAGCTTCCCAAAATTGCGAGTCTCCAGAAATCTCAGCAACTATTTTTTAACCCAAACTGGATGATACTTTCAGGTAATGATCAGTACACTAAGCTCACTTGGTTCCCCAAATTTCGTTCTTTTATGTTGAAGCGTTCGATTCCAGTAACTGTTTGAATTTTGGCATTTCACTCTGTTTTCTCCTATACTGACAGATGTATTTGGAACTCTAAATCAAACACGGTTTGTGCTAGCTTCTTGAAACTTGACACAGTAAAGCAGTTTCACGTTCTATCTCTATATTCTGTTTCCTCTGGATGTAGCACTCAGCAGTGACTGAAGAGAAACACTTTCATTGAAAGGGGTTGCCAAGCTTCCCAAAATTGCGAGTCTCTAGAAATCTCAGCAACTATTTTTTCACCCAAAGTGGATGATACTTTCAGGTAATGATCAGTACACTAAGCTCACTTGGTTTCCCAAATTTCGTTCTTTTATGTTGAAGCGTTCGCTTCCAGTAACTGTTTGAATTTTGGCGTTTCACTCTGTTTTCTCCTATACTGACAGATGTATTTGGAACTCTAAATCAAACACGGTTTGTGCCAGCTTCTTGAAACTTGACACAGTAAAGCAGTTTCACGTTCTATCTCTATGTTTTGTTTCCTCTTGATGTAGCACTCAGCAGTGACTGAGGAGAAACACTTTCATTGAAAGGGGTTGCCAAGCGTCCCAAAATTGCGAGTCTCTAGAAATCTCAGCAAACAGTTTTTCACCCAAAGTGGATGATACTTTCAGGTAATGATCAGTACACTAAGCTCACTTGGTTACCCAAATTTCGTTCTTCTATGTTGAAGCGATCGTTTCCAGTAACAGTTTGAATTTTGGCGTTTTACTCTGTTTTCTCCTATACTGACAGATGTATTTGGAACTCTAAATCAAACACGGTTTGTGCTAGCTTCTTGAAACTTGACACAGTAAAGCAGTTTCACGTTCTATCTCTATGTTCTGTTTCCTCTGGATGTAGCCCTAAGCAGTGACTGGGGAGAAATACTTTCATTGACAGGGGTTGCCAGGCTTCCAGAAATTAAGAGTCTCCAGAAATCTCACCAACTATGATTTCACCCAAACTGGATGATACTTTCAGGTAATAATCAGTACACTAAGCCCACTTGGTTCTCCAAATTTCGTTCTTCTATGTTGAAGCGTTCGTTTCCAGTAACAGTTTGAATTTTGGCGTTTCACTCTGTTTTCTCCTATATTGATAGATGTATTTGGAACTCTAAATCAAACACGGTTTGTGCTACCTTCTTCAAACTTGACACAGTAAAGCAGTTTCAAGTTCTGTCTATATGTTCTCTTTCCTCTTGATGTAGCACTCAGCAGTGACTGAGGAGAAACACTTTCATTGAAAGGGGTTGCCAAGCTTCCCAAAATTGCGAGTCTCCAGAAATCTCAGCAACTATTTTTTCACCCAAACTGGATGATACTTTCAGGTAATGATCAGTACACTAAGCTCACTTGGTTCCCCAAATTTCGTTCATTTATGTTGAAGCGTTCGCTTCCAGTAACTGTTTGAATTTTGGCGTTTCACTCTGTTTTCTCCTATACTGACAGATGTATTTGGAACTCTAAATCAAACACGGTTTGTGCTAGCTTCTTGAAACTTGACACAGTAAAGCAGTTTCACGTTCTATCTCTATGTTCTGTTTCCTCTGGATGTAGCCATAAGCAGTGACTGGGGAGAAATACTTTCATTGACAGGGGTTGCCAAGCTTCCAGAAATTACGAGTCTCCAGAAATCTCAGCAACTATGATTTCACCCAACCTGGATGATACTTTCAGGTAATGATCAGTACACTAAGCCCACTTGTTTCCCCAAATTTCGTTCTTCTATGTTGAAGCGTTCGTTTCCAGTAACAGTTTGAATTTTGGCGTTTCGCTCTGTTTTCTCCTATATTGATAGATGTATTTGGAACTCTAAACCAAACACGGTTTGTGCTAGCTTCTTGAAACTTGACACAGTAAAGCAGTTTTACGTTCTATCTCTATGTTCTGTTTCCTCTTGATGTAGCACTCAGCAGTGACTGAGGAGAAACACTTTCATTGAAAGGGGTTGCCAAGCTTCCCAAAATTGCGAGTCTCCAGAAATCTCAGCAACTATTTTTTCACCCAAACTGGATGATACTTTCAGGTAATGATCAGTACACTGAGCTCACTTGGTTCCCCAAATTTCGTTCTTTTATGTTGAAGCGTTCGCTTCCAGTAACTGTTTGAATTTTGGCGTTTCACTCTGTTTTCTCCTATACTGACAGATGTATTTGGAACTCTAAATCAAACACGGTTTGTGCTAGCTTCTTGAAACTTGACACAGTAAAGCAGTTTCACGTTCTATCTCTATGTTCTATTTCCTCTGGATGTAGCCCTAAGCAGTGACTGGGGAAAAATACTTTCATTGACAGGGGTTGCCAAGCTTCCAGAAATTACGAGTCTCCAGAAATCTCAGCAACTATGATTTCACCCAAACTGGATGATACTTTCAGGTAATGATCAGTACACTAAGCTCACTTGGTTCCCCAAATTTCGTTCTTTTATGTTGAAGCGTTCGCTTCCAGTAACTGTTTGAATTTTGGCGTTTCACTCTGTTTTCTCCTATACTGACAGATGTATTTGGAACTCTAAATCAAACACGGTTTGTGCTAGCTTCTTGAAACTTGACACAGTAAAGCAGTTTCACGTTCTATCTCTATGTTTTGTTTCCTCTTGATGTAGCACTCAGCAGTGACTGAGGAGAAACACTTTCATTGAAAGGGGTTGCCTAGCTTCCCAAAATTGCGAGTCTCTAGAAATCTCAGCAAACAGTTTTTCACCCAAAGTGGATGATACTTTCAGGTAATGATCAGTACACTAAGCTCACTTGGTTACCCAAATTTCGTTCTTCTATGTTGAAGCGTTCGTTTCCAGTAACAGTTTGAATTTTGGCGTTTTACTCTGTTTTCTCCTATATTGATAGATGTATTTGGAACTCTAAATCAAACACGGTTTGTGCTAGCTTCTTGAAACTTGACACAATAAAGCAGTTTCAAGTTCTATCTCTATGTTCTCTCTCCTCTTGATGTAGCCCTAAGCAGTGACTGGGGAGAAACACTTTCATTGAAAGGGGTTGCCAAGCTTCCAAAAATTACGAGTCTCCAGAAATCTCAGCAACTATTTTTTCACCCAAACTGGATGATACTTTCAGGTAATGATCAGTACACTAAGCTCACTTGGTTCCCCAAATTTCGTTCTTTTATGTTGAAGCGTTCGCTTCCAGTAACTGTTTGAATTTTGGCGTTTCACTCTGTTTTCTCCTATACTGACAGATGTATTTGGAACTCTAAATCAAACATGGTTTGTGCTAGCTTCTTGAAACTTGACACAGCAAAGCAGTTTCACGTTGTATCTCTATGTTCTATTTCCTCTGGATGTAGCCCTAAGCAGTGACTGGGGAAAAATACTTTCATTGACAGGGGTTGCCAAGCTTCCAGAAATTACGAGTCTCCAGAAATCTCAGCAACTATGATTTCACCCAACCTGGGTGATACTTTCAGGTAATGATCAGTACACTAAGCCCACTTGGTTCCCCAAATTTCGTTCTTCTATGTTGAAGCGTTCGTTTCCAGTAAGAGTTTGAATTTTTGCGTTTCACTCTGTTTTCTCCTATACTGACAGATGTATTTGGAACTCTAAATCAAACACGGTTTGTGCTAGCTTCTTGAAACTTGACACAGTAAAGCAGTTTCACGTTCTATCTCTATATTCTGTTACCTCTTGCTGTAGCCCTAAGCAGTGACTGAGGAGAAACACTTTCATTGAAAGGGGTTGCCAAGCTTCCCAAAACTGCGAGTCTCCAGAAATCTCAGCAACTATTTTTTCACCCAAACTGGATGATACTTTCAGGTAATGATCAGTACACTAAGCCCACTTGGTTCCCCAAATTTCGTTCTTCTATGTTGAAGCGTTCGTTTCCAGTAACAGTTTGAATTTTGGCGTTTCACTCTGTTTTCTCCTATATTGATAGATGTATTTGGAACTCTAAACCAAACACGGTTTGTGCTAGCTTCTTGAAACTTGAAACAGTAAAGCAGTTTCACGTTCTACCTCTATGTTTTCTTTCCTCTTGATGTAGCACTCAGCAGTGACTGAGGAGAAACACTTTCATTGAAAGGGGTTGCCAAGCTTCCCAAAATTGCGAGTCTCTAGAAATCTCAGCAACTATTTTTTCACCCAAAGTGGATGATACTTTCAGGTAATGATCAGTACACTAAGCTCACTTGGTTCCCCAAATTTCGTTCTTTTATGTTGAAGCGTTCGCTTCCAGTAACAGTTTGAATTTTGGCGTTTCACTCTGTTTTCTCCTATACTGACAGATGTATTTGGAACTCTAAATCAAACACGGTTTGTGCTAGCTTCTTGAAACTTGACACAGTAAAGCAGTTTCACGTTCTATCTCTATGTTTTGTTTCCTCTTGATGTAGCACTCAGCAGTGACTGAGGAGAAACACTTTCATTGAAAGGGGTTGCCAAGCGTCCCAAAATTGCGAGTCTCTAGAAATCTCAGCAAACAGTTTTTCACCCAAAGTGGATGATACTTTCAGGTAATGATCAGTACACTAAGCTCACTTGGTTACCCAAATTTCGTTCTTCTATGTTGAAGCGATCGTTTCCAGTAACAGTTTGAATTTTGGCGTTTTACTCTGTTTTCTCCTATACTGACAGATGTATTTGGAACTCTAAATCAAACACGGTTTGTGCTAGCTTCTTGAAACTTGACACAGTAAAGCAGTTTCACGTTCTATCTCTATGTTCTGTTTCCTCTGGATGTAGCCCTAAGCAGTGACTGGGGAGAAATACTTTCATTGACAGGGGTTGCCAGGCTTCCAGAAATTAAGAGTCTCCAGAAATCTCACCAACTATGATTTCACCCAAACTGGATGATACTTTCAGGTAATAATCAGTACACTAAGCCCACTTGGTTCTCCAAATTTCGTTCTTCTATGTTGAAGCGTTCGTTTCCAGTAACAGTTTGAATTTTGGCGTTTCACTCTGTTTTCTCCTATATTGATAGATGTATTTGGAACTCTAAATCAAACACGGTTTGTGCTACCTTCTTCAAACTTGACACAGTAAAGCAGTTTCAAGTTCTATCTATATGTTCTCTTTCCTCTTGATGTAGCACTCAGCAGTGACTGAGGAGAAACACTTTCATTGAAAGGGGTTGCCAAGCTTCCCAAAATTGCGAGTCTCCAGAAATCTCAGCAACTATTTTTTCACCCAAACTGGATGATACTTTCAGGTAATGATCAGTACACTAAGCTCACTTGGTTCCCCAAATTTCGTTCATTTATGTTGAAGCGTTCGCTTCCAGTAACTGTTTGAATTTTGGCGTTTCACTCTGTTTTCTCCTATACTGACAGATGTATTTGGAACTCTAAATCAAACACGGTTTGTGCTAGCTTCTTGAAACTTGACACAGTAAAGCAGTTTCACGTTCTATCTCTATGTTCTGTTTCCTCTGGATGTAGCCATAAGCAGTGACTGGGGAGAAATACTTTCATTGACAGGGGTTGCCAAGCTTCCAGAAATTACGAGTCTCCAGAAATCTCAGCAACTATGATTTCACCCAACCTGGATGATACTTTCAGGTAATGATCAGTACACTAAGCCCACTGGTTTCCCCAAATTTCGTTCTTCTATGTTGAAGCGTTCGTTTCCAGTAACAGTTTGAATTTTGGCGTTTCGCTCTGTTTTCTCCTATATTGATAGATGTATTTGGAACTCTAAACCAAACACGGTTTGTGCTAGCTTCTTGAAACTTGACACAGTAAAGCAGTTTTACGTTCTATCTCTATGTTCTGTTTCCTCTTGATGTAGCACTCAGCAGTGACTGAGGAGAAACACTTTCATTGAAAGGGGTTGCCAAGCTTCCCAAAATTGCGAGTCTCCAGAAATCTCAGCAACTATTTTTTCACCCAAACTGGATGATACTTTCAGGTAATGATCAGTACACTAAGCTCACTTGGTTCCCCAAATTTCGTTCTTTTATGTTGAAGCGTTCGCTTCCAGTAACTGTTTGAATTTTGGCGTTTCACTCTGTTTTCTCCTATACTGACAGATGTATTTGGAACTCTAAATCAAACACGGTTTGTGCTAGCTTCTTGAAACTTGACACAGTAAAGCAGTTTCACGTTCTATCTCTATGTTCTATTTCCTCTGGATGTAGCCCTAAGCAGTGACTGGGGAAAAATACTTTCATTGACAGGGGTTGCCAAGCTTCCAGAAATTACGAGTCTCCAGAAATCTCAGCAACTATGATTTCACCCAAACTGGATGATACTTTCAGGTAATGATCAGTACACTAAGCTCACTTGGTTCCCCAAATTTCGTTCTTTTATGTTGAAGCGTTCGCTTCCAGTAACTGTTTGAATTTTGGCGTTTCACTCTGTTTTCTCCTATACTGACAGATGTATTTGGAACTCTAAATCAAACACGGTTTGTGCTAGCTTCTTGAAACTTGACACAGTAAAGCAGTTTCACGTTCTATCTCTATGTTTTGTTTCCTCTTGATGTAACACTCAGCAGTGACTGAGGAGAAACACTTTCATTGAAAGGGGTTGCCTAGCTTCCCAAAATTGCGAGTCTCTAGAAATCTCAGCAAACAGTTTTTCACCCAAAGTGGATGATACTTTCAGGTAATGATCAGTACACTAAGCTCACTTGGTTACCCAAATTTCGTTCTTCTATGTTGAAGCGTTCGTTTCCAGTAACAGTTTGAATTTTGGCGTTTTACTCTGTTTTCTCCTATATTGATAGATGTATTTGGAACTCTAAATCAAACACGGTTTGTGCTAGCTTCTTGAAACTTGACACAATAAAGCAGTTTCAAGTTCTATCTCTATGTTCTGTCTCCTCTTGATGTAGCCCTAAGCAGTGACTGGGGAGAAACTCTTTCATTGAAAGGGGTTGCCAAGCTTCCAAAAATTACGAGTCTCCAGAAATCTCAGCAACTATTTTTTCACCCAAACTGGATGATACTTTCAGGTAATGATCAGTACACTAAGCTCACTTGGTTCCCCAAATTTCGTTCTTTTATGTTGAAGCGTTCGCTTCCAGTAACTGTTTGAATTTTGGCGTTTCACTCTGTTTTCTCCTATACTGACAGATGTATTTGGAACTTTAAATCAAACATGGTTTGTGCTAGCTTCTTGAAACTTGACACAGCAAAGCAGTTTCACGTTGTATCTCTATGTTCTATTTCCTCTGGATGTAGCCCTAAGCAGTGACTGGGGAAAAATACTTTCATTGACAGGGGTTGCCAAGCTTCCAGAAATTACGAGTCTCCAGAAATCTCAGCAACTATGATTTCACCCAACCTGGGTGATACTTTCAGGTAATGATCAGTACACTAAGCCCACTTGGTTCCCCAAATTTCGTTCTTCTATGTTGAAGCGTTCGTTTCCAGTAAGAGTTTGAATTTTGGCGTTTCACTCTGTTTTCTCCTATACTGACAGATGTATTTGGAACTCTAAATCAAACACGGTTTGTGCTAGCTTCTTGAAACTTGACACAGTAAAGCAGTTTCACGTTCTATCTCTATATTCTGTTACCTCTTGCTGTAGCCCTAAGCAGTGACTGAGGAGAAACACTTTCATTGAAAGGGGTTGCCAAGCTTCCCAAAACTGCGAGTCTCCAGAAATCTCAGCAACTATTTTTTCACCCAAACTGGATGATACTTTCAGGTAATGATCAGTACACTAAGCCCACTTGGTTCCCCAAATTTCGTTCTTCTATGTTGAAGCGTTCGTTTCCAGTAACAGTTTGAATTTTGGCGTTTCACTCTGTTTTCTCCTATATTGATAGATGTATTTGGAACTCTAAACCAAACACGGTTTGTGCTAGCTTCTTGAAACTTGAAACAGTAAAGCAGTTTCACGTTCTACCTCTATGTTTTCTTTCCTCTTGATGTAGCACTCAGCAGTGACTGAGGAGAAACACTTTCATTGAAAGGGGTTGCCAAGCTTCCCAAAATTGCGAGTCTCTAGAAATCTCAGCAAACATTTTTGTATCCAACGTGGATGATACTTTCAGGTAATGATCAGTACACTAAGCTCACTTCGTTCCCCAAATTTCGTTCTTCTATGTTGAAGCGTTCGTTTCCAGTAACAGTTTGAATTTTGGCCTTTCACTCTGTTTTCTCCTATATTGATAGATGTATTTGGAACTCTAAACCACACCCGGTTTGTGCTAGCTTCTTGAAACTTGACACAGTAAAGCAGTTTCACGTTCTATCTCTATGTTCTGTTTCCTCTTGATGTAGCACACAGCAGTGACTGAGGAGAAACACTTTCATTGAAAGGGGTTGCCAAGCTTCCAAAAATTACGATTCCCCAGAAATCTCAGCAACTATTTTTTCACCCAAACTGGATGATACTTTCAGGTAATGATGAGTACACTAAGCCCACTGGGTTCCCCAAATTTCGTTCTTCTATGTTGAAGCGTTCGTTTCCAGTAACAGTTTGAATTTTGGCGTTTCGCTCTGTTTTCTCCTATATTGATAGATGTATTTGCAACTCTAAACCAAACACGGTTTGTGCTAGCTTCTTGAAACTTGACACAATAAAGCAGTTTCAAGTTCTATCTCTATGTTCTGTTTCCTCTTGATGTAGCCCTAAGCAGTGACTGGGGAGAAACACTTACATTGAAAGGGGTTGCCAAGCTTCCAGAAATTACGAGTCTCCAGAAATCTCAGCAACTATGATTTCACCCAAACTGGATGATACTTTCAGGTAATGATCAGTACACTAAGCCCACTTGGTTCCCCAAATTTCGTTCTTCTATGTTGAAGCGTTCGTTTCCAGTAACAGTTTGAATTTTGGCATTTCACTCTGTTTTCTCCTACATTGATAGATGTATTTGGAACTCTAAATCAAACACGGTTTGTGCTACCTTCTTCAAACTTGACACAGTAAAGCAGTTTCAAGTTCTAGCTCTATGTTCTGTTTCCTCTTGATGTAGCACTCAGCAGTGACTGAGGAGAAACACTTTCATTGAAAGGGGTTGCCAAGCTTCCCAAAATTGCGAGTCTCCAGAAATCTCAGCAACTATTTTTTAACCCAAACTGGATGATACTTTCAGGTAATGATCAGTACACTAAGCTCACTTGGTTCCCCAAATTTCGTTCTTTTATGTTGAAGCGTTCGCTTCCAGTAACTGTTTGAATTTTGGCGTTTCACTCTGTTTTCTCCTATACTGACAGATGTATTTGGAACTCTAAATCAAACACGGTTTGTGCTAGCTTCTTGAAACTTGACACAGTAAAGCAGTATCACGTTCTATCTCTATGTTCTGTTTCCTCTGGATGTAGCCCTAAGCAGTGACTGGGGAGAAACACTTTTATTGAAAGGGGTTGCCAAGCTTCCAGAAATTACGAGTCTCCAGAAATCTCAGCAACTATGATTTCACCCAACCTGGATGATACTTTCAGGTAATGATCAGTACACTAAGCCCACTTGTTTCCCCAAATTTCGTTCTTCTATGTTGAAGCGTTCGTTTCAAGTAACAGTTTGAATTTTGGCGTTTCACTCTGTTTTCTCCTATATTGATAGACGTATTTGGAACTCTAAATCAAACACGGTTTGTGCTACCTTCTTCAAACTTGACACAGTAAAGCAGTTTCAAGTTCTAGCTCTATGTTCTGTTTCCTCTTGATGTAGCACTCAGCAGTGACTGAGGAGAAACACTTTCATTGAAAGGGGTTGCCAAGCTTCCAAAAATTGCGAGTCTCCAGAAATCCCAGCAACTATTTTTTAACCCAAACTGGATGATACTTTCAGGTAATGATCAGTACACTAAGCTCACTTGGTTCCCCAAATTTCGTTCTTTTATGTTGAAGCGTTCGCTTCCAGTAACTGTTTGAATTTTGGCGTTTCACTCTGTTTTCTCCTATACTGACAGATGTATTTGGAACTCTAAATCAAACACGGTTTGTGCTAGCTTCTTGAAACTTGACACAGTAAAGCAGTATCACGTTCTATCTCTATGTTCTGTTTCCTCTGGATGTAGCCCTAAGCAGTGACTGGGGAGAAACACTTTCATTGAAAGGGGTTGCCAAGCTTCCAGAAATTACGAGTCTCCAGAAATCTCAGCAACTATGATTTCACCCAACCTGGATGATACTTTCAGGTAATGATCAGTACACTAAGCCCACTTGTTTCCCCAAATTTCGTTCTTCTATGTTGAAGCGTTCGTTTCCAGTAACAGTTTGAATTTTGGCGTTTCGCTCTGTTTTCTCCTATATTGATAGATGTATTTGGAACTCTAAACCAAACACGGTTTGTGATAGCTTCTTGAAACTTGACACAGTACAGCAGTTTTACGTTCTATCTCTATGTTCTGTTTCCTCTTGATGTAGCACTCAGCAGTGACTGAGGAAAAACACTTTCATTGAAAGGGGTTGCCAAGCTTCCCAAAATTGCGAGTCTCCAGAAATCTCTGCAACTATTTTTTCACCCAAACTGGATGATACTTTCAGGTAATGATCAGTACACTAAGCTCACTTGGTTCCCCAAATTTCGTTCTTTTATGTTGAAGCGTTCGCTTCCAGTAACTGTTTGAATTTTGGCGTTTCACTCTGTTTTCTCCTATACTGACAGAAATATTTGGAACTCTAAATCAAACACGGTTTGTGCTAGCTTCTTGAAACTTGACACAGTAAAGCAGTTTCACGTTCTATCTCTATGTTCTATTTCCTCTGGATGTAGCCCTAAGCAGTGACTGGGGAAAAATACTTTCATTGACAGGGGTTGCCAAGCTTCCAGAAATTACGAGTCTCCAGAAATCTCAGCAACTATGATTTCACCCAAACTGGATGATACTTTCAGGTAATGATCAGTACACTAAGCTCACTTGGTTCCCCAAATTTCGTTCTTTTATGTTGAAGCGTTCGCTTCCAGTAACTGTTTGAATTTTGGCGTTTCACTCTGTTTTCTCCTATACTGACAGATGTATTTGGAACTCTAAATCAAACACGGTTTGTGCTAGCTTCTTGAAACTTGACACAGTAAAGCAGTTTCACGTTCTATCTCTATGTTTTGTTTCCTCTTGATGTAGCACTCAGCAGTGACTGAGGAGAAACACTTTCATTGAAAGGGGTTGCCTAGCTTCCCAAAATTGCGAGTCTCTAGAAATCTCAGCAAACAGTTTTTCACCCAAAGTGGATGATACTTTCAGGTAATGATCAGTACAATAAGCTCACTTGGTTACCCAAATTTCGTTCTTCTATGTTGAAGCGTTCGTTTCCAGTAACAGTTTGAATTTTGGCGTTTTACTCTGTTTTCTCCTATATTGATAGATGTATTTGGAACTCTAAATCAAAAACGGTTTGTGCTAGCTTCTTGAAACTTGACAAAATAAAGCAGTTTCAAGTTCTATCTCTATGTTCTGTCTCCTCTTGATGTAGCCCTAAGCAGTGACTGGGGAGAAACACTTTCATTGAAAGGGGTTGCCAAGCTTCCAAAAATTACGAGTCTCCAGAAATCTCAGCAACTATTTTTTCACCCAAACTGGATGATACTTTCAGGTAATGATCAGTACACTAAGCTCACTTGGTTCCCCAAATTTCGTTCTTTTATGTTGAAGCGTTCGCTTCCAGTAACTGTTTGAATTTTGGCGTTTCACTCTGTTTTCTCCTATACTGACAGATGTATTTGGAACTCTAAATCAAACACGGTTTGTGCTAGCTTCTTGAAACTTGACACAGTAAAGCAGTTTCACGTTCTATCTCTATATTCTGTTTCCTCTTGCTGTAGCCCTAAGCAGTGACTGAGGAGAAACACTTTCATTGAAAGGGGTTGCCAAGCTTCCCAAAATTGCGAGTCTCCAGAAATCTCAGCAACTATTTTTTAACCCAAACTGGATGATACTTTCAGGTAATGATCAGTACACTAAGCTCACTTGGTTCCCCAAATTTCGTTCTTTTATGTTGAAGCGTTCGCTTCCAGTAACAGTTTGAATTTTGGCGTTTCACTCTGTTTTCTCCTATATTGATAGATGTATTTGGAACTCTAAACCAAACACGGTTTGTGCTAGCTTCTTGAAACTTGAAACAGTAAAGCAGTTTCACGTTCTAGCTCTATGTTTTCTTTCCTCTTGATGTAGCACTCAGCAGTGACTGAGGAGAAACACTTTCATTGAAAGGGGTTGCCAAGCTTCCCAAAATTGCGAGTCTCTAGAAATCTCAGCAAACATTTTTGTACCCAACGTGGATGATACTTTCAGGTAATGATCAGTACACTAAGCTCACTTTGTTCCCCAAATTTCGTTCTTCTATGTTGAAGCGTTCGTTTCCAGTAACAGTTTGAATTTTGGCGTTTCACTCTGTTTTCTCCTATATTGATAGATGTATTTGGAACTCTAAATCAAACACGGTTTGTGCTAGCTTCTTGAAACGTGACACAGTAAAGCAGTTTCAAGTTCTATCTCTATGTTCTGTTTCCTCTTGATGTAGCACACAGCAGTGACTGGGGAGAAACACTTTCATTGAAAGGGGTTGCCAAGCTTCCAAAAATTACGATTCCCCAGAAATCTCAGCAACTATTTTTTCACTCAAACTGGATGATACTTTCAGGTAATGATGAGTACACTAAGCCCACTGGGTTCCCCAAATTTCGTTCTTCTATGTTGAAGCATTCGTTTCCAGTAACAGTTTGAATTTTGGCGTTTCGCTCTGTTTTCTCCTATATTGATAGATGTATTTGCAACTCTAAACCAAACACGGTTTGTGCTAGCTTCTTGAAACTTGACACAATAAAGCAGTTTCAAGTTCTATCTCTATGTTCTGTTTCCTCTTGATGTAGCCCTAAGCAGTGACTGGGGAGAAACACTTACATTGAAAGGGGTTGCCAAGCTTCCAGAAATTACGAGTCTCCAGAAATCTCAGCAACTATGATTTCACCCAAACTGGATGATACTTTCAGGTAATCATCAGTACACTAAGCCCACTTGGTTCCCCAAATTTCGTTCTTCTATGTTGAAGCGTTCGTTTCCAGTAACAGTTTGAATTTTGGCCTTTCACTCTGTTTTCTCCTACATTGATAGATGTATTTGGAACTCTAAATCAAACACGGTTTGTGCTACCTTCTTCAAACTTGACACAGTAAAGCAGTTTCAAGTTCTAGCTCTATGTTCTGTTTCCTCTTGATGTAGCACTCAGCAGTGACTGAGGAGAAACACTTTCATTGAAAGGGGTTGCCAAGCTTCCAAAAATTGCGAGTCTCCAGAAATCTCAGCAACTATTTTTTAACCCAAACTGGATGATACTTTCAGGTAATGATCAGTACACTAAGCTCACTTGGTTCCCCAAATTTCGTTCTTTTATGTTGAAGCGTTCGCTTCCAGTAACTGTTTGAATTTTGGCGTTTCACTCTGTTTTCTCCTATACTGACAGATGTATTTGGAACTCTAAATCAAACACGGTTTGTGCTAGCTTCTTGAAACTTGACACAGTAAAGCAGTATCACGTTCTATCTCGATGTTCTGTTTCCTCTGGATGTAGCCCTAAGCAGTGACTGGGGATAAACACTTTCATTGAAAGGGGTTGCCAAGCTTCCAGAAATTACGAGTCTCCAGAAATCTCAGGAACTATGATTTCACACAACCTGGATGATACTTTCAGGTAATGATCAGTACACTAAGCCCACTTGTTTCCCCAAATTTCGTTCTTCTATGTTGAAGCGTTCGTTTCCAGTAACAGTTTGAATTTTGGCGTTTCGCTCTGTTTTCTCCTATATTGATAGATGTATTTGGAACTCTAAACCAAACACGGTTTGTGCTAGCTTCTTGAAACTTGACACAGTACAGCAGTTTTACGTTCTATCTCTATGTTCTTTTTCCTCTTGATGTAGCACTCAGCAGTGACTGAGGAGAAACACTTTCATTGAAAGGGGTTGCCAAGCTTCCCAAAATTGCGAGTCTCCAGAAATCTCAGCAACTATTTTTTAACCCAAACTGGATGATACTTTCAGGTAATGATCAGTACACTAAGCTCACTTGGTTCCCCAAATTTCGTTCTTTTATGTTGAAGCGTTCGCTTCCAGTAACTGTTTGAATTTTGGCGTTTCACTGTGTTTTCTCCTATACTGACAGATGTATTTGGAACTCTAAATCAAACACGGTTTGTGCTAGCTTCTTGAAACTTGACACAGTAAAGCAGTTTCACGTTCTATCTCTATGTTCTATTTCCTCTGGATGTAGCCCTAAGCAGTGACTGGGGAAAAATACTTTCATTGACAGGGGTTGCCAAGCTTCCAGAAATTACGAGTCTCCAGAAATCTCAGCAACTATGATTTCACCCAAACTGGATGATACTTTCAGGTAATGATCAGTACACTAAGCTCACTTGGTTCCCCAAATTTCGTTCTTTTATGTTGAAGCGTTCGCTTCCAGTAACTGTTTGAATTTTGGCGTTTCACTCTGTTTTCTCCTATACTGACAGATGTATTTGGAACTCTAAATCAAACACGGTTTGTGCTAGCTTCTTGAAACTTGACACAGTAAAGCAGTTTCACGTTCTATCTCTATGTTTTGTTTCCTCTTGATGTAGCACTCAGCAGTGACTGAGGAGAAACACTTTCATTGAAAGGGGTTGCCTAGCTTCCCAAAATTGCGAGTCTCTAGAAATCTCAGCAAACAGTTTTTCACCCAAAGTGGATGATACTTTCAGGTAATGATCAGTACAATAAGCTCACTTGGTTACCCAAATTTCGTTCTTCTATGTTGAAGCGTTCGTTTCCAGTAACAGTTTGAATTTTGGCGTTTTACTCTGTTTTCTCCTATATTGATAGATGTATTTGGAACTCTAAATCAAACACGGTTTGTGCTAGCTTCTTGAAACTTGACAAAATAAAGCAGTTTCAAGTTCTATCTCTATGTTCTGTCTCCTCTTGATGTAGCCCTAAGCAGTGACTGGGGAGAAACACTTTCATTGAAAGGGGTTGCCAAGCTTCCAAAAATTACGAGTCTCCAGAAATCTCAGCAACTAGTTTTTTCACCCAAACTGGATGATACTTTCAGGTAATGATCAGTACACTAAGCTCACTTGGTTCCCCAAATTTCGTTCTTTTATGTTGAAGCGTTCGCTTCCAGTAACTGTTTGAATTTTGGCGTTTCACTCTGTTTTCTCCTATACTGACAGATGTATTTGGAACTCTAAATCAAACACGGTTTGTGCTAGCTTCTTGAAACTTGACACAGTAAAGCAGTTTCACGTTCTATCTCTATATTCTGTTTCCTCTTGCTGTAGCCCTAAGCAGTGACTGAGGAGAAACACTTTCATTGAAAGGGGTTGCCAAGCTTCCCAAAATTGCGAGTCTCCAGAAATCTAAGCAACTATTTTTTAACCCAAACTGGATGATACTTTCAGGTAATGATCAGTACACTAAGCTCACTTGGTTCCCCAAATTTCGTTCTTTTATGTTGAAGCGTTCGCTTCCAGTAACTGTTTGAATTTTGGCGTTTCACTCTGTTTTCTCCTATATTGATAGATGTATTTGGAACTCTAAACCAAACACGGTTTGTGCTAGCTTCTTGAAACTTGAAACAGTAAAGCAGTTTCACGTTCTAGCTCTATGTTTTCTTTCCTCTTGATGTAGCACTCAGCAGTGACTGGGGAGAAACACTTACATTGAAAGGGGTTGCCAAGCTTCCAGAAATTACGAGTCTCCAGAAATCTCAGCAACTATGATTTCACCCAAACTGGATGATACTTTCAGGTAATGATCAGTACACTAAGCCCACTTGGTTCCCCAAATTTCGTTCTTCTATGTTGAAGCGTTCGTTTCCAGTAACAGTTTGAATTTTGGCGTTTCACTCTGTTTTCTCCTATATTGATAGATGTATTTGGAACTCTAAATCAAACACGGTTTGTGCTAGCTTCTTGAAACTTGACACAGTAAAGCAGTATCACGTTCTATCTCTATGTTCTGTTTCCTCTGGATGTAGCCCTAAGCAGTGACTGGGGAGAAACACTTTCATTGAAAGGGGTTGCCAAGCTTCCAAAAATTACGAGTCTCCAGAAATCTCAGCAACTATTTTTTCACCCAAACTGGATGATACTTTCAGGTAATGATCAGTACACTAAGCTCACTTGGTTCCCCAAATTTCGTTCTTTTATGTTGAAGCGTTCGCTTCCAGTAACTGTTTGAATTTTGGCGTTTCACTCTGTTTTCTCCTATACTGACAGATGTATTTGGAACTCTAAATCAAACACGGTTTGTGCTAGCTTCTTGAAACTTGACACAGTAAAGCAGTTTCACGTTCTATCTCTATATTCTGTTTCCTCTTGCTGTAGCCCTAAGCAGTGACTGAGGAGAAACACTTTCATTGAAAGGGGTTGCCAAGCTTCCCAAAATTGCGAGTCTCCAGAAATCTCAGCAACTATTTTTTAACCCAAACTGGATGATACTTTCAGGTAATGATCAGTACACTAAGCTCACTTGGTTCCCCAAATTTCATTCTTTTATGTTGAAGCGTTCGCTTCCAGTAACTGTTTGAATTTTGGCGTTTCACTCTGTTTTCTCCTATATTGATAGATGTATTTGGAACTCTAAACCAAACACGGTTTGTGCTAGCTTCTTGAAACTTGAAACAGTAAAGCAGTTTCACGTTCTAGCTCTATGTTTTCTTTCCTCTTGATGTAGCACTCAGCAGTGACTGAGGAGAAACACTTTCATTGAAAGGGGTTGCCAAGCTTCCCAAAATTGCGAGTCTCTAGAAATCTCAGCAAACATTTTTGTACCCAACGTGGATGATACTTTCAGGTAATGATCAGTACACTAAGCTCACTTTGTTCCCCAAATTTCGTTCTTCTATGTTGAAGCGATCGTTTCCAGTAACAGTTTGAATTTTGGCGTTTCACTCTGTTTTCTCCTATATTGATAGATGTATTTGGAACTCTAAATCAAACACGGTTTGTGCTAGCTTCTTGAAACGTGACACAGTAAAGCAGTTTCAAGTTCTATCTCTATGTTCTGTTTCCTCTTGATGTAGCACACAGCAGTGACTGGGGAGAAACACTTTCATTGAAAGGGGTTGCCAAGCTTCCAAAAATTACGATTCCCCAGAAATCTCAGCAACTATTTTTTCACCCAAACTGGATGATACTTTCAGGTAATGATGAGTACACTAAGCCCACTGGGTTCCCCAAATTTCGTTCTTCTATGTTGAAGCATTCGTTTCCAGTAACAGTTTGAATATTGGCGTTTCGCTCTGTTTTCTCCTATATTGATAGATGTATTTGCAACTCTAAACCAAACACGGTTTGTGCTAGCTTCTTGAAACTTGACACAATAAAGCAGTTTCAAGTTCTATCTCTATGTTCTGTTTCCTCTTGATGTAGCCCTAAGCAGTGACTGGGGAGAAACACTTACATTGAAAGGGGTTGCCAAGCTTCCAGAAATTACGAGTCTCCAGAAATCTCAGCAACTATGATTTCACCCAAACTGGATGATACTTTCAGGTAATGATCAGTACACTAAGCCCACTTGGTTCCCAAATTTCGTTCTTCTATGTTGAAGCGTTCGTTTCCAGTAACAGTTTGAATTTTGGCGTTTCACTCTGTTTTCTCCTATATTGATATATGTATTTGGAACTCTAAATCAAACACGGTTTGTGCTAGCTTCTTGAAACTTGACACAGTAAAGCAGTATCACGTTCTATCTCTATGTTCTGTTTCCTCTGGATGTAGCCCTAAGCAGTGACTGGGGAGAAACACTTTCATTGAAAGGGGTTGCCAAGCTTCCAGAAATTACGAGTCTCCAGTAATCTCAGCAACTATGATTTCACCCAACCTGGATGATACTTTCAGGTAATGATCAGTACACTAAGCCCACTTGGTTCCCCAAATTTCGTTCTTCTATGTTGAAGCGTTCGTTTCCAGTAACAGTTTGAATTTTGGCGTTTCACTCTGTTTTCTCCTATATTGATAGATGTATTTGGAACTCTAAATCAAACACGGTTTGTGCTAGCTTCTTGAAACTTGACACAGTAAAGCAGTTTTACGTTCTATCTCTATTTTCTCTTTCCTCTTGATGTAGCACTCAGCAGTGACTGAGGAGAAACACTTTCATTGAAAGGGGTTGCCAAGCTCCCCAAAATTGCGAGTCTCCAGAAATCTCAGCAACTATTTTTTCACCCAAACTGGATGATACTTTCAGGTAATAATCAGTACACTAAGCTCACTTGGTTCCCCAAATTTCGTTCTTTTATGTTGAAGCGTTCGCTTCCAGTAACTGTTTGAATTTTGGCGTTTCACTCTGTTTTCTCCTATACTGACAGATGTATTTGGAACTCTAAATCAAACACGGTTTGTGCTAGCTTCTTGAAACTTGACACAGTAAAGCAGTTTCACGTTCTATCTCTATGTTCTGTTTCCTCTGGATGTAGCCCTAAGCAGTGACTGGGGAGAAATACTTTCATTGACAGGGGTTGCCAAGCTTCCAGAAATTACGAGTCTCCAGAAATCTCAGCAACTATGATTTCACCCAACCTGGATGATACTTTCAGGTAATGATCAGTACACTAAGCCCACTTGGTTCCCCAAATTTCGTTCTTCTATGTTGAAGCGTTCGTTTCCAGTAAGAGTTTGAATTTTGGCGTTTCACTCTATTTTCTCCTATATTGATAGATGTATTTGGAACTCTAAATCAAACACGGTTTGTGCTACCTTCTTCAAACTTGACACAGTAAAGCAGTTTCAAGTTCTAGCTCTATGTTCTGTTTCCTCTTGATGTAGCACTCAGCAGTGACTGAGGAGAAACACTTTCATTGAAAGGGGTTGCCAAGCTTCCCAAAATTGCGAGTCTCCAGAAATCTCAGCAACTATTTTTTCACCCAAACTGGATGATACTTTCAGGTAATGATCAGTACACTAAGCTCACTTGGTTCCCCAAATTTCGTTCTTTTATGTTGAAGCGTTCGCTTCCAGTAACTGTTTGAATTTTGGCGTTTCACTCTGTTTTCTCCTATACTGACAGATGTATTTGGAACTCTAAACCAAACACGGTTTGTGCTAGCTTCTTGAAACTTGAAACAGTAAAGCAGTTTCACGTTCTAGCTCTATGTTTTCTTTCCCCTTGATGTAGCACTCAGCAGTGACTGAGGAGAAACACTTTCATTGAAAGGGGTTGCCAAGCTTCCCAAAATTGTGAGTCTCTAGAAATCTCAGCAAACATTTTTGTACCCAACGTGGATGATACTTTCAGGTAATGATCAGTACACTAAGCTCACTTTGTTCCCCAAATTTCGTTCTTCTATGTTGAAGCGATCGTTTCCAGTAACAGTTTGAATTTTGGTGTTTCACTCTGTTTTCTCCTATATTGATAGATGTATTTGGAACTCTAAATCAAACACGGTTTGTGGTAGCTTCTTGAAACGTGACACAGTAAAGCAGTTTCAAGTTCTATCTCTATGTTCTGTTTCCTCTTGATGTAGCACACAGCAGTGACTGGGGAGAAACACTTTCATTGAAAGGGGTTGCCAAGCTTCCAAAAATTACGATTCCCCAGAAATCTCAGCAACTATTTTTTCACCCAAACTGGATGATACTTTCAGGTAATGATGAGTACACTAAGCCCACTGGGTTCCCCAAATTTCGTTCTTCTATGTTGAAGCATTCGTTTCCAGTAACAGTTTGAATTTTGGCGTTTCGCTCTGTTTTCTCCTATATTGATAGATGTATTTGCAACTCTAAACCAAACACGGTTTGTGCTAGCTTCTTGAAACTTGACACAATAAAGCAGTTTCAAGTTCTATCTCTATGTTCTGTTTCCTCTTGATGTAGCCCTAAGCAGTGACTGGGGAGAAACACTTACATTGAAAGGGGTTGCCAAGCTTCCAGAAATTACGAGTCTCCAGAAATCTCAGCAACTATGATTTCACCCAAACTGGATGATACTTTCAGGTAATGATCAGTACACTAAGCCCACTTGGTTCCCAAATTTCGTTCTTCTATGTTGAAGCGTTCGTTTCCAGTAACAGTTTGAATTTTGGCGTTTCACTCTGTTTTCTCCTATATTGATATATGTATTTGGAACTCTAAATCAAACACGGTTTGTGCTAGCTTCTTGAAACTTGACACAGTAAAGCAGTATCACGTTCTATCTCTATGTTCTGTTTCCTCTGGATGTAGCCCTAAGCAGTGACTGGGGAGAAACACTTTCATTGAAAGGGGTTGCCAAGCTTCCAGAAATTACGAGTCTCCAGAAATCTCAGCAACTATGATTTCACCCAACCTGGATGATACTTTCAGGTAATGATCAGTACACTAAGCCCACTTGGTTCCCCAAATTTCGTTCTTCTATGTTGAAGCGTTCGTTTCCAGTAACAGTTTGAATTTTGGCGTTTCACTCTGTTTTCTCCTATATTGATAGATGTATTTGGAACTCTAAATCAAACACGGTTTGTGCTAGCTTCTTGAAACTTGACACAGTAAAGCAGTTTTACGTTCTATCTCTATTTTCTCTTTCCTCTTGATGTAGCACTCAGCAGTGACTGAGGAGAAACACTTTCATTGAAAGGGGTTGCCAAGCTCCCCAAAATTGCGAGTCTCCAGAAATCTCAGCAACTATTTTTTCACCCAAACTGGATGATACTTTCAGGTAATAATCAGTACACTAAGCTCACTTGGTTCCCCAAATTTCGTTCTTTTATGTTGAAGCGTTCGCTTCCAGTAACTGTTTGAATTTTGGCGTTTCACTCTGTTTTCTCCTATACTGACAGATGTATTTGGAACTCTAAATCAAACACGGTTTGTGCTAGCTTCTTGAAACTTGAAACAGTAAAGCAGTTTCACGTTCTAGCTCTATGTTTTCTTTCCTCTTGATGTAGCACTCAGCAGTGACTGAGGAGAAACACTTTCATTGAAAGGGGTTGCCAAGCTTCCCAAAATTGCGAGTCTCCAGAAATCTCAGCAACTATTTTTTAACCCAAACTGGATGATACTTTCAGGTAATGATCAGTACACTAAGCTCACTTGGTTCCCCAAATTTCATTCTTTTATGTTGAAGCGTTCGCTTCCAGTAACTGTTTGAATTTTGGCGTTTCACTCTGTTTTCTCCTATATTGATAGATGTATTTGGAACTCTAAACCAAACACGGTTTGTGCTAGCTTCTTGAAACTTGAAACAGTAAAGCAGTTTCACGTTCTAGCTCTATGTTTTCTTTCCTCTTGATGTAGCACTCAGCAGTGACTGAGGAGAAACACTTTCATTGAAAGGGGTTGCCAAGCTTCCCAAAATTGCGAGTCTCTAGAAATCTCAGCAAACATTTTTGTACCCAACGTGGATGATACTTTCAGGTAATGATCAGTACACTAAGCTCACTTTGTTCCCCAAATTTCGTTCTTCTATGTTGAAGCGATCGTTTCCAGTAACAGTTTGAATTTTGGCGTTTCACTCTGTTTTCTCCTATATTGATAGATGTATTTGGAACTCTAAATCAAACACGGTTTGTGCTAGCTTCTTGAAACGTGACACAGTAAAGCAGTTTCAAGTTCTATCTCTATGTTCTGTTTCCTCTTGATGTAGCACACAGCAGTGACTGGGGAGAAACACTTTCATTGAAAGGGGTTGCCAAGCTTCCAAAAATTACGATTCCCCAGAAATCTCAGCAACTATTTTTTCACCCAAACTGGATGATACTTTCAGGTAATGATGAGTACACTAAGCCCACTGGGTTCCCCAAATTTCGTTCTTCTATGTTGAAGCATTCGTTTCCAGTAACAGTTTGAATTTTGGCGTTTCGCTCTGTTTTCTCCTATATTGATAGATGTATTTGCAACTCTAAACCAAACACGGTTTGTGCTAGCTTCTTGAAACTTGACACAATAAAGCAGTTTCAAGTTCTATCTCTATGTTCTGTTTCCTCTGGATGTAGCCCTAAGCAGTGACTGGGGAGAAACACTTTCATTGAAAGGGGTTGTCAAGCTTCCAGAAATTACGAGTCTCCAGAAATCTCAGCAACTATGATTTCACCCAACCTGGATGATACTTTCAGGTAATGATCAGTACACTAAGCCCACTTGGTTCCCCAAATTTCGTTCTTCTATGTTGAAGCGTTCGTTTCCAGTAACAGTTTGAATTTTGGCGTTTCACTCTGTTTTCTCCTATATTGATAGATGTATTTGGAACTCTAAATCAAACACGGTTTGTGCTAGCTTCTTGAAACTTGACACAGTAAAGCAGTTTTACGTTCTATCTCTATTTTCTCTTTCCTCTTGATGTAGCACTCAGCAGTGACTGAGGAGAAACACTTTCATTGAAAGGGGTTGCCAAGCTCCCCAAAATTGCGAGTCTCCAGAAATCTCAGCAACTATTTTTTCACCCAAACTGGATGATACTTTCAGGTAATAATCAGTACACTAAGCTCACTTGGTTCCCCAAATTTCGTTCTTTTATGTTGAAGCGTTCGCTTCCAGTAACTGTTTGAATTTTGGCGTTTCACTCTGTTTTCTCCTATACTGACAGATGTATTTGGAACTCTAAATCAAACACGGTTTGTGCTAGCTTCTTGAAACTTGACACAGTAAAGCAGTTTCACGTTCTATCTCTATGTTCTGTTTCCTCTGGATGTAGCCCTAAGCAGTGACTGGGGAGAAATACTTTCATTGACAGGGGTTGCCAAGCTTCCAGAAATTACGACTCTCCAGAAATCTCAGCAACTATGATTTCACCCAACCTGGATGATACTTTCAGGTAATGATCAGTACACTAAGCCCACTTGGTTCCCCAAATTTCGTTCTTCTATGTTGAAGCGTTCGTTTCCAGTAAGAGTTTGAATTTTGGCGTTTCACTCTATTTTCTCCTATATTGATAGATGTATTTGGAACTCTAAATGAAACACGGTTTGGGCTACCTTCTTCAAACTTGACACAGTAAAGCAGTTTCAAGTTCTAGCTCTATGTTCTGTTTCCTCTTGATGTAGCACTCAGCAGTGACTGAGGAGAAACACTTTCATTGAAAGGGGTTGCCAAGCTTCCCAAAATTGCGAGTCTCCAGAAATCTCAGCAACTATTTTTTCACCCAAACTGGATGATACTTTCAGGTAATGATCAGTACACTAAGCTCACTTGGTTCCCCAAATTTCGTTCTTTTATGTTGAAGCGTTCGCTTCCAGTAACTGTTTGAATTTTGGCGTTTCACTCTGTTTTCTCCTATACTGACAGATGTATTTGGAACTCTAAACCAAACACGGTTTGTGCTAGCTTCTTGAAACTTGAAACAGTAAAGCAGTTTCACTTTCTAGCTCTATGTTTTCTTTCCTCTTGATGTAGCACTCAGCAGTGACTGAGGAGAAACACTTTCATTGAAAGGGGTTGCCAAGCTTCCCAAAATTGTGAGTCTCTAGAAATCTCAGCAAACATTTTTGTACCCAACGTGGATGATACTTTCAGGTAATGATCAGTACACTAAGCTCACTTCGTTCCCCAAATTTCGTTCTTCTATGTTGAAGCGTTCGTTTCCAGTAACAGTTTGAATTTTGGCGTTTCACTCTGTTTTCTCCTATATTGATAGATGTATTTGGAACTCTAAATCAAACACGGTTTGTGCTAGCTTCTTGAAACTTGACACAGTAAAGCAGTTTCAAGTTCTATCCCTATGTTCTGTTTTCTCTTGATGTAGCCCTAAGCAGTGACTGGGGAGAAACACTTTCATTGAAAGGGGTTGCCAAGCTTCCCAAAATTGCGAGTCTCCAGAAATCTCAGCAACTATTTTTTCACCCAAACTGGATGATACTTTCAGGTAATGATCAGTACACTGAGCCCACTTGGATCCCCAAATTTCGTTCTTCTATGTTGAAGCGTTCGTTTCCAGTAACAGTTTGAATTTTGGCCTTTCACTCTGTTTTCTCCTATATTGATAGATGTATTTGGAACTCTAAACCACACCCGGTTTGTGCTAGCTTCTTCAAACTTGACACAGTAAAGCAGTTTCACGTTCTATCTCTATTTTCTCTTTCCTCTTGATGTAGCACTCAGCAGTGACTGAGGAGAAACACTTTCATTGAAAGGGGTTGCCAAGCTCCCCAAAATTGCGAATCTCCAGAAATCTCAGCAACTATTTTTTCACCCAAACTGGATGATACTTTCAGGTAATAATCAGTACACTAAGCTCACTTGGTTCCCCAAATTTCGTTCTTTTATGTTGAAGCGTTCGCTTCCAGTAACTGTTTGAATTTTGGCGTTTCACTCTGTTTTCTCCTATACTGACAGATGTATTTGGAACTCTAAATCAAACACGGTTTGTGCTAGCTTCTTGAAACTTGACACAGTAAAGCAGTTTCACGTTCTATCTCTATGTTCTGTTTCCTCTGGATGTAGCCCTAAGCAGTGACTGGGGAGAAATACTTTCATTGACAGGGGTTGCCAAGCTTCCAGAAATTACGAGTCTCCAGAAATCTCAGCAACTATGATTTCACCCAACCTGGATGATACTTTCAGGTAATGATCAGTACACTAAGCCCACTTGGTTCCCCAAATTTCGTTCTTCTATGTTGAAGCGTTCGTTTCCAGTAAGAGTTTGAATTTTGGCGTTTCACTCTATTTTCTCCTATATTGATAGATGTATTTGGAACTCTAAATCAAACACGGTTTGTGCTACCTTCTTCAAACTTGACACAGTAAAGCAGTTTCAAGTTCTAGCTCTATGTTCTGTTTCCTCTTGATGTAGCACTCAGCAGAGACGGAGGAGAAACACTTACATTGAAAGGGGTTGCCAAGCTTCCCAAAATTGCGAGTCTCCAGAAATCTCAGCAACTATTTTTTAACCCAAACTGGATGATACTTTCAGGTAATGATCAGTACACTAAGCTCACTTGGTTCCCCAAATTTCGTTCTTTTATGTTGAAGCGTTCGCTTCCAGTAACTGTTTGAATTTTGGCGTTTCACTCAGTTTTCTCCTATATTGATAGATGTATTTGGAACTCTAAACCAAACACGGTTTGTGCTAGCTTCTTGAAACTTGAAACAGTAAAGCAGTTTCACGTTCTAGCTCTATATTTTCTTTCCTCTTGATGTAGCACACAGCAGTGACTGAGGAGAAACACTTTCATTGAAAGGGGTTGCCAAGCTTCCCAAAATTGCGAGTCTCTAGAAATCTCAGCAAACATTTTTGTACCCAACGTGGATGATACTTTCAGGTAATGATCAGTACACTAAGCTCACTTCGTTCCCCAATTTTCGTTCTTCTATGTTGAAGCGTTCGTTTCCAGTAACAGTTTGAATTTTGGCGTTTCACTCTGTTTTCTCCTATATTGATAGATGTATTTGGAACTCTAAATCAAACACGGTTTGTGCTAGCTTCTTGAAACTTGACACAGTAAAGCAGTTTCAAGTTCTATCCCTATGTTCTGTTTTCTCTTGATGTAGCCCTAAGCAGTGACTGGGGAGAAACACTTTCATTGAAAGGGGTTGCCAAGCTTCCCAAAATTGCGAGTCTCCAGAAATCTCAGCAACTATTTTTTCACCCAAACTGGATGATACTTTCAGGTAATGATCAGTACACTGAGCCCACTTGGATCCCCAAATTTCGTTCTTCTATGTTGAAGCGTTCGTTTCCAGTAACAGTTTGAATTTTGGCGTTTCACTCTGTTTTCTCCTATATTGATAGATGTATTTGGAACTCTAAACCACACCCGGTTTGTGCTAGCTTCTTCAAACTTGACACAGTAAAGCAGTTTCACGTTCTATCTCTATGTTCTGTTTCCTCTTGATGTAGCACACAGCAGTGACTGAGGAGAAACACTTTCATTGAAAGGGGTTGCCATGCTTCCAGAAATTACAATTCCCCAGAAATCTCAGCAACTATTTTTTCACCCAAACTGGATGATACTTTCAGGTAATGATGAGTACACTAAGCCCACTGGGTTCCCCAAATTTCGTTCTTCTATGTTGAAGCGTTCGTTTCCAGTAACAGTTTGAATTTTGGCGTTTCGCTCTGTTTTCTCCTATATTGATAGATGTATTTGCAACTCTAAACCAAACACGGTTTGTGCTAGCTTCTTGAAACTTGACACAATAAAGCAGTTTCAAGTTCTATCTCTATGTTCTGTTTCCTCTTGATGTAGCCCTAAGCAGTGACTGGGGAGAAACACTTACATTGAAAGGGGTTGCCAAGCTTCCAGAAATTACGAGTATCCAGAAATCTCAGCAACTATGATTTCACCCAAACTGGATGATACTTTCAGGTAATGATCAGTACACTAAGCCCACTTGGTTCCCCAAATTTCGTTCTTCTATGTTGAAGCGTTCGTTTCCAGTAACAGTTTGAATTTTGGCGTTTCACTCTGTTTTCTCCTATATTGATAGACGTATTTGGAACTCTAAATCAAACACGGTTTGTGCTACCTTCTTCAAACTTGACACAGTAAAGCAGTTTCAAGTTCTACCTCTATGTTCTGTTTCCTCTTGATGTAGCACTCAGCAGTGACTGAGGAGAAACACTTTCATTGAAAGGGGTTGCCAAGCTTCCCAAAATTGCGAGTCTCCAGAAATCTCAGCAACTATTTTTTCACCCAAACTGGATGATACTTTCAGGTAATGATCAGTACACTAAGCTCACTTGGTTCCCCAAATTTCGTTCTTTTATGTTGAAGCGTTCGCTTCCAGTAACTGTTTGAATTTTGGCGTTTCACTCTGTTTTCTCCTATACTGACAGATGTATTTGGAACTCTAAATCAAACACGGTTTGTGCTAGCTTCTTGAAACTTGACACAGTAAAGCAGTTTCACGTTCTATCTCTATGTTCTGTTTCCTCTGGATGTAGCCCTAAGCAGTGACTGGGGAGAAATACTTTCATTGAAAGGGGTTGCCAAGCTTCCAGAAATTACGAGTCTCCAGAAATCTCAGCAACTATGATTTCACCCAACCTGGATGATACTTTCAGGTAATGATCAGTACACTAAGCCCACTTGGTTCCCCAAATTTCGTTCTTCTATGTTGAAGCGTTCGTTTCCAGTAACAGTTTGAATTTTGGCGTTTCACTCTGTTTTCTCCTATATTGATAGATGTATTTGGAACTCTAAATCAAACACGGTTTGTGCTAGCTTCTTGAAACTTGACACAGTAAAGCAGTTTCACGTTCTATCTCTATTTTCTCTTTCCTCTTGATGTAGCACTCAGCAGTGACTGAGGAGAAACACTTTCATTGAAAGGGGTTGCCAAGCTCCCCAAAATTGCGAGTCTCCAGAAATCTCAGCAACAATTTTTTCACCCAAACTGGATGTTACTTTCAGGTAATAATCAGTACACTAAGCTCACTTGGTTCCCCAAATTTCGTTCTTTTATGTTGAAGCGTTCGCTTCCAGTAACTGTTTGAATTTTGGCGTTTCACTCTGTTTTCTCCTATACTGACAGATGTATTTGGAACTCTAAATCAAACACGGTTTGTGCTAGCTTCTTGAAACTTGACACAGTAAAGCAGTTTCACGTTCTATCTCTATGTTCTGTTTCCTCTGGATGTAGCCCTAAGCAGTGACAGGGGAGAAATACTTTCATTGACAGGGTTGCCAAGATTACAGAAATTACGAGTCTCCAGAAATCTCAGCAACTATGATTTCACCCAACCTGGATGATACTTTCAGGTAATGATCAGTACACTAAGCCCACTTGGTTCCCCAAATTTCGTTCTTCTATGTTGAAGCGTTCGTTTCCAGTAAGAGTTTGAATTTTGGCGTTTCACTCTATTTTCTCCTATATTGATAGATGTATTTGGAACTCTAAATCAAACACGGTTTGTGCTACCTTCTTCAAACTTGACACAGTAAAGCAGTTTCAAGTTCTAGCTCTATATTCTGTTTCCTCTTGATGTAGCACTCAGCAGTGACTGAGGAGAAACACTTTCATTGAAAGGGATTGCCAAGCTTCCCAATATTGCGAGTCTCCAGAAATCTCAGCAACTATTTTTTAACCCAAACTGGATGATACTTTCAGGTAATGATCAGTACACTAAGCTCACTTGGTTCCCCAAATTACGTTCTTTTATGTTGAAGCGTTCGCTTCCAGTAACTGTTTGAATTTTGGCGTTTCACTCTGTTTTCTCCTATATTGATAGATGTATTTGGAACTCTAAACCACACCCGGTTTGTGCTAGCTTCTTGAAACTTGACACAGTAAAGCAGTTTCACGTTCTATCTCTATGTTCTGTTTCCTCTTGATGTAGCACACAGCAGTGACTGAGGAGAAACACTTTCATTGAAAGGGGTTGCCAAGCTTCCAAAAATTACGATTCCCCAGAAATCTCAGCAACTATTTTTTCACCCAAACGGGATGATACTTTCAGGTAATGATGAGTACACTAAGCCCACTGGGTTCCCCAAATTTCGTTCTTCTATGTTGAAGCGTTCGTTTCCAGTAACAGTTTGAATTTTGGCGTTTCACTCTGTTTTCTCCTATATTGATAGATGTATTTGCAACTCTAAACCAAACACGGTTTGTGCTAGCTTCTTGAAACTTGACACAATAAAGCAGTTTCAAGTTCTATCTCTATGTTCTGTTTCCTCTTGATGTAGCCCTAAGCAGTGACTGGGGAGAAACACTTACATTGAAAGGGGTTGCCAAGCTTCCAGAAATTACGAGTCTCCAGAAATCTCAGCAACTATGATTTCACCCAAACTGGATGATACTTTCAGGTAATGATCAGTATACTAAGCCCACTTGGTTTCCCAAATTTCGTTCTTCTATGTTGAAGCGTTCGTTTCCAGTAACAGTTTGAATTTTGGCGTTTCACTCTGTTTTCTCCTATATTGATAGACGTATTTGGAACTCTAAATCAAACACGGTTTGTGCTACCTTCTTCAAACTTGACACAGTAAAGCAGTTTCAAGTTCTAGCTCTATGTTCTGTTTCCTCTTGATGTAGCACTCAGCAGTGACTGAGGAGAAACACTTTCATTGAAAGGGGTTGCCAAGCTTCCCAAAATTGCGAGTCTCCAGAAATCTCAGCAACTATTTTTTAACCCAAACTGGATGATACTTTCAGGTAATGATCAGTACACTAAGCTCACTTGGTTCCCCAAATTTCGTTCTTTTATGTTGAAGCGTTCGCTTCCAGTAACTGTTTGAATTTTGGCGTTTCACTCTGTTTTCTCCTATACTGACAGATGTATTTGGAACTCTAAATCAAACACGGTTTGTGCTAGCTTCTTGAAACTTGACACAGTAAAGCAGTATCACGTTCTATCTCTATGTTCTGTTTCCTCTGGATGTAGCCCTAAGCAGTGACTGGGGAGAAACACTTTCATTGAAAGGGGTTGCCAAGCTTCGAGAAATTACGAGTCTCCAGAAATCTCAGCAACTATGATTTCACCCAACCTGGATGATACTTTCAGGTAATGATCAGTACACTAAGCCCACTTGTTTCCCCAAATTTCGTTCTTCTATGTTGAAGCGTTCGTTTCCAGTAACAGTTTGAATTTTGGCGATTCGCTCTGTTTTCTCCTATATTGATAGATGTATTTGGAACTCTAAACCAAACACGGTTTGTGCTAGCTTCTTGAAACTTGACACAGTAAAGCAGTTTTACGTTCTATCTCTATGTTCTGTTTCCTCTTGATGTAGCACTCAGCAGTGACTGAGGAGAAACACTTTCATTGAAAGGGGTTGCCAAGCTTCCCAAAATTGCGAGTCTCCAGAAATCTCAGCAACTATTTTTTCACCCAAACTGGATGATACTTTCAGGTAATGATCAGTACACTAAGCTCACTTGGTTCCCCAAATTTCGTTCTTTTATGTTGAAGCGTTCGCTTCCAGTAACTGTTTGAATTTTGGCGTTTCACTCTGTTTTCTCCTATACTGACAGATGTATTTGGAACTCTAAATCAAACACGGTTTGTGCTAGCTTCTTGAAACTTGACACAGTAAAGCAGTTTCACGTTCTATCTCTATGTTCTATTTCCTCTGGATGTAGCCCTAAGCAGTGACTGGGGAGAAATACTTTCATTGACAGGGGTTGCCAAGCTTCCAGAAATTACGAGTCTCCAGAAATCTCAGCAACAATGATTTCACCCAAACTGGATGATACTTTCAGGTAATGATCAGTACACTAAGCTCACTTGGTTCCCCAAATTTCGTTCTTTTATGTTGAAGCGTTCGCTTCCAGTAACTGTTTGAATTTTGGCGTTTCACTCTGTTTTCTCCTATACTGACAGATGTATTTGGAACTCTAAATCAAACACGGTTTGTGCTAGCTTCTTGAAACTTGACACAGTAAAGCAGTTTCACGTTCTATCTCTATGTTTTGTTTCCTCTTGATGTAGCACTCAGCAGTGACTGAGGAGAAACACTTTCATTGAAAGGGGTTGCCTAGCTTCCAAAAATTGCGAGTCTCTAGAAATCTCAGCAAACAGTTTTTCACCCAAAGTGGATGATACTTTCAGGTAATGATCAGTACACTAAGCTCACTTGGTTACCCAAATTTCGTTCTTCTATGTTGAAGCGTTCGTTTCCAGTAACAGTTTGAATTTTGGCGTTTTACTCTGTTTTCTCCTATATTGATAGATGTATTTGGAACTCTAAATCAAACACGGTTTGTGCTAGCTTCTTGAAACTTGACACAGTAAAGCAGTTTCACGTTCTATCTCTATATTCTGTTTCCTCTTGCTGTAGCCCTAAGCAGTGACTGAGGAGAAACACTTTCATTGAAAGGGGTTGCCAAGCTTCCCAAAACTGCGAGTCTCCAGAAATCTCAGCAACTATTTTTTCACCCAAACTGGATGATACTTTCAGGTAATGATCAGTACACTAAGCCCACTTGGTTCCCCAAATTTCGTTCTTCTATGTTGAAGCGTTCGTTTCCAGTAACAGTTTGAATTTTGGCATTTCACTCTGTTTTCTCCTATATTGATAGATGTATTTGGAACTCTAAACCAAACACGGTTTGTGCTAGCTTCTTGAAACTTGAAACAGTAAAGCAGTTTCAGGTTCTATCTCTATGTTTTCTTTCCTCTTGATGTAGCACTCAGCAGTGACTGAGGAGAAACACTTTCATTGAAAGGGGTTGCCAAGCTTCCCAAAATTGCGAGTCTCTAGAAATCTCAGCAAACATTTTTGTACCCAACGTGGATGATACTTTCAGGTAATGATCAGTACACTAAGCTCACTTCGTTCCCCAAATTTCGTTCTTCTATGTTGAAGCGTTCGTTTCCAGTAACAGTTTGAATTTTGGCGTTTCACTCTGTTTTCTCCTATATTGATAGATGTATTTGGAACTCTAAATCAAACACGGTTTGTGCTAGCTTCTTGAAACTTGACACAGTAAAGCAGTTTCAAGTTCTATCTCTATGTTCTGTTTTCTCTTGATGTAGCCCTAAGCAGTGACTGGGGAGAAACACTTTCATTGAAAGGGGCTGCCAAGCTTCCCAAAATTGCGAGTCTCCAGAAATCTCAGCAACTATTTTTTCACCCAAACTGGATGATACTTTCAGGTAATGATCAGTACACTGAGCCCACTTGGATCCCCAAATTTCGTTCTTCTATGTTGAAGCGTTCGTTTCCAGTAACAGTTTGAATTTTGGCCTTTCACTCTGTTTTCTCCTATATTGATAGATGTATTTGGAACTCTAAACCAAACACGGTTTGTGCTAGCTTCTTGAAACTTGACACAGTAAAGCAGTTTATCGTTCTATCTCTATGTTCTGTTTCCTCTTGATGTAGCACACAGCAGTGACTGAGGAGAAACACTTTCATTGAAAGGGGTTGCCAAGCTTCCAAAAATTACGATTCCCCAGAAATCTCAGCAACTATTTTTTCACCCAAACTGGATGATACTTTCAGGTAATGATGAGTACACTAAGCCCACTGGGTTCCCCAAATTTCGTTCTTTTATGTTGAAGCGTTCGTTTCCAGTAACAGTTTGAATTTTGGCGTTTCACTCTGTTTTCTCCTATATTGATAGATGTATTTGGAACTCTAAATCAAACACGGTTTGTGCTAGCTTCTTGAAACTTGACACAGTAAAGCAGTTTCAAGTTCTATCCCTATGTTCTGTTTTCTCTTGATGTAGCCCTAAGCAGTGACTGGGGAGAAACACTTTCATTGAAAGGGGTTGCCAAGCTTCCCAAAATTGCGAGTCTCCAGAAATCTCAGCAACTATTTTTTCACCCAAACTGGATGATACTTTCAGGTAATGATCAGTACACTGAGCCCACTTGGATCCCCAAATTTCGTTCTTCTATGTTGAAGCGTTCGTTTCCAGTAACAGTTTGAATTTTGGCCTTTCACTCTGTTTTCTCCTATATTGATAGATGTATTTGGAACTCTAAACCACACCCGGTTTGTGCTAGCTTCTTCAAACTTGACACAGTAAAGCAGTTTCACGTTCTATCTCTATGTTCTGTTTCCTCTTGATGTAGCACACAGCAGTGACTGAGGAGAAACACTTTCATTGAAAGGGGTTGCCATGCTTCCAGAAATTACGATTCCCCAGAAATCTCAGCAACTATTTTTTCACCCAAACTGGATGATACTTTCAGGTAATGATGAGTACACTAAGCCCACTGGGTTCCCCAAATTTCGTTCTTCTATGTTGAAGCGTTCGTTTCCAGTAACAGTTTGAATTTTGGCGTTTCGCTCTGTTTTCTCCTATATTGATAGATGTATTTGCAACTCTAAACCAAACACGGTTTGTGCTAGCTTCTTGAAACTTGACACAATAAAGCAGTTTCAAGTTCTATCTCTATGTTCTGTTTCCTCTTGATGTAGCCCTAAGCAGTGACTGGGGAGAAACACTTACATTGAAAGGGGTTGCCAAGCTTCCAGAAATTACGAGTATCCAGAAATCTCAGCAACTATGATTTCACCCAAACTGGATGATACTTTCAGGTAATGATCAGTACACTAAGCCCACTTGGTTCCCCAAATTTCGTTCTTCTATGTTGAAGCGTTCGTTTCCAGTAACAGTTTGAATTTTGGCGTTTCACTCTGTTTTCTCCTATATTGATAGACGTATTTGGAACTCTAAATCAAACACGGTTTGTGCTACCTTCTTCAAACTTGACACAGTAAAGCAGTTTCAAGTTCTAGCTCTATGTTCTGTTTCCTCTTGATGTAGCACACAGCAGTGACTGAGGAGAAACACTTTCATTGAAAGGGGTTGCCAAGCTTCCCAAAATTGCGAGTCTCCAGAAATCTCAGCAACTATTTTTTCACCCAAACTGGATGATACTTTCAGGTAATGATCAGTACACTAAGCTCACTTGGTTCCCCAAATTTCGTTCTTTTATGTTGAAGCGTTCGCTTCCAGTAACTGTTTGAATTTTGGCGTTTCACTCTGTTTTCTCCTATACTGACAGATGTATTTGGAACTCTAAATCAAACACGGTTTGTGCTAGCTTCTTGAAACTTGACACAGTAAAGCAGTATCACGTTCTACTCTATGTTCTGTTTCCTCTGGATGTAGCCCTAAGCAGTGACTGGGGAGAAACACTTTCATTGAAAGGGGTTGCCAAGCTTCGAGAAACTACGAGTCTCCAGAAATCTCAGCAACTATGATTTCACCCAACCTGGATGATACTTTCAGGTAATGATCAGTACACTGAGCCCACTTGGATCCCCAAATTTCGTTCTTCTATGTTGAAGCGTTCGTTTCCAGTAACAGTTTGAATTTTGGCGTTTCACTCTGTTTTCTGCTATACTGACAGATGTATTTGGAACTCTAAATCAAACACGGTTTGTGCTAGCTTCTTGAAACTTGACACAGTAAAGCAGTTTCACGTTCTATCTCTATGTTCTGTTTCCTCTGGATGTAGCCCTAAGCAGTGACTGGGGAAAAATACTTTCATTGACAGAGGTTGCCAAGCTTCCAGAAATTACGAGTCTCCAGAAATCTCAGCAACTATGATTTCACCCAAACTGGATGATACTTTCAGGTAATGATCAGTACACTAAGCCCACTTGGTTCCCCAAATTTCGTTCTTCTATGTTGAAGCGTTCGTTTCCAGTAACAGTTTGAATTTTGGCGTTTCACTCTGTTTTCTCCTATATTGATAGATGTATTTGGAACTCTAAATCAAACACGGTTTGTGCTAGCTTCTTGAAACTTGACACAGTAAAGCAGTTTTACGTTCTATCTCTATTTTCTCTTTCCTCTTGATGTAGCACTCAGCAGTGACTGAGGAGAAACACTTTCATTGAAAGGGGTTGCCAAGCTCCCCAAAATTGCGAGTCTCCAGAAATCTCAGCAACAATTTTTTCACCCAAACTGGATGTTACTTTCAGGTAATGATCAGTACACTAAGCTCACTTGGTTCCCCAAATTTCGTTCTTTTATGTTGAAGCGTTCGCTTCCAGTAACTGTTTGAATTTTGGCGTTTCACTCTGTTTTCTCCTATACTGACAGATGTATTTGGAACTCTAAATCAAACACGGTTTGTGCTAGCTTCTTGAAACTTGACACAGTAAAGCAGTTTCACGTTCTATCTCTATGTTCTGTTTCCTCTGGATGTAGCCCTAAGCAGTGACTGGGGAGAAATACTTTCATTGACAGGGGTTGCCAAGCTTCCAGAAATTACGAGTCTCCAGAAATCTCAGCAACTATGATTTCACCCAACCTGGATGATACTTTCAGGTAATGATCAGTACACTAAGCCCACTTGGTTCCCCAAATTTCGTTCTTCTATGTTGAAGCGTTCGTTTCCAGTAAGAGTTTGAATTTTGGCGTTTCACTCTATTTTCTCCTATATTGATAGATGTATTTGGAACTCTAAATCAAACACGGTTTGTGCTACCTTCTTCAAACTTGACACAGTAAAGCAGTTTCAAGTTCTAGCTCTATGTTCTGTTTCCTCTTGATGTAGCACTCAGCAGTGACTGAGGAGAAACACTTTCATTGAAAGGGGATGCCAAGCTTCCCAAAATTGCGAGACTCCAGAAATCTCAGCAACTATTTTTTCACCCAAACTGGATGATACTTTCAGGTAATGATCAGTACACTAAGCTCACTTGGTTCCCCAAATTTCGTTCTTTTATGTTGAAGCGTTCGCTTCCAGTAACTGTTTGAATTTTGGCGTTTCACTCAGTTTTCTCCTATATTGATAGATGTATTTGGAACTCTAAACCAAACACGGTTTGTGCTAGCTTCTTGAAACTTGAAACAGTAAAGCAGTTTCACGTTTTAGCTCTATGTTTTCTTTCCTCTTGATGTAGCACTCGGCAGTGACTGAGGAGAAACACTTTCATTGAAAGGGGTTGCCAAGCTTCCCAAAATTGCGAGTCTCTAGAAATCTCAGCAAACATTTTTGTACCCAACGTGGATGATACTTTCAGGTAATGATCAGTACACTAAGCTCACTTTGTTCCCCAAATTTCGTTCTTCTATGTTGAAGCGATCGTTTCCAGTAACAGTTTGAATTTTGGCGTTTCACTCTGTTTTCTCCTATATTGATAGATGTATTTGGAACTCTAAATCAAACACGGTTTGTGCTAGCTTCTTGAAACGTGACACAGTAAAGCAGTTTCAAGTTCTATCTCTATGTTCTGTTTCCTCTTGATGTAGCACACAGCAGTGACTGAGGAGAAACACTTTCATTGAAAGGGGTTGCCAAGCTTCCAAAAATTACGATTCCCCAGAAATCTCAGCAACTATTTTTTCACCCAAACGGGATGATACTTTCAGGTAATGATGAGTACACTAAGCCCACTGGGTTCCCCAAATTTCGTTCTTCTATGTTGAAGCGTTCGTTTCCAGTAACAGTTTGAATTTTGGCGTTTCACTCTGTTTTCTCCTATATTGATAGATGTATTTGCAACTCTAAACCAAACACGGTTTGTGCTAGCTTCTTGAAACTTGACACAATAAAGCAGTTTCAAGTTCTATCTCTATGTTCTGTTTCCTCTTGATGTAGCCCTAAGCAGTGACTGGGGAGAAACACTTACATTGAAAGGGGTTGCCAAGCTTCCAGAAATTACGAGTCTCCAGAAATCTCAGCAACTATGATTTCACCCAAACTGGATGATACTTTCAGGTAATGATCAGTATACTAAGCCCACTTGGTTTCCCAAATTTCGTTCTTCTATGTTGAAGCGTTCGTTTCCAGTAACAGTTTGAATTTTGGCGTTTCACTCTGTTTTCTCCTATATTGATAGACGTATTTGGAACTCTAAATCAAACACGGTTTGTGCTACCTTCTTCAAACTTGACACAGTAAAGCAGTTTCAAGTTCTAGCTCTATGTTCTGTTTCCTCTTGATGTAGCACTCAGCAGTGACTGAGGAGAAACACTTTCATTGAAAGGGGTTGCCAAGCTTCCCAAAATTGCGAGTCTCCAGAAATCTCAGCAACTATTTTTTAACCCAAACTGGATGATACTTTCAGGTAATGATCAGTACACTAAGCTCACTTGGTTCCCCAAATTTCGTTCTTTTATGTTGAAGCGTTCGCTTCCAGTAACTGTTTGAATTTTGGCGTTTCACTCTGTTTTCTCCTATACTGACAGATGTATTTGGAACTCTAAATCAAACACGGTTTGTGCTAGCTTCTTGAAACTTGACACAGTAAAGCAGTATCACGTTCTATCTCTATGTTCTGTTTCCTCTGGATGTAGCCCTAAGCAGTGACTGGGGAGAAACACTTTCATTGAAAGGGGTTGCCAAGCTTCGAGAAATTACGAGTCTCCAGAAATCTCAGCAACTATGATTGCACCCAACCTGGATGATACTTTCAGGTAATGATCAGTACACTAAGCCCACTTGTTTCCCCAAATTTCGTTCTTCTATGTTGAAGCGTTCGTTTCCAGTAACAGTTTGAATTTTGGCGATTCGCTCTGTTTTCTCCTATATTGATAGATGTATTTGGAACTCTAAACCAAACACGGTTTGTGCTAGCTTCTTGAAACTTGACACAGTAAAGCAGTTTTACGTTCTATCTCTATGTTCTGTTTCCTCTTGATGTAGCACTCAGCAGTGACTGAGGAGAAACACTTTCATTGAAAGGGGTTGCCAAGCTTCCCAAAATTGCGAGTCTCCAGAAATCTCAGCAACTATTTTTTCACCCAAACTGGATGATACTTTCAGGTAATGATCAGTACACTAAGCTCACTTGGTTCCCCAAATTTCGTTCTTTTATGTTGAAGCGTTCGCTTCCAGTAACTGTTTGAATTTTGGCGTTTCACTCTGTTTTCTCCTATACTGACAGATGTATTTGGAACTCTAAATCAAACACGGTTTGTGCTAGCTTCTTGAAACTTGACACAGTAAAGCAGTTTCACGTTCTATCTCTATGTTCTATTTCCTCTGGATGTAGCCCTAAGCAGTGACTGGGGAGAAATACTTTCATTGACAGGGGTTGCCAAGCTTCCAGAAATTACGAGTCTCCAGAAATCTCAGCAACTATGATTTCACCCAAACTGGATGATACTTTCAGGTAATGATCAGTACACTAAGCTCACTTGGTTCCCCAAATTTCGTTCTTTTATGTTGAAGCGTTCGCTTCCAGTAACTGTTTGAATTTTGGCGTTTCACTCTGTTTTCTCCTATACTGACAGATGTATTTGGAACTCTAAATCAAACACGGTTTGTGCTAGCTTCTTGAAACTTGACACAGTAAAGCAGTTTCACGTTCTATCTCTATGTTTTGTTTCCTCTTGATGTAGCACTCAGCAGTGACTGAGGAGAAACACTTTCATTGAAAGGGGTTGCCTAGCTTCCACAAATTGCGAGTCTCTAGAAATCTCAGCAAACAGTTTTTCACCCAAAGTGGATGATACTTTCAGGTAATGATCAGTACACTAAGCTCACTTGGTTACCCAAATTTCGTTCTTCTATGTTGAAGCGTTCGTTTCCAGTAACAGTTTGAATTTTGGCGTTTTACTCTGTTTTCTCCTATATTGATAGATGTATTTGGAACTCTAAATCAAACACGGTTTGTGCTAGCTTCTTGAAACTTGACACAGTAAAGCAGTTTCACGTTCTATCTCTATATTCTGTTTCCTCTTGCTGTATCCCTAAGCAGTGACTGAGGAGAAACACTTTCATTGAAAGGGGTTGCCAAGCTTCCCAAAACTGCGAGTCTCCAGAAATCTCAGCAACTATTTTTTCACCCAAACTGGATGATACTTTCAGGTAATGATCAGTACACTAAGCCCACTTGGTTCCCCAAATTTCGTTCTTCTATGTTGAAGCGTTCGTTTCCAGTAACAGTTTGAATTTTGGCATTTCACTCTGTTTTCTCCTATATTGATAGATGTATTTGGAACTCTAAACCAAACACGGTTTGTGCTAGCTTCTTGAAACTTGAAACAGTAAAGCAGTTTCAGGTTCTATCTCTATGTTTTCTTTCCTCTTGATGTAGCACTCAGCAGTGACTGAGGAGAAACACTTTCATTGAAAGGGGTTGCCAAGCTTCCCAAAATTGCGAGTCTCTAGAAATCTCAGCAAACATTTTTGTACCCAACGTGGATGATACTTTCAGGTAATGATCAGTACACTAAGCTCACTTCGTTCCCCAAATTTCGTTCTTCTATGTTGAAGCGTTCGTTTCCAGTAACAGTTTGAATTTTGGCGTTTCACTCTGTTTTCTCCTATATTGATAGATGTATTTGGAACTCTAAATCAAACACGGTTTGTGCTAGCTTCTTGAAACTTGACACAGTAAAGCAGTTTTACGTTCTATCTCTATTTTCTCTTTCCTCTTGATGTAGCACTCAGCAGTGACTGAGGAGAAACACTTTCATTGAAAGGGGTTGCCAAGCTCCCCAAAATTGCGAGTCTCCAGAAATCTCAGCAACAATTTTTTCACCCAAACTGGATGTTACTTTCAGGTAATGATCAGTACACTAAGCTCACTTGGTTCCCCAAATTTCGTTCTTTTATGTTGAAGCGTTCGCTTCCAGTAACTGTTTGAATTTTGGCGTTTCACTCTGTTTTCTCCTATACTGACAGATGTATTTGGAACTCTAAATCAAACACGGTTTGTGCTAGCTTCTTGAAACTTGACACAGTAAAGCAGTTTCAAGTTCTAGCTCTATGTTCTGTTTCCTCTGGATGTAGCCCTAAGCAGTGACTGGGGAGAAACACTTTCATTGAAAGGGGTTGCCAAGCTTCCCAAAATTGCGAGTCTCCAGAAATCTCAGCAACTATTTTTTAACCCAAACTGGATGATAATTTCAGGTAATGATCAGTACACTAAGCTCACTTGGTTCCCCAAATTTCGTTCTTTTATGTTGAAGCGTTCGCTTCCAGTAACTGTTTGAATTTTGGCGTTTCACTCTGTTTTCTCCTATACTGACAGATGTATTTGGAACTCTAAATCAAACACGGTTTGTGCTAGCTTCTTGAAACTTGACACAGTAAAGCAGTTTCACGTTCTATCTCTATGTTCTGTTTCCTCTGGATGTAGCCCTAAGCAGTGACTGGGGAGAAACACTTTCATTGAAAGGGGTTGCCAAGCTTCCAGAAATTACGAGTCTCCAGAAATCTCAGCAACTATGATTTCACCCAACCTGGATGATACTTTCAGGTAATGATCAGTACACTAAGCCCACTTGGTTCCCCAAATTTCGTTCTTCTATGTTGAAGCGTTCGTTTCCAGTAACAGTTTGAATTTTGGCGTTTCACTCTGTTTTCTCCTATATTGATAGACGTATTTGGAACTCTAAATCAAACACGGTTTGTGCTACCTTCTTCAAACTTGACACAGTAAAGCAGTTTCAAGTTCTAGCTCTATGTTCTGTTTCCTCTTGATGTAGCACTCAGCAGTGACTGAGAAGAAACACTTTCATTGAAAGGGGTTGCCAAGCTTCCCAAAATTGCGAGTCTCCAGAAATCTCAGCAACTATTTTTTAACCCAAACTGGATGATACTTTCAGGTAATGATCAGTACACTAAGCTCACTTGGTTCCCCAAATTTCGTTCTTTTATGTTGAAGCGTTCGCTTCCAGTAACTGTTTGAATTTTGGCGTTTCACTCTGTTTTCTCCTATACTGACAGATGTATTTGGAACTCTAAATCAAACACGGTTTGTGCTAGCTTCTTGAAACTTGACACAGTAAAGCAGTTTCACGTTCTATCTCTATGTTCTGTTTCCTCTGGATGTAGCCCTAAGCAGTGACTGGGGAGAAACACTTTCATTGAAAGGGGTTGCCAAGCTTCCAGAAATTACGAGTCTCCAGAAATCTCAGCAACTATGATTTCACCCAACCTGGATGATACTTTCAGGTAATGATCAGTACACTAAGCCCACTTGGTTCCCCAAATTTCGTTCTTCTATGTTGAAGCGTTCGTTTCCAGTAACAGTTTGAATTTTGGCGTTTCACTCTGTTTTCTCCTATATTGATAGATGTATTTGGAACTCTAAATCAAACACGGTTTGTGCTAGCTTCTTGAAACTTGACACAGTAAAGCAGTTTTACGTTCTATCTCTATTTCCTCTTTCCTCTTGATGTAGCACTCAGCAGTGACTGAGGAGAAACACTTTCATTGAAAGGGGTTGCCAAGCTTCCCAAAATTGCGAGTCTCCAGAAATCTCAGCAACTATTTTTTAACCCAAACTGGATGATACTTTCAGGTAATGATCAGTACACTAAGCTCACTTGGTTCCCCAAATTACGTTCTTTTATGTTGAAGCGTTCGCTTCCAGTAACTGTTTGAATTTTGGCGTTTCACTCTGTTTTGTCCTATATTGATAGATGTATTTGGAACTCTAAACCAAACACGGTTTGTGCTAGCTTCTTGAAACTTGACACAGTAAAGCAGTTTCATGTTCTAGCTCTATGTTCTGTTTCCTCTTGATGTAGCACTCAGCAGTGACTGAAGAGAAACACTTTCATTGAAAGGGGTTGCCAAGCTTCCCAAAATTGCGAGTCTCCAGAAATCTCAGCAACTATTTTTTAACCCAAACTGGATGATACTTTCAGGTAATGATCAGTACACAAAGCTCACATGGTTCCCCAAATTTCGTTCTTTTATGTTGAAGCGTTCGCTTCCAGTAACTATTTGAATTTTGGCGTTTCACTCTGTTTTCTCCTATACTGACAGATGTATTTGGAACTCTAAATCAAACACGGTTTGTGCTAGCTTCTTGAAACTTGACACAGTAAAGCAGTTTCACGTTCTATCTCTATTTTCTCTTTCCTCTTGATGTAGCACTCAGCAGTGACTGAGGAGAAACACTTTCATTGAAAGGGGTTGCCAAGCTTCCCAAAATTGCGAGTCTCTAGAAATCTCAGCAACTATTTTTTCACCCAAAGTGGATGATACTTTCAGGTAATGATCAGTACACTAAGCTCACTTGGTTCCCCAAATTTCGTTCTTTTATGTTGAAGCGTTCGCTTCCAGTAACTGTTTGAATTTTGGCGTTTCACTCTTTTTTCTCCTATACTGACAGATGTATTTGGAACTCTAAATCAAACACGGTTTGTGCTAGCTTCTTGAAACTTGACACAGTAAAGCAGTTTCACGTTCTATCTCTATGTTTTGTTTCCTCTTGATGTAGCACTCAGCAGTGACTGAGGAGAAACACTTTCATTGAAAGGGGTTGCCAAGCGTCCCAAAATTGCGAGTCTCTAGAAATCTCAGCAAACAGTTTTTCAACCAAAGTGGATGATACTTTCAGGTAATGATCAGTACACTAAGCTCACTTGGTTACCCAAATTTCGTTCTTCTATGTTGAAGCGTTCGTTTCCAGTAACAGTTTGAATTTTGGCGTTTTACTCTGTTTTCTCCTATACTGACAGATGTATTTGGAACTCTAAATCAAACACGGTTTGTGCTAGCTTCTTGAAGCTTGACACAGTAAAGCAGTTTCACGTTCTATCTCTATGTTCTGTTTCCTCTGGATGTAGCCCTAAGCAGTGACTGGGGAGAAATACTTTCATTGACAGGGGTTGCCAAGCTTCCAGCAATTACGAGTCTCCAGAAATCTCAGCAACTATGATTTCACCCAAACTGGATGATACTTTCAGGTAATAATCAGTACACTAAGCCCACTTGGTTCCCCAAATTTCGTTCTTCTATGTTGAAGCGTTCATTTCCAGTAACAGTTTGAATTTTGGCGTTTCACTCTGTTTTCTCCTATATTGATAGATGTATTTGGAACTCTAAACCAAACACGGTTTGTGCTAGCTTCTTGAAACTTGACACAGTAAAGCAGTTTCACGTTCTATCTCTATGTTCTCTTTCCTCTTGATGTAGCACTCAGCAGTGACTGAGGAGAAACACTTTCATTGAAAGGGGTTGCCAAGCTTCCCAAAATTGCGAGTCTCCAGAAATCTCAGCAACTATTTTTTCACCCAAACTGGATGATACTTTCAGGTAATGATCAGTACAGTAAGCTCACTTGGTTCCCCAAATTTCGTTCTTTTATGTTGAAGCTTTCGCTTCCAGTAACTGTTTGAATTTTGGCGTTTCACTCTGTTTTCTCCTATACTGACAGATGTATTTGGAACTCTAAATCAAACACGGTTTGTGCTAGCTTCTTGAAACTTGACACACTAAAGCAGTTTCACGTTCTATCTCTATGTTTTGTTTCCTCTTGATGTAGCACTCAGCAGTGACTGAGGAGAAACACTTTCATTGAAAGGGGTTGCCAAGCGTCCCAAAATTGCGAGTCTCTAGAAATCTCAGCAAACAGTTTTTCAACCAAAGTGGATGATACTTTCAGGTAATGATCAGTACACTAAGCTCACTTGGTTACCCAAATTTCGTTCTTCTATGTTGAAGCGTTCGTTTCCAGTAACAGTTTGAATTTTGGCGTTTTACTCTGTTTTCTCCTATACTGACAGATGTATTTGGAACTCTAAATCAAACACGGTTTGTGCTAGCTTCTTGAAGCTTGACACAGTAAAGCAGTTTCACGTTCTATCTCTATGTTCTGTTTCCTCTGGATGTAGCCCTAAGCAGTGACTGGGGAGAAATACTTTCATTGACAGGGGTTGCCAAGCTTCCAGAAATTACGAGTCTCTGGAAATCTCAGCAACTATGATTTCACCCAAACTGGATGATACTTTCAGGTAATAATCAGTACACTAAGCCCACTTGGTTCCCCAAATTTCGTTCTTCTATGTTGAAGCGTTCATTTCCAGTAACAGTTTGAATTTTGGCGTTTCACTCTGTTTTCTCCTATATTGATAGATGTATTTGGAACTCTAAACCAAACACGGTTTGTGCTAGCTTCTTGAAACTTGACACAGTAAAGCAGTTTCACGTTCTATCTCTATGTTCTCTTTCCTCTTGATGTAGCACTCAGCAGTGACTGAGGAGAAACACTTTCATTGAAAGGGGTTGCCAAGCTTCCCAAAATTGCGAGTCTCCAGAAATCTCAGCAACTATTTTTTCACCCAAACTGGATGATACTTTCAGGTAATGATCAGTACAGTAAGCTCACTTGGTTCCCCAAATTTCGTTCTTTTATGTTGAAGCTTTCGCTTCCAGTAACTGTTTGAATTTTGGCGTTTCACTCTGTTTTCTCCTATACTGACAGATGTATTTGGAACTCTAAATCAAACACGGTTTGTGCTAGCTTCTTGAAACTTGACACACTAAAGCAGTTTCACGTTCTATCTCTATGTTCTGTTTCCTCTGGATGTAGCCCTAAGCAGTGACTGGGGAGAAATACTTTCATTGACAGGGGTTGCCAAGCTTCCAGAAATTACGAGTCTCCAGAAATCTCAGCAACTATGATTTCACCCAACCTGGATGATACTTTCAGGTAATGATCAGTACACTAAGCCCACTTGGTTCTCCAAATTTCATTCTTCTATGTTGAAGCGTTCGTTTCCAGTAAGAGTTTGAATTTTGGCGTTTCACTCTATTTTCTCCTATATTGATAGATGTATTTGGAACTCTAAATCAAACACGGTTTGTGCTACCTTCTTCAAACTTGACACAGTAAAGCAGTTTCAAGTTCTAGCTCTATATTCTGTTTCCTCTTGATGTAGCACTCAGCAGTGACTGAGGAGAAACACTTTCATTGAAAGGGGTTGCCAAGCTTCCCAAAATTGCGAGTCTCCAGAAATCTCAGCAACTATTTTTTAACCCAAACTGGATGATACTTTCAGGTAATGATCAGTACACTAAGCTCACTTGGTTCCCCAAATTACGTTCTTTTATGTTGAAGCGTTCGCTTCCAGTAACTGTTTGAATTTTGGCGTTTCACTCTGTTTTGTCCTATATTGATAGATGTATTTGGAACTCTAAACCAAACACGGTTTGTGCTAGCTTCTTGAAACTTGACACAGTAAAGCAGTTTCATGTTCTAGCTCTATGTTCTGTTTCCTCATGATGTAGCACTCAGCAGTGACTGAGGAGAAACACTTTCATTGAAAGGGGTTGCCAAGCTTCCCAAAATTGCGAGTCTCCAGAAATCTCAGCAACTATTTTTTCACCCAAACTGGATGATACTTTCAGGTAATGATCAGTACACTGTGCCCACTTGGATCCCCAAATTTCGTTCTTCTATGTTGAAGCGTTCGTTTCCAGTAACAGTTTGAATTTTGGCCTTTCACTCTGTTTTCTCCTATATTGATAGATGTATTTGGAACTCTAAACCACACCCGGTTTGTGCTAGCTTCTTGAAACTTGACACAGTAAAGCAGTTTCACGTTCTATCTCTATGTTCTGTTTCCTCTTGATGTAGCACACAGCAGTGACTGAGGAGAAACACTTTCATTGAAAGGGGTTGCCAAGCTTCCAAAAATTACGATTCCCCAGAAATCTCAGCAACTATTTTTTCACCCAAACTGGATGATACTTTCAGGTAATGATGAGTACACTAAGCCCACTGGGTTCCCCAAATTTCGTTCTTCTATGTTGAAGCGTTCGTTTCCAGTAACAGTTTGAATTTTGGCGTTTCGCTCTGTTTTCTCCTATATTGATAGATGTATTTGCAACTCTAAACCAAACACGGTTTGTGCTAGCTTCTTGAAACTTGACACAATAAAGCAGTTTCAAGTTCTATCTCTATGTTCTGTTTCCTCTTGATGTAGCCCTAAGCAGTGACTGGGGAGAAACACTTACATTGAAAGGGGTTGCCAAGCTTCCAGAAATTACGAGTCTCCAGAAATCTCAGCAACTATGATTTCACCCAAACTGGATGATACTTTCAGGTAATAATCAGTACACTAAGCCCACTTGGTTCCCCAAATTTCGTTCTTCTATGTTGAAGCGTTCGTTTCCAGTAACAGTTTGAATTTTGGCGTTTCACTCTGTTTTCTCCTATATTGATAGACGTATTTGGAACTCTAAATCAAACACGGTTTGTGCTACCTTCTTCAAACTTGACACAGTAAAGCAGTTTCAAGTTCTAGCTCTATGTTCTGTTTCCTCTTGATGTAGCACTCAGCAGTGACTGAGGAGAAACACTTTCATTGAAAGGGGTTGCCAAGCTTCCCAAAATTGCGAGTCTCCAGAAATCTCAGCAACTATTTTTTAACCCAAACTGGATGATACTTTCAGGTAATGATCAGTACACTAAGCTCACTTGGTTCCCCAAATTTCGTTCTTTTATGTTGAAGCGTTCGCTTCCAGGAACTGTTTGAATTTTGGCGTTTCACTCTGTTTTCTCCTATACTGACAGATGTATTTGGAACTCTAAATCAAACACGGTTTGTGCTAGCTTCTTGAAACTTGACACAGTAAAGCAGTTTCACGTTCTATCTCTATGTTCTGTTTCCTCTGGATGTAGCCCTAAGCAGTGACTGGGGAGAAACACTTTCATTGAAAGGGGTTGCCAAGCTTCCAGAAATTACGAGTCTCCAGAAATCTCAGCAACTATGATTTCACCCAACCTGGATGATACTGTCAGGTAATGATCAGTACACTAAGCCCACTTGGTTCCCCAAATTTCGTTCTTCTATGTTGAAGCGTTCGTTTCCAGTAACAGTTTGAATTTTGGCGTTTCACTCTGTTTTCTCCTATATTGATAGACGTATTTGGAACTCTAAATCAAACACGGTTTGTGCTACCTTCTTCAAACTTGACACAGTAAAGCAGTTTCAAGTTCTAGTTCTATGTTCTGTTTCCTCTTGATGTAGCACTCAGCAGTGACTGAGGAGAAACACTTTCATTGAAAGGGGTTGCCAAGCGTCCCAAAATTGCGAGTCTCCAGAAATCTCAGCAACTATTTTTTCACCCAAACTGGATGATACTTTCAGGTAATGATCAGTACACTGTGCCCACTTGGATCCCCAAATTTCGTTCTTCTATGTTGAAGCGTTCGTTTCCAGTAACAGTTTGAATTTTGGCCTTTCACTCTGTTTTCTCCTATATTGATAGATGTATTTGGAACTCTAAACCACACCCGGTTTGTGCTAGCTTCTTGAAACTTGACACAGTAAAGCAGTTTCACGTTCTATCTCTATGTTCTGTTTCCTCTTGATGTAGCACACAGCAGTGACTGAGGAGAAACACTTTCATTGAAAGGGGTTGCCAAGCTTCCAAAAATTACGATTCCCCAGAAATCTCAGCAACTATTTTTTCACCCAAACTGGATGATACTTTCAGGTAATGATGAGTACACTAAGCCCACTGGGTTCCCCAAATTTCGTTCTTCTATGTTGAAGCGTTCGTTTCCAGTAACAGTTTGAATTTTGGCGTTTCGCTCTGTTTTCTCCTATATTGATAGATGTATTTGCAACTCTAAACCAAACACGGTTTGTGCTAGCTTCTTGAAACTTGACACAATAAAGCAGTTTCAAGTTCTATCTCTATGTTCTGTTTCCTCTTGATGTAGCCCTAAGCAGTGACTGGGGAGAAACACTTACATTGAAAGGGGTTGCCAAGCTTCCAGAAATTACGAGTCTCCAGAAATCTCAGCAACTATGATTTCACCGAAACTGGATGATACTTTCAGGTAATAATCAGTACACTAAGCCCACTTGGTTCCCCAAATTTCGTTCTTCTATGTTGAAGCGTTCGTTTCCAGTAACAGTTTGAATTTTGGCGTTTCACTCTGTTTTCTCCTATATTGATAGACGTATTTGGAACTCTAAATCAAACACGGTTTGTGCTACCTTCTTCAAACTTGACACAGTAAAGCAGTTTCAAGTTCTAGCTCTATGTTCTGTTTCCTCTTGATGTAGCACTCAGCAGTGACTGAGGAGAAACACTTTCATTGAAAGGGGTTGCCAAGCTTCCCAAAATTGCGAGTCTCCAGAAATCTCAGCAACTATTTTTTAACCCAAACTGGATGATACTTTCAGGTAATGATCAGTACACTAAGCTCACTTGGTTCCCCAAATTTCGTTCTTTTATGTTGAAGCGTTCGCTTCCAGGAACTGTTTGAATTTTGGCGTTTCACTCTGTTTTCTCCTATACTGACAGATGTATTTGGAACTCTAAATCAAACACGGTTTGTGCTAGCTTCTTGAAACTTGACACAGTAAAGCAGTTTCACGTTCTATCTCTATGTTCTGTTTCCTCTGGATGTAGCCCTAAGCAGTGACTGGGGAGAAACACTTTCATTGAAAGGGGTTGCCAAGCTTCCAGAAATTACGAGTCTCCAGAAATCTCAGCAACTATGATTTCACCCAACCTGGATGATACTTTCAGGTAATGATCAGTACACTAAGCCCACTTGGTTCCCCAAATTTCGTTCTTCTATGTTGAAGCGTTCGTTTCCAGTAACAGTTTGAATTTTGGCGTTTCACTCTGTTTTCTCCTATATTGATAGACGTATTTGGAACTCTAAATCAAACACGGTTTGTGCTACCTTCTTCAAACTTGACACAGTAAAGCAGTTTCAAGTTCTAGTTCTATGTTCTGTTTCCTCTTGATGTAGCACTCAGCAGTGACTGAGGAGAAACACTTTCATTGAAAGGGGTTGCCAAGCGTCCCAAAATTGCGAGTCTCTAGAAATCTCAGCAAACAGTTTTTCACCCAAAGTGGATGATACTTTCAGGTAATGATCAGTACACTAAGCTCACTTGGTTACCCAAATTTCGTTCTTCTATGTTGAAGCGATCGTTTCCAGTAACAGTTTGAATTTTGGCGTTTTACTCTGTTTTCTCCTATACTGACAGATGTATTTGGAACTCTAAATCAAACACGGTTTGTGCTAGCTTCTTGAAGCTTGACACAGTAAAGCAGTTTCACGTTCTATCTCTATGTTCTGTTTCCTCTGGATGTAGCCCTAAGCAGTGACTGGGGAGAAATACTTTCATTGACAGGGGTTGCCAAGCTTCCAGAAATTACGAGTCTCTGGAAATCTCAGCAACTATGATTTCACCCAAACTGGATGATACTTTCAGGTAATAATCAGTACACTAAGCCCACTTGGTTCCCCAAATTTCGTTCTTCTATGTTGAAGCGTTCATTTCCAGTAACAGTTTGAATTTTGGCGTTTCACTCTGTTTTCTCCTATATTGATAGATGTATTTGGAACTCTAAACCAAACACGGTTTGTGCTAGCTTCTTGAAACTTGACACAGTAAAGCAGTTTCACGTTCTATCTCTATGTTCTCTTTCCTCTTGATGTAGCACTCAGCAGTGACTGAGGAGAAACACTTTCATTGAAAGGGGTTGCCAAGCTTCCCAAAATTGCGAGTCTCCAGAAATCTCAGCAACTATTTTTTCACCCAAACTGGATGATACTTTCAGGTAATGATCAGTACAGTAAGCTCACTTGGTTCCCCAAATTTCGTTCTTTTATGTTGAAGCTTTCGCTTCCAGTAACTGTTTGAATTTTGGCGTTTCACTCTGTTTTCTCCTATACTGACAGATGTATTTGGAACTCTAAATCAAACACGGTTTGTGCTAGCTTCTTGAAACTTGACACACTAAAGCAGTTTCACGTTCTATCTCTATGTTCTGTTTCCTCTGGATGTAGCCCTAAGCAGTGACTGGGGAGAAATACTTTCATTGACAGGGGTTGCCAAGCTTCCAGAAATTACGAGTCTCCAGAAATCTCAGCAACTATGATTTCACCCAACCTGGATGATACTTTCAGGTAATGATCAGTACACTAAGCCCACTTGGTTCTCCAAATTTCATTCTTCTATGTTGAAGCGTTCGTTTCCAGTAAGAGTTTGAATTTTGGCGTTTCACTCTATTTTCTCCTATATTGATAGATGTATTTGGAACTCTAAATCAAACACGGTTTGTGCTACCTTCTTCAAACTTGACACAGTAAAGCAGTTTCAAGTTCTAGCTCTATATTCTGTTTCCTCTTGATGTAGCACTCAGCAGTGACTGAGGAGAAACACTTTCATTGAAAGGGGTTGCCAAGCTTCCCAAAATTGCGAGTCTCCAGAAATCTCAGCAACTATTTTTTAACCCAAACTGGATGATACTTTCAGGTAATGATCAGTACACTAAGCTCACTTGGTTCCCCAAATTACGTTCTTTTATGTTGAAGCGTTCGCTTCCAGTAACTGTTTGAATTTTGGCGTTTCACTCTGTTTTGTCCTATATTGATAGATGTATTTGGAACTCTAAACCAAACACGGTTTGTGCTAGCTTCTTGAAACTTGACACAGTAAAGCAGTTTCATGTTCTAGCTCTATGTTCTGTTTCCTCATGATGTAGCACTCAGCAGTGACTGAGGAGAAACACTTTCATTGAAAGGGGTTGCCAAGCTTCCCAAAATTGCGAGTCTCCAGAAATCTCAGCAACTATTTTTTCACCCAAACTGGATGATACTTTCAGGTAATGATCAGTACACTGTGCCCACTTGGATCCCCAAATTTCGTTCTTCTATGTTGAAGCGTTCGTTTCCAGTAACAGTTTGAATTTTGGCCTTTCACTCTGTTTTCTCCTATATTGATAGATGTATTTGGAACTCTAAACCACACCCGGTTTGTGCTAGCTTCTTGAAACTTGACACAGTAAAGCAGTTTCACGTTCTATCTCTATGTTCTGTTTCCTCTTGATGTAGCACACAGCAGTGACTGAGGAGAAACACTTTCATTGAAAGGGGTTGCCAAGCTTCCAAAAATTACGATTCCCCAGAAATCTCAGCAACTATTTTTTCACCCAAACTGGATGATACTTTCAGGTAATGATGAGTACACTAAGCCCACTGGGTTCCCCAAATTTCGTTCTTCTATGTTGAAGCGTTCGTTTCCAGTAACAGTTTGAATTTTGGCGTTTCGCTCTGTTTTCTCCTATATTGATAGATGTATTTGCAACTCTAAACCAAACACGGTTTGTGCTAGCTTCTTGAAACTTGACACAATAAAGCAGATTCAAGTTCTATCTCTATGTTCTGTTTCCTCTTGATGTAGCCCTAAGCAGTGACTGGGGAGAAACACTTACATTGAAAGGGGTTGCCAAGCTTCCAGAAATTACGAGTCTCCAGAAATCTCAGCAACTATGATTTCACCCAAACTGGATGATACTTTCAGGTAATAATCAGTACACTAAGCCCACTTGGTTCCCCAAATTTCGTTCTTCTATGTTGAAGCGTTCGTTTCCAGTAACAGTTTGAATTTTGGCGTTTCACTCTGTTTTCTCCTATATTGATAGACGTATTTGGAACTCTAAATCAAACACGGTTTGTGCTACCTTCTTCAAACTTGACACAGTAAAGCAGTTTCAAGTTCTAGCTCTATGTTCTGTTTCCTCTTGATGTAGCACTCAGCAGTGACTGAGGAGAAACACTTTCATTGAAAGGGGTTGCCAAGCTTCCCAAAATTGCGAGTCTCCAGAAATCTCAGCAACTATTTTTTAACCCAAACTGGATGATACTTTCAGGTAATGATCAGTACACTAAGCTCACTTGGTTCCCCAAATTTCGTTCTTTTATGTTGAAGCGTTCGCTTCCAGGAACTGTTTGAATTTTGGCGTTTCACTCTGTTTTCTCCTATACTGACAGATGTATTTGGAACTCTAAATCAAACACGGTTTGTGCTAGCTTCTTGAAACTTGACACAGTAAAGCAGTTTCACGTTCTATCTCTATGTTCTGTTTCCTCTGGATGTAGCCCTAAGCAGTGACTGGGGAGAAACACTTTCATTGAAAGGGGTTGCCAAGCTTCCAGAAATTACGAGTCTCCAGAAATCTCAGCAACTATGATTTCACCCAACCTGGATGATACTTTCAGGTAATGATCAGTACACTAAGCCCACTTGGTTCCCCAAATTTCGTTCTTCTATGTTGAAGCGTTCGTTTCCAGTAACAGTTTGAATTTTGGCGTTTCACTCTGTTTTCTCCTATATTGATAGACGTATTTGGAACTCTAAATCAAACACGGTTTGTGCTACCTTCTTCAAACTTGACACAGTAAAGCAGTTTCAAGTTCTAGTTCTATGTTCTGTTTCCTCTTGATGTAGCACTCAGCAGTGACTGAGGAGAAACACTTTCATTGAAAGGGGTTGCCAAGCTTCCCAAAATTGCGAGTCTCCAGAAATCTCAGCAACTATTTTTTCACCCAAAGTGGATGATACTTTCAGGTAATGATCAGTACACTAAGCTCACTTGGTTCCCCAAATTTCGTTCTTTTATGTTGAAGCGTTCGCTTCCAGTAACTGTTTGAATTTTGGCGTTTCACTCTTTTTTCTCCTATACTGACAGATGTATTTGGAACTCTAAATCAAACACGGTTTGTGCTAGCTTCTTGAAACTTGACACAGTAAAGCAGTTTCACGTTCTATCTCTATGTTTTGTTTCCTCTTGATGTAGCACTCAGCAGTGACTGAGGAGAAACACTTTCATTGAAAGGGGTTGCCAAGCGTCCCAAAATTGCGAGTCTCTAGAAATCTCAGCAAACAGTTTTTCACCCAAAGTGGATGATACTTTCAGGTAATGATCAGTACACTAAGCTCACTTGGTTACCCAAATTTCGTTCTTCTATGTTGAAGCGATCGTTTCCAGTAACAGTTTGAATTTTGGCGTTTTACTCTGTTTTCTCCTATATTGATAGATGTATTTGGAACTCTAAATCAAACACGGTTTGTGCTAGCTTCTTGAAGCTTGACACAGTAAAGCAGTTTCACGTTCTATCTCTATGTTCTGTTTCCTCTGGATGTAGCCCTAAGCAGTGACTGGGGAGAAATACTTTCATTGACAGGGGTTGCCAAGCTTCCAGAAATTACGAGTCTCTAGAAATCTCAGCAACTATGATTTCACCCAAACTGGATGATACTTTCAGGTAATAATCAGTACACTAAGCCCACTTGGTTCCCCAAATTTCGTTCTTCTATGTTGAAGTGTTCATTTCCAGTAACAGTTTGAATTTTGGCGTTTCACTCTGTTTTCTCCATATTGATAGATGTATTTGGAACTCTAAATCAAACACGGTTTGTGCTACCTTCTTCAAACTTGACACAGTAAAGCAGTTTCAAGTTCTATCTATATGTTCTCTTTCCTCTTGATGTAGCACTCAGCAGTGACTGAGGAGAAACACTTTCATTGAAAGGGGTTGCCAAGCTTCCCAAAATTGCGAGTCTCCAGAAATCTCAGCAACTATTTTTTCACCCAAACTGGATGATACTTTCAGGTAATGATCAGTACAGTAAGCTCACTTGGTTCCCCAAATTTTGTTCTTTTATGTTGAAGCGTTCGCTTCCAGTAACTGTTTGAATTTTGGCGTTTCACTCTGTTTTCTCCTATACTGACAGATGTATTTGGAACTCTAAATCAAACACGGTTTGTGCTAGCTTCTTGAAACTTGACACACTAAAGCAGTTTCACGTTCTATCTCTATGTTCTGTTTCCTCTGGATGTAGCCCTAAGCAGTGACTGGGGAGAAATAATTTCATTGACAGGGGTTGCCAAGCTTCCAGAAATTACGAGTCTCCAGAAATCTCAGCAACTATGATTTCACCCAACCTGGATGATACTTTCAGGTAATGATCAGTACACTAAGCCCACTTGGTTCCCCAAATTTCATTCTTCTATGTTGAAGCGTTCGTTTCCAGTAAGAGTTTGAATTTTGGCGTTTCACTCTATTTTCTCCTATATTGATAGATGTATTTGGAACTCTAAATCAAACACGGTTTGTGCTACCTTCTTCAAACTTGACACAGTAAAGCAGTTTCAAGTTCTAGCTCTATATTCTGTTTCCTCTTGATGTAGCACTCAGCAGTGACTGAGGAGAAACACTTTCATTGAAAGGGGTTGCCAAGCTTCCCAAAATTGCGAGTCTCCAGAAATCTCAGCAACTATTTTTTAACCCAAACTGGATGATACTTTCAGGTAATGATCAGTACACTAAGCTCACTTGGTTCCCCAAATTACGTTCTTTTATGTTGAAGCGTTCGCTTCCAGTAACTGTTTGAATTTTGGCGTTTCACTCTGTTTTGTCCTATATTGATAGATGTATTTGGAACTCTAAACCAAACACGGTTTGTGCTAGCTTCTTGAAACTTGACACAGTAAAGCAGTTTCATGTTCTAGCTCTATGTTCTGTTTCCTCTTGATGTAGCAGTCAGCAGTGACTGAGGAGAAACACTTTCATTGAAAGGGGTTGCCAAGCTTCCCAAAATTGCGAGTCTCCAGAAATCTCAGCAACTATTTTTTAACCCAAACTGGATGATACTTTCAGGTAATGATCAGTACACTGAGCCCACTTGGATCCCCAAATTTCGTTCTTCTATGTTGAAGCGTTCGTTTCCAGTAACAGTTTGAATTTTGGCCTTTCACTCTGTTTTCTCCTATATTGATAGATGTATTTGGAACTCTAAACCACACCCGGTTTGTGCTAGCTTCTTGAAACTTGACACAGTAAAGCAGTTTCACGTTCTATCTCTATGTTCTGTTTCCTCTTGATGTAGCACACAGCAGTGACTGAGGAGAAACACTTTCATTGAAAGGGGTTGCCAAGCTTCCAAAAATTACGATTCCCCAGAAATCTCAGCAACTATTTTTTCACCCAAACTGGATGATACTTTCAGGTAATGATGAGTACACTAAGCCCACTGGGTTCCCCAAATTTCGTTCTTCTATGTTGAAGCGTTCGTTTCCAGTAACAGTTTGAATTTTGGCGTTTCGCTCTGTTTTCTCCTATATTGATAGATGTATTTGCAACTCTAAACCAAACACGGTTTGTGCTAGCTTCTTGAAACTTGACACAATAAAGCAGTTTCAAGTTCTATCTCTATGTTCTGTTTCCTCTTGATGTAGCCCTAAGCAGTGACTGGGGAGAAACACTTACATTGAAAGGGGTTGCCAAGCTTCCAGAAATTACGAGTCTCCAGAAATCTCAGCAACTATGATTTCACCCAAACTGGATGATACTTTCAGGTAATGATCAGTACACTAAGCCCACTTGGTTCCCCAAATTTCGTTCTTCTATGTTGAAGCGTTCGTTTCCAGTAACAGTTTGAATTTTGGCGTTTCACTCTGTTTTCTCCTATATTGATAGACGTATTTGGAACTCTAAATCAAACACGGTTTGTGCTACCTTCTTCAAACTTGACACAGTAAAGCAGTTTCAAGTTCTAGCTCTATATTCTGTTTCCTCTTGATGTAGCACTCAGCAGTGACTGAGGAGAAACACTTTCATTGAAAGGGGTTGCCAAGCTTCCCAAAATTGCGAGTCTCCAGAAATCTCAGCAACTATTTTTTAACCCAAACTGGATGATACTTTCAGGTAATGATCAGTACACTAAGCTCACTTGGTTCCCCAAATTACGTTCTTTTATGTTGAAGCGTTCGCTTCCAGTAACTGTTTGAATTTTGGCGTTTCACTCTGTTTTGTCCTATATTGATAGATGTATTTGGAACTCTAAACCAAACACGGTTTGTGCTAGCTTCTTGAAACTTGACACAGTAAAGCAGTTTCATGTTCTAGCTCTATGTTCTGTTTCCTCTTGATGTAGCACTCAGCAGTGACTGAGGAGAAACACTTTCATTGAAAGGGGTTGCCAAGCTTCCCAAAATTGCGAGTCTCCAGAAATCTCAGCAACTATTTTTTCACCCAAACTGGATGATACTTTCAGGTAATGATAAGTACACTGAGCCCACTTGGATCCCCAAATTTCGTTCTTCTATGTTGAAGCGTTCGTTTCCAGTAACAGTTTGAATTTTGGCCTTTCACTCTGTTTTCTCCTATATTGATAGATGTATTTGGAACTCTAAACCACACCCGGTTTGTGCTAGCTTCTTGAAACTTGACACAGTAAAGCAGTTTCACGTTCTATCTCTATGTTCTGTTTCCTCTTGATGTAGCACACAGCAGTGACTGAGGAGAAACACTTTCATTGAAAGGGGTTGCCAAGCTTCCAAAAATTACGATTCCCCAGAAATCTCAGCAACTATTTTTTCACCCAAACTGGATGATACTTTCAGGTAATGATGAGTACACTAAGCCCACTGGGTTCCCCAAATTTCGTTCTTCTATGTTGAAGCGTTCGTTTCCAGTAACAGTTTGAATTTTGGCGTTTCGCTCTGTTTTCTCCTATATTGATAGATGTATTTGCAACTCTAAACCAAACACGGTTTGTGCTAGCTTCTTGAAACTTGACACAATAAAGCAGTTTCAAGTTCTATCTCTATGTTCTGTTTCCTCTTGATGTAGCCCTAAGCAGTGACTGGGCAGAAACACTTACATTGAAAGGGGTTGCCAAGCTTCCAGTAATTACGAGTCTCCAGAAATCTCAGCAACTATGATTTCACCCAAACTGGATGATACTTTCAGGTAATGATCAGTACACTAAGCCCACTTGGTTCCCCAAATTTCGTTCTTCTATGTTGAAGCGTTCGTTTCCAGTAACAGTTTGAATTTTGGCGTTTCACTCTGTTTTCTCCTATATTGATAGACGTATTTGGAACTCTAAATCAAACACGGTTTGTGCTACCTTCTTCAAACTTGACACAGTAAAGCAGTTTCAAGTTCTAGCTCTATGTTCTGTTTCCTCTTGATGTAGCACTCAGCAGTGACTGAGGAGAAACACTTTCATTGAAAGGGGTTGCCAAGCTTCCCAAAATTGCGAGTCTCCAGAAATCTCAGCAACTATTTTTTAACCCAAACTGGATGATACTTTCAGGTAATGATCAGTACACTAAGCTCACTTGGTTCCCCAAATTTCGTTCTTTTATGTTGAAGCGTTCGCTTCCAGTAACTGTTTGAATTTTGGCGTTTCACTCTGTTTTCTCCTATACTGACAGATGTATTTGGAACTCTAAATCAAACACGGTTTGTGCTAGCTTCTTGAAACTTGACACAGTAAAGCAGTTTCACGTTCTATCTCTATGTTCTGTTTCCTCTGGATGTAGCTCTAAGCAGTGACTGGGGAGAAACACTTTCATTGAAAGGGGTTGCCAAGCTTCCAGAAATTACGAGTCTCCAGAAATCTCAGCAACTATGATTTCACCCAACCTGGATGATACTTTCAGGTAATGATCAGTACACTAAGCCCACTTGGTTCCCCAAATTTCGTTCTTCTATGTTGAAGCGTTCGTTTCCAGTAACAGTTTGAATTTTGGCGTTTCACTCTGTTTTCTCCTATATTGATAGACGTATTTGGAACTCTAAATCAAACACGGTTTGTGCTACCTTCTTCAAACTTGACACAGTAAAGCAGTTTCAAGTTCTAGCTCTATGTTCTGTTTCCTCTTGATGTAGCACTCAGCAGTGACTGAGGAGAAACACTTTCATTGAAAGGGGTTGCCAAGCTTCCCAAAATTGCGAGTCTCCAGAAATCTCAGCAACTATTTTTTAACCCAAACTGGATGATACTTTCAGGTAATGATCAGTACACTAAGCTCACTTGGTTCCCCAAATTTCGTTCTTTTATGTTGAAGCGTTCGCTTCCAGTAACTGTTTGAATTTTGGCGTTTCACTCTGTTTTCTCCTATACTGACAGATGTATTTGGAACTCTAAATCAAACACGGTTTGTGCTAACTTCTTGAAACTTGACACAGTAAAGCAGTTTCACGTTCTATCTCTATGTTCTGTTTCCTCTGGATGTAGCCGTAAGCAGTGACTGGGGAGAAACACTTTCATTGAAAGGGGTTGCCAAGCTTCCAGAAATTACGAGTCTCCAGAAATCTCAGCAACTATGATTTCACCCAACCTGGATGATACTTTCAGGTAATGATCAGTACACTAAGCCCACTTGGTTCCCCAAATTTCGTTCTTCTATGTTGAAGCGTTCGTTTCCAGTAACTGTTTGAATTTTGGCGTTTCACTCTGTTTTCTCCTATATTGATAGATGTATTTGGAACTCTAAATCAAACACGGTTTGTGCTAGCTTCTTGAAACTTGACACAGTAAAGCAGTTTTACGTTCAATCTCTATTTTCTCTTTCCTCTTGATGTAGCACTCAGCAGTGACTGAGGAGAAACACTTTCATTGAAAGGGGTTGCCAAGCTCCCCAAAATTGCGAGTCTCCAGAAATCTCAGCAACTATTTTTTCACCCAAACTGGATGTTACTTTCAGGTAATAATCAGTACACTAAGCTCACTTGGTTCCCCAAATTTCGTTCTTTTATGTTGAAGCGTTCGCTTCCAGTAACTGTTTGAATTTTGGCGTTTCACTCTGTTTTCTCCTATACTGACAGATGTATTTGGAACTCTAAATCAAACACGGTTTGTGCTAGCTTCTTGAAACTTGACACAGTAAAGCAGTTTCACGTTCTATCTCTATGTTCTGTTTCCTCTGGATGTAGCCCTAAGCAGTGACTGGGGAGAAATACTTTCATTGACAGGGGTTGCCAAGCTTCCAGAAATTACGAGTCTCCAGAAATCTCAGCAACTATGATTTCACCCAACCTAGATGATACTTTCAGGTAATGATCAGTACACTAAGCCCACTTGGTTCCCCAAATTTCATTCTTCTATGTTGAAGCGTTCGTTTCCAGTAAGAGTTTGAATTTTGGCGTTTCACTCTATTTTCTCCTATATTGATAGATGTATTTGGAACTCTAAATCAAACACGGTTTGTGCTACCTTCTTCAAACTTGACACAGTAAAGCAGTTTCAAGTTCTAGCTCTATATTCTGTTTCCTCTTGATGTAGCACTCAGCAGTGACTGAGGAGAAACACTTTCATTGAAAGGGGTTGCCAAGCTTCCCAAAATTGCGAGTCTCCAGAAATCTCAGCAACTATTTTTTAACCCAAACTGGATGATACTTTCAGGTAATGATCAGTACACTAAGCTCACTTGGTTCCCCAAATTACGTTCTTTTATGTTGAAGCGTTCGCTTCCAGTAACTGTTTGAATTTTGGCGTTTCACTCTGTTTTGTCCTATATTGATAGATGTATTTGGAACTCTAAACCAAACACGGTTTGTGCTAGCTTCTTGAAACTTGACACAGTAAAGCAGTTTCATGTTCTAGCTCTATGTTCTCTTTCCTCTTGATGTAGCACTCAGCAGTGATTGAGGAGAAACACTTTCATTGAAAGGGGTTGCCAAGCTTCCCAAAATTGCGAGTCTCCAGAAATTTCAGCAACTATTTTTTCACCCAAACTGGATGATACTTTCAGGTAATGATCAGTACACTAAGCTCACTTGGTTCCCCAAATTTCGTTCTTTTATGTTGAAGCGTTCGCTTCCAGTAACTGTTTGAATTTTGGCGTTTCACTCTGTTTTCTCCTATACTGACAGATGTATTTGGAACTCTAAATCAAACACGGTTTGTGCTAGCTTCTTGAAACTTGACACAGTAAAGCAGTTTCACGTTCTATCTCTATGTTCTATTTCCTCTGGATGTAGCCCTAAGCAGTGACTGGGGAGAAACACTTTCATTGAAAGGGGTTGCCAAGCTTCCCAAAATTGCGAGTCTCCAGAAATCTCAGCAACTATTTTTTAACCCAAACTGGATGATACTTTCAGGTAATGATCAGTACACTAAGCCCACTTGGTTCCCCAAATTTCGTTCTTCTATGTTGAAGCGTTCGTTTCCAGTAACAGTTTGAATTTTGGCGTTTCACTCTGTTTTCTCCTATATTGATAGATGTATTTGGAACTCTAAACCAAACACGGTTTGTGCTAGCTTCTTGAAACTTGACACAGTAAAGCAGTTTCATGTTCTAGCTCTATGTTCTGTTTCCTCTTGATGTAGCACTCAGCAGTGACTGAGGAGAAACACTTTCATTGAAAGGGGTTGCCAAGCTTCCCAAAATTGCGAGTCTCCAGAAATCTCAGCAACTATTTTTTCACCCAAACTGGATGATACTTTCAGGTAATGATCAGTACACTGAGCCCACTTGGAACCCCAAATTTCGTTCTTCTATGTTGAAGCGTTCGTTTCCAGTAACAGTTTGAATTTTGGCCTTTCACTCTGTTTTCTCCTATATTGATAGATGTATTTGGAACTCTAAACCACACCCGGTTTGTGCTAGCTTCTTGAAACTTGACACAGTAAAGCAGTTTCACGTTCTATCTCTATGTTCTGTTTCCTCTTGATGTAGCACACAGCAGTGACTGAGGAGAAACACTTTCATTGAAAGGGGTTGCCAAGCTTCCAAAAATTACGATTCCCCAGAAATCTCAGCAACTATTTTTTCACCCAAACTGGATGATACTTTCAGGTAATGATGAGTACACTAAGCCCACTGGGTTCCCCAAATTTCGTTCTTCTATGTTGAAGCGTTCGTTTCCAGTAACAGTTTGAATTTTGGCGTTTCGCTCTGTTTTCTCCTATATTGATAGATGTATTTGCAACTCTAAACCAAACACGGTTTGTGCTAGCTTCTTGAAACTTGACACAATAAAGCAGTTTCAAGTTCTATCTCTATGTTCTGTTTCCTCTTGATGTAGCCCTAAGCAGTGACTGGGGAGAAACACTTACATTGAAAGGGGTTGCCAAGCTTCCAGTAATTACGAGTCTCCAGAAATCTCAGCAACTATGATTTCACCCAAACTGGATGATACTTTCAGGTAATGATCAGTACACTAAGCCCACTTGGTTCCCCAAATTTCGTTCTTCTATGTTAAAGCGTTCGTTTCCAGTAACAGTTTGAATTTTGGCGTTTCACTCTGTTTTCTCCTATATTGATAGACGTATTTGGAACTCTAAATCAAACACGGTTTGTGCTACCTTCTTCAAACTTGACACAGTAAAGCAGTTTCAAGTTCTAGCTCTATGTTCTGTTTCCTCTTGATGTAGCACTCAGCAGTGACTGAGGAGAAACACTTTCATTGAAAGGGGTTGCCAAGCTTCCCAAAATTGCGAGTCTCCAGAAATCTCAGCAACTATTTTTTAACCCAAACTGGATGATACTTTCAGGTAATGATCAGTACACTAAGCTCACTTGGTTCCCCAAATTTCGTTCTTTTATGTTGAAGCGTTCGCTTCCAGTAACTGTTTGAATTTTGGCGTTTCACTCTGTTTTCTCCTATACTGACAGATGTATTTGGAACTCTAAATCAAACACGGTTTGTGCTAGCTTCTTGAAACTTGACACAGTAAAGCAGTTTCACGTTCTATCTCTATGTTCTGTTTCCTCTGGATGTAGCTCTAAGCAGTGACTGGGGAGAAACACTTTCATTGAAAGGGGTTGCCAAGCTTCCAGAAATTACGAGTCTCCAGAAATCTCAGCAACTATGATTTCACCCAACCTGGATGATACTTTCAGGTAATGATCAGTACACTAAGCCCACTTGGTTCCCCAAATTTCGTTCTTCTATGTTGAAGCGTTCGTTTCCAGTAACAGTTTGAATTTTGGCGTTTCACTCTGTTTTCTCCTATATTGATAGACGTATTTGGAACTCTAAATCAAACACGGTTTGTGCTACCTTCTTCAAACTTGACACAGTAAAGCAGTTTCAAGTTCTAGCTCTATGTTCTGTTTCCTCTTGATGTAGCACTCAGCAGTGACTGAGGAGAAACACTTTCATTGAAAGGGGTTGCCAAGCTTCCCAAAATTGCGAGTCTCCAGAAATCTCAGCAACTATTTTTTAACCCAAACTGGATGATACTTTCAGGTAATGATCAGTACACTAAGCTCACTTGGTTCCCCAAATTTCGTTCTTTTATGTTGAAGCGTTCGCTTCCAGTAACTGTTTGAATTTTGGCGTTTCACTCTGTTTTCTCCTATACTGACAGATGTATTTGGAACTCTAAATCAAACACGGTTTGTGCTAACTTCTTGAAACTTGACACAGTAAAGCAGTTTCACGTTCTATCTCTATGTTCTGTTTCCTCTGGATGTAGCCGTAAGCAGTGACTGGGGAGAAACACTTTCATTGAAAGGGGTTGCCAAGCTTCCAGAAATTACGAGTCTCCAGAAATCTCAGCAACTATGATTTCACCCAACCTGGATGATACTTTCAGGTAATGATCAGTACACTAAGCCCACTTGGTTCCCCAAATTTCGTTCTTCTATGTTGAAGCGTTCGTTTCCAGTAACTGTTTGAATTTTGGCGTTTCACTCTGTTTTCTCCTATATTGATAGATGTATTTGGAACTCTAAATCAAACACGGTTTGTGCTAGCTTCTTGAAACTTGACACAGTAAAGCAGTTTTACGTTCAATCTCTATTTTCTCTTTCCTCTTGATGTAGCACTCAGCAGTGACTGAGGAGAAACACTTTCATTGAAAGGGGTTGCCAAGCTCCCCAAAATTGCGAGTCTCCAGAAATCTCAGCAACTATTTTTTCACCCAAACTGGATGTTACTTTCAGGTAATAATCAGTACACTAAGCTCACTTGGTTCCCCAAATTTCGTTCTTTTATGTTGAAGCGTTCGCTTCCAGTAACTGTTTGAATTTTGGCGTTTCACTCTGTTTTCTCCTATACTGACAGATGTATTTGGAACTCTAAATCAAACACGGTTTGTGCTAGCTTCTTGAAACTTGACACAGTAAAGCAGTTTCACGTTCTATCTCTATGTTCTGTTTCCTCTGGATGTAGCCCTAAGCAGTGACTGGGGAGAAACACTTACATTGAAAGGGGTTGCCAAGCTTCCAGTAATTACGAGTCTCCAGAAATCTCAGCAACTATGATTTCACCCAAACTGGATGATACTTTCAGGTAATGATCAGTACACTAAGCCCACTTGGTTCCCCAAATTTCGTTCTTCTATGTTGAAGCGTTCGTTTCCAGTAACAGTTTGAATTTTGGCGTTTCACTCTGTTTTCTCCTATATTGATAGACGTATTTGGAACTCTAAATCAAACACGGTTTGTGCTACCTTCTTCAAACTTGACACAGTAAAGCAGTTTCAAGTTCTAGCTCTATGTTCTGTTTCCTCTTGATGTAGCACTCAGCAGTGACTGAGGAGAAACACTTTCATTGAAAGGGGTTGCCAAGCTTCCCAAAATTGCGAGTCTCCAGAAATCTCAGCAACTATTTTTTAACCCAAACTGGATGATACTTTCAGGTAATGATCAGTACACTAAGCTCACTTGGTTCCCCAAATTTCGTTCTTTTATGTTGAAGCGTTCGCTTCCAGTAACTGTTTGAATTTTGGCGTTTCACTCTGTTTTCTCCTATACTGACAGATGTATTTGGAACTCTAAATCAAACACGGTTTGTGCTAGCTTCTTGAAACTTGACACAGTAAAGCAGTTTCACGTTCTATCTCTATGTTCTGTTTCCTCTGGATGTAGCTCTAAGCAGTGACTGGGGAGAAACACTTTCATTGAAAGGGGTTGCCAAGCTTCCAGAAATTACGAGTCTCCAGAAATCTCAGCAACTATGATTTCACCCAACCTGGATGATACTTTCAGGTAATGATCAGTACACTAAGCCCACTTGGTTCCCCAAATTTCGTTCTTCTATGTTGAAGCGTTCGTTTCCAGTAACAGTTTGAATTTTGGCGTTTCACTCTGTTTTCTCCTATATTGATAGACGTATTTGGAACTCTAAATCAAACACGGTTTGTGCTACCTTCTTCAAACTTGACACAGTAAAGCAGTTTCAAGTTCTAGCTCTATGTTCTGTTTCCTCTTGATGTAGCACTCAGCAGTGACTGAGGAGAAACACTTTCATTGAAAGGGGTTGCCAAGCTTCCCAAAATTGCGAGTCTCCAGAAATCTCAGCAACTATTTTTTAACCCAAACTGGATGATACTTTCAGGTAATGATCAGTACACTAAGCTCACTTGGTTCCCCAAATTTCGTTCTTTTATGTTGAAGCGTTCGCTTCCAGTAACTGTTTGAATTTTGGCGTTTCACTCTGTTTTCTCCTATACTGACAGATGTATTTGGAACTCTAAATCAAACACGGTTTGTGCTAACTTCTTGAAACTTGACACAGTAAAGCAGTTTCACGTTCTATCTCTATGTTCTGTTTCCTCTGGATGTAGCCGTAAGCAGTGACTGGGGAGAAACACTTTCATTGAAAGGGGTTGCCAAGCTTCCAGAAATTACGAGTCTCCAGAAATCTCAGCAACTATGATTTCACCCAACCTGGATGATACTTTCAGGTAATGATCAGTACACTAAGCCCACTTGGTTCCCCAAATTTCGTTCTTCTATGTTGAAGCGTTCGTTTCCAGTAACTGTTTGAATTTTGGCGTTTCACTCTGTTTTCTCCTATATTGATAGATGTATTTGGAACTCTAAATCAAACACGGTTTGTGCTAGCTTCTTGAAACTTGACACAGTAAAGCAGTTTTACGTTCAATCTCTATTTTCTCTTTCCTCTTGATGTAGCACTCAGCAGTGACTGAGGAGAAACACTTTCATTGAAAGGGGTTGCCAAGCTCCCCAAAATTGCGAGTCTCCAGAAATCTCAGCAACTATTTTTTCACCCAAACTGGATGTTACTTTCAGGTAATAATCAGTACACTAAGCTCACTTGGTTCCCCAAATTTCGTTCTTTTATGTTGAAGCGTTCGCTTCCAGTAACTGTTTGAATTTTGGCGTTTCACTCTGTTTTCTCCTATACTGACAGATGTATTTGGAACTCTAAATCAAACACGGTTTGTGCTAGCTTCTTGAAACTTGACACAGTAAAGCAGTTTCACGTTCTATCTCTATGTTCTGTTTCCTCTGGATGTAGCCCTAAGCAGTGACTGGGGAGAAATACTTTCATTGACAGGGGTTGCCAAGCTTCCAGAAATTGCGAGTCTCCAGAAATCTCAGCAACTATTTTTTAACCCAAACTGGATGATACTTTCAGGTAATGATCAGTACACTAAGCTCACATGGTTCCCCAAATTTCGTTCTTTTATGTTGAAGCGTTCGCTTCCAGTAACTATTTGAATTTTGGCGTTTCACTCTGTTTTCTCCTATACTGACAGATGTATTTGGAACTCTAAATCAAACACGGTTTGTGCTAGCTTCTTGAAACTTGACACAGTAAAGCAGTTTCACGTTCTATCTCTATGTTTTGTTTCCTCTTGATGTAGCACTCAGCAGTGACTGAGGAGAAACACTTTCATTGAAAGGGGTTGCCAAGCGTCCCAAAATTGGGAGTCTCTAGAAATCTCAGCAAACAGTTTTTCACCCAAAGTGGATGATACTTTCAGGTAATGATCAGTACACTAAGCTCACTTGGTTACCCAAATTTCGTTCTTCTATGTTGAAGCGATCGTTTCCAGTAACAGTTTGAATTTTGGCGTTTTACTCTGTTTTCTCCTATACTGACAGATGTATTTGGAACTCTAAATCAAACACGGTTTGTGCTAGCTTCTTGAAGCTTGACACAGTAAAGCAGTTTCACGTTCTATCTCTATGTTCTGTTTCCTCTGGATGTAGCCCTAAGCAGTGACTGGGGAGAAATACTTTCATTGACAGGGGTTGCCAAGCTTCCAGAAATTACGAGTCTCTAGAAATCTCAGCAACTATGATTTCACCCAAACTGGATGATACTTTCAGGTAATAATCAGTACACTAAGCCCACTTGGTTCCCCAAATTTCGTTCTTCTATGTTGAAGCGTTCATTTCCAGTAACAGTTTGAATTTTGGCGTTTCACTCTGTTTTCTCCTATATTGATAGATGTATTTGGAACTCTAAATCAAACACGGTTTGTGCTACCTTCTTCAAACTTGACACAGTAAAGCAGTTTCAAGTTCTATCTATATGTTCTCTTTCCTCTTGATGTAGCACTCAGCAGTGACTGAGGAGAAACACTTTCATTGAAAGGGGTTGCCAAGCTTCCCAAAATTGCGAGTCTCCAGAAATCTCAGCAACTATTTTTTCACCCAAACTGGATGATACTTTCAGGTAATGATCAGTACAGTAAGCTCACTTGGTTCCCCAAATTTCGTTCTTTTATGTTGAAGCGTTCGCTTCCAGTAACTGTTTGAATTTTGGCGTTTCACTCTGTTTTCTCCTATACTGACAGATGTATTTGGAACTCTAAATCAAACACGGTTTGTGCTAGCTTCTTGAAACTTGACACACTAAAGCAGTTTCACGTTCTATCTCTATGTTCTGTTTCCTCTGGATGTAGCCCTAAGCAGTGACTGGGGAGAAATACTTTCATTGACAGGGGTTGCCAAGCTTCCAGAAATTACGAGTCTCCAGAAATCTCAGCAACTATGATTTCACCCAACCTGGATGATACTTTCAGGTAATGATCAGTACACTAAGCCCACTTGGTTCCCCAAATTTCATTCTTCTATGTTGAAGCGTTCGTTTCCAGTAAGAGTTTGAATTTTGGCGTTTCACTCTATTTTCTCCTATATTGATAGATGTATTTGGAACTCTAAATCAAACACGGTTTGTGCTACCTTCTTCAAACTTGACACAGTAAAGCAGTTTCAAGTTCTAGCTCTATATTCTGTTTCCTCTTGATGTAGCACTCAGCAGTGACTGAGGAGAAACACTTTCATTGAAAGGGGTTGCCAAGCTTCCCAAAATTGCGAGTCTCCAGAAATCTCAGCAACTATTTTTTAACCCAAACTGGATGATACTTTCAGGTAATGATCAGTACACTAAGCTCACTTGGTTCCCCAAATTACGTTCTTTTATGTTGAAGCGTTCGCTTCCAGTAACTGTTTGAATTTTGGCGTTTCACTCTGTTTTGTCCTATATTGATAGATGTATTTGGAACTCTAAACCAAACACGGTTTGTGCTAGCTTCTTGAAACTTGACACAGTAAAGCAGTTTCATGTTCCAGCTCTATGTTCTGTTTCCTCTTGATGTAGCACTCAGCAGTGACTGAGGAGAAACACTTTCATTGAAAGGGGTTGCCAAGCTTCCCAAAATTGCGAGTCTCCAGAAATCTCAGCAACTATTTTTTAACCCAAACTGGATGATACTTTCAGGTAATGATCAGTACACTAAGCTCACATGGTTCCCCAAATTTCGTTCTTTTATGTTGAAGCGTTCGCTTCCAGTAACTATTTGAATTTTGGCGTTTCACTCTGTTTTCTCCTATACTGACAGATGTATTTGGAACTCTAAATCAAACACGGTTTGTGCTAGCTTCTTGAAACTTGACACAGTAAAGCAGTTTCACGTTCTATCTCTATTTTCTCTTTCCTCTTGATGTAGCACTCAGCAGTGACTGAGGAGAAACACTTTCATTGAAAGGGGTTGCCAAGCTTCCCAAAATTGCGAGTCTCTAGAAATCTCAGCAACTATTTTTTCACCCAAAGTGGATGATACTTTCAGGTAATGATCAGTACACTAAGCTCACATGGTTCGCCAAATTTCGTTCTTTTATGTTGAAGCGTTCGCTTCCAGTAACTATTTGAATTTTGGCGTTTCACTCTTTTTTCTCCTATACTGACAGATGTATTTGGAAGTCTAAATCAAACACGGTTTGTGCTAGCTTCTTGAAACTTGACAAAGTAAAGCAGTTTCACGTTCTATCTCTATGTTTTGTTTCCTCTTGATGTAGCACTCAGCAGTGACTGAGGAGAAACACTTTCATTGAAAGGGGTTGCCAAGCGTCCCAAAATTGCGAGTCTCTAGAAATCTCAGCAAACAGTTTTTCACCCAAAGTGGATGATACTTTCAGGTAATGATCAGTACACTAAGCTCACTTGGTTACCCAAATTTCGTTCTTCTATGTTGAAGCGATCGTTTCCAGTAACAGTTTGAATTTTGGCGTTTTACTCTGTTTTCTCCTATATTGATAGATGTATTTGGAACTCTAAATCAAACACCGTTTGTGCTAGCTTCTTGAAGCTTGACACAGTAAAGCAGTTTCACGTTCTATCTCTATGTTCTGTTTCCTTTGGATGTAGCCCTAAGCAGTGACTGGGGAGAAATACTTTCATTGACAGGGGTTGCCAAGCTTCCAGAAATTACTTGTCTCTAGAAATCTCAGCAACTATGATTTCACACAAACTGGATGATACTTTCAGGTAATAATCAGTACACTAAGCCCACTTGGTTCCCCAAGTTTCGTTCTTCTATGTTGAAGCGTTCATTTCCAGTAACAGTTTGAATTTTGGCGTTTCACTCTGTTTTCTCCTATATTGATAGATGTATTTGGAACTCTAAATCAAACACGGTTTGTGCTACCTTCTTCAAACTTGACACAGTAAAGCTGTTTCAAGTTCTATCTATATGTTCTCTTTCCTCTTGATGTAGCACTCAGCAGTGACTGAGGAGAAACACTTTCATTGAAAGGGGTTGCCAAGCTTCCCAAAATTGCGAGTCTCCAGAAATCTCAGCAACTATTTTTTCACCCAAACTGGATGATACTTTCAGGTAATGATCAGTACAGTAAGCTCACTTGGTTCCCCAAATTTCGTTCTTTTATGTTGAAGCGTTCGCTTCCAGTAACTGTTTGAATTTTGGCGTTTCACTCTGTTTTCTCCTATACTGACAGATGTATTTGGAACTCTAAATCAAACACGGTTTGTGCTAGCTTCTTGAAACTTGACACACTAAAGCAGTTTCACGTTCTATCTGTATGTTCTGTTTCTTCTTGATGTAGCCCTAAGCAGTGACTGGGGAGAAATACTTTCATTGAAAGGGGTTGCCAAACTTCCAGAAATTATGAGTCTCCAGAAATCTCAGCAACTATGATTTCACCCAAACTGGATGATACTTTCAGGTAATAATCAGTACACTAAGCCCACTTGGTTCCCCAAATTTCGTTCTTCTATGTTGAAGCGTTCGTTTCCAGTAACAGTTTGAATTTTGGCGTTTCACTCTGTTTTCTCCTATATTGACACATGTATTTGGAACTCTAAACCAAACACGGTTTGTGCTAGCTTCTTGAAACTTGACACAGTAAAGCAGTTTCACGTTCTATCTCTATGTTCTGTTTCCTCTTGATGTAGCACTCAGCAGTGACTGAGGAGAAACACTTTCATTGAAAGGGGTTGCCAAGCTTCCCAAAATTGCGAGTCTCCAGAAATCTCAGCAACTATTTTTTAACCCAAACTGGATGATACTTTCAGGTAATGATCATTACACTAAGCCCACTTGGTTCCCCAAATTTCGTTCTTCTATGTTGAAGCGTTCGTTTCCAGTAACAGTTTGAATTTTGGCGTTTCACTCTGTTTTCTCCTATATTGATAGATGTATTTGGAACTCTAAACCAAACACGGTTTGTGCTAGCTTCTTGAAACTTGACACACTAAAGCAGTTTCACGTTCTATCTCTATGTTCTGTTTCCTCTGGATGTAGCCCTAAGCAGTGACTGGGGAGAAACACTTTCATTGAAAGGGGTTGCCAAGCTTCCCAAAATTGCGAGTCTCCAGAAATCTCAGCAACTATTTTTTTAACCCAAACTGGATGATACTTTCAGGTAATGATAAGTACACTAAGCCCACTTGGTTCCCCAAATTTCGTTCTTCTATGTTGAAGCGTTCGTTTCCAGTAACAGTTTGAATTTTGGCGTTTCACTCTGTTTTCTCCTATATTGATAGATGTATTTGGAACTCTAAATCAAACACGGTTTGTGCTAGCTTCTTGAAACTTGACACAGTAAAGCAGTTTCATGTTCTATCTCTATGTTTTCTTTCCTCTTGATGTAGCACTCAGCAGTGACTGAGGAGAAACACTTTCATTGAAAGGGGTTGCCAGGCTTCCAGAAATTACGAGTCTCCAGAAATCTCAGCAACTATGATTTCACCCAACCTGGATGATACTTTCAGGTAATGATCAGTACACTAAGCCCACTTGGCTCCCCAAATTTCGTTCTTCTATGTTGAAGCGTTCGATTCCAGTAACAGTTTGAATTTTGGCGTTTCACTCTGTTTTCTCCTATACTGACAGATGTATTTGGAACTCTAAATCAAACACGGTTTGTGCTAGCTTCTTGAAACTTGACACAGTAAAGCAGGTTCACGTTCTATCTCTATGTTCTGTTTCCTCTGCATGTAGCCCTAAGCAGTGACTGGGGAAAAATACTTTCATTGACAGAGGTTGCCAAGCTTCCAGAAATTACGAGTCTCCAGAAATCTCAGCAACTATGATTTCACCCAACCTGGATGATACTTTCAGGTAATGATCAGTACACTAAGCCCACTTGGTTCCCCAAATTTCGTTCTTCTATGTTGAAGCGTTCGTTTCCAGTAACAGTTTGAATTTTGGCGTATCACTCTGTTTTCTCCTATATTGATAGATGTATTTGGAACTCTAAATCAAACACGGTTTGTGCTAGCTTCTTGAAACTTGACACAGTAAAGCAGTTTTACGTTATATCTCTATTTTCTCTGTCCTCTTGATGTAGCACTCAGCAGTGACTGAGGAGAAACACTTTCATTGAAAGGGGTTGCCAAGCTCCCCAAAACTGCCAGTCTCCAGAGATCTCAGCAACTATTTTTTCACCCAAACTGGATGATACTTTCAGGTAATGATCAGTACACTAAGCTCACTTGGTTCCCCAAATTTCATTCTTTTATGTTGAAGCGTTCACTTCCAGTAACTGTTTGCATTTTGGCGTTTCACTCTGTTTTCTCCTATACTGACAGATGTATTTGGAACTCTAAATCAAACACGGTTTGTGCTAGCTTCTTGAAACTTGACACAGTAAAGCAGTTTAAAGTTCTATCTCTATGTTTTCTTTCCTCTTGATGTAGCACTCAGCAGTGACTGAGGAGAAACACTTTCATTGAAAGGGGTTGCCATGCTTCCAGAAATTACGAGTCTCCAGAAATCTCAGCAACTATGATTTCACCCAAACTGGATGATACTTTCAGGTAATGATCAGTACACTAAGCCCACTTGGTTCCCCAAATTTCGTTCTTCTATGTTGATGCGTTCGCTTCCAGTAACTGTTTGAATTTTGGCGTTTCACTCTGTTTTCTCCTATACTGACAGATGTATTTGGAACTCTAAATCAAACACGGTTTGTGCTAGCTTCTTGAAACTTGACACAGTAAAGCACTTTCACGTTCTATCTCTATGTTCTGTTTCCTCTCGATGTAGCCCTAAGCAGTGACTGGGGAAAAATACTTTCATTGACAGAGGTTGCCAAGCTTCCAGAAATTACGAGTCTCCAGAAATCTCAGCAACTATGATTTCACCCAACCTGGATGATACTTTCAGGTAATGATCAGTACACTAAGCCCACTTGGTTCCCCAAATTTCGTTCTTCTATGTTGAAGCGTTCGTTTCCAGTAACAGTTTGAATTTTGGCGTTTCACTCTGTTTTCTCCTATATTGATAGATGTATTTGGAACTCTAAATCAAACACGGTTTGTGCTAGCTTCTTGAAACTTGACGCAGTAAAGCAGTTTCACGTTCTATCTCTATGTTCTGTTTCCTCTTCGATGTAGCACTCAGCAGTGACTGAGGAGAAACACTTTCATTGAAAGGGGTTGCCAAGCTTCCCAAAACTGCGAGTCTACAGAAATCTCAGCAACTATTTTTTAACCCAAACTGGATGATACTTTCAGGTAATGATCAGTACACTAAGCCCACTTGGTTCCCCAAATTTCGTTCTTCTATGTTGAAGCGTTCGTTTCCAGTAACAGTTTGAATTTTGGCGTTTCACTCTGTTTTCTCCTATATTGATAGATGTATTTGGAACTCTAAACCTAACACGGTTTGTGCTAGCTTCTTGAAACTTGACACAGTAAAGCAGTTTCACGTTCTATCTCTATGTTCTGTTTCCTCTTGATGTAGACTCAGCAGTGACTGAGGAGAAACACTTTCATTGAAAGGGGTTGCCAAGCTTCCCAAAATTGCGAGTCTCCAGAAATCTCAGCAACTATTTTTTAACCCAAACTGGATGATACTTTCAGGTAATGATAAGTACACTAAGCCCACTTGGTTCCCCAAATTTCCTTCTTCTATGTTAAAGCGTTCGTTTCCAGTAACAGTTTAAATTTTGGCGTTTCACTCTGTTTTCTCCTATATTGATACATGTATTTGGAACTCTAAACCAAACACGGTTTGTGCTAGCTTCTTGAAACTTGACACAGTAAAGCAGTTTCACGTTCTATCTCTATGTTCTGTTTCCTCTTGATGTAGCACTCAGCAGTGACTGAGGAGAAACACTTTCATTGAAAGGGGTTGCCAAGCTCCCCAAAATTGCGAGTCTCCAGAAATCTCAGCAACTATTTTTTAACCCAAACTGGATGATACTTTCAGGTAATGATCAGTACACTAAGCTCACTTGGTTCCCCAAATTTCGTTCTTTTATGTTGAAGCGTTCGCTTCCAGTAACTGTTTGAATTTTGGCGTTTCACTCTGTTTTCTCCTATACTGACAGATGTATTTGGAACTCTAAATCAAACACCGTTTGTGCTAGCTTCTTGAAACTTGACACAGTAAAGCAGTTTCACGTTCTATCTCTATGTTCTGTTTCCTCTGGATGTAGCCCTAAGCAGTGACTGGGGAGAAACACTTTCATTGAAAGGGGTTGCCAAGCTTCCAGAAATTACGAGTCTCCAGAAATCTCAGCAACTATGATTTCACCCAACCTGGATGATACTTTCAGGTAATGATCAGTACACTAAGCCCACTTGGTTCCCCAAATTTCGTTCTTCTATGTTGAAGCGTTCGTTTCCAGTAACAGTTTGAATTTTGGCGTTTCACTCTGTTTTCTCCTATATTGATAGATGTATTTGGAACTCTAAATCAAACACGGTTTGTGCTAGCTTCTTGAAACTTGACACAGTAAAGCAGTTTTACGTTCTATCTCTATTTTCTCTTTCCTCTTGATGTAGCACTCAGCAGTGACTGAGGAGAAACACTTTCATTGAAAGGGGTTGCCAAGCTCCCCAAAATTGCGAGTCTCCAGAAATCTCAGCAACTATTTTTTCACCCAAACTGGATGATACTTTCAGGTAATGATCAGTACACTAAGATCACTTGGTTCCCCAAATTTCGTTCTTTTATGTTGAAGCGTTCGCTTCCAGTAACTGTTTGAATTTTGGCGTTTCACTCTGTTTTCTCCTATACTGACAGATGTATTTGGAACTCTAAATCAAACACGGTTTGTGCTAGCTTCTTGAAACTTGACACAGTAAAGCAGTTTCACGTTCTATCTCTATGTTCTCTTTCCTCTGGATGTAGCCCTAAGCAGTGACTGGGGAGAAATACTTTCATTGACAGGGGTTGCCAAGCTTTCAGAAATTACGAGTCTCCAGAAATCTCAGCAACTATGATTTCACCCAACCTGGATGATACGTTCAGGTAATGATCAGTACACTAAGCTCACTTGGTTCGCCAAATTTCGTTCTTCTATGTTGAAGCGTTCGTTTCCAGTAACAGTTTGAATTTTGGCGTTTCACTCTGTTTTCTCCTATATTGATAGATGTATTTGGAACTCTAAACCAAACACGGTTTGTGCTAGCTTCTTGAAACTTGACACAGTAAAGCAGTTTCACGTTCTATCTCTATGTTCTGTTTCCTCTTCGATGTAGCACTCAGCAGTGACTGAGGAGAAACACTTTCATTGAAAGGGGTTACCAAGCTTCCCAAAATTGCGAGTCTCCAGAAATCTCAGCAACTATTTTTTAACCCAAACTGGATGATACTTTCAGGTAATGATCAGTACACTAAGCCCACTTGGTTCCCCAAATTTCGTTCTTCTATGTTAAAGCGTTCGTTTCCAGTAACAGTTTGAATTTTGGCGTTTCACTCTGTTTTCTCCTATATTGATACATGTATTTGGAACTCTAAACCAAACACGGTTTGTGCTAGCTTCTTGAAACTTGACACAGTAAAGCAGTTTCACGTTCTATCTCTATGTTCTGTTTCCTCTTGATGTAGCACTCAGCAGTGACTGAGGAGAAACACTTTCATTGAAAGGGGTTGCCAAGCTTCCCAAAATTGCGAGTCTCCAGAAATCTCAGCAACTATTTTTTAACCCAAACTGGATGATACTTTCAGGTAATGATCAGTACACTAAGCTCACTTGGTTCCCCAAATTTCGTTCTTTTATGTTGAAGCGTTCGCTTCCAGTAACTGTTTGAATTTTGGCGTTTCACTCTGTTTTCTCCTATACTGACAGATGTATTTGGAACTCTAAATCAAACACCGTTTGTGCTAGCTTCTTGAAACTTGACACAGTAAAGCAGTTTCACGTTCTATCTCTATGTTCTGTTTCCTCTGGATGTAGCCCTAAGCAGTGACTGGGGAGAAACACTTTCATTGAAAGGGGTTGCCAAGCTTCCAGAAATTACGAGTCTCCAGAAATCTCAGCAACTATGATTTCACCCAACCTGGATGATACTTTCAGGTAATGATCAGTACACTAAGCCCACTTGGTTCCCCAAATTTCGTTCTTCTATGTTGAAGCGTTCGTTTCCAGTAACAGTTTGAATTTTCGCGTTTCACTCTGTTTTCTCCTATATTGATAGATGTATTTGGAACTCTAAATCAAACACGGTTTGTGCTAGCTTCTTGAAACTTGACACAGTAAAGCAGTTTTACGTTCTATCTCTATTTTCTCTTTCCTCTTGATGTAGCACTCAGCAGTGACTGAGGAGAAACACTTTCATTGAAAGGGGTTGCCAAGCTCCCCAAAATTGCGAGTCTCCAGAAATCTCAGCAACTATTTTTTCACCCAAACTGGATGATACTTTCAGGTAATGATCAGTACACTAAGATCACTTGGTTCCCCAAATTTCGTTCTTTTATGTTGAAGCGTTCGCTTCCAGTAACTGTTTGAATTTTGGCGTTTCACTCTGTTTTCTCCTATACTGACAGATGTATTTGGAACTCTAAATCAAACACGGTTTGTGCTAGCTTCTTGAAACTTGACACAGTAAAGCAGTTTCACGTTCTATCTCTATGTTCTCTTTCCTCTGGATGTAGCCCTAAGCAGTGACTGGGGAGAAATACTTTCATTGACAGGGGTTGCCAAGCTTTCAGAAATTACGAGTCTCCAGAAATCTCAGCAACTATGATTTCACCCAACCTGGATGATACGTTCAGGTAATGATCAGTACACTAAGCCCACTTGGTTCGCCAAATTTCGTTATTCTATGTTGAAGCGTTCGTTTCCAGTAACAGTTTGAATTTTGGCGTTTCACTCTGTTTTCTCCTATATTGATAGATGTATTTGGAACTCTAAACCAAACACGGTTTGTGCTAGCTTCTTGAAACTTGACACAGTAAAGCAGTTTCACGTTCTATCTCTATGTTCTGTTTCCTCTTCGATGTAGCACTCAGCAGTGACTGAGGAGAAACACTTTCATTGAAAGGGGTTACCAAGCTTCCCAAAACTGCGAGTCTCCAGAAATCTCAGCAACTATTTTTTAACCCAAACTGGATGATACTTTCAGGTAATGTTCAGTACACTAAGCCCACTTGGTTCCCCAAATTTCGTTCTTCTATGTTGAAGCGTTCTTTCCAGTAACAGTTTGAATTTTGGCGTTTCACTCTGTTTTCTCCAATATTGATAGATGTATTTGGAACTCTAAACCAAACACGGTTTGTGCTAGCTTCTTGAAACTTGACACAGCAAAGCAGTTTCACGTTCTATCTCTATGTTCTGTTTCCTCTTGATGTAGCACTCAGCAGTGACTGAGGAGAAACACTTTCATTGAAAGGGGTTGCCAAGCTCCCCAAAATTGCGAGTCTCCAGAAATCTCAGCAACTATTTTTTCACCCAAACTGGATGATACTTTCAGGTAATGATCAGTACACTAAGATCACTTGGTTCCCCAAATTTCGTTCTTTTATGTTGAAGCGTTCGCTTCCAGTAACTGTTTGAATTTTGGCGTTTCACTCTGTTTTCTCCTATACTGACAGATGTATTTGGAACTCTAAATCAAACACGGTTTGTGCTAGCTTCTTGAAACTTGACACAGTAAAGCAGTTTCACGTTCTATCTCTATGTTCTCTTTCCTCTGGATGTAGCCCTAAGCAGTGACTGGGGAGAAATACTTTCATTGACAGGGGTTGCCAAGCTTTCAGAAATTACGAGTCTCCAGAAATCTCAGCAACTATGATTTCACCCAACCTGGATGATACGTTCAGGTAATGATCAGTACACTAAGCCCACTTGGTTCGCCAAATTTCGTTATTCTATGTTGAAGCGTTCGTTTCCAGTAACAGTTTGAATTTTGGCGTTTCACTCTGTTTTCTCCTATATTGATAGATGTATTTGGAACTCTAAACCAAACACGGTTTCTGCTAGCTTCTTGAAACTTGACACAGTAAAGCAGTTTCACGTCCTATCTCTATGTTCTGTTTCCTCTTCGATGTAGCACTCAGCAGTGACTGAGGAGAAACACTTTCATTGAAAGGGGTTACCAAGCTTCCCAAAACTGCGAGTCTCCAGAAATCTCAGCAACTATTTTTTCACCCAAACTGGATGATACTTTCAGGTAATGATCAGTACACTAAGCTCACTTGGTTCCCCAAATTTCGTTCTTTTATGTTGAAGCGTTCGCTTCCAGTAACTGTTTGAATTTTGGCGTTTCACTCTGTTTTCTCCTATACTGACAGATGTATTTGGAACTCTAAATCAAACACGGTTTGTGCTAGCTTCTTGAAACTTGACACAGTAAAGCACTTTCACGTTCTATCTCTATGTTCTCTTTTATCTGGATGTAGCCCTAAGCAGTGACTGGGGAGAAATACTTTCATTGACAGGGGTTGCCAAGCTTCCAGAAATTACGAGTCTCCAGAAATCTCAGCAACTATGATTTCACCCAACCTGGATGATACTTTCAGGTAATGATCAGTACACTAAGCCCACTTGGTTCCCCAAATTTCGTTCTTCTATGTTGAAGCGTTCGTTTCCAGTAACAGTTTGAATTTTGGCGTTTCACTCTGTTTTCTCCTATATTGATAGATGTATTTGGAACTCTAAATCAAACACGGTTTGTGCTAGCTTCTTGAAACTTGACACAATAAAGCAGTTTCAAGTTCTATCTCTATGTTCTGTCTCCTCTTGATGTAGCCCTAAGCAGTGACTGGGGAGAAACACTTTCATTGAAAGGGGTTGCCAAGCTTCCAAAAATTACGAGTCTCCAGAAATCTCAGCATCTATTTTTTCACCCAAACTGGATGATACTTTCAGGTAATGATGAGTACGCTAAGCCCACTGGGTTCCCAAAATTTCGTTCTTCTATGTTGAAGCGTTCGTTTCCAGTAACAGTTTGAATTTTGGCGTTTCACTCTGTTTTCTCCTATATTGATAGATGTATTTGGAACTCTAAACCAAACACGGTTTGTGCTAGCTTCTTGAAACTTGACACAGTAAAGCAGTTTCACGTTCTATCTCTATGTTCTGTTTCCTCTTGATGTAGCACTCAGCAGTGACTGAGGAGAAACACTTTCATTGAAAGGGGTTGCCAAGCTCCCCAAAACTGCGAGTCTCCAGAAATATCAGCAACTATTTTTTCACCCAACCTGGATGATACTTTCAGGTAATGATCAGTACACTAAGCTCACTTGGTTCCCGAAATTTCGTTCTTTTATGTTGAAGCGTTCACTTCCAGTAACTGTTTGCATTTTGGCGTTTCACTCTGTTTTCTCCTATACTGACAGATGTATTTGGAACTCTAAATCAAACACGGTTTGTGCTAGCTTCTTGAAACTTGACACAGTAAAGCAGTTTCAAGTTCTATCTCTATGTTTTCTTTCCTATTGATGTAGCACTCAGCAGTGACTGAGGAGAAACACTTTCATTGAAAGGGGTTGCCAGGCTTCCAGAAATTACGAGTCTCCAGAAATCTCAGCAACTATGATTTCACCCAACCTGGATGATACTTTCAGGTAATGATCAGTACACTAAGCCCACTTGGTTCCCCAATTTCGTTCTTCTATGTTGAAGCGTTCGTTTCCAGTAACAGTTTGAATTTTGGCGTTTCACTCTGTTTTCTCCTATACTGACAGATGTATTTGGAACTCTAAATCAAACACGGTTTGTGCTAGCTTCTTGAAACTTGACACAGTAAAGCAGTTTCACGTTCTATCTCTATGTTCTGTTTCCTCTTCGATGTAGCACTCAGCAGTGACTGAGGAGAAACACTTTCATTGAAAGGGGTTACCAAGCTTCCCAAAACTGCGAGTCTCCAGAAATCTCAGCAACTATTTTTTAACCCAAACTGGATGATACTTTCAGGTAATGTTCAGTACACTAAGCCCACTTGGTTCCCCAAATTTCGTTCTTCTATGTTGAAGCGTTCTTTCCAGTAACAGTTTGAATTTTGGCGTTTCACTCTGTTTTCTCCAATATTGATAGATGTATTTGGAACTCTAAACCAAACACGGTTTGTGCTAGCTTCTTGAAACTTGACACAGCAAAGCAGTTTCACGTTCTATCTCTATGTTCTGTTTCCTCTTGATGTAGCACTCAGCAGTGACTGAGGAGAAACACTTTCATTGAAAGGGGTTGCCAAGCTCCCCAAAATTGCGAGTCTCCAGAAATCTCAGCAACTATTTTTTCACCCAAACTGGATGATACTTTCAGGTAATGATCAGTACACTAAGATCACTTGGTTCCCCAAATTTCGTTCTTTTATGTTGAAGCGTTCGCTTCCAGTAACTGTTTGAATTTTGGCGTTTCACTCTGTTTTCTCCTATACTGACAGATGTATTTGGAACTCTAAATCAAACACGGTTTGTGCTAGCTTCTTGAAACTTGACACAGTAAAGCAGTTTCACGTTCTATCTCTATGTTCTCTTTCCTCTGGATGTAGCCCTAAGCAGTGACTGGGGAGAAATACTTTCATTGACAGGGGTTGCCAAGCTTTCAGAAATTACGAGTCTCCAGAAATCTCAGCAACTATGATTTCACCCAACCTGGATGATACGTTCAGGTAATGATCAGTACACTAAGCCCACTTGGTTCGCCAAATTTCGTTATTCTATGTTGAAGCGTTCGTTTCCAGTAACAGTTTGAATTTTGGCGTTTCACTCTGTTTTCTCCTATATTGATAGATGTATTTGGAACTCTAAACCAAACACGGTTTCTGCTAGCTTCTTGAAACTTGACACAGTAAAGCAGTTTCACGTCCTATCTCTATGTTCTGTTTCCTCTTCGATGTAGCACTCAGCAGTGACTGAGGAGAAACACTTTCATTGAAAGGGGTTACCAAGCTTCCCAAAACTGCGAGTCTCCAGAAATCTCAGCAACTATTTTTTCACCCAAACTGGATGATACTTTCAGGTAATGATCAGTACACTAAGCTCACTTGGTTCCCCAAATTTCGTTCTTTTATGTTGAAGCGTTCGCTTCCAGTAACTGTTTGAATTTTGGCGTTTCACTCTGTTTTCTCCTATACTGACAGATGTATTTGGAACTCTAAATCAAACACGGTTTGTGCTAGCTTCTTGAAACTTGACACAGTAAAGCACTTTCACGTTCTATCTCTATGTTCTCTTTTATCTGGATGTAGCCCTAAGCAGTGACTGGGGAGAAATACTTTCATTGACAGGGGTTGCCAAGCTTCCAGAAATTACGAGTCTCCAGAAATCTCAGCAACTATGATTTCACCCAACCTGGATGATACTTTCAGGTAATGATCAGTACACTAAGCCCACTTGGTTCCCCAAATTTCGTTCTTCTATGTTGAAGCGTTCGTTTCCAGTAACAGTTTGAATTTTGGCGTTTCACTCTGTTTTCTCCTATATTGATAGATGTATTTGGAACTCTAAATCAAACACGGTTTGTGCTAGCTTCTTGAAACTTGACACAATAAAGCAGTTTCAAGTTCTATCTCTATGTTCTGTCTCCTCTTGATGTAGCCCTAAGCAGTGACTGGGGAGAAACACTTTCATTGAAAGGGGTTGCCAAGCTTCCAAAAATTACGAGTCTCCAGAAATCTCAGCATCTATTTTTTCACCCAAACTGGATGATACTTTCAGGTAATGATGAGTACGCTAAGCCCACTGGGTTCCCAAAATTTCGTTCTTCTATGTTGAAGCGTTCGTTTCCAGTAACAGTTTGAATTTTGGCGTTTCACTCTGTTTTCTCCTATATTGATAGATGTATTTGGAACTCTAAACCAAACACGGTTTGTGCTAGCTTCTTGAAACTTGACACAGTAAAGCAGTTTCACGTTCTATCTCTATGTTCTGTTTCCTCTTGATGTAGCACTCAGCAGTGACTGAGGAGAAACACTTTCATTGAAAGGGGTTGCCAAGCTCCCCAAAACTGCGAGTCTCCAGAAATATCAGCAACTATTTTTTCACCCAACCTGGATGATACTTTCAGGTAATGATCAGTACACTAAGCTCACTTGGTTCCCGAAATTTCGTTCTTTTATGTTGAAGCGTTCACTTCCAGTAACTGTTTGCATTTTGGCGTTTCACTCTGTTTTCTCCTATACTGACAGATGTATTTGGAACTCTAAATCAAACACGGTTTGTGCTAGCTTCTTGAAACTTGACACAGTAAAGCAGTTTCAAGTTCTATCTCTATGTTTTCTTTCCTATTGATGTAGCACTCAGCAGTGACTGAGGAGAAACACTTTCATTGAAAGGGGTTGCCAGGCTTCCAGAAATTACGAGTCTCCAGAAATCTCAGCAACTATGATTTCACCCAACCTGGATGATACTTTCAGGTAATGATCAGTACACTAAGCCCACTTGGTTCCCCAATTTCGTTCTTCTATGTTGAAGCGTTCGTTTCCAGTAACAGTTTGAATTTTGGCGTTTCACTCTGTTTTCTCCTATACTGACAGATGTATTTGGAACTCTAAATCAAACACGGTTTGTGCTAGCTTCTTGAAACTTGACACAGTAAAGCAGTTTCACGTTCTATCTCTATGTTCTGTTTCCTCTGGATGTAGCCCTAAGCAGTGACTGGGGAAAAATACTTTCATTGACAGAGGTTGCCAAGCTTCCAGAAATTACGAGTCTCCAGAAATCTCAGCAACTATGATTTCACCCAACCTGGATGATACTTTCAGGTAATGATCAGTACATAAGCCCACTTGGTTCCCCAAATTTCGTTCTTCTATGTTGAAGCGTTCGTTTCCAGTAACAGTTTGAATTTTGGCGTTTCACTCTGTTTTCTCCTATATTGATAGATGTATTTGGAACTCTAAATCAAACACGGTTTGTGCTAGCTTCTTGAAACTTGACACAGTAAAGCAGTTTTACGTTATATCTCTATTTTCTCTTTCCTCTTGATGTAGCACTCAGCAGTGACTGAGGAGAAACACTTTCATTGAAAGGGGTTGCCAAGCTCCCCAAAACTGCCAGTCTCCAGAGATCTCAGCAACTATTTTTTCACCCAAACTGGATGATACTTTCAGATAATGATCAGTACACTAAGCTCACTTGGTTCCCCAAATTTCATTCTTTTATGTTGAAGCGTTCACTTCCAGTAACTGTTTGCATTTTGGCGTTTCACTCTGTTTTCTCCTATACTGACAGATGTATTTGGAACTCTAAATCAAACACGGTTTGTGCTAGCTTCTTGAAACTTGACACAGTAAAGCAGTTTCAAGTTCTATCTCTATGTTTTCTTTCCTCTTGATGTAGCACTCAGCAGTGACTGAGGAGAAACACTTTCATTGAAAGGGGTTGCCATGCTTCCAGAAATTACGAGTCTCCAGAAATCTCAGCAACTATGATTTCACCCAAACTGGATGATACTTTCAGGTAATGATCAGTACACTAAGCCCACTTGGTTCCCCAAATTTCGTTCTTCTATGTTGATGCGTTCGCTTCCAGTAACTGTTTGAATTTTGGCGTTTCACTCTGTTTTCTCCTATACTGACAGATGTATTTGGAACTCTAAATCAAACACGGTTTGTGCTAGCTTCTTGAAACTTGACACAGTAAAGCACTTTCACGTTCTATCTCTATGTTCTGTTTCCTCTCGATGTAGCCCTAAGCAGTGACTGGGGAAAAATACTTTCATTGACAGAGGTTGCCAAGCTTCCAGAAATTACGAGTCTCCAGAAATCTCAGCAACTATGATTTCACCCAACCTGGATGATACTTTCAGGTAATGATCAGTACACTAAGCCCACTTGGTTCCCCAAATTTCGTTCTTCTATGTTGAAGCGTTCGTTTCCAGTAACAGTTTGAATTTTGGCGTTTCACTCTGTTTTCTCCTATATTGATAGATGTATTTGGAACTCTAAATCAAACACGGTTTGTGCTAGCTTCTTGAAACTTGACACAGTAAAGCAGTTTCACGTTCTATCTCTATGTTCTGTTTCCTCTTCGATGTAGCACTCAGCAGTGACTAAGGAGAAACACTTTCATTGAAAGGGGTTGCCAAGCTTCCCCAAATTGCGAGTCTACAGAAATCTCAGCAACTATTTTTTAACCCAAACTGGATGATACTTTCAGGTAATGATCAGTACACTAAGCCCACTTGGTTCCCCAAATTTCGTTCTTCTATGTTGAAGCGTTCGTTTCCAGTAACAGTTTGAATTTTGGCGTTTCACTCTGTTTTCTCCTATATTGATAGATGTATTTGGAACTCTAAACCTAACACGGTTTGTGCTAGCTTCTTGAAACTTGACACAGTAAAGCAGTTTCACGTTCTATATCTATGTTCTGTTTCCTCTTGATGTAGACTCAGCAGTGACTGAGGAGAAACACTTTCATTGAAAGGGGTTGCCAAGCTTCCCAAAATTGCGAGTCTCCAGAAATCTCAGCAACTATTTTTTAACCCAAACTGGATGATACTTTCAGGTAATGATAAGTACACTAAGCCCACTTGGTTCCCCAAATTTCGTTCTTCTATGTTAAAGCGTTCGTTTCCAGTAACAGTTTGAATTTTGGCGTTTCACTCTGTTTTCTCCTATATTGATACATGTATTTGGAACTCTAAACCAAACACGGTTTGTGCTAGCTTCTTGAAACTTGACACAGTAAAGCAGTTTCACGTTCTATCTCTATGTTCTGTTTCCTCTTGATGTAGCACTCAGCAGTGACTGAGGAGAAACACTTTCATTGAAAGGGGTTGCCAAGCTTCCCAAAATTGCGAGTCTCCAGAAATCTCAGCAACTATTTTTTAACCAAACTGGATGATACTTTCAGGTAATGATCAGTACACTAAGCTCACTTGGTTCCCCAAATTTCGTTCTTTTATGTTGAAGCGTTCGCTTCCAGTAACTGTTTGAATTTTGGCGTTTCACTCTGTTTTCTCCTATACTGACAGATGTATTTGGAACTCTAAATCAAACACCGTTTGTGCTAGCTTCTTGAAACTTGACACAGTAAAGCAGTTTCACGTTCTATCTCTATGTTCTGTTTCCTCTGGATGTAGCCCTAAGCAGTGACTGGGGAGAAACACTTTCATTGAAAGGGGTTGCCAAGCTTCCAGAAATTACGAGTCTCCAGAAATCTCAGCAACTATGATTTCACCCAACCTGGATGATACTTTCAGGTAATGATCAGTACACTAATCCCACTTGGTTCCCCAAATTTCGTTCTTCTATGTTGAAGCGTTCGTTTCCAGTAACAGTTTGAATTTTCGCGTTTCACTCTGTTTTCTCCTATATTGATAGATGTATTTGGAACTCTAAATCAAACACGGTTTGTGCTAGCTTCTTGAAACTTGACACAGTAAAGCAGTTTTACGTTCTATCTCTATTTTCTCTTTCCTCTTGATGTAGCACTCAGCAGTGACTGAGGAGAAACACTTTCATTGAAAGGGGTTGCCAAGCTCCCCAAAATTGCGAGTCTCCAGAAATCTCAGCAACTATTTTTTCACCCAAACTGGATGATACTTTCAGGTAATGATCAGTACACTAAGATCACTTGGTTCCCCAAATTTCGTTCTTTTATGTTGAAGCGTTCGCTTCCAGTAACTGTTTGAATTTTGGCGTTTCACTCTGTTTTCTCCTATACTGACAGATGTATTTGGAACTCTAAATCAAACACGGTTTGTGCTAGCTTCTTGAAACTTGACACAGTAAAGCAGTTTCACGTTCTATCTCTATGTTCTCTTTCCTCTGGATGTAGCCCTAAGCAGTGACTGGGGAGAAATACTTTCATTGACAGGGGTTGCCAAGCTTTCAGAAATTACGAGTCTCCAGAAATCTCAGCAACTATGATTTCACCCAACCTGGATGATACGTTCAGGTAATGATCAGTACACTAAGCCCACTTGGTTCGCCAAATTTCGTTCTTCTATGTTGAAGCGTTCGTTTCCAGTAACAGTTTGAATTTTGGCGTTTCACTCTGTTTTCTCCTATATTGATAGATGTATTTGGAACTCTAAACCAAACACGGTTTGTGCTAGCTTCTTGAAACTTGACACAGTAAAGCAGTTTCACGTTCTATCTCTATGTTCTGTTTCCTCTTCGATGTAGCACTCAGCAGTGACTGAGGAGAAACACTTTCATTGAAAGGGGTTACCAAGCTTCCCAAAACTGCGAGTCTCCAGAAATCTCAGCAACTATTTTTTAACCCAAACTGGATGATACTTTCAGGTAATGATGAGTACGCTAAGCCCACTGGGTTCCCAAAATTTCGTTCTTCTATGTTGAAGCGTTCGTTTCCAGTAACAGTTTGAATTTTGGCGTTTCACTCTGTTTTCTCCAATATTGATAGATGTATTTGGAACTCTAAACCAAACACGGTTTGTGCTAGCTTCTTGAAACTTGACACAGTAAAGCAGTTTCACGTTCTATCTCTATGTTCTGTTTCCTCTTGATGTAGCACTCAGCAGTGACTGAGGAGAAACACTTTCATTGAAAGGGGTTGCCAAGCTTCCCAAAATTGCGAGTCTCCAGAAATCTCAGCAACTATTTTTTCACCCAAACTGGATGATACTTTCAGGTAATGATCAGTACACTAAGCTCACTTGGTTCCCCAAATTTCGTTCTTTTATGTTGAAGCGTTCGCTTCCAGTAACTGTTTGAATTTTGGCGTTTCACTCTGTTTTCTCCTATACTGACAGATGTATTTGGAACTCTAAATCAAACACGGTTTGTGCTAGCTTCTTGAAACTTGACACAGTAAAGCAGTTTCAAGTTCTATCTCTATGTTTTCTTTCCTCTTGATGTAGCACTCAGCAGTGACTTAGGAGAAACACTTTCATTGAAAGGGGTTGCCAAGCTTCCAGAAATTACGAGTCTCCAGAAATCTCAGCAACTATGATTTCACCCAACCTGGATGATACTTTCAGGTAATGATCAGTACACTAAGCCCACTTGGTTCCCCAAATTTCGTTCTTCTATGTTGAAGCGTTCGTTTCCAGTAACAGTTTGAATTTTGGCGTTTCACTCTGTTTTCTCCTATACTGACAGATGTATTTGGAACTCTGAATCAAACACGGTTTGTGCTAGCTTCTTGAAACTTGACACAGTAAAGCAGTTTCACGTTCTATCTCTATGTTCTGTTTCCTCTGGATGTAGCCCTAAGCAGTGACTGGGGAAAAATACTTTCATTGACAGAGGTTGCCAAGCTTCCAGAAATTACGAGTCTCCAGAAATCTCAGCAACTATGATTTCACCCAACCTGGATGATACTTTCAGGTAATGATCAGTACACTAAGCCCACTTGGTTCCCCAAATTTCGTTCTTCTATGTTGAAGCGTTCGTTTCCAGTAACAGTTTGAATTTTGGCGTTTCACTCTGTTTTCTCCTATATTGATAGATGTATTTGGAACTCTAAATCAAACACGGTTTGTGCTAGCTTCTTGAAACTTGACACAGTAAAGCAGTTTTACGTTATATCTCTATTTTCTCTTTCCTCTTGATGTAGCACTCAGCAGTGACTGAGGAGAAACACTTTCATTGAAAGGGGTTGCCAAGCTCCCCAAAACTGCCAGTCTCCAGAGATCTCAGCAACTATTTTTTCACCCAAACTGGATGATACTTTCAGGTAATGATCAGTACACTAAGCTCACTTGGTTCCCCAAATTTCATTCTTTTATGTTGAAGCGTTCACTTTCAGTAACTGTTTGCATTTTGGCGTTTCACTCTGTTTTCTCCTATACTGACAGATGTATTTGGAACTCTAAATCAAACACGGTTTGTGCTAGCTTCTTGAAACTTGACACAGTAAAGCAGTTTAAAGTTCTATCTCTATGTTTTCTTTCCTCTTGATGTAGCACTCAGCAGTGACTGAGGAGAAACACTTTCATTGAAAGGGGTTGCCATGCTTCCAGAAATTACGAGTCTCCAGAAATCTCAGCAACTATGATTTCACCCAAACTGGATGATACTTTCAGGTAATGATCAGTACACTAAGCCCACTTGGTTCCCCAAATTTCGTTCTTCTATGTTGATGCGTTCGCTTCCAGTAACTGTTTGAATTTTGGCGTTTCACTCTGTTTTCTCCTATACTGACAGATGTATTTGGAACTCTAAATCAAACACGGTTTGTGCTAGCTTCTTGAAACTTGACACAGTAAAGCACTTTCACGTTCTATCTCTATGTTCTGTTTCCTCTCGATGTAGCCCTAAGCAGTGACTGGGGAAAAATACTTTCATTGACAGAGGTTGCCAAGCTTCCAGAAATTACGAGTCTCCAGAAATCTCAGCAACTATGATTTCACCCAACCTGGATGATACTTTCAGGTAATGATCAGTACACTAAGCCCACTTGGTTCCCCAAATTTCGTTCTTCTATGTTGAAGCGTTCGTTTCCAGTAACAGTTTGAATTTTGGCGTTTCACTCTGTTTTCTCCTATATTGATAGATGTATTTGGAACTCTAAATCAAACACGGTTTGTGCTAGCTTCTTGAAACTTGACACAGTAAAGCAGTTTCACGTTCTATCTCTATGTTCTGTTTCCTCTTCGATGTAGCACTCAGCAGTGACTGAGGAGAAACACTTTCATTGAAAGGGGTTGCCAAGCTTCCCCAAATTGCGAGTCTACAGAAATCTCAGCAACTATTTTTTAACCCAAACTGGATGATACTTTCAGGTAATGATCAGTACACTAAGCCCACTTGGTTCCCCAAATTTCGTTCTTCTATGTTGAAGCGTTCGTTTCCAGTAACAGTTTGAATTTTGGCGTTTCACTCTGTTTTCTCCTATATTGATAGATGTATTTGGAACTCTAAACCTAACACGGTTTGTGCTAGCTTCTTGAAACTTGACACAGTAAAGCAGTTTCACGTTCTATATCTATGTTCTGTTTCCTCTTGATGTAGACTCAGCAGTGACTGAGGAGAAACACTTTCATTGAAAGGGGTTGCCAAGCTTCCCAAAATTGCGAGTCTCCAGAAATCTCAGCAACTATTTTTTAACCCAAACTGGATGATACTTTCAGGTAATGATAAGTACACTAAGCCCACTTGGTTCCCCAAATTTCGTTCTTCTATGTTAAAGCGTTCGTTTCCAGTAACAGTTTGAATTTTGGCGTTTCACTCTGTTTTCTCCTATATTGATACATGTATTTGGAACTCTAAACCAAACACGGTTTGTGCTAGCTTCTTGAAACTTGACACAGTAAAGCAGTTTCACGTTCTATCTCTATGTTCTGTTTCCTCTTGATGTAGCACTCAGCAGTGACTGAGGAGAAACACTTTCATTGAAAGGGGTTGCCAAGCTTCCCAAAATTGCGAGTCTCCAGAAATCTCAGCAACTATTTTTTCACCCAAACTGGATGATACTTTCAGGTAATGATCAGTACACTAAGCTCACTTGGTTCCCCAAATTTCGTTCTTTTATGTTGAAGCGTTCGCTTCCAGTAACTGTTTGAATTTTGGCGTTTCACTCTGTTTTCTCCTATACTGACAGATGTATTTGGAACTCTAAATCAAACACGGTTTGTGCTAGCTTCTTGAAACTTGACACAGTAAAGCACTTTCACGTTCTATCTCTATGTTCTGTTTCCTCTGGATGTAGCCCTAAGCAGTGACTGGGGAGAAATACTTTCATTGACAGGGGTTGCCAAGCTTCCAGAAATTACGAGTCTCCAGAAATCTCAGCAACTATGATTTCACCCAACCTGGATGATACTTTCAGGTAATGATCAGTACACTAAGCCCACTTGGTTCCCCAAATTTCGTTCTTCTATGTTGAAGCGTTCGTTTCCAGTAACAGTTTGAATTTTGGCGTTTCACTCTGTTTTCTCCTATATTGATAGATGTATTTGGAACTCTAAATCAAACACGGTTTGTGCTAGCTTCTTGAAACTTGACACAATAAAGCAGTTTCAAGTTCTATCTCTATGTTCTGTCTCCTCTTGATGTAGCCCTAAGCAGTGACTGGGGAGAAACACTTTCATTGAAAGGGGTTGCCAAGCTTCCAAAAATTACGAGTCTCCAGAAATCTCAGCATCTATTTTTTCACCCAAACTGGATGATACTTTCAGGTAATGATCAGTACACTAAGCCCACTTGGTTCCCCAAATTTCGTTCTTCTATGTTAAAGCGTTCGTTTCCAGTAACAGTTTGAATTTTGGCGTTTCACTCTGTTTTCTCCTATATTGATAGATGTATTTGGCTCTAAACCAAACACGGTTTGTGCTAGCTTCTTGAAACTTGACACAGTAAAGCAGTTTCACGTTCTATCTATATGTTCTGTTTCCTCTTGATGTAGCACTCAGCAGTGACTGAGGAGAAACACTTTCATTGAAAGGGGTTGCCAAGCTTCCCAAAATTGCGAGTCTCCAGAAATCTCAGCAACTATTTTTTAACCCAAACTGGATGATACTTTCAGGTAATGATCAGTACACTAAGCTCACTTGGTTCCCCAAATTTCGTTCTTTTATGTTGAATCGTTCGCTTCCAGTAACTGTTTGAATTTTGGCATTTCACTCTGTTTTCTCCTATACTGACAGATGTATTTGGAACTCTAAATCAAACACGGTTTGTGCTAGCTTCTTGAAACTTGACACAGTAAAGCACTTTCACGTTCTATCTCTATTTTCTGTTTCCTCTGGATGTAGCCCTAAGCAGTGACTGGGGAGAAATACTTTCATTGACAGGGGTTGCCAAGCTTCCAGAAATTACGAGTCTCCAGAAATCTCAGCAACTATGATTTCACCCAAACTGGATGATACTTTCAGGTAATGATCAGTACACTAAGCCCACTTGGTTCCCCAAATTTCGTTCTTCTATGTTGAAGCGTTCGTTTCCAGTAACAGTTTGAATTTTGGCGTTTCGCTCTGTTTTCTCCTATATTGATAGATGTATTTGGAACTCTAAACCAAACACGGTTTGTGCTAGCTTCTTGAAACTTGACACAGTAAAGCAGTTTTACGTTCTATCTCTATGTTCTGTTTCCTCTTGATGTAGCACTCAGCAGTGACTGAGGAGAAACACTTTCATTGAAAGGGGTTGCCAAGCTTCCCAAAATTGCGAGTCTCCAGAAATCTCAGCAACTATTTTTTCACCCAAACTGGATGATACTTTCAGGTAATGATCAGTACACTAAGCTCACTTGGTTCCCCAAATTTCGTTCTTTTATGTTGAAGCGTTCGCTTCCAGTAACTGTTTGAATTTTGGCGTTTCACTCTGTTTTCTCCTATACTGACAGATGTATTTGGAACTCTAAATCAAACACGGTTTGTGCTAGCTTCTTGAAACTTGACACAGTAAAGCAGTTTCACGTTCTATCTCTATGTTCTATTTCCTCTGGATGTAGCCCTAAGCAGTGACTGGGGAAAAATACTTTCATTGACAGGGGTTGCCAAGCTTCCAGAAATTACGAGTCTCCAGAAATCTCAGCAACTATGATTTCACCCAACCTGGATGATACTTTCAGGTAATGATCAGTACACTAAGCCCACTTGTTTCCCCAAATTTCGTTCTTCTATGTTGAAGCGTTCGTTTCCAGTAACAGTTTGAATTTTGGCGTTTCGCTCTGTTTTCTCCTATATTGATAGATGTATTTGGAACTCTAAACCAAACACGGTTTGTGCTAGCTTCTTGAAACTTGACACAGTAAAGCAGTTTTACGTTCTATCTCTATGTTCTGTTTCCTCTTGATGTAGCACTCAGCAGTGACTGAGGAGAAACACTTTCATTGAAAGGGGTTGCCAAGCTTCCCAAAATTGCGAGTCTCCAGAAATCTCAGCAACTATTTTATAACCCAAACTGGATGATACTTTCAGGTAATGATCAGTACACTAAGCTCACTTGGTTCCCCAAATTTCGTTCTTTTATGTTGAAGCGTTCGCTTCCAGTAACTGTTTGAATTTTGGCGTTTCACTCTGTTTTCTCCTATACTGACAGATGTATTTGGAACTCTAAATCAAACACGGTTTGTGCTAGCTTCTTGAAACTTGACACACTAAAGCAGTTTCACGTTCTATCTCTATGTTCTATTTCCTCTGGATGTAGCCCTAAGCAGTGACTGGGGAAAAATACTTTCATTGACAGGGGTTGCCAAGCTTCCAGAAATTACGAGTCTCCAGAAATCTCAGCAACTATGATTTCACCCAACCTGGATGATACTTTCAGGTAATGATCAGTACACTAAGCCCACTTGGTTCGCCAAATTTCGTTCTTCTATGTTGAAGCGTTCGATTCCAGTAACAGTTTGAATTTTGGCGTTTTACTCTGTTTTCTCCTATATTGATAGATGTATTTGGAACTCTAAATCAAACACGGTTTGTGCTAGCTTCTTGAAACTTGACACAATAAAGCAGTTTCAAGTTCTATCTCTATGTTCTGTCTCCTCTTGATGTAGCCCTAAGCAGTGACTGGGGAGAAACACGTTCATTGAAAGGGGTTGCCAAGCTTCCAAAAATTACGAGTCTCCAGAAATCTCAGCATCTATTTTTTCACCCAAACTGGATGATACTTTCAGGTAATGATGAGTACGCTAAGCCCAATGGGTTCCCAAAATTTCGTTCTTCTATGTTGAAGCGTTCATTTCCAGTAACAGTTTGAATTTTGGCGTTTCACTCTGTTTTCTCCTATATTGATAGATGTATTTGGAACTCTAACCCAAACACGGTTTGTGCTAGCTTCTTGAAACTTGACACAGTAAAGCAGTTTCATGTTCTGTCTCTATGTTCTGTTTCCTCTTGATGTAGCACTCAGCAGTGACTGAGGAGAAACACTTTCATTGAAAGGGGTTGCCAAGCTCCCCAAAACTGCGAGTCTCCAGAAATCTCAGCAACTATTTTTTCACCCAAACTGGATGATACTTTCAGGTAATGATCAGTACACTAAGCCCACTTGGTTCCCCAAATTTCGTTCTTTTATGTTGAAGCGTTCACTTCCAGTAACTGTTTGAATTTTGGCGTTTCACTCTGTTTTCTCCTATACTGACAGATGTATTTGGAACTCTAAATCAAACACGGTTTGTGCTAGCTTCTTGAAACTTGACACAGTAAAGCAGTTTCAAGTTCTATCTCTATGTTTTCTTTCCTCTTGATGTAGCACTCAGCAGTGACTTAGGAGAAACACTTTCATTGAAAGGGGTTGCCAAGCTTCCAGAAATTACGAGTCTCCAGAAATCTCAGCAACTATGATTTCAGCCAACCTGGATGATACTTTCAGGTAATGATCAGTACACTAAGCCCACTTGGTTCCCCAAATTTCGTTCTTCTATGTTGATGCGTTCGCTTCCAGTAACTGTTTGAATTTTGGCGTTTCACTCTGTTTTCTCCTATACTGACAGATGTATTTGGAACTCTAAATCAAACACGGTTTGTGCTAGCTTCTTGAAACTTGACACAGTAAAGCAGTTTCACGTTCTATCACTATGTTCTGTTTCCTCTGGATGTAGCCCTAAGCAGTGACTGGGGAAAAATACTTTCATTGACAGAGGTTGCCAAGCTTCCAAAAATTACGAGTCTCCAGAAATCTCAGCATCTATTTTTTCACCCAAACTTGATGATACTTTCAGGTAATGATCAGTACACTAAGCCCACTTGGTTCCCCAAATTTCGTTCTTCTATGTTAAAGCGTTCGTTTCCAGTAACAGTTTGAATTTTGGCGTTTCACTCTGTTTTCTCCTATATTGATAGATGTATTTGGCTCTAAACCAAACACGGTTTGTGCTAGCTTCTTGAAACTTGACACAGTAAAGCAGTTTCACGTTCTATCTCTATGTTCTGTTTCCTCTTGATGTAGCACTCAGCAGTGACTGAGGAGAAACACTTTCATTGAAAGGGGTTGCCAAGCTTCCCAAAATTGCGAGTCTCCAGAAATCTCAACAACTATTTTTTAACCCAAACTGGATGATACTTTCAGGTAATGATCAGTATACTAAGCTCACTTGTTTCCCCAAATTTCGTTCTTTTATGTTGAAGCGTTCGCTTCCAGTAACTGTTTGAATTTTGGCGTTTCACTCTGTTTTCTCCTATACTGACAGATGTATTTGGAACTCTAAATCAAACACGGTTTGTGCTAGCTTCTTGAAACTTGACACAGTAAAGCACTTTCACGTTCTATCTCTATTTTCTGTTTCCTCTGGATGTAGCCCTAAGCAGTGACTGGGGAGAAATAATTTCATTGACAGGGGTTGCCAAGCTTCCAGAAATTACGAGTCTCCAGAAATCTCAGCAACTATGATTTCACCCAACCTGGATGATACTTTCAGGTAATGATCAGTACACTAAGCCCACTTGGTTCCCCAAATTTCGTTCTTCTATGTTGAAGCGTTCGTTTCCAGTAACAGTTTGAATTTTGGCGTTTCGCTCTGTTTTCTCCTATATTGATAGATGTATTTGGAACTCTAAACCAAACACGGTTTGTGCTAGCTTCTTGAAACTTGACACAGTAAAGCAGTTTCACGTTCTATCTCTATGTTCTGTTTCCTCTTGATGTAGCACTCAGCAGTGACTGAGGAGAAACACTTTCATTGAAAGGGGTTGCCAAGCTTCCCAAAATTGCGAGTCTCCCGAAATCTCAGCAACTATTTTTTCACCCAAACTGGATGATACTTTCAGGTAATGATCAGTACACTAAGCTCACTTGGTTCCCCAAATTTCGTTCTTTTATGTTGAAGCGTTCGCTTCCAGTAACTGTTTGAATTTTGGCGTTTCACTCTGTTTTCTCCTATACTGACAGATGTATTTGGAACTCTAAATCAAACACGGTTTGTGCTAGCTTCTTGAAACTTGACACAGTAAAGCAGTTTCACGTTCTATCTCTATGTTCTATTTCCTCTGGATGTAGCCCTAAGCAGTGACTGGGGAAAAATACTTTCATTGACAGGGGTTGCCAAGCTTCCAGAAATTACGAGTCTCCAGAAATCTCAGCAACTATGATTTCACCCAACCTGGATGATACTTTCAGGTAATGATCAGTACACTAAGCCCACTTGGTTCCCCAAATTTCGTTCTTCTATGTTGAAGCGTTCGTTTCCAGTAAGAGTTTGAATTTTGGCATTTCACTCTATTTTCTCCTATATTGATAGATGTATTTGGAACTCTAAATCAAACACGGTTTGTGCTACCTTCTTCAAACTTGACACAGTAAAGCAGTTTCAAGTTCTAGCTCTATGTTCTGTTTCCTCTTTGATGTAGCACTCAGCAGTGACTGAGGAGAAACACTTTCATTGAAAGGGGTTGCCAAGCTTCCCAAAATTGCGAGTCTGCAGAAATCTCAGCAACTATTTTTTCACCCAAACTGGATGATACTTTCAGGTAATGATCAGTACACTAAGCTCACTTGGTTCCCCAAATTTCGTTCTTTTATGTTGAAGCGTTCGCTTCCAGTAACTTTTGAATTTTGGCGTTTCACTGTGTTTTCTCCTATATTGATAGATGTATTTGGAACTCTAAACCAAACACGGTTTGTGCTAGCTTCTTGAAACTTGACACAGTAAAGCAGTTTCACGTTCTATCTCTATGTTCTGTTTCCTCTTGATGTAGCACTCAGCAGTGACTGAGGAGAAACACTTTCATTGAAAGGGGTTGCCAAGCTTCCCAAAATTGCGAGTCTCCAGAAATCTCAGCAACTATTTTTTCACCCAAACTGGATGATACTTTCAGGTAATGATCAGTACACTAAGCTCACTTGGTTCCCCAAATTTCGTTCTTTTATGTTGAAGCGTTCGCTTCCAGTAACTGTTTGAATTTTGGCGTTTCACTCTGTTTTCTCCTATACTGACAGATGTATTTGGAACTCTAAATCAAACACGGTTTGTGCTAGCTTCTTGAAACTTGACACAGTAAAACAGTTTCACGTTCTATCTCTATGTTCTGTTTTCTCTGGATGTAGCACTCAGCAGTGACTGAGGAGAAACACTTTCATTGACAGGGGTTGCCAAGCTTCCCAAAATTGCGAGTCTCTAGAAATCTCAGCAACTATTTTTTCACCCAAAGTGGATGATACTTTCAGGTAATGATCAGTACACTAAGCTCACTTGGTTCCCCAAATTTCGTTCTTTTATGTTGAAGCGTTCGCTTCCAGTAACTGTTTGAATTTTGGCGTTTCACTCTGTTTCCTCCTATACTGACAGATGTATTTGGAACTCTAAATCAAACACGGTTTGTGCTAGCTTCTTGAAACTTGACACACTAAAGCAGTTTCACGTTCTATGTCTATGTTCTGTTTCCTCTTGATGTAGCACTCAGCAGTGACTGAGGAGAAACACTTTCATTGAAAGGGGTTGCCAAGCTTCCCAAAATTGCGAGTCTCCAGAAATCTCAGCAACTATTTTTTCACCCAAACTGGATGATACTTTCAGGTAATGATCAGTACACTAAGCTCACTTGGTTCCCCAAATTTCGTTCTTTTATGTTGAAGCGTTCGCTTCCAGTAACTGTTTGAATTTTGGCGTTTCACTCTGTTTTCTCCTATACTGACAGATGTATTTGGAACTCTAAATCAAACACGGTTTGTGCTAGCTTCTTGAAACTTGACACAGTAAAGCAGTTTCACGTTCTATCTCTATGTTCTGTTTCCTCTGGATGTAGCACTCAGCAGTGACTGAGGAGAAACACTTTCATTGAAAGGGGTTGCCAATCTTCCCAAAATTGCGAGTCTCTAGAAATCTCAGCAACTATTTTTTCACCCAAAGTGGATGATACTTTCAGGTAATGATCAGTACACTAAGCTCACTTGGTTCCCCAAATTTCGTTCTTTTATGTTGAAGCGTTCGCTTCCAGTAACTGTTTGAATTTTGGCGTTTCACTCAGTTTCCTCCTATACTGACAGATGTATTTGGAACTCTAAATCAAACACGGTTTGTGCTAGCTTCTTGAAACTTGACACAGTAAAGCAGTTTCACGTTCTATCTCTATGTTTTGTTTCCTCTTGATGTAGCACTCAGCAGTGACTGAGGAGAAACACTTTCATTGAAAGGGGTTGCCAAGCTTCCCAAAATTGCGAGTCTCTAGAAATCTCAGCAAACAGTTTTTCACCCAAAGTGGATGATACTTTCACGTAATGATCAGTACACTAAGCTCACTTGGTTACCCAAATTTCGTTCTTCTATGTTGAAGCGTTCGTTTCCAGTAACTGTTTGAATTTTGGCGTTTCACTCTGTTTTCTCCTATATTGATAGATGTATTTGGAACTCTAAAGCAAACACGGTTTGTGCTAGCTTCTTGAAACTTGACACAGTAAAGCAGTTTCACGTTCTATCTCTATGTTCTGTTTCCTCTTGATGTAGCACTCAGCAGTGACTGAGGAGAAACACTTTCATTGAAAGGGGTTGCCAAGCTCCCCAAAACTGCGAGTCTCCAGAAATCTCAGCAACTATTTTTTCACCCAAACTGGATGATACTTTCAGGTAATGATCAGTACACTAAGCTCACTTGGTTCCCCAAATTTCGTTCTTCTATGTTGATCCGTTCGCTTCCAGTAACTGTATGAATTTTGGCGTTTCACTCTGTTTTCTCCTATACTGACAGATGTATTTGGAACTCTAAATCAAACACGGTTTGTGCTAGCTTCTTGAAACTTGACACAGTAAAGCAGTTTCACGTTCTATCTCTATGTTCTGTTTCCTCTGGATGTAGCCCTAAGCAGTGACTGGCGAAAAATACTTTCATTGACAGAGGTTGCCAAGCTTCCAGAAATTACGAGTCTCCAGAAATCTCAGCAACTATGATTTCACCCAAACTGGATGATACTTTCAGGTAATGATCAGTACACTAAGCCCACTTGGTTCCCCAAATTTCATTCTTCTATGTTGAAGCGTTCGTTTCCAGTAACAGTTTGAATTTTGGCGTTTCACTCTGTTTTCTCCTATATTGATAGATGTATTTGGAAATCTAACCCAAACACGGTTTGTGCTAGCTTCTTGAAACTTGACACAGTAAAGCACTTTCACGTTCTATCTCTATGTTCTGTTTCCTCTTGATGTAGCACTCAGCAGTGACTGAGGAGAAAGACTTTCATTGAAAGGGGTTGCCAAGCTTCCCAAAATTGCGAGTCTCCAGAAATCTCAGCAACTATTTTTTCACCCAAACTGGATGATACTTTCAGGTAATGATCAGTACACTAAGCTCACTTGGTTCCCCAAATTTCGTTCTTTTATGTTGAAGCGTTCGCTTCCAGTAACTGTTTGAATTTTGGCGTTTCACTCTGTTTTCTCCTATACTGACAGATGTATTTGGAACTCTAAATCAAACACGGTTTGTGCTAGCTTCTTGAAACTTGACACAGTAAAGCAGTTTCACGTTCTATCTCTATGTTCTATTTCCTCTGGATGTAGCCCTAAGCAGTGACTGGGGAAAAATACTTTCAATGACAGGGGTTGCCAAGCTTCCAGAAATTACGAGTCTCCAGAAATCTCAGCAACTATGATTTCACCCAACCTGGATGATACTTTCAGGTAATGATCAGTACACTAAGCCCACTTGGTTCCCCAAATTTCGTTCTTCTATGTTGAAGCGTTCGTTTCCAGTAAGAGTTTGAATTTTGGCATTTCACTCTATTTTCTCCTATATTGATAGATGTATTTGGAACTCTAAATCAAACACGGTTTGTGCTACCTTCTTCAAACTTGACACAGTAAAGCAGTTTCAAGTTCTAGCTCTATGTTCTGTTTCCTCTTGATGTAGCACTCAGCAGTGACTGAGGAGAAACACTTTCATTGAAAGGGGTTGCCAAGCTTCCCAAAATTGCGAGTCTCCAGAAATCTCAGCAAGTATTTTTTAACCCAAACTGGATGATACTTTCAGGTAATGATCAGTACACTAAGCTCACTTGGTTCCCCAAATTTCGTTCTTTTATGTTGAAGCGTTCGCTTCCAGTAACTGTGTGAATTTTGGCGTTAAACTCTGTTTTCTCCTATATTGATAGATGTATTTGGAACTCTAAACCAAACACGGTTTGTGCTAGCTTCTTGAAACTTGACACAATAAAGCAGTTTCACGTTCTATCTCTATGTTCTGTTTCCTCTTGATGTAGCACTCAGCAGTGACTGGGGAGAAACACTTTCATTGAAAGGGGTTGCCAAGCTTCCCAAAATTGCGAGTCTCCAGAAATCTCAGCAACTATTTTTTCACCCAAACTGGATGATACTTTCAGGTAATGATCAGTACACTAAGCTCACTTGGTTCCCCAAATTTCGTTCTTTTATGTTGAAGCGTTCGCTTCCAGTAACTGTTTGAATTTTGGCGTTTCACTCTGTTTTCTCCTATACTGACAGATGTATTTGGAACTCTAAATCAAACACGGTTTGTGCTAGCTTCTTGAAACTTGACACAGTAAAGCAGTTTCACGTTCTATCTCTATGTTCTGTTTCCTCTGGATGTAGCACTCAGCAGTGACTGAGGAGAAACACTTTCATTGAAAGGGGTTGCCAACCTTCCCAAAATTGCGAGTCTCTAGAAATCTCAGAAACTATTTTTTCACCCAAAGTGGATGATACTTTCAGGTAATGATCAGTACACTAAGCTCACTTGGTTCCCCAAATTTCGTTCTTTTATGTTGAAGCGTTCGCTTCCAGTAACTGTTTGAATTTTGGCGTTTCACTCTGTTTCCTCCTATACTGATAGATGTATTTGGAACTCTAAATCAAACACGGTTTGTGCTAGCTTCATGAAACTTGACACAGTAAAGCAGTTTCACATTCTATCTCTATGTTTTGTTTCCTCTTGATGTAGCACTCAGCAGTGACTGAGGAGAAACACTTTCATTGGAAGGGGTTGCCAAGCTTCCCAAAATTGCGAGTCTCTAGAAATCTCAGCATACAGTTTTTCACCAAAAGTGGATGATACTTTCAGGTAATGATCAGTACACTAAGCTCACTTGGTTACCCAAATTTCGTTCTTCTATGTTGAAGCGTTCGTTTCCAGTAACAGTTTGAATTTTGGCGTTTTACTCTGTTTTCTCCTATATTGATAGATGTATTTGGAACTCTAAATCAAACACGGTTTGTGCTAGCTTCTTGAAACTTGACACAATAAAGCAGTTTCAAGTTCTATCTCTATGTTCTGTCTCCTCTTGATGTAGCCCTAAGCAGTGACTGGGGAGAAACACTTTCATTGAAAGGGGTTGCCAAGCTTCCAAAAATTACGAGTCTCCAGAAATCTCAGCAACTATGATTTCACCCAACCTGGATGATACTTTCAGGTAATGATCAGTACACTAAGCTCACTTGGTTCCCCAAATTTCGTTCTTTTATGTTGAAGCGTTCGCTTCCAGTAACTTTTGAATTTTGGCGTTTCACTGTGTTTTCTCCTATATTGATAGATGTATTTGGAACTCTAAACCAAACACGGTTTGTGCTAGCTTCTTGAAACTTGACACAGTAAAGCAGTTTCACGTTCTATCTCTATGTTCTGTTTCCTCTTGATGTAGCACTCAGCAGTGACTGAGGAGAAACACTTTCATTGAAAGGGGTTGCCAAGCTTCCCAAAATTGCGAGTCTCCAGAAATCTCAGCAACTATTTTTTCACCCAAACTGGATGATACTTTCAGGTAATGATCAGTACACTAAGCTCACTTGGTTCCCCAAATTTCGTTCTTTTATGTTGAAGCGTTCGCTTCCAGTAACTGTTTGAATTTTGGCGTTTCACTCTGTTTTCTCCTATACTGACAGATGTATTTGGAACTCTAAATCAAACACGGTTTGTGCTAGCTTCTTGAAACTTGACACAGTAAAACAGTTTCACGTTCTATCTCTATGTTCTGTTTTCTCTGGATGTAGCACTCAGCAGTGACTGAGGAGAAACACTTTCATTGACAGGGGTTGCCAAGCTTCCCAAAATTGCGAGTCTCTAGAAATCTCAGCAACTATTTTTTCACCCAAAGTGGATGATACTTTCAGGTAATGATCAGTACACTAAGCTCACTTGGTTCCCCAAATTTCGTTCTTTTATGTTGAAGCGTTCGCTTCCAGTAACTGTTTGAATTTTGGCGTTTCACTCTGTTTCCTCCTATACTGACAGATGTATTTGGAACTCTAAATCAAACACGGTTTGCGCTAGCTTCTTGAAACTTGACACACTAAAGCAGTTTCACGTTCTATGTCTATGTTCTGTTTCCTCTTGATGTAGCACTCAGCAGTGACTGAGGAGAAACACTTTCATTGAAAGGGGTTGCCAAGCTTCCCAAAATTGCGAGTCTCCAGAAATCTCAGCAACTATTTTTTCACCCAAACTGGATGATACTTTCAGGTAATGATCAGTACACTAAGCTCACTTGGTTCCCCAAATTTCGTTCTTTTATGTTGAAGCGTTCGCTTCCAGTAACTGTTTGAATTTTGGCGTTTCACTCTGTTTTCTCCTATACTGACAGATGTATTTGGAACTCTAAATCAAACACGGTTTGTGCTAGCTTCTTGAAACTTGACACAGTAAAGCAGTTTCACGTTCTATCTCTATGTTCTATTTCCTCTGGATGTAGCCCTAAGCAGTGACTGGGGAAAAATACTTTCATTGACAGGGGTTGCCAAGCTTCCAGAAATTACGAGTCTCCAGAAATCTCAGCAACTATGATTTCACCCAACCTGGATGATACTTTCAGGTAATGATCAGTACACTAAGCCCACTTGGTTCCCCAAATTTCGTTCTTCTATGTTGAAGCGTTCGTTTCCAGTAAGAGTTTGAATTTTGGCATTTCACTCTATTTTCTCCTATATTGATAGATGTATTTGGAACTCTAAATCAAACACGGTTTGTGCTACCTTCTTCAAACTTGACACAGTAAAGCAGTTTCAAGTTCTAGCTCTATGTTCTGTTTCCTCTTTGATGTAGCACTCAGCAGTGACTGAGGAGAAACACTTTCATTGAAAGGGGTTGCCAAGCTTCCCAAAATTGCGAGTCTGCAGAAATCTCAGCAACTATTTTTTCACCCAAACTGGATGATACTTTCAGGTAATGATCAGTACACTAAGCTCACTTGGTTCCCCAAATTTCGTTCTTTTATGTTGAAGCGTTCGCTTCCAGTAACTTTTGAATTTTGGCGTTTCACTGTGTTTTCTCCTATATTGATAGATGTATTTGGAACTCTAAACCAAACACGGTTTGTGCTAGCTTCTTGAAACTTGACACAGTAAAGCAGTTTCACGTTCTATCTCTATGTTCTGTTTCCTCTTGATGTAGCACTCAGCAGTGACTGAGGAGAAACACTTTCATTGAAAGGGGTTGCCAAGCTTCCCAAAATTGCGAGTCTCCAGAAATCTCAGCAACTATTTTTTCACCCAAACTGGATGATACTTTCAGGTAATGATCAGTACACTAAGCTCACTTGGTTCCCCAAATTTCGTTCTTTTATGTTGAAGCGTTCGCTTCCAGTAACTGTTTGAATTTTGGCGTTTCACTCTGTTTTCTCCTATACTGACAGATGTATTTGGAACTCTAAATCAAACACGGTTTGTGCTAGCTTCTTGAAACTTGACACAGTAAAACAGTTTCACGTTCTATCTCTATGTTCTGTTTTCTCTGGATGTAGCACTCAGCAGTGACTGAGGAGAAACACTTTCATTGACAGGGGTTGCCAAGCTTCCCAAAATTGCGAGTCTCTAGAAATCTCAGCAACTATTTTTTCACCCAAAGTGGATGATACTTTCAGGTAATGATCAGTACACTAAGCTCACTTGGTTCCCCAAATTTCGTTCTTTTATGTTGAAGCGTTCGCTTCCAGTAACTGTTTGAATTTTGGCGTTTCACTCTGTTTCCTCCTATACTGACAGATGTATTTGGAACTCTAAATCAAACACGGTTTGTGCTAGCTTCTTGAAACTTGACACACTAAAGCAGTTTCACGTTCTATGTCTATGTTCTGTTTCCTCTTGATGTAGCACTCAGCAGTGACTGAGGAGAAACACTTTCATTGAAAGGGGTTGCCAAGCTTCCCAAAATTGCGAGTCTCCAGAAATCTCAGCAACTATTTTTTCACCCAAACTGGATGATACTTTCAGGTAATGATCAGTACACTAAGCTCACTTGGTTCCCCAAATTTCGTTCTTTTATGTTGAAGCGTTCGCTTCCAGTAACTGTTTGAATTTTGGCGTTTCACTCTGTTTTCTCCTATACTGACAGATGTATTTGGAACTCTAAATCAAACACGGTTTGTGCTAGCTTCTTGAAACTTGACACAGTAAAGCAGTTTCACGTTCTATCTCTATGTTCTGTTTCCTCTGGATGTAGCACTCAGCAGTGACTGAGGAGAAACACTTTCATTGAAAGGGGTTGCCAATCTTCCCAAAATTGCGAGTCTCTAGAAATCTCAGCAACTATTTTTTCACCCAAAGTGGATGATACTTTCAGGTAATGATCAGTACACTAAGCTCACTTGGTTCCCCAAATTTCGTTCTTTTATGTTGAAGCGTTCGCTTCCAGTAACTGTTTGAATTTTGGCGTTTCACTCAGTTTCCTCCTATACTGACAGATGTATTTGGAACTCTAAATCAAACACGGTTTGTGCTAGCTTCTTGAAACTTGACACAGTAAAGCAGTTTCACGTTCTATCTCTATGTTTTGTTTCCTCTTGATGTAGCACTCAGCAGTGACTGAGGAGAAACACTTTCATTGAAAGGGGTTGCCAAGCTTCCCAAAATTGCGAGTCTCTAGAAATCTCAGCAAACAGTTTTTCACCCAAAGTGGATGATACTTTCAGGTAATGATCAGTACACTAAGCTCACTTGGTTACCCAAATTTCGTTCTTCTATGTTGAAGCGTTCGTTTCCAGTAACTGTTTGAATTTTGGCGTTTCACTCTGTTTTCTCCTATATTGATAGATGTATTTGGAACTCTAAAGCAAACACGGTTTGTGCTAGCTTCTTGAAACTTGACACAGTAAAGCAGTTTCACGTTCTATCTCTATGTTCTGTTTCCTCTTGATGTAGCACTCAGCAGTGACTGAGGAGAAACACTTTCATTGAAAGGGGTTGCCAAGCTCCCCAAAACTGCGAGTCTCCAGAAATCTCAGCAACTATTTTTTCACCCAAACTGGATGATACTTTCAGGTAATGATCAGTACACTAAGCCCACTTGGTTCCCCAAATTTCATTCTTCTATGTTGAAGCGTTCGTTTCCAGTAACAGTTTGAATTTTGGCGTTTCACTCTGTTTTCTCCTATATTGATAGATGTATTTGGAAATCTAACCCAAACACGGTTTGTGCTAGCTTCTTGAAACTTGACACAGTAAAGCACTTTCACGTTCTATCTCTATGTTCTGTTTCCTCTTGATGTAGCACTCAGCAGTGACTGAGGAGAAAGACTTTCATTGAAAGGGGTTGCCAAGCTTCCCAAAATTGCGAGTCTCCAGAAATCTCAGCAACTATTTTTTCACCCAAACTGGATGATACTTTCAGGTAATGATCAGTACACTAAGCTCACTTGGTTCCCCAAATTTCGTTCTTTTATGTTGAAGCGTTCGCTTCCAGTAACTGTTTGAATTTTGGCGTTTCACTCTGTTTTCTCCTATACTGACAGATGTATTTGGAACTCTAAATCAAACACGGTTTGTGCTAGCTTCTTGAAACTTGACACAGTAAAGCAGTTTCACGTTCTATCTCTATGTTCTATTTCCTCTGGATGTAGCCCTAAGCAGTGACTGGGGAAAAATACTTTCAATGACAGGGGTTGCCAAGCTTCCAGAAATTACGAGTCTCCAGAAATCTCAGCAACTATGATTTCACCCAACCTGGATGATACTTTCAGGTAATGATCAGTACACTAAGCCCACTTGGTTCCCCAAATTTCGTTCTTCTATGTTGAAGCGTTCGTTTCCAGTAAGAGTTTGAATTTTGGCATTTCACTCTATTTTCTCCTATATTGATAGATGTATTTGGAACTCTAAATCAAACACGGTTTGTGCTACCTTCTTCAAACTTGACACAGTAAAGCAGTTTCAAGTTCTAGCTCTATGTTCTGTTTCCTCTTGATGTAGCACTCAGCAGTGACTGAGGAGAAACACTTTCATTGAAAGGGGTTGCCAAGCTTCCCAAAATTGCGAGTCTCCAGAAATCTCAGCAAGTATTTTTTAACCCAAACTGGATGATACTTTCAGGTAATGATCAGTACACTAAGCTCACTTGGTTCCCCAAATTTCGTTCTTTTATGTTGAAGCGTTCGCTTCCAGTAACTGTGTGAATTTTGGCGTTAAACTCTGTTTTCTCCTATATTGATAGATGTATTTGGAACTCTAAACCAAACACGGTTTGTGCTAGCTTCTTGAAACTTGACACAATAAAGCAGTTTCACGTTCTATCTCTATGTTCTGTTTCCTCTTGATGTAGCACTCAGCAGTGACTGGGGAGAAACACTTTCATTGAAAGGGGTTGCCAAGCTTCCCAAAATTGCGAGTCTCCAGAAATCTCAGCAACTATTTTTTCACCCAAACTGGATGATACTTTCAGGTAATGATCAGTACACTAAGCTCACTTGGTTCCCCAAATTTCGTTCTTTTATGTTGAAGCGTTCGCTTCCAGTAACTGTTTGAATTTTGGCGTTTCACTCTGTTTTCTCCTATACTGACAGATGTATTTGGAACTCTAAATCAAACACGGTTTGTGCTAGCTTCTTGAAACTTGACACAGTAAAGCAGTTTCACGTTCTATCTCTATGTTCTGTTTCCTCTGGATGTAGCACTCAGCAGTGACTGAGGAGAAACACTTTCATTGAAAGGGGTTGCCAACCTTCCCAAAATTGCGAGTCTCTAGAAATCTCAGCAACTATTTTTTCACCCAAAGTGGATGATACTTTCAGGTAATGATCAGTACACTAAGCTCACTTGGTTCCCCAAATTTCGTTCTTTTATGTTGAAGCGTTCGCTTCCAGTAACTGTTTGAATTTTGGCGTTTCACTCTGTTTCCTCCTATACTGATAGATGTATTTGGAACTCTAAATCAAACACGGTTTGTGCTAGCTTCATGAAACTTGACACAGTAAAGCAGTTTCACATTCTATCTCTATGTTTTGTTTCCTCTTGATGTAGCACTCAGCAGTGACTGAGGAGAAACACTTTCATTGGAAGGGGTTGCCAAGCTTCCCAAAATTGCGAGTCTCTAGAAATCTCAGCATACAGTTTTTCACCAAAAGTGGATGATACTTTCAGGTAATGATCAGTACACTAAGCTCACTTGGTTACCCAAATTTCGTTCTTCTATGTTGAAGCGTTCGTTTCCAGTAACAGTTTGAATTTTGGCGTTTTACTCTGTTTTCTCCTATATTGATAGATGTATTTGGAACTCTAAATCAAACACGGTTTGTGCTAGCTTCTTGAAACTTGACACAATAAAGCAGTTTCAAGTTCTATCTCTATGTTCTGTCTCCTCTTGATGTAGCCCTAAGCAGTGACTGGGGAGAAACACTTTCATTGAAAGGGGTTGCCAAGCTTCCAAAAATTACGAGTCTCCAGAAATCTCAGCAACTATGATTTCACCCAACCTGGATGATACTTTCAGGTAATGATCAGTACACTAAGCTCACTTGGTTCCCCAAATTTCGTTCTTTTATGTTGAAGCGTTCGCTTCCAGTAACTGTTTGAATTTTGGCGTTTCACTCTGTTTTCTCCTATACTGACAGATGTATTTGGAACTCTAAATCAAACACGGTTTGTGCTAGCTTCTTGAAACTTGACACAGTAAAGCAGTTTCACGTTCTATCTCTATATTCTGTTTCCTCTTGCTGTAGCCCGAAGCAGTGACTGAGGAGAAACACTTTCATTGAAAGGGGTTGCCAAGCTTCCCAAAACTGCGAGTCTCCAGAAATCTCAGCAACTATTTTGTCACCCAAACTGGATGATACTTTCAGGTAATGATCAGTACACTAAGCCCACTTGGTTCCCCAAATTTCGTTCTTCTATGTTGAAGCGTTCGTTTCCAGTAACAGTTTGAATTTTGGCGATTCACTCTGTTTTCTCCTATATTGATAGATGTATTTGGAACTCTAAACCAAACACGGTTTGTGGTAGCTTCTTGAAACTTGAAACAGTAAAGCAGTTTCACGTTCTATCTCTATGTTTTCTTTCCTCTTGATGTAGCACTCAGCAGTGACTGAGGAGAAACACTTTCATTGAAAGGGGTTGCCAAGCTTCCCAAAATTGCGAGTCTCTAGAAATCTCAGCAAACTTTTTTGTACCCAACGTGGATGATACTTTCAGGTAATGATCAGTACACTAAGCTCACTTCGTTCCCCAAATTTCGTTCTTCTATGTTGAAGCGTTCGTTTCCAGTAACAGTTTGAATTTTGGCGTTTCACTCTGTTTTCTCCTATATTGATAGATGTATTTGGAACTCTAAATCAAACACGGTTTGTGCTAGCTTCTTGAAACTTGACACAGTAAAGCAGTTTCAAGTTCTATCTCTATGTTTTCTTTCCTCTTGATGTAGCACTCAGCAGTGACTGAGGAGAAACACTTTCATTGAAAGGGGTTGCCATGCTTCCAGAAATTACGAGTCTCCAGAAATTTCAGCAACTATGATTTCACCCAAACTGGATGATACATTCAGGTAATGATCAGTACACTAAGCCCACTTGGATCCCCAAATTTCGTTCTTCTATGTTGATGCGTTCGCTTCCAGTAACTGTTTGAATTTTGGCGTTTCACTCTGTTTTCTCCCATACTGACAGATGTATTTGGAACTCTAAATCAAACACGGTTTGTGCTAGCTTCTTGAAACTTGACACAGTAAAGCAGTTTCACGTTCTATCTCTATGTTCTGTTTCCTCTGGATGTAGCCCTAAGCAGTGACTGGGGAAAAATACTTTCATTGACAGAGGTTGCCAAGCTTCCAGAAATTACGAGTCTCCAGAAATCTCAGCAACTATGATTTCACCCAAACTGGATGATACTTTCAGGTAATGATCAGTACACTAAGCCCACTTGGTTCCCCAAATTTCGTTCTTCTATGTTGAAGCGTTCGTTTCCAGTAACAGTTTGAATTTTGGCGTTTCACTCTGTTTTCTCCTATATTGATAGATGTATTTGCAACTCTAACCCAAACACGGTTTGTGCTAGCTTCTTGAAACTTGACACAGTAAAGCACTTTCACGTTCTATCTCTATGTTCTGTCTCCTCTTGATGTAGCCCTAAGCAGTGACTGGGGAGAAACACTTTCATTGAAAGGGGTTGCCAAGCTTCCAAAAATTACGAGTCTCCAGAAATCTCAGCTTCTATTTTTTCACCCAAACTGGATGATACTTTCAGGTAATGATCAGTACACTAAGCTCACTTGGTTCCCCAAATTTCGTTCTTTTATGTTGAAGCGTTCGTTTCCAGTAACAGTTTGAATTTTGGCGTTTCGCACTGTTTTCTCCTATATTGATAGATGTATTTGGAACTCTAAATCAAACACGGTTTGTGCTAGCTTCTTGAAACTTGACACATTAAAGCAGTTTTACGTTCTATCTCTATGTTCTGTTTCCTCTTGATGTAGCACTCAGCAGTGACTGAGGAGAAAGACTTTCATTGAAAGGGGTTGCCAAGCTTCCCAAAATTGCGAGTCTCCAGAAATCTCAGCAACTATTTTTTCACCCAAACTGGATGATACTTTCAGGTAATGATCAGTACACTAAGCTCACTTGGTTCCCCAAATTTCGTTCTTTTATGTTGAAGCGTTCGCTTCCAGTAACTGTTTGAATTTTGGCGTTTCACTCTGTTTTCTCCTATACTGACAGATGTATTTGGAACTCTAAATCAAACACGGTTTGTGCTAGCTTCTTGAAACTTGACACAGTAAAGCAGTTTCACGTTCTATCTCTATGTTCTATTTCCTCTGGATGTAGCCCTAAGCAGTGACTGGGGAAAAATACTTTCAATGACAGGGGTTGCCAAGCTTCCAGAAATTACGAGTCTCCAGAAATCTCAGCAACTATGATTTCACCCAACCTGGATGATACTTTCAGGTAATGATCCGTACACTAAGCCCACTTGGTTCCCCAAATTTCGTTCTTCTATGTTGAAGCGTTCGTTTCCAGTAAGAGTTTGAATTTTGGCGTTTCACTCTATTTTCTTCTATATTGATAGATGTATTTGGAACTCTAAATCAAACACGGTTTGTGCTACCTTCTTCAAACTTGACACAGTAAAGCAGTTTCAAGTTCTAGCTCTATGTTCTGTTTCCTCTTGATGTAGCACTCAGCAGTGACTGAGGAGAAACACTTTCATTGGAAGGGGTTGCCAAGCTTCCCAAAATTGCGAGTCTCTAGAAATCTCAGCATACAGTTTTTCACCCAAAGTGGATGATACTTTCAGGTAATGATCAGTACACTAAGCTCACTTGGTTACCCAAATTTCGTTCTTCTATGTTGAAGCGTTCGTTTCCAGTAACAGTTTGAATTTTGGCGTTTTACTCTGTTTTCTCCTATATTGATAGATGTATTTGGAACTCTAAATCAAACACGGTTTGTGCTAGCTTCTTGAAACTTGACACAATAAAGCAGTTTCAACTTCTATCTCTATGTTCTGTCTCCTCTTGATGTAGCCCTAAGCAGTGACTGGGGAGAAACACTTTCATTGAAAGGGGTTGCCAAGCTTCCAAAAATTACGAGTCTCCAGAAATCTCAGCAACTATTTTTTCACCCAAACTGGATGATACTTTCAGGTAATGATCAGTACACTAAGCTCACTTGGTTCCCCAAATTTCGTTCTTTTATGTTGAAGCGTTCGCTTCCAGTAACTGTTTGAATTTTGGCGTTTCACTCTGTTTTCTCCTATACTGACAGATGTATTTGGAACTCTAAATCAAACACGGTTTGTGCTAGCTTCTTGAAACTTGACACAGTAAAGCAGTTTCACGTTCTATCTCTATATTCTGTTTCCTCTTGCTGTAGCCCGAAGCAGTGACTGAGGAGAAACACTTTCATTGAAAGGGGTTGCCAAGCTTCCCAAAACTGCGAGTCTCCAGAAATCTCAGCAACTATTTTGTCACCCAAACTGGATGATACTTTCAGGTAATGATCAGTACACTAAGCCCACTTGGTTCCCCAAATTTCGTTCTTCTATGTTGAAGCGTTCGTTTCCAGTAACAGTTTGAATTTTGGCGATTCACTCTGTTTTCTCCTATATTGATAGATGTATTTGGAACTCTAAACCAAACACGGTTTGTGGTAGCTTCTTGAAACTTGAAACAGTAAAGCAGTTTCACGTTCTATCTCTATGTTTTCTTTCCTCTTGATGTAGCACTCAGCAGTGACTGAGGAGAAACACTTTCATTGAAAGGGGTTGCCAACCTTCCCAAAATTGCGAGTCTCTAGAAATCTCAGCAAACTTTTTTGTACCCAACGTGGATGATACTTTCAGGTAATGATCAGTACACTAAGCTCACTTCGTTCCCCAAATTTCGTTCTTCTATGTTGAAGCGTTCGTTTCCAGTAACAGTTTGAATTTTGGCTTTTCACTCTGTTTTCTCCTATATTGATAGATGTATTTGGAACTCTAAATCAAACACGGTTTGTGCTAGCTTCTTGAAACTTGACACAGTAAAGCAGTTTCAAGTTCTATCTCTATGTTCTGTTTTCTCTTGATGTAGCCCTAAGCAGTGACTGGGGAGAAACACTTTCATTGAAAGGGGTTGCCAAGCTTCCAAAAATTGCGAGTCTCCAGAAATCTCAGCAACTATTTTTTCACCCAAACTGGATGATACTTTCAGGTAATGATCAGTACACTGAGCCCACTTGGATCCCCAAATTTCGTTCTTCTATGTTGAAGCGTTCGTTTCCAGTAACAGTTTGAATTTTGGCCTTTCACTCTGTTTTCTCCTATATTGATAGATGTATTTGGAACTCTAAACCACACCCGGTTTGTGCTAGCTTCTTGAAACTTGACACAGTAAAGCAGTTTCACGTTCTATCTCTATGTTCTGTTTCCTCTTGATGTAGCACACAGCAGTGACTGAGGAGAAACACTTTCATTGAAAGGGGTTGCCAAGCTTCCAAAAATTACAATTCCCCAGAAATCTCAGCAACTATTTTTTCACAAAAACTGGATGATACTTTCAGGTAATGATGAGTACACTAAGCCCACTGGGTTCCCCAAATTTCGTTCTTCTATGTTGAAGCGTTCGTTTCCAGTAACAGTTTGAATTTTGGCGTTTCGGTCTGTTTTCTCCTATATTGATAGATGTATTTGCAACTCTAAACCAAACACGGTTTGTGCTAGCTTCTTGAAACTTGACACAATAAAGCAGTTTCAAGTTCTATCTCTATGTTCTGTTTCCTCTTGATGTAGCCCTAAGCAGTTACTGGGGAGAAACACTTACATTGAAAGGGGTTGCCAAGCTTCCAGAAATTAGGAGTCTCCAGAAATCTCAGCAACTATGATTTCACCCAAACTGGATGATACTTTCAGGTAATGATCAGTACACTAAGCCCACTTGGTTCCCCAAATTTCGTTCTTCTATGTTGAAGCGTTCGTTTCCAGTAACAGTTTGAATTTTGGCGTTTCACTCTGTTTTCTCCTATATTGATAGACGTATTTGGAACTCTAAATCAAACACGGTTTGTGCTACCTTCTTCAAACTTGACACAGTAAAGCAGTTTCACGTTCTAGCTCTATGTTCTGTTTCCTCTTGATGTGGCACTCAGCAGTGACTGAGGAGAAACACTTTCATTGAAAGGGGTTGCCAAGCTTCCCAAAATTGCGAGTCTCCAGAAATCTCAGCAACTATTTTTTAACCCAAACTGGATGATACTTTCAGGTAATGATCAGTACACTAAGCTCACTTGGTTCCCCAAATTTCGTTCTTTTATGTTGAAGCGTTCGCTTCCAGTAACTGTTTGAATTTTGGCGTTTCACTCTGTTTTCTCCTATATTGATAGATGTATTTGGAACTCTAAACCTAACACGGTTTGTGCTAGCTTCTTGAAACTTGACACAGTAAAGCAGTTTCACGTTCTAGCTCTATGTTCTGTTTCCTCTTGATGTAGCACTCAGCAGTGACTGAGGAGAAACACTTTCATTGAAAGGGGTTGCCAAGCTTCCCAAAATTGCGAGTCTCCAGAAATCTCAGCAACTATTTTTTAACCCAAACTGGATGATACTTTCAGGTAATGATCAGTACACTAAGCTCACTTGGTTCCCCAAATTTCGTTCTTTTATGTTGAAGCGTTCGCTTCCAGTAACTGTTTGAATTTTGGCGTTTCACTCTGTTTTCTCCTATACTGACAGATGTATTTGGAACTCTAAATCAAACAGGGTTTGTGCTAGCTTCTTGAAACTTGACACAGTAAAGCAGTTTCACGTTCTATCTCTATGTTTTGTTTCCTCTTGATGTAGCACTCAGCAGTGACTGAGGAGAAACACTTTCATTGAAAGGGGTTGCCAAGCGTCCCAAAATTGCGAGTCTCTAGAAATCTCAGCAAACAGTTTTTCACCCAAAGTGGATGATACATTCAGGTAATGATCAGTACACTAAGCTCACTTGGTTCCCCAAATTTCGTTCTTTTATGTTGAAGCGTTCGCTTCCAGTAACTGTTTGAATTTTGGCGTTTCACTCTGTTTTCTCCTATACTGACAGATGTATTTGGAACTCTAAATCAAACACGGTTTGTGCTAGCTTCTTGAAACTTGACACAGTAAAGCAGTTTCACGTTCTATCTCTATGTTCTGTTTCCTCTGGATGTAGCACTCAGCAGTGACTGAGGAGAAACACTTTCATTGAAAGGGGTTGCCAACCTTCCCAAAATTGCGAGTCTCTAGAAATCTCAGCAACTATTTTTTCACCCAAAGTGGATGATACTTTCAGGTAATGATCAGTACACTAAGCTCACTTGGTTCCCCAAATTTCGTTCTTTTATGTTGAAGCGTTCGCTTCCAGTAACTGTTTGAATTTTGGCGTTTCACTCTGTTTCCTCCTATACTGACAGATGTATTTGGAACTCTAAATCAAACACGGTTTGTGCTAGCTTCTTGAAACTTGACACAGTAAAGCAGTTTCACATTCTATCTCTATGTTTTGTTTCCTCTTGATGTAGCACTCAGCAGTGACTGAGGAGAAACACTTTCATTGAAAGGGGTTGCCAAGCTTCCCAAAATTGCGAGTCTCTAGAAATCTCAGCATACAGTTTTTCACCCAAAGTGGATGATACTATCAGGTAATGATCAGTACACTAAGCTCACTTGGTTACCCAAATTTCGTTCTTCTATGTTGAAGCGTTCGTTTCCAGTAACAGTTTGAATTTTGGCGTTTTACTCTGTTTTCTCCTATATTGATAGATGTATTTGGAACTCTAAATCAAACACGGTTTGTGCTAGCTTCTTGAAACTTGACACAATAAAGCAGTTTCAAGTTCTATCTCTATGTTCTGTCTCCTCTTGATGTAGCCCTAAGCAGTGACTGGGGAGAAACACTTTCATTGAAAGGGGTTGGCAAGCTTCCAAAAATTACGAGTCTCCAGAAATCTCAGCAACTATTTTTTCACCCAAACTGGATGATACTTTCAGGTAATGATCAGTACACTAAGCTCACTTGGTTCCCCAAATTTCGTTCTTTTATGTTGAAGCGTTCGCTTCCAGTAACTGTTTGAATTTTGGCGTTTCACTCTGTTTTCTCCTATACTGACAGATGTATTTGGAACTCTAAATCAAACACGGTTTGTGCTAGCTTCTTGAAACTTGACACAGTAAAGCAGTTTCACGTTCTATCTCTATATTCTGTTTCCTCTTGCTGTAGCCCGAAGCAGTGACTGAGGAGAAACACTTTCATTGAAAGGGGTTGCCAAGCTTCCCAAAACTGCGAGTCTCCAGAAATCTCAGCAACTATTTTGTCACCCAAACTGGATGATACTTTCAGGTAATGATCAGTACACTAAGCCCACTTGGTTCCCCAAATTTCGTTCTTCTATGTTGAAGCGTTCGTTTCCAGTAACAGTTTGAATTTTGGCGATTCACTCTGTTTTCTCCTATATTGATAGATGTATTTGGAACTCTAAACCAAACACGGTTTGTGGTAGCTTCTTGAAACTTGAAACAGTAAAGCAGTTTCACGTTCTATCTCTATGTTTTCTTTCCTCTTGATGTAGCACTCAGCAGTGACTGAGGAGAAACACTTTCATTGAAAGGGGTTGCCAAGCTTCCCAAAATTGCGAGTCTCTAGAAATCTCAGCAAACTTTTTTTTACCCAACGTGGATGATACTTTCAGGTAATGATCAGTACACTAAGCTCACTTCGTTCCCCAAATTTCGTTCTTCTATGTTGAAGCGTTCGTTTCCAGTAACAGTTTGAATTTTGGCGTTTCACTCTGTTTTCTCCTATATTGATAGATGTATTTGGAACTCTAAATCAAACACGGTTTGTGCTAGCTTCTTGAAACTTGACACAGTAAAGCAGTTTCAAGTTCTATCTCTATGTTCTGTTTTCTCTTGATGTAGCCCTAAGCAGTGACTGGGGAGAAACACTTTCATTGAAAGGGGTTGCCAAGCTTCCAAAAATTGCGAGTCTCCAGAAATCTCAGCAACTATTTTTTCACCCAAACTGGATGATACTTTCAGGTAATGATCAGTACACTGAGCCCACTTGGATCCCCAAATTTCGTTCTTCTATGTTGAAGCGTTCGTTTCCAGTAACAGTTTGAATTTTGGCCTTTCACTCTGTTTTCTCCTATATTGATAGATGTATTTGGAACTCTAAACCACACCCGGTTTGTGCTAGCTTCTTGAAACTTGACACAGTAAAGCAGTTTCACGTTCTATCTCTATGTTCTGTTTCCTCTTCATGTAGCACACAGCAGTGACTGAGGAGAAACACTTTCATTGAAAGGGGTTGCCAAGCTTCCAAAAATTACGATTCCCCAGAAATCTCAGCAACTATTTTTTCACCCAAACTGGATGATACTTTCAGGTAATGATGAGTACACTAAGCCCACTGGGTTCCCCAAATTTCGTTCTTCTATGTTGAAGCGTTCGTTTCCAGTAACAGTTTGAATTTTGGCGTTTCGCTCTGTTTTCTCCTATATTGATAGATGTATTTGCAACTCTAAACCAAACACGGTTTGTGCTAGCTTCTTGAAACTTGACACAATAAAGCAGTTTCAAGTTCTATCTCTATGTTCTGTTTCCTCTTGATGTAGCCCTAAGCAGTTACTGGGGAGAAACACTTACATTGAAAGGGGTTGCCAAGCTTCCAGAAATTAGGAGTCTCCAGAAATCTCAGCAACTATGATTTCACCCAAACTGGATGATACTTTCAGGTAATGATCAGTACACTAAGCCCACTTGGTTCCCCAAATTTCGTTCTTCTATGTTGAAGCGTTCGTTTCCAGTAACAGTTTGAATTTTGGCGTTTCACTCTGTTTTCTCCTATATTGATAGACGTATTTGGAACTCTAAATCAAACACGGTTTGTGCTACCTTCTTCAAACTTGACACAGTAAAGCAGTTTCAAGTTCTAGCTCTATGTTCTGTTTCCTCTTGATGTGGCACTCAGCAGTGACTGAGGAGAAACACTTTCATTGAAAGGGGTTGCCAAGCTTCCCAAAATTGCGAGTCTCCAGAAATCTCAGCAACTATTTTTTAACCCAAACTGGATGATACTTTCAGGTAATGATCAGTACACTAAGCTCACTTGGTTCCCCAAATTTCGTTCTTTTATGTTGAAGCGTTCGCTTCCAGTAACTGTTTGAATTTTGGCGTTTCACTCTGTTTTCTCCTATATTGATAGATGTTTTTGGAACTCTAAACCAAACACGGTTTGTGCTAGCTTCTTGAAACTTGACACAGTAAAGCAGTTTCACGTTCTAGCTCTATGTTCTGTTTCCTCTTGATGTAGCACTCAGCAGTGACTGAGGAGAAACACTTTCATTGAAAGGGGTTGCCAAGCTTCCCAAAATTGCGAGTCTCCAGAAATCTCAGCAACTATTTTTTAACCCAAACTGGATGATACTTTCAGGTAATGATCAGTACACTAAGCTCACTTGGTTCCCCAAATTTCGTTCTTTTATGTTGAAGCGTTCGCTTCCAGTAACTGTTTGAATTTTGGCGTTTCACTCTGTTTTCTCCTATACTGACAGATGTATTTGGAACTCTAAATCAAACAGGGTTTGTGCTAGCTTCTTGAAACTTGACACAGTAAAGCAGTTTCACGTTCTATCTCTATGTTTTGTTTCCTCTTGATGTAGCACTCAGCAGTGACTGAGGAGAAACACTTTCATTGAAAGGGGTTGCCAAGCGTCCCAAAACTGCGAGTCTCTAGAAATCTCAGCAAACAGTTTTTCACCCAAAGTGGCTGATACATTCAGGTAATGATCAGTACACTAAGCTCACTTGGTTACCCAAATTTCGTTCTTCTATGTTGAAGCGTTCGTTTCCAGTAACAGTTTGAATTTTGGCGTTTTACTCTGTTTTCTCCTATATTGATAGATGTATTTGGAACTCTAAATCAAACACGGTTTGTGCTAGCTTCTTGAAACTTGACACAATAAAGCAGTTTCAAGTTCTATCTCTATGTTCTGTCTCCTCTTGATGTAGCCCTAAGCAGTGACTGGGGAGAAACACTTTCATTGAAAGGGGTTGCCAAGCTTTCAAAAATTACCAGTCTCCAGAAATCTCAGCAACTATTTTTTCACCCAAACTGGATGATACTTTCAGGTAATGATCAGTACACTAAGCTCACTTGGTTCCCCAAATTTCGTTCTTTTATGTTGAAGCGTTCGCTTCCAGTAACTGTTTGAATTTTGGCGTTTCACCCTGTTTTCTCCTATACTGACAGATGTATTTGGAACTCTAAATCAAACACTTTTTGTGCTAGCTTCTTGAAACTTGACACACTAAAGCAGTTTCACGTTCTATCTCTATGTTCTGTTTCCTCTTGCTGTAGCCCTAAGCAGTGACTGGGGAGAAATACTTCCATTGAAAGGGGTTGCCAAGCTTCCAGAAATTACGAGTCTCCAGAAATCTCAGCAACTATGATTTCACCCATACTGGATGATACTTTCAGGTAATGATCAGTACACTAAGCCCACTTGGTTCCCCAAATTTCGTTCTTCTATGTTGAAGCGTTCGTTTCCAGTAACAGTTTGAATTTTGGCGTTTCACTCTGTTTTCTCCTATATTGATAGATGTATTTGGAACTCTAAACCAAACACGGTTTGTGCTAGCTTCTTGAAACTTGTCACAGTAAAGCAGTTTCACGTTCTATCTCTATGTTCTGTTTCCTTTTGATGTAGCACTCAGCAGTGACTGAGGAGAAACACTTTCATTGAAAGGGGTTGCCAAGCTTCCCAAAATTGCGAGTCTCCAGAAATCTCAGCAACTATTTTTTAACCCAAACTGGATGATACTTTCAGGTAATGATCAGTACACTAAGCTCACTTGGTTCCCCAAATTTCGTTCTTTTATGCTGAAGCGTTCGCTTCCAGTAACTGTTTGAATTTTGGCGTTTCACTCTGTTTTCTCGTATACTGACAGATGTATTTGGAACTCTAAATCAAACACGGTTTGTGCTAGCTTGTTGAAACTTGACACAGTAAAGCACTTTCCCGTTCTATCTCTATGTTCTGTTTCCTCTGGATGTATCCCTAAGCAGTGACTGGGGAGAAATACTTTCGTTGACAGGGGTTGCCAAGCTTCCAGAAATTACGAGTCTCCAGAAATCTCAGCAACTATGATTTCACCCAACCTGGATGATACTTTCAGGTAATGATCAGTACACTAAGCCCACTTGGTTCGCCAAATTTCGTTCTTCTATGTTGAAGCGTTCGTTTCCAGTAACAGTTTGAATTTTGGCGTTTTACTCTGTTTTCTCCTATATTGATAGATGTATTTGGAACTCTAAATCAAACACGGTTTGTGCTAGCTTCTTGAAACTTGACACAATAAAGCAGTTTCAAGTTCTATCTCTATATTCTGTCTCCTCTTGATGTAGCCCTAAGCAGTGACTGGGGAGAAACACTTTCATTGAAAGGGGTTGCCAAGCTTCCAAAAATTACGAGTCTCCAGAAATCTCAGCATCTATTTTTTCACCCAAACTTGATGATACTTTCAGGTAATTATGAGTACGCTAAGCCCACTGGGTTCCCAAAATTTCGTTCTTCTATGTTGACGCGTTCGTTTCCAGTAACAGTTTGAAATTTGGCGTTTCACTCTGTTTTCTCCTATATTGATAGATGTATTTGGAACTCTAAACCAAACACGGTTTGTGCTAGCTTCTTGAAACTTGACACAGTAAAGCAGTTTCATGTTCTATCTCTATGTTCTGTTTCCTCTTGATGTAGCACTCAGCAGTGACTGAGGAGAAACACTTTCATTGAAAGGGGTTGCCAAGCTCCCCAAAACTGCGAGTCTCCAGAAATCTCAGCAACTATTTTTTCACCCAAACTGGATGATACTTTCAGGTAATGATCAGTACACTAAGCTCACTTGGTTCCCCAAATTTCGTTCTTTTATGTTGAAGCGTTCACTTCCAGTAACTGTTTGAATTTTGGCGTTTCACTCTGTTTTCTCCTATACTGACAGATGTATTTGGAACTCTAAATCAAACACGGTTTGTGCTAGCTTCTTGAAACTTGACACAGTAAAGCAGTTTCAAGTTCTATCTCTATGTTTTCTTTCCTCTTGATGTAGCACTCAGCAGTGACTGAGGAGAAACACTTTCATTGAAAGGGGTTGCCATGCTTCCAGAAATTACGAGTCTCCAGAAATCTCAGCAACTATGATTTCACCCAAACTGGATGATACTTTCAGGTAATGATCAGTACACTAAGCCCACTTGGTTCCCCAAATTTCGTTCTTCTATGTTGAAGCGTTCGTTTCCAGTAACAGTTTGAATTTTGGCGTTTCACTCTGTTTTCTCCTATATTGATAGATGTATTTGGAACTCTAACCCAAACACGGTTTGTGCTAGCTTCTTGAAACTTGACACAGTAAAGCAGTTTCACGTTCTATCTCTATGTTCTGTCTCCTCTTGATGTAGCCCTAAGCAGTGACTGGGGAGAAACACTTTCATTGAAAGGGGTTGCCAAGCTTCCAAAAATTACGAGTCTCCAGAAATCTCAGCATCTATTTTTTCACCCAAACTTGATGATACTTTCAGGTAATGATGAGTACGCTAAGCCCACTGGGTTCCCCAAATTTCGTTCTTCTATGTTGAAGCGTTCGTTTCCAGTAATAGTTTGAATTTTGGCGTTTCACTCTGTTTTCTCCTATATTGATAGATGTATTTGGAACTCTAAACCAAACACGGTTTGTGCTAGCTTCTTGAAACTTGACACAGTAAAGCAGTTTCACGTTCTATATATATGTTCTGTTTCCTCTTGATGTAGCACTCAGCAGTGACTGAGGAGAAACACTTTCATTGAAAGGGGTTGCCAAGCTTCCCAAAATTGCGAGTCTCCAGAAATCTCAGCAACTATTTTTTAACCCAAACTGGATGATACTTTCAGGTAATGATCAGTACACTAAGCCCACTTGGTTCCCCAAATTTCGTTCTTCTATGTTAAAGCGTTCGTTTCCAGTAACAGTTTGAATTTTGGCGTTTCACTCTGTTTTCTCCTATATTGATACATGTATTTGGAACTCTAAACCAAACACGGTTTGTGCTAGCTTCTTGAAACTTGACACAGTAAAGCAGTTTCACGTTCTATCTCTATGTTCTGTTTTCTCTTGATGTAGCACTCAGCAGTGACTGAGGAGAAACACTTTCATTGAAAGGGGTTGCCAAGCTTCCCAAAATTGCGAGTCTCCAGAAATCTCAGCAACTATGATTTCACGCAAACTGGGTGATACTTTCAGGTAATGATCAGTACACTAAGCTCACTTGGTTCCCCAAATTTCGTTCTTTTATGTTGAAGCGTTCGCTTCCAGTAACTGTTTGAATGTTGGCGTTTCACTCTGTTTTCTCCTATACTGACAGATGTATTTGGAACTCTAAATCAAACACGGTTTGTGCTAGCTTCTTGAAACTGGACACAGTAAAGCAGTTTCACGTTCTATCTCTATGTTCTGTTTCCTCTGGATGTAGCCGTAAGCAGTGACTGGGGAGAAATACTTTCATTGACAGGGGTTGCCAAGCTTCCAGAAATTACGAGTCTCCAGAAATCTCAGCAACTATGATTTCACCCAACCTGGAGGATACTTTCAGGTAATGATCAGTACACTAAGCCCACTTGTTTCCCCAAATTTCGTTCTTCTATGTTGAAGCGTTCGTTTCCAGTAACAGTTTGAATTTTGGCGTTTCGCTCTGTTTTCTCCTATATTGATAGATGTATTTGGAACTCTAAACCAAACACGGTTTGTGCTAGCTTCTTGAAACTTGACACCGTAAAGCAGTTTTACGTTCTATCTCTATGTTCTGTTTCCTCTTGATGTAGCACTCAGCAGTGACTGAGGAGAAACACTTTCATTGAAAGGGGTTGCCAAGCCTCCCAAAATTGCGAGTCTCCAGAAATCTCAGCAACTATTTTTTCACCCAAACTGGATGATACTTTCAGGTAATGATCAGTACACTAAGCTCACTTGGTTCCCCAAAATTCGTTCTTTTATGTTGAAGCGTTCGCTTCCAGTAACTGTTTGAATTTTGGCGTTTCACTCTGTTTTCTCCTATACTGACAGATGTATTTGGAACTCTAAATCAAACACGGTTTGTGCTAGCTTCTTGAAACTTGACACAGCAAAGCAGTTTCACGTTGTATCTCTATGTTCTATTTCCTCTGGATGTAGCCCTAAGCAGTGACTGGGGAAAAATACTTTCATTGACAGGGGTTGCCAAGCTTCCAGAAATTACGAGTCTCCAGAAATCTCAGCAACTATGATTTCACCCAACCTGGGTGATACTTTCAGGTAATGATCAGTACACTAAGCCCACTTGGTTCCCCAAATTTCGTTCTTCTATGTTGAAGCGTTCGTTTCCAGTAAGAGTTTGAATTTTGGCGTTTCACTCTATTTTCTCCTATACTGATAGATGTATTTGGAACTCTAAATCAAACACGGTTTGTGCTACCTTCTTCAAACTTGACACAGTAAAGCAGTTTCAAGTTCTAGCTCTATGTTCTGTTTCCTCTTGATGTAGCACTCAGCAGTGACTGAGGAGAAACACTTTCATTGAAAGGGGTTGCCAAGCTTCCCAAAATTGCGAGTCTCCAGAAATCTCAGCAACTATTTTTTAACCCAAACTGGATGATACTTTCAGGTAATGATCAGTACACTAAGCTCACTTGGTTCCCCAAATATCGTTCTTTTATGTTGAAGCGTTCGCTTCCAGTAACTGTTTGAATTTTGGCATTTCACTCTGTTTTCTCCTATATTGATAGATATATTTGGAACTCTAAACCAAACACGGTTTGTGCTAGCTCTTTGAAACTTGACACAGTAAAGCAGTTTCACGTTCTATCTCTATGTTCTGTTTCCTCTGGATGTAGCACTCAGCAGTGACTGGGGAGAAACACTTTCATTGAAAGGGGTTGCCAAGCTTCCCAAAATTGCGAGTCTCCAGAAATCTCAGCAACTATTTTTTAACCCAAACTGGATGATAGTTTCAGGTAATGATCAGTACACTAAGCTCACTTGGTTCCCCAAATTTCGTTCTTTTATGTTGAAGCGTTCGCTTCCAGTAACTGTTTGAATTTTGGCGTTTCACTCTGTTTTCTCCTATACTGACAGATGTATTTGGAACTCTAAATCAAACACGGTTTGTGCTAGCTTCTTGAAACTTGACACAGTAAAGCAGTTTCACGTTCTATCTCTATGTTCTGTTTCCTCTGGATGTAGCCGTAAGCAGTGACTGGGGAGAAATACTTTCATTGACAGGGGTTGCCAAGCTTCCAGAAATTACGAGTCTCCAGAAATCTCAGCAACTATGATTTCACCCAACCTGGATGATACTTTCAGGTAATGATCAGTACACTAAGCCCACTTGTTTCCCCAAATTTCGTTCTTCTATGTTGAAGCGTTCGTTTCCAGTAACAGTTTGAATTTTGGCGTTTCGCTCTGTTTTCTCCTATATAGATAGATGTATTTGGAACTCTAAACCAAACACGGTTTGTGCTAGCTTCTTGAAACATGACACAGTAAAGCAGTTTTACGTTCTATCTCTATGTTCTGTTTCCTCTTGATGTAGCACTCAGCAGTGACTGAGGAGAAACACTTTCATTGGAAGGGGTTGCCAAGCTTCCCAAAATTGCGAGTCTCTAGAAATCTCAGCAACTATTTTTTCACCCAAACTGGATGATACTTTCAGGTAATGATCAGTACACTAAGCTCACTTGGTTCCCCAAATTTCGTTCTTTTATGTTGAAGCGTTCGCTTCCAGTAACTGTTTGAATTTTGGCGTTTCACTCTGTTTTCTCCTATACTGACAGATGTATTTGGAACTCTAAATCAAACACGGTTTGTGCTAGCTTCTTGAAACTTGACACAGTAAAGCAGTTTCACGTTCTATCTCTATGTTCTGTTTCCTCTGGATGTAGCACTCAGCAGTGACTGAGGAGAAACACTTTCATTGAAAGGGGTTGCCAAGCTTCCCAAAATTGCGAGTCTCCAGAAATCTCAGCAACTATTTTTTAACCCAAACTGGATGATACTTTCAGGTAATGATCAGTACACTAAGCTCACTTGGTTCCCCAAATTTCGTTCTTTTATGTTGAAGCGTTCGCTTCCAGTAACTGTTTGAATTTTGGCGTTTCACTCTGTTTTCTCCTATACTGACAGATGTATTTGGAACTCTAAATCAAACACGGTTTGTGCTAGCTTCTTGAAACTTGACACAGTAAAGCAGTTTCACGTTCTATCTCTATGTTCTGTTTCCTCTGGATGTAGCCCTAAGCAGTGACTGGGGAGAAATACTTTCATTGACAGGGGTTGCCAAGCTTCCAGAAATTACGAGTCTCCAGAAATCTCAGCAACTATGATTTCACCCAACCTGGATGATACTTTCAGGTAATGATCAGTACACTAAGCCCACTTGGTTCCCCAAATTTCGTTCTTCTATGTTGAAGCGTTCGTTTCCAGTAAGAGTTTGAATTTTGGCGTTTCACTCTATTTTCTCCTATATTGATAGATGTATTTGGAACTCTAAATCAAACACGGTTTGTGCTACCTTCTTCAAACTTGACACAGTAAAGCAGTTTCAAGTTCTAGCTCTATATTCTGTTTCCTCTTGATGTAGCACTCAGCAGTGACTGAGGAGAAACACTTTCATTGAAAGGGGTTGCCAAGCTTCCCAAAATTGCGAGTCTCCAGAAATCTCAGCAACTATTTTTTAACCCAAACTGGATGATACTTTCAGGTAATGATCAGTACACTAAGCTCACTTGGTTCCCCAAATTTCGTTCTTTTATGTTGAAGCGTTCGCTTCCAGTAACTGTTTGAATTTTGGCGTTTCACTCTGTTTTCTCCTATATTGATAGATGTATTTGGAACTCTAAACCAAACACGGTTTGTGCTAGCTTCTTGAAACTTGACACAGTAAAGCAGTTTCACGTTCTCGCTCTATGTTCTGTTTCCTCTTGATGTAGCACTCAGCAGTGACTGAGGAGAAACACTTTCATTGAAAGGGGTTGCCAAGCTTCCCAAAATTGCGAGTCTCCAGAAATCTCAGCAACTATTTTTTAACCCAAACTGGATGATACTTTCAGGTAATGATCAGTACACTAAGCTCACTTGGTTCCCCAAATTTCGTTCTTTTATGTTGAAGCGTTCGCTTCCAGTAACTGAATTTTGGCGTTTCACTCTGTTTTCTCCTATACTGACAGATGTATTTGGAACTCTAAATCAAACACGGTTTGTGCTAGCTTCTTGAAACTTGACACAGTAAAGCAGTTTCACGTTCTATCTCTATGTTCTGTTTCCTCTGGATGTAGCCGTAAGCAGTGACTGGGGAGAAATACTTTCATTGACAGGGGTTGCCAAGCTTCCAGAAATTACGAGTCTCCAGAAATCTCAGCAACTATGATTTCACCCAACCTGGATGATACTTTCAGGTAATGATCAGTACACTAAGCCCACTTGTTTCCCCAAATTTCGTTCTTCTATGTTGAAGCGTTCGTTTCCAGTAACAGTTTGAATTTTGGCGTTTCGCTCTGTTTTCTCCTATACTGACAGATGTATTTGGAACTCTAAATCAAACACGGTTTGTGCTAGCTTCTTGAAACTTGACACAGTAAAGCAGTTTCACGTTCTATCTCTATGTTCTGTTTCCTCTGGATGTAGCCGTAAGCAGTGACTGGGGAGAAATACTTTCATTGACAGGGGTTGCCAAGCTTCCAGAAATTACGAGTCTCCAGAAATCTCAGCAACTATGATTTCACCCAACCTGGATGATACTTTCAGGTAATGATCAGTACACTAAGCCCACTTGTTTCCCCAAATTTCGTTCTTCTATGTTGAAGCGTTCGTTTCCAGTAACAGTTTGAATTTTGGCGTTTCGCTCTGTTTTCTCCTATATTGATAGATGTATTTGGAACTCTAAACCAAACACGGTTTCTGCTAGCTTCTTGAAACTTGACACAGTAAAGCAGTTTTACGTTCTATCTCTATGTTCTGTTTCCTCTTGATGTAGCACTCAGCAGTGACTGGGGAGAAACACTTTCATTGAAAGGGGTTGCCAAGCTTCCCAAAATTGCGAGTCTCCAGAAATCTCAGCAACTATTTTTTCACCCAAACTGGATGATACTTTCAGGTAATGATCAGTACACTAAGCTCACTTGGTTCCCCAAATTTCGTTCTTTTATGTTGAAGCGTTCGCTTCCAGTAACTGTTTGAATTTTGGCGTTTCACTCTGTTTTCTCCTATACTGACAGATGTATTTGGAACTCTAAATCAAACACGGTTTGTGCTAGCTTCTTGAAACTTGACACAGTAAAGCAGTTTCACGTACTATCTCTATGTTCTATTTCCTCTGGATGTAGCCCTAAGCAGTGACTGGGGAAAAATACTTTCATTGACAGGGGTTGCCAAGCTTCCAGAAATTACGAGTCTCCAGAAATCTCAGCAACTATGATTTCACCCAAACTGGATGATACTTTCAGGTAATGATCAGTACACTAAGCTCACTTGGTTCCCCAAATTTCGTTCTTTTATGTTGAAGCGTTCGCTTCCAGTAACTGTTTGAATTTTGGCGTTTCACTCTGTTTTCTCCTATACTGACAGATGTATTTGGAACTCTAAATCAAACACGGTTTGTGCTAGCTTCTTGAAACTTGACACAGTAAAGCAGTTTCACGTACTATCTCTATGTTCTATTTCCTCTGGATGTAGCCCTAAGCAGTGACTGGGGAAAAATACTTTCATTGACAGGGGTTGCCAAGCTTCCAGAAATTACGAGTCTCCAGAAATCTCAGCAACTATGATTTCACCCAAACTGGATGATACTTTCAGGTAATGATCAGTACACTAAGCTCACTTGGTTCCCCAAATTTCGTTCTTTTATGTTGAAGCGTTCGCTTCCAGTAACTGTTTGAATTTTGGCGTTTCACTCTGTTTTCTCCTATACTGACAGATGTATTTGGAACTCTAAATCAAACACGGTTTGTGCTAGCTTCTTGAAACTTGACACAGTAAAGCAGTTTCACGTTCTATCTCTATGTTTTGTTTCCTCTTGATGTAGCACTCAGCAGTGACTGAGGAGAAACACTTTCATTGAAAGGGGTTGCCTAGCTTCCCAAATTGCGAGTCTCTAGAAATCTCAGCAAACAGTTTTTCACCCAAAGTGGATGATACTTTCAGGTAATGATCAGTACACTAAGCTCACTTGGTTACCCAAATTTCGTTCTTCTATGTTGAAGCGTTCGTTTCCAGTAACAGTTTGAATTTTGGCGTTTTACTCTGTTTTCTCCTATATTGATAGATGTATTTGGAACTCTATATCAAACACGGTTTGTGCTAGCTTCTTGAAACTTGACACAATAAAGCAGTTTCAAGTTCTATCTCTATGTTCTGTCTCCTCTTGATGTAGCCCTAAGCAGTGACTGGGGAGAAACACTTTCATTGAAAGGGGTTGCCAAGCTTCCAAAAATTACGAGTCTCCAGAAATCTCAGCAACTATTTTTTCACCCAAACTGGATGATACTTTCAGGTAATGATCAGTACACTAAGCTCACTTGGTTCCCCAAATTTCGTTCTTTTATGTTGAATCGTTCGCTTCCAGTAACTGTTTGAATTTTGGCGTTTCACTCTGTTTTCTCCTATATTGATAGATGTATTTGGAACTCTAAACCAAACACGGTTTGTGCTAGCTTCTTGAAACTTGAAACAGTAAAGCAGTTTCACGTTCTAGTTCTATGTTTTCTTTCCTCTTGATGTAGCACTCAGCAGTGACTGAGGAGAAACACTTTCATTGAAAGGGGTTGCCAAGCTTCCCAAAATTGCGAGTCTCTAGAAATCTCAGCAAACATTTTTGTACCCAACGTGGATGATACTTTCAGGTAATGATCAGTACACTAAGCTCACTTCGTTCCCCAAATTTCGTTCTTCTATGTTGAAGCGTTCGCTTCCAGTAACAGTTTGAATTTTGGCCTTTCACTCTGTTTTCTCCTATATTGATAGATGTATTTGGAACTCTAAACCACACCCGGTTTGTGCTAGCTTCTTGAAACTTGACACAGTAAAGAAGTTTCACGTTCTATCTCTATGTTCTTTTTCCTCTTGATGTAGCACACAGCAGTGACTGAGGAGAAACACTTTCATTGAAAGGGGTTGCCAAGCTTCCAAAAATTACGATTCCCCAGAAATCTCAGCAACTATTTTTTCACCCAAACTGGATGATACTTTCAGGTAATGATGAGTACACTAAGCCCACTGGGTTCCCCAAATTTCGTTCTTCTATGTTGAAGCGTTCGTTTCCAGTAACAGTTTGAATTTTGGCGTTTCGCTCTGTTTTCTCCTATATTGATAGATGTATTTGCAACTCTAAACCAAACACGGTTTGTGCTAGCTTCTTGAAACTTGACACAATAAAGCAGTTTCAAGTTCTATCTCTATGTTCTGTTTCCTCTTGATGTAGCCCTAAGCAGTGACTAAGGAGAAACACTTTCATTGAAAGGGGTTGCCAAGCTTCCCAAAATTGCGAGTCTCCAGAAATCTCAGCAACTATTTTTTAACCCAAACTGGATGATACTTTCAGGTAATGATCAGTACACTAAGCTCACTTGGTTCCCCAAATTTCGTTCTTTTATGTTGAAGCATTCGCTTCCAGTAACTGTTTGAATTTTGGCGTTTCACTCTGTTTTCTCCTATACTGACAGATGTATTTGGAACTCTAAATCAAACATGGTTTGTGCTAGCTTCTTGAAACTTGACACAGTAAAGCAGTTTCACGTTCTATCTCTATGTTCTGTTTCCTCTGGATGTAGCCCTAAGCAGTGACTGGGGAGAAACACTTTCATTGAAAGGGGTTGCCAAGCTTCCAGAAATTACGAGTCTCCAGAAATCTCAGCAACTATGATTTCACCCAACCTGGATGATACTTTCAGGTAATGATCAGTACACTACGCCCACTTGGTTCCCCAAATTTCGTTCTTCTATGTTGAAGCGTTCGTTTCCAGTAACAGTTTGAATTTTGGGTTTCACTCTGTTTTCTCCTATATTGATAGATGTATTTGGAACTCTAAATCAAACACGGTTTGTGCTAGCTTCTTGAAACTTGAAACAGTAAAGCAGTTTTACGTTCTATCTCTATTTTCTCTTTCCTCTTGATGTAGCACTCAGCAGTGACTGAGGAGAAACACTTTCATTGAAAGGGGTTGCCAAGCTCCCCAAATTGCGAGTCTCCAGAAATCTCAGCAACTATTTTTTCACCCAAACTGGATGTTACTTTCAGGTAATAATCAGTACACTAAGCTCACTTGGTTCCGCAAATTTCGTTCTTTTATGTTGAAGCGTTCGCTTCCAGTAACTGTTTGAATTTTGGCGTTTCACTCTGTTTTCTCCTATACTGACAGATGTATTTGGAACTCTAAATCAAACACGGTTTGCGCTAGCTTCTTGAAACTTGACACAGTAAAGCAGTTTCACGTTCTATCTCTATGTTCTGTTTCCTCTGGATGCAGCCCTAAGCAGTGACTGGAAAGAAATACTTTCATTGACAGGGGTTGCCAAGCTTCCAGAAATTACGAGTCTCCAGAAATCTCAGCAACTATGATTTCACCCAACCTGGATGATACTTTCAGGTAATGATCAGTACACTAAGCCCACTTGGTTCGCCAAATTTCGTTCTTCTATGTTGAAGCGTTCGTTTCCAGTAAGAGTTTGAATTTTGGCGTTTCACTCTATTTTCTCCTATATTGATAGATGTATTTGGAACTCTAAATCAAACACGGTTTGTGCTACCTTCTTCAAACTTGACACAGTAAAGCAGTTTCAAGTTCTAGCTCTATATTCTGTTTCCTCTTGATGTAGCACTCAGCAGTGACTGAGGAGAAACACTTTCATTGAAAGGGGTTGCCAAGCTTCCCAAAATTGCGAGTCTCCAGAAATCTCAGCAACTATTTTTTAACCCAAACTGGATGATACTTTCAGGTAATGATCAGTACACTAAGCTCACTTGGTTCCCCAAATTTCGTTCTTTTATGTTGAAGCGTTCGCTTCCAGTAACTGTTTGAATTTTGGCGTTTCACTCTGTTTTCTCCTATATTGATAGATGTATTTGGAACTCTAAACCAAACACGGTTTGTGCTAGCTTCTTGAAACTTGACACAGTAAAGCAGTTTCACGTTCTCGCTCTATGTTCTGTTTCCTCTTGATGTAGCACTCAGCAGTGACTGAGGAGAAACACTTTCATTGAAAGGGGTTGCCAAGCTTCCCAAAATTGCGAGTCTCCAGAAATCTCAGCAACTATTTTTTAACCCAAACTGGATGATACTTTCAGGTAATGATCAGTACACTAAGCTCACTTGGTTCCCCAAATTTCGTTCTTTTATGTTGAAGCGTTCGCTTCCAGTAACTGTTTGAATTTTGGCGTTTCACTCTGTTTTCTCCTATACTGACAGTTGTATTTGGAACTCTAAATCAAACACGGTTTGTGCTAGCTTCTTGAAACTTGACACAGTAAAGCAGTTTCACGTTCTATCTCTATGTTCTGTTTCCTCTGGATGTAGCACTCAGCAGTGACTGAGGAGAAACACTTTCATTTAAAGGGGTTGCCAAGCTTCCCAAAATTGCGAGTCTCCAGAAATCTCAGCAACTATTTTTTAACCCAAACTGGATGATACTTTCAGGTAATGATCAGTACACTAAGCTCACTTGGTTCCCCAAATTTCGTTCTTTTATGTTGAAGCGTTCGCTTCCAGTAACTGTTTGAATTTTGGCGTTTCACTCTGTTTTCTCCTATACTGACAGATGTATTTGGAACTCTAAATCAAACACGGTTTGTGCTAGCTTCTTGAAACTTGACACAGTAAAGCAGTTTCACGTTCTATCTCTATGTTCTGTTTCCTCTGGATGTAACCGTAAGCAGTGACTGGGGAGAAATACTTTCATTGACAGGGGTTGCCAAGCTTCCAGAAATTAGGAGTCTCCAGAAATCTCAGCAACTATGATTTCACCCAACCTGGATGATACTTTCAGGTAATGATCAGTACACTAAGCCCACTTGTTTCCCCAAATTTCGTTCTTCTATGTTGAAGCGTTCGTTTCCAGTAACAGTTTGAATTTTGGCGTTTCGCTCTGTTTTCTCCTATATTGATAGATGTATTTGGAACTCTAAACCAAACACGGTTTGTGCTAGCTTCTTGAAACTTGAAACAGTAAAGCAGTTTCACGTTCTATCTCTATGTTTTCTTTCCTCTTGATGTAGCACTCAGCAGTGACTGAGGAGAAACACTTTCATTGAAAGGGGTTGCCAAGCTTCCCAAAATTGCGAGTCTCTAGAAATCTCAGCAAACATTTTTGTACCCAACGTGGATGATACTTTCAGGTAATGATCAGTACACTAAGATCACTTCGTTCCCCAAATTTCGTTCTTCTATGTTGAAGCGTTCGCTTCCAGTAACAGTTTGAATTTTGGCCTTTCACTCTGTTTTCTCCTATATTGATAGATGTATTTGGAACTCTAAACCACACCCGGTTTGTGCTAGCTTCTTGAAACTTGACACAGTAAAGCAGTTTCACGTTCTATCTCTATGTTCTGTTTCCTCTTGATGTAGCACACAGCAGTGACTGAGGAGAAACACTTTCATTGAAAGGGGTTGCCAAGCTTCCAAAAATTACGATTCCCCAGAAATCTCAGCAACTATTTTTTCACCCAAACTGGATGATACTTTCAGGTAATGATGAGTACACTAAGCCCACTGGGTTCCCCAAATTTCGTTCTTCTATGTTGAAGCGTTCGTTTCCAGTAACAGTTTGAATTTTGGCGTTTCGCTCTGTTTTCTCCTATATTGATAGATGTATTTGCAACTCTAAACCAAACACGGTTTGTGCTAGCTTCTTGAAACTTGAAACAATAAAGCAGTTTCAAGTTCTATCTCTATGTTCTGTTTCCTCTTGATGTAGCCCTAAGCAGTGACTAAGGAGAAACACTTTCATTGAAAGGGGTTGCCAAGCTTCCCAAAATTGCGAGTCTCCAGAAATCTCAGCAACTATTTTTTAACCCAAACTGGATGATACTTTCAGGTAATGATCAGTACACTAAGCTCACTTGGTTCCCCAAATTTCGTTCTTTTATGTTGAAGCATTCGCTTCCAGTAACTGTTTGAATTTTGGCGTTTCACTCTGTTTTCTCCTATACTGACAGATGTATTTGGAACTCTAAATCAAACACGGTTTGTGCTAGCTTCTTGAAACTTGACACAGTAAAGCAGTTTCAAGTTCTAGCTCTATATTCTGTTTCCTCTGGATGTAGCCCTAAGCAGTGACTGGGGAGAAACACTTTCATTGAAAGGGGTTGCCAAGCTTCCAGAAATTACGAGTCTCCAGAAATCTCAGCAACTATGATTTCACCCAACCTGGATGATACTTTCAGGTAATGATCAGTACACTAAGCCCACTTGGTTCCCCAAATTTCGTTCTTCTATGTTGAAGCGTTCGTTTCCAGTAACAGTTTGAATTTTGGCGTTTCACTCTGTTTTCTCCTATATTGATAGACGTATTTGGAACTCTAAATCAAACACGGTTTGTGGTACCTTCTTCAAACTTGACACAGTAAAGCAGTTTCAAGTTCTAGCTCTATGTTCTGTTTCCTCTTGATGTAGCACTCAGCAGTGACTGAGGAGAAACACTTTCATTGAAAGGGGTTGCCATGCTTCCCAAAATTGCGAGTCTCCAGAAATCTCAGCAACTATTTTTTAACCCAAACTGGATGATACTTTCAGGTAATGATCAGTACACTAAGCCCACTTGGTTCCCCAAATTTCGTTCTTCTATGTTGAAGCGTTCGTTTCCAGTAACAGTTTGAATTTTGGCGTTTCACTCTGTTTTCTCCTATATTGATAGATGTATTTGGAACTCTAAATCAAACACGGTTTTGCTAGCTTCTTGAAACTTGACACAGTAAAGCAGTTTTACATTATATCTCTATTTTCTCTTTCCTCTTGATGTAGCACTCAGCAGTGACTGAGGAGAAACACTTTCATTGAAAGGGGTTGCCAAGCTCCCCAAAATTGCGAGTCTCCAGAAATCTCAGCAACTATTTTTTCACCCAAACTGGATGATACTTTCAGGTAATAATCAGTACACTAAGCTCACTTGGTTCCCCAAATTTCGTTCTTTTATGTTGAAGCGTTTGCTTCCAGTAACTGTTTGAATTTTGGCGTTTCACTCTGTTTTCTCCTATACTGACAGATGTATTTGGAACTCCAAATCAAACACGGTTTGTGCTACCTTCTTCAAACTTGACACAGTAAAGCAGTTTCACGTTCTATCTCTATGTTCTGTTTCCTCTGGATGTAGCCCTAAGCAGTGACTGGGGAGAAATACTTTCATTGACAGGGGTTGCCAAGCTTCCAGAAATTACGAGTCTCCAGAAATCTCAGCAACTATGATTTCACCCAACCTGGATGATACTTTCAGGTAATGATCAGTACACTAAGCCCACTTGGTTCCCCAAATTTCGTTCTTCTATGTTGAAGCGTTCGTTTCCAGTAAGAGTTTGAATTTTGGCGTTTCACTCTATTTTCTCCTATATTGATAGATGTATTTGGAACTCTAAATCAAACACGGTTTGTGCTACTTTCTTCAAACTTGACACAGTAAAGCAGTTTCAAGTTCTATCTCTATGTTCTGTCTCCTCTTGATGTAGCCCTAAGCAGTGACTGGGGAGAAACACTTTCATTGAAAGGGGTTGCCAAGCTTCCCAAAATTGCGAGTCTCCAGAAATCTCAGCAACTATTTTTTAACCCAAACTGGATGATACTTTCAGGTAATGATCAGTACACTAAGCCCACTTGGTTCCCCAAATTTCGTTCTTCTATGTTGAAGCGTTCGTTTCCAGTAACAGTTTGAATTTTGGCGTTTCACTCTGTTTTCTCCTATATTGATAGATGTATTTGGAACAATAAACCAAACACGGTTTGTGCTAGATTCTTGAAACTTGAAACAGTAAAGCAGTTTCACGTTCTATCTCTATGTTTTCTTTCCTCTTGATGTAGCACTCAGCAGTGACTGAGGAGAAACACTTTCATTGAAAGGGGTTGCCAAGCTTCCCAAAATTGCGAGTCTCTAGAAATCTCAGCAAACATTTTTGTACCCAACGTGGATGATACTTTCAGGTAATGATCAGTACACTAAGCTCACTTGGTTCCCCAAATTTCGTTCTTTTATGTTGAAGCGTTCGCTTCCAGTAACTGTTTGAATTTTGGCGTTTCACTCTGTTTTCTCCTATACTGACAGATGTATTTGGAACTCTAAATCAAACACGGTTTGTGCTAGCTTCTTGAAACTTGACACAGTAAAGCAGTATCACGTTCTATCTCTATGTTCTGTTTCCTCTGGATGTAGCCCTAAGCAGTGACTGGGGAAAAACACTTTCATTGAAAGGGGTTGCCAAGCTTCCAGGAATTACGAGTCTCCAGAAATCTCAGCAACTATGATTTCACCCAACCTGGATGATACTTTCAGGTAATGATCAGTACACTAAGCCCACTTGGTTCCCCAAATTTCGTTCTTCTATGTTGAAGCGTTCGTTTCCAGTAACAGTTTGAATTTTGGCGTTTCACTCTGTTTTCTCCTATATTGATAGATGTATTTGGAACTCTAAATCAAACACGGTTTGTGCTAGCTTCTTGAAACTTGACACAGTAAAGCAGTTTTACATTATATCTCTATTTTCTCTTTCCTCTTGATGTAGCACTCAGCAGTGACTGAGGAGAAACACTTTCATTGAAAGGGGTTGCCAAGCTCCCCAAAATTGCGAGTCTCCAGAAATCTCAGCAACTATTTTTTCACCCAAACTGGATGATACTTTCAGGTAATAATCAGTACACTAAGCTCACTTGGTTCCCCAAATTTCGTTCTTTTATGTTGAAGCGTTTGCTTCCAGTAACTGTTTGAATTTTGGCGTTTCACTCTGTTTTCTCCTATACTGACAGATGTATTTGGAACTCCAAATCAAACACGGTTTGTGCTACCTTCTTCAAACTTGACACAGTAAAGCAGTTTCACGTTCTATCTCTATGTTCTGTTTCCTCTGGATGTAGCCCTAAGCAGTGACTGGGGAGAAATACTTTCATTGACAGGGGTTGCCAAGCTTCCAGAAATTACGAGTCTCCAGAAATCTCAGCAACTATGATTTCACCCAACCTGGATGATACTTTCAGGTAATGATCAGTACACTAAGCCCACTTGGTTCCCCAAATTTCGTTCTTCTATGTTGAAGCGTTCGTTTCCAGTAAGAGTTTGAATTTTGGCGTTTCACTCTATTTTCTCCTATATTGATAGATGTATTTGGAACTCTAAATCAAACACGGTTTGTGCTACTTTCTTCAAACTTGACACAGTAAAGCAGTTTCAAGTTCTATCTCTATGTTCTGTCTCCTCTTGATGTAGCCCTAAGCAGTGACTGGGGAGAAACACTTTCATTGAAAGGGGTTGCCAAGCTTCCCAAAATTGCGAGTCTCCAGAAATCTCAGCAACTATTTTTTAACCCAAACTGGATGATACTTTCAGGTAATGATCAGTACACTAAGCCCACTTGGTTCCCCAAATTTCGTTCTTCTATGTTGAAGCGTTCGTTTCCAGTAACAGTTTGAATTTTGGCGTTTCACTCTGTTTTCTCCTATATTGATAGATGTATTTGGAACAATAAACCAAACACGGTTTGTGCTAGATTCTTGAAACTTGAAACAGTAAAGCAGTTTCACGTTCTATCTCTATGTTTTCTTTCCTCTTGATGTAGCACTCAGCAGTGACTGAGGAGAAACACTTTCATTGAAAGGGGTTGCCAAGCTTCCCAAAATTGCGAGTCTCTAGAAATCTCAGCAAACATTTTTGTACCCAACGTGGATGATACTTTCAGGTAATGATCAGTACACTAAGCTCACTTGGTTCCCCAAATTTCGTTCTTTTATGTTGAAGCGTTCGCTTCCAGTAACTGTTTGAATTTTGGCGTTTCACTCTGTTTTCTCCTATACTGACAGATGTATTTGGAACTCTAAATCAAACACGGTTTGTGCTAGCTTCTTGAAACTTGACACAGTAAAGCAGTTTCACGTTCTATCTCTATGTTCTGTTTCCTCTGGTTGTAGCCGTAAGCAGTGACTGGGGAGAAATACTTTCATTGACAGGGGTTGCCAAGCTTCCAGAAATTACGAGTCTCCAGAAATCTCAGCAACTATGATTTCACCCAACCTGGATGATACTTTCAGGTAATGATCAGTACACTAAGCCCACTTGGTTCCCCAAATTTCGTTCTTCTATGTTGAAGCGTTCGTTTCCAGTAACAGTTTGAATTTTGGCGTTTCACTCTATTTTCTCCTATATTGATAGATGTATTTGGAACTCTAAATAAAACACGGTTTGTGCTACCTTCTTCAAACTTGACACAGTAAAGCAGTTTCAAGTTCTATCTCTATGTTCTGTCTCCTCTTGATGTAGCCCTAAGCAGTGACTGGGGAGAAACACTTTCATTGAAAGGGGTTGCCAAGCTTCCAAAAATTACGAGTCTCCAGAAATCTCAGCATCTATTTTTTCACCCAAACTTGATGATACTTTCAGGTAATGATGAGTACGCTAAGCCCACTGGGTTCCCCAAATTTCGTTCTTCTATGTTGAAGCGTTCGTTTCCAGTAACAGTTTGAATTTTGGCGTTTCACTCTGTTTTCTCCTATATTGATAGATGTATTTGGAACTCTAAACCAAACACGGTTTGTGCTAGCTTCTTGAAACTTGACACAGTAAAGTAGTTTCACGTTCTATATCTATGTTCTGTTTCCTCTTGATGTAGCACTCAGCAGTGACTGAGGAGAAACACTTTCATTGAAAGGGGTTGCCAAGCTTCCCAAAATTGCGAGACTCCAGAAATCTCAGCAACTATTTTTTAACCCAAACTGGATGATACTTTCAGGTAATGATCAGTACACTAAGCCCACTTGGTTCCCCAAATTTCGTTCTTCTATGTTAAAGCGTTCGTTTCCAGTAACAGTTTGAATTTTGGCGTTTCACTCTGTTTTCTCCTATATTGATACATGTATTTGGAACTCTAAACCAAACACGGTTTGTGCTAGCTTCTTGAAACTTGACACAGTAAAGCAGTTTCACGTTCTATCTCTATGTTCTGTTTCCTTTTGATGTAGCACTCAGCAGTGACTGAGGAGAAACACTTTCATTGAAAGGGGTTGCCAAGCTTCCCAACATTGCGAGTCTCCAGAAATCTCAGCAACTATTTTTTAACCCAAACTGGATGATACTTTCAGGTAATGATCAGTACACTAAGCCCACTTGGTTCCCCAAATTTCGTTCTTCTATGTTGAAGCGTTCGTTTCCAGTAACAGTTTGAATTTTGGCGTTTCGCTCTGTTTTCTCCTATATTGATAGATGTATTTGCAACTCTAAACCAAACACGGTTTGTGCTAGCTTCTTGAAACTTGACACAATAAAGCAGTTTCAAGTTCTATCTCTATGTTCTGTTTCCTCTTGATGTAGCCCTAAGCAGTGACTGGGGAGAAACACTTACATTGAAAGGGGTTGCCAAGCTTCCAGAAATTACGAGTCTCCAGAAATCTCAGCAACTATGATTTCACCCAAACTGGATGATACTTTCAGGTAATGATCAGTACACTAAGCCCACTTGGTTCCCCAAATTTCGTTCTTCTATGTTGAAGCGTTCGTTTCCAGTAACAGTTTGAATTTTGGCGTTTCACTCTGTTTTCTCCTATATTGATAGACGTATTTGGAACTCTAAATCAAACACGGTTTGTGCTACCTTCTTCAAACTTGACACAGTAAAGCAGTTTCAAGTTCTAGCTCTATGTTCTGTTTCCTCTTGATGTAGCACTCAGCAGTGACTGAGGAGAAACACTTTCATTGAAAGGGGTTGCCAAGCTTCCCAAAATTGCGAGTCTCCAGAAATCTCAGCAACTATTTTTTAACCCAAACTGGATGATACTTTCAGGTAATGATCAGTACACTAAGCTCACTTGGTTCCCCAAATTTCCTTCTTTTATGTTGAAGCGTTCGCTTCCAGTAACTGTTTGAATTTTGGCGTTTCACTCTGTTTTCTCCTATACTGACAGATGTATTTGGAACTCTAAATCAAACACGGTTTGTGCTAGCTTCTTGAAACTTGACACAGTAAAGCAGTATCAAGTTCTATTTCTATGTTCTGTTTCCTCTGGATGTAGCCCTAAGCAGTGACTGGGGAGAAACACTTTCATTGAAAGGGGTTGCCAAGCTTCCAGAAATTACGAGTCTCCAGAAATCTCAGCAACTATGATTTCACCCAACCTGGATGATACTTTCAGGTAATGATCAGTACACTAAGCCCACTTGGTTCCCCAAATTTCGTTCTTCTATGTTGAAGCGTTCGTTTCCAGTAAGAGTTTGAATTTTGGCGTTTCACTCTATTTTCTCCTATATTGATAGATGTATTTGGAACTCTAAATCAAACACGGTTTGTGCTACCTTCTTCAAACTTGACACAGTAAAGCAGTTTCAAGTTCTATCTCTATGTTCTGTCTCCTCTTGATGTAGCCCTAAGCAGTGACTGGGGAGAAACACTTTCATTGAAAGGGGTTGCCAAGCTTCCAAAAATTACGAGTCTCCAGAAATCTCAGCATCTATTTTTTCACCCAAACTTGATGATACTTTCAGGTAATGATGAGTACGCTAAGCCCACTGGGTTCCCCAAATTTCGTTCTTCTATGTTGAAGCGTTCGTTTCCAGTAACAGTTTGAATTTTGGCGTTTCACTCTGTTTTCTCCTATATTGATACATGTATTTGGAACTCTAAACCAAACACGGTTTGTGCTAGCTTCTTGAAACTTGACACAGTAAAGCAGTTTCACGTTCTATCTCTATGTTCTGTTTCCTCTTGATGTAGCACTCAGCAGTGACTGAGGAGAAACACTTTCATTGAAAGGGGTTGCCAAGCTTCCCAAAATTGCGAGTCTCCAGAAATCTCAGCAACTATTTTTTAACCCAAACTGGATGATACTTTCAGGTAATGATCAGTACACTAAGCCCACTTGGTTCCCCAAATTTCGTTCTTCTATGTTAAAGCGTTCGTTTCCAGTAACAGTTTGAATTTTGGCGTTTCACTCTGTTTTCTCCTATATTGATACATGTATTTGGAACTCTAAACCAAACACGGTTTGTGCTAGCTTCTTGAAACTTGACACAGTAAAGCAGTTTCACGTTCTATCTCTATGTTCTGTTTCCTCTTGATGTAGCACTCAGCAGTGACTGAGGAGAAACACTTTCATTGAAAGGGGTTGCCAAGCTTCCCAAAATTGCGAGTCTCCAGAAATCTCAGCAACTATTTTTTAACCCAAACTGGATGATACTTTCAGGTAATGATCAGTACACTAAGCTCACTTGGTTCCCCAAATTTCGTTCTTTTATGTTGAAGCGTTCGCTTCCAGTAACTGTTTGAATTTTGGCGTTTCACTCTGTTTTCTCCTATACTGACAGATGTATTTGGAACTCTAAATCAAACACGGTTTGTGCTACCTTCTTCAAACTTGACACAGTAAAGCAATTTCACGTTCTATCTCTATGTTCTGTTTCCTCTGGATGTAGCCATAAGCAGTGACTGGGGAAAAATACTTTCATTGACAGGGGTTGCCAAGCTTCCAGAAATTACGAGTCTCCAGAAATCTCAGCAACTATGATTTCACCCAACCTGGATGATACTTTCAGGTAATGATCAGTACACTAAGCCCACTTGTTTCCCCAAATTTCGTTCTTCTATGTTGAAGCGTTCGTTTCCAGTAACAGTTTGAATTTTGGCGTTTCGCTCTGTTTTCTCCTATATTGATAGATGTATTTGGAAATCTAAACCAAACACGGTTTGTGCTAGCTTCTTGAAACTTGACACAGTAAAGCAGTTTTACGTTCTATCTCTATGTTCTGTTTCCTCTTGATGTAGCACTCAGCAGTGACTGAGGAGAAACACTTTCATTGAAAGGGGTTGCCTAGCTTCCCAAAATTGCGAGTCTCTAGAAATCTCAGCAAACAGTTTTTCACCCAAAGTGGATGATACTTTCAGGAAATGATCAGTACACTAAGCTCACTTGGTTACACAAATTTCGTTCTTCTATGTTGAAGCGTTCGTTTCCAGTAACAGTTTGAATTTTGGCGTTTTACTCTGTTTTCTCCTATATTGATAGATGTATTTGGAACTCTAAATCAAACACGGTTTGTGCTAGCTTCTTGAAACTTGACACAATAAAGCAGTTTCAAGTTCTATCTCTATGTTCTGTCTCCTCTTGATGTAGCCCTAAGCAGTGACTGGGGAGAAACACTTTCATTGAAAGGGGTTGCCAAGCTTCCAAAAATTACGAGTCTCCAGAAATCTCAGCAACTATTTTTTCACCCAAACTGGATGATACTTTCAGGTAATGATCAGTACACTAAGCTCACTTGGTTCCCCAAATTTCTTTCTTTTATGATGAAGCGTTCGCTTCCAGTAACTGTTTGAATTTTTGCGTTTCACTCTGTTTTCTCCTATACTGACAGATGTATTTGGAACTCTAAATCAAACACGGTTTGTGCTAGCTTCTTGAAACTTGACACAGTAAAGCAGTTTCACGTTCTATCTCTATATTTTGTTTCCTCTTGCTGTAGCCCTAAGCAGTGACTGAGGAGAAACACTTTCATTGAAAGGGGTTGCCAAGCTTCCCAAAACTGCGAGTCTCCAGAAATCTCAGCAACTATGATTTCACCCAAACTGGATGATACTTTCAGGTAATGATCAGTACACTAAGCCCACTTGGTTCCCCAAATTTCGTTCTTCTATGTTGAAGCGTTCGTTTCCAGTAACAGTTTGAATTTTGGCGTTTCACTCTGTTTTCTCCTATATTGATAGATGTATTTGGAACTCTAAACCAAACACGGTTTGTGCTAGCTTCTTGAAACTTGAAACAGTAAAGCAGTTTCACGTTCTATCTCTATGTTTTCTTTCCTCTTGATGTAGCACTCAGCAGTGACTGAGGAGAAACACTTTCATTGAAAGGGGTTGCCAAGCTTCCCAAAATTGCGAGTCTCTAGAAATCTCAGCAAACATTTTTGTACCCAACGTGGATGATACTTTCAGGTAATGATCAGTACACTAAGCTCACTTCGTTCCCCAAATTTCGTTCTTCTATGTTGAAGCGTTCGTTTCCAGTAACAGTTTGAATTTTGGCGTTTCACTCTGTTTTCTCCTATATTGATAGATGTATTTGGAACTCTAAATCAAACACGGTTTGTGCTAGCTTCTTGAAACTTGACACAGTAAAGCAGTTTCAATTTTTATCTCTATGTTCTGTTTTCTCTTGATGTAGCCCTAAGCAGTGACTGGGGAGAAATACTTTCATTGACAGGGGTTGCCAAGCTTCCAGAAATTACGAGTCTCCAGAAATCTCAGCAACTATGATTTCACCCAAACTGGATGATACTTTCAGGTAATGATCAGTACACTGAGCCCACTTGGATCCCCAAATTTCGTACTTCTATGTTGAAGCGTTCGTTTCCAGTAACAGTTTGAATTTTGGCCTTTCACTCTGTTTTCTCCTATATTGATAGATGTATTTGCAACTCTAAACCAAACACGGTTTGTGCTAGCTTCTTGAAACTTGACACAATAAAGCAGTTTCAAGTTCTATCTCTATGTTCTGTTTCCTCTTGATGTAGCCCTAAGCAGTGACTGGGGAGAAACACTTACATTGAAAGGGGTTGCCAAGCTTCCAGAAATTACGAGTCTCCAGAAATCTCAGCAACTATGATTTCACCCAAACTGGATGATACTTTCAGGTAATGATCAGTACACTAAGCCCACTTGGTTCCCCAAATTTCGTTCTTCTATGTTGAAGCGTTCGTTTCCAGTAACAGTTTGAATTTTGGCGTTTCACTCTGTTTTCTCCTATATTGATAGACGTATTTGGAACTCTAAATCAAACACGGTTTGTGCTACCTTCTTCAAACTTGACACAGTAAAGCAGTTTCAAGTTCTAGCTCTATGTTCTGTTTCCTCTTGATGTAGCACTCAGCAGTGACTGAGGAGAAACACTTTCATTGAAAGGGGTTGCCAAGCTTCCCAAAATTGCGAGTCTCCAGAAATCTCAGCAACTATTTTTTAACCCAAACTGGATGATACTTTCAGGTAATGATCAGTACACTAAGCTCACTTGGTTCCCCAAATTTCCTTCTTTTATGTTGAAGCGTTCGCTTCCAGTAACTGTTTGAATTTTGGCGTTTCACTCTGTTTTCTCCTATACTGACAGATGTATTTGGAACTCTAAATCAAACACGGTTTGTGCTAGCTTCTTGAAACTTGACACAGTAAAGCAGTATCAAGTTCTATTTCTATGTTCTGTTTCCTCTGGATGTAGCCCTAAGCAGTGACTGGGGAGAAACACTTTCATTGAAAGGGGTTGCCAAGCTTCCAGAAATTACGAGTCTCCAGAAATCTCAGCAACTCTGATTTCACCCAACCTGGATGATACTTTCAGGTAATGATCAGTACACTAAGCCCACTTGTTTCCCCAAATTTCGTTCTTCTATGTTGAAGCATTCGTTTCCAGTAACAGTTTGAATTTTGGCGTTTCGCTCTGTTTTCTCCTATATTGATAGATGTATTTGGAACTCTAAACCAAACACGGTTTGTGCTAGCTTCTTGAAACTTGACACAGTAAAGCAGTTTTACGTTCTATCTCTATGTTCTGTTTCCTCTTGATGTAGCACTCAGCAGTGACTGAGGAGAAACACTTTCATTGAAAGGGGTTGCCAAGCTTCCCAAAATTGCGAGTCTCCAGAAATCTCAGCAACTATTTTTTCACCCAAACTGGATGATACTTTCAGGTAATGATCAGTAAACTAAGCTCACTTGTTTCCCCAAATTTCGTTCTTCTATGTTGAAGCGTTCGTTTCCAGTAAGAGTTTGAATTTTGGCGTTTCACTCTATTTTCTCCTATATTGATAGATGTATTTGGAACTCTAAATCAAACACGGTTTGTGCTACCTTCTTCAAACTTGACACAGTAAAGCAGTTTCAAGTTCTAGCTCTATGATCTGTTTCCTCTTGATGTAGCACTCAGCAGTGACTGAGGAGAAACACTTTCATTGAAAGGGGTTGCCAAGTTTCCCAAAACTGCGAGTCTCCAGAAATCTCAGCAACTATTTTTTCACCCAAACTGGATGATACTTTCAGGTAATGATCAGTACACTAAGCTCACTTCGTTCCCCAAATTTCGTTCTTCTATGTTGAAGCGTTCGTTTCCAGTAACAGTTTGAATTTTGGCGTTTCACTCTGTTTTCTCCTATATTGATAGATGTATTTGGAACTCTAAATCAAACACGGTTTGTGCTAGCTTCTTGAAACTTGACACAGTAAAGCAGTTTCAAGTTCTATCTCTATGTTCTGTTTTCTCTTGATGTAGCCCTAAGCAGTGACTGGGGAGAAACACTTTCATTGAAGGGGTTGCCAAGCTTCCCAAAATTGCGAGTCTCCAGAAATCTCAGCAACTATTTTTTCACCCAAACTGGATGATACTTTCAGGTAATGATCAGTACACTGAGCCCACTTGGATCCCCAAATTTCGTTCTTCTATGTTGAAGCGTTCGTTTCCAGTAACAGTTTGAATTTTGGCCTTTCACTCTGTTTTCTCCTATATTGATAGATGTATTTGGAACTCTAAACCACACCCGGTCTGTGCTAGCTTCTTGAAACTTGACACAGTAAAGCAGTTTCACGTTCTATCTCTATGTTCTGTTTCCTCTTGATGTAGCACACAGCAGTGACTGAGGAGAAACACTATCATTGAAAGGGGTTGCCAAGCTTCCAAAAATTACGAATCCCCAGAAATCTCAGCAACTATTTTTTCACCCAAACTGGATGATACTTTCAGGTAATGATGAGTACACTAAGCCCACTGGGTTCCCCAAATTTCGTTCTTCTATGTTGAAGCGTTCGTTTCCAGTAACAGTTTGAATTTTGGTGTTTCTCTCTGTTTTCTCCTATATTGATAGATGTATTTGCAACTCTAAACCAAACACGGTTTGTGCTAGCTTCTTGAAACTTGACACAATAAAGCAGTTTCAAGTTCTATCTCTATGTTCTGTTTCCTCTCGATGTAGCCCTAAGCAGTGACTGGGGAGAAACACTTACATTGAAAGGGGTTGCCAAGCTTCCAGAAATTACGAGTCTCCAGAAATCTCAGCAACTATGATTTCACCCAAACTGGATGATACTTTCAGGTAATGATCAGTACACTAAGCCCACTTGGTTCCCCAAATTTCGTTCTTCTATGTTGAAGCGTTCGTTTCCAGTAACAGTTTGAATTTTGGCGTTTCACTCTGTTTTCTCCTATATTGATAGATGTATTTGGAACTCTCAACCAAACACGGTTTGTGCTAGCTTCTTGAATCTTGACACAGTAAAGCAGTTTCACGTTCTAGCTCTATGTTTTCTTTCCTCTTGATGTAGCACTCAGCAGTGACTGAGGAGAAACACTTTCATTGAAAGGGGTTGCCAAGCTTCCCAAAATTGCGAGTTTCTAGAAATCTCAGCAAACATTTTTGTACCCAACGTGGATGATACTTTCAGGTAATGATCAGTACACTAAGCTCACTTCGTTCCTCAAATTTCGTTCTTCTATGTTGAAGCGTTCGTTTCCAGTAACAGTTTGAATTTTGGCGTTTCACTCTGTTTTCTCCTATATTGATAGATGTATTTGGAACTCTAAATCAAACACGGTTTGTGCTAGCTTCTTGAAACTTGACACAGTAAAGCAGTATCACATTCTATCTCTATGTTCTGTTTCCTCTGGATGTAGCCCTAAGCAGTGACTGGGGAGAAACACTTTCATTGAAAGGGGTTGCCAAGCTTCCAGAAATTACGAGTCTCCAGAAATCTCAGCAACTATGATTTCACCCAACCTGGATGATACTTTCAGGTAATGATCAGTACACTAAGCCCACTTGGTTCCCCAAATTTCGTTCTTCTATGTTGAAGCGTTCGTTTCCAGTAACAGTTTGAATTTTGGCGTTTCACTCTGTTTTCTCCTATATTGATAGATGTATTTGGAACTCTAAATCAAACACGGTTTGTGCTAGCTTCTTGAAACTTGACACAGTAAAGCAGTTTTACGTTCTATCTCTATTTTCTCTTTCCTCTTGATGTAGCACTCAGCAGTGACTGAGGAGAAACACTTTCATTGAAAGGGGTTGCCAAGCTCCCCAAAATTGCGAGTCTCCAGAAATCTCAGCAACTATTTTTTCACCCAAACTGGATGATACTTTCAGGTAATAATCAGTACACTAAGCTCACTTGGTTCCCCAAATTTCGTTCTTTTATGTTGAAGCGTTCGCTTCCAGTAACTGTTTGAATTTTGGCGTTTCACTCTGTTTTCTCCTATACTGACAGATGTATTTGGAACTCTAAATCAAACACGGTTTGTGCTAGCTTCTTGAAACTTGACACAGTAAAGCAGTTTCACGTTCTATCTCTATGTTCTGTTTCCTCTGGATGTAGCCCTAAGCAGTGACTGGGGAGAAATACTTTCATTGGCAGGGGTTGCCAAGCTTCCAGAAATTACGAGTCTCCAGAAATCTCAGCAACTATGATTTCACCCAACCTGGATGATACTTTCAGGTAATGATCAGTACACTAAGCCCACTTGTTTCCCCAAATTTCGTTCTTCTATGTTGAAGCGTTCGTTTCCAGTAAGAGTTTGAATTTTGGCGTTTCACTCTATTTTCTCCTATATTGATAGATGTATTTGGAACTCTAAATCAAACACGGTTTGTGCTACCTTCTTCAAACTTGACACAGTAAAGCAGTTTCAAGTTCTAGCTCTATGATCTGTTTCCTCTTGATGTAGCACTCAGCAGTGACTGAGGAGAAACACTTTCATTGAAAGGGGTTGCCAAGCTTCCCAAAATTGCGAGTCTCCAGAAATCTCAGCAACTATTTTTTAACCCAAACTGGATGATACTTTCAGGTAATGATCAGTACACTAAGCTCACTTGGTTCCCCAAATTTCGTTCTTTTATGTTGAAGCGTTCGCTTCCAGTAACTGTTTGAATTTTGGCGTTTCACTCTGTTTTCTCCTATATTGATAGATGTATTTGGAACTCTAAACCACACCCGGTTTGTGCTAGCTTCTTGAAACTTGACACAGTAAAGCAGTTTCACGTTCTATCTCTATGTTCTGTTTCCTCTGGATGTAGCCCTAAGCAGTGACTGGGGAGAAACACTTTCATTGAAAGGGGTTGCCAAGCTTCCAGAAATTACGAGTCTCCAGAAATCTCAGCAACTATGATTTCACCCAACCTGGATGATACTTTCAGGTAATGATCAGTACACTAAGCCCACTTGGTTCCCCAAATTTCGTTCTTCTATGTTGAAGCGTTCGTTTCCAGTAACAGTTTGAATTTTGGCGTTTCACTCTGTTTTCTCCTATATTGATAGATGTATTTGGAACTCTAAATCAAACACGGTTTGTGCTAGCTTCTTGAAACTTGACACAGTAAAGCAGTTTTACGTTCTATCTCTATTTTCTCTTTCCTCTTGATGTAGCACTCAGCAGTGACTGAGGAGAAACACTTTCATTGAAAGGGGTTGCCAAGCTCCCCAAAATTGCGAGTCTCCAGAAATCTCAGCAACTATTTTTTCACCCAAACTGGATGTTACATTCAGGTAATAATCAGTACACTAAGCTCACTTGGTTCCCCAAATTTCGTTCTTTTATGTTGAAGCGTTCGCTTCCAGTAACTGTTTGAATTTTGGCGTTTCACTCTGTTTTCTCCTATACTGACAGATGTATTTGGAACTCTAAATCAAACACGGTTTGTGCTAGCTTCTTGAAACTTGACACAGTAAAGCAGTTTCACGTTCTATCTCTATGTTCTGTTTCCTCTGGATGTAGCCCTAAGCAGTGACTGGGGAGAAATACTTTCATTGACAGGGGTTGCCAAGCTTCCAGAAATTACGAGTCTCCAGAAATCTCAGCAACTATGATTTCACCCAACCTGGATGATACTTTCAGGTAATGATCAGTACACTAAGCTCACTTCGTTCCCCAAATTTCGTTCTTCTATGTTGAAGCGTTCGTTTCCAGTAAGAGTTTGAATTTTGGCGTTTCACTCTATTTTCTCCTATATTGATAGATGTATTTGGAACTCTAAATCAAACACGGTTTGTGCTACCTTCTTCAAACTTGACACAGTAAAGCAGTTTCAAGTTCTAGCTCTATATTCTGTTTCCTCTTGATGTAGCACTCAGCAGTGACTGAGGAGAAACACTTTCATTGAAAGTGGTTGCCAAGATTCCCAAAATTGCGAGTCTCCAGAAATCTCAGCAACTATTTTTTAACCCAAACTGGATGATACTTTCAGGTAATGATCAGTACACTAAGCTCACTTGGTTCCCCAAATTACGTTCTTTTATGTTGAAGCGTTCGCTTCCAGTAACTGTTTGAAATTTGGCGTTTCACTCTGTTTTCTCCTATATTGATAGATGTATTTGGAACTCTAAACCACACCCGGTTTGTGCTAGCTTCTTGAAACTTGACACAGTAAAGCAGTTTCACGTTCTATCTCTATGTTCTGTTTCCTCTTGATGTAGCACACAGCAGTGACTGAGGAGAAACACTTTCATTGAAAGGGGTTGCCAAGCTTCCAAAAATTACGATTCCCCAGAAATCTCAGCAACTATTTTTTCACCCAAACTGGATGTTACTTTCAGGTAATGATGAGTACACTAAGCCCAGTGGGTTCCCCAAATTTCGTTCTTCTATGTTGAAGCATTCGTTTCCAGTAACAGTTTGAATTTTGGCGTTTCGCTCTGTTTTCTCCTATATTGATAGATGTATTTGCAACTCTAAACCAAACACGGTTTGTGCTAGCTTCTTGAAACTTGACACAATAAAGCAGTTTCAAGTTCTATCTCTATGTTCTGTTTCCTCTTGATGTAGCCCTAAGCAGTGACTGGGGAGAAACACTTACATTGAAAGGGGTTGCCAAGCTTCCAGAAATTACGAGTCTCCAGAAATCTCAGCAACTATGATTTCACCCAAACTGGATGATACTTTCAGGTAATGATCAGTACACTAAGCCCACTTGGTTCCCCAAATTTCGTTCTTCTATGTTGAAGCGTTCGTTTCCAGTAACAGTTTGAATTTTGGCGTTTCACTCTGTTTTCTCCTATATTGATAGACGTATTTGGAACTCTAAATCAAACACGGTTTGTGCTACCTTCTTCTAACTTGACACAGTAAAGCAGTTTCAAGTTCTAGCTCTATGTTCTGTTTCCTCTTGATGTAGCACTCAGCAGTGACTGAGGAGAAACACTTTCATTGAAAGGGGTTGCCAAGCTTCCCAAAATTGCGAGTCTCCAGAAATCTCAGCAACTATTTTTTAACCCAAACTGGATGATACTTTCAGGTAATGATCAGTACACTAAGCTCACTTGGTTCCCCAAATTTCAATCTTTTATGTTGAAGCGTTCGCTTCCAGTAACTGTTTGAATTTTGGCGTTTCACTCTGTTTTCTCCTATACTGACAGATGTATTTGGAACTCTAAATCAAACACGGTTTGTGCTAGCTTCTTGAAACTTGACACAGTAAAGCAGTATCACGTTCTATCTCTATGTTCTGTTTCCTCTGGATGTAGCCCTAAGCAGTGACTGGGGAGAAACACTCATTGAAAGGGGTTGCCAAGCTTCCAGAAATTACGAGTCTCCAGAAATCTCAGCAACTATGATTTCACCCAACCTAGATGATACTTTCAGGTAATGATCAGTACACTAAGCCCACTTGTTTCCCCAAATTTCGTTCTTCTATGTTGAAGCGTTCGTTTCCAGTAACAGTTTGAATTTTGGCGTTTCGCTCTGTTTTCTCCTATATTGATAGATGTATTTGGAACTCTAAACCAAACACGGTTTGTGCTAGCTTCTTGAAACTTGACACAGTAAAGCAGTTTTACGTTCTATCTCTATGTTCTGTTTCCTCTTGATGTAGCACTCAGCAGTGACTGAGGAGAAACACTTTAATTGAAAGGGGTTGCCAAGCTTCCCAAAATTGCGAGTCTCCAGAAATCTCAGCAACTATTTTTTCACACAAACTGGATGATACTTTCAGGTAATGATCAGTACACTAAGCTCACTTGGTTCCCCAAATTTCGTTCTTTTATGTTGAAGCGTTCGCTTCCAGTAACTGTTTGAATTTTGGCGTTTCACTCTGTTTTCTCCTATACTGACATATGTATTTGGAACTAAATCAAACACGGTTTGTGCTAGCTTCTTGAAACTTGACACAGTAAAGCAGTTTCACGTTCTATCTCTATGTTCTGTTTCCTCTGGATGTAGCCCTAAGCAGTGACTGGGGAGAAATACTTTCATTGACAGGGGTTGCCAAGCTTCCAGAAATTACGAGTCTCCAGAAATCTCAGCAACTATGATTTCACCCAACCTGGATGATACTTTCAGGTAATGATCAGTACACTAAGCCCACTTGGTTCCCCAAATTTCGTTCTTCTATGTTGAAGCGTTCGTTTCCAGTAAGAGTTTGAATTTTGGCGTTTCACTCTATTTTCTCCTATATTGATAGATGTATTTGGAACTCTAAATCAAACACGGTTTGTGCTACCTTCTTCAAACTTGACACAGTAAAGCAGTTTCAAGTTTAGCTCTATGTTCTGTTTCCTCTTGATGTAGCACTCAGCAGTGACTGAGGAGAAACACTTTCATTGAAAGGGGTTGCCAAGCTTCCCAAAATTGTGAGTCTCCAGAAATCTCAGCAACTATTTTTTCACCCAAACTGGATGATACTTTCAGGTAATGATCAGTACACTAAGCTCACTTGGTTCCCCAAATTTCGTTCTTTTATGTTGAAGCGTTCGCTTCCAGTAACTGTTTGAATTTTGGCATTTCACTCTGTTTTCTCCTATATTGATAGATGTATTTGGAACTCTAAACCAAACTCGGTTTGTGCTAGCTTCTTGAAACTTGAAACAGTAAAGCAGTTTCACGTTCTAGCTCTATGTTTTCTTTCCTCTTGATGTAGCACTCAGCAGTGACTGAGGAGAAACACTTTCATTGAAAGGGGTTGCCAAGCTTCCCAAAATTGCGAGTCTCTAGAAATCTCAGCAAACATTTTTGTACCCAACGTGGATGATACTTTCAGGTAATGATCAGTACACTAAGCTCACTTCGTTCTCCAAATTTCGTTCTTCTATGTTGAAGCGTTCGTTTCCAGTAACAGTTTGAATTTTGGCGTTTCACTCTGTTTTCTCCTATATTGATCGATGTATTTGGAACTCTAAATCAAACACGGTTTGTGCTAGCTTCTTGAAACTTGACACAGTAAAGCAGTTTCAAGTTCTATCTCTATGTTCTGTTTTCTCTTGATGTAGCCCTAAGCAGTGACTGGGGAGAAACACTTTCATTGAAAGGGGTTGCCAAGCTTCCCAAAATTGCGAGTCTCCAGAAATCTCAGCAACTATTTTTTCACCCAAACTGGATGATACTTTCAGGTAATGATCAGTACACTGAGCCCACTTGGATCCCCAAATTTCGTTCTTCTATGTTGAAGCGTTCGTTTCCAGTAACAGTTTGAATTTTGGCCTTTCACTCTGTTTTCTCCTATATTGATAGATGTATTTGGAACTCTAAACCACACCCGGTTTGTGCTAGCTTCTTGAAACTTGACACAGTAAAGCAGTTTCACTTTCTATCTCTATGTTCTGTTTCCTCTTGATGTAGCACACAGCAGTGACTGAGGAGAAACACTTTCATTGAAAGGGGTTGCCAAGCTTCCAAAAATTACGATTCCCCAGAAATCTCAGCAACTATTTTTTCACCCAAACTGGATGATACTTTCAGGTAATGATGAGTACACTAAGCCCACTGGGTTCCCCAAATTTCGTTCTTCTATGTTGAAGCGTTCGTTTCCAGTAACAGTTTGAATTTTGGCGTTTCGCTCTGTTTTCTCCTATATTGATAGATGTATTTGCAACTTTAAACCAAACACGGTTTGTGCTAGCTTCTTGAAACTTGACACAATAAAGCAGTTTCAAGTTCTATCTCTATGTTCTGTTTCCTCTTGATGTAGCCCTAAGCAGTGACTGGGGAGAAACACTTACATTGAAAGGGGTTGCCAAGCTTCCAGAAATTATGAGTCTCCAGAAATCTCAGCAACTATGATTTCACCCAAACTGGATGATACTTTCAGGTAATGATCAGTACACTAAGCCCACTTGGTTCCCCAAATTTCGTTCTTCTATGTTGAAGCGTTCGTTTCCAGTAACAGTTTGAATTTTGGCGTTTCACTCTGTTTTCTCCTATATTGATAGACGTATTTGGAACTCTAAATCAAACACGGTTTGTGCTACCTTCTTCAAACTTGACACAGTAAAGCAGTTTCAAGTTCTAGCTCTATGTTCTGTTTCCTCTTGATGTAGCACTCAGCAGTGACTGAGGAGAAACACTTTCATTGAAAGGGGTTGCCAAGCTTCCCAAAATTGCGAGTCTCCAGAAATCTCAGCAACTATTTTTTAACCCAAACTGGATGATACTTTCAGGTAATGATCAGTACACTAAGCTCACTTGGTTCCCCAAATTTCGTTCTTTTATGTTGAAGCGTTCGCTTCCAGTAACTGTTTGAATTTTGGCGTTTCACTCTGTTTTCTCCTATACTGACAGATGTATTTGGAACACTAAATCAAACACGGTTTGTGCTAGCTTCTTGAAACTTGACACAGTAAAGCAGTATCACGTTCTATCTCTATGTTCTGTTTCCTCTGGATGTAGACCTAAGCAGTGACTGGGGAGAAACACTTTCATTGAAAGGGGTTGCCAAGCTTCCAGAAATTACGAGTCTCCAGAAATCTCAGCAACTATGATTTCACCCAACCTGGATGATACTTTCAGGTAATGATCAGTACACTAAGCCCACTTGGTTCCCCAAATTTCGTTCTTCTATGTTGAAGCGTTCGTTTCCAGTAACAGTTTGAATTTTGGCGTTTCATTCTGTTTTCTCCTATATTGATAGATGTATTTGGAACTCTAAACCAAACACGGTTTGTGCTAGCTTCTTGAAACTTGAAACAGTAAAGCAGTTTCACGTTCTAGCTCTATGTTTTCTTTCCTCTTGATGTAGCACTCAGCAGTGACTGAGGAGAAACACTTTCATTGAAAGGGGTTGCCAAGCTTCCCAAAATTGCGAGTCTCTAGAAATCTCAGCAAACATTTTTGTACCCAACGTGGATGATACTTTCAGGTAATGATCAGTACACTAAGCTCACTTCGTTCCCCAAATTTCGTTCTTCTATGTTGAAGCGTTCGTTTCCAGTAACAGTTTGAATTTTGGCGTTTCACTCTGTTTTCTCCTATATTGATAGATGTATTTGGAACTCTAAATCAAACACGGTTTGTGCTAGCTTCTTGAAACTTGACACAGTAAAGCAGTATCACGTTCTATCTCTATGTTCTGTTTCCTCTGGATGTAGCCCTAAGCAGTGACTGGGGAGAAACACTTTCATTGAAATGGGTTGCCAAGCTTCCAGAAATTACGAGTCTCCAGAAATCTCAGCAACTATGATTTCACCCAACCTGGATGATACTTTCAGGTAATGATCAGTACACTAAGCCCACTTGGTTCCCCAAATTTCGTTCTTCTATGTTGAAGCGTTCGTTTCCAGTAACAGTTTGAATTTTGGCGTTTCACTCTGTTTTCTCCTATATTGATAGATGTATTTGGAACTCTAAATCAAACACGGTTTGTGCTAGCTTCTTGAAACTTGACACAGTAAAGCAGTTTTACGTTCTATCTCTATTTTCTCTTTCCTCTTGATATAGCACTCAGCAGTGACTGAGGAGAAACACTTTCATTGAAAGGGGTTGCCAAGCTCCCCAAAATTGCGAGTCTCCAGAAATCTCAGCAACTATTTTTTCACCCAAACTGGATGATACTTTCAGGTAAAAATCAGTACACTAAGCTCACTTGGTTCCCCAAATTTCGTTCTTTTATGTTGAAGCGTTCGCTTCCAGTAACTGTTTGAATTTTGGCGTTTCACACTGTTTTCTCCTATTCGGACAGATGTATTTGGAACTCTAAATCAAACACGGTTTGTGCTAGCTTCTTGAAACTTGACACAGTAAAGCAGTTTCACGTTCTATCTCTATGTTCTGTTTCCTCTGGATGTAGCCCTAAGCAGTGACTGGGGAGAAATACTTTCATTGACAGGGGTTGCCAAGCTTCCAGAAATTACGAGTCTCCAGAAATCTCAGCAACTATGATTTCACCCAACCTGGATGATACTTTCAGGTAATGATCAGTACACTAAGCCCACTTGGTTCCCCAAATTTCGTTCTTCTATGTTGAAGCGTTCGTTTCCAGTAAGAGTTTGAATTTTGGCGTTTCACTCTATTTTCTCCTATATTGATAGATGTATTTGGAACTCTAAATCAAACACGGTTTGTGCTACCTTCTTCAAACTTGACACAGTAAAGCAGTTTCAAGTTTAGCTCTATGTTCTGTTTCCTCTTGATGTAGCACTCAGCAGTGACTGAGGAGAAACACTTTCATTGAAAGGGGTTGCCAAGCTTCCCAAAATTGTGAGTCTCCAGAAATCTCAGCAACTATTTTTTCACCCAAACTGGATGATACTTTCAGGTAATGATCAGTACACTAAGCTCACTTGGTTCCCCAAATTTCGTTCTTTTATGTTGAAGCGTTCGCTTCCAGTAACTGTTTGAATTTTGGCATTTCACTCTGTTTTCTCCTATATTGATAGATGTATTTGGAACTCTAAACCAAACACGGTTTGTGCTAGCTTCTTGAAACTTGAAACAGTAAAGCAGTTTCACGTTCTAGCTCTATGTTTTCTTTCCTCTTGATGTAGCACTCAGCAGTGACTGAGGAGAAACACTTTCATTGAAAGGGGTTGCCAAGCTTCCCAAAATTGCGAGTCTCTAGAAATCTCAGCAAACATTTTTGTACCCAACGTGGATGATACTTTCAGGTAATGATCAGTACACTAAGCTCACTTCGTTCTCCAAATTTCGTTCTTCTATGTTGAAGCGTTCGTTTCCAGTAACAGTTTGAATTTTGGCGTTTCACTCTGTTTTCTCCTATATTGATCGATGTATTTGGAACTCTAAATCAAACACGGTTTGTGCTAGCTTCTTGAAACTTGACACAGTAAAGCAGTTTCAAGTTCTATCTCTATGTTCTGTTTTCTCTTGATGTAGCCCTAAGCAGTGACTGGGGAGAAACACTTTCATTGAAAGGGGTTGCCAAGCTTCCCAAAATTGCGAGTCTCCAGAAATCTCAGCAACTATTTTTTCACCCAAACTGGATGATACTTTCAGGTAATGATCAGTACACTGAGCCCACTTGGATCCCCAAATTTCGTTCTTCTATGTTGAAGCGTTCGTTTCCAGTAACAGTTTGAATTTTGGCCTTTCACTCTGTTTTCTCCTATATTGATAGATGTATTTGGAACTCTAAACCACACCCGGTTTGTGCTAGCTTCTTGAAACTTGACACAGTAAAGCAGTTTCACTTTCTATCTCTATGTTCTGTTTCCTCTTGATGTAGCACACAGCAGTGACTGAGGAGAAACACTTTCATTGAAAGGGGTTGCCAAGCTTCCAAAAATTACGATTCCCCAGAAATCTCAGCAACTATTTTTTCACCCAAACTGGATGATACTTTCAGGTAATGATGAGTACACTAAGCCCACTGGGTTCCCCAAATTTCGTTCTTCTATGTTGAAGCGTTCGTTTCCAGTAACAGTTTGAATTTTGGCGTTTCGCTCTGTTTTCTCCTATATTGATAGATGTATTTGCAACTTTAAACCAAACACGGTTTGTGCTAGCTTCTTGAAACTTGACACAATAAAGCAGTTTCAAGTTCTATCTCTATGTTCTGTTTCCTCTTGATGTAGCCCTAAGCAGTGACTGGGGAGAAACACTTACATTGAAAGGGGTTGCCAAGCTTCCAGAAATTATGAGTCTCCAGAAATCTCAGCAACTATGATTTCACCCAAACTGGATGATACTTTCAGGTAATGATCAGTACACTAAGCCCACTTGGTTCCCCAAATTTCGTTCTTCTATGTTGAAGCGTTCGTTTCCAGTAACAGTTTGAATTTTGGCGTTTCACTCTGTTTTCTCCTATATTGATAGACGTATTTGGAACTCTAAATCAAACACGATTTGTGCTACCTTCTTCAAACTTGACACAGTAAAGCAGTTTCAAGTTCTAGCTCTATGTTCTGTTTCCTCTTGATGTAGCACTCAGCAGTGACTGAGGAGAAACACTTTCATTGAAAGGGGTTGCCAAGCTTCCCAAAATTGCGAGTCTCCAGAAATCTCAGCAACTATTTTTTAACCCAAACTGGATGATACTTTCAGGTAATGATCAGTACACTAAGCTCACTTGGTTCCCCAAATTTCGTTCTTTTATGTTGAAGCGTTCGCTTCCAGTAACTGTTTGAATTTTGGCGTTTCACTCTGTTTTCTCCTATACTGACAGATGTATTTGGAACACTAAATCAAACACGGTTTGTGCTAGCTTCTTGAAACTTGACACAGTAAAGCAGTATCACGTTCTATCTCTATGTTCTGTTTCCTCTGGATGTAGACCTAAGCAGTGACTGGGGAGAAACACTTTCATTGAAAGGGGTTGCCAAGCTTCCAGAAATTACGAGTCTCCAGAAATCTCAGCAACTATGATTTCACCCAACCTGGATGATACTTTCAGGTAATGATCAGTACACTAAGCCCACTTGGTTCCCCAAATTTCGTTCTTCTATGTTGAAGCGTTCGTTTCCAGTAACAGTTTGAATTTTGGCGTTTCATTCTGTTTTCTCCTATATTGATAGATGTATTTGGAACTCTAAACCAAACACGGTTTGTGCTAGCTTCTTGAAACTTGAAACAGTAAAGCAGTTTCACGTTCTAGCTCTATGTTTTCTTTCCTCTTGATGTAGCACTCAGCAGTGACTGAGGAGAAACACTTTCATTGAAAGGGGTTGCCAAGCTTCCCAAAATTGCGAGTCTCTAGAAATCTCAGCAAACATTTTTGTACCCAACGTGGATGATACTTTCAGGTAATGATCAGTACACTAAGCTCACTTCGTTCCCCAAATTTCGTTCTTCTATGTTGAAGCGTTCGTTTCCAGTAACAGTTTGAATTTTGGCGTTTCACTCTGTTTTCTCCTATATTGATAGATGTATTTGGAACTCTAAATCAAACACGGTTTGTGCTAGCTTCTTGAAACTTGACACAGTAAAGCAGTATCACGTTCTATCTCTATGTTCTGTTTCCTCTGGATGTAGCCCTAAGCAGTGACTGGGGAGAAACACTTTCATTGAAATGGGTTGCCAAGCTTCCAGAAATTACGAGTCTCCAGAAATCTCAGCAACTATGATTTCACCCAACCTGGATGATACTTTCAGGTAATGATCAGTACACTAAGCCCACTTGGTTCCCCAAATTTCGTTCTTCTATGTTGAAGCGTTCGTTTCCAGTAACAGTTTGAATTTTGGCGTTTCACTCTGTTTTCTCCTATATTGATAGATGTATTTGGAACTCTAAATCAAACACGGTTTGTGCTAGCTTCTTGAAACTTGACACAGTAAAGCAGTTTTACGTTCTATCTCTATTTTCTCTTTCCTCTTGATATAGCACTCAGCAGTGACTGAGGAGAAACACTTTCATTGAAAGGGGTTGCCAAGCTCCCCAAAATTGCGAGTCTCCAGAAATCTCAGCAACTATTTTTTCACCCAAACTGGATGATACTTTCAGGTAAAAATCAGTACACTAAGCTCACTTGGTTCCCCAAATTTCGTTCTTTTATGTTGAAGCGTTCGCTTCCAGTAACTGTTTGAATTTTGGCGTTTCACTCTGTTTTCTCCTATTCTGACAGATGTATTTGGAACTCTAAATCAAACACGGTTTGTGCTAGCTTCTTGAAACTTGACACAGTAAAGCAGTTTCACGTTCTATCTCTATGTTCTGTTTCCTCTGGATGTAGCCCTAAGCAGTGACTGGGGAGAAATACTTTCATTGACAGGGGTTGCCAAGCTTCCAGAAATTACGAGTCTCCAGAAATCTCAGCAACTATGATTTCACCCAACCTGGATGATACTTTCAGGTAATGATCAGTACACTAAGCCCACTTGGTTCCCCAAATTTCGTTCTTCTATGTTGAAGCGTTCGTTTCCAGTAAGAGTTTGAATTTTGGCGTTTCACTCTATTTTCTCCTATATTGATAGATGTATTTGGAACTCTAAATCAAACACGGTTTGTGCTACCTTCTTCAAACTTGACACAGTAAAGCAGTTTCAAGTTTAGCTCTATGTTCTGTTTCCTCTTGATGTAGCACTCAGCAGTGACTGAGGAGAAACACTTTCATTGAAAGGGGTTGCCAAGCTTCCCAAAATTGTGAGTCTCCAGAAATCTCAGCAACTATTTTTTCACCCAAACTGGATGATACTTTCAGGTAATGATCAGTACACTAAGCTCACTTGGTTCCCCAAATTTCGTTCTTTTATGTTGAAGCGTTCGCTTCCAGTAACTGTTTGAATTTTGGCATTTCACTCTGTTTTCTCCTATATTGATAGATGTATTTGGAACTCTAAACCAAACACGGTTTGTGCTAGCTTCTTGAAACTTGAAACAGTAAAGCAGTTTCACGTTCTAGCTCTATGTTTTCTTTCCTCTTGATGTAGCACTCAGCAGTGACTGAGGAGAAACACTTTCATTGAAAGGGGTTGCCAAGCTTCCCAAAATTGCGAGTCTCTAGAAATCTCAGCAAACATTTTTGTACCCAACGTGGATGATACTTTCAGGTAATGATCAGTACACTAAGCTCACTTCGTTCTCCAAATTTCGTTCTTCTATGTTGAAGCGTTCGTTTCCAGTAACAGTTTGAATTTTGGCGTTTCACTCTGTTTTCTCCTATATTGATCGATGTATTTGGAACTCTAAATCAAACACGGTTTGTGCTAGCTTTATGAAACTTGACACAGTAAAGCAGTTTCAAGTTCTATCTCTATGTTCTGTTTTCTCTTGATGTAGCCCTAAGCAGTGACTGGGGAGAAACACTTTCATTGAAAGGGGTTGCCAAGCTTCCCAAAATTGCGAGTCTCCAGAAATCTCAGCAACTATTTTTTCACCCAAACTGGATGATACTTTCAGGTAATGATCAGTACACTGAGCCCACTTGGATCCCCAAATTTCGTTCTTCTATGTTGAAGCGTTCGTTTCCAGTAACAGTTTGAATTTTGGCCTTTCACTCTGTTTTCTCCTATATTGATAGATGTATTTGGAACTCTAAACCACACCCGGTTTGTGCTAGCTTCTTGAAACTTGACACAGTAAAGCAGTTTCACGTTCTATCTCTATGTTCTGTTTCCTCTTGATGTAGCACACAGCAGTGACTGAGGAGAAACACTTTCATTGAAAGGGGTTGCCAAGCTTCCAAAAATTACGATTCCCCAGAAATCTCAGCAACTATTTTTTCACCCAAACTGGATGATACTTTCAGGTAATGATGAGTACACTAAGCCCACTGGGTTCCCCAAATTTCGTTCTTCTATGTTGAAGCGTTCGTTTCCAGTAACAGTTTGAATTTTGGCGTTTCGCTCTGTTTTCTCCTATATTGATAGATGTATTTGCAACTTTAAACCAAACACGGTTTGTGCTAGCTTCTTGAAACTTGACACAATAAAGCAGTTTCAAGTTCTATCTCTATGTTCTGTTTCCTCTTGATGTAGCCCTAAGCAGTGACTGGGGAGAAACACTTACATTGAAAGGGGTTGCCAAGCTTCCAGAAATTACGAGTCTCCAGAAATCTCAGCAACTATGATTTCACCCAAACTGGATGATACTTTCAGGTAATGATCAGTACACTAAGCCCACTTGGTTCCCCAAATTTCGTTCTTCTATGTTGAAGCGTTCGTTTCCAGTAACAGTTTGAATTTTGGCGTTTCACTCTGTTTTCTCCTATATTGATAGACGTATTTGGAACTCTAAATCAAACACGGTTTGTGCTACCTTCTTCAAACTTGACACAGTAAAGCAGTTTCAAGTTCTAGCTCTATGTTCTGTTTCCTCTTGATGTAGCACTCAGCAGTGACTGAGGAGAAACACTTTCATTGAAAGGGGTTGCCAAGCTTCCCAAAATTGCGAGTCTCCAGAAATCTCAGCAACTATTTTTTAACCCAAACTGGATGATACTTTCAGGTAATTATCAGTACACTAAGCTCACTTGGTTCCCCAAATTTCGTTCTTTTATGTTGAAGCGTTCGCTTCCAGTAACTGTTTGAATTTTGGCGTTTCACTCTGTTTTCTCCTATACTGACAGATGTATTTGGAACACTAAATCAAACACGGTTTGTGCTAGCTTCTTGAAACTTGACACAGTAAAGCAGTATCACGTTCTATCTCTATGTTCTGTTTCCTCTGGATGTAGACCTAAGCAGTGACTGGGGAGAAACACTTTCATTGAAAGGGGTTGCCAAGCTTCCAGAAATTACGAGTCTCCAGAAATCTCAGCAACTATGATTTCACCCAACCTGGATGATACTTTCAGGTAATGATCAGTACACAAAGCCCACTTGGTTCCCCAAATTTCGTTCTTCTATGTTGAAGCGTTCGTTTCCAGTAACAGTTTGAATTTTGGCGTTTCATTCTGTTTTCTCCTATATTGATAGATGTATTTGGAACTCTAAACCAAACACGGTTTGTGCTAGCTTCTTGAAACTTGAAACAGTAAAGCAGTTTCACGTTCTAGCTCTATGTTTTCTTTCCTCTTGATGTAGCACTCAGCAGTGACTGAGGAGAAACACTTTCATTGAAAGGGGTTGCCAAGCTTCCCAAAATTGCGAGTCTCTAGAAATCTCAGCAAACATTTTTGTACCCAACGTGGATGATACTTTCAGGTAATGATCAGTACACTAAGCTCACTTCGTTCCCCAAATTTCGTTCTTCTATGTTGAAGCGTTCGTTTCCAGTAACAGTTTGAATTTTGGCGTTTCACTCTGTTTTCTCCTATATTGATAGATGTATTTGGAACTCTAAATCAAACACGGTTTGTGCTAGCTTCTTGAAACTTGACACAGTAAAGCAGTATCACGTTCTATCTCTATGTTCTGTTTCCTCTGGATGTAGCACTAAGCAGTGACTGGGGAGAAACACTTTAATTGAAAGGGGTTGCCAAGCTTCCAGAAATTACGAGTCTCCAGAAATCTCAGCAACTATGATTTCACCCAACCTGGATGATACTTTCAGGTAATGATCAGTACACTAAGCCCACTTGGTTCCCCAAATTTCGTTCTTCTATGTTGAAGCGTTCGTTTCCAGTAACAGTTTGAATTTTGGCGTTTCACTCTGTTTTCTCCTATATTGATAGATGTATTTGGAACTCTAAATCAAACACGGTTTGTGCTAGCTTCTTGAAACTTGACACAGTAAAGCAGTTTTACGTTCTATCTCTATTTTCTCTTTCCTCTTGATGTAGCACTCAGCAGTGACTGAGGAGAAACACTTTCATTGAAAGGGGTTGCCAAGCTTCCCAAAATTGCGAGTCTCCAGAAATCTCAGCAACTATTTTTTAACCCAAACTGGATGATACTTTCAGGTAATGATCAGTACACTAAGCTCACTTGGTTCCCCAAATTTCGTTCTTTTATGTTGAAGCGTACGCTTCCAGTAACTGTTTGAATTTTGGCGTTTCACTCTGTTTTCTCCTATACTGACAGATGTATTTGGAACTCTAAATCAAACACGGTTTGTGCTAGCTTCTTGAAACTTGACACAGTAAAGCAGTTTCACGTTCTATCTCTATGTTCTGTTTCCTCTGGATGTAGCACTCAGCAGTGACTGAGGAGAAACACTTTCATTGAAAGGGGTTGCCAAGCTTCCCAAAAATGCGAGTCTCCAGAAATCTCAGCAACTATTTTTTAACCCAAACTGGATGATACTTTCAGGTAATGATCAGTACACTAAGCTCACATGGTTCCCCAAATTTCGTTCTTTTATGTTGAAGCGTTCGCTTCCAGTAACTGTTTGAATATTGGCGTTTCACTCTGTTTTCTCCTATACTGACAGATGTATTTGGAACTCTAAATCAAACACGGTTTGTGCTAGCTTCTTGAAACTTGACACAGTAAAGCAGTTTCACGTTCTATCTCTATGTTCTGTTTCCTCTGGATGTAGCCGTAAGCAGTGACTGGGGAGAAATACTTTCATTGACAGGGGTTGCCAAGCTTCCAGAAATTACGAGTCTCCAGAAATCTCAGCAACTATGATTTCACCCAACCTGGATGATACTTTCAGGTAATGATCAGTACACTAAGCCCACTTGTTTCCCCAAATTTCGTTCTTCTATGTTGAAGCGTTCGTTTCCAGTAACAGTTTGAATTTTGGCGTTTCGCTCTGTTTTCTCCTATATTGATAGATGTATTTGGAACTCTAAACCAAACACGGTTTGTGCTAGCTTCTTGAAACTTGACACAGTAAAGCAGTTTTACGTTCTATCTCTATGTTCTGTTTCCTCTTGATGTAGCACTCAGCAGTGACTGAGGAGAAACACTTTCATTGAAAGGGGTTGCCAAGCTTCCCAAAATTGCGAGTCTCCAGAAATCTCAGCAACTATTTTTTCACCCAAACTGGATGATACTTTCAGGTAATGATCAGTACACTAAGCTCACTTGGTTCCCCAAATTTCGTTCTTTTATGTTGAAGCGTTCGCTTCCAGTAACTGTTTGAATTTTGGCGTTTCACTCTGTTTTCTCCTATACTGACAGATGTATTTGGAACTCTAAATCAAACACGGTTTGTGCTAGCTTCATGAAACTTGACACAGTAAAGCAGTTTCACGTACTATCTCTATGTTCTATTTCCTCTGGATGTAGCCCTAAGCAGTGACTGGGGAAAAATACTTTCATTGACAGGGGTTGCCAAGCTTCCAGAAATTACGAGTCTCCAGAAATCTCAGCAACTATGATTTCACCCAAACTGGATGATACTTTCAGGTAATGATCAGTACACTAAGCTCACTTGGTTCCCCAAATTTCGTTCTTTTATGTTGAAGCGTTCGCTTCCAGTAACTGTTTGAATTTTGGCGTTTCACTCTGTTTTCTCCTATACTGACAGATGTATTTGGAAGTCTAAATCAAACACGGTTTGTGCTAGCTTCTTGAAACTTGACACAGTAAAGCAGTTTCACGTTCTATCTCTATGTTCTGTTTCCTCTGGATGTAGCCCTAAGCAGTGACTGGGGAGAAATTCTTTCATTGAAAGGGGTTGCCAATCTCCCCAAAATTGCGAGTCTCCAGAAATCTCAGCAACTATTTTTTCACCCAAACTGGATGATACTTTCAGGTAATAATCAGTACACTAAGCTCACTTGGTTCCCCAAATTTCGTTCTTTTATGTTGAAGCGTTCGCTTCCAGTAACTGTTTGAATTTTGGCGTTTCACTCTGTTTTCTCCTATACTGACAGATGTATTTGGAACTCTAAATCAAACACGGTTTGTGCTAGCTTCTTGAAACTTGACACAGTAAAGCAGTTTCACGTTCTATCTCTATGTTTTCTTTCCTCTTGATGTAGCACTCAGCAGTGACTGAGGAGAAACACTTTCATTGAAAGGGGTTGCTAAGCTCCCCAAAATTGCGAGTCTCCAGAAATCTCAGCAACTATTTTTTCACCCAAACTGGATGATACTTTCAGGTAATAATCAGTACACTAAGCTCACTTGGTTCCCCAAATTTCGTTCTTTTATGTTGAAGCGTTCGCTTCCAGTAACTGTTTGAATTTTGGCGTTTCACTCTGTTTTCTCCTATACTGACAAATGTATTTGGAACTCTAAATCAAACACGGTTTGTGCTAGCTTCTTGAAACTTGACACAGTAAAGCAGTTTCACGTTCTATCTCTATGTTCTGTTTCCTCTGGATGTAGCCCTAAGCAGTGACTGGGGAGAAATACTTTCATTGACAGGGGTTGCCAAGCTTCCAGAAATTACGAGTCTCCAGAAATCTCAGCAACTATGATTTCACCCAACCTGGATGATACTTTCAGGTAATGATCAGTACACTAAGCCCACTTGGTTCCCCAAATTTCGTTCTTCTATGTTGAAGCGTTCATTTCCAGTAAGAGTTTGAATTTTGGCGTTTCACTCTATTTTCTCCTATATTGATAGATGTATTTGGAACTCTAAATCAAACACGGTTTGTGCTACCTTCTTCAAACTTGACACAGTAAAGCAGTTTCAAGTTCTAGCTCTATGTTCTGTTTCCTCTTGATGTAGCACTCAGCAGTGACTGAGGAGAAACACTTTCATTGAAAGGGGTTGCCAAGCTTCCCAAAATTGCGAGTCTCCAGAAATCTCAGCAACTATTTTTTAACCCAAACTGGATGATACTTTCAGGTAATGATCAGTACACTAAGCTCACTTGGTTCCCCAAATTTCGTTCTTTTATGTTGAAGCGTTCGCTTCCAGTAACTGTTTGAATTTTGGCGTTTCACTCAGTTTTCTCCTATATTGATAGATGTATTTGGAACTCTAAATCAAACACGGTTTGTGCTACCTTCTTCAAACTTGACACAGTAAAGCAGTTTCAAGTTTAGCTCTATGTTCTGTTTCCTCTTGATGTAGCACTCAGCAGTGACTGAGGAGAAACACTTTCATTGAAAGGGGTTGCCAAGCTTCCCAAAATTGTGAGTCTCCAGAAATCTCAGCAATTATTTTTTCACCCAAACTGGATGATACTTTCAGGTAATGATCAGTACACTAAGCTCACTTGGTTCCCCAAATTTCGTTCTTTTATGTTGAAGCGTTCGCTTCCAGTAACTGTTTGAATTTTGGCATTTCACTCTGTTTTCTCCTATATTGATAGATGTATTTGGAACTCTAAACCAAACACGGTTTGTGCTAGCTTCTTGAAACTTGAAACAGTAAAGCAGTTTCACGTTCTAGCTCTATGTTTTCTTTCCTCTTGATGTAGCACTCAGCAGTGACTGAGGAGAAACACTTTCATTGAAAGGGGTTGCCAAGCTTCCCAAAATTGCGAGTCTCTAGAAATCTCAGCAAACATTTTTGTACCCAACGTGGATGATACTTTCAGGTAATGATCAGTACACTAAGCTCACTTCGTTCTCCAAATTTCGTTCTTCTATGTTGAAGCGTTCGTTTCCAGTAACAGTTTGAATTTTGGCGTTTCACTCTGTTTTCTCCTATATTGATCGATGTATTTGGAACTCTAAATCAAACACGGTTTGTGCTAGCTTTATGAAACTTGACACAGTAAAGCAGTTTCAAGTTCTATCTCTATGTTCTGTTTTCTCTTGATGTAGCCCTAAGCAGTGACTGGGGAGAAACACTTTCATTGAAAGGGGTTGCCAAGCTTCCCAAAATTGCGAGTCTCCAGAAATCTCAGCAACTATTTTTTCACCCAAACTGGATGATACTTTCAGGTAATGATCAGTACACTGAGCCCACTTGGATCCCCAAATTTCGTTCTTCTATGTTGAAGCGTTCGTTTCCAGTAACAGTTTGAATTTTGGCCTTTCACTCTGTTTTCTCCTATATTGATAGATGTATTTGGAACTCTAAACCACACCCGGTTTGTGCTAGCTTCTTGAAACTTGACACAGTAAAGCAGTTTCACGTTCTATCTCTATGTTCTGTTTCCTCTTGATGTAGCACACAGCAGTGACTGAGGAGAAACACTTTCATTGAAAGGGGTTGCCAAGCTTCCAAAAATTACGATTCCCCAGAAATCTCAGCAACTATTTTTTCACCCAAACTGGATGATACTTTCAGGTAATGATGAGTACACTAAGCCCACTGGGTTCCCCAAATTTCGTTCTTCTATGTTGAAGCGTTCGTTTCCAGTAACAGTTTGAATTTTGGCGTTTCGCTCTGTTTTCTCCTATATTGATAGATGTATTTGCAACTTTAAACCAAACACGGTTTGTGCTAGCTTCTTGAAACTTGACACAATAAAGCAGTTTCAAGTTCTATCTCTATGTTCTGTTTCCTCTTGATGTAGCCCTAAGCAGTGACTGGGGAGAAACACTTACATTGAAAGGGGTTGCCAAGCTTCCAGAAATTACGAGTCTCCAGAAATCTCAGCAACTATGATTTCACCCAAACTGGATGATACTTTCAGGTAATGATCAGTACACTAAGCCCACTTGGTTCCCCAAATTTCGTTCTTCTATGTTGAAGCGTTCGTTTCCAGTAACAGTTTGAATTTTGGCGTTTCACTCTGTTTTCTCCTATATTGATAGACGTATTTGGAACTCTAAATCAAACACGGTTTGTGCTACCTTCTTCAAACTTGACACAGTAAAGCAGTTTCAAGTTCTAGCTCTATGTTCTGTTTCCTCTTGATGTAGCACTCAGCAGTGACTGAGGAGAAACACTTTCATTGAAAGGGGTTGCCAAGCTTCCCAAAATTGCGAGTCTCTAGAAATCTCAGCAAACATTTTTGTACCCAACGTGGATGATACTTTCAGGTAATGATCAGTACACTAAGCTCACTTCGTTCCCCAAATTTCGTTCTTCTATGTTGAAGCGTTCGTTTCCAGTAACAGTTTGAATTTTGGCGTTTCACTCTGTTTTCTCCTATATTGATAGATGTATTTGGAACTCTAAATCAAACACGGTTTGTGCTAGCTTCTTGAAACTTGACACAGTAAAGCAGTATCACGTTCTATCTCTATGTTCTGTTTCCTCTGGATGTAGCCCTAAGCAGTGACTGGGGAGAAACACTTTAATTGAAAGGGGTTGCCAAGCTTCCAGAAATTACGAGTCTCCAGAAATCTCAGCAACTATGATTTCACCCAACCTGGATGATACTTTCAGGTAATGATCAGTACACTAAGCCCACTTGGTTCCCCAAATTTCGTTCTTCTATGTTGAAGCGTTCGTTTCCAGTAACAGTTTGAATTTTGGCGTTTCACTCTGTTTTCTCCTATATTGATAGATGTATTTGGAACTCTAAATCAAACACGGTTTGTGCTAGCTTCTTGAAACTTGACACAGTAAAGCAGTTTTACGTTCTATCTCTATTTTCTCTTTCCTCTTGATGTAGCACTCAGCAGTGACTGAGGAGAAACACTTTCATTGAAAGGGGTTGCCAAGCTTCCCAAAATTGCGAGTCTCCAGAAATCTCAGCAACTATTTTTTAACCCAAACTGGATGATACTTTCAGGTAATGATCAGTACACTAAGCTCACTTGGTTCCCCAAATTTCGTTCTTTTATGTTGAAGCGTTCGCTTCCAGTAACTGTTTGAATTTTGGCGTTTCACTCTGTTTTCTCCTATACTGACAGATGTATTTGGAACTCTAAATCAAACACGGTTTGTGCTAGCTTCTTGAAACTTGACACAGTAAAGCAGTTTCACGTTCTATCTCTATGTTCTGTTTCCTCTTCGATGTAGCACTCAGCAGTGACTGACGAGAAACACTTTCATTGAAAGGGGTTGCCAAGCTTCCCAAAATTGCGAGTCTCCAGAAATCTCAGCAACTATTTTTTAACCCAAACTGGATGATACTTTCAGGTAATGATCAGTACACTAAGCTCACATGGTTCCCCAAATTTCGTTCTTTTATGTTGAAGCGTTCGCTTCCAGTAACTGTTTGAATATTGGCGTTTCACTCTGTTTTCTCCTATACTGACAGATGTATTTGGAACTCTAAATCAAACACGGTTTGTGCTAGCTTCTTGAAACTTGACACAGTAAAGCAGTTTCACGTTCTATCTCTATGTTCTGTTTCCTCTGGATGTAGCCGTAAGCAGTGACTGGGGAGAAATACTTTCATTGACAGGGGTTGCCAAGCTTCCAGAAATTACGAGTCTCCAGAAATCTCAGCAACTATGATTTCACCCAACCTGGATGATACTTTCAGGTAATGATCAGTACACTAAGCCCACTTGTTTCCCCAAATTTCGTTCTTCTATGTTGAAGCGTTCGTTTCCAGTAACAGTTTGAATTTTGGCGTTTCGCTCTGTTTTCTCCTATATTGATAGATGTATTTGGAACTCTAAACCAAACACGGTTTGTGCTAGCTTCTTGAAACTTGACACAGTAAAGCAGTTTTACGTTCTATCTCTATGTTCTGTTTCCTCTTGATGTAGCACTCAGCAGTGACTGAGGAGAAATACTTTCATTGAAAGGGGTTGCCAAGCTTCCCAAAATTGCGAGTCTCCAGAAATCTCAGCAACTATTTTTTCACCCAAACTGGATGATACTTTCAGGTAATGATCAGTACACTAAGCTCACTTGGTTCCCCAAATTTCGTTCTTTTATGTTGAAGCGTTCGCTTCCAGTAACTGTTTGAATTTTGGCGTTTCACTCTGTTTTCTCCTATACTGACAGATGTATTTGGAACTCTAAATCAAACACGGTTTGTGCTAGCTTCATGAAACTTGACACAGTAAAGCAGTTTCACGTACTATCTCTATGTTCTATTTCCTCTGGATGTAGCCCTAAGCAGTGACTGGGGAAAAATACTTTCATTGACAGGGGTTGCCAAGCTTCCAGAAATTACGAGTCTCCAGAAATCTCAGCAACTATGATTTCACCCAAACTGGATGATACTTTCAGGTAATGATCAGTACACTAAGCTCACTTGGTTCCCCAAATTTCGTTCTTTTATGTTGAAGCGTTCGCTTCCAGTAACTGTTTGAATTATGGCGTTTCACTCTGTTTTCTCCTATACTGACAGATGTATTTGGAACTCTAAATCAAACACGGTTTGTGCTAGCTTCTTGAAACTTGACACAGTAAAGCAGTTTCACGTTCTATCTCTATGTTCTGTTTCCTCTGGATGTAGCCCTAAGCAGTGACTGGGGAGAAATTCTTTCATTGAAAGGGGTTGCCAATCTCCCCAAAATTGCGAGTCTCCAGAAATCTCAGCAACTATTTTTTCACCCAAACTGGATGATACTTTCAGGTAATAATCAGTACACTAAGCTCACTTGGTTCCCCAAATTTCGTTCTTTTATGTTGAAGCGTTCGCTTCCAGTAACTGTTTGAATTTTGGCGTTTCACTCTGTTTTCTCCTATACTGACAGATGTATTTGGAACTCTAAATCAAACACGGTTTGTGCTAGCTTCTTGAAACTTGACACAGTAAAGCAGTTTCACGTTCTATCTCTATGTTTTCTTTCCTCTTGATGTAGCACTCAGCAGTGACTGAGGAGAAACACTTTCATTGAAAGGGGTTGCTAAGCTCCCCAAAATTGCGAGTCTCCAGAAATCTCAGCAACTATTTTTTCACCCAAACTGGATGATACTTTCAGGTAATAATCAGTACTCTAAGCTCACTTGGTTCCCCAAATTTCGTTCTTTTATGTTGAAGCGTTCGCTTCCAGTAACTGTTTGAATTTTGGCGTTTCACTCTGTTTTCTCCTATACTGACAAATGTATTTGGAACTCTAAATCAAACACGGTTTGTGCTAGCTTCTTGAAACTTGACACAGTAAAGCAGTTTCACGTTCTATCTCTATGTTCTGTTTCCTCTGGATGTAGCCCTAAGCAGTGACTGGGGAGAAATACTTTCATTGACAGGGGTTGCCAAGCTTCCAGAAATTACGAGTCTCCAGAAATCTCAGCAACTATGATTTCACCCAACCTGGATGATACTTTCAGGTAATGATCAGTACACTAAGCTCACTTGGTTCCCCAAATTTCGTTCTTCTATGTTGAAGCGTTCATTTCCAGTAAGAGTTTGAATTTTGGCGTTTCACTCTATTTTCTCCTATATTGATAGATGTATTTGGAACTCTAAATCAAACACGGTTTGTGCTACCTTCTTCAAACTTGACACAGTAAAGCAGTTTCAAGTTCTAGCTCTATGTTCTGTTTCCTCTTGATGTAGCACTCAGCAGTGACTGAGGAGAAACACTTTCATTGAAAGGGGTTGCCAAGCTTCCCAAAATTGCGAGTCTCCAGAAATCTCAGCAACTATTTTTTAACCCAAACTGGATGATACTTTCAGGTAATGATCAGTACACTAAGCTCACTTGGTTCCCCAAATTTCGTTCTTTTATGTTGAAGCGTTCGCTTCCAGTAACTGTTTGAATTTTGGCGTTTCACTCAGTTTTCTCCTATATTGATAGATGTATTTGGAACTCTAAATCAAACACGGTTTGTGCTACCTTCTTCAAACTTGACACAGTAAAGCAGTTTCAAGTTTAGCTCTATGTTCTGTTTCCTCTTGATGTAGCACTCAGCAGTGACTGAGGAGAAACACTTTCATTGAAAGGGGTTGCCAAGCTTCCCAAAATTGTGAGTCTCCAGAAATCTCAGCCACTATTTTTTCACCCAAACTGGATGATAATTTCAGGTAATGATCAGTACACTAAGCTCACTTGGTTCCCCAAATTTCGTTCTTTTATGTTGAAGCGTTCGCTTCCAGTAACTGTTTGAATTTTGGCATTTCACTCTGTTTTCTCCTATATTGATAGATGTATTTGGAACTCTAAACCAAACACGGTTTGTGCTAGCTTCTTGAAACTTGAAACAGTAAAGCAGTTTCACGTTCTAGCTCTATGTTTTCTTTCCTCTTGATGTAGCACTCAGCAGTGACTGAGGAGAAACACTTTCATTGAAAGGGGTTGCCAAGCTTCCCAAAATTGCGAGTCTCTAGAAATCTCAGCAAACATTTTTGTACCCAACGTGGATGATACTTTCAGGTAATGATCAGTACACTAAGCTCACTTCGTTCTCCAAATTTCGTTCTTCTATGTTGAAGCGTTCGTTTCCAGTAACAGTTTGAATTTTGGCGTTTCACTCTGTTTTCTCCTATATTGATCGATGTATTTGGAACTCTAAATCAAACACGGTTTGTGCTAGCTTTATGAAACTTGACACAGTAAAGCAGTTTCAAGTTCTATCTCTATGTTCTGTTTTCTCTTGATGTAGCCCTAAGCAGTGACTGGGGAGAAACACTTTCATTGAAAGGGGTTGCCAAGCTTCCCAAAATTGCGAGTCTCCAGAAATCTCAGCAACTATTTTTTCACCCAAACTGGATGATACTTTCAGGTAATGATCAGTACACTGAGCCCACTTGGATCCCCAAATTTCGTTCTTCTATGTTGAAGCGTTCGTTTCCAGTAACAGTTTGAATTTTGGCCTTTCACTCTGTTTTCTCCTATATTGATAGATGTATTTGGAACTCTAAACCACACCCGGTTTGTGCTAGCTTCTTGAAACTTGACACAGTAAAGCAGTTTCACGTTCTATCTCTATGTTCTGTTTCCTCTTGATGTAGCACACAGCAGTGACTGAGGAGAAACACTTTCATTGAAAGGGGTTGCCAAGCTTCCAAAAATTACGATTCCCCAGAAATCTCAGCAACTATTTTTTCACCCAAACTGGATGATACTTTCAGGTAATGATGAGTACACTAAGCCCACTGGGTTCCCCAAATTTCGTTCTTCTATGTTGAAGCGTTCGTTTCCAGTAACAGTTTGAATTTTGGCGTTTCGCTCTGTTTTCTCCTATATTGATAGATGTATTTGCAACTTTAAACCAAACACGGTTTGTGCTAGCTTCTTGAAACTTGACACAATAAAGCAGTTTCAAGTTCTATCTCTATGTTCTGTTTCCTCTTGATGTAGCCCTAAGCAGTGACTGGGGAGAAACACTTACATTGAAAGGGGTTGCCAAGCTTCCAGAAATTACGAGTCTCCAGAAATCTCAGCAACTATGATTTCACCCAAACTGGATGATACTTTCAGGTAATGATCAGTACACTAAGCCCACTTGGTTCCCCAAATTTCGTTCTTCTATGTTGAAGCGTTCGTTTCCAGTAACAGTTTGAATTTTGGCGTTTCACTCTGTTTTCTCCTATATTGATAGACGTATTTGGAACTCTAAATCAAACACGGTTTGTGCTACCTTCTTCAAACTTGACACAGTAAAGCAGTTTCAAGTTCTAGCTCTATGTTCTGTTTCCTCTTGATGTAGCACTCAGCAGTGACTGAGGAGAAACACTTTCATTGAAAGGGGTTGCCAAGCTTCCCAAAATTGCGAGTCTCCAGAAATCTCAGCAACTATTTTTTAACCCAAACTGGATGATACTTTCAGGTAATGATCAGTACACTAAGCTCACTTGGTTCCCCAAATTTCGTTCTTTTATGTTGAAGCGTTCGCTTCCAGTAACTGTTTGAATTTTGGCGTTTCACTCTGTTTTCTCCTATACTGACAGATGTATTTGGAACACTAAATCAAACACGGTTTGTGCTAGCTTCTTGAAACTTGACACAGTAAAGCAGTATCACGTTCTATCTCTATGTTCTGTTTCCTCTGGATGTAGACCTAAGCAGTGACTGGGGAGAAACACTTTCATTGAAAGGGGTTGCCAAGCTTCCAGAAATTACGAGTCTCCAGAAATCTCAGCAACTATGATTTCACCCAACCTGGATGATACTTTCAGGTAATGATCAGTACACAAAGCCCACTTGGTTCCCCAAATTTCGTTCTTCTATGTTGAAGCGTTCGTTTCCAGTAACAGTTTGAATTTTGGCGTTTCATTCTGTTTTCTCCTATATTGATAGATGTATTTGGAACTCTAAACCAAACACGGTTTGTGCTAGCTTCTTGATACTTGAAACAGTAAAGCAGTTTCACGTTCTAGCTCTATGTTTTCTTTCCTCTTGATGTAGCACTCAGCAGTGACTGAGGAGAAACACTTTCATTGAAAGGGGTTGCCAAGCTTCCCAAAATTGCGAGTCTCTAGAAATCTCAGCAAACATTTTTGTACCCAACGTGGATGATACTTTCAGGTAATGATCAGTACACTAAGCTCACTTCGTTCCCCAAATTTCGTTCTTCTATGTTGAAGCGTTCGTTTCCAGTAACAGTTTGAATTTTGGCGTTTCACTCTGTTTTCTCCTATATTGATAGATGTATTTGGAACTCTAAATCAAACACGGTTTGTGCTAGCTTCTTGAAACTTGACACAGTAAAGCAGTATCACGTTCTATCTCTATGTTCTGTTTCCTCTGGATGTAGCCCTAAGCAGTGACTGGGGAGAAACACTTTAATTGAAAGGGGTTGCCAAGCTTCCAGAAATTACGAGTCTCCAGAAATCTCAGCAACTATGATTTCACCCAACCTGGATGATACTTTCAGGTAATGATCAGTACACTAAGCCCACTTGGTTCCCCAAATTTCGTTCTTCTATGTTGAAGCGTTCGTTTCCAGTAACAGTTTGAATTTTGGCGTTTCACTCTGTTTTCCCCTATATTGATAGATGTATTTGGAACTCTAAATCAAACACGGTTTGTGCTAGCTTCTTGAAACTTGACACAGTAAAGCAGTTTTACGTTCTATCTCTATTTTCTCTTTCCTCTTGATGTAGCACTCAGCAGTGACTGAGGAGAAACACTTTCATTGAAAGGGGTTGCCAAGCTTCCCAAAATTGCGAGTCTCCAGAAATCTCAGCAACTATTTTTTAACCCAAACTGGATGATACTTTCAGGTAATGATCAGTACACTAAGCTCACTTGGTTCCCCAAATTTCGTTCTTTTATGTTGAAGCGTTCGCTTCCAGTAACTGTTTGAATTTTGGCGTTTCACTCTGTTTTCTCCTATACTGACAGATGTATTTGGAACTCTAAATCAAACACGGTTTGTGCTAGCTTCTTGAAACTTGACACAGTAAAGCAGTTTCACGTTCTATCTCTATGTTCTGTTTCCTCTGGATGTAGCACTCAGCAGTGACTGAGGAGAAACACTTTCATTGAAAGGGGTTGCCAAGCTTCCCAAAATTGCGAGTCTCCAGAAATCTCAGCAACTATTTTTTAACCCAAAATGGATGATACTTTCAGGTAATGATCAGTACACTAAGCTCACATGGTTCCCCAAATTTCGTTCTTTTATGTTGAAGCGTTCGCTTCCAGTAACTGTTTGAATATTGGCGTTTCACTCTGTTTTCTCCTATACTGACAGATGTATTTGGAACTCTAAATCAAACACGGTTTGTGCTAGCTTCTTGAAACTTGACACAGTAAAGCAGTTTCACGTTCTATCTCTATGTTCTGTTTCCTCTGGATGTAGCCGTAAGCAGTGACTGGGGAGAAATACTTTCATTGACAGGGGTTGCCAAGCTTCCAGAAATTACGAGTCTCCAGAAATCTCAGCAACTATGATTTCACCCAACCTGGATGATACTTTCAGGTAATGATCAGTACACTAAGCCCACTTGTTTCCCCAAATTTCGTTCTTCTATGTTGAAGCGTTCGTTTCCAGTAACAGTTTGAATTTTGGCGTTTCGCTCTGTTTTCTCCTATATTGATAGATGTATTTGGAACTCTAAACCAAACACGGTTTGTGCTAGCTTCTTGAAACTTGACACAGTAAAGCAGTTTTACGTTCTATCTCTATGTTCTGTTTCCTCTTGATGTAGCACTCAGCAGTGACTGAGGAGAAACACTTTCATTGAAAGGGGTTGCCAAGCTTCCCAAAATTGCGAGTCTCCAGAAATCTCAGCAACTATTTTTTCACCCAAACTGGATGATACTTTCAGGTAATGATCAGTACACTAAGCTCACTTGGTTCCCCAAATTTCGTTCTTTTATGTTGAAGCGTTCGCTTCCAGTAACTGTTTGAATTTTGGCGTTTCACTCTGTTTTCTCCTATACTGACAGATGTATTTGGAACTCTAAATCAAACACGGTTTGTGCTAGCTTCATGAAACTTGACACAGTAAAGCAGTTTCACGTACTATCTCTATGTTCTATTTCCTCTGGATGTAGCCCTAAGCAGTGACTGGGGAAAAATACTTTCATTGACAGGGGTTGCCAAGCTTCCAGAAATTACGAGTCTCCAGAAATCTCAGCAACTATGATTTCACCCAAACTGGATGATACTTTCAGGTAATGATCAGTACACTAAGCTCACTTGGTTCCCCAAATTTCGTTCTTTTATGTTGAAGCGTTCGCTTCCAGTAACTGTTTGAATTATGGCGTTTCACTCTGTTTTCTCCTATACTGACAGATGTATTTGGAACTCTAAATCAAACACGGTTTGTGCTAGCTTCTTGAAACTTGACACAGTAAAGCAGTTTCACGTTCTATCTCTATGTTCTGTTTCCTCTGGATGTAGCCCTAAGCAGTGACTGGGGAGAAATTCTTTCATTGAAAGGGGTTGCCAATCTCCCCAAAATTGCGAGTCTCCAGAAATCTCAGCAACTATTTTTTCACCCAAACTGGATGATACTTTCAGGTAATAATCAGTACACTAAGCTCACTTGGTTCCCCAAATTTCGTTCTTTTATGTTGAAGCGTTCGCTTCCAGTAACTGTTTGAATTTTGGCGTTTCACTCTGTTTTCTCCTATACTGACAGATGTATTTGGAACTCTAAATCAAACACGGTTTGTGCTAGCTTCTTGAAACTTGACACAGTAAAGCAGTTTCACGTTCTATCTCTATGTTTTCTTTCCTCTTGATGTAGCACTCAGCAGTGACTGAGGAGAAACACTTTCATTGAAAGGGGTTGCTAAGCTCCCCAAAATTGCGAGTCTCCAGAAATCTCAGCAACTATTTTTTAACCCAAACTGGATGATACTTTCAGGTAATAATCAGTACACTAAGCTCACTTGGTTCCCCAAATTTCGTTCTTTTATGTTGAAGCGTTCGCTTCCAGTAACTGTTTGAATTTTGGCGTTTCACTCTGTTTTCTCCTATACTGACAGATGTATTTGGAACTCTAAATCAAACACGGTTTGTGCTAGCTTCATGAAACTTGACACAGTAAAGCAGTTTCACGTACTATCTCTATGTTCTATTTCCTCTGGATGTAGCCCTAAGCAGTGACTGGGGAAAAATACTTTCATTGACAGGGGTTGCCAAGCTTCCAGAAATTACGAGTCTCCAGAAATCTCAGCAACTATGATTTCACCCAAACTGGATGATACTTTCAGGTAATGATCAGTACACTAAGCTCACTTGGTTCCCCAAATTTCGTTCTTTTATGTTGAAGCGTTCGCTTCCAGTAACTGTTTGAATTATGGCGTTTCACTCTGTTTTCTCCTATACTGACAGATGTATTTGGAACTCTAAATCAAACACGGTTTGTGCTAGCTTCTTGAAACTTGACACAGTAAAGCAGTTTCACGTTCTATCTCTATGTTCTGTTTCCTCTGGATGTAGCCCTAAGCAGTGACTGGGGAGAAATTCTTTCATTGAAAGGGGTTGCCAATCTCCCCAAAATTGCGAGTCTCCAGAAATCTCAGCAACTATTTTTTCACCCAAACTGGATGATACTTTCAGGTAATAATCAGTACACTAAGCTCACTTGGTTCCCCAAATTTCGTTCTTTTATGTTGAAGCGTTCGCTTCCAGTAACTGTTTGAATTTTGGCGTTTCACTCAGTTTTCTCCTATATTGATAGATGTATTTGGAACTCTAAACCAAACACGGTATGTGCTAGCTTCTTGAAACTTGAAACAGTAAAGCAGTTTCACGTTCTAGCTCTATGTTTTCTTTCCTCTTGATGTAGCACTCAGCAGTAACTGAGGAGAAACACTTTCATTGAAAGGGGTTGCCAAGCTTCCCAAAATTGCGAGTCTCTAGAAATCTCAGCAAACATTTTTGTATCCAACGTGGATGATACTTTCAGGTAATGATCAGTACACTAAGCTCACTTCGTTCCCCAAATTTCGTTCTTCTATGTTGAAGCGTTCGTTTCCAGTAACAGTTTGAATTTTGGCGTTTCACTCTGTTTTCTCTTATATTGATAGATGTATTTGGAACTCTAAATCAAACACGGTTTGTGCTAGCTTCTTGAAACTTGACACAGTAAAGCAGTTTCAAGTTCTATCTCTATGTTCTGTTTTCTCTTGATGTAGCCCTAAGCAGTGACTGGGGAGAAACACTTTCATTGAAAGGGGTTGCCAAGCTTCCCAAAATTGCGAGTCTCCAGAAATCTCAGCAACTATTTTTTCACCCAAACTGGATGATACTTTCAGGTAATGATCAGTACACTGAGCCCACTTGGATCCCCAAATTTCGTTCTTCTATTTTGAAGCGTTCGTTTCCAGTAACAGTTTGAATTTTGGCCTTTCACTCTGTTTTCTCCTATATTGATAGATGTATTTGGAACTCTAAACCACACCCGGTTTGTGCTAGCTTCTTGAAACTTGACACAGTAAAGCAGTTTCACGTTCTATCTCTATGTTCTGTTTCCTCTTGATGTAGCACACAGCAGTGACTGAGGAGAAACACTTTCATTGAAAGGGGTTGCCAAGCTTCCAAAAATTACGATTCCCCAGAAATCTCAGCAACTATTTTTTCACCCAAACTGGATGATACTTTCAGGTAATGATGAGTACACTAAGCCCACTGGGTTCCCCAAATTTCGTTCTTCTATGTTGAAGCGTTCGTTTCCAGTAACAGTTTGAATTTTGGCGTTTCGCTCTTTTTTCTCCTATATTGATAGATGTATTTGCAACTCTAAACCAAACATGGTTTGTGCTAGCTTCTTGAAACTTGACACAATAAAGCAGTTTCAAGTTCTATCTCTATGTTCTGTTTCCTCTTGATGTAGCCCTAAGCAGTGACTGGGGAGAAACACTTACATTGAAAGGGGTTGCCAAGCTTCCAGAAATTACGAGTCTCCAGAAATCTCAGCAACTATGATTTCACCCAAACTGGATGATACTTTCAGGTAATGATCAGTACACTAAGCCCACTTGGTTCCCCAAATTTCGTTCTTCTATGTTGAAGCGTTCGTTTCCAGTAACAGTTTGAATTTTGGCATTTCACTCTGTTTTCTCCTACATTGATAGACGTATTTGGAACTCTAAATCAAACACGGTTTGTGCTACCTTCTTCAAACTTGACACAGTAAAGCAGTTTCATGTTCTAGCTCTATGTTCTGTTTCCTCTTGATGTAGCACTCAGCAGTGACTGAGGAGAAACACTTTCATTGAAAGGGGTTGCCAAGCTTCCCAAAATTGCGAGTCTCCAGAAATCTCAGCAACTATTTTTTAACCCAAACTGGATGATACTTTCAGGTAATGATCAGTACACTAAGCTCACTTGGTTCCCCAAATTTCGTTCTTTTATGTTGAAGCGTTCGCTTCCAGTAACTGTTTGAATTTTGGCGTTTCACTCTGTTTTCTCCTATACTGACAGATGTATTTGGAACTCTAAATCAAACACGGTTTGTGCTAGCTTCTTGAAACTTGACACAGTAAAGCAGTATCACGTTCTATCTCTATGTTCTGTTTCCTCTGGATGTAGCCCTAAGCAGTGACTGGGGAGAAACACTTTCATTGAAAGGGGTTGCCAAGCTTCCAGAAATTACGAGTCTCCAGAAATCTCAGCAACTATGATTTCACCCAACCTGGATGATACTTTCAGGTAATGATCACTACACTAAGCCCACTTGTTTCCCCAAATTTCGTTCTTCTATGTTGAAGCGTTCGTTTCCAGTAACAGTTTGAATTTTGGCGTTTCACTCTGTTTTCTCCTATATTGATAGACGTATTTGGAACTCTAAATCAAACACGGTTTGTGCTACCTTCTTCAAACTTGACACAGTAAAGCAGTTTCAAGTTCTAGCTCTATGTTCTGTTTCCTCTTGATGTAGCACTCAGCAGTGACTGAGGAGAAACACTTTCATTGAAAGGGGTTGCCAAGCTTCCAAAAATTGCGAGTCTCCAGAAATCTCAGCAACTATTTTTTAACCCAAACTGGATGATACTTTCAGGTAATGATCAGTACACTAAGCTCACTTGGTTCCCCAAATTTCGTTCTTTTATGTTGAAGCGTTCGCTTCCAGTAACTGTTTGAATTTTGGCGTTTCACTCTGTTTTCTCCTATACTGACCGATGTATTTGGAACTCTAAATCAAACACGGTTTGTGCTAGCTTCTTGAAACTTGACACAGTAAAGCAGTATCACGTTCTATCTCTATGTTCTGTTTCCTCTGGATGTAGCCCTAAGCAGTGACTGGGGAGAAACACTTTCATTGAAAGGGGTTGCCAAGCTTCCAGAAATTACGAGTCTCCAGAAATCTCAGCAACTATGATTTCACCCAACCTGGATGATACTTTCAGGTAATGATCAGTACACTAAGCCCACTTGTTTCCCCAAATTTCGTTCTTCTATGTTGAAGCGTTCGTTTCCAGTAACAGTTTGAATTTTGGCGTTTCGCTCTGTTTTCTCCTATATTGATAGATGTATTTGGAACTCTAAACCAAACACGGTTTGTGCTAGCTTCTTGAAACTTGACACAGTACAGCAGTTTTACGTTCTATCTCTATGTTCTGTTTCCTCTTGATGTAGCACTCAGCAGTGACTGAGGAGAAACACTTTCATTGAAAGGGGTTGCCAAGCTTCCCAAAATTGCGAGTCTCCAGAAATCTCAGCAACTATTTTTTCACCCAAACTGGATGATACTTTCAGGTAATGATCAGTACACTAAGCTCACTTGGTTCCCCAAATTTCGTTCTTTTATGTTGAAGCGTTCGCTTCCAGTAACTGTTTGAATTTTGGCGTTTCACTCTGTTTTCTCCTATACTGACAGATGTATTTGGAACTCTAAATCAAACACGGTTTGTGCTAGCTTCTTGAAACTTGACACAGTAAAGCAGTTTCACGTTCTATGTCTATGTTCTATTTCCTCTGGATGTAGCCCTAAGCAGTGACTGGGGAAAAATACTTTCATTGACAGGGGTTGCCAAGCTTCCAGAAATTACGAGTCTCCAGAAATCTCAGCAACTATGATTTCACCCAAACTGGATGATACTTTCAGGTAATGATCAGTACACTAAGCTCACTTGGTTCCCCAAATTTCATTCTTTTATGTTGAAGCGTTCGCTTCCCGTAACTGTTTGAATTTTGGCGTTTCACTCTGTTTTCTCCTATACTGACAGATGTATTTGGAACTCTAAATCAAACACGGTTTGTGCTAGCTTCTTGAAACTTGACACAGTAAAGCAGTTTCACGTTCTATCTCTATATTCTGTTTCCTCTTGCTGTAGCGCTAAGCAGTGACTGAGGAGAAACACTTTCATTGAAAGGGGTTGCCAAGCTTCCCAAAATTGCGAGTCTCCAGAAATCTAAGCAACTATTTTTTAACCCAAACTGGATGATACTTTCAGGTAATGATCAGTACACTAAGCTCACTTGGTTCCCCAAATTTCGTTCTTTTATGTTGAAGCGTTCGCTTCCAGTAACTGTTTGAATTTTGGCGTTTCACTCTGTTTTCTCCTATATTGATAGATGTATTTGGAACTCTAAACCAAACACGGTTTGTGCTAGCTTCTTGAAACTTGAAACAGTAAAGCAGTTTCACGTTCTAGCTCTATGTTTTCTTTCCTCTTGATGTAGCACTCAGCAGTGACTGAGGAGAAACACTTTCATTGAAAGGGGTTGCCAAGCTTCCCAAAATTGCGAGTCTCTAGAAATCTCAGCAAACATTTTTGTACCCAACGTGGATGATACTTTCAGGTAATGATCAGTACACTAAGCTCACTTTGTTCCCCAAATTTTGTTCTTCTATGTTGAAGCGTTCGTTTCCAGTAACAGTTTGAATTTTGGCGTTTCACTCTGTTTTCTCCTATATTGATAGATGTATTTGGAACTCTAAATCAAACACGGTTTGTGCTAGCTTCTTGAAACGTGACACAGTAAAGCAGTTTCAAGTTCTATCTCTATGTTCTGTTTTCTCTTGATGTAGCCCTAAGCAGTGACTGGGGAGAAACACTTTCATTGAAAGGGGTTGCCAAGCTTCCCAAAATTGCGAGTCTCCAGAAATCTCAGCAACTATTTTTTCACCCAATCTGGATGATACTTTCAGGTAATGATCAGTAAACTGAGCCCACTTGGATCCCCAAATTTCGTTCTTCTATGTTGAAGCGTTCGTTTCCAGTAACAGTTTGAATTTTGGCCTTTCACTCTGTTTTCTCCTATATTGATAGATGTATTTGGAACTCTAAACCACACCCGGTTTGTGCTAGCTTCTTCAAACTTGACACAGTAAAGCAGTTTCACGTTCTATCTCTATGTTCTGTTTCCTCTTGATGTAGCACACAGCAGTGACTGAGGAGAAACACTTTCATTGAAAGGGGTTGCCATGCTTCCAGAAATTACGATTCCCCAGAAATCTCAGCAACTATTTTTTCACCCAAACTGGATGATACTTTCAGGTAATGATGAGTACACTAAGCCCATTGGGTTCCCCAAATTTCGTTCTTCTATGTTGAAGCGTTCGTTTCCAGTAACAGTTTGAATTTTGGCGTTTCGCTCTGTTTTCTCCTATATTGATAGTTGTATTTGCAACTCTAAACCAAACACGGTTTGTGCTAGCTTCTTGAAACTTGACACAATAAAGCAGTTTCAAGTTCTATCTCTATGTTCTGTTTCCTCTTGATGTAGCCCTAAGCAGTGACTGGGGAGAAACACTTACATTGAAAGGGGTTGCCAAGCTTCCAGAAATTACGAGTATCCAGAAATCTCAGCAACTATGATTTCACCCAAACTGGATGATACTTTCAGGAAATGATCAGTACACTAAGCCCACTTGGTTCCCCAAATTTCGTTCTTCTATGTTGAAGCGTTCGTTTCCAGTAACAGTTTGAATTTTGGCGTTTCACTCTGTTTTCTCCTATATTGATAGACGTATTTGGAACTCTAAATCAAACACGGTTTGTGCTACCTTCTTCAAACTTGACACAGTAAAGCAGTTTCAAGTTCTAGCTCTATGTTCTGTTTCCTCTTGATGTAGCACTCAGCAGTGACTGAGGAGAAACACTTTCATTGAAAGGGGTTGCCAAGCTTCCCAAAATTGCGAGTCTCCAGAAATCTCAGCAACTATTTTTTCACCCAAACTGGATGATACTTTCAGGTAATGATCAGTACACTAAGCTCACTTGGTTCCCCAAATTTCGTTCTTTTATGTTGAAGCGTTCGCTTCCAGTAACTGTTTGAATTTTGGCGTTTCACTCTGTTTTCTCCTATACTGACAGATGTATTTGGAACTCTAAATCAAACACGGTTTGTGCTAGCTTCTTGAAACTTGACACAGTAAAGCAGTTTCACGTTCTATCTCTATGTTCTGTTTCCTCTGGATGTAGCCCTAAGCAGTGACTGGGGAGAAATACTTTCATTGAAAGGGGTTGCCAAGCTTCCAGAAATTACGAGTCTCCAGAAATCTCAGCAACTATGATTTCACCCAACCTGGATGATACTTTCAGGTAATGATCAGTACACTAAGCCCACTTGGTTCCCCAAATTTCGTTCTTCTATGTTGAAGCGTTCGTTTCCAGTAACAGTTTGAATTTTGGCGTTTCACTCTGTTTTCTCCTATATTGATAGATGTATTTGGAACTCTAAATCAAACACGGTTTGTGCTAGCTTCTTGAAACTTGACACAGTAAAGCAGTTTCACGTTCTATCTCTATTTTCTCTTTCCTCTTGATGTAGCACTCAGCAGTGACTGAGGAGAAACACTTTCATTGAAAGGGGTTGCCAAGCTCCCCAAAATTGCGAGTCTCCAGAAATCTCAGCAACAATTTTTTCACCCAAACTGGATGTTACTTTCAGGTAATAATCAGTACACTAAGCTCACTTGGTTCCCCAAATTTCGTTCTTTTATGTTGAAGCGTTCGCTTCCAGTAACTGTTTGAATTTTGGCGTTTCACTCTGTTTTCTCCTATACTGACAGATGTATTTGGAACTCTAAATCAAACACGGTTTGTGCTAGCTTCTTGAAACTTGACACAGTAAAGCAGTTTCACGTTCTATCTCTATGTTCTGTTTCCTCTGGATGTAGCCCTAAGCAGTGACTGGGGAGAAATACTTTCATTGACAGGGGTTGCCAAGTTTCCAGAAATTACGAGTCTCCAGAAATCTCAGCAACTATGATTTCACCCAACCTGGATGATACTTTCAGGTAATGATCAGTACACTAAGCCCACTTGGTTCCCCAAATTTTGTTCTTCTATGTTGAAGCGTTCGTTTCCAGTAAGAGTTTGAATTTTGGCGTTTCACTCTATTTTCTCCTATATTGATAGATGTATTTGGAACTCTAAATCAAACACGGTTTGTGCTACCTTCTTCAAACTTGACACAGTAAAGCAGTTTTACGTTCTATCTCTATGTTCTGTTTCCTCTTGATGTAGCACTCAGCAGTGACTGAGGAGAAACACTTTCATTGAAAGGGGTTGCCAAGCTTCCCAAAATTGCGAGTCTCCAGAAATCTCAGCAACTATTTTTTCACCCAAACTGGATGATACTTTCAGGTAATGATCAGTACACTAAGCTCACTTGGTTCCCCAAATTTCGTTCTTTTATGTTGAAGCGTTCGCTTCCAGTAACTGTTTGAATTTTGGCGTTTCACTCTGTTTTCTCCTATACTGACAGATGTATTTGGAACTCTAAATCAAACACGGTTTGTGCTAGCTTCATGAAACTTGACACAGTAAAGCAGTTTCACGTACTATCTCTATGTTCTATTTCCTCTGGATGTAGCCCTAAGCAGTGACTGGGGAAAAATACTTTCATTGACAGGGGTTGCCAAGCTTCCAGAAATTACGAGTCTCCAGAAATCTCAGCAACTATGATTTCACCCAAACTGGATGATACTTTCAGGTAATGATCAGTACACTAAGCTCACTTGGTTCCCCAAATTTCGTTCTTTTATGTTGAAGCGTTCGCTTCCAGTAACTGTTTGAATTATGGCGTTTCACTCTGTTTTCTCCTATACTGACAGATGTATTTGGAACTCTAAATCAAACACGGTTTGTGCTAGCTTCTTGAAACTTGACACAGTAAAGCAGTTTCACGTTCTATCTCTATGTTCTGTTTCCTCTGGATGTAGCCCTAAGCAGTGACTGGGGAGAAATTCTTTCATTGAAAGGGGTTGCCAAGCTTCCCAAAACTGCGAGTCTCCAGAAATCTCAGCAACTATTTTTTCACCCAAACTGGATGATACTTTCAGGTAATAATCAGTACACTAAGCTCACTTGGTTCCCCAAATTTCGTTCTTTTATGTTGAAGCGTTCGCTTCCAGTAACTGTTTGAATTTTGGCGTTTCACTCAGTTTTCTCCTATATTGATAATTGTATTTGGAACACTAAATCAAACACGGTTTGTGCTACCTTCTTCAAACTTGACACAGTAAAGCAGTTTCAAGTTTAGCTCTATGTTCTGTTTCCTCTTGATGTAGCACTCAGCAGTGACTGAGGAGAAACACTTTCATTGAAAGGGGTTGCCAAGCTTCCCAAAATTGTGAGTCTCCAGAAATCTCAGCAACTATTTTTTCACCCAAACTGGATGATACTTTCAGGTAATGATCAGTACACTAAGCTCACTTGGTTCCCCAAATTTCGTTCTTTTATGTTGAAGCGTTCGCTTCCAGTAACTGTTTGAATTTTGGCATTTCACTCTGTTTTCTCCTATATTGATAGATGTATTTGGAACTCTAAACCAAACACGGTTTGTGCTAGCTTCTTGAAACTTGAAACAGTAAAGCAGTTTCACGTTCTAGCTCTATGTTTTCTTTCCTCTTGATGTAGCACTCAGCAGTGACTGAGGAGAAACACTTTCATTGAAAGGGGTTGCCAAGCTTCCCAAAATTGCGAGTCTCTAGAAATCTCAGCAAACATTTTTGTACCCAACGTGGATGATACTTTCAGGTAATGATCAGTACACTAAGCTCACTTCGTTCTCCAAATTTCGTTCTTCTATGTTGAAGCGTTCGTTTCCAGTAACAGTTTGAATTTTGGCGTTTCACTCTGTTTTCTCCTATATTGATCGATGTATTTGGAACTCTAAATCAAACACGGTTTGTGCTAGCTTTATGAAACTTGACACAGTAAAGCAGTTTCAAGTTCTATCTCTATGTTCTGTTTTCTCTTGATGTAGCCCTAAGCAGTGACTGGGGAGAAACACTTTCATTGAAAGGGGTTGCCAAGCTTCCCAAAATTGCGAGTCTCCAGAAATCTCAGCAACTATTTTTTCACCCAAACTGGATGATACTTTCAGGTAATGATCAGTACACTGAGCCCACTTGGATCCCCAAATTTCGTTCTTCTATGTTGAAGCGTTCGTTTCCAGTAACAGTTTGAATTTTGGCCTTTCACTCTGTTTTCTCCTATATTGTATAGATGTATTTGGAACTCTAAACCACACCCGGTTTGTGCTAGCTTCTTGAAACTTGACACAGTAAAGCAGTTTCACGTTCTATCTCTATGTTCTGTTTCCTCTTGATGTAGCACACAGCAGTGACTGAGGAGAAACACTTTCATTGAAAGGGGTTGCCAAGCTTCCAAAAATTACGATTCCCCAGAAATCTCAGCAACTATTTTTTCACCCAAACTGGATGATACTTTCAGGTAATGATGAGTACACTAAGCCCACTGGGTTCCCCAAATTTCGTTCTTCTATGTTGAAGCGTTCGTTTCCAGTAACAGTTTGAATTTTGGCGTTTCGCTCTGTTTTCTCCTATATTGATAGATGTATTTGCAACTTTAAACCAAACACGGTTTGTGCTAGCTTCTTGAAACTTGACACAATAAAGCAGTTTCAAGTTCTATCTCTATGTTCTGTTTCCTCTTGATGTAGCCCTAAGCAGTGACTGGGGAGAAACACTTACATTGAAAGGGGTTGCCAAGCTTCCAGAAATTACGAGTCTCCAGAAATCTCAGCAACTATGATTTCACCCAAACTGGATGATACTTTCAAGTAATGATCAGTACACTAAGCCCACTTGGTTCCCCAAATTTCGTTCTTCTATATTGAAGCGTTCGTTTCCAGTAACAGTTTGAATTTTGGCGTTTCACTCTGTTTTCTCCTATATTGATAGACGTATTTGGAACTCTAAATCAAACACGGTTTGTGCTACCTTCTTCAAACTTGACACAGTAAAGCAGTTTCAAGTTCTAGCTCTATGTTCTGTTTCCTCTTGATGTAGCACTCAGCAGTGACTGAGGAGAAACACTTTCATTGAAAGGGGTTGCCAAGCTTCCCAAAATTGCGAGTCTCCAGAAATCTCAGCAACTATTTTTTAACCCAAACTGGATGATACTTTCAGGTAATGATCAGTACACTAAGCTCACTTGGTTCCCCAAATTTCGTTCTTTTATGTTGAAGCGTTCGCTTCCAGTAACTGTTTGAATTTTGGCGTTTCACTCTGTTTTCTCCTATACTGACAGATGTATTTGGAACACTAAATCAAACACGGTTTGTGCTAGCTTCTTGAAACTTGACACAGTAAAGCAGTATCACGTTCTATCTCTATGTTCTGTTTCCTCTGGATGTAGACCTAAGCAGTGACTGGGGAGAAACACTTTCATTGAAAGGGGTTGCCAAGCTTCCAGAAATTACGAGTCTCCAGAAATCTCAGCAACTATGATTTCACCCAACCTGGATGATACTTTCAGGTAATGATCAGTACACTAAGCCCACTTGGTTCCCCAAATTTCGTTCTTCTATGTTGAAGCGTTCGTTTCCAGTAACAGTTTGAATTTTGGCGTTTCATTCTGTTTTCTCCTATATTGATAGATGTATTTGGAACTCTAAACCAAACACGGTTTGTGCTAGCTTCTTGAAACTTGAAACAGTAAAGCAGTTTCACGTTCTAGCTCTATGTTTTCTTTCCTCTTGATGTAGCACTCAGCAGTGACTGAGGAGAAACACTTTCATTGAAAGTTGTTGCCAAGCTTCCCAAAATTGCGAGTCTCTAGAAATCTCAGCAAACATTTTTGTACCCAACGTGGATGATACTTTCAGGTAATGATCAGTACACTAAGCTCACTTCGTTCCCCAAATTTCGTTCTTCTATGTTGAAGCGTTCGTTTCCAGTAACAGTTTGAATTTTGGCGTTTCACTCTGTTTTCTCCTATATTGATAGATGTATTTGGAACTCTAAATCAAACACGGTTTGTGCTAGCTTCTTGAAACTTGACACAGTAAAGCAGTATCACGTTCTATCTCTATGTTCTGTTTCCTCTGGATGTAGCCCTAAGCAGTGACTGGGGAGAAACACTTTCATTGAAAGGGGTTGCCAAGCTTCCAGAAATTACGAGTCTCCAGAAATCTCAGCAACTATGATTTCACCCAACCTGGATGATACTTTCAGGTAATGATCAGTACACTAAGCCCACTTGGTTCCCCAAATTTCGTTCTTCTATGTTGAAGCGTTCGTTTCCAGTAACAGTTTGAATTTTGGCGTTTCACTCTGTTTTCTCCTATATTGATAGATGTATTTGGAACTCTAAATCAAACACGGTTTGTGCTAGCTTCTTGAAACTTGACACAGTAAAGCAGTTTTACGTTCTATCTCTATTTTCTCTTTCCTCTTGATGTAGCACTCAGCAGTGACTGAGGAGAAACACTTTCATTGAAAGGGGTTGCCAAGCTTCCCAAAATTGCGAGTCTCCAGAAATCTCAGCAACTATTTTTTAACCCAAACTGGATGATACTTTCAGGTAATGATCAGTACACTAAGCTCACTTGGTTCCCCAAATTTCGTTCTTTTATGTTGAAGCGTTCGCTTCCAGTAACTGTTTGAATTTTGGCGTTTCACTCTGTTTTCTCCTATACTGACAGATGTATTTGGAACTCTAAATCAAACACGGTTTGTGCTAGCTTCTTGAAACTTGACACAGTAAAGCAGTTTCACGTTCTATCTCTATGTTCTGTTTCCTCTGGATGTAGCACTCAGCAGTGACTGATGAGAAACACTTTCATTGAAAGGGGTTGCCAAGCTTCCCAAAATTGCGAGTCTCCAGAAATCTCAGCAACTATTTTTTAACCCAAACTGGATGATACTTTCAGGTAATGATCAGTACACTAAGCTCACATGGTTCCCCAAATTTCGTTCTTTTATGTTGAAGCGTTCGCTTCCAGTAACTGTTTGAATTTTTGCGTTTCACTCTGTTTTCTCCTATACTGACAGATGTATTTGGAACTCTAAATCAAACACGGTTTGTGGTAGCTTCTTGAAACTTGACACAGTAAAGCAGTTTCACGTTCTATCTCTATGTTCTGTTTCCTCTGGATGTAGCCGTAAGCAGTGACTGGGGAGAAATACTTTCATTGACAGGGGTTGCCAAGCTTCCAGAAATTACGAGTATCCAGAAATCTCAGCAACTATGATTTCACCCAACCTGGATGATACTTTCAGGTAATGATCAGTACACTAAGCCCACTTTTTTCCCCAAATTTCGTTCTTCTATGTTGAAGCGTTCGTTTCCAGTAACAGTTTGAATTTTGGCGTTTCGCTCTGTTTTCTCCTATATTGATAGATGTATTTGGAACTCTAAACCAAACACGGTTTGTGCTAGCTTCTTGAAACTTGACACAGTAAAGCAGTTTTACGTTCTATCTCTATGTTCTGTTTCCTCTTGATGTAGCACTCAGCAGTGACTGAGGAGAAACACTTTCATTGAAAGGGGTTGCCAAGCTTCCCAAAATTGCGAGTCTCCAGAAATCTCAGCAACTATTTTTTCACCCAAACTGGATGATACTTTCAGGTAATGATCAGTACACTAAGCTTACTTGGTTCCCCAAATTTCGTTCTTTTATGTTGAAGCGTTCGCTTCCAGTAACTGTTTGAATTTTGGCGTTTCACTCTGTTTTCTCCTATACTGACAGATGTATTTGGAACTCTAAATCAAACACGGTTTGTGCTAGCTTCATGAAACTTGACACAGTAAAGCAGTTTCACGTACTATCTCTATGTTCTATTTCCTCTGGATGTAGCCCTAAGCAGTGACTGGGGAAAAATACTTTCATTGACAGGGGTTGCCAAGCTTCCAGAAATTACGAGTCTCCAGAAATCTCAGCAACTATGATTTCACCCAAACTGGATGATACTTTCAGGTAATGATCAGTACACTAAGCTCACTTGGTTCCCCAAATTTCGTTCTTTTATGTTGAAGCGTTCGCTTCCAGTAACTGTTTGAATTTTGGCGTTTCACTCTGTTTTCTCCTATACTGACAGATGTATTTGGAACTCTAAATCAAACACGGTTTGTGCTAGCTTCTTGAAACTTGACACAGTAAAGCAGTTTCACGTTCTATCTCTATGTTCTGTTTCCTCTGGATGTAGCCCTAAGCAGTGACTGGGGAGAAATTCTTTCATTGAAAGGGGTTGCCAATCTCCCCAAAATTGCGAGTCTCCAGAAATCTCAGCAACTATTTTTTCACCCAAACTGGATGATACTTTCAGGTAATAATCAGTACACTAAGCTCACTTGGTTCCCCAAATTTCGTTCTTTTATGTTGAAGCGTTCGCTTCCAGTAACTGTTTGAATTTTGGCGTTTCACTCTGTTTTCTCCTATACTGACAGATGTATTTGGAACTCTAAATCAAACACGGTTTGTGCTAGCTTCTTGAAACTTGACACAGTAAAGCAGTTTCACGTTCTATCTCTATGTTTTCTTTCCTCTTGATGTAGCACTCAGCAGTGACTGAGGAGAAACACTTTCATTGAAAGGGGTTGCTAAGCTCCCCAAAATTGCGAGTCTCCAGAAATCTCAGCAACTATTTTTTCACCCAAACTGGATGATACTTTCAGGTAATAATCAGTACACTAAGCTCACTTGGTTCCCCAAATTTCGTTCTTTTATGTTGAAGCGTTCGCTTCCAGTAACTGTTTGAATTTTGGCGTTTCACTCTGTTTTCTCCTATACTGACAAATGTATTTGGAACTCTAAATCAAACACGGTTTGTGCTAGCTTCTTGAAACTTGACACAGTAAAGCAGTTTCACGTTCTATCTCTATGTTCTGTTTCCTCTGGATGTAGCCCTAAGCAGTGACTGGGGAGAAATACTTTCATTGACAGGGGTTGCCAAGCTTCCAGAAATTACGAGTCTCCAGAAATCTCAGCAACTATGATTTCACCCAACCTGGATGATACTTTCAGGTAATGATCAGTACACTAAGCCCACTTGGTTCCCCAAATTTCGTTCTTCTATGTTGAAGCGTTCATTTCCAGTAAGAGTTTGAATTTTGGCGTTTCACTCTATTTTCTCCTATATTGATAGATGTATTTGGAACTCTAAATCAAACACGGTTTGTGCTACCTTCTTCAAACTTGACACAGTAAAGCAGTTTCAAGTTCTAGCTCTATGTTCTGTTTCCTCTTGATGTAGCACTCAGCAGTGACTGAGGAGAAACACTTTCATTGAAAGGGGTTGCCAAGCTTCCCAAAATTGCGAGTCTCCAGAAATCTCAGCAACTATTTTTTAACCCAAACTGGATGATACTTTCAGGTAATGATCAGTACACTAAGCTCACTTGGTTCCCCAAATTTCGTTCTTTTATGTTGAAGCGTTCGCTTCCAGTAACTGTTTGAATTTTGGCGTTTCACTCAGTTTTCTCCTATATTGATAGATGTATTTGGAACTCTAAACCAAACACGGTATGTGCTAGCTTCTTGAAACTTGAAACAGTAAAGCAGTTTCACGTTCTAGCTCTATGTTTTCTTTCCTCTTGATGTAGCACTCAGCAGTAACTGAGGAGAAACACTTTCATTGAAAGGGGTTGCCAAGCTTCCCAAAATTGCGAGTCTCTAGAAATCTCAGCAAACATTTTTGTATCCAACGTGGATGATACTTTCAGGTAATGATCAGTACACTAAGCTCACTTCGTTCCCCAAATTTCGTTCTTCTATGTTGAAGCGTTCGTTTCCAGTAACAGTTTGAATTTTGGCGTTTCACTCTGTTTTCTCTTATATTGATAGATGTATTTGGAACTCTAAATCAAACACGGTTTGTGCTAGCTTCTTGAAACTTGACACAGTAAAGCAGTTTCAAGTTCTATCTCTATGTTCTGTTTTCTCTTGATGTAGCCCTAAGCAGTGACTGGGGAGAAACACTTTCATTGAAAGGGGTTGCCAAGCTTCCCAAAATTGCGAGTCTCCAGAAATCTCAGCAACTATTTTTTCACCCAAACTGGATGATACTTTCAGGTAATGATCAGTACACTGAGCCCACTTGGATCCCCAAATTTCGTTCTTCTATTTTGAAGCGTTCGTTTCCAGTAACAGTTTGAATTTTGGCCTTTCACTCTGTTTTCTCCTATATTGATAGATGTATTTGGAACTCTAAACCACACCCGGTTTGTGCTAGCTTCTTGAAACTTGACACAGTAAAGCAGTTTCACGTTCTATCTCTATGTTCTGTTTCCTCTTGATGTAGCACACAGCAGTGACTGAGGAGAAACACTTTCATTGAAAGGGGTTGCCAAGCTTCCAAAAATTACGATTCCCCAGAAATCTCAGCAACTATTTTTTCACCCAAACTGGATGATACTTTCAGGTAATGATGAGTACACTAAGCCCACTGGGTTCCCCAAATTTCGTTCTTCTATGTTGAAGCGTTCGTTTCCAGTAACAGTTTGAATTTTGGCGTTTCGCTCTTTTTTCTCCTATATTGATAGATGTATTTGCAACTCTAAACCAAACATGGTTTGTGCTAGCTTCTTGAAACTTGACACAATAAAGCAGTTTCAAGTTCTATCTCTACGTTCTGTTTCCTCTTGATGTAGCCCTAAGCAGTGACTGGGGAGGAACACTTACATTGAAAGGGGTTGCCAAGCTTCCAGAAATTACGAGTCTCCAGAAATCTCAGCAACTATGATTTCACCCAAACTGGATGATACTTTCAGGTAATGATCAGTACACTAAGCCCACTTGGTTCCCCAAATTTCGTTCTTCTATGTTGAAGCGTTCGTTTCCAGTAACAGTTTGAATTTTGGCGTTTCACTCTGTTTTCTCCTATATTGATAGATGTATTTGGAACTCTAAAGCAAACACGGTTTGTGCTAGCTTCTTGAAACTTGACACAGTAAAGCAGTTTCACGTTCTATCTCTATGTTTTCTTTCCTCTTGATGTAGCCCTAAGCAGTGACTGGGGAGAAACCTTTCATTGAAAGGGGTTGCCAAGCTTAGAAAAATTACGAGTCTCCAGAAATCTCAGGAACTATGTTTTCACCAAAACTGGATGATACTTTCAGGTAATGATCAGTACACTAAGCTCACTTGGTTCCCCAAATTTCGTTCTTCTATGTTGAAGCGTTCGTTTCCAGTAACAGTTTGAATTTTGGTGTTTCACTCTGTTTTCTCCTATATTGATAGATGTATTTGGAACTCTAAATCAAACACGGTTTGTGCTAGCTTCTTGAAACTTGACACAATAAAGCAGTTTCACGATCTATCTCTATGTTCTGTTTCCTCTTGATGTAGCCCTAAGCAGTGACTGGGGAGAAACCCTTTCATTGAAAGGGGTTGCCAAGCTTCCAAAAATTACGAGTCTCCAAAAATCTCAGCAACTATTTTTTCACCCAACCTGGATGATACTTTCAGGTAATGATCAGTAGACTAAGCCCACTTGGTTCCCCAAATTTCGTTCTTCTATGTTGAAGCGTTCGTTTCCAGTAACAGTTTGAATTTTGGCTTTTCACTCTGTTTTCTCCTATATTGATAGAAGTATTTGGAACTCTAAACCAAACACGGTTTGTGCTAGCTTCTTGAAACTTGACACAGTAAAGCAGTTTCACGTTCTATCTCTATGTTCTGTTTCCTCTTGATGTAGCCCTAAGCAGTGACTGGGGAGAAACACTTATATTGAAAGGGTTGCCAAGTTTCCAAAATTTGCGAGTCTCAGGAAATCTCAGCAACTATTTTTTCACCCAAACTGGATGATACTTTCAGGTAATGATCAGTACACTATGCTCACTTGGTTCCCCAATTTTCGTTCTTTTATGTTGAAGCGTTCGCTTCCAGTAACTGTTTGAATTTTGGCGTTTCACTCTGTTTTCTCCTATACTGACAGATGTATTTGGAACTCTAAATCAAACACGGTTTGTGCTAGCTTCTTTACTTGACACAGTAAAGCAGTTTCACGTTCTATCTCTATGTTCTGTTTCCTCTTGAGGTAGCCCTAAGCAGTGACTGGGGAGAAACACTTTCATTGAAAGGGGTTGCCAAGCTTCCAAAAGTTACGAGTCGCCAGAAATCTCAGCAACTATGTTTTCACCCAAACTGGATGATACTTTCAGGTACTGATCAGTACACTAAGCCCAATTGGTTCCCCAAATTTCGTTCTTCTATGTTGAAGTGTTCGTTTCCAGTAACAGTTTGAATTTTGGCCTTTCACTCTGTTTTCTCCTATATTGATAGATGTATTTGGAACTCTAAATCAAACACGGTTTGTGCTAGCTTCTTGAAACTTGACACAGTAAAGGAGTTTCACGTTCTATCTCTATGTTTTGTTTCCTCTTGCTGTAGCACTCAGAGTGAGTGAGGAGAAACACTTTCATTGAATGGGGTTGCCAAGCTTCCCAAAATTGCGAGTCTCTACAAATCTCAGCAACTATTTTTTAACCCAACCTGGATGATACTTTCAGGTAATGACCAGTAGACTAAGCCCACTTGGTTCCCCAAATTTCGTTCTTCTATGTTGAAGCGTTCGTTTCCAGTAACAGTTTGAATTTTGGCGTTTCACTCTGTTATCTCCTATATTGATAGATGTATTTGGAACTCTAAATCAAACACGGTTTGTGCTAGCTTCTTGAAACTTCACACAATAAAGCAGTTTAAAGTTCTATCTCTATGTTCTGTTTCCTCTTGATGTAGCCCTAAGCAGTGACTGGGGAGAAACACTTACATTGAAAGGGGTTGCCAAGCTTCCAAAAATTACGAGTGTCCAGAAATCACAGCAACTATTTTTTCACCCAACCTGGATGATACTTTCAGGTAATGACCAGTACACTAAGCCCACTTGGTTCCCCAAATTTCGTTCTTCTATGTTGAAGCGTTCGTTTCCAGTAACAGTTTGAATTTTGGCGTTTCACTCTGTTTTCTCCTATATTGATAGATGTATTTGGAACTCTAAATCAAACACGGTTTGTGCTAGCTTCTTTAAACTTGACACAGTAAAGGAGTTTCACGTTCTATCTCTATGTTTTGTTTCCTCTTGCTGTAGCACTCAGAGTGAGTGAGGAGAAACACTTTAATTGAAAGGGGTTGCCAAGCTTCCCAAAATTGCGAGTCTCTACAAATCTCAGCAAACCTGTTTTCACCCAAACTGGATGATACTTTCAGGTAATGACCAGTACACTAAGCTCAATTGGTTCCCCAAATTTCGTTCTTCTATGTTGAAGCGTTCGTTTCCAGTAACAGTTTGAATTTTGGTGTTTCATTCTGTTTTCTCCTATATTGATAGATGTATTTGGAACTCTAAATCAAACAGGGTTTGTGCTAGCTTCTTGAAACTTGACACAATAAAGCAGTTTCACGTTCTATCTCTATGTTCTGTTTCCTCTTGATGTAGCCCTAAGCAGTGACTGCGGAGAAACCCTTTCATTGAAAGGGGTTGCCAAGCTTCCAAAAATTACGAGTCTCCAGAAATCTCAGCAACTATTTTTTCACCCAAAGTGGATGATACTTTCAGGTAATGATCAGTACACTAAGCCCACTTGTTTCCCCAAATTTCGTTCTTCTATGTTGAAGCGTTCGTTTCCAGTAACAGTTTGAATTTTGGCATTTCACTCTGTTTTCTCTGATATTGATAGATGTATTTGGAACTCTAAATCAAACACGGTTTGTGCTAGCTTCTTGAAACTTGACACAATAAAGCAGTTTCACGTTCTATCTCTATGTTCTGTATCCTCTTGATGTAGCCCTAAGCAGTGACTGGGGAGAAACACTTACATTGAAAGGGGTTGCCAAGCTTCCAAAAATTACGAGTGTCCAAAAATCACAGCAACTATTTTTTCACCCAACCTGGATGATACTTTCAGGTAATGATCAGTACACTAAGCCCACTTGGTTCCCCAAATTTCGTTCTTCTATGTTGAAGCGTTCGTTTCCAGTAACAGTTTCAATTTTGGCGTTTCACTCTGTTATCTCCTATATTGATAGATGTATTTGGAACTCTAAATCAAACACGGTTTGTGCTAGCTTCTTGAAACTTCACACAATAAAGCAGTTTAAAGTTCTATCTCTATGTTCTGTTTCCTCTTGATGTAGCCCTAAGCAGTGACTGGGGAGAAACACTTACATTGAAAGGGGTTGCCAAGCTTCCAAAAATTACGAGTGTCCAGAAATCACAGCAACTATTTTTTCACCCAACCTGGATGATACTTTCAGGTAATGATCAGTAGACTAAGCCCACTTGGTTCCCCAAATTTCGTTCTTCTATGTTGAAGTGTTCGTTTCCAGTAACAGTTTGAATTTTGGCCTTTCACTCTGTTTTCTCCTATATTGATAGATGTATTTGGAACTCTAAATCAAACACGGTTTTTGCTAGCTTCTTGAAACTTGACACAGTAAAGGAGTTTCACGTTCTATCTCTATGTTTTGTTTCCTCTTGCTGTAGCACTCAGAGTGAGTGAGGAGAAACACTTTCATTGAAAGGGGTTGCCAAGCTTCCCAAAATTGCGAGTCTCTACAAATCTCAGCAAACCTGTTTTCACCCAAACTGGATGATACTTTCAGGTAATGACCAGTACACTAAGCTCAATTGGTTCCCCAAATTTCGTTCTTCTATGTTGAAGCGTTCGTTTCCAATAACAGTTTGAATTTTCCAGTTTCACTCTGTTTTCTCCTATATTGATAGATGTATTTGGAACTCTAAATCAAACACGGTTTGTGCTACCTTCCTGAAACTTGACACAATAAAGCAGTTTCACGTTCTATCTCTATGTTCTGTATCCTCTTGATGTAGCCCTAAGGAGTGACTGGGGAGATACCCTTTCATTGAAAGGGGTTGCCAAGCTTCCAAAAATTAGGAGTCTCCAGAAATCTCAGGAACTATGTTTTCACCCAAATTGGATGATACTTTCAGGTAATGATCAGTACACTAAGCCCACTTGGTTCCCCAAATTTCGTTCTTCTATGTTGAAGCGTTCGTTTCCAGTAACAGTTTGAATTTTGGCGTTTCACTCTGTTTTCTCCTATACTGACAGATGTATTTGGAACTCTAAATCAAACACGGTTTGTGCTAGCTTCTTGAAACTTGACACAGTAAAGCAGTTTCACGTTCTATCTCTATGTTCTGTTTCCTCTTGATGTAGCACTCAGCAGTGACTGAGAAGAAACACTTTCATTGAAAGGGGTTGCCATGCTTCCCAAAATTGCGAGTCTACAGAAATCTCAGCAACTATTTTTTAACCCAAACTGGATGATACTTTCAGGTAATGATCAGTACACTAAGCTCACTTGGTTCCCCAAATTTCGTTCTTTTATGTTGAAGCGTTCGCTTCCAGTAACTGTTTGAATTTTGGCGTTTCACTCTGTTTTCTCCTATACTGACAGATGTATTTGGAACTCTAAATCAAACACGGTTTGTGCTAGCTTCTTGAAACTTGACACAGTAAAGCAGTTTCATGTTCTATCTCTATGTTCTGTTTCCTCTGGATGTAGCCCTAAGCAGTGACTGGGGAGAAATACTTTCATTGACAGGGGTTGCCAAGCTTCCAGAAATTACGAGTCTCCAGAAATCTCAGCAACTATGATTTCACCCAAACTGGATGATACTTTCAGGTAATAATAGGTACACTAAGCCCACTTGGTTCCCCAAATTTCGTTCTTCTATGTTGAAGCGTTCGTTTCCAGTAACAGTTTGAATTTTGGCGTTTCACTCTGTTTTCTCCTATATTGATAGATGTATTTGGAACTCTAAACCAAACACGGTTTGTGCTAGCTTCTTGAAACTTGACACAGTAAAGCAGTTTCACGTTCTATCTCTATGTTCTGTTTCCTCTTGATGTAGCACTCAGCAGTGACTGAGGAGAAACACTTTCATTGAAAGGGGTTGCCAAGCTTCCCAAAATTGCGAGTCTCCAGAAATCTCAGCAACTATTTTTTAACCCAAACTGGATGATACTTTCAGGTAATGATCAGTACACTAAGCTCACTTGGTTCCCCAAATTTCGTTCTTTTATGTTGAATCGTTCGCTTCCAGTAACTGTTTGAATTTTGGCGTTTCACTCTGTTTTCTCCTATATTGATAGATGTATTTGGAACTCTAAACCAAACACGGTTTGTGCTAGCTTCTTGAAACTTGACACAGTAAAGGAGTTTCACGTTCTATCTCTATGTTCTGTTTCCTCTTGATGTAGCACTCAGCAGTGACTGAGAAGAAACACTTTCATTGAAAGGGGTTGCCATGCTTCCCAAAATTGCGAGTCTCCAGAAATCTCAGCAACTATTTTTTAACCCAAACTGGATGATACTTTCAGGTAATGATCAGTACACTAAGCTCACTTGGTTCCCCAAATTTCGTTCTTTTATGTTGAAGCGTTCGCTTCCAGTAACTGTTTGAATTTTGGCGTTTCACTCTGTTTTCTCCTATACTGACAGATGTATTTGGAACTCTAAATCAAACACGGTTTGTGCTAGCTTCTTGAAACTTGACACAGTAAAGCAGTTTCACGTTCTATCTCTATGTTCTGTCTCCTCTTGATGTAGCCCTAAGCAGTGACTGGGGAGAAACACTTTCATTGAAAGGGGTTGCCAAGCTTCCAGAAATTACGAGTCTCCAGAAATCTCAGCAACTATGATTTCACCCATACTGGATGATACTTTCAGGTAATGATCAGTACGCTAAGCCCACTTGGTTCGCCAAATTTCGTTCTTCTATGTTGAAGCGTTCGTTTCCAGTAACAGTTTGAATTTTGGCGTTTCACTCTGTTTTCTCCTATATTGATAGATGTATTTGGAACTCTAACCCAAACACGGTTTGTGCTAGCTTCTTGAAACTTGACACAGTAAAGCAGTTTCACGTTCTATCACTATGTTCTGTTTCCTCTGGATGTAGCCCTAAGCAGTGACTGGGGAAAAATACTTTCATTGACAGAGGTTGCCAAGCTTCCAGAAATTACGAGTCTCCAGAAATCTCAGCAACTATGATTTCACCCAAACTGGATGATACTTTCAGGTAATGATCAGTACACTAAGCCCACTTGGTTCCCCAAATTTCGTTCTTCTATGTTGATGCGTTCGCTTCCAGTAACTGTTTGAATTTTGGCGTTTCACTCTGTTTTCTCCTATACTGACAGATGTATTTGGAACTCTAAATCAAACACGGTTTGTGCTAGCTTCTTGAAACTTGACACAGTAAAGCAGTTTCACGTTCTATCACTATGTTCTGTTTCCTCTGGATGTAGCCCTAAGCAGTGACTGGGGAAAAATACTTTCATTGACAGAGGTTGCCAAGCTTCCAGAAATTACGAGTCTCCAGAAATCTTAGCAACTATGATTTCACCCAAACTGGATGATACTTTCAGGTAATGATCAGTACACTAAGCCCACTTGGTTCCCCAAATTTCGTTCTTCTATGTTGAAGCGTTCATTTCCAGTAACAGTTTGAATTTTGGCGTTTCACTCTGTTTTCTCCTATATTGATAGATGTATTTGGAACTCTAACCCAAACATGGTTTGTGCTAGCTTCTTGAAACTTGACACAGTAAAGCAGTTTCACGTTCTATCTCTATGTTCTGTCTCCTCTTGATGTAGCCCTAAGCAGTGACTGGGGAGAAACACTTTCATTGAAAGGGGTTTCCAAGCTTCCAAAAATTACGAGTCTCCAGAAATCTCAGCATCTATTTTTTCACCCAAACTTGATGATACTTTCAGGTAATGATGAGTACGCTAAGCCCACTGGGTTCCCCAAATTTCGTTCTTCTATGTTGAAGCGTTTGTTTCCAGTAACAGTTTGAATTTTGGCGTTTCACTCTGTTTTCTCCTATATTGATTGATGTATTTGGAACTCTAAACCAAACATGGTTTGTGCTAGCTTCTTGAAACTTGACACAGTAAAGCAGTTTTACGTTATATATCTATGTTCTGTTTCCTCTTGATGTAGCACTCAGCAGTGACTGAGGAGAAACACTTTCATTGAAAGGGGTTGCCAAGCTTCCCAAAATTGCGAGTCTCCAGAAATCTCAGCAACTATTTTTTAAACCAAACTGGATGATACTTTCAGGTAATGATCAGTACACTAAGCTCACTTGGTTCCCCAAATTTCGTTCTTTTATGTTGAAGCGTTCGCTTCCAGTAACTGTTTGAATTTTGGCGTTTCACTCTGTTTTCTCCTATACTGACAGATGTATTTGGAACTCTAAATCAAACACGGTTTGTGCTAGCTTCTTGAAACTTGACACAGTAAAGCAGTTTCATGTTCTATCTCTATGTTCTGTTTCCTCTGGATGTAGCCCTAAGCAGTGACTGGGGAGAAATACTTTCATTGACAGGGGTTGCCAAGCTTCCAGAAATTACGAGTCTCCAGAAATCTCAGCAACTATGATTTCACCCAAACTGGATGATACTTTCAGGTAATAATAGGTACACTAAGCCCACTTGGTTCCCCAAATTTCGTTCTTCTATGTTGAAGCGTTCGTTTCCAGTAACAGTTTGAATTTTGGCGTTTCACTCTGTTTTCTCCTATATTGATAGATGTATTTGGAACTCTAAACCAAACACGGTTTGTGCTAGCTTCTTGAAACTTGACACAGTAAAGCAGTTTCACGTTCTATCTCTATGTTCTGTTTCCTCTTGATGTAGCACTCAGCAGTGACTGAGGAGAAACACTTTCATTGAAAGGGGTTGCCAAGCTTCCCAAAATTGCGAGTCTCCAGAAATCTCAGCAACTATTTTTTAACCCAAACTGGATGATACTTTCAGGTAATGATCAGTACACTAAGCTCACTTGGTTCCCCAAATTTCGTTCTTTTATGTTGAAGCGTTCGCTTCCAGTAACTGTTTGAATTTTGGCGTTTCACTCTGTTTTCTCCTATATTGATAGATGTATTTGGAACTCTAAACCAAACACGGTTTGTGCTAGCTTCTTGAAACTTGACACAGTAAAGCAGTTTCACGTTCTATCTCTATGTTCTGTTTCCTCTTGATGTAGCACTCAGCAGTGACTGAGGAGAAACACTTTCATTGAAAGGGGTTGCCAAGCTTCCCAAAATTGCGAGTCTCCAGAAATCTCAGCAACTATTTTTTAACCCAAACTGGATGATACTTTCAGGTAATGATCAGTACACTAAGCTCACTTGGTTCCCCAAATTTCGTTCTTTTATGTTGAAGCGTTCGCTTCCAGTAACTGTTTGAATTTTGGCGTTTCACTCTGTTTTCTCCTATACTGACAGATGTATTTGGAACTCTAAATCAAACACGGTTTGTGCTAGCTTCTTGAAACTTGACACAGTAAAGCAGTTTCATGTTCTATCTCTATGTTCTGTTTCCTCTGGATGTAGCCCTAAGCAGTGACTGGGGAGAAATACTTTCATTGACAGGGGTTGCCAAGCTTCCAGAAATTACGAGTCTCCAGAAATCTCAGCAACTATGATTTCACCCAAACTGGATGATACTTTCAGGTAATAATAGGTACACTAAGCCCACTTGGTTCCCCAAATTTCGTTCTTCTATGTTGAAGCGTTCGTTTCCAGTAACAGTTTGAATTTTGGCGTTTCACTCTGTTTTCTCCTATATTGATAGATGTATTTGGAACTCTAAACCAAACACGGTTTGTGCTAGCTTCTTGAAACTTGACACAGTAAAGCAGTTTCACGTTCTATCTCTATGTTCTGTTTCCTCTTGATGTAGCACTCAGCAGTGACTGAGGAGAAACACTTTCATTGAAAGCGGTTGCCAAGCTTCCCAAAATTGCGAGTCTCCAGAAATCTCAGCAACTATTTTTTAACCCAAACTGGATGATACTTTCAGGTAATGATCAGTACACTAAGCTCACTTGGTTCCCCAAATTTCGTTCTTTTATGTTGAATCGTTCGCTTCCAGTAACTGTTTGAATTTTGGCGTTTCACTCTGTTTTCTCCTATATTGATAGATGTATTTGGAACTCTAAACCAAACACGGTTTGTGCTAGCTTCTTGAAACTTGACACAGTAAAGCAGTTTCACGTTCTATCTCTATGTTCTGTTTCCTCTTGATGTAGCACTCAGCAGTGACTGAGGAGAAACACTTTCATTGAAAGGGGTTGCCATGCTTCCCAAAATTGCGAGTCTCCAGAAATCTCAGCAACTATTTTTTAACCCAAACTGGATGATACTTTCAGGTAATGATCAGTACACTAAGCTCACTTGGTTCCCCCAATTTCGTTCTTTTATGTTGAAGCGTTCGCTTCCAGTAACTGTTTGAATTTTGGCGTTTCACTCTGTTTTCTCCTATACTGACAGATGTATTTGGAACTGTAAATCAAACACGGTTTGTGCTAGCTTCTTGAAACTTGACACAGTAAAGCAGTTTCACGTTCTATCTCTATGTTCTGTTTCCTCTGGATGTAGCCCTATGCAGTGACTGGGGAGAAATACTTTCATTGACAGGGGTTGCCAAGCTTCCAGAAATTACGAGTCTCCAGAAATCTCAGCAACTATGATTTCACCCAACCTGGATGATACTTTCAGGTAATGATCAGTACACTAAGCCCACTTGGTTCGCCAAATTTCGTTCTTCTATGTTGAAGCGTTCGATTCCAGTAACAGTTTGAATTTTGGCGTTTTACTCTGTTTTCTCCTATATTGATAGATGTATTTGGAACTCTAAATCAAACACGGTTTGTGCTAGCTTCTTGAAACTTGACACAATAAAGCAGTTTCAAGTTCTATCTCTATGTTCTGTCTCCTCTTGATGTAGCCCTAAGCAGTGACTGGGGAGAAACACTTTCATTGAAAGGGGTTGCCAAGCTTCCAGAAATTACGAGTCTCCAGAAATCTCAGCAACTATGATTTCACCCATACTGGATGATACTTTCAGGTAATGATCAGTACGCTAAGCCCACTTGGTTCGCCAAATTTCGTTCTTCTATGTTGAAGCGTTCGTTTCCTGTAACAGTTTGAATTTTGGCGTTTCACTCTGTTTTCTCCTATATTGATAGATGTATTTGGAACTCTAACCCAAACACGGTTTGTGCTAGCTTCTTGAAACTTGACACAGTAAAGCAGTTTCACGTTCTATCTCTATGTTCTGTTTCCTCTTGATGTAGCACTCAGCAGTGACTGAGGAGAAACACTTTCATTGAAAGGGGTTGCCAAGCTCCCCAAAACTGCGAGTCTCCAGAAATCTCAGCAACTATTTTTTCACCCAAACTGGATGATACTTTCAGGTAATGATCAGTACACTAAGCTCACTTGGTTCCCCAAATTTCGTTCTTTTATGTTGAAGCGTTCACTTCCAGTAACTGTTTGAATTTTGGCGTTTCACTCTGTTTTCTCCTATACTGACAGATGTATTTGCAACTCTAAATCAAACACGGTTTGTGCTAGCTTCTTGAAACTTGACACAGTAAAGCAGTTTCAAGTTCTATCTCTATGTTTTCTTTCCTCTTGATGTAGCACTCAGCAGTGACTGAGGAGAAACACTTTCATTGAAAGGGGTTGCCAAGCTTCCAGAAATTACGAGTCTCCAGAAATCTCAGCAACTATGATTTCACCCAAACTGGATGATACTTTCAGGTAATGATCAGTACACTAAGCCCACTTGGTTCCCTAAATTTCGTTCTTCTATGTTGAAGCGTTCGTTTCCAGTAACAGTTTGAATTTTGGCATTTCACTCTGTTTTCTCCGATATTGATAGATGTATTTGGAACTCTAAATCAAACATGGTTTGTGCTAGCTTCTTGAAACTTGACACAATAAAGCAGTTTCACGTTCTATCTCTATGTTCTGTATCATCTTGATGTAGCACTCAGCAGTGACTGAGGAGAAACACTTTCATTGAAAGGGGTTGCCAAGCTCCCCAAAACTGCGAGTCTCCAGAAATCTCAGCAACTATTTTTTCACCCAAACTGGATGATACTTTCAGGTAATGATCAGTACACTAAGCTCACTTGGTTCCCCAAATTTCGTTCTTCTATGTTGATGCGTTCGCTTCCAGTAACTGTTTGAATTTTGGCGTTTCACTCTGTTTTCTCCTATACTGACAGATGTATTTGGAACTCTAAATCAAACACGGTTTGTGCTAGCTTCTTGAAACTTGACACAGTAAAGCAGTTTCACGTTCTATCACTATGTTCTGTTTCCTCTGGATGTAGCCCTAAGCAGTGACTGGGGAGAAATACTTTCATTGACAGGGGTTGCCAAGCTTCCAGAAATTACGAGTCTCCAGAAATCTCAGCAACTATGATTTCACCCAAACTGGATGATACTTTCAGGTAATAATAGGTACACTAAGCCCACTTGGTTCCCCAAATTTCGTTCTTCTATGTTGAAGCGTTCGTTTCCAGTAACAGTTTGAATTTTGGCGTTTCACTCTGTTTTCTCCTATATTGATAGATGTATTTGGAACTCTAAACCAAACACGGTTTGTGCTAGCTTCTTGAAACTTGACACAGTAAAGCAGTTTCACGTTCTATCTCTATGTTCTGTTTCCTCTTGATGTAGCACTCAGCAGTGACTGAGGAGAAACACTTTCATTGAAAGGGGTTGCCAAGCTTCCCAAAATTGCGAGTCTCCAGAAATCTCAGCAACTATTTTTTAACCCAAACTGGATGATACTTTCAGGTAATGATCAGTACACTAAGCTCACTTGGTTCCCCAAATTTCGTTCTTTTATGTTGAAGCGTTCGCTTCCAGTAACTGTTTGAATTTTGGCGTTTCACTCTGTTTTCTCCTATATTGATAGATGTATTTGGAACTCTAAACCAAACACGGTTTGTGCTAGCTTCTTGAAACTTGACACAGTAAAGCAGTTTCACGTTCTATCTCTATGTTCTGTTTCCTCTTGATGTAGCACTCAGCAGTGACTGAGGAGAAACACTTTCATTGAAAGGGGTTGCCATGCTTCCCAAAATTGCGAGTCTCCAGAAATCTCAGCAACTATTTTTTAACCCAAACTGGATGATACTTTCAGGTAATGATCAGTACACTAAGCTCACTTGGTTCCCCCAATTTCGTTCTTTTATGTTGAAGCGTTCGCTTCCAGTAACTGTTTGAATTTTGGCGTTTCACTCTGTTTTCTCCTATACTGACAGATGTATTTGGAACTGTAAATCAAACACGGTTTGTGCTAGCTTCTTGAAACTTGACACAGTAAAGCAGTTTCACGTTCTATCTCTATGTTCTGTTTCCTCTGGATGTAGCCCTATGCAGTGACTGGGGAGAAATACTTTCATTGACAGGGGTTGCCAAGCTTCCAGAAATTACGAGTCTCCAGAAATCTCAGCAACTATGATTTCACCCAACCTGGATGATACTTTCAGGTAATGATCAGTACACTAAGCCCACTTGGTTCGCCAAATTTCGTTCTTCTATGTTGAAGCGTTCGATTCCAGTAACAGTTTGAATTTTGGCGTTTTACTCTGTTTTCTCCTATATTGATAGATGTATTTGGAACTCTAAATCAAACACGGTTTGTGCTAGCTTCTTGAAACTTGACACAATAAAGCAGTTTCAAGTTCTATCTCTATGTTCTGTCTCCTCTTGATGTAGCCCTAAGCAGTGACTGGGGAGAAACACTTTCATTGAAAGGGGTTGCCAAGCTTCCAGAAATTACGAGTCTCCAGAAATCTCAGCAACTATGATTTCACCCATACTGGATGATACTTTCAGGTAATGATCAGTACGCTAAGCCCACTTGGTTCGCCAAATTTCGTTCTTCTATGTTGAAGCGTTCGTTTCCTGTAACAGTTTGAATTTTGGCGTTTCACTCTGTTTTCTCCTATATTGATAGATGTATTTGGAACTCTAACCCAAACACGGTTTGTGCTAGCTTCTTGAAACTTGACACAGTAAAGCAGTTTCACGTTCTATCTCTATGTTCTGTTTCCTCTTGATGTAGCACTCAGCAGTGACTGAGGAGAAACACTTTCATTGAAAGGGGTTGCCAAGCTCCCCAAAACTGCGAGTCTCCAGAAATCTCAGCAACTATTTTTTCACCCAAACTGGATGATACTTTCAGGTAATGATCAGTACACTAAGCTCACTTGGTTCCCCAAATTTCGTTCTTTTATGTTGAAGCGTTCACTTCCAGTAACTGTTTGAATTTTGGCGTTTCACTCTGTTTTCTCCTATACTGACAGATGTATTTGGAACTCTAAATCAAACACGGTTTGTGCTAGCTTCTTGAAACTTGACACAGTAAAGCAGTTTCAAGTTCTATCTCTATGTTTTCTTTCCTCTTGATGTAGCACTCAGCAGTGACTGAGGAGAAACACTTTCATTGAAAGGGGTTGCCAAGCTTCCAGAAATTACGAGTCTCCAGAAATCTCAGCAACTATGATTTCACCCAAACTGGATGATACTTTCAGGTAATGATCAGTACACTAAGCCCACTTGGTTCCCTAAATTTCGTTCTTCTATGTTGATGCGTTCGCTTCCAGTAACTGTTTGAATTTTGGCGTTTCACTCTGTTTTCTCCTATACTGACAGATGTATTTGGAACTCTAAATCAAACACGGTTTGTGCTAGCTTCTTGAAACTTGACACAGTAAAGCAGTTTCACGTTCTATCACTATGTTCTGTTTCCTCTGGATGTAGCCCTAAGCAGTGACTGGGGAAAAATACTTTCATTGACAGAGGTTGCCAAGCTTCCAGAAATTACGAGTCTCCAGAAATCTCAGCAACTATGATTTCACCCAAACTGGATGATACTTTCAGGTAATGATCAGTACACTAAGCCCACTTGGTTCCCCAAATTTCTTTCTTCTATGTTGAAGCGTTCGTTTCCAGTAACAGTTTGAATTTTGGCGTTTCACTCTGTTTTCTCCTATACTGACAGATGTATTTGGAACACTAAATCAAACACGGTTTGTGCTAGCTTCTTGAAACTTGACACAGTAAAGCAGTTTCACGTTCTATCTCTATGTTCTGTCTCCTCTTGATGTAGCCCTAAGCAGTGACTGAGGAGAAACACTTTCATTGAAAGGGGTTGCCAAGCTTCCAAAAATTACGAGTCTCCAGAAATCTCAGCATCTATTTTTTCACCCAAACTTGATGATACTTTCAGGTAATGATGAGTACGCTAAGCCCACTGGGTTCCCCAAATTTCGTTCTTCTATGTTGAAGCGTTCGTTTCCAGTAACAGTTTGAATTTTGGCGTTTCACTCTGTTTTCTCCTATATTGATAGATGTATTTGGAACTCTAAACCAAACAAGGTTTGTGCTAGCTTCTTGAAACTTGACACAGTAAAGCAGTTTCACGTTCTATCTCTATGTTCTGTTTCCTCTTCGATGTAGCACTCAGCAGTGACTGAGGAGAAACACTTTCATTGAAAGGGGTTGCCAAGCTTCCCAAAATTGCGAGTCTCCAGAAATCTCAGCAACTATTTTTTAACCCAAACTGGATGATACTTTCAGGTAATGATCAGTACACTAAGCCCACTTGGTTCCCCAAATTTCGTTCTTCTATGTTGAAGCGTTCGTTTCCAGTAACAGTTTGAATTTTGGCGTTTCACTCTGTTTTCTCCTATATTGATAGATGTATTTGGAACTCTAAACCAAACACGGTTTGTGCTAGCTTCTTGAAACTTGACACAGTAATGCAGTTTCACGTTCTATCTCTATGTTCTGTCTCCTCTTGATGTAGCCCTAAGCAGTGACTGGGGAGAAACACTTACATTGAAAGGGGTTGCCAAGCTTCCAAAAATTACGAGTGTCCAAAAATCACAGCAACTATTTTTTCACCCAACCTGGATGATACTTTCAGGTAATGATCAGTACACTAAGCCCACTTGGTTCCCCAAATTTCGTTCTTCTATGTTGAAGCGTTCGTTTCCAGTAACAGTTTGAATTTTGGCGTTTCACTCTGTTTTCTCCTATATTGATAGATGTATTTGGAACTCTAAATCAAACACGGTTTGTGCTAGCTTCTTTAAACTTGACACAGTAAAGGAGTTTCAGGTTCTATCTCTATGTTTTGTTTCCTCTTGCTGTAGCACTCAGAGTGAGTGAGGAGAAACACTTTAATTGAAAGGGGTTGCCAAGCTTCCCAAAATTGCGAGTCTCTACAAATCTCAGCAAAGCTGTTTTCACCCAAACTGGATGATACTTTCAGGTAATGACCAGTACACTAAGCTCAATTGGTTCCCCAAATTTCGTTCTTCTATGTTGAAGCGTTCGTTTCCAGTAACAGTTTGAATTTTGGTGTTTCATTCTGTTTTCTCCTATATTGATAGATGTATTTGGAACTCTAAATCAAACACGGTTTGTGCTAGCTTCTTGAAACTTGACACAATAAAGCAGTTTCACGTTCTATCTCTATGTTCTGTTTCCTCTTGATGTAGCCCTAAGCAGTGACTGGGGAGAAACCCTTTCATTGAAAGGGGTTGCCAAGCTTCCAAAAATTACGAGTCTCCAGAAATCTCAGCAACTATTTTTTCACCCAAAGTGGATGATACTTTCAGGTAATGATCAGTACACTAAGCCCACTTGTTTCCCCAAATTTCGTTCTTCTATGTTGAAGCGTTCGTTTCCAGTAACAGTTTGAATTTTGGCATTTCACTCTGTTTTCTCCGATATTGATAGATGTATTTGGAACTCTAAATCAAACATGGTTTGTGCTAGCTTCTTGAAACTTGACACAATAAAGCAGTTTCACGTTCTATCTCTATGTTCTGTATCATCTTGATGTAGCCCTAAGCAGTGACTGGGGAGAAACACTTACATTGAAAGGGGTTGCCAAGCTTCCAAAAATTACGAGTGTCCAAAAATCACAGCAACTATTTTTTCACCCAACCTGGATGATACTTTCAGGTAATGATCAGTACACTAAGCCCACTTGGTTCCCCAAATTTCGTTCTTCTATGTTGAAGCGTTCGTTTCCAGTAACAGTTTGAATTTTGGCGTTTCACTCTGTTTTCTCCTATATTGATAGATGTATTTGGAACTGTAAATCAATCACGGTTTGTGCTAGCTTCTTGAAACTTGACACAATAAAGCAGTTTAAAGTTCTATCTCTATGTTCTGTTTCCTCTTGATGTAGCCCTAAGCAGTGACTGGGGAGAAACACTTACATTGAAAGGGGTTGCCAAGCTTCCAAAAATTACGAGTGTCCAGAAATCACAGCAACTATTTTTTCACCCAACCTGGATGATACTTTCAGGTAATGATCAGTAGACTAAGCCCACTTGGTTCCCCAAATTTCGTTCTTCTATGTTGAAGTGTTCGTTTCCAGTAACAGTTTGAATTTTGGCCTTTCACTCTGTTTTCTCCTATATTGATAGATATATTTGGAACTCTAAATCAAACACGGTTTTTGCTAGCTTCTTGAAACTTGACACAGTAAAGGAGTTTCACGTTCTATCTCTATGTTTTGTTTCCTCTTGCTGTAGCACTCAGAGTGAGTGAGGAGAAACACTTTCATTGAAAGGGGTTGCCAAGCTTCCCAAAATTGCGAGTCTCTACAAATCTCAGCAAACCTGTTTTCACCCAAACTGGATGATACTTTCAGGTAATGACCAGTACACTAAGCTCAATTGGTTCCCCAAATTTCGTTCTTCTATGTTGAAGCGTTCTTTTCCAATAACAGTTTGAATTTTCCAGTTTCACTCTGTTTTCTCCTATATTGATAGATGTATTTGGAACTCTAAATCAAACACGGTTTGTGCTACCTTCCTGAAACTTGACACAATAAAGCAGTTTCACGTTCTATCTCTATGTTCTGTATCCTCTTGATGTAGCCCTAAGGAGTGACTGGGGAGATACCCTTTCATTGAAAGGGGTTGCCAAGCTTCCAAAAATTACGAGTCTCCAGAAATCTCAGGAACTATGTTTTCACCCAAATTGGATGATACTTTCAGGTAATGATCAGTACACTAAGCCCACTTGGTTCCCCAAATTTCGTTCTTCTATGTTGAAGCGTTCATTTCCAGTAACAGTTTGAATTTTGGTGTTTCACTCTGTTTTCTCCTATATTGATAGATGTATTTGGAACTCTAAATCAAACACGGTTTTTTGCTAGCTTCTTGAAACTTGACACAGTAAAGCAGTTTCACGTTCTAACTCTATGTTCTGTTTCCTCTTGATGTAGCCCTAAGCAGTGACTGGGGAGAAACACTTACATTGAAAGGGGTTGCCAAGCTTAGAAAAATTACGAGTCTCCAGAAATCTCAGGAACTATGTTTTCACCCAAACTGGATGATACTTTCAGGTAATGATCAGTACACTAAGCTCACTTGGTTCCCCAAATTTCGTTCTTCTATGTTGAAGCGTTCGTTTCCAGTAACAGTTTGAATTTTGGCGTTTCACTCTGTTTTCTCCTATATTGATAGATGTATTTGGAACTCTAAATCAAACACGGTTTGTGCTAGCTTCTTGAAACTTGACACAATAAAGCAGTTTCACGATCTATCTCTATGTTCTGTTTCCTCTTGCTGTAGCCCTAAGCAGTGACTGGGGAGAAACCCTTTCATTGAAAGGGGTTGCCAAGCTTCCAAAAATTACGAGTCTCCAAAAATCTCAGCAACTATTTTTTCACCCAACCTGGATGATACTTTCAGGTAATGATCAGTAGACTAAGCCCACTTGGTTCCCCAAATTTCGTTCTTCTATGTTGAAGCGTTCGTTTCCAGTAACAGTTTGAATTTTGGCTTTTCACTCTGTTTTCTCCTATATTGATAGAAGTATTTGGAACTCTAAACCAAACACGGTTTGTGCTAGCTTCTTGAAACTTGACACAGTAAAGCAGTTTCACGTTCTATCTCTATGTTCTGTTTCCTCTTGATGTAGCCCTAAGCAGTGACTGGGGAGAAACACTTATATTGAAAGGGTTGCCAAGTTTCCAAAATTTGCGAGTCTCCAGAAATCTCAGCAACTATTTTTTCACCCAAACTGGATGATACTTTCAGGTAATGATCAGTACACTATGCTCACTTGGTTCCCCAATTTTCGTTCTTTTATGTTGAAGCGTTCGCTTCCAGTAACTGTTTGAATTTTGGCGTTTCACTCTGTTTTCTCCTATACTGACAGATGTATTTGGAACTCTAAATCAAACACGGTTTGTGCTAGCTTCTTTACTTGACACAGTAAAGCAGTTTCACGTTCTATCTCTATGTTCTGTTTCCTCTTGATGTAGCCCTAAGCAGTGACTGGGGAGAAACACTTTCATTGAAAGGGGTTGCCAAGCTTCCAAAAGTTACGAGTCGCCAGAAATCTCAGCAACTATGTTTTCACCCAAACTGGATGATACTTTCAGGTAATGATCAGTACACTAAGCCCAATTGGTTCCCCAAATTTCGTTCTTCTATGTTGAAGTGTTCGTTTCCAGTAACAGTTTGAATTTTGGCCTTTCACTCTGTTTTCTCCTATATTGATAGATGTATTTGGATCTCTAAATCAAACACGGTTTGTGCTAGCTTCTTGAAACTTGACACAGTAAAGGAGTTTCACGTTCTATCTCTATGTTTTGTTTCCTCTTGCTGTAGCACTCAGAGTGAGTGAGGAGAAACACTTTCATTGAAAGGGGTTGCCAAGCTTCCCAAAATTGCGAGTCTCTACAAATCTCAGCAAACCTGTTTTCACCCAAACTGGATGATACTTTCAGGTAATGACCAGTACACTAAGCTCAATTGGTTCCCCAAATTTCGTTCTTCTATGTTGAAGCGTTCGTTTCCAGTAACAGTTTGAATTTTCCAGTTTCACTCTGTTTTCTCCTATATTGATAGATGTATTAGGAACTCTAAATCAAACACGGTTTGTGCTACCTTCCTGAAACTTGACACAATAAAGCAGTTTCACGTTCTATCTCTATGTTCTGTATCCTCTTGATGTAGCCCTAAGGAGTGACTGGGGAGATACCCTTTCATTGAAAGGGGTTGCCAAGCTTCCAAAAATTACGAGTCTCCAGAAATCTCAGGAACTATGTTTTCACTCAAACTGGATGATACTTTCAGGTAATGATCAGTACACTAAGCCAACTTGGTTCCCCAAATTTCGTTCTTCTATGTTGAAGCGTTCATTTCCAGTAACAGTTTGAATTTTGGTGTTTCACTCTGTTTTCTCCTATATTGATAGATGTATTTGGAACTCTAAATCAAACACGGTTTTTTGCTAGCTTCTTGAAACTTGACACAGTAAAGCAGTTTCACGTTCTAACTCTATGTTCTGTTTCCTCTTGATGTAGCCCTAAGCAGTGACTGGGGAGAAACACTTACATTGAAAGGGGTTGCCAAGCTTAGAAAAATTACGAGTCTCCAGAAATCTCAGGAACTATGTTTTCACCCAAACTGGATGATACTTTCAGGTAATGATCAGTACACTAAGCTCACTTGGTTCCCCAAATTTCGTTCTTCTATGTTGAAGCATTCGTTTCCAGTAACAGTTTGAATTTTGGCGTTTCACTCTGTTTCTCCTATATTGATAGATGTATTTGGAACTCTAAATCAAACACGGTTTGTGCTAGCTTCTTGAAACTTGACACAATAAAGCAGTTTCACGATCTATCTCTATGTTCTGTTTCCTCTTGATGTAGCCCTAAGCAGTGACTGGGGAGAAACCCTTTCATTGAAAGGGGTTGCCAAGCTTCCAAAAATTACGAGTCTCCAAAAATCTCAGCAACTATTTTTTCACCCAACCTGGATGATACTTTCAGGTAATGATCAGTAGACTAAGCCCACTTGGTTCCCCAAATTTAGTTCTTCTATGTTGAAGCGTTCGTTTCCAGTAACAGTTTGAATTTTGGCTTTTCACTCTGTTTACTCCTATACTGATAGAAGTATTTGGAACTCTAAACCAAACACGGTTTGTGCTAGCTTCTTGAAACTTGACACAGTAAAGCAGTTTCACGTTCTATCTCTATGTCTGTTTCCTCTTGATGTAGCCCTAAGCAGTGACTGGGGAGAAACACATATATTGAAAGGGTTGCCAAGTTTCCAAAATTTGCGAGTCTCCAGAAATCTCAGCAACTATTTTTTCACCCAAACTGGATGATACTTTCAGGTAATGATCAGTACACTATGCTCACTTGGTTCCCCAATTTTCGTTCTTTTATGTTGAAGCGTTCGCTTCCAGTAACTGTTTGAATTTTGGCGTTTCACTCTGTTTTCTCCTATACTGACAGATGTATTTGGAACTCTAAATCAAACACGGTTTGTGCTAGCTTCTTGAAACTTGACACAATAAAGCAGTTTCACTTTCTATCTCTATGTTTTGTTTCCTCTTGATGTAGCACTCAGAGTGACTGAGGAGAAACACTTTCATTGAAAGGGGTTGCCAAGCTTCCCAAAATTGCGAGTCTCTACAAATCTCAGCAAACATGTTTTCACCCAAACTGGATGATACTTTCAGGTAATGATCAGTACACTAAGCTCACTTGGTTCCCCAAATTTCGTTCTTCTATGTTGAAGCGTTCGTTTCCAGTAACAGTTTGAATTTTGGCGTTTCACTCTGTTTTCTCCTATATTGATAGATGTATTTGGAACTCTAAATCAAACACGGTTTGTGCTAGCTTCTTGAAACTTGACACAATAAAGCATTTTCACGTTCTATCTCTATGTTCTGTTTCTTCTTGATGTAGCCCTAAGCAGTGACTGGGGAGAAACCCTTTCATTGAAAGGGGTTGCCAAGCTTCCCAAAATTGCGATTCTCTAGAAATCACAGCAAACATTTTTTCACCCAAACTGGATGATACTTTCAGGTAATGATCAGTACACTAAGCTCACTTGGTTCCCCAAATTTCGTTCTTCTATGTTGAAGTGTTCGTTTCCAGTAACAGTTTGAATTTTGGCGTTTCACTCTGTTTTCTCCTATATTGATAGATGGATTTGGAACTCTAAACCAAACCCGGTTTGTGCTAGCATCTTGAAACTTGACACACTAAAGCAGTTTCACGTTCTATCTCTATGTTTTGTTTCCTCTTGATGTAGCACTCAGCAGTGACTGGGGAGAAACACTTTCATTGAAAGTGGTTTCCAAGCTTCCCAAAATTGCCAGTCTCTACAAATCTCAGCAAACATGTTTTCACCCAAACTGGATGATACTTTCAGGTAATGATCAGTACACTAAGCTCTCTTGGTTCCCCAATTTCGTTCTTCTATGTTGAAGCGTTCGTTTCCAGTAACAGTTTGAATTTTGGCGTTTCACTCTGTTTTCTCCTATATTGATAGATGTATTTGAAACTCTAAATCAAACATGGTTTTTGCTAGCTTCTTGAAACTTGACACAATAAAGCAGTTTCACGTTCTGTCTCTGTGTTCTGTTTCCTCTTGATGTAGCCCTAAGCAGTGACTGGGGAGAAACCCTTTCATTGAAAGGGGTTGCCAAGCTTCCATAAATTACGAGTCTCCAGAAATCTCAGCAACTATTTTTTCACCCAAACTGGATCATAATTTCAGGTAATGATCAGTACACTAATCCCACTTGGTTCCCCTAATTTCGTTCTTCTATGTTGAAGTGTTCGTTTCCAGTAACAGTTTGAATTTTGGCGTTTCACTCTGTTTTCTTCTATATTGATAGATGTATTTGGAACTCTAAATCAAACACGGTTTGTGCTAGCTTCTTGAAACTTGACACAGTAAAGCAGTTTCACGTTCTAACTCTATGTTCTGTTTCCTCTTGATGTAGCCCTAAGCAGTGACTGGGGAGAAACACTTTAATTGAAAGTGGTTGCCAAGCTTCCCAAAATTGCGAGTCTCTACAAATCTCAGCAAACCTGTTTTCACCCAAACTGGATGATACTTTCAGGTAATGACCAGTACACTAAGCTCAATTGGTTCCCCAAATTTCGTTCTTCTATGTTGAAGCGTTCGTTTCCAGTAACAGTTTGAATTTTGGCGTTTCACTCTGTTTTCTCCTATATTGATAGATGTATTTGGAACTCTAAATCAAACACGGTTCGTGCTAGCTTCCTGAAACTTGACACAATAAAGCAGTTTCACGTTCTATCTCTATGTTCTGTATCGTCTTGATGTAGCCCTAACGAGTGACTGGGGAGAAACCCTTTCATTGAAAGGGGTTGACAAGCTTCCAAAAATTACGAGTCTCCAGAAATCTCAGGAACTATGTTTTCACCCAAACTGGATGATACTTTCAGGTAATGATCAGTACACTAAGCCCACTTGGTTCCCCAAATTTCGTTCTTCTATGTTGAAGCGTTCGTTTCCAGTAACAGTTTGAATTTTGGTGTTTCACTCTGTTTTCTCCTATATTGATAGATGTATTTGGAACTCTAAATCAAACACGGTTTGTTCTAGCTTCTTGAAATTTGACACAGTAAAGCAGTTTCAAGTTCTAACTCTATGTTCTGTTTCCTCTTGATGTAGCCCTAAGCAGTGACTGGGGAGAAACACTTACATTGAAAGGGGTTGCCAAGCTTAGAAAAATTACGAGTCTCCAGAAATCTGAGGAACTATGTTTTCACCCAAACTGGATGATACTTTCAGGTAATGATCAGTACACTAAGCTCACTTGGTTCCCCAAATTTCGTTCTTCTATGTTGAAGCGTTCGTTTCCAGTAACAGTTTGAATTTTGGCGTTTCACTCTGTTTTCTCCTATATTGTTAGATGTATTTGGAACTCTAAACCAAACACGGTTTGTGCGAGCTTCTTGAAACTTGACACAGTAAAGCAGTTTCACGTTCTATCTCTATGTTCTGTTTCCTCTTGATGTAGCCCTAAGCAGTGACTGGGGAGAAACACTTTCATTGAAAGGGGTTGCCAAGCTTCCAAAATTTGCGAGTCTCCAGAAAACTCAGCAACTATGTTTTCACCCAAACTGGATGATACTTTCAGGTAATGATCAGTACACTAAGCCCACTTGGTTCTCCAAATTTCGTTCTTCTATGTTGAAGCGTTCGTTTCCAGTAACAGTTTGAATTTTGGCGTTTCACTCTGTTTTCTCCTATATTGATAGATGTATTTGGAACTCTAAAGCAAACACGGTTTGTGCTAGCTTCTTGAAACTTGACACAGTAAAGCAGTTTCACGTTCTATCTCTATGTTTTCTTTCCTCTTGATGTAGCCCTAAGCAGTGACTGGGGAGAAACCTTTCATTGAAAGGGGTTGCCAAGCTTAGAAAAATTACGAGTCTCCAGAAATCTCAGGAACTATGTTTTCACCAAACCTGGATGATACTTTCAGGTAATGATCAGTACACTAAGCTCACTTGGTTCCCCAAATTTCGTTCTTCTATGTTGAAGCGTTCGTTTCCAGTAACAGTTTGAATTTTGGTGTTTCACTCTGTTTTCTCCTATATTGATAGATGTATTTGGAACTCTAAATCAAACACGGTTTGTGCTAGCTTCTTGAAACTTGACACAATAAAGCAGTTTCACGATCTATCTCTATGTTCTGTTTCCTCTTGATGTAGCCCTAAGCAGTGACTGGGGAGAAACCCTTTCATTGAAAGGGGTTGCCAAGCTTCCAAAAATTACGAGTCTCCAAAAATCTCAGCAACTATTTTTTCACCCAACCTGGATGATACTTTCAGGTAATGATCAGTAGACTAAGCCCACTTGGTTCCCCAAATTTCGTTCTTCTATGTTGAAGCGTTCGTTTCCAGTAACAGTTTGAATTTTGGCTTTTCACTCTGTTTTCTCCTATATTGATAGAAGTATTTGGAACTCTAAACCAAACACGGTTTGTGCTAGCTTCTTGAAACTTGACACAGTAAAGCAGTTTCACGTTCTATCTCTATGTTCTGTTTCCTCTTGATGTAGCCCTAAGCAGTGACTGGGGAGAGACACTTATATTGAAAGGGTTGCCAAGTTTCCAAAATTTGCGAGTCTCAGGAAATCTCAGCAACTATTTTTTCACCCAAACTGGATGATACTTTCAGGTAATGATCAGTACACTATGCTCACTTGGTTCCCCAATTTTCGTTCTTTTATGTTGAAGCGTTCGCTTCCAGTAACTGTTTGAATTTTGGCGTTTCACTCTGTTTTCTCCTATACTGACAGATGTATTTGGAACTCTAAATCAAACACGGTTTGTGCTAGCTTCTTTACTTGACACAGTAAAGCAGTTTCACGTTCTATCTCTATGTTCTGTTTCCTCTTGAGGTAGCCCTAAGCAGTGACTGGGGAGAAACACTTTCATTGAAAGGGGTTGCCAAGCTTCCAAAAGTTACGAGTCGCCAGAAATCTCAGCAACTATGTTTTCACCCAAACTGGATGATACTTTCAGGTACTGATCAGTACACTAAGCCCAATTGGTTCCCCAAATTTCGTTCTTCTATGTTGAAGTGTTCGTTTCCAGTAACAGTTTGAATTTTGGCCTTTCACTCTGTTTTCTCCTATATTGATAGATGTATTTGGAACTCTAAATCAAACACGGTTTGTGCTAGCTTCTTGAAACTTGACACAGTAAAGGAGTTTCACGTTCTATCTCTATGTTTTGTTTCCTCTTGCTGTAGCACTCAGAGTGAGTGAGGAGAAACACTTTCATTGAATGGGGTTGCCAAGCTTCCCAAAATTGCGAGTCTCTACAAATCTCAGCAACTATTTTTTAACCCAACCTGGATGATACTTTCAGGTAATGACCAGTAGACTAAGCCCACTTGGTTCCCCAAATTTCGTTCTTCTATGTTGAAGCGTTCGCTTCCAGTAACTGTTTGAATTTTGGCGTTTCACTCTGTTTTCTCCTATACTGACAGATGTATTTGGAACTCTAAATCAAACACGGTTTGTGCTAGCTTCTTGAAACTTGACACAGTAAAGCAGTTTCACGTTCTATCTCTATGTTCTGTTTCCTCTGGATGTAGCCCTAAGCAGTGACTGGGGAGAAATACTTTCATTGACAGGGGTTGCCAAGCTTCCAGAAATTACGAGTCTCCAGAAATCTCAGCAACTATGATTTCACCCAACCTGGATGATACTTTCAGGTAATGATCAGTACACTAAGCCCACTTGGTTCCCCAAATTTCGTTCTTCTATGTTGATGCGTTCGCTTCCAGTAACTGTTTGAATTTTGGCGTTTCACTCTGTTTTCTCCTATACTGACAGATGTATTTGGAACTCTAAATCAAACACGGTTTGTGCTAGCTTCTTGAAACTTGACACAGTAAAGCAGTTTCACGTTCTATCACTATGTTCTGTTTCCTCTGGATGTAGCCCTAAGCAGTGACTGGGGAAAAATACTTTCATTGACAGAGGTTGCCAAGCTTCCAGAAATTACGAGTCTCCAGAAATCTCAGCATCTATTTTTTCACCCAAACTTGATGATACTTTCAGGTAATGATGAGTACGCTAAGCCCACTGGGTTCCCCAAATTTCGTTCTTCTATGTTGAAGCGTTCGTTTCCAGTAACAGTTTGAATTTTGGCGTTTCACTCTGTTTTCTCCTATATTGATAGATGTATTTGGAACTCTAAACCAAACATGGTTTGTGCTAGCTTCTTGAAACTTGACACAGTAAAGCAGTTTTACGTTCTATATCTATGTTCTGTTTCCTCTTGATGTAGCACTCAGCAGTGACTGAGGAGAAACACTTTCATTGAAAGGGGTTGCCAAGCTTCCCAAAATTGCGAGTCTCCAGAAATCTCAGCAACTATTTTTTAACCAAAACTGGATGATACTTTCAGGTAATGATCAGTACACTAAGCTCACTTGGTTCCCCAAATTTCGTTCTTTTATGTTGAAGCGTTCGCTTCCAGTAACTTTTTGAATTTTGGCGTTTCACTCTGTTTTCTCCTATACTGACAGATGTATTTGGAACTCTAAATCAAACACGGTTTGTGCTAGCTTCTTGAAACTTGACACAGTAAAGCAGTTTCACGTTCTATCTCTATGTTCTGTTTCCTCTGGATGTAGCCCTAAGAAGTGACTGGGGAGAAATACTTTCATTGACAGGGGTTGCCAAGCTTCCAGAAATTACGAGTCTCCAGAAATCTCAGCAACTATGATTTCAACCAACCTGGATGATACTTTCAGGTAATGATCAGTACACTAAGCCCACTTGGTTCGCCAAATTTCGTTCTTCTATGTTGAAGCGTTCGATTCCAGTAACAGTTTGAATTTTGGCGTTTTACTCTGTTTTCTCCTATATTGATAGATGTATTTGGAACTCTAAATCAAACACGGTTTGTGCTAGCTTCTTGAAACTTGACACAATAAAGCAGTTTCAAGTTCTATCTCTATGTTCTGTCTCCTCTTGATGTAGCCCTAAGCAGTGACTGGGGAGAAACACTTTCATTGAAAGGGGTTGCCAAGCTTCCAGAAATTACGAGTCTCCAGAAATCTCAGCAACTATGATTTCACCCATACTGGATGATACTTTCAGGTAATGATCAGTACGCTAAGCCCACTTGGTTCGCCAAATTTCGTTCTTCTATGTTGAAGCGTTCGTTTCCAGTAACAGTTTGAATTTTGGCGTTTCACTCTGTTTTCTCCTATATTGATAGATGTATTTGGAACTCTAACCCAAACACGGTTTATGCTAGCTTCTTGAAACTTGACACAGTAAAGCAGTTTCACGTTCTATCTCTATGTTCTGTTTCCTCTTGATGTAGCACTCAGCAGTGACTGAGGAGAAACACTTTCATTGAAAGGGGTTGCCAAGCTCCCCAAAACTGCGAGTCTCCAGAAATCTCAGCAACTATTTTTTTACCCAAACTGGATGATACTTTCAGGTAATGATCAGTACACTAAGCTCACTTGGTTCCCCAAATTTCGTTCTTTTATGTTGAAGCGTTCACTTCCAGTAACTGTTTGAATTTTGGCGTTTCACTCTGTTTTCTCCTATACTGACAGATGTATTTGGAACTCTAAATCAAACACGGTTTGTGCTAGCTTCTTGAAACTTGACACAGTAAAGCAGTTTCAAGTTCTATCTCTATGTTTTCTTTCCTCTTGATGTAGCACTCAGCAGTGACTGAGGAGAAACACTTTCATTGAAAGGGGTTGCCAAGCTTCCAGAAATTACGAGTCTCCAGAAATCTCAGCAACTATGATTTCACCCAAACTGGATGATACTTTCAGGTAATGATCAGTACACTAAGCCCACTTGGTTCCCTAAATTTCGTTCTTCTATGTTGATGCGTTCGCTTCCAGTAACTGTTTGAATTTTGGCGTTTCACTCTGTTTTCTCCTATACTGACAGATGTATTTGGAACTCTAAATCAAACACGGTTTGTGCTAGCTTCTTGAAACTTGACACAGTAAAGCAGTTTCACGTTCTATCACTATGTTCTGTTTCCTCTGGATGTAGCCCTAAGCAGTGACTGGGGAAAAATACTTTCATTGACAGAGGTTGCCAAGCTTCCAGAAATTACGAGTCTCCAGAAATCTCAGCAACTATGATTTCACCCAAACTGGATGATACTTTCAGGTAATGATCAGTACACTAAGCCCACTTGGTTCCCCAAATTTCTTTCTTCTATGTTGAAGCGTTCGTTTCCAGTAACAGTTTGAATTTTGGCGTTTCACTCTGTTTTCTCCTATATTGATAGATGTATTTGGAACTCTAACCCAAACACGGTTTGTGCTAGCTTCTTAAAACTTGACACAGTAAAGCAGTTTCACGTTCTATCTCTATGTTCTGTCTCCTCTTGATGTAGCCCTAAGCAGTGACTGAGGAGAAACACTTTCATTGAAAGGGGTTGCCAAGCTTCCAAAAATTACGAGTCTCCAGAAATCTCAGCATCTATTTTTTCACCCAAACTTGATGATACTTTCAGGTAATGATGAGTACGCTAAGCCCACTGGGTTCCCCAAATTTCGTTCTTCTATGTTGAAGCGTTCGTTTCCAGTAACAGTTTGAATTTTGGCGTTTCACTCTGTTTTCTCCTATATTGATAGATGTATTTGGAACTCTAAACCAAACACGGTTTGTGCTAGCTTCTTGAAACTTGACACAGTAAAGCAGTTTCACGTTCTATCTCTATGTTCTGTTTCCTCTTCGATGTAGCACTCAGCAGTGACTGAGGAGAAACACTTTCATTGAAAGGGGTTGCCAAGCTTCCCAAAATTGCGAGTCTCCAGAAATCTCAGCAACTATTTTTTAACCCAAACTGGATGATACTTTCAGGTACTGATCAGTACACTAAGCCCACTTGGTTCCCCAAATTTCGTTCTTCTATGTTGAAGCGTTCGTTTCCAGTAACAGTTTGAATTTTGGCGTTTCACTCTGTTTTCTCCTATATTGATAGATGTATTTGGAACTCTAAACCAAACACGGTTTGTGCTAGCTTCTTGAAACTTGACACAGTAATGCAGTTTCACGTTCTATCTCTATGTTCTGTCTCCTCTTGATGTAGCCCTAAGCAGTGACTGGGGAGAAACACTTACATTGAAAGGGGTTGCCAAGCTTCCAAAAATTACAAGTGTCCAAAAATCACAGCAACTATTTTTTCACCCAACCTGGATGATACTTTCAGGTAATGATCAGTACACTAAGCCCACTTGGTTCCCCAAATTTCGTTCTTCTATGTTGAAGCGTTCGTTTCCAGTAACAGTTTGAATTTTGGCGTTTCACTCTGTTTTCTCCTATATTGATAGATGTATTTGGAACTCTAAATCAAACACGGTTTGTGCTAGCTTCTTTAAACTTGACACAGTAAAGGAGTTTCACGTTCTATCTCTATGTTTTGTTTCCTCTTGCTGTAGCACTCAGAGTGAGTGAGGAGAAACACTTTAATTGAAAGGGGTTGCCAAGCTTCCCAAAATTGCGAGTCTCTACAAATCTCAGCAAACCTGTTTTCACCCAAACTGGATGATACTTTCAGGTAATGACCAGTACACTAAGCTCACTTGGTTCCCCAAATTTCGTTCTTTTATGTTGAAGCGTTCGCTTCCAGTAACTGTTTGAATTTTGGCGTTTCACTCTGTTTTCTCCTATACTGACAGATGTATTTGGAACTCTAAACCAAACACGGTTTGTGCTAGCTTCTTGAAACTTGACACAGTAAAGCAGTTTCACGTTCTATCTCTATGTTCTGTTTCCTCTGGATGTAGCCCTAAGCAGTGACTGGGGAGAAATACTTTCATTGAAAGGGGTTGCCAAGCTTCCAGAAATTACGAGTCTCCAGAAATCTCAGCAACTATGATTTCACCCATACTGGATGATACTTTCAGGTAATGATCTGTACACTAAGCCCACTTGGTTCGCCAAATTTCGTTCTTCTATGTTGAAGCGTTCGTTTCCAGTAACAGTTTGAATTTTGGCGTTTCACTCTGTTTTCTCCTATATTGATAGATGTATTTGGAACTCTAACCCAAACACGGTTTGTGCTAGCTTCTTGAAACTTGACACAGTAAAGCAGTTTCACGTTCTATCTCTATGTTCTGTTTCCTCTGGATGTAGCCCTAAGCAGTGACTGGGGAAAAATACTTTCATTGACAGAGGTTGCCAAGCTTCCAGAAATTACGAGTCTCCAGAAATCTCAGCAACTATGATTTCACCCAAACTGGATGATACTTTCAGGTAATGATCAGTACACTAAGCCCACTTGGTTCCCCAAATTTCGTTCTTCTATGTTGAAGCGTTCGTTTCCAGTAACAGTTTGAATTTTGGCGTTTCACTCTGTTTTCTCCTATATTGATAGATGTATTTGGAACTCTAACCCAAACACGGTTTGTGCTAGCTTCTTGAAACTTGACACAGTAAAGCAGTTTCACGTTCTATCTCTATGTTCTGTCTCCTCTTGATGTAGCCCTAAGCAGTGACTGGGGAGAAACACTTTCATTGAAAGGGGTTGCCAAGCTTCCAAAAATTACGAGTCTCCAGAAATCTCAGCATCTATTTTTTCACCCAAACTTGATGATACTTTCAGGTAATGATGAGTACGCTAAGCCCACTGGGTTCCCCAAATTTCGTTCTTCTATGTTGAAGCGTTCGTTTCCAGTAACAGTTTGAATTTTGGCGTTTCACTCTGTTTTCTCAAATATTGATAGATGTATTTGGAACTCTAAACCAAACACGGTTTGTGCTAGCTTCTTGAAACTTGACACAGTAAAGCAGTTTTACGTTCTATATCTATGTTCTGTTTCCTCTTGATGTAGCACTCAGCAGTGACTGAGGAGAAACACTTTCATTGAAAGGGGTTGCCAAGCTTCCCAAAATTGCGAGTCTCCAGAAATCTCAGCAACTATTTTTTAACCCAAACTGGATGATACTTTCAGGTAATGATCAGTACACTAACCTCACTTGGTTCCCCAAATTTCGTTCTTTTATGTTGAAGCGTTCGCTTCCAGTAACTGTTTGAATTTTGGCGTTTCACTCTGTTTTCTCCTATACTGACAGATGTATTTGGAACTCTAAATCAAACACGGTTTGTGCTAGCTTCTTGAAACTTGACACAGTAAAGCAGTTTCATGTTCTATCTCTATGTTCTGTTTCCTCTGGATGTAGCCCTAAGCAGTGACTGGGGAGAAATACTTTAATCGACAGGGGTTGCCAAGCTTCCAGAAATTACGAGTCTCCAGAAATCTCAGCAACTATGATTTCACCCAAACTGGATGATACTTTCAGGTAATAATAGGTACACTAAGCCCACTTGGTTCCCCAAATTTCGTTCTTCTATGTTGAAGCGTTCGTTTCCAGTAACAGTTTGAATTTTGGCGTTTCACTCTGTTTTCTCCTATATTGATAGATGTATTTTGAACTCTAAACCAAACACGGTTTGTGCTAGCTTCTTGAAACTTGACACAGTAAAGCAGTTTCACGTTCTATCTCTATGTTCTGTTTCCTCTTGATGTAGCACTCAGCAGTGACTGAGGAGAAACACTTTCATTGAAAGGGGTTGCCAAGCTTCCCAAAATTGCGAGTCTCCAGAAATCTCAGCAACTATTTTTTAACCCAAACTGGATGATACTTTCAGGTAATGATCAGTACACTAAGCTCACTTGGTTCCCCAAATTTCGTTCTTTTATGTTGAAGCGTTCGCTTCCAGTAACTGTTTGAATTTTGGCGTTTCACTCTGTTTTCTCCTATATTGATAGATGTATTTGGAACTCTAAACCAAACACGGTTTGTGCTAGCTTCTTGAAACTTGACACAGTAAAGCAGTTTCACGTTCTATCTCTATGTTCTGTTTCCTCTTGATGTAGCACTCAGCAGTGACTGAGGAGAAACACTTTCATTGAAAGGGGTTGCCATGCTTCCCAAAATTGCGAGTCTCCAGAAATCTCAGCAACTATTTTTTAACCCAAACTGGATGATACTTTCAGGTAATGATCAGTACACTAAGCTCACTTGGTTCCCCAAATTTCGTTCTTTTATGTTGAAGCGTTCGCTTCCAGTAACTGTTTGAATTTTGGCGTTTCACTCTGTTTTCTCCTATACTGACAGATGTATTTGGAACTCTAAATCAAACACGGTTTGTGCTAGCTTCTTGAAACTTGACACAGTAAAGCAGTTTCACGTTCTATCTCTATGTTCTGTTTCCTCTGGATGTAGCCCTAAGCAGTGACTGGGGAGAAATACTTTCATTGACAGGGGTTGCCAAGCTTCCAGAAATTACGAGTCTCCAGAAATCTCAGCAACTATGATTTCACCCAACCTGGATGATACTTTCAGGTAATGATCAATACACTAAGCCCACTTGGTTCGCCAAATTTCGTTCTTCTATGTTGAAGCGTTCGATTCCAGTAACAGTTTGAATTTTGGCGTTTTACTCTGTTTTCTCCTATATTGATAGATGTATTTGGAACTCTAAATCAAACACGGTTTGTGCTAGCTTCTTGAAACTTGACACAATAAAGCAGTTTCAAGTTCTATCTCTATGTTCTGTTTCCTCTGGATGTAGCACTCAGCAGTGACTGAGGAGAAACACTTTCATTGAAAGGGGTTGCCAAGCTTCCAGAAATTACGAGTCTCCAGAAATCTCAGCAACTATGATTTCACCCAAACTGGATGATACTTTCAGGTAATGATCAGTACACTAAGCCCACTTGGTTCCCTAAATTTCGTTCTTCTATGTTGATGCGTTCGCTTCCAGTAACTGTTTGAATTTTGGCGTTTCACTCTGTTTTCTCCTATATTGATAGATGTATTTGGAACTCTAAACCAAACACGGTTTGTGCTAGCTTCTTTAAACTTGACACAGTAAAGGAGTTTCACGTTCTATCTCTATGTTTTGTTTCCTCTTGCTGTAGCACTCAGAGTGAGTGAGGAGAAACACTTTAATTGAAAGGGGTTGCCAAGCTTCCCAAAATTGCGAGTCTCTACAAATCTCAGCAAACCTGTTTTCACCCAAACTGGATGATACTTTCAGGTAATGACCAGTACACTAAGCTCAATTGGTTCCCCAAATTTCGTTCTTCTATGTTGAAGCGTTCGTTTCCAGTAACAGTTTGAATTTTGGTGTTTCATTCTGTTTTCTCCTATATTGATAGATGTATTTGGAACTCTAAATCAAACACGGTTTGTGCTAGCTTCTTGAAACTTGACACAATAAAGCAGTTTCACGTTCTATCTCTATGTTCTGTTTCCTCTTGATGTAGCACTCAGCAGTGACTGAGGAGAAACACTTTCATTGAAAGGGGTTGCCAAGCTTCCCAAAATTGCGAGTCTCCAGAAATCTCAGCAACTATTTTTTAACCCAAACTGGATGATACTTTCAGGTAATGATCAGTACACTAAGCTCACTTGGTTCCCCAAATTTCGTTCTTTTATGTTGAAGCGTTCGCTTCCAGTAACTGTTTGAATTTTGGCGTTTCACTCTGTTTTCTCCTATACTGACAGATGTATTTGGAACTCTAAATCAAACACGGTTTGTGCTAGCTTCTTGAAACTTGACACAGTAACGCAGTTTCACGTTCTATCTCTATGTTCTGTTTCCTCTGGATGTAGCCCTAAGCAGTGACTGGGGAGAAATACTTTCATTGAAAGGGGTTGCCAAGCTTCCAGAAATTACGAGTCTCCAGAAATCTCAGCAACTATGATTTCACCCATACTGGATGATACTTTCAGGTAATGATCAGTACACTAAGCCCACTTGGTTCCCCAAATTTCGTTCTTCTATGTTGAAGCGTTCGTTTCCAGTAACAGTTTGAATTTTGGCGTTTCACTCTGTTTTCTCCTATATTGATAGATGTATTTGGAACTCTAACCCAAACACGGTTTGTGCTAGCTTCTTGAAACTTGACACAGTAAAGCAGTTTCACGTTCTATCTCTATGTTCTGTCTCCTCTTGATGTAGCCCTAAGCAGTGACTGAGGAGAAACACTTTCATTGAAAGGGGTTGCCAAGCTTCCAAAAATTACGAGTCTCCAGAAATCTCAGCATCTATTTTTTCACCCAAACTTGATGATACTTTCAGGTAATGATGAGTACGCTAAGCCCACTGGGTTCCCCAAATTTCGTTCTTCTATGTTGAAGCGTTCGTTTCCAGTAACAGTTTGAATTTTGGCGTTTCACTCTGTTTTCTCCTATACTGATAGATGTATTTGGAACTCTAAACCAAACATGGTTTGTGCTAGCTTCTTGAAACTTGACACAGTAAAGCAGTTTCACGTTCTATCTCTATGTTCTGTTTCCTCTTCGATGTAGCACTCAGCAGTGACTGAGGAGAAACACTTTCATTGAAAGGGGTTGCCAAGCTTCCCAAAATTGCGAGTCTCCAGAAATCTCAGCAACTATTTTTTAACCCAAACTGGATGATACTTTCAGGTAATGATCAGTACACTAAGCCCACTTGGTTCCCCAAATTTCGTTCTTCTATGTTGAAGCGTTCGTTTCCAGTAACAGTTTGAATTTTGGCGTTTCACTCTGTTTTCTCCTATATTGATAGATGTATTTGGAACTCTAAACCAAACACGGTTTGTGCTAGCTTCTTGAAACTTGACACAGTAAAGCAGTTTCACGTTCTATCTCTATGTTCTGTTTCCTCTTCGATGTAGCACTCAGCAGTGACTGAGGAGAAACACTTTCATTGAAAGGGGTTGCCAAGCTTCCCAAAATTGCGAGTCTCCAGAAATCTCAGCAACTATTTTTTAACCCAAACTGGAAGATACTTTCAGGTAATGATGAATACGCTAAGCCCACTGTGTTCCCCAAATTTCGTTCTTCTATGTTGAAGCGTTCGTTTCCAGTAACAGTTTGAATTTTGGCGTTTCACTCTGTTTTCTCCTATACTGACAGATGTATTTGGAACTCTAAACCAAACACGGTTTGTGCTAGCTTCTTGAAACTTGACACACTAAAGCAGTTTCACGTTCTATCTCTATGTTCTGTTTCCTCTGGATGTAGCCCTAAGCAGTGACTGGGGAGAAATACTTTCATTGAAAGGGGTTGCCAAGCTTCCAGAAATTACGAGTCTCCAGAAATCTCAGCAACTATGATTTCACCCATACTGGATGATACTTTCAGGTAATGATCAGTACACTAAGCCCACTTGGTTCGCCAAATTTCGTTCTTCTATGTTGAAGCGTTCGTTTCCAGTAACAGTTTGAATTTTGGCGTTTCACTCTGTTTTCTCCTATATTGATAGATGTATTTGGAACTCTAAACCAAACACGGTTTGTGCTAGCTTCTTGAAACTTGACACAGTAAAGCACTTTCACGTTCTATCTCTATGTTCTGTTTCCTATGGATGTAGCCCTAAGTAGTGACTGGGGAGAAATACTTTCATTGAAAGGGGTTGCCAAGCTTCCAGAAATTACGAGTCTCCAGAAATCTCAGCAACTATGATTTCACCCAACCTTGATGATACTTTCAGGTAATGATCAGTACACTAAGCCCACTTGGTTCGCCAAATTTCGTTATTCTATGTTGAAGCGTTCGTTTCCAGTAACAGTTTGAATTTTGGCGTTTCACTCTGTTTTCTCCTATACTGACAGATGTATTTGGAACTCTAAATCAAACACGGTTTGTGCTAGCTTCTTGAAACTTGACACACTAAAGCAGTTTCACGTTCTATCTCTATGTTCTGTTTCCTCTTGATGTAGCCCTAAGCAGTGACTGGGGAGAAATACTTTCATTGAAAGGGGTTGCCAAGCTTTCAGAAATTACGAGTCTCCATAAATCTCAGCAACTATGATTTCACCCATACTGGATGATACTTTCAGGTAATGATCAGTACACTAAGCCCACTTGGTTCACCAAATTTCGTTCTTCTATGTTGAAGCGTTCGATTCCAGTAACAGTTTGAATTTTGGCGTTTTTCTCTGCTTTCTCCTATATTGATAGATGTATTTGGAACTCTAAATCAAACACGGTTTGTGCTAGCTTCTTGAAACTTGACACAATAAAGCAGTTTCAAGTTCTATCTCTATGTTCTGTCTCCTCTTGATGTAGCCCTAAGCAGTGACTGGGGAGAAACACTTACATTGAAAGGGGTTGCCAAGCTCCCCAAAACTGCGAGTCTCCAGAAATCTCAGCAACTATTTTTTCACCCAAACTGGATGATACTTTCAGGTAATGATCAGTACACTAAGCTCACTTGGTTCCCCAAATTTCGTTCTTTTATGTTGAAGCGTTCACTTCCAGTAACTGTTTGAATTTTGGCGTTTCACTGTGTTTTCTCCTATACTGACAGATGTATTTCGAACTCTAAGTCAAACACGGTTTGTGCTAGCTTCTTGAAACTTGACACAGTAAAGCAGTTTCAAGTTCTATCTCTATGTTTTCTTTCCTCTTAATGTAGCACTCAGCAGTGACTGAGGAGAAACACTTTCATTGAAAGGGGTTGCCAAGCTTCCAGAAATTACGAGTCTCCAGAAATCTCAGCAACTATGATTTCACCCAAACTGGATGATACTTTCAGGTAATGATCAGTACACTAAGCCCACTTGGTTCGCCAAATTTCGTTCTTCTATGTTGATGCGTTCGATTCCAGTAACAGTTTGAATTTTGGCGTTTTACTCTGTTTTCTCCTATATTGATAGATGTATTTGGAACTCTAAATCAAACACGGTTTCTGCTAGCTTCTTGAAACTTGACACAATAAAGCAGTTTCAAGTTCTATCTCTATGTTCTGTCTCCTCTTGATGTAGCCCTAAGCAGTGACTGGGGAGAAACACTTTCATTGAAAGGGGTTGCCAAGCCACCAGAAATTACGAGTCTCCAGAAATCTCAGCAACTATGATTTCACCCATACTGGATGATACTTTCAGGTAATGATCAGTACGCTAAGCCCACTTGGTTCGCCAAATTTCGTTCTTCTATGTTGAAGCGTTCGTTTCCAGTAACAGTTTGAATTTTGGTGTTTCACTCTGTTTTCTCCTATATTGATAGATGTATTTGGAACTCTAACCCAAACACGGTTTGTGCTAGCTTCTTGAAACTTGACACAGTAAAGCAGTTTCACGTTCTATCTCTATGTTCTGTTTCCTCTTGATGTAGCACTCAGCAGTGACTGAGGAGAAACACTTTCATTGAAAGGGGTTGCCAAGCTCCCCAAAACTGCGAGTCTCCAGAAATCTCAGCAACTATTTTTTCACCCAAACTGGATGATACTTTCAGGTAATGATCAGTACACTAAGCTCACTTGGTTCCCCAAATTTCGTTCTTTTATGTTGAAGCGTTCACTTCCAGTAACTGTTTGAATTTTGGCGTTTCACTCTGTTTTCTCCTATACTGACAGATGTATTTGGAACTCTAAATCAAACACGGTTTGTGCTAGCTTCTTGAAACTTGACACAGTAAAGCAGTTTCAAGTTCTATCACTATGTTCTGTTTCCTCTGGATGTAGCCCTAAGCAGTGACTGGGGAAAAATACTTTCATTGACAGAGGTTGCCAAGCTTCCAGAAATTACGAGTCTCCAGAAATCTCAGCAACTATGATTTCACCCAAACTGGATGATACTTTCAGGTAATGATCAGTACACTAAGCCCACTTGGTTCCCCAAATTTCTTTCTTCTATGTTGAAGCGTTCGTTTCCAGTAACAGTTTGAATTTTGGCGTTTCACTCTGTTTTCTCCTATATTGATAGATGTATTTGGAACTCTAACCCAAACACGGTTTGTGCTAGCTTCTTGAAACTTGACACAGTAAAGCAGTTTCACGTTCTATCTCTATGTTCTGTCTCCTCTTGATGTAGCCCTAAGCAGTGACTGAGGAGAAACACTTTCATTGAAAGGGGTTGCCAAGCTTCCAAAAATTACGAGTCTCCAGAAATCTCAGCATCTATTTTTTCACCCAAACTTGATGATACTTTCAGGTAATGATGAGTACGCTAAGCCCACTGGGTTCCCCAAATTTCGTTCTTCTATGTTGAAGCGTTCGTTTCCAGTAACAGTTTGAATTTTGGCGTTTCACTCTGTTTTCTCCTATATTGATAGATGTATTTGGAACTCTAAACCAAACACGGTTTGTGCTAGCTTCTTGAAACTTGACACAGTAAAGCAGTTTCACGTTCTATCTCTATGTTCTGTTTCCTCTTCGATGTAGCACTCAGCAGTGACTGAGGAGAAACACTTTCATTGAAAGGGGTTGCCAAGCTTCCCAAAATTGCGAGTCTCCAGAAATCTCAGCAACTATTTTTTAACCCAAACTGGATGATACTTTCAGGTAATGATCAGTACACTAAGCCCACTTGGTTCCCCAAATTTCGTTCTTCTATGTTGAAGCGTTCGTTTCCAGTAACAGTTTGAATTTTGGCGTTTCACTCTGTTTTCTCCTATATTGATAGATGTATTTGGAACTCTAAACCAAACACGGTTTGTGCTAGCTTCTTGAAACTTGACACAGTAATGCAGTTTCACGTTCTATCTCTATGTTCTGTCTCCTCTTGATGTAGCACTCAGCAGTGACTGAGGAGAAACACTTACATTGAAAGGGGTTGCCAAGCTTCCAAAAATTACGAGTTTCCAAAAATCACAGCAACTATTTTTTCACCCAACCTGGATGATACTTTCAGGTAATGATCAGTACACTAAGCCCACTTGGTTCCCCAAATTTCGTTCTTCTATGTTGAAGCGTTCGTTTCCAGTAACAGTTTGAATTTTGGCGTTTCACTCTGTTTTCTCCTATACTGACAGATGTATTTCGAACTCTAAGTCAAACACGGTTTGTGCTAGCTTCTTTAAACTTGACACAGTAAAGGAGTTTCACGTTCTATCTCTATGTTTTGTTTCCTCTTGCTGTAGCACTCAGAGTGAGTGAGGAGAAACACTTTAATTGAAAGGGGTTGCCAAGCTTCCCAAAATTGCGAGTCTCTACAAATCTCAGCAAACCTGTTTTCACCCAAACTGGATGATACTTTCAGGTAATGACCAGTACACTAAGCTCAATTGGTTCCCCAAATTTCGTTCTTCTATGTTGAAGCGTTCGTTTCCAGTAACAGTTTGAATTTTGGTGTTTCATTCTGTTTTCTCCTATATTGATAGATGTATTTGGAACTCTAAATCAAACACGGTTTGTGCTAGCTTCTTGAAACTTGACACAATAAAGCAGTTTCACGTTCTATCTCTATGTTCTGTTTCCTCTTGATGTAGCACTCAGCAGTGACTGAGGAGAAACACTTTCATTGAAAGGGGTTGCCAAGCTTCCCAAAATTGCGAGTCTCCAGAAATCTCAGCAACTATTTTTTAACCCAAACTGGATGATACTTTCAGGTAATGATCAGTACACTAAGCTCACTTGGTTCCCCAAATTTCGTTCTTTTATGTTGAAGCGTTCGCTTCCAGTAACTGTTTGAATTTTGGCGTTTCACTCTGTTTTCTCCTATATTGATAGATGTATTTGGAACTCTAAACCAAACACGGTTTGTGCTAGCTTCTTGAAACTTGACACAGTAAAGCAGTTTCACGTTCTATCTCTATGTTCTGTTTCCTCTTGATGTAGCACTCAGCAGTGACTGAGGAGAAACACTTTCATTGAAAGGGGTTGCCATGCTTCCCAAAATTGCGAGTCTCCAGAAATCTCAGCAACTATTTTTTAACCCAAACTGGATGATACTTTAAGGTAATGATCAGTACACTAAGCTCACTTGGTTCCCCAAATTTCGTTCTTTTATGTTGAAGCGTTCGCTTCCAGTAACTGTTTGAATTTTGGCGTTTCACTCTGTTTTCTCCTATACTGACAGACGTATTTGGAACTCTAAATCAAACACGGTTTGTGCTAGCTTCTTGAAACTTGACATATTAAAGCAGTTTCACGTTCTATCTCTATGTTCTGTTTCCTCTGGATGTAGCCCTAAGCAGTGACTGGGGAGAAATACTTTCATTGACAGGGGTTGCCAAGCTTCCAGAAATTACGAGTCTCCAGAAATCTCAGCAACTATGATTTCACCCAACCTGGATGATACTTTCAGGTAATGATCAGTACACTAAGCCCACTTGGTTCGCCAAATTTCGTTCTTCTATGTTGAAGCGTTCGATTCCAGTAACAGTTTGAATTTTGGCGTTTTACTCTGTTTTCTCCTATATTGATAGATGTATTTGGAACTCTAAATCAAACACGGTTTGTGCTAGCTTCTTGAAACTTGACACAATAAAGCACTTTCACGTTCTATCTCTATGTTCTGTTTCGTCTGGATGTAGCCCTAAGTAGTGACTGGGGAGAAATACTTTCATTGAAAGGGGTTGCCAAGCTTCCAGAAATTACGAGTCTCCAGAAATCTCAGCAACTATGATTTCACCCAACCTTGATGATACTTTCAGGTAATGATCAGTACACTAAGCCCACTTGGTTCGCCAAATTTCGTTCTTCTATGTTGAAGCGTTCGTTTCCAGTAACAGTTTGAATTTTGGCGTTTCACTCTGTTTTCTCCTATACTGACAGATGTATTTGGAACTCTAAATCAAACACGGTTTGTGCTAGCTTCTTGAAACTTGACACACTAAAGCAGTTTCACGTTCTATCTCTATGTTCTGTTTCCTCTTGATGTAGCCCTAAGCAGTGACTGGGGAGAAATACTTTCATTGAAAGGGGTTGCCAAGCTGCCAGAAATTACGAGTCTCCAGAAATCTCAGCAACTATGATTTCACCCATACTGGATGATACTTTCAGGTAATGATCAGTACACTAAGCCCACTTGGTTCCCCAAATTTCGTTCTTCTATGTTGAAGCGTTCGTTTCCAGTAACAGTTTGAATTTTGGCGTTTCACTCTGTTTTCTCCTATACTGACAGATGTATTTGGAACTCTAAATCAAACAAGGTTTGTGCTAGCTTCTTGAAACTTGACACAGTAAAGCAGTTTCACATTCTATCTCTATGTTCTGTCTCCTCTTGATGTAGCCCTAAGCAGTGACTGAGGAGAAACACTTTCATTGAAAGGGGTTGCCAAGCTTCCAAAAATTACGAGTCTCCAGAAATATCAGCATCAATTTTTTCACCCAAACTTGATGATACTTTCAGGTAATGATGAGTACGCTAAGCCCACTGGGTTCCCCAAATTTCATTCTTCTATGTTGAAGCGTTCGTTTCCAGTAACAGTTTGAATTTTGGCGTTTCACTCTGTTTTCTCCTATAATGATAGATATATTTGGAACTCTAAACCAAACACGGTTTGTGCTAGCTTCTTGAAACTTGACACAGTAAAGCAGTTTCACGTTCTATCTCTATGTTCTGTTTCCTCTTCGATGTAGCACTCAGCAGTGACTGAGGAGAAACACTTTCATTGAAAGGGGTTGCCAAGCTTCCCAAAATTGCGAGTCTCCAGAAATCTCAGCAACTATTTTTTAACCCAAACTGGATGATACTTTCAGGTAATGATCAGTACACTAAGCCCACTTGGTTCCCCAAATTTCGTTCTTCTATGTTGAAGCGTTCGTTTCCAGTAACAGTTTGAATTTTGGCGTTTCACTCTGTTTTCTCCTATAATGATAGATATATTTGGAACTCTAAACCAAACACGGTTTGTGCTAGCTTCTTGAAACTTGACACAGTAATGCAGTTTCACGTTCTATCTCTATGTTCTGTCTCCTCTTGATGTAGCCCTAAGCAGTGACTGGGGAGAAACACTTTCATTGAAAGGGGTTGCCAAGCTTCCAAAAATTACGAGTCTCCAGAAATCTCAGCATCTATTTTTTCACCCAAACTTGATGTTACTTTCAGGTAATGATGAGTACGCTAAGCCCACTGTGTTCCCCAAATTTCGTTCTTCTATGTTGAAGCGTTCGTTTCCAGTAACAGTTTGATTTTGGCGTTTCACTCTGTTTTCTCCTATATTGATAGATGTATTTGGAACTCTAAACCAAACACGGTTGGTGCTAGCTTCTTGAAACTTGACACAGTAAAGCAGTTTCACGTTCTATATCTATGTTCTGTTTCCTCTTGATGTAGCACTCAGCAGTGACTGAGGAGAAACACTTTCATTGAAAGGGGTTGCCAAGCTTCCCAAAATTGCGAGTTTCCAGAAATCTCTGTAACTATTTTTTAACCCAAACTGGATGATACTTTCAGGTAATGATCAGTACACTAAGCCCATTTGTTTCCCCAAATTTCGTTCTTCTATGTTAAAGCGTTCGTTTCCAGTAACAATTTGAATTTTGGCGTTTCACTCTGTTTTCTCCTATATTGACAGATGTATTTGGAACTCTAAATCAAACACGGTTTGTGCTAGCTTCTTGAAACTTGACACAGTAAAGCAGTTTCACGTTCTATCACTATGTTCTGTTTCCTCTGGATGTAGCCCTAAGCAGTGACTGGGGAAAAATACTTTCATTGACAGAGGTTGCCAAGCTTCCAGAAATTACGAGTCTCCAGAAATCTCAGCAACTATGATTTCACCCAAACTGGATGATACTTTCAGGTAATGATCAGTACACTAAGCCCACTTGGTTCCCCAAATTTCTTTCTTCTATGTTGAAGCGTTCGTTTCCAGTAACAGTTTGAATTTTGGAGTTTCACTCTGTTTTCTCCTATATTGATAGATGTATTTGGAACTCTAACCCAAACACGGTTTGTGCTAGCTTCTTGAAACTTGACACAGTAAAGCAGTTTCACGTTCTATCTCTATGTTCTGTCTCCTCTTGATGTAGCCCTAAGCAGTGACTGAGGAGAAACACTTTCATTGAAAGGGGTTGCCAAGCTTCCAAAAATTACGAGTCTCCAGAAATCTCAGCATCTATTTTTTCACCCAAACTTGATGATACTTTCAGGTAATGATGAGTACGCGAAGCCCACTTGGTTCCCCAAATTTCGTTCTTCTATGTTGAAGCGTTCGTTTCCAGTAACAGTTTGAATTTTGGCGTTTCACTCTGTTTTCTCCTATATTGATAGATGTATTTGGAACTCTAAACCAAACACGATTTGTGCTAGCTTCTTGAAACTTGACACAGTAAAGCAGTTTCACGTTCTATCTCTAGGTTCTGTTTCCTCTTCGATGTAGCACTCAGCAGTGACTGAGGAGAAACACTTTCATTGAAAGGGGTTGCCAAGCTTCCCAAAACTGCGAGTCTCCAGAAATCTCAGCAACTATTTTTTAACCCAAACTGGATGATACTTTCAGGTAATGATCAGTACACTAAGCCCACTTCGTTCCCCAAATTTCGTTCTTCTATGTTGAAGCGTTCGTTTCCAGTAACAGTTTGAATTTTGGCGTTTCACTCTGTTTTCTCCTATATTGATAGATGTATTTGGAACTCTAAACCAAACACGGTTTGTGCTAGCTTCTTGAAACTTGACACAGTAATGCAGTTTCACGTTCTATCTCTATGTTCTGTCTCCTCTTGATGTAGCCCTAAGCAGTGACTGGGGAGAAACACTTACATTGAAAGGGGTTGCCAAGCTTCCAAAAATTACGAGTGTCCAAAAATCACAGCAACTATTTTTTCACCCAACCTGGATGATACTTTCAGGTAATGATCAGTACACTAAGCCCACTTGGTTCCCCAAATTTCGTTCTTCTATGTTGAAGCGTTCGTTTCCAGTAACAGTTTGAATTTTGGCGTTTCACTCTGTTTTCTCCTATATTGATAGATGTATTTGGAACTCTAAATCAAACACGGTTTGTGCTAGCTTCTTTAAACTTGACACAGTAAAGGAGTTTCACGTTCTATCTCTATGTTTTGTTTCCTCTTGCTGTAGCACTCAGAGTGAGTGAGGAGAAACACTTTAATTGAAAGGGGTTGCCAAGCTTCCCAAAATTGCGAGTCTCTACAAATCTCAGCAAACCTGTTTTCACGCAAACTGGATGATACTTTCAGGTAATGACCAGTACACTAAGCTCAATTGGTTCCCCAAATTTCGTTCTTCTATGTTGAAGCGTTCGTTTCCAGTAACAGTTTGAATTTTGGTGTTTCATTCTGTTTTCTCCTATATTGATAGATGTATTTGGAACTCTAAATCAAACACGGTTTGTGCTAGCTTCTTGAAACTTGACACAATAAAGCAGTTTCACGTTCTATCTCTATGTTCTGTTTCCTCTTGATGTAGCACTCAGCAGTGACTGAGGAGAAACACTTTCATTGAAAGGGGTTGCCAAGCTTCCCAAAATTGCGAGTCTCCAGAAATCTCAGCAACTATTTTTTAACCCAAACTGGATGATACTTTCAGGTAATGATCAGTACACTAAGCTCACTTGGTTCCCCAAATTTCGTTCTTTTATGTTGAAGCGTTCGCTTCCAGTAACTGTTTGAATTTTGGCGTTTCACTCTGTTTTCTCCTATATTGATAGATGTATTTGGAACTCTAAACCAAACACGGTTTGTGCTAGCTTCTTGAAACTTGACACAGTAAAGCAGTTTCACGTTCTATCTCTATGTTCTGTTTCCTCTTGATGTAGCCCTAAGCAGTGACTGAGGAGAAACACTTTCATTGAAAGGGGTTGCCATGCTTCCCAAAATTGCGAGTCTCCAGAAATCTCAGCAACTATTTTTTAACCCAAACTGGATGATACTTTCAGGTAATGATCAGTACACTAAGCTCACTTGGTTCCCCAAATTTCGTTCTTTTATGTTGAAGCGTTCGCTTCCAGTAACTGTTTGAATTTTGGCGTTTCACTCTGTTTTCTCCTATACTGACAGATGTATTTGGAACTCTAAATCAAACACGGTTTGTGCTAGCTTCTTGAAACTTGACACAATAAAGCACTTTCACGTTCTATCTCTATGTTCTGTTTCGTTTGGATGTAGCCCTAAGTAGTGACTGGGGAGAAATACTTTCATTGAAAGGGGTTGCCAAGCTTCCAGAAATTACGAGTCTCCAGAAATCTCAGCAACTATGATTTCACCCAACCTTGATGATACTTTCAGGTAATGATCAGTACACTAAGCCCACTTGGTTCGCCAAATTTCGTTCTTCTATGTTGAAGCGTTCGTTTCCAGTAACAGTTTGAATTTTGGCGTTTCACTCTGTTTTCTCCTATACTGACAGATGTATTTGGAACTCTAAATCAAACACGGTTTGTGCTAGCTTCTTGAAACTTGACACACTAAAGCAGTTTCACGTTCTATCTCTATGTTCTGTTTCCTCTTGATGTAGCCCTAAGCAGTGACTGGGGAGAAATACTTTCATTGAAAGGGGTTGCCAAGCTGCCAGAAATTACGAGTCTCCAGAAATCTCAGCAACTATGATTTCACCCATACTGGATGATACTTTCAGGTAATGATCAGTACACTAAGCCCACTTGGTTCCCCAAATTTCGTTCTTCTATGTTGAAGCGTTCGTTTCCAGTAACAGTTTGAATTTTGGCGTTTCACTCTGTTTTCTCCTATATTGATAGATGTATTTGGAACTCTAACCCAAACACGGTTTGTGCTAGCTTCTTGAAACTTGACACAGTAAAGCAGTTTCACGTTCTCTCTCTATGTTCTGTCTCCTCTTGATGTAGCCCTAAGCAGTGACTGAGGAGAAACACTTTCATTGAAAGGGGTTGCCAAGCTTCCAAAAATTACGAGTCTCCAGAAATCTCAGCATCTATTTTTTCACCCAAACTTGATGATACTTTCAGGTAATGATGAGTACGCTAAGCCCACTGGGTTCCCCAAATTTCGTTCTTCTATGTTGAAGCGTTCGTTTCCAGTAACAGTTTGAATTTTGGCGTTTCACTCTGTTTTCTCCTATATTGATAGATGTATTTGGAACTCTAAACCAAACACGGTTTGTGCTAGCTTCTTGAAACTTGACACAGTAAAGCAGTTTCACGTTCTATCTCTATGTTCTGTTTCCTCTTCGATGTAGGACTCAGCAGTGACTGAGGAGAAACACTTTCATTGAAAGGGGTTGCCAAGCTTCCCAAAATTGCGAGTCTCCAGAAATCTCAGCAACTATTTTTTAACCCAAACTGGATGATACTTTCAGGTAATGATCAGTACACTAAGCCCACTTGGTTCCCCAAATTTCGTTCTTCTATGTTGAAGCGTTCGTTTCCAGTAACAGTTTGAATTTTGGCGTTTCACTCTGTTTTCTCCTATATTGATAGATGTATTTGGAACTCTAAACCAAACACGGTTTGTGCTAGCTTCTTGAAACTTGACACAGTAATGCAGTTTCACGTTCTATCTCTATGTTCTGTCTCCTCTTGATGTAGCCCTAAGCAGTGACTGGGGAGAAACACTTTCATTGAAAGGGGTTGCCAAGCTTCCAAAAATTACGAGTCTCCAGAAATCTCAGCATCTATTTTTTCACCCAAACTTGATGTTACTTTCAGGTAATGATGAGTACGCTAAGCCCACTGTGTTCCCCAAATTTCGTTCTTCTATGTTGAAGCGTTCGTTTCCAGTAACAGTTTGATTTTGGCGTTTCACTCTGTTTTCTCCTATATTGATAGATGTATTTGGAACTCTAAATCAAACACGGTTTGTGCTAGCTTCTTGAAACTTGACACAATAAAGCACTTTCACGTTCTATCTCTATGTTCTGTTTCGTCTGGATGTAGCCCTAAGTAGTGACTGGGGAGAAATACTTTCATTGAAAGGGGTTGCCAAGCTTCCAGAAATTACGAGTCTCCAGAAATCTCAGCAACTATGATTTCACCCAACCTTGATGATACTTTCAGGTAATGATCAGTACACTAAGCCCACTTGGTTCGCCAAATTTCGTTCTTCTATGTTGAAGCGTTCGTTTCCAGTAACAGTTTGAATTTTGGCGTTTCACTCTGTTTTCTCCTATACTGACAGATGTATTTGGAACTCTAAATCAAACACGGTTTGTGCTAGCTTCTTGAAACTTGACACACTAAAGCAGTTTCACGTTCTATCTCTATGTTCTGTTTCCTCTTGATGTAGCCCTAAGCAGTGACTGGGGAGAAATACTTTCATTGAAAGGGGTTGCCAAGCTGCCAGAAATTACGAGTCTCCAGAAATCTCAGCAACTATGATTTCACCCATACTGGATGATACTTTCAGGTAATGATCAGTACACTAAGCCCACTTGGTTCCCCAAATTTCGTTCTTCTATGTTGAAGCGTTCGTTTCCAGTAACAGTTTGAATTTTGGCGTTTCACTCTGTTTTCTCCTATACTGACAGATGTATTTGGAACTCTAAATCAAACAAGGTTTGTGCTAGCTTCTTGAAACTTGACACAGTAAAGCAGTTTCACATTCTATCTCTATGTTCTGTCTCCTCTTGATGTAGCCCTAAGCAGTGACTGAGGAGAAACTCTTTCATTGAAAGGGGTTGCCAAGCTTCCAAAAATTACGAGTCTCCAGAAATATCAGCATCTATTTTTTCACCCAAACTTGATGATACTTTCAGGTAATGATGAGTACGCTAAGCCCACTGGGTTCCCCAAATTTCATTCTTCTATGTTGAAGCGTTCGTTTCCAGTAACAGTTTGAATTTTGGCGTTTCACTCTGTTTTCTCCTATAATGATAGATATATTTGGAACTCTAAACCAAACACGGTTTGTGCTAGCTTCTTGAAACTTGACACAGTAAAGCAGTTTCACGTTCTATCTCTATGTTCTGTTTCCTCTTCGATGTAGCACTCAGCAGTGACTGAGGAGAAACACTTTCATTGAAAGGGGTTGCCAAGCTTCCCAAAATTGCGAGTCTCCAGAAATCTCAGCAACTATTTTTTAACCCAAACTGGATGATACTTTCAGGTAATGATCAGTACACTAAGCCCACTTGGTTCCCCAAATTTCGTTCTTCTATGTTGAAGCGTTCGTTTCCAGTAACAGTTTGAATTTTGGCGTTTCACTCTGTTTTCTCCTATAATGATAGATATATTTGGAACTCTAAACCAAACACGGTTTGTGCTAGCTTCTTGAAACTTGACACAGTAATGCAGTTTCACGTTCTATCTCTATGTTCTGTCTCCTCTTGATGTAGCCCTAAGCAGTGACTGGGGAGAAACACTTTCATTGAAAGGGGTTGCCAAGCTTCCAAAAATTACGAGTCTCCAGAAATCTCAGCATCTATTTTTTCACCCAAACTTGATGTTACTTTCAGGTAATGATGAGTACGCTAAGCCCACTGTGTTCCCCAAATTTCGTTCTTCTATGTTGAAGCGTTCGTTTCCAGTAACAGTTTGATTTTGGCGTTACACTCTGTTTTCTCCTATATTGATAGATGTATTTGGAACTCTAAACCAAACACGGTTGGTGCTAGCTTCTTGAAACTTGACACAGTAAAGCAGTTTCACGTTCTATATCTATGTTCTGTTTCCTCTTGATGTAGCACTCAGCAGTGACTGAGGAGAAACACTTTCATTGAAAGGGGTTGCCAAGCTTCCCAAAATTGCGAGTTTCCAGAAATCTCAGCAACTATTTTTTAACCCAAACTGGAAGATACTTTCAGGTAATGATCAGTACACTAAGCCCATTTGGTTCCCCAAATTTCGTTCTTCTATGTTAAAGCGTTCGTTTCCAGTAACAATTTGAATTTTGGCGTTTCACTCTGTTTTCTCCTATATTGACAGATGTATTTGGAACTCTAAATCAAACACGGTTTGTGCTAGCTTCTTGAAACTTGACACAGTAAAGCAGTTTCACGTTCTATCTCTATGTTCTGTTTCCTCTTGATGTAGCACTCAGCAGTGACTGAGGAGAAACACTTTCATTGAAAGGGGTTGCCAAGCTTCCCAAAATTGCGAGTCTCCAGAAATCTCAGCAACTATTTTTTCACCCAAACAGGATGATACTTTCAGGTAATGATCAGTACACTAAGCTCACTTGGTTCCCCAAATTTCGTTCTTTTATGTTGAAGCGTTCGCTTCCAGTAACTGTTTGAATTTTGGCGTTTCACTCTGTTTTCTCCTATACTGACAGATGTATTTGGAACTCTAAATCAAACACGGTTTGTGCTAGCTTCTTGAAACTTGACACAGTAAAGCAGTTTCACGTTCTATCTCTATGTTCTGTTTCCTCTGGATGTAGCCATAAGCAGTGACTGGGGAGAAACACTTTCATTGAAAGGGGTTGCCAAGCTTCCAAAAATTACGAGTCTCCAGAAATCTCAGCATCTATTTTTTCACCCAAACTTGATGATACTTTCAGGTAATGATGAGTACGCGAAGCCCACTTGGTTCCCCAAATTTCGTTCTTCTATGTTGAAGCGTTCGTTTCCAGTAACAGTTTGAATTTTGGCGTTTCACTCTGTTTTCTCCTATACTGACAGATGTATTTGGAACTCTAAATCAAACACGGTTTGTGCTAGCTTCTTGAAACTTGACACAGTAAAGCAGTTTCACGTTCTATCTCTATGTTCTGTTTCCTCTGGATGTAGCCCTAAGCAGTGACTGGGGAAAAATACTTTCATTGACAGAGGTTGCCAAGCTTCCAGAAATTACGAGTCTCCAGAAATCTCAGCAACTATGATTTCACCCAAACTGGATGATACTTTCAGGTAATGATCAGTACACTAAGCCCACTTGGTTCCCCAAATTTCGTTCTTCTATGTTGAAGCGTTCGTTTCCAGTAACAGTTTGAATTTTGGCGTTTCACTCTGTTTTCTCCTATATTGATAGATGTATTTGGAACTCTAACCCAAACACGGTTTGTGCTAGCTTCTTGAAACTTGACACAGTAAAGCAGTTTCACGTTCTATCTCTATGTTCTGTCTCCTCTTGATGTAGCCCTAAGCAGTGACTGAGGAGAAACACTTTCATTGAAAGGGGTTGCCAAGCTTCCAAAAATTACGAGTCTCCAGAAATCTCAGCATCTATTTTTTCACCCAAACTTGATGATACTTTCAGGTAATGATGAGTACGCGAAGCCCACTTGGTTCCCCAAATTTCGTTCTTCTATGTTGAAGCGTTCGTTTCCAGTAACAGTTTGAATTTTGGCGTTTCACTCTGTTTTCTCCTATATTGATAGATGTATTTGGAACTCTAAACCAAACACGATTTGTGCTAGCTTCTTGAAACTTGACACAGTAAAGCAGTTTCACGTTCTATCTCTAGGTTCTGTTTCCTCTTCGATGTAGCACTCAGCAGTGACTGAGGAGAAACACTTTCATTGAAAGGGGTTGCCAAGCTTCCCAAAACTGCGAGTCTCCAGAAATCTCAGCAACTATTTTTTAACCCAAACTGGATGATACTTTCAGGTAATGATCAGTACACTAAGCCCACTTCGTTCCCCAAATTTCGTTCTTCTATGTTGAAGCGTTCGTTTCCAGTAACAGTTTGAATTTTGGCGTTTCACTCTGTTTTCTCCTATATTGATAGATGTATTTGGAACTCTAAACCAAACACGGTTTGTGCTAGCTTCTTGAATCTTGACACAGTAATGCAGTTTCACGTTCTATCTCTATGTTCTGTCTCCTCTTGATGTAGCCCTAAGCAGTGACTGGGGAGAAACACTTACATTGAAAGGGGTTGCCAAGCTTCCAAAAATTACGAGTGTCCAAAAATCACAGCAACTATTTTTTCACCCAACCTGGATGATACTTTCAGGTAATGATCAGTACACTAAGCCCACTTGGTTCCCCAAATTTCGTTCTTCTATGTTGAAGCGTTCGTTTCCAGTAACAGTTTGAATTTTGGCGTTTCACTCTGTTTTCTCCTATATTGATAGATGTATTTGGAACTCTAACCCAAACACGGTTTGTGCTAGCTTCTTGAAACTTGACACAGTAAAGGAGTTTCACGTTCTATCTCTATGTTTTGTTTCCTCTTGCTGTAGCACTCAGAGTGAGTGAGGAGAAACACTTTAATTGAAAGGGGTTGCCAAGCTTCCCAAAATTGCGAGTCTCTACAAATCTCAGCAAACCTGTTTTCACGCAAACTGGATGATACTTTCAGGTAATGACCAGTACACTAAGCTCAATTGGTTCCCCAAATTTCGTTCTTCTATGTTGAAGCGTTCGTTTCCAGTAACAGTTTGAATTTTGGTGTTTCATTCTGTTTTCTCCTATATTGATAGATGTATTTGGAACTCTAAATCAAACACGGTTTGTGCTAGCTTCTTGAAACTTGACACAATAAAGCAGTTTCACGTTCTATCTCTATGTTCTGTTTCCTCTTGATGTAGCACTCAGCAGTGACTGAGGAGAAACACTTTCATTGAAAGGGGTTGCCAAGCTTCCCAAAATTGCGAGTCTCCAGAAATCTCAGCAACTATTTTTTAACCCAAACTGGATGATACTTTCAGGTAATGATCAGTACACTAAGCTCACTTGGTTCCCCAAATTTCGTTCTTTTATGTTGAAGCGTTCGCTTCCAGTAACTGTTTGAATTTTGGCGTTTCACTCTGTTTTCTCCTATATTGATAGATGTATTTGGAACTCTAAACCAAACACGGTTTGTGCTAGCTTCTTGAAACTTGACACAGTAAAGCAGTTTCACGTTCTATCTCTATGTTCTGTTTCCTCTTGATGTAGCCCTAAGCAGTGACTGAGGAGAAACACTTTCATTGAAAGGGGTTGCCATGCTTCCCAAAATTGCGAGTCTCCAGAAATCTCAGCAACTATTTTTTAACCCAAACTGGATGATACTTTCAGGTAATGATCAGTACACTAAGCTCACTTGGTTCCCCAAATTTCGTTCTTTTATGTTGAAGCGTTCGCTTCCAGTAACTGTTTGAATTTTGGCGTTTCACTCTGTTTTCTCCTATACTGACAGATGTATTTGGAACTCTAAATCAAACACGGTTTGTGCTAGCTTCTTGAAACTTGACACAATAAAGCACTTTCACGTTCTATCTCTATGTTCTGTTTCGTCTGGATGTAGCCCTAAGTAGTGACTGGGGAGAAATACTTTCATTGAAAGGGGTTGCCAAGCTTCCAGAAATTACGAGTCTCCAGAAATCTCAGCAACTATGATTTCACCCAACCTTGATGATACTTTCAGGTAATGATAAGTACACTAAGCCCACTTGGTTCGCCAAATTTCGTTCTTCTATGTTGAAGCGTTCGTTTCCAGTAACAGTTTGAATTTTGGCGTTTCACTCTGTTTTCTCCTATACTGACAGATGTATTTGGAACTCTAAATCAAACACGGTTTGTGCTAGCTTCTTGAAACTTGACACACTAAAGCAGTTTCACGTTCTATCTCTATGTTCTGTTTCCTCTTGATGTAGCCCTAAGCAGTGACTGGGGAGAAATACTTTCATTGAAAGGGGTTGCCAAGCTGCCAGAAATTACGAGTCTCCAGAAATCTCAGCAACTATGATTTCACCCATACTGGATGATACTTTCAGGTAATGATCAGTACACTAAGCCCACTTGGTTCCCCAAATTTCGTTCTTCTATGTTGAAGCGTTCGTTTCCAGTAACAGTTTGAATTTTGGCGTTTCACTCTGTTTTCTCCTATATTGATAGATGTATTTGGAACTCTAACCCAAACACGGTTTGTGCTAGCTTCTTGAAACTTGACACAGTAAAGCAGTTTCACGTTCTATCTCTATGTTCTGTCTCCTCTTGATGTAGCCCTAAGCAGTGACTGAGGAGAAACACTTTCATTGAAAGGGGTTGCCAAGCTTCCCAAAATTGCGAGTCTCCAGAAATCTCAGCAACTATTTTTTCACCCAAACTGGATGATACTTTCAGGTAATGATCAGTACACTAAGCCCATTTGGTTCCCCAAATTTCGTTCTTCTATGTTAAAGCGTTCGTTTCCAGTAACAGTTTGAATTTTGGCGTTTCACTCTGTTTTCTCCTATACTGACAGATGTATTTGGAACTCTAAAACAAACACGGTTTGTGCTAGCTTCTTGAAACTTGACACAGTAAAGCAGTTTCACGTTCTATCTCTATGTTCTGTTTCCTCTGGATGTAGCCCTAAGCAGTGACTGGGGAGAAATACTTTCATTGAAAGGGGTTGCCAAGCTTCCAGAAATTACGAGTCTCCAGAAATCTCAGCAACTATGATTTCACCCATACTGGATGATACTTTCAGGTAATGATCAGTACACTAAGCCCACTTGGTTCGCCAAATTTCGTTCTTCTATGTTGAAGCGTTCGTTTCCAGTAACAGTTTGAATTTTGGCGTTTCACTCTGTTTTCTCCTATATTGATAGATGTATTTGGCACTCTAAACCAAACACGGTTTGTGCTAGCTTCTTGAAACTTGACACAGTAAAGCACTTTCACGTTCTATCTCTATGTTCTGTTTCCTCTGGATGTAGCCCTAAGCAGTGACTGGGGAAAAATACTTTCATTGACAGAGGTTGCCAAGCTTCCAGAAATTACGAGTCTCCAGAAATCTCAGCAACTATGATTTCACCCAAACTGGATGATACTTTCAGGTAATGATCAGTACACTAAGCCCACTTGGTTCCCCAAATTTCGTTCTTCTATGTTGAAGCGTTCGTTTCCAGTAACAGTTTGAATTTTGGCGTTTCACTCTGTTTTCTCCTATATTGATAGATGTATTTGGAACTCTAACCCAAACACGGTTTGTGCTAGCTTCTTGAAACTTGACACAGTAAAGCAGTTTCACGTTCTATCTCTATGTTCTGTCTCCTCTTGATGTAGCCCTAAGCAGTGACTGGGGAGAAACACTTTCATTGAAAGGGGTTGCCAAGCTTCCAAAAATTACGAGTCTCCAGAAATCTCAGCATCTATTTTTTCACCCAAACTGGATGATACTTTCAGGTAATGATGAGTACGCTAAGCCCACTGGGTTCCCCAAATTTCGTTCTTCTATGTTGAAGCGTTCGTTTCCAGTAACAGTTTGAATTTTGGCCTTTCACTCTGTTTTCTCCTATATTGATAGATATATTTGGAACTCTAAACCAAACACGGTTTGTGCTAGCTTCTTGAAACTTGACACAGTAAAGCAGTTTTACGTTCTATATCTATGTTCTGTTTCCTCTTGATGTAGCACTCAGCAGTGACTGAGGAGAAACACTTACATTGAAAGGGGTTGCCAAGCTTCCCAAAATTGCGAGTCTCCAGAAATCTCAGCAACTATTTTTTAACCCAAACTGGATGATACTTTCAGGTAATGATCAGTACACTAAGCTCACTTGGTTCCCCAAATTTCGTTCTTTTATGTTGAAGCGTTCGCTTCCAGTAACTGTTTGAATTTTGGCGTTTCACTCTGTTTTCTCCTATACTGACAGATGTATTTGGAACTCTAAATCAAACACGGTTTGTGCTAGCTTCTTGAAACTTGACACAGTAAAGCAGTTTCATGTTCTATCTCTATGTTCTGTTTCCTCTGGATGTAGCCCTAAGCAGTGACTGGGGAGAAATACTTTCATTGACAGGGGTTGCCAAGCTTCCAGAAATTACGAGTCTCCAGAAATCTCAGCAACTATGATTTCACCCAAACTGGATGATACTTTCAGGTAATAATAGGTACACTAAGCCCACTTGGTTCCCCAAATTTCGATCTTCTATGTTGAAGCGTTCGTTTCCAGTAACAGTTTGAATTTTGGCGTTTCACTCTGTTTTCTCCTATATTGATAGATGTATTTGGAACTCTAAACCAAACACGGTTTGTGCTAGCTTCTTGAAACTTGACACAGTAAAGCAGTTTCACGTTCTATCTCTATGTTCTGTTTCCTCTTGATGTAGCACTCAGCAGTGACTGAGGAGAAACACTTTCATTGAAAGGGGTTGCCAAGCTTCCCAAAATTGCGAGTCTCCAGAAATCTCAGCAACTATTTTTTAACCCAAACTGGATGATACTTTCAGGTAATGATCAGTACACTAAGCTCACTTGGTTCCCCAAATTTCGTTCTTTTATGTTGAAGCGTTCGCTTCCAGTAACTGTTTGAATTTTGGCGTTTCACTCTGTTTTCTCCTATATTGATAGATGTATTTGGAACTCTAAACCAAACACGGTTTGTGCTAGCTTCTTGAAACTTGACACAGTAAAGCAGTTTCACGTTCTATCTCTATGTTCTGTTTCCTCTTGATGTAGCACTCAGCAGTGACTGAGGAGAAACACTTTCATTGAAAGGGGTTGCCATGCTTCCCAAAATTGCGAGTCTCCAGAAATCTCAGCAACTATTTTTTAACCCAAACTGGATGATACTTTCAGGTAATGATCAGTACACTAAGCTCACTTGGTTCCCCAAATTTCGTTCTTTTATGTTGAAGCGTTCGCTTCCAGTAACTGTTTGAATTTTGGCGTTTCACTCTGTTTTCTCCTATACTGACAGATGTATTTGGAACTCTAAATCAAACACGGTTTGTGCTAGCTTCTTGAAACTTGACACAGTAAAGCAGTTTCACGTTCTATCTCTATGTTCTGTTTCCTCTGGATGTAGCCCTAAGCAGTGACTGGGGAGAAATACTTTCATTGACAGGGGTTGCCAAGCTTCCAGAAATTACGAGTCTCCAGAAATCTCAGCAACTATGATTTCACCCAACCTGGATGATACTTTCAGGTAATGATCAGTACACTAAGCCCACTTGGTTCGCCAAATTTCGTTCTTCTATGTTGAAGCGTTCGATTCCAGTAACAGTTTGAATTTTGGCGTTTTACTCTGTTTTCTCCTATATTGATAGATGTATTTGGAACTCTAAATCAAACACGGTTTGTGCTAGCTTCTTGAAACTTGACACAATAAAGCAGTTTCAAGTTCTATCTCTATGTTCTGTCTCCTCTTGATGTAGCCCTAAGCAGTGACTGGGGAGAAACACTTTCATTGAAAGGGGTTGCCAAGCTTCCAGAAATTACGAGTCTCCAGAAATCTCAGCAACTATGATTTCACCCATACTGGATGATACTTTCAGGTAATGATCAGTACGCTAAGCCCACTTGGTTCGCCAAATTTCGTTCTTCTATGTTGAGGCGTTCGTTTCCAGTAACAGTTTGAATTTTGGCGTTTCACTCTGTTTTCTCCTATATTGATAGATGTATTTGGAACTCTAAATCAAACACGGTTTGTGCTAGCTTCTTTAAACTTGACACAGTAAAGGAGTTTCACGTTCTATCTCTATGTTTTGTTTCCTCTTGCTGTAGCACTCAGAGTGAGTGAGGAGAAACACTTTAATTGAAAGGGGTTGCCAAGCTTCCCAAAATTGCGAGTCTCTACAAATCTCAGCAAACCTGTTTTCACGCAAACTGGATGATACTTTCAGGTAATGACCAGTACACTAAGCTCAATTGGTTCCCCAAATTTCGTTCTTCTATGTTGAAGCGTTCGTTTCCAGTAACAGTTTGAATTTTGGTGTTTCATTCTGTTTTCTCCTATATTGATAGATGTATTTGGAACTCTAAATCAAACACGGTTTGTGCTAGCTTCTTGAAACTTGACACAATAAAGCAGTTTCACGTTCTATCTCTATGTTCTGTTTCCTCTTGATGTAGCACTCAGCAGTGACTGAGGAGAAACACTTTCATTGAAAGGGGTTGCCAAGCTTCCCAAAATTGCGAGTCTCCAGAAATCTCAGCAACTATTTTTTAACCCAAACTGGATGATACTTTCAGGTAATGATCAGTACACTAAGCTCACTTGGTTCCCCAAATTTCGTTCTTTTATGTTGAAGCGTTCGCTTCCAGTAACTGTTTGAATTTTGGCGTTTCACTCTGTTTTCTCCTATATTGATAGATGTATTTGGAACTCTAAACCAAACACGGTTTGTGCTAGCTTCTTGAAACTTGACACAGTAAAGCAGTTTCACGTTCTATCTCTATGTTCTGTTTCCTCTTGATGTAGCCCTAAGCAGTGACTGAGGAGAAACACTTTCATTGAAAGGGGTTGCCATGCTTCCCAAAATTGCGAGTCTCCAGAAATCTCAGCAACTATTTTTTAACCCAAACTGGATGATACTTTCAGGTAATGATCAGTACACTAAGCTCACTTGGTTCCCCAAATTTCGTTCTTTTATGTTGAAGTGTTCGCTTCCAGTAACTGTTTGAATTTTGGCGTTTCACTCTGTTTTCTCCTATACTGACAGATGTATTTGGAACTCTAAATCAAACACGGTTTGTGCTAGCTTCTTGAAACTTGACACAATAAAGCACTTTCACGTTCTATCTCTATGTTCTGTTTCGTCTGGATGTAGCCCTAAGTAGTGACTGGGGAGAAATACTTTCATTGAAAGGGGTTGCCAAGCTTCCAGAAATTACGAGTCTCCAGAAATCTCAGCAACTATGATTTCACCCAACCTTGATGATACTTTCAGGTAATGATCAGTACACTAAGCCCACTTGGTTCGCCAAATTTCGTTCTTCTATGTTGAAGCGTTCGTTTCCAGTAACAGTTTGAATTTTGGCGTTTCACTCTGTTTTCTCCTATACTGACAGATGTATTTGGAACTCTAAATCAAACACGGTTTGTGCTAGCTTCTTGAAACTTGACACACTAAAGCAGTTTCACGTTCTATCTCTATGTTCTGTTTCCTCTTGATGTAGCCCTAAGCAGTGACTGGGGAGAAATACTTTCATTGAAAGGGGTTGCCAAGCTGCCAGAAATTACGAGTCTCCAGAAATCTCAGCAACTATGATTTCACCCATACTGGATGATACTTTCAGGTAATGATCAGTACACTAAGCCCACTTGGTTCCCCAAATTTCGTTCTTCTATGTTGAAGCGTTCGTTTCCAGTAACAGTTTGAATTTTGGCGTTTCACTCTGTTTTCTCCTATATTGATAGATGTATTTGGAACTCTAACCCAAACACGGTTTGTGCTAGCTTCTTGAAACTTGACACAGTAAAGCAGTTTCACGTTCTATCTCTATGTTCTGTCTCCTCTTGATGTAGCCCTAAGCAGTGACTGAGGAGAAACACTTTCATTGAAAGGGGTTGCCAAGCTTCCAAAAATTACGAGTCTCCAGAAATCTCAGCATCTATTTTTTCACCCAAACTTGATGATACTTTCAGGTAATGATGAGTACGCTAAGCCCACTGGGTTCCCCAAATTTCGTTCTTCTATGTTGAAGCGTTCGTTTCCAGTAACAGTTTGAATTTTGGCGTTTCACTCTGTTTTCTCCTATATTGATAGATGTATTTGGAACTCTAAACCAAACACGGTTTGTGCTAGCTTCTTGAAACTTGACACAGTAAAGCAGTTTCACGTTCTATCTCTATGTTCTGTTTCCTCTTCGATGTAGGACTCAGCAGTGACTGAGGAGAAACACTTTCATTGAAAGGGGTTGCCAAGCTTCCCAAAATTGCGAGTCTCCAGAAATCTCAGCAACTATTTTTTAACCCAAACTGGATGATACTTTCAGGTAATGATCAGTACACTAAGCCCACTTGGTTCCCCAAATTTCGTTCTTCTATGTTGAAGCGTTCGTTTCCAGTAACAGTTTGAATTTTGGCGTTTCACTCTGTTTTCTCCTATATTGATAGATGTATTTGGAACTCTAAACCAAACACGGTTTGTGCTAGCTTCTTGAAACTTGACACAGTAATGCAGTTTCACGTTCTATCTCTATGTTCTGTCTCCTCTTGATGTAGCCCTAAGCAGTGACTGAGGAGAAACACTTTCATTGAAAGGGGTTGCCAAGCTTCCAAAAATTACGAGTCTCCAGAAATCTCAGCATCTATTTTTTCACCCAAACTTGATGTTACTTTCAGGTAATGATGAGTATGCTAAGCCCACTGTGTTCCCCAAATTTCGTTCTTCTATGTTGAAGCGTTCGTTTCCAGTAACAGTTTGATTTTGGCGTTTCACTCTGTTTTCTCCTATATTGATAGATGTATTTGGAACTCTAAACCAAACACGGTTGGTGCTAGCTTCTTGAAACTTGACACAGTAAAGCAGTTTCACGTTCTATATCTATGTTCTGTTTCCTCTTGATGTAGCACTCAGCAGTGACTGAGGAGAAACACTTTCATTGAAAGGGGTTGCCAAGCTTCCCAAAATTGCGAGTCTCCAGAAATCTCAGCAACTATTTTTTAACCCAAACTGGATGATACTTTCAGGTAATGATCAGTACACTAAGCCCATTTGGTTCCCCAAATTTCGTTCTTCTATGTTAAAGCGTTCGTTTCCAGTAACAGTTTGAATTTTGGCGTTTCACTCTCTTTTCTCCTATATTGATAGATGTATTTGGAACTCTAAACCAAACATGGTTTGTGCTAGCTTCTTGAAACTTGACACAGTAAAGCAGTTTCACGTTCTATCTCTATGTTCTGTTTCCTCTTCGATGTAGCACTCAGCAGTGACTGAGGAGAAACACTTTCATTGAAAGGGGTTGCCAAGCTTCCCAAAATTGCGAGTCTCCAGAAATCTCAGCAACTATTTTTTAACCCAAACTGGATGATACTTTCAGTAATGATCAGTACACTAAGCCCACTTGGTTTCCCAAATTTCGTTCTTCTATGTTGAAGCGTTCGTTTCCAGTAACAGTTTGAATTTTGGCGTTTCACTCTGTTTTCTCCTATATTGATAGATGTATTTGGAACTCTAAACCAAACACAGTTTGTGCTAGCTTCTTGAAACTTGACACAGTAAAGCAGTTTCACGTTCTATCTCTATGTTCTGTTTCCTCTTCGATGTAGCACTCAGCAGTGACTGAGGAGAAACACTTTCATTGAAAGGGGTTGCCAAGCTTCCCAAAATTGCGAGTCTCCAGAAATCTCAGCAACTATTTTTTAACCCAAACTGGATGATACTTTCAGGTAATGATGAGTACGCTAAGCCCACTGTGTTCCCCAAATTTCGTTCTTCTATGTTGAAGCGTTCGTTTCCAATAACAGTTTGATTTTGGCGTTTCACTCTGTTTTCTCCTATATTGATAGATGTATTTGGAACTCTAAACCAAACACGGTTGGTGCTAGCTTCTTGAAACTTGACACAGTAAAGCAGTTTCACGTTCTATATCTATGTTCTGTTTCCTCTTGATGTAGCACTCAGCAGTGACTGAGGAGAAACACTTTCATTGAAAGGGGTTGCCAAGCTTCCCAAAATTGCGAGTCTCCAGAAATCTCAGCAACTATTTTTTCACCCAAACTGGATGATACTTTCAGGTAATGATCAGTACACTAAGCCCATTTGGTTCCCCAAATTTCGTTCTTCTATGTTAAAGCGTTCGTTTCCAGTAACAGTTTGAATTTTGGCGTTTCACTCTGTTTTCTCCTATACTGACAGATGTATTTGGAACTCTAAAACAAACACGGTTTGTGCTAGCTTCTTGAAACTTGACACAGTAAAGCAGTTTCACGTTCTATCTCTATGTTCTGTTTCCTCTGGATGTAGCCCTAAGCAGTGACTGGGGAGAAATACTTTCATTGAAAGGGGTTGCCAAGCTTCCAGAAATTACGAGTCTCCAGAAATCTCAGCAACTATGATTTCACCCATACTGGATGATACTTTCAGGTAATGATCAGTACACTAAGCCCACTTGGTTCGCCAAATTTCGTTCTTCTATGTTGAAGCGTTCGTTTCCAGTAACAGTTTGAATTTTGGCGTTTCACTCTGTTTTCTCCTATATTGATAGATGTATTTGGAACTCTAAACCAAACACGGTTTGTGCTAGCTTCTTGAAACTTGACACAGTAAAGCACTTTCACGTTCTATCTCTATGTTCTGTTTCCTCTGGATGTAGCCCTAAGCAGTGACTGGGGAAAAATACTTTCATTGACAGAGGTTGCCAAGCTTCCAGAAATTACGAGTCTCCAGAAATCTCAGCAACTATGATTTCACCCAAACTGGATGATACTTTCAGGTAATGATCAGTACACTAAGCCCACTTGGTTCCCCAAATTTCGTTCTTCTATGTTGAAGCGTTCGTTTCCAGTAACAGTTTGAATTTTGGCGTTTCACTCTGTTTTCTCCTATATTGATAGATGTATTTGGAACTCTAACCCAAACACGGTTTGTGCTAGCTTCTTGAAACTTGACACAGTAAAGCAGTTTCACGTTCTATCTCTATGTTCTGTCTCCTCTTGATGTAGCCCTAAGCAGTGACTGGGGAGAAACACTTTCATTGAAAGGGGTTGCCAAGCTTCCAAAAATTACGAGTCTCCAGAAATCTCAGCATCTATTTTTTCACCCAAACTGGATGATACTTTCAGGTAATGATGAGTACGCTAAGCCCACTGGGTTCCCCAAATTTCGTTCTTCTATGTTGAAGCGTTCGTTTCCAGTAACAGTTTGAATTTTGGCGTTTCACTCTGTTTTCTCCTATATTGATAGATATATTTGGAACTCTAAACCAAACACGGTTTGTGCTAGCTTCTTGAAACTTGACACAGTAAAGCAGTTTCACGTTCTATCTCTATGTTCTGTTTCCTCTGGATGTAGCCCTAAGCAGTGACTGGGGAGAAATACTTTCATTGACAGGGGTTGCCAAGCTTCCAGAAATTACGAGTCTCCAGAAATCTCAGCAACTATGATTTCACCCAACCTGGATGATACTTTCAGGTAATGATCAGTACACTAAGCCCACTTGGTTCGCCAAATTTCGTTCTTCTATGTTGAAGCGTTCGATTCCAGTAACAGTTTGAATTTTGGCGTTTTACTCTGTTTTCTCCTATATTGATAGATGTATTTGGAACTCTAAATCAAACACGGTTTGTGCTAGCTTCTTGAAACTTGACACAATAAAGCAGTTTCAAGTTCTATCTCTATGTTCTGTCTCCTCTTGATGTAGCCCTAAGCAGTGACTGGGGAGAAACACTTTCATTGAAAGGGGTTGCCAAGCTTCCAGAAATTACGAGTCTCCAGAAATCTCAGCAACTATGATTTCACCCATACTGGATGATACTTTCAGGTAATGATCAGTACGCTAAGCCCACTTGGTTCGCCAAATTTCGTTCTTCTATGTTGAAGCGTTCGTTTCCAGTAACAGTTTGAATTTTGGCGTTTCACTCTGTTTTCTCCTATATTGGTAGATGTATTTGGAACTCTAAACCAAACACGGTTTGTGCTAGCTTCTTGAAACTTGACACAGTAAAGCAGTTTCACGTTCTATCTCTATGTTCTGTTTCCTCTTGATGTAGCACTCAGCAGTGACTGAGGAGAAACACTTTCATTGAAAGGGGTTGCCAAGCTCCCCAAAACTGCGAGTCTCCAGAAATCTCAGCAACTATTTTTTCACCCAAACTGGATGATACTTTCAGGTAATGATCAGTACACTAAGCTCACTTGGTTCCCCAAATTTCGTTCTTTTATGTTGAAGCGTTCACTTCCAGTAACTGTTTGAATTTTGGCGTTTCACTCTGTTTTCTCCTATACTGACAGATGTATTTGGAACTCTAAATCAAACACGGTTTGTGCTAGCTTCTTGAAACTTGACACAGTAAAGCAGTTTCATGTTCTATCTCTATGTTCTGTTTCCTCTGGATGTAGCCCTAAGCAGTGACTGGGGAGAAATACTTTCATTGACAGGGGTTGCCAAGCTTCCAGAAATTACGAGTCTCCAGAAATCTCAGCAACTATGATTTCACCCAAACTGGATGATACTTTCAGGTAATAATAGGTACACTAAGCCCACTTGGTTCCCCAAATTTCGTTCTTCTATGTTGAAGCGTTCGTTTCCAGTAACAGTTTGAATTTTGGCGTTTCACTCTGTTTTCTCCTATATTGATAGATGTATTTGGAACTCTAAACCAAACACGGTTTGTGCTAGCTTCTTGAAACTTGACACAGTAAAGCAGTTTCACGTTCTATCTCTATGTTCTGTTTCCTCTTGATGTAGCACTCAGCAGTGACTGAGGAGAAACACTTTCATTGAAAGGGGTTGCCAAGCTTCCCAAAATTGCGAATCTCCAGAAATCTCAGCAACTATTTTTTAACCCAAACTGGATGATACTTTCAGGTAATGATCAGTACACTAAGCTCACTTGGTTCCCCAAATTTCGTTCTTTTATGTTGAAGCGTTCGCTTCCAGTAACTGTTTGAATTTTGGCGTTTCACTCTGTTTTCTCCTATATTGATAGATGTATTTGGAACTCTAAACCAAACACGGTTTGTGCTAGCTTCTTGAAACTTGACACAGTAAAGCAGTTTCACGTTCTATCTCTATGTTCTGTTTCCTCTTGATGTAGCACTCAGCAGTGACTGAGGAGAAACACTTTCATTGAAAGGGGTTGCCATGCTTCCCAAAATTGCGAGTCTCCAGAAATCTCAGCAACTATTTTTTAACCCAAACTGGATGATACTTTCAGGTAATGATCAGTACACTAAGCTCACTTGGTTCCCCAAATTTCGTTCTTTTATGTTGAAGCGTTCGCTTCCAGTAACTGTTTGAATTTTGGCGTTTCACTCTGTTTTCTCCTATACTGACAGATGTATTTGGAACTCTAAATCAAACACGGTTTGTGCTAGCTTCTTGAAACTTGACACAGTAAAGCACTTTCACGTTCTATCTCTATGTTCTGTTTCCTCTGGATGTAGCCCTAAGCAGTGACTGGGGAGAAATACTTTCATTGACAGGGGTTGCCAAGCTTCCAGAAATTACGAGTCTCCAGAAATCTCAGCAACTATGATTTCACCCAACCTGGATGATACTTTCAGGTAATGATCAGTACACTAAGCCCACTTGGTTCGCCAAATTTCGTTCTTCTATGTTGAAGCGTTCGATTCCAGTAACAGTTTGAATTTTGGCGTTTTACTCTGTTTTCTCCTATATTGATAGATGTATTTGGAACTCTAAATCAAACACAGTTTGTGCTAGCTTCTTGAAACTTGACACAATAAAGCAGTTTCAAGTTCTATCTCTATGTTCTGTCTCCTCTTGATGTAGCCCTAAGCAGTGACTGGGGAGAAACACTTTCATTGAAAGGGGTTGCCAAGCTTCCAGAAATTACGAGTCTCCAGAAATCTCAGCAACTATGATTTCACCCATACTGGATGATACTTTCAGGTAATGATCAGTACGATAAGCCCACTTGGTTCGCCAAATTTCGTTCTTCTATGTTGAAGCGTTCCTTTCCAGTAACAGTTTGAATTTTGGCGTTTCACTCTGTTTTCTCCTATATTGATAGATGTATTTGGAACTCTAAACCACACACGGTTTGTGCTAGCTTCTTGAAACTTGACACAGTAAAGCAGTTTCACGTTCTATCTCTATGTTCTGTTTCCTCTTGATGTAGCACTCAGCAGTGACTGAGGAGAAACACTTTCATTGAAAGGGGTTGCCAAGCTCCCCAAAACTGCGAGTCTCCAGAAATCTCAGCAACTATTTTTTCACCCAAACTGGATGATACTTTCAGGTAATGATCAGTACACTAAGCTCACTTGGTTCCCCAAATTTCGTTCTTTTATGTTGAAGCGTTCACTTCCAGTAACTGTTTGAATTTTGGCGTTTCACTCTGTTTTCTCCTATACTGACAGATGTATTTGGAACTCTAAATCAAACACGGTTTGTGCTAGCTTCTTGAAATTGACACAGTAAAGCAGTTTCAAGTTCTATCTCTATGTTTTCTTTCCTCTTGATGTAGCACTCAGCAGTGACTGAGGAGAAACACTTTCATTGAAAGGGGTTGCCAAGCTTCCAGAAATTACGAGTCTCCAGAAATCTCAGCAACTATGATTTCACCCAAACTGGATGATACTTTCAGGTAATGATCAGTACACTAAGCCCACTTGGTTCCCTAAATTTCGTTCTTCTATGTTGATGCGTTCGCTTCCAGTAACTGTTTGAATTTTGGCGTTTCACTCTGTTTTCTCCTATACTGACAGATGTATTTGGAACTCTAAATCAAACACGGTTTGTGCTAGCTTCTTGAAACTTGACACAGTAAAGCAGTTTCACATTCTATCACTATGTTCTGTTTCCTCTGGATGTAGCCCTAAGCAGTGACTGGGGAAAAATACTTTCATTGACAGAGGTTGCCAAGCTTCCAGAAATTACGAGTCTCCAGAAATCTCAGCAACTATGATTTCACCCAAACTGGATGATACTTTCAGGTAATGATCAGTACACTAAGCCCACTTGGTTCCCCAAATTTCTTTCTTCTATGTTGAAGCGTTCGTTTCCAGTAACAGTTTGAATTTTGGCGTTTCACTCTGTTTTCTCCTATATTGATAGATGTATTTGGAACTCTAACCCAAACACGGTTTGTGCTAGCTTCTTGAAACTTGACACAGTAAAGCAGTTTCACGTTCTATCTCTATGTTCTGTCTCCTCTTGATGTAGCCCTAAGCAGTGACTGAGGAGAAACACTTTCATTGAAAGGGGTTGCCAAGCTTCCAAAAATTACGAGTCTCCAGAAATCTCAGCATCTATTTTTTCACCCAAACTTGATGATACTTCAGGTAATGATGAGTACGCTAAGCCCACTGGGTTCCCCAAATTTCGTTCTTCTATGTTGAAGCGTTCGTTTCCAGTAACAGTTTGAATTTTGGCGTTTCACTCTGTTTTCTCCTATATTGATAGATGTATTTGGAACTCTAAACCAAACACGGTTTGTGCTAGCTTCTTGAAACTTGACACAGTAAAGCAGTTTCACGTTCTATCTCTATGTTCTGTTTCCTCTTCGATGTAGCACTCAGCAGTGACTGAGGAGAAACACTTTCATTGAAAGGGGTTGCCAAGCTTCCCAAAATTGCGAGTCTCCAGAAATCTCAGCAACTATTTTTTAACCCAAACTGGATGATACTTTCAGGTAATGATCAGTACACTAAGCCCACTTGGTTCCCCAAATTTCGTTCTTCTATGTTGAAGCGTTCGTTTCCAGTAACAGTTTGAATTTTGGCGTTTCACTCTGTTTTCTCCTATATTGATAGATGTATTTGGAACTCTAAACCAAACACGGTTTGTGCTAGCTTCTTGAAACTTGACACAGTAATGCAGTTTCACGTTCTATCTCTGTGTTCTGTCTCCTCTTGATGTAGCCCTAAGCAGTGACTGGGGAGAAACACTTACATTGAAAGGGGTTGCCAAGCTTCCAAAAATTACGAGTGTCCAAAAATCACAGCAACTATTTTTTCACCCAACCTGGATGATACTTTCAGGTAATGATCAGTAAACTAAGCCCACTTGGTTCCCCAAATTTCGTTCTTCTATGTTGAAGCGTTCGTTTCCAGTAACAGTTTGAATTTTGGCGTTTCACTCTGTTTTCTCCTATATTGATAGATGTATTTGGAACTCTAAATCAAACACGGTTTGTGCTAGCTTCTTTAAACTTGACACAGTAAAGGAGTTTCACGTTCTATCTCTATGTTTTGTTTCCTCTTGCTGTAGCACTCAGAGTGAGTGAGGAGAAACACTTTAATTGAAAGGGGTTGCCAAGCTTCCCAAAATTGCGAGTCTCTACAAATCTCAGCAAACCTGTTTTCACCCAAACTGGATGATACTTTCAGGTAATGACCAGTACACTAAGCTCAATTGGTTCCCCAAATTTCGTTCTTCTATGTTGAAGCGTTCGTTTCCAGTAACAGTTTGAATTTTGGTGTTTCATTCTGTTTTCTCCTATATTGATAGATGTATTTGGAACTCTAAATCAAACACGGTTTGTGCTAGCTTCTTGAAACTTGACACAATAAAGCAGTTTCACGTTCTATCTCTATGTTCTGTTTCCTCTTGATGTAGCACTCAGCAGTGACTGAGGAGAAACACTTTCATTGAAAGGGGTTGCCAAGCTTCCCAAAATTGCGAGTCTCCAGAAATCTCAGCAACTATTTTTTAACCCAAACTGGATGATACTTTCAGGTAATGATCAGTACACTAAGCTCACTTGGTTCCCCAAATTTCGTTCTTTTATGTTGAAGCGTTCGCTTCCAGTAACTGTTTGAATTTTGGCGTTTCACTCTGTTTTCTCCTATATTGATAGATGTATTTGGAACTCTAAACCAAACACGGTTTGTGCTAGCTTCGTGAAACTTGACACAGTAAAGCAGTTTCACGTTCTATCTCTATGTTCTGTTTCCTCTTGATGTAGCACTCAGCAGTGACTGAGGAGAAACACTTTCATTGAAAGGGGTTGCCATGCTTCCCAAATTTGCGAGTCTCCAGAAATCTCAGCAACTATTTTTTAACCCAAACTGGATGATACTTTCAGGTAATGATCAGTACACTAAGCTCACTTGGTTCCCCAAATTTCGTTCTTTTATGTTGAAGCGTTCGCTTCCAGTAACTGTTTGAATTTTGGCGTTTCACTCTGTTTTCTCCTATACTGACAGATGTATTTGGAACTCTAAATCAAACAAGGTTTGTGCTAGCTTCTTGAAACTTGACACAGTAAAGCAGTTTCACGTTCTATCTCTATGTTCTGTTTCCTCTGGATGTAGCCCTAAGCAGTGACTGGGGAGAAATACTTTCATTGACAGGGGTTGCCAAGCTTCCAGAAATTACGAGTCTCCAGAAATCTCAGCAACTATGATTTCACCCAACCTGGATGATACTTTCAGGTAATGATCAGTACACTAAGCCCACTTGGTTCCCTAAATTTCGTTCTTCTATGTTGAAGCGTTCGATTCCAGTAACAGTTTGAATTTTGGCGTTTTACTCTGTTTTCTCCTATATTGATAGATGTATTTGGAACTCTAAATCAAACACGGTTTGTGCTAGATTCTTGAAATTGACACAATAAAGCACTTTCACGTTCTATCTCTATGTTCTGTTTCCTCTGGATGTAGCCCTAAGTAGTGACTGGGGAGAAATACTTTCATTGAAAGGGGTTGCCAAGCTTCCAGAAATTACGAGTCTCCAGAAATCTCAGCAACTATGATTTCACCCAACCTTGATGATACTTTCAGGTAATGATCAGTACACTAAGCCCACTTGGTTCGCCAAATTTCGTTCTTCTATGTTGAAGCGTTCGTTTCCAGTAACAGTTTGAATTTTGGCGTTTCACTCTGTTTTCTCCTATACTGACAGATGTATTTGGAACTCTAAATCAAACACGGTTTGTGCTAGCTTCTTGAAACTTGACACACTAAAGCAGTTTCACGTTCTATCTCTATGTTCTGTTTCCTCTTGATGTAGCCCTAAGCAGTGACTGGGGAGAAATACTTTCATTGAAAGGGGTTGCCAAGCTTCCAGAAATTACGAGTCTCCAGAAATCTCAGCAACTATGATTTCACCCATACTGGATGATACTTTCAGGTAATGATCAGTACACTAAGCCCACTTGGTTCCCCAAATTTCGTTCTTCTATGTTGAAGCGTTCGTTTCCAGTAACAGTTTGAATTTTGGCGTTTCACTCTGTTTTCTCCTATATTGATAGATGTATTTGGAACTCTAACCCAAACACGGTTTGTGCTAGCTTCTTGAAACTTGACACAGTAAAGCAGTTTCACGTTCTATCTCTATGTTCTGTCTCCTCTTGATGTAGCCCTAAGCAGTGACTGAGGAGAAACACTTTCATTGAAAGGGGTTGCCAAGCTTCCAAAAATTACGAGTCTCCAGAAATCTCAGCATCTATTTTTTCACCCAAACTTGATGATACTTTCAGGTAATGATGAGTACGCTAAGCCCACTGGGTTCCCCAAATTTCGTTCTTCTATGTTGAAGCGTTCGTTTCCAGTAACAGTTTGAATTTTGGCGTTTCACTCTGTTTTCTCCTATATTGATAGATGTATTTGGAACTCTAAACCAAACATGGTTTGTGCTAGCTTCTTGAAACTTGACACAGTAAAGCAGTTTCACGTTCTATCTCTATGTTCTGTTTCCTCTTCGATGTAGCACTCAGCAGTGACTGAGGAGAAACACTTTCATTGAAAGGGGTTGCCAAGCTTCCCAAAATTGCGAGTCTCCAGAAATCTCAGCAACTATTTTTTAACCCAAACTGGATGATACTTTCAGGTAATGATCAGTACACTAAGCCCACTTGGTTCCCCAAATTTCGTTCTTCTATGTTGAAGCGTTCGTTTCCAGTAACAGTTTGAATTTTGGCGTTTCACTCTGTTTTCTCCTATATTGATAGATGTATTTGGAACTCTAAAACAAACACGGTTTGTGCTAGCTTCTTGAAACTTGACACAGTAAAGCAGTTTCACGTTCTATCTCTATGTTCTGTTTCCTCTTCGATGTAGCACTCAGCAGTGACTGAGGAGAAACACTTTCATTGAAAGGGGTTGCCAAGCTTCCCAAAATTGCGAGTCTCCAGAAATCTCAGCAACTATTTTTTAACCCAAACTGGATGATACTTTCAGGTAATGATGAGTACGCTAAGCCCACTGTGTTCCCCAAATTTCGTTCTTCTATGTTGAAGCGTTCGTTTCCAGTAACAGTTTGATTTTGGCGTTTCACTCTGTTTTCTCCTATATTGATAGATGTATTTGGAACTCTAAACCAAACACGGTTGGTGCTAGCTTCTTGAAACTTGACACAGTAAAGCAGTTTCACGTTCTATATCTATGTTCTGTTTCCTCTTGATGTAGCACTCAGCAGTGACTGAGGAGAAACACTTTCATTGAAAGGGGTTGCCAAGCTTCCCAAAATTGCGAGTCTCCAGAAATCTCAGCAACTATTTTTTAACCCAAACTGGATGATACTTTCAGGTAATGATCAGTAAACTAAGCTCACTTGGTTCCCCAAATTTCGTTCTTTTATGTTGAAGCGTTCGCTTCCAGTAACTGTTTGAATTTTGGCGTTTCACTCTGTTTTCTCCTATACTGACAGATGTATTTGGAACTCTAAACCAAACACGGTTTGTGCTAGCTTCTTGAAACTTGACACAGTAAAGCAGTTTCACGTTCTATCTCTATGTTCTGTTTCCTCTGGATGTAGCCCTAAGCAGTGACTGGGGAGAAATACTTTCATTGAAAGGGGTTGCCAAGCTTCCAGAAATTACGAGTCTCCAGAAATCTCAGCAACTATGATTTCACCCATACTGGATGATACTTTCAGGTAATGATCAGTACACTAATCCCACTTGGTTCGCCAAATTTCGTTCTTCTATGTTGAAGCGTTCGTTTCCAGTAACAGTTTGAATTTTGGCGTTTCACTCTGTTTTCTCCTATATTGATAGATGTATTTGGAACTCTAAACCAAACACGGTTTGTGCTAGCTTCTTGAAACTTGACACAGTAAAGCACTTTCACGTTCTATCTCTATGTTCTGTTTCCTCTGGATGTAGCCCTAAGTAGTGACTGGGGAGAAATACTTTCATTGAAAGGGGTTGCCAAGCTTCCAGAAATTACGAGTCTCCAGAAATCTCAGCAACTATGATTTCACCCAACCTTGATGATACTTTCAGGTAATGATCAGTACACTAAGCCCACTTGGTTCGCCAAATTTCGTTATTCTATGTTGAAGCGTTCGTTTCCAGTAACAGTTTGAATTTTGGCGTTTCACTCTGTTTTCTCCTATACTGACAGATGTATTTGGAACTCTAAATCAAACACGGTTTGTGCTAGCTTCTTGAAACTTGACACACTAAAGCAGTTTCACGTTCTATCTCTATGTTCTGTTTCCTCTTGATGTAGCCCTAAGCAGTGACTGGGGAGAAATACTTTCATTGAAAGGGGTTGCCAAGCTTCCAGAAATTAGGAGTCTCCAGAAATCTCAGCAACTATGATTTCACCCATACTGGATGATACTTTCAGGTAATGATCAGTACACTAAGCCCACTTGGTTCGCCAAATTTCGTTCTTCTATGTTGAAGCGTTCGATTCCAGTAACAGTTTGAATTTTGGCGTTTTACTCTGTTTTCTCCTATATTGATAGATGTATTTGGAACTCTAAATCAAACACGGTTTGTGCTAGCTTCTTGAAACTTGACACAATAAAGCAGTTTCAAGTTCTATCTCTATGTTCTGTCTCCTCTTGATGTAGCCCTAAGCAGTGACTGGGGAGAAACACTTTCATTGAAAGGGGTTGCCAAGCTTCCAAAAATTACGAGTCTCCAGAAATCTCAGCATCTATTTTTTCACCCAATCTGGATGATACTTTCAGGTAATGATGAGTACACTAAGCCCACTGGTTTCCCAAAATTTCGTTCTTCTATGTTGAAGCGTTCGTTTCCAGTAACAGTTTGAATTTTGGCGTTTCACTCTGTTTTCTCCTATATTGATAGATGTATTTGGAACTCTAAACCAAACACGGTTTGTGCTAGCTTCTTGAAACTTGACACAGTAAAGCAGTTTCACGTTCTATCTCTATGTTCTGTTTCCTCTTGATGTAGCACTCAGCAGTGACTGAGGAGAAACACTTTCATTGCAAGGGGTTGCCAAGCTCCCCAAAACTGCGAGTCTCCAGAAATCTCAGCAACTATTTTTTCACCCAAACTGGATGATACTTTCAGGTAATGATCAGTACACTAAGCTCACTTGGTTCCCCAAATTTCGTTCTTTTATGTTGAAGCGTTCACTTCCAGTAACTGTTTGAATTTTGTCGTTTCACTCTGTTTTCTCCTATACTGACAGATGTATTTCGAACTCTAAGTCAAACACGGTTTGTGCTAGCTTCTTGAAACTTGACACAGTAAAGCAGTTTCACGTTCTATCACTATGTTCTGTTTCCTCTGGATGTAGCCCTAAGCAGTGACTGGGGAAAAATACTTTCATTGACAGAGGTTGCCAAGCTTCCAGAAATTACGAGTCTCCAGAAATCTCAGCAACTATGATTTCACCCAAACTGGATGATACTTTCAGGTAATGATCAGTACACTAAGCCCACTTGGTTCCCCAAATTTCTTTCTTCTATGTTGAAGCGTTCGTTTCCAGTAACAGTTTGAATTTTGGCGTTTCACTCTGTTTTCTCCTATTTTGATAGATGTATTTGGAACTCTAAACCAAACACGGTTTGTGCTAGCTTCTTGAAACTTGACACAGTAATGCAGTTTCACGTTCTATCTCTATGTTCTGTCTCCTCTTGATGTAGCCCTAAGCAGTGACTGGGGAGAAACACTTACATTGAAAGGGGTTGCCAAGCTTCCAAAAATTACGAGTGTCCAAAAATCACAGCAACTATTTTTTCACCCAACCTGGATGATACTTTCAGGTAATGATCAGTAAACTAAGCCCACTTGGTTCCCCAAATTTCGTTCTTCTATGTTGAAGCGTTCGTTTCCAGTAACAGTTTGAATTTTGGCGTTTCACTCTGTTTTCTCCTATATTGATAGATGTATTTGGAACTCTAAATCAAACACGGTTTGTGCTAGCTTCTTTAAACTTGACACAGTAAAGGAGTTTCACGTTCTATCTCTATGTTTTGTTTCCTCTTGCTGTAGCACTCAGAGTGAGTGAGGAGAAACACTTTAATTGAAAGGGGTTGCCAAGCTTCCCAAAATTGCGAGTCTCTACAAATCTCAGCAAACCTGTTTTCACCCAAACTGGATGATACTTTCAGGTAATGACCAGTACACTAAGCTCAATTGGTTCCCCAAATTTCGTTCTTCTATGTTGAAGCGTTCGTTTCCAGTAACAGTTTGAATTTTGGTGTTTCATTCTGTTTTCTCCTATATTGATAGATGTATTTGGAACTCTAAATCAAACACGGTTTGTGCTAGCTTCTTGAAACTTGACACAATAAAGCAGTTTCACGTTCTATCTCTATGTTCTGTTTCCTCTTGATGTAGCACTCAGCAGTGACTGAGGAGAAACACTTTCATTGAAAGGGGTTGCCAAGCTTCCCAAAATTGCGAGTCTCCAGAAATCTCAGCAACTATTTTTTAACCCAAACTGGATGATACTTTCAGGTAATGATCAGTACACTAAGCTCACTTGGTTCCCCAAATTTCGTTCTTTTATGTTGAAGCGTTCGCTTCCAGTAACTGTTTGAATTTTGGCGTTTCACTCTGTTTTCTCCTATATTGATAGATGTATTTGGAACTCTAAACCAAACACGGTTTGTGCTAGCTTCGTGAAACTTGACACAGTAAAGCAGTTTCACGTTCTATCTCTATGTTCTGTTTCCTCTTGATGTAGCACTCAGCAGTGACTGAGGAGAAACACTTTCATTGAAAGGGGTTGCCATGCTTCCCAAATTTGCGAGTCTCCAGAAATCTCAGCAACTATTTTTTAACCCAAACTGGATGATACTTTCAGGTAATGATCAGTACACTAAGCTCACTTGGTTCCCCAAATTTCGTTCTTTTATGTTGAAGCGTTCGCTTCCAGTAACTGTTTGAATTTTGGCGTTTCACTCTGTTTTCTCCTATACTGACAGATGTATTTGGAACTCTAAATCAAACAAGGTTTGTGCTAGCTTCTTGAAACTTGACACAGTAAAGCAGTTTCACGTTCTATCTCTATGTTCTGTTTCCTCTGGATGTAGCCCTAAGCAGTGACTGGGGAGAAATACTTTCATTGACAGGGGTTGCCAAGCTTCCAGAAATTACGAGTCTCCAGAAATCTCAGCAACTATGATTTCACCCAACCTGGATGATACTTTCAGGTAATGATCAGTACACTAAGCCCACTTGGTTCCCTAAATTTCGTTCTTCTATGTTGAAGCGTTCGATTCCAGTAACAGTTTGAATTTTGGCGTTTTACTCTGTTTTCTCCTATATTGATAGATGTATTTGGAACTCTAAATCAAACACGGTTTGTGCTAGATTCTTGAAATTGACACAATAAAGCACTTTCACGTTCTATCTCTATGTTCTGTTTCCTCTGGATGTAGCCCTAAGTAGTGACTGGGGAGAAATACTTTCATTGAAAGGGGTTGCCAAGCTTCCAGAAATTACGAGTCTCCAGAAATCTCAGCAACTATGATTTCACCCAACCTTGATGATACTTTCAGGTAATGATCAGTACACTAAGCCCACTTGGTTCGCCAAATTTCGTTCTTCTATGTTGAAGCGTTCGTTTCCAGTAACAGTTTGAATTTTGGCGTTTCACTCTGTTTTCTCCTATACTGACAGATGTATTTGGAACTCTAAATCAAACACGGTTTGTGCTAGCTTCTTGAAACTTGACACACTAAAGCAGTTTCACGTTCTATCTCTATGTTCTGTTTCCTCTTGATGTAGCCCTAAGCAGTGACTGGGGAGAAATACTTTCATTGAAAGGGGTTGCCAAGCTTCCAGAAATTACGAGTCTCCAGAAATCTCAGCAACTATGATTTCACCCATACTGGATGATACTTTCAGGTAATGATCAGTACACTAAGCCCACTTGGTTCCCCAAATTTCGTTCTTCTATGTTGAAGCGTTCGTTTCCAGTAACAGTTTGAATTTTGGCGTTTCACTCTGTTTTCTCCTATATTGATAGATGTATTTGGAACTCTAACCCAAACACGGTTTGTGCTAGCTTCTTGAAACTTGACACAGTAAAGCAGTTTCACGTTCTATCTCTATGTTCTGTCTCCTCTTGATGTAGCCCTAAGCAGTGACTGAGGAGAAACACTTTCATTGAAAGGGGTTGCCAAGCTTCCAAAAATTACGAGTCTCCAGAAATCTCAGCATCTATTTTTTCACCCAAACTTGATGATACTTTCAGGTAATGATGAGTACGCTAAGCCCACTGGGTTCCCCAAATTTCGTTCTTCTATGTTGAAGCGTTCGTTTCCAGTAACAGTTTGAATTTTGGCGTTTCACTCTGTTTTCTCCTATATTGATAGATGTATTTGGAACTCTAAACCAAACATGGTTTGTGCTAGCTTCTTGAAACTTGACACAGTAAAGCAGTTTCACGTTCTATCTCTATGTTCTGTTTCCTCTTCGATGTAGCACTCAGCAGTGACTGAGGAGAAACACTTTCATTGAAAGGGGTTGCCAAGCTTCCCAAAATTGCGAGTCTCCAGAAATCTCAGCAACTATTTTTTAACCCAAACTGGATGATACTTTCAGGTAATGATCAGTACACTAAGCCCACTTGGTTCCCCAAATTTCGTTCTTCTATGTTGAAGCGTTCGTTTCCAGTAACAGTTTGAATTTTGGCGTTTCACTCTGTTTTCTCCTATATTGATAGATGTATTTGGAACTCTAAACCAAACACGGTTTGTGCTAGCTTCTTGAAACTTGACACAGTAAAGCAGTTTCACGTTCTATCTCTATGTTCTGTTTCCTCTTCGATGTAGCACTCAGCAGTGACTGAGGAGAAACACTTTCATTGAAAGGGGTTGCCAAGCTTCCCAAAATTGCGAGTCTCCAGAAATCTCAGCAACTATTTTTTAACCCAAACTGGATGATACTTTCAGGTAATGATGAGTACGCTAAGCCCACTGTGTTCCCCAAATTTCGTTCTTCTATGTTGAAGCGTTCGTTTCCAGTAACAGTTTGATTTTGGCGTTTCACTCTGTTTTCTCCTATATTGATAGATGTATTTGGAACTCTAAACCAAACACGGTTGGTGCTAGCTTCTTGAAACTTGACACAGTAAAGCAGTTTCACGTTCTATATCTATGTTCTGTTTCCTCTTGATGTAGCACTCAGCAGTGACTGAGGAGAAACACTTTCATTGAAAGGGGTTGCCAAGCTTCCCAAAATTGCGAGTCTCCAGAAATCTCAGCAACTATTTTTTAACCCAAACTGGATGATACTTTCAGGTAATGATCAGTAAACTAAGCTCACTTGGTTCCCCAAATTTCGTTCTTTTATGTTGAAGCGTTCGCTTCCAGTAACTGTTTGAATTTTGGCGTTTCACTCTGTTTTCTCCTATACTGACAGATGTATTTGGAACTCTAAACCAAACACGGTTTGTGCTAGCTTCTTGAAACTTGACACAGTAAAGCAGTTTCACGTTCTATCTCTATGTTCTGTTTCCTCTGGATGTAGCCCTAAGCAGTGACTGGGGAGAAATACTTTCATTGAAAGGGGTTGCCAAGCTTCCAGAAATTACGAGTCTCCAGAAATCTCAGCAACTATGATTTCACCCATACTGGATGATACTTTCAGGTAATGATCAGTACACTAATCCCACTTGGTTCGCCAAATTTCGTTCTTCTATGTTGAAGCGTTCGTTTCCAGTAACAGTTTGAATTTTGGCGTTTCACTCTGTTTTCTCCTATATTGATAGATGTATTTGGAACTCTAAACCAAACACGGTTTGTGCTAGCTTCTTGAAACTTGACACAGTAAAGCACTTTCACGTTCTATCTCTATGTTCTGTTTCCTCTGGATGTAGCCCTAAGTAGTGACTGGGGAGAAATACTTTCATTGAAAGGGGTTGCCAAGCTTCCAGAAATTACGAGTCTCCAGAAATCTCAGCAACTATGATTTCACCCAACCTTGATGATACTTTCAGGTAATGATCAGTACACTAAGCCCACTTGGTTCGCCAAATTTCGTTATTCTATGTTGAAGCGTTCGTTTCCAGTAACAGTTTGAATTTTGGCGTTTCACTCTGTTTTCTCCTATACTGACAGATGTATTTGGAACTCTAAATCAAACACGGTTTGTGCTAGCTTCTTGAAACTTGACACACTAAAGCAGTTTCACGTTCTATCTCTATGTTCTGTTTCCTCTTGATGTAGCCCTAAGCAGTGACTGGGGAGAAATACTTTCATTGAAAGGGGTTGCCAAGCTTCCAGAAATTAGGAGTCTCCAAAAATCTCAGCAACTATGATTTCACCCATACTGGATGATACTTTCAGGTAATGATCAGTACACTAAGCCCACTTGGTTCGCCAAATTTCGTTCTTCTATGTTGAAGCGTTCGATTCCAGTAACAGTTTGAATTTTGGCGTTTTACTCTGTTTTCTCCTATATTGATAGATGTATTTGGAACTCTAAATCAAACACGGTTTGTGCTAGCTTCTTGAAACTTGACACAATAAAGCAGTTTCAAGTTCTATCTCTATGTTCTGTCTCCTCTTGATGTAGCCCTAAGCAGTGACTGGGGAGAAACACTTTCATTGAAAGGGGTTGCCAAGCTTCCAAAAATTACGAGTCTCCAGAAATCTCAGCATCTATTTTTTCACCCAATCTGGATGATACTTTCAGGTAATGATGAGTACACTAAGCCCACTGGTTTCCCAAAATTTCGTTCTTCTATGTTGAAGCGTTCGTTTCCAGTAACAGTTTGAATTTTGGCGTTTCACTCTGTTTTCTCCTATATTGATAGATGTATTTGGAACTCTAAACCAAACACGGTTTGTGCTAGCTTCTTGAAACTTGACACAGTAAAGCAGTTTCACGTTCTATCTCTATGTTCTGTTTCCTCTTGATGTAGCACTCAGCAGTGACTGAGGAGAAACACTTTCATTGCAAGGGGTTGCCAAGCTCCCCAAAACTGCGAGTCTCCAGAAATCTCAGCAACTATTTTTTCACCCAAACTGGATGATACTTTCAGGTAATGATCAGTACACTAAGCTCACTTGGTTCCCCAAATTTCGTTCTTTTATGTTGAAGCGTTCACTTCCAGTAACTGTTTGAATTTTGTCGTTTCACTCTGTTTTCTCCTATACTGACAGATGTATTTCGAACTCTAAGTCAAACACGGTTTGTGCTAGCTTCTTGAAACTTGACACAGTAAAGCAGTTTCACGTTCTATCACTATGTTCTGTTTCCTCTGGATGTAGCCCTAAGCAGTGACTGGGGAAAAATACTTTCATTGACAGAGGTTGCCAAGCTTCCAGAAATTACGAGTCTCCAGAAATCTCAGCAACTATGATTTCACCCAAACTGGATGATACTTTCAGGTAATGATCAGTACACTAAGCCCACTTGGTTCCCCAAATTTCTTTCTTCTATGTTGAAGCGTTCGTTTCCAGTAACAGTTTGAATTTTGGCGTTTCACTCTGTTTTCTCCTATATTGATAGATGTATTTGGAACTCTAAACCAAACACGGTTTGTGCTAGCTTCTTGAAACTTGACACAGTAAAGCAGTTTCACGTTCTATCTCTATGTTCTGTTTCCTCTTCGATGTAGCCCTAAGCAGTGACTGAGGAGAAACACTTTCATTGAAAGGGGTTGCCAAGCTTCCCAAAATTGCGAGTCTCCAGAAATCTCAGCAACTATTTTTTAACCCAAACTGGATGATACTTTCAGGTAATGATCAGTACACTAAGCCCACTTTGTTCCCCAAATTTCGTTCTTCTATGTTGAAGCGTTCGTTTCCAGTAACAGTTTGAATTTTGGCGTTTCACTCTGTTTTCTCCTATTTTGATAGATGTATTTGGAACTCTAAACCAAACACGGTTTGTGCTAGCTTCTTGAAACTTGACACAGTAATGCAGTTTCACGTTCTATCTCTATGTTCTGTCTCCTCTTGATGTAGCCCTAAGCAGTGACTGGGGAGAAACACTTACATTGAAAGGGGTTGCCAAGCTTCCAAAAATTACGAGTGTCCAAAAATCACAGCAACTATTTTTTCACCCAACCTGGATGATACTTTCAGGTAATGATCAGTACACTAAGCCCACTTGGTTCCCCAAATTTCGTTCTTCTATGTTGAAGCGTTCGTTTCCAGTAACAGTTTGAATTTTGGCGTTTCACTCTGTTTTCTCCTATATTGATAGATGTATTTGGAACTCTAAATCAAACACGGTTTGTGCTAGCTTCTTTAAACTTGACACAGTAAAGGAGTTTCACGTTCTATCTCTATGTTTTGTTTCCTCTTGCTGTAGCACTCAGAGTGAGTGAGGAGAAACACTTTAATTGAAAGGGGTTGCCAAGCTTCCCAAAATTGCGAGTCTCTACAAATCTCAGCAAACCTGTTTTCACCCAAACTGGATGATACTTTCAGGTAATGACCAGTACACTATGCTCAATTGGTTCGCCAAATTTCTTTCTTCTATGTTGAAGCGTTCGTTTCCAGTAACAGTTTGAATTTTGGTGTTTCATTCTGTTTTCTCCTATATTGATAGATGTATTTGGAACTCTAAATCAAACACGGTTTGTGCTAGCTTCTTGAAACTTGACACAATAAAGCAGTTTCACGTTCTATCTCTATGTTCTGTTTCCTCTTGATGTAGCACTCAGCAGTGACTGAGGAGAAACACTTTCATTGAAAGGGGTTGCCAAGCTTCCCAAAATTGCGAGTCTCCAGAAATCTCAGCAACTATTTTTTAACCCAAACTGGATGATACTTTCAGGTAATGATCAGTACACTAAGCTCACTTGGTTCCCCAAATTTCGTTCTTTTATGTTGAAGCGTTCGCTTCCAGTAACTGTTTGAATTTTGGCGTTTCACTCTGTTTTCTCCTATATTGATAGATGTATTTGGAACTCTAAACCAAACACGGTTTGTGCTAGCTTCTTGAAACTTGACACAGTAAAGCAGTTTCACGTTCTATCTCTATGTTCTGTTTCCTCTTGATGTAGCACTCAGCAGTGACTGAGGAGAAACACTTTCATTGAAAGGGGTTGCCATGCTTCCCAAAATTGCGAGTCTCCAGAAATCTCAGCAACTATTTTTTAACCCAAACTGGATGATACTTTCAGGTAATGATCAGTACACTAAGCTCACTTGGTTCCCCAAATTTCGTTCTTTTATGTTGAAGCGTTCGCTTCCAGTAACTGTTTGAATTTTGGCGTTTCACTCTGTTTTCTCCTATACTGACAGATGTATTTGGAACTCTAAATCAAACACGGTTTGTGCTAGCTTCTTGAAACTTGACACAGTAAAGCAGTTTCACGTTCTATCTCTATGTTCTGTTTCCTCTGGATGTAGCCCTAAGCAGTGACTGGGGAGAAATACTTTCATTGACAGGCGTTGCCAAGCTTCCAGAAATTACGAGTCTCCAGAAATCTCAGCAACTATGATTTCACCCAACCTGGATGATACTTTCAGGTAATGATCAGTACACTAAGCCCACTTGGTTCGCCAAATTTCGTTCTTCTATGTTGAAGCGTTCGATTCCAGTAACAGTTTGAATTTTGGCGTTTTACTCTGTTTTCTCCTATATTGATAGATGTATTTGGAACTCTAAATCAAACACGGTTTGTGCTAGCTTCTTGAAACTAGACACAATAAAGCACTTTCACGTTCTATCTCTATGTTCTGTTTCGTCTGGATGTAGCCCTAAGTAGTGACTGGGGAGAAATACTTTCATTGAAAGGGGTTGCCAAGCTTCCAGAAATTACGAGTCTCCAGAAATCTCAGCAACTATGATTTCACCCAACCTTGATGATACTTTCAGGTAATGATCAGTACACTAAGCCCACTTGGTTCGCCAAATTTCGTTCTTCTATGTTGAAGCGTTCGTTTCCAGTAACAGTTTGAATTTTGGCGTTTCACTCTGTTTTCTCCTATACTGACAGATGTATTTGGAACTCTAAATCAAACACGGTTTGTGCTAGCTTCTTGAAACTTGACACACTAAAGTAGTTTCACGTTCTATCTCTATGTTCTGTTTCCTCTTGATGTAGCCCTAAGCAGTGACTGGGGAGAAATACTTTCATTGAAAGGGGTTGCCAAGCTGCCAGAAATTACGAGTCGCCAGAAATCTCAGCAACTATGATTTCACCCATACTGGATGATACTTTCAGGTAATGATGAGTACGCTAAGCCCACTGGGTTCCCCAAATTTCGTTCTTCTATGTTGAAGCGTTCGTTTCCAGTAACAGTTTGAATTTTGGCGTTTCACTCTGTTTTCTCCTATATTGATAGATGTATTTGGAACTCTAACCCAAACACGGTTTGTGCTAGCTTCTTGAAACTTGACACAGTAAAGCAGTTTCACGTTCTATCTCTATGTTCTGTCTCCTCTTGATGTAGCCCTAAGCAGTGACTGAGGAGAAACACTTTCATTGAAAGGGGTTGCCAAGCTTCCAAAAATTACGAGTCTCCAGAAATCTCAGCATCTATTTTTTCACCCAAACTTGATGATACTTTCAGGTAATGATGAGTACGATAAGCCCACTGGGTTCCCCAAATTTCGTTCTTCTATGTTGAAGCGTTCGTTTCCAGTAACAGTTTGAATTTTGGCGTTTCACTCTGTTTTCTCCTATATTGATAGATGTATTTGGAACTCTAAACCAAACACGGTTTGTGCTAGCTTCTTGAAACTTGACACAGTAATGCAGTTTCACGTTCTATCTCTATGTTCTGTCTCCTCTTGATGTAGCCCTAAGCAGTGACTGGGGAGAAACACTTTCATTGAAAGGGGTTGCCAAGCTTCCAAAAATTACGAGTCTCCAGAAATCTCAGCATCTATTTTTTCACCCAAACTTGATGTTACTTTCAGGTAATGATGAGTACGCTAAGCCCACTGTGTTCCCCAAATTTCGTTCTTCTATGTTGAAGCGTTCGTTTCCAGTAACAGTTTGATTTTGGCGTTTCACTCTGTTTTCTCCTATACTGACAGATGTATTTCGAACTCTAAGTCAAACACGGTTTGTGCTAGCTTCTTGAAACTTGACACAGTAAAGCAGTTTCAAGTTCTATCTCTATGTTTTCTTTCCTCTTGATGTAGCACTCAGCAGTGACTGAGGAGAAACACTTTCATTGAAAGGCGTTGCCAAGCTTCCAGAAATTACGAGTCTCCAGAAATCTCAGCAACTATGATTTCACCCAAACTGGATGATACTTTCAGGTAATGATCAGTACACTAAGCCCACTTGGTTCGCCAAATTTCGTTCTTCTATGTTGAAGCGTTCGTTTCCAGTAACAGTTTGAATTTTGGCGTTTTACTCTGTTTTCTCCTATATTGATAGATGTATTTGGAACTCTAAATCAAACACGGTTTGTGCTAGCTTCTTGAAACTTGACACAATAAAGCAGTTTCAAGTTCTATCTCTATGTTCTGTCTCCTCTTGATTTAGCCCTAAGCAGTGACTGGGGAGAAACACTTTCATTGAAAGGGGTTGCCAAGCTTCCAAAAATTACGAGTCTCCAGAAATCTCAGCATCTATTTTTTCACCCAAACTGGATGATACTTTCAGGTAATGATGAGTAAGCTAAGACCACTGGGTTCCCAAAATTTCGTTCTTCTATGTTGAAGCGTTCGTTTCCAGTAACAGTTTGAATTTTGGCGTTTCACTCTGTTTTCTCCTATATTGATAGATGTATTTGGAACTCTAAACCAAACACGGTTTGTGCTAGCTTCTTGAAACTTGACACAGTAATGCAGTTTCACGTTCTATCTCTATGTTCTGTCTCCTCTTGATGTAGCCCTAAGCAGTGACTGGGGAGAAACACTTACATTGAAAGGGGTTGCCAAGCTTCCAAAAATTACGAGTGTCCAAAAATCACAGCAACTATTTTTTCACCCAACCTGGATGATACTTTCAGGTAATGATCAGTACACTAAGCCCACTTGGTTCCCCAAATTTTGTTCTTCTATGTTGAAGCGTTCGTTTCCAGTAACAGTTTGAATTTTGGCGTTTCACTCTGTTTTCTCCTATATTGATAGATGTATTTGGAACTCTAAATCAAACACGGTTTGTGCTAGCTTCTTTAAACTTGACACAGTAAAGGAGTTTCACGTTCTATCTCTATGTTTTGTTTCCTCTTGCTGTAGCACTCAGAGTGAGTGAGGAGAAACACTTTAATTGAAAGGGGTTGCCAAGCTTCCCAAAATTGCGAGTCTCTACAAATCTCAGCAAACCTGTTTTCACCCAAACTGGATGATACTTTCAGGTAATGACCAGTACACTAAGCTCAATTGGTTCCACAAATTTCGTTCTTCTATGTTGAAGCGTTCGTTTCCAGTAACAGTTTGAATTTTGGTGTTTCATTCTGTTTTCTCCTATATTGATAGATGTATTTGGAACTCTAAATCAAACACGGTTTGTGCTAGCTTCTTGAAACTTGACACACTAAAGCAGTTTCACGTTCTATCTCTATGTTCTGTTTCCTCTTGATGTAGCACTCAGCAGTGACTGAGGAGAAACACTTTCATTGAAAGGGGTTGCCAAGCTTCCCAAAATTGCGAGTCTCCAGAAATCTCAGCAACTATTTTTTAACCCAAACTGGATGATACTTTCAGGTAATGATCAGTACACTAAGCTCACTTGGTTCCCCAAATTTCGTTCTTTTATTTTGAAGCGTTCGCTTCCAGTAACTGTTTGAATTTTGGCGTTTCACTCTGTTTTCTCCTATACTGACAGATGTATTTGGAACTCTAAACCAAACACGGTTTGTGCTAGCTTCTTGAAACTTGACACAGTAAAGCAGTTTCACGTTCTATCTCTATGTTCTGTTTCCTCTGGATGTAGCCCTAAGCAGTGACTGGGGAGAAATACTTTCATTGAAAGGGGTTGCCAAGCTTCCAGAAATTACGAGTCTCCAGAAATCTCAGCAACTATGATTTCACCCATACTGGATGATACTTTCAGGTAATGATCAGTACACTAAGCCCACTTGGTTCGCCAAATTTCGTTCTTCTATGTTGAAGCGTTCGTTTCCAGTAACAGTTTGAATTTTGGCGTTTCACTCTGTTTTCTCCTATATTGATAGATGTATTTGGAACTCTAAACCAAACACGGTTTGTGCTAGCTTCTTGAAACTTGACACAGTAAAGCACTTTCACGTTCTATCTCTATGTTCTGTTTCCTCTGGATGTAGCCCTAAGTAGTGACTGGGGAGAAATACTTTCATTGAAAGGTGTTGCCAAGCTTCCAGAAATTACGAGTCTCCAGAAATCTCAGCAACTATGATTTCACCCAACCTTGATGATACTTTCAGGTAATGATCAGTACACTAAGCCCACTTGGTTCGCCAAATTTCGTTATTCTATGTTGAAGCGTTCGTTTCCAGTAACAGTTTGAATTTTGGCGTTTCACTCTGTTTTCTCCTATACTGACAGATGTATTTGGAACTCTAAATCAAACATGGTTTGTGCTAGCTTCTTGAAACTTGACACAGTAAAGCACTTTCACGTTCTATCTCTATGTTCTGTTTCCTCTTGATGTAGCCCTAAGCAGTGACTGGGGAGAAATACTTTCATTGAAAGGGGTTGCCAAGCTTCCAGAAATTACGAGTCTCCAGAAATCTCAGCAACTATGATTTCACCCAACCTTGATGATACTTTCAGGTAATGATCAGTACACTAAGCCCACTTGGTTCGCCAAATTTCGTTCTTCTATGTTGAAGCGTTCGTTTCCAGTAACAGTTTGAATTTTGGCGTTTCACTCTGTTTTCTCCTATACTGACAGATGTATTTGGAACTCTAAATCAAACACGGTTTGTGCTAGCTTCTTGAAACTTGACACACTAAAGTAGTTTCACGTTCTATCTCTATGTTCTGTTTCCTCTTGATGTAGCCCTAAGCAGTGACTGGGGAGAAATACTTTCATTGAAAGGGGTTGCCAAGCTGCCAGAAATTACGAGTCGCCAGAAATCTCAGCAACTATGATTTCACCCATACTGGATGATACTTTCAGGTAATGATGAGTACGCTAAGCCCACTGGGTTCCCCAAATTTCGTTCTTCTATGTTGAAGCGTTCGTTTCCAGTAACAGTTTGAATTTTGGCGTTTCACTCTGTTTTCTCCTATATTGATAGATGTATTTGGAACTCTAACCCAAACACGGTTTGTGCTAGCTTCTTGAAACTTGACACAGTAAAGCAGTTTCACGTTCTATCTCTATGTTCTGTCTCCTCTTGATGTAGCCCTAAGCAGTGACTGAGGAGAAACACTTTCATTGAAAGGGGTTGCCAAGCTTCCAAAAATTACGAGTCTCCAGAAATCTCAGCATCTATTTTTTCACCCAAACTTGATGATACTTTCAGGTAATGATGAGTACGATAAGCCCACTGGGTTCCCCAAATTTCGTTCTTCTATGTTGAAGCGTTCGTTTCCAGTAACAGTTTGAATTTTGGCGTTTCACTCTGTTTTCTCCTATATTGATAGATGTATTTGGAACTCTAAACCAAACACGGTTTGTGCTAGCTTCTTGAAACTTGACACAGTAATGCAGTTTCACGTTCTATCTCTATGTTCTGTCTCCTCTTGATGTAGCCCTAAGCAGTGACTGGGGAGAAACACTTTCATTGAAAGGGGTTGCCAAGCTTCCAAAAATTACGAGTCTCCAGAAATCTCAGCATCTATTTTTTCACCCAAACTTGATGTTACTTTCAGGTAATGATGAGTACGCTAAGCCCACTGTGTTCCCCAAATTTCGTTCTTCTATGTTGAAGCGTTCGTTTCCAGTAACAGTTTGATTTTGGCGTTTCACTCTGTTTTCTCCTATACTGACAGATGTATTTCGAACTCTAAGTCAAACACGGTTTGTGCTAGCTTCTTGAAACTTGACACAGTAAAGCAGTTTCAAGTTCTATCTCTATGTTTTCTTTCCTCTTGATGTAGCACTCAGCAGTGACTGAGGAGAAACACTTTCATTGAAAGGCGTTGCCAAGCTTCCAGAAATTACGAGTCTCCAGAAATCTCAGCAACTATGATTTCACCCAAACTGGATGATACTTTCAGGTAATGATCAGTACACTAAGCCCACTTGGTTCGCCAAATTTCGTTCTTCTATGTTGAAGCGTTCGTTTCCAGTAACAGTTTGAATTTTGGCGTTTTACTCTGTTTTCTCCTATATTGATAGATGTATTTGGAACTCTAAATCAAACACGGTTTGTGCTAGCTTCTTGAAACTTGACACAATAAAGCAGTTTCAAGTTCTATCTCTATGTTCTGTCTCCTCTTGATTTAGCCCTAAGCAGTGACTGGGGAGAAACACTTTCATTGAAAGGGGTTGCCAAGCTTCCAAAAATTACGAGTCTCCAGAAATCTCAGCATCTATTTTTTCACCCAAACTGGATGATACTTTCAGGTAATGATGAGTAAGCTAAGACCACTGGGTTCCCAAAATTTCGTTCTTCTATGTTGAAGCGTTCGTTTCCAGTAACAGTTTGAATTTTGGCGTTTCACTCTGTTTTCTCCTATATTGATAGATGTATTTGGAACTCTAAACCAAACACGGTTTGTGCTAGCTTCTTGAAACTTGACACAGTAATGCAGTTTCACGTTCTATCTCTATGTTCTGTCTCCTCTTGATGTAGCCCTAAGCAGTGACTGGGGAGAAACACTTACATTGAAAGGGGTTGCCAAGCTTCCAAAAATTACGAGTGTCCAAAAATCACAGCAACTATTTTTTCACCCAACCTGGATGATACTTTCAGGTAATGATCAGTACACTAAGCCCACTTGGTTCCCCAAATTTTGTTCTTCTATGTTGAAGCGTTCGTTTCCAGTAACAGTTTGAATTTTGGCGTTTCACTCTGTTTTCTCCTATATTGATAGATGTATTTGGAACTCTAAATCAAACACGGTTTGTGCTAGCTTCTTTAAACTTGACACAGTAAAGGAGTTTCACGTTCTATCTCTATGTTTTGTTTCCTCTTGCTGTAGCACTCAGAGTGAGTGAGGAGAAACACTTTAATTGAAAGGGGTTGCCAAGCTTCCCAAAATTGCGAGTCTCTACAAATCTCAGCAAACCTGTTTTCACCCAAACTGGATGATACTTTCAGGTAATGACCAGTACACTAAGCTCAATTGGTTCCACAAATTTCGTTCTTCTATGTTGAAGCGTTCGTTTCCAGTAACAGTTTGAATTTTGGTGTTTCATTCTGTTTTCTCCTATATTGATAGATGTATTTGGAACTCTAAATCAAACACGGTTTGTGCTAGCTTCTTGAAACTTGACACACTAAAGCAGTTTCACGTTCTATCTCTATGTTCTGTTTCCTCTTGATGTAGCACTCAGCAGTGACTGAGGAGAAACACTTTCATTGAAAGGGGTTGCCAAGCTTCCCAAAATTGCGAGTCTCCAGAAATCTCAGCAACTATTTTTTAACCCAAACTGGATGATACTTTCAGGTAATGATCAGTACACTAAGCTCACTTGGTTCCCCAAATTTCGTTCTTTTATTTTGAAGCGTTCGCTTCCAGTAACTGTTTGAATTTTGGCGTTTCACTCTGTTTTCTCCTATACTGACAGATGTATTTGGAACTCTAAACCAAACACGGTTTGTGCTAGCTTCTTGAAACTTGACACAGTAAAGCAGTTTCACGTTCTATCTCTATGTTCTGTTTCCTCTGGATGTAGCCCTAAGCAGTGACTGGGGAGAAATACTTTCATTGAAAGGGGTTGCCAAGCTTCCAGAAATTACGAGTCTCCAGAAATCTCAGCAACTATGATTTCACCCATACTGGATGATACTTTCAGGTAATGATCAGTACACTAAGCCCACTTGGTTCGCCAAATTTCGTTCTTCTATGTTGAAGCGTTCGTTTCCAGTAACAGTTTGAATTTTGGCGTTTCACTCTGTTTTCTCCTATATTGATAGATGTATTTGGAACTCTAAACCAAACACGGTTTGTGCTAGCTTCTTGAAACTTGACACAGTAAAGCACTTTCACGTTCTATCTCTATGTTCTGTTTCCTCTGGATGTAGCCCTAAGTAGTGACTGGGGAGAAATACTTTCATTGAAAGGTGTTGCCAAGCTTCCAGAAATTACGAGTCTCCAGAAATCTCAGCAACTATGATTTCACCCAACCTTGATGATACTTTCAGGTAATGATCAGTACACTAAGCCCACTTGGTTCGCCAAATTTCGTTATTCTATGTTGAAGCGTTCGTTTCCAGTAACAGTTTGAATTTTGGCGTTTCACTCTGTTTTCTCCTATACTGACAGATGTATTTGGAACTCTAAATCAAACATGGTTTGTGCTAGCTTCTTGAAACTTGACACAGTAAAGCACTTTCACGTTCTATCTCTATGTTCTGTTTCCTCTTGATGTAGCCCTAAGCAGTGACTGGGGAGAAATACTTTCATTGAAAGGGGTTGCCAAGCTTCCAGAAATTACGAGTCTCCAGAAATCTCAGCAACTATGATTTCACCCATACTGGATGATACTTTCAGGTAATGATCAGTACACTAAGCCCACTTGGTTCGCCAAATTTCGTTCTTCTATGTTGAAGCGTTCGATTCCAGTAACAGTTTGAATTTTGGCGTTTTACTCTGTTTTCTCCTATATTGATAGATGTATTTGGAACTCTAAATCAAACACAGTTTGTGCTAGCTTCTTGAAACTTGACACAATAAAGCAGTTTCAAGTTCTATCTCTATGTTCTGTCTCCTCTTGATGTAGCCCTAAGCAGTGACTGGGGAGAAACACTTTCATTGAAAGGGGTTGCCAAGCTTCCAAAAATTACGAGTCTCCAGAAATCTCAGCATCTATTTTTTCACCCAAACTGGATGATACTTTCAGGTAATGATGAGTACGCTAAGCCCACTGGGTTCCCAAAATTTCGTTCTTCTATGTTGAAGCGTTCGTTTCCAGTAACAGTTTGAATTTTGGCGTTTCACTCTGTTTTCTCCTATATTGATAGATGTATTTGGAACTCTAAACCAAACACGGTTTGTGCTAGCTTCTTGAAACTTGACACAGTAAAGCAGTTTCACGTTCTATCTCTATGTTCTGTTTCCTCTTGATGTAGCACTCAGCAGTGACTGAGGAGAAACACTTTCATTGAAAGGGGTTGCCAAGCTCCCCAAAACTGCGAGTCTCCAGAAATCTCAGCAACTATTTTTTCACCCAAACTGGATGATACTTTCAGGTAATGATCAGTACACTAAGCTCACTTGGTTCCCCAAATTTCGTTCTTTTATGTTGAAGCGTTCACTTCCAGTAACTGTTTGAATTTTGGCGTTTCACTCTGTTTTCTCCTATACTGACAGATGTATTTCGAACTCTAAGTCAAACACGGTTTGTGCTAGCTTCTTGAAACTTGACACAGTAAAGCAGTTTCAAGTTCTATCTCTATGTTTTCTTTCCTCTTGATGTAGCACTCAGCAGTGACTGAGGAGAAACACTTTCATTGAAAGGGGTTGCCAAGCTTCCAGAAATTACGAATCTCCAGAAATCTCAGCAACTATGATTTCACCCAAACTGGATGATACTTTCAGGTAATGATCAGTACACTAAGCCCACTTGGTTCGCCAAATTTCGTTCTTCTATGTTGAAGCGTTCGTTTCCAGTAACAGTTTGAATTTTGGCGTTTTACTCTGTTTTCTCCTATATTGATAGATGTATTTGGAACTCTAAATCAAACACGGTTTGTGCTAGCTTCTTGAAACTTGACACAATATAGCAGTTTCAAGTTCTATCTCTATGTTCTGTCTCCTCTTGATTTAGCCCTAAGCAGTGACTGGGGAGAAACACTTTCATTGAAAGGGGTTGCCAAGCTTCCAAAAATTACGAGTCTCCAGAAATCTCAGCATCTATTTTTTCACCCAAACTGGATGATACTTTCAGGTAATGATGAGTAAGCTAAGACCACTGGGTTCCCAAAATTTCGTTCTTCTATGTTGAAGCGTTTGTTTCCAGTAACAGTTTGAATTTTGGCGTTTCACTCTGTTTTCTCCTACATTGATAGATGTATTTGGAACTCTAAACCAAACACGGTTTGTGCTAGCTTCTTGAAACTTGACACAGTAAAGCAGTTTCACGTTCTATCTCTATGTTCTGTCTCCTCTTGATGTAGCCCTAAGCAGTGACTGAGGAGAAACACTTTCATTGAAAGGGGTTGCCAAGCTTCCAAAAATTACGAGTCTCCAGAAATCCCAGCATCTATTTTTTCACCCAAACTTGAGGATACTTTCAGGTAATGATGAGTACGCTAAGCCCACTGGGTTCCCCAAATTTCGTTCTTCTATGTTGAAGCGTTCGTTTCCAGTAACAGTTTGAATTTTGGCGTTTCACTCTGTTTTCTCCTATATTGATAGATGTATTTGGAACTCTAAACCAAACACGGTTTGTGCTAGCTTCTTGAAACTTGACACAGTAAAGCAGTTTCACGTTCTATCTCTATGTTCTGTTTCCTCTTCGATGTAGCACTCAGCAGTGACTGAGGAGAAACACTTTCATTGAAAGGGGTTGCCAAGCTTCCCAAAATTGCGAGTCTCCAGAAATCTCAGCAACTATTTTTTAACCCAAACTGGATGATACTTTCAGGTAATGATCAGTACACTAAGCCCACTTGGTTCCCCAAATTTCGTTCTTCTATGTTGAAGCGTTCGTTTCCAGTAACAGTTTGAATTTTGGCGTTTCACTCTGTTTTCTCCTATATTGATAGATGTATTTGGAACTCTAAACCAAACACGGTTTGTGCTAGCTTCTTGAAACTTGACACAGTAATGCAGTTTCACGTTCTATCTCTATGTTCTGTCTCCTCTTGATGTAGCCCTAAGCAGTGACTGGGGAGAAACACTTACATTGAAAGGGGTTGCCAAGCTTCCAAAAATTACGAGTGTCCAAAAATCACAGCAACTATTTTTTCACCCAACCTGGATGATACTTTCAGGTAATGATCAGTACACTAAGCCCACTTGGTTCCCCAAATTTCGTTCTTCTATGTTGAAGCGTTCGTTTCCAGTAACAGTTTGAATTTTGGCGTTTCACTCTGTTTTCTCCTATATTGATAGATGTATTTGGAACTCTAAATCAAACACGGTTTGTGCTAGCTTCTTTAAACTTGACACAGTAAAGGAGTTTCACGTTCTATCTCTATGTTTTGTTTCCTCTTGCTGTAGCACTCAGAGTGAGTGAGGAGAAACACTTTAATTGAAAGGGGTTGCCAAGCTTCCCAAAATTGCGAGTCTCTACAAATCTCAGCAAACCTGTTTTCACCCAAACTGGATGATACTTTCAGGTAATGACCAGTACACTAAGCTCAATTGGTTCCACAAATTTCGTTCTTCTATGTTGAAGCGTTCGTTTCCAGTAACAGTTTGAATTTTGGTGTTTCATTCTGTTTTCTCCTATATTGATAGATGTATTTGGAACTCTAAATCAAACACGGTTTGTGCTAGCTTCTTGAAACTTGACACAATAAAGCAGTTTCACGTTCTATCTCTATGTTCTGTTTCCTCTTGATGTAGCACTCAGCAGTGACTGAGGAGAAACACTTTCATTGAAAGGGGTTGCCAAGCTTCCCAAAATTGCGAGTCTCCAGAAATCTCAGCAACTATTTTTTAACCCAAACTGGATGATACTTTCAGGTAATGATCAGTACACTAAGCTCACTTGGTTCCCCAAATTTCGTTCTTTTATTTTGAAGCGTTCGCTTCCAGTAACTGTTTGAATTTTGGCGTTTCACTCTGTTTTCTCCTATACTGACAGATGTATTTGGAACTCTAAACCAAACACGGTTTGTGCTAGCTTTTTGAAACTTGACACAGTAAAGCAGTTTCACGTTCTATCTCTATGTTCTGTTTCCTCTGGATGTAGCCCTAAGCAGTGACTGGGGAGAAATACTTTCATTGAAAGGGGTTGCCAAGCTTCCAGAAATTACGAGTCTCCAGAAATCTCAGCAAATATGATTTCACCCATACTGGATGATACTTTCAGGTAATGATCAGTACACTAAGCCCACTTGGTTCGCCAAATTTCGTTCTTCTATGTTGAAGCGTTCGTTTCCAGTAACAGTTTGAATTTTGGCGTTTCACTCTGTTTTCTCCTATATTGATAGATGTATTTAGAACTCTAAACCAAACACGGTTTGTGCTAGCTTCTTGAAACTTGACACAGTAAAGCACTTTCACGTTCTATCTCTATGTTCTGTTTCCTCTGGATGTAGCCCTAAGTAGTGACTGGGGAGAAATACTTTCATTGAAAGGTGTTGCCAAGCTTCCAGAAATTACGAGTCTCCAGAAATCTCAGCAACTATGATTTCACCCAACCTTGATGATACTTTCAGGTAATGATCAGTACACTAAGCCCACTTGGTTCGCCAAATTTCGTTATTCTATGTTGAAGCGTTCGTTTCCAGTAACAGTTTGAATTTTGGCGTTTCACTCTGTTTTCTCCTATACTGACAGATGTATTTGGAACTCTAAATCAAACACGGTTTGTGCTAGCTTCTTGAAACTTGACACAGTAAAGCACTTTCACGTTCTATCTCTATGTTCTGTTTCCTCTTGATGTAGCCCTAAGCAGTGACTGGGGAGAAATACTTTCATTGAAAGGGGTTGCCAAGCTTCCAGAAATTACGAGTCTCCAGAAATCTCAGCAACTATGATTTCACCCATACTGGATGATATTTTCAGGTAATGATCAGTACACTAAGCCCACTTGGTTCGCCAAATTTCGTTCTTCTATGTTGAAGCGTTCGATTCCAGTAACAGTTTGAATTTTGGCGTTTTACTCTGTTTTCTCCTATATTGATAGATGTATTTGGAACTCTAAATCAAACACAGTTTGTGCTAGCTTCTTGAAACTTGACACAATAAAGCAGTTTCAAGTTCTATCTCTATGTTCTGTCTCCTCTTGATGTAGCCCTAAGCAGTGACTGGGGAGAAACACTTTCATTGAAAGGGGTTGCCAAGATTCCAAAAATTACGAGTCTCCAGAAATCTCAGCATCTATTTTTTCACCCAAACTGGATGATACTTTCAGGTAATGATGAGTACGCTAAGCCCACTGGGTTCCCAAAATTTCGTTCTTCTATGTTGAAGCGTTCGTTTCCAGTAACAGTTTGAATTTTGGCGTTTCACTCTGTTTTCTCCTATATTGATAGATGTATTTGGAACTCTAAACCAAACACGGTTTGTGCTAGCTTCTTGAAACTTGACACAGTGAAGCAGTTTCACGTTCTATCTCTATGTTCTGTTTCCTCTTGATGTAGCACTCAGCAGTGACTGAGGAGAAACACTTTCATTGAAAGGGGTTGCCAAGCTCCCCAAAACTGCGAGTCTCCAGAAATCTCAGCAACTATTTTTTCACCCAAACTGGATGATACTTTCAGGTAATGATCAGTACACTAAGCTCACTTGGTTCCCCAAATTTCGTTCTTTTATGTTGAAGCGTTCACTTCCAGTAACTGTTTGAATTTTGGCGTTTCACTCTGTTTTCTCCTATACTGACAGATGTATTTCGAACTCTAAGTCAAACACGGTTTGTGCTAGCTTCTTGAAACTTGACACAGTAAAGCAGTTTCAAGTTCTATCTCTATGTTTTCTTTCCTCTTGATGTAGCACTCAGCAGTGACTGAGGAGAAACACTTTCATTGAAAGGGGTTGCCAAGCTTCCAGAAATTACGAGTCTCCAGAAATCTCAGCAACTATGATTTCACCCAAACTGGATGATACTTTCAGGTAATGATCAGTACACTAAGCCCACTTGGTTCGCCAAATTTCGTTCTTCTATGTTGAAGCGTTCGTTTCCAGTAACAGTTTGAATTTTGGCGTTTTACTCTGTTTTCTCCTATATTGATAGATGTATTTGGAACTCTAAATCAAACACGGTTTGTGCTAGCTTCTTGAAACTTGACCCAATAAAGCAGTTTCAAGTTCTATCTCTATGTTCTGTCTCCTCTTGATTTAGCCCTAAGCAGTGACTGGGGAGAAACACTTTCATTGAAAGGGGTTGCCAAGCTTCCAAAAATTACGAGTCTCCAGAAATCTCAGCATCTATTTTTTCACCCAAACTGGATGATACTTTCAGGTAATGATGAATAAGCTAACACCACTGGGTTCCCAAAATTTCGTTCTTCTATGTTGAAGCGTTCGTTTCCAGTAACAGTTTGAATTTTGGCGTTTCACTCTGTTTTCTCCTATATTGATAGATGTATTTGGAACTCTAAATCAAACACGGTTTGTGCTAGCTTCTTTAAACTTGACACAGTAAAGGAGTTTCACGTTCTATCTCTATGTTTTGTTTCCTCTTGCTGTAGCACTCAGAGTGAGTGAGGAGAAACACTTTAATTGAAAGGGGTTGCCAAGCTTCCCAAAATTGCGAGTCTCTACAAATCTCAGCAAACCTGTTTTCACCCAAACTGGATGATACTTTCAGGTAATGACCAGTACACTAAGCTCAATTGGTTCCACAAATTTCGTTCTTCTATGTTGAAGCGTTCGTTTCCAGTAACAGTTTGAATTTTGGTGTTTCATTCTGTTTTCTCCTATATTGATAGATGTATTTGGAACTCTAAATCAAACACGGTTTGTGCTAGCTTCTTGAAACTTGACACAATAAAGCAGTTTCACGTTCTATCTCTATGTTCTGTTTCCTCTTGATGTAGCACTCAGCAGTGACTGAGGAGAAACACTTTCATTGAAAGGGGTTGCCAAGCTTCCCAAAATTGCGAGTCTCCAGAAATCTCAGCAACTATTTTTTAACCCAAACTGGATGATACTTTCAGGTAATGATCAGTACACTAAGCTCACTTGGTTCCCCAAATTTCGTTCTTTTATGTTGAAGCGTTCGCTTCCAGTAACTGTTTGAATTTTGGCGTTTCACTCTGTTTTCTCCTATATTGATAGATGTATTTGGAACTCTAAACCAAACACGGTTTGTGCTAGCTTCTTGAAACTTGACACAGTAAAGCAGTTTCACGTTCTATCTCTATGTTCTGTTTCCTCTTGATGTAGCACTCAGCAGTGACTGAGGAGAAACACTTTCATTGAAAGGGGTTGCCATTCTTCCCAAAATTGCGAGTCTCCAGAAATCTCAGCAACTATTTTTTAACCCAAACTGGATGATACTTTCAGGTAATGATCAGTACACTAAGCTCACTTGGTTCCTCAAATTTCGTTCTTTTATGTTGAAGCGTTCGCTTCCAGTAACTGTTTGAATTTTGGCGTTTCACTCTGTTTTCTCCTATACTGACAGATGTATTTGGAACTCTAAATCAAACACGGTTTGTGCTAGCTTCTTGAAACTTGACACAGTAAAGCAGTTTCACGTTCTATCTCTATGTTCTGTTTCCTCTGGATGTAGCCCTAAGCAGTGACTGGGGAGAAATACTTTCATTGACAGGGGTTGCCAAGCTTCCAGAAATTACGAGTCTCCAGAAATCTCAGCAACTATGATTTCACCCAACCTGGATGATACTTTCAGGTAATGATCAGTACACTAAGCCCACTTGGTTCGCCAAATTTCGTTCTTCTATGTTGAAGCGTTCGATTCCAGTAACAGTTTGAATTTTGGCGTTTTACTCTGTTTTCTCCTATATTGATAGATGTATTTGGAACTCTAAATCAAACACGGTTTGTGCTAGCTTCTTGAAACTTGACACAATAAAGCACTTTCACGTTCTATCTCTATGTTCTGTTTCGTCTGGATGTAGCCCTAAGTAGTGACTGGGGAGAAATACTTTCATTGAAAGGGGTTGCCAAGCTCCCAGAAATTACGAGTCTCCAGAAATCTCAGCAACTATGATTTCACCCAACCTTGATGATACTTTCAGGTAATGATCAGTACACTAAGCCCACTTGGTTCGCCAAATTTCGTTCTTCTATGTTGAAGCGTTCGTTTCCAGTAACAGTTTGAATTTTGGCGTTTCACTCTGTTTTCTCCTATACTGACAGATGTATTTGGAACTCTAAATCAAACACGGTTTGTGCTAGCTTCTTGAAACTTGACACACTAAAGCAGTTTCACGTTCTATCTCTATGTTCTGTTTCCTCTTGATGTAGCCCTAAGCAGTGACTGGGGAGAAATACTTTCATTGAAAGGGGTTGCCAAGCTGCCAGAAATTACGAGTCTCCAGAAATCTCAGCAACTATGATTTCACCCATACTGGATGATACTTTCAGGTAATGATCAGTACACTAAGCCCACTTGGTTCCCCAAATTTCGTTCTTCTATGTTGAAGCGTTCGTTTCCAGTAACAGTTTGAATTTTGGCGTTTCACTCTGTTTTCTCCTATATTGATAGATGTATTTGGAACTCTAACCCAAACACGGTTTGTGCTAGCTTCTTGATACTTGACACAGTAAAGCAGTTTCACGTTCTATCTCTATGTTCTGTCTCCTCTTGATGTAGCCCTAAGCAGTGACTGAGGAGAAACACTTTCATTGAAAGGGGTTGCCAAGCTTCCAAAAATTACGAGTCTCCAGAAATCTCAGCATCTATTTTTTCACCCAAACTTGATGATACTTTCAGGTAATGATGAGTACGCTAAGCCCACTGGGTTCCCCAAATTTCGTTCTTCTATGTTGAAGCGTTCGTTTCCAGTAACAGTTTGAATTTTGGCGTTTCACTCTGTTTTCTCCTATATTGATAGATGTATTTGGAACTCTAAACCAAACATGGTTTGTGCTAGCTTCTTGAAACTTGACACAGTAAAGCAGTTTCACGTTCTATCTCTATGTTCTGTTTCCTCTTCGATGTAGCACTCAGCAGTGACTGAGGAGAAACACTTTCATTGAAAGGGGTTGCCAAGCTTCCCAAAATTGCGAGTCTCCAGAAATCTCAGCAACTATTTTTTAACCCAAACTGGATGATACTTTCAGGTAATGATCAGTACACTAAGCCCACTTGGTTCCCCAAATTTCGTTCTTCTATGTTGAAGCGTTCGTTTCCAGTAACAGTTTGAATTTTGGCGTTTCACTCTGTTTTCTCCTATATTGATAGATGTATTTGGAACTCTAAACCAAACACGGTTTGTGCTAGCTTCTTGAAACTTGACACAGTAATGCAGTTTCACGTTCTATCTCTATGTTCTGTCTCCTCTTGATGTAGCCCTAAGCAGTGACTGGGGAGAAACACTTTCATTGAAAGGGGTTGCCAAGCTTCCAAAAATTACGAGTCTCCAGAAATCTCAGCATCTATTTTTTCACCCAAACTTGATGTTGCTTTCAGGTAATGATGAGTACGCTAAGCCCACTGTGTTCCCCAAATTTCGTTCTTCTATGTTGAAGCGTTCGTTTCCAGTAACAGTTTGATTTTGGCGTTTCACTCTGTTTTCTCCTATATTGATAGATGTATTTGCAACTCTAAACCAAACACGGTTGGTGCTAGCTTCTTGAAACTTGACACAGTAAAGCAGTTTCACGTTCTATATCTATGTTCTGTTTCCTCTTGATGTAGCACTCAGCAGTGACTGAGGAGAAACACTTTCATTGAAAGGGGTTGCCAAGCTTCCCAAAATTGCGAGTCTCCAGAAATCTCAGCAACTATTTTTTAACCCAAACTGGATGATACTTTCAGGTAATGATCAGTACACTAAGCCCATTTGGTTCCCCAAATTTCGTTCTTCTATGTTAAAGCGTTCATTTCCAGTAACAGTTTGAATTTTGGCGTTTCACTCTGTTTTCTCCTATATTGATACATGTATTTGGAACTCTAAACCAAACACGGTTTGTGCTAGCTTCTTGAAACTTGACACAGTAAAGGAGTTTCACGTTCTATCTCTATGTTCTGTTTCCTCTTGATGTAGCACTCAGCAGTGACTGAGGAGAAACACTTTCATTGAAAGGGGTTGCCAAGCTTCCCAAAATTGCGAGTCTCCAGAAATCTCAGCAACTATTTTTTAACCCAAACTGGATGATACTTTCAGGTAATGATCAGTAAACTAAGCTCACTTGGTTCCCCAAATTTCGTTCTTTTATGTTGAAGCGTTCGCTTCCAGTAACTGTTTGAATTTTGGCGTTTCACTCTGTTTTCTCCTATACTGACAGATGTATTTGGAACTCTAAACCAAACACGGTTTGTGCTAGCTTCTTGAAACTTGACACAGTAAAGCAGTTTCACGTTCTATCTCTATGTTCTGTTTCCTCTGGATGTAGCCCTAAGCAGTGACTGGGGAGAAATACTTTCATTGAAAGGGGTTGCCAAGCTTCCAGAAATACGAGTCTCCAGAAATCTCAGCAACTATGATTTCACCCATACTGGATGATACTTTCAGGTAATGATCAGTACACTAAGCCCACTTGGTTCGCCAAATATCGTTCTTCTATGTTGAAGCGTTCGTTTCCAGTAACAGTTTGAATTTTGGCGTTTCACTCTGTTTTCTCCTATATTGATAGATGTATTTGGAACTCTAAACCAAACACGGTTTGTGCTAGCTTCTTGAAACTTGACACAGTAAAGCACTTTCACGTTCTATCTCTATGTTCTGTTTCCTCTGGATGTAGCCCTAAGTAGTGACTGGGGAGAAATACTTTCATTGAAAGGGGTTGCCAAGCTTCCAGAAATTACGAGTCTCCAGAAATCTCAGCAACTATGATTTCACCCAACCTTGATGATACTTTCAGGTAATGATCAGTACACTAAGCCCACTTGGTTCGCCAAATTTCGTTATTCTATGTTGATGCGTTCGTTTCCAGTAACAGTTTGAATTTTGGCGTTTCACTCTGTTTTCTCCTATACTGACAGATGTATTTGGAACTCTAAATCAAACACGGTTTGTGCTAGCTTCTTGAAACTTGACACACTAAAGCAGTTTCACGTTCTATCTCTATGTTCTGTTTCCTCTGGATGTAGCCCTAAGCAGTGACTGGGGAGAAATACTTTCATTGAAAGGGGTTGCCAAGCTTCCAGAAATTACGAGTCTCCAGAAATCTCAGCAACTATGATTTCACCCATACTGGATGATACTTTCAGGTAATGATCAGTACACTAAGCCCACTTGGTTCGCCAAATTTCGTTCTTCTATGTTGAAGCGTTCGATTCCAGTAACAGTTTGAATTTTGGCGTTTTACTCTGTTTTCTCCTATATTGATAGATGTATTTGGAACTCTAAATCAAACACGGTTTGTGCTAGCTTCTTGAAACTTGACACAATAAAGCAGTTTCAAGTTCTATCTCTATGTTCTGTCTCCTCTTGATGTAGCCCTAAGCAGTGACTGGGGAGAAACACTTTCATTGAAAGGGGTTGCCAAGCTTCCAAAAATTACGAGTCTCCAGAAATCTCAGCATCTATTTTTTCACCCAAACTGGATGATACTTTCAGGTAATGATGAGTACGCTAAGCCCACTGGGTTCCCAAAATTTCGTTCTTCTATGTTGAAGCGTTCGTTTCCAGTAACAGTTTGAATTTTGGCGTTTCACTCTGTTTTCTCCTATATTGATAGATGTATTTGGAACTCTAAACCAAACACGGTTTGTGCTAGCTTCTTGAAACTTGACACAGTAAAGCAGTTTCACGTTCTATCTCTATGTTCTGTTTCCTCTTGATGTAGCACTCAGCAGTGACTGAGGAGAAACACTTTCATTGAAAGGGGTTGCCAAGCTCCCCAAAACTGCGAGTCTCCAGAAATCTCAGCAACTATTTTTTCACCCAAACTGGATGATACTTTCAGGTAATGATCAGTACATTAAGCTCACTTGGTTCCCCAAATTTCGTTCTTTTATGTTGAAGCGTTCACTTCCAGTAACTGTTTGAATTTTGGCGTTTCACTCTGTTTTCTCCTATACTGACAGATGTATTTCGAACTCTAAGTCAAACACGGTTTGTGCTAGCTTCTTGAAACTTGACACAGTAAAGCAGTTTCAAGTTCTATCTCTATGTTTTCTTTCCTCTTGATGTAGCACTCAGCAGTGACTGAGGAGAAACACTTTCATTGAAAGGGGTTGCCAAGCTTCCAGAAATTACGAGTCTCCAGAAATCTCAGCAACTATGATTTCACCCAAACTGGATGATACTTTCAGGTAATGATCAGTACACTAAGCCCACTTGGTTCGCCAAATTTCGTTCTTCTATGTTGAAGCGTTCGTTTCCATTAACAGTTTGAATTTTGGCGTTTTACTCTGTTTTCTCCTATATTGATAGATGTATTTGGAACTCTAAATCAAACACGGTTTGTGCTAGCTTCTTGAAACTTGACACAATAAAGCAGTTTCAAGTTCTATCTCTATGTTCTGTCTCCTCTTGATTTAGCCCTAAGCAGTGACTGGGGAGAAACACTTTCATTGAAAGGGGTTGCCAAGCTTCCAAAAATTACGAGTCTCCAGAAATCTCAGCATCTATTTTTTCACCCAAACTTGATGTTACTTTCAGGTAATGATGAGTACGCTAAGCCCACTGTGTTCCCCAAATTTCGTTCTTCTATGTTGAAGCGTTCGTTTCCAGTAACAGTTTGATTTTGGCGTTTCACTCTGTTTTCTCCTATATTGATAGATGTATTTGGAACTCTAAACCAAACACGGTTGGTACTAGCTTCTTGAAACTTGACACAGTAAAGCAGTTTCACGTTCTATATCTATGTTCTGTTTCCTCTTGATGTAGCACTCAGCAGTGACTGAGGAGAAACACTTTCATTGAAAGGGGTTGCCAAGCTTCCCAAAATTGCGAGTCTCCAGAAATCTCAGCAACTATTTTTTAACCCAAACTGGATGATACTTTCAGGTAATGATCAGTACACTAAGCCCATTTGGTTCCCCAAATTTCGTTCTTCTATGTTAAAGCGTTCGTTTCCAGTAACAGTTTGAATTTTGGCGTTTCACTCTGTTTTCTCCTATATTGATACATGTATTTGGAACTCTAAACCAAACACGGTTTGTGCTAGCTTCTTGAAACTTGACACAGTAAAGGAGTTTCACGTTCTATCTCTATGTTCTGTTTCCTCTTGATGTAGCACTCAGCAGTGACTGAGGAGAAACACTTTCATTGAAAGGGGTTGCCAAGCTTCCCAAAATTGCGAGTCTCCAGAAATCTCAGCAACTATTTTTTAACCCAAACTGGATGATACTTTCAGGTAATGATCAGTAAACTAAGCTCACTTGGTTCCCCAAATTTCGTTCTTTTATGTTGAAGCGTTCGCTACCAGTAACTGTTTGAATTTTGGAGTTTCACTCTGTTTTCTCCTATACTGACAGATGTATTTGGAACTCTAAACCAAACACGGTTTGTGCTAGCTTCTTGAAACTTGACACAGTAAAGCACTTTCACGTTCTATCTCTATGTTCTGTTTCCTCTGGATGTAGCGCTAAGCAGTGACTGGGGAGAAATACTTTCATTGAAAGGGGTTGCCAAGCTTCCAGAAATTACGAGTCTCCAGAAATCTCAGCAACTATGATTTCACCCATACTGGATGATACATTCAGGTAATGATCAGTACACTAAGCCCACTTGGTTCGCCAAATTTCGTTCTTCTATGTTGAAGCGTTCGTTTCCAGTAACAGTTTGAATTTTGGCGTTTCACTCTGTTTTCTCCTATATTGATAGATGTATTTGGAACTCTAAACCAAACACGGTTTGTGCTAGCTTCTTGAAACTTGACACAGTAAAGCACTTTCATGTTCTATCTCTATGTTCTGTTTCCTCTGGATGTAGCCCTAAGTAGTGACTGGGGAGAAATACTTTCATTGAAAGGGGTTGCCAAGCTTCCAGAAATTATGAGTCTCCAGAAATCTCAGCAACTATGATTTCACCCAACCTTGATGATACTTTCAGGTAATGATCAGTACACTAAGCCCACTTGGTTCGCCAAATTTCGTTATTCTATGTTGAAGCGTTCGTTTCCAGTAACAGTTTGAATTTTGGCGTTTCACTCTGTTTTCTCCTATACTGACAGATGTATTTGGAACTCTAAATCAAACACGGTTTGTGCTAGCTTCTTGAAACTTGACACACTAAAGCAGTTTCACGTTCTATCTCTATGTTCTGTTTCCTCTGGATGTAGCCCTAAGCAGTGACTGGGGAGAAATACTTTCATTGAAAGGGGTTGCCAATCTTCCAGAAATTACGAGTCTCCAGAAATCTCAGCAACTATGATTTCACCCATACTGGATGATACTTTCAGGTAATGATCAGTACGCTAAGCCCACTTGGTTCGCCAAATTTCGTTCTTCTATGTTGAAGCGTTCGATTCCAGTAACAGTTTGAATTTTGGCGTTTTACTCTGTTTTCTCCTATATTGATAGATGTATTTGGAACTCTAAATCAAACACGGTTTGTGCTAGCTTCTTGAAACTTGACACAATAAAGCAGTTTCAAGTTCTATCTCTATGTTCTGTCTCCTCTTGATGTAGCCCTAAGCAGTGACTGGGGAGAAACACTTTCATTGAAAGGGGTTGCCAAGCTTCCAAAAATTACGAGTCTCCAGAAATCTCAGCATCTATTTTTTCACCCAAACTGGATGATACTTTTAGGTAATGATGAGTACGCTAAGCCCACTGGGTTCCCAAAATTTCGTTCTTCTATGTTGAAGCGTTCGTTTCCAGTAACAGTTTGAATTTTGGCGTTTCACTCTGTTTTCTCCTATATTGATAGATGTATTTGGAACTCTAAACCAAACACGGTTTGTGCTAGCTTCTTGAAACTTGACACAGTAAAGCAGTTTCACGTTCTATCTCTATGTTCTGTTTCCTCTTGATGTAGCACTCAGCAGTGACTGAGGAGAAACACTTTCATTGAAAGGGGTTGCCAAGCTCCCCAAAACTGCGAGTCTCCAGAAATCTCAGCAACTATTTTTTCACCCAAACTGGATGATACTTTCAGGTAATGATCAGTACACTAAGCTCACTTGGTTCCCCAAATTTAGTTCTTTTATGTTGAAGCGTTCACTTCCAGTAACTGTTTGAATTTTGGCGTTTCACTCTGTTTTCTCCTATACTGACAGATGTATTTCGAACTCTAAGTCAAACACGGTTTGTGCTAGCTTCTTGAAACTTGACACAGTAAAGCAGTTTCAAGTTCTATCTCTATGTTTTCTTTCCTCTTGATGTAGCACTCAGCAGTGACTGAGGAGAAACACTTTCATTGAAAGGGGTTGCCAAGCTTCCAGAAATTACGAGTCTCCAGAAATCTCAGCAACTATGATTTCACCCAAACTGGATGATACTTTCAGGTAATGATCAGTACACTAAGCCCACTTGGTTCGCCAAATTTCGTTCTTCTATGTTGAAGCGTTCGTTTCCAGTAACAGTTTGAATTTTGGCGTTTTACTCTGTTTTCTCCTATATTGATAGATGTATTTGGAACTCTAAATCAAACACGGTTTGTGCTAGCTTCTTGAAACTTGACACAATAAAGCAGTTTCAAGTTCTATCTCTATGTTCTGTCTCCTCTTGATTTAGCCCTAAGCAGTGACTGGGGAGAAACACTTTCATTGAAAGGGGTTGCCAAGCTTCCAAAAATTACGAGTCTCCAGAAATCTCAGCATCTATTTTTTCACCCAAACTGGATGATACTTTCAGGTAATGATGAGTAAGCTAAGACCACTGGGTTCCCAAAATTTCGTTCTTCTATGTTGAAGCGTTCGTTTCCAGTAACAGTTTGAATTTTGGCGTTTCACTCTGTTTTCTCCTATATTGATAGATGTATTTGGAACTCTAAACCAAACACGGTTTGTGCTAGCTTCTTGAAACTTGACACAGTAAAGCAGTTTCACGTTCTATCTCTATGTTCTGTTTCCTCTTGATGTAGCACTCAGCAGTGACTGAGGAGAAACACTTTCATTGAAAGGGGTTGCCAAGCTCCCCAAAACTGCGAGTCTCCAGAAATCTCAGCAACTATTTTTTCACCCAAACTGGATGATACTTTCAGGTAATGATCAGTACATTAAGCTCACTTGGTTCCCCAAATTTCGTTCTTTTATGTTGAAGCGTTCACTTCCAGTAACTGTTTGAATTTTGGCGTTTCACTCTGTTTTCTCCTATACTGACAGATGTATTTCGAACTCTAAGTCAAACACGGTTTGTGCTAGCTTCTTGAAACTTGACACAGTAAAGCAGTTTCAAGTTCTATCTCTATGTTTTCTTTCCTCTTGATGTAGCACTCAGCAGTGACTGAGGAGAAACACTTTCATTGAAAGGGGTTGCCAAGCTTCCAGAAATTACGAGTCTCCAGAAATCTCAGCAACTATGATTTCACCCAAACTGGATGATACTTTCAGGTAATGATCAGTACACTAAGCCCACTTGGTTCGCCAAATTTCGTTCTTCTATGTTGAAGCGTTCGTTTCCATTAACAGTTTGAATTTTGGCGTTTTACTCTGTTTTCTCCTATATTGATAGATGTATTTGGAACTCTAAATCAAACACGGTTTGTGCTAGCTTCTTGAAACTTGACACAATAAAGCAGTTTCAAGTTCTATCTCTATGTTTTCTTTCCTCTTGATGTAGCACTCAGCAGTGACTGAGGAGAAACACTTTCATTGAAAGGGGTTGCCAAGCTTCCAGAAATTACGAGTCTCCAGAAATCTCAGCAACTATGATTTCACCCAAACTGGATGATACTTTCAGGTAATGATCAGTACACTAAGCCCACTTGGTTCGCCAAATTTCGTTCTTCTATGTTGAAGCGTTCGTTTCCAGTAACAGTTTGAATTTTGGCGTTTTACTCTGTTTTCTCCTATATTGATAGATGTATTTGGAACTCTAAATCAAACACGGTTTGTGCTAGCTTCTTGAAACTTGACACAATAAAGCAGTTTCAAGTTCTATCTCTATGTTCTGTCTCCTCTTGATTTAGCCCTAAGCAGTGACTGGGGAGAAACACTTTCATTGAAAGGGGTTGCCAAGCTTCCCAAAATTGCGAGTCTCCAGAAATCTCAGCAACTATTTTTTAACCCAAACTGGATGATACTTTCAGGTAATGATCAGTACACTAAGCCCACTTGGTTCCCCAAATTTCGTTCTTCTATGTTGAAGCGTTCGTTTCCAGTAACAGTTTGAATTTTGGCGTTTCACTCTGTTTTCTCCTATATTGATAGATGTATTTAGAACTCTAAACCAAACACGGTTTGTGCTAGCTTCTTGAAACTTGACACAGTAATGCAGTTTCACGTTCTATCTCTATGTTCTGTCTCCTCTTGATGTAGCCCTAAGCAGTGACTGCGGAGAAACACTTTCATTGAAAGGGTTTGCCAAGCTTCCAAAAATTACGAGTCTCCAGAAATATCAGCATCTATTTTTTCACCCAAACTTGATGATACTTTCAGGTAATGATGAGTACGCTAAGCCCACTGTGTTCCCCAAATTTCGTTCTTCTATGTTGAAGCGTTCGTTTCCAGTAACAGTTTGATTTTGGCGTTTCACTCTGTTTTCTCCTATATTGATAGATGTATTTGGAACTCTAAACCAAACACGGTTTGTGCTAGCTTCTTGAAACTTGACACAGTAAAGCAGTTTCACGTTCTATCTCTATGTTCTGTTTCCTCTGGATGTAGCGCTAAGCAGTGACTGGGGAGAAATACTTTCATTGAAAGGGGTTGCCAAGCTTCCAGAAATTACGAGTCTCCAGAAATCTCAGCAACTATGATTTCACCCATACTGGATGATACTTTCAGGTAATGATCAGTACACTAAGCCCATTTGGTTCGCCAAATTTCGTTCTTCTATGTTGAAGCGTTCGTTTCCAGTAACAGTTTGAATTTTGGCGTTTCACTCTGTTTTCTCCTATATTGATAGATGTATTTGGAACTCTAAACCAAACACGGTTTGTGCTAGCTTCTTGAAACTTGACACAGTAAAGCACTTTCACGTTCTATCTCTATGTTCTGTTTCCTCTGGATGTAGCCCTAAGTAGTGACTGGGGAGAAATACTTTCATTGAAAGGGGTTGCCAAGCTTCCAGAAATTACGAGTCTCCAGAAATCTCAGCAACTATGATTTCACCCAACCTTGATGATACTTTCAGGTAATGATCAGTACACTAAGCCCACTTGGTTCGCCAAATTTCGTTATTCTATGTTGAAGCGTTCGTTTCCAGTAACAGTTTGAATTTTGGCGTTTCACTCTGTTTTCTCCTATACTGACAGATGTATTTGGAACTCTAAATCAAACACGGTTTGTGCTAGCTTCTTGAAACTTGACACACTAAAGCAGTTTCACGTTCTATCTCTATGTTCTGTTTCCTCTGGATGTAGCCCTAAGCAGTGACTGGGGAGAAATACTTTCATTGAAAGGGGTTGCCAAGCTTCCAGAAATTACGAGTCTCCAGAAATCTCAGCAACTATGATTTCACCCATACTGGATGATACTTTCAGGTAATGATCAGTACACTAAGCCCACTTGGTTCGCCAAATTTCGTTCTTCTATGTTGAAGCGTTCGATTCCAGTAACAGTTTGAATTTTGGCGTTTTACTCTGTTTTCTCCTATATTGATAGATGTATTTGGAACTCTAAATCAAACACGGTTTGTGCTAGCTTCTTGAAACTTGACACAATAAAGCAGTTTCAAGTTCTATCTCTATGTTCTGTCTCCTCTTGATGTAGCCCTAAGCAGTGACTGGGGAGAAACACTTTCATTGAAAGGGGTTGCCAACCTTCCAAAAATTACGAGTCTCCAGAAATCTCAGCATCTATTTTTTCACCCAAACTGGATGATATTTTCAGGTAATGATGAGTACGCTAAGTCCACTGGGTTCCCAAAATTTCGTTCTTCTATGTTGAAGCGTTCGTTTCCAGTAACAGTTTGAATTTTGGCGTTTCACTCTGTTTTCTCCTATATTGATAGATGTATTTGGAACTCTAAACCAAACACGGTTTGTGCTAGCTTCTTGAAACTTGACACAGTAAAGCAGTTTCACGTTCTATCTCTATGTTCTGTTTCCTCTTGATGTAGCACTCAGCAGTGACTGAGGAGAAACACTTTCATTGAAAGGGGTTGCCAAGCTCCCCAAAACTGCGAGTCTCCAGAAATCTCAGCAACTATTTTTTCACCCAAACTGGATGATACTTTCAGGTAATGATCAGTACACTAAGCTCACTTGGTTCCCCAAATTTCGTTCTTTTATGTTGAAGCGTTCACTTCCAGTAACTGTTTGAATTTTGGCGTTTCACTCTGTTTTCTCCTATACTGACAGATGTATTTGGAACTCTAAATCAAACACGGTTTGTGCTAGCTTCTTGAAACTTGACACACTAAAGCAGTTTCACGTTCTATCTCTATGTTCTGTTTCCTCTTGATGTAGCCCTAAGCAGTGACTGGGGAGAAATACTTTCATTGAAAGGGGTTGCCAAGCTTCCAGAAATTACGAGTCTCCAGAAATCTCAGCAACTATGATTTCACCCATACTGGATGATACTTTCAGGTAATGATCAGTACACTAAGCCCACTTGGTTCGCCAAATTTCGTTCTTCTATGTTGAAGCGTTCGTTTCCAGTAACAGTTTGAATTTTGGCGTTTCACTCTGTTTTCTCCTATATTGATAGATGTATTTGGAACTCTAAACCAAACACGGTTTGTGCTAGCTTCTTGAAACTTGACACAGTAAAGCAGTTTCACGTTCTATCTCTATGTTCTGTTTCCTCTTCGATGTAGCACTCAGCAGTGACTGAGGAGAAACACTTTCATTGAAAGGGGTTGCCAAGCTTCCCAAAATTGCGAGTCTCCAGAAATCTCAGCAACTATTTTTTAACCCAAACTGGATGATACTTTCAGGTAATGATCAGTACACTAAGCCCACTTGGTTCCCCAAATTTCGTTCTTCTATGTTGAAGCGTTCGTTTCCAGTAACAGTTTGAATTTTGGCGTTTCACTCTGTTTTCTCCTATATTGATAGATGTATTTGGAACTCTAAACCAAACACGGTTTGTGCTAGCTTCTTGAAACTTGACACAGTAAAGCAGTTTCACGTTCTATCTCTATGTTCTGTTTCCTCTTCGATGTAGCACTCAGCAGTGACTGAGGAGAAACACTTTCATTGAAAGGGGTTGCCAAGCTTCCCAAAATTGCGAGTCTCCAGAAATCTCAGCAACTATTTTTTAACCCAAACTGGATGATACTTTCAGGTAATGATCAGTACACTAAGCCCACTTGGTTCCCCAAATTTCGTTCTTCTATGTTGAAGCGTTCGTTTCCAGTAACAGTTTGAATTTTGGCGTTTCACTCTGTTTTCTCCTATATTGATAGATGTATTTGGAACTCTAAACCACACACGGTTTGTGCTAGCTTCTTGAAACTTGACACAGTAATGCAGTTTCACGTTCTATCTCTATGTTCTGTCTCCTCTTGATGTAGCCCTAAGCAGTGACTGCGGAGAAACACTTTCATTGAAAGGGGTTGCCAAGCTTCCAAAAATTACGAGTCTCCAGAAATATCAGCATCTATTTTTTCACCCAAACTTGATGATACTTTCAGGTAATGATGAGTACGCTAAGCCCACTGTGTTCCCCAAATTTCGTTCTTCTATGTTGAAGCGTTCGTTTCCAGTAACAGTTTGATTTTGGCGTTTCACTCTGTTTTCTCCTATATTGATAGATGTATTTGGAACTCTAAACCAAACACGGTTGGTGCTAGCTTCTTGAAACTTGACACAGTAAAGCAGTTTCACGTTCTATATCTATGTTCTGTTTCCTCTTGATGTAGCACTCAGCAGTGACTGAGGAGAAACACTTTCATTGAAAGGGGTTGCCAAGCTTCCCAAAATTGCGAGTCTCCAGAAATCTCAGCAACTATTTTTTAACCCAAACTGGATGATACTTTCAGGTAATGGTCAGTACACTAAGCCCATTTGGTTCCCCAAATTTCGTTCTTCTATGTTAAAGCTTTCGTTTCCAGTAACAGTTTGAATTTTGGCGTTTCACTCTGTTTTCTCCTATATTGATACATGTATTTGGAACTCTAAACCAAACACGGTTTGTGCTAGCTTCTTGAAACTTGACACAGTAAAGCAGTTTCACGTTCTATCTCTATGTTCTGTTTCCTCTTGATGTAGCACTCAGCAGTGACTGAGGAGAAACACTTTCATTGAAAGGGGTTGCCAAGCTTCCCAAAATTGCGAGTCTCCAGAAATCTCAGCAACTATTTTTTAACCCAAACTGGATGATACTTTCAGGTAATGATCAGTACACTAAGCCCACTTGGTTCGCCAAATTTTGTTCTTCTATGTTGAAGCGTTCGATTCCAGTAACAGTTTGAATTTTGGCGTTTTACTCTGTTTTCTCCTATATTGATAGATATATTTGGAACTCTAAATCAAACACGGTTTGTGCTAGCTTCTTGAATCTTGACACAATAAAGCAGTTTCAAGTTCTATCTCTATGTTCTGTCTCCTCTTGATGTAGCCCTAAGCAGTGACTGGGGAGAAACACTTTCATTGAAAGGGGTTGCCAAGCTTCCAAAAATTACGAGTCTCCAGAAATCTCAGCATCTATTTTTTCACCCAAACTGGATGATACTTTCAGGTAATGATGAGTACGCTAAGCCCACTGGGTTCCCAAAATTTCGTTCTTCTATGTTGAAGCGTTCGTTTCCAGTAACAGTTTGAATTTTGGCATTTCACTCTGTTTTCTCCTATATTGATAGATGTATTTGGAACTCTAACCCAAACACGGTTTGTGCTAGCTTCTTGAAACTTGACACAGTAAAGCAGTTTCAAGTTCTATCTCTATGTTCTGTCTCCTCTTGATGTAACCCTAAGCAGTGACTGGGGAGAAACACTTTCATTGAAAGGGGTTGCCAAGCTTCCAGAAATTACGAGTCTCCAGAAATCTCAGCAACTATGATTTCACCCAAACTGGATGATACTTTCACGTAATGATCAGTACACTAAGCCCACTTGGTTCCCCAAATTTCGTTCTTCTATGTTGATGCGTTCGCTTCCAGTAACTGTTTGAATTTTGGCGTTTCACTCTGTTTTCTCCTATACTGACAGATGTATTTGGAACTCTAAATCAAACACGGTTTGTGCTAGCTTCTTGAAACTTGACACAGTAAAGCAGTTTCACGTTCTATCACTATGTTCTGTTTCCTCTGGATGTAGACCTAAGCAGTCCTGGGGAAAAATACTTTCATTGACAGAGGTTGCCAAGCTTCCAGAAATTACGAGTCTCCAGAAATCTCAGCAACTATGATTTCACCCAAACTGGATGATACTTTCAGGTAATGATCAGTACACTAAGCCCACTTGGTTCCCCAAATTTCGTTCTTCTATGTTGAAGCGTTCGTTTCCAGTAACAGTTAGAATTTTGGCGTTTCACTCTGTTTTCTCCTATATTGATAGATGTATTTGGAACTCTAACCCAAACACGGATTGTGCTAGCTTCTTGAAACTTGACACAGTAAAGCAGTTTCACGTTCTATCTCTATGTTCTGTCTCCTCTTGATGTAGCCCTAAGCAGTGACTGGGGAGAAACACTTTCATTGAAAGGGGTTGCCAAGCTTCCAAAAATTACGAGTCTCCAGAAATCTCAGCATCTATTTTTTCACCCAAACTTGATGATACTTTCAGGTAATGATGAGTACGCTAAGCCCACTGGGTTCCCCAAATTTCGTTCTTCTATGTTGAAGCGTTCGTTTCCAGTAACAGTTTGAATTTTGGCGTTTCACTCTGTTTTCTCCTATATTGATAGATGTATTTGGAACTCTAAACCAAACACGGTTTGTGCTAGCTTCTTGAAACTTGACACAGTAAAGCAGTTTCACGTTCTCTCTCTATGTTCTGTTTCCTCTTGATGTAGCACTCAGCAGTGACTGAGGAGAAACACTTTCATTGAAAGGGGTTGCCAAGCTTCCAGAAATTACGAGTCTCCAGAAATCTCAGCAACTATGATTTCACCCAAACTGGATGATACTTTCAGGTAATGATCAGTACACTAAGCCCACTTGGTTCCCCAAATTTCGTTCTTTTATGTTGAAGCGTTCGCTTCCAGTAACTGTTTGAATTTTGGCGTTTCACTCTGTTTTCTCCTATACTGACAGATGTATTTGGAACTCTAAATCAAACACGGATTGTGCTAGCTTCTTGAAACTTGACACAGTAAAGCACTTTCCCGTTCTATCTCTATGTTCTGTTTCCTCTGGATGTAGCCCTAAGCAGTGACTGGGGAGAAATACTTTCATTGACAGGGGTTGCTAAGCTTCCAGAAATTACGAGTCTCCAGAAATCTCAGCAACTATGATTTCACCCAACCTGGATGATACTTTCAGGTAATGATCAGTACACTAAGCCCACTTGGTTCGCCAAATTTCGTTCTTCTATGTTGAAGCGTTCGTTTCCAGTAACAGTTTGAATTTTGGCGTTTTACTCTGTTTTCTCCTATATTGATAGATGTATTTGGAACTCTAAATCAAACACGGTTTGTGCTAGCTTTTTGAAACTTGACACAATAAAGCAGTTTCAAGTTCTATCTCTATATTCTGTCTCCTCTTGATGTAGCCCTAAGCAGTGACTGGGGAGAAACACTTTCATTGAAAGGGGTTGCCAAGCTTCCAAAAATTACGAGTCTCCAGAAATCTCAGCATCTATTTTTTCACCCAAACTGGATGATACTTTCAGGTAATTATGAGTACGCTAAGCCCACTGGGTTCCCAAAATTTCGTTCTTCTATGATGAAGCGTTCGTTTCCAGTAACAGTTTGAAATTTGGCGTTTCACTCTGTTTTCTCCTATATTGATAGATGTATTGGAACTCTAAACCAAACACGGTTTGTGCTAGCTTCTTGAAACTTGACACAGTAAAGCAGTTTCACGTTCTATCTCTATGTTCTGTTTCCTCTTGATGTAGCACTCAGCAGTGACTGAGGAGAAACACTTTCATTGAAAGGGGTTGCCAAGCTCCCCAAAACTGCAAGTCTCCAGAAATCTCAGCAACTATTTTTTCACCCAAACTGGATGATACTTTCAGGTAATGATCAGTACACTAAGCTCACTTGGTTCCCCAAATTTCGTTCTTTTATGTTGAAGCGTTCACTTCCAGTAACTGTTTGAATTTTGGCGTTTCACTCTGTTTTCTCCTATACTGACAGATGTATTTGGAACTCTAAATCAAACACGGTTTGTGCTAGCTTCTTGAAACTTGACACAGTAAAGCAGTTTCAAGTTCTATCTCTATGTTTTCTTTCCTCTTGATGTAGCACTCAGCAGTGACTGAGGAGAAACACTTTTATTGAAAGGGGTTGCCATGCTTCAAGAAATTACGAGTCTCCAGAAATCTCAGCAACTATGATTTCACCCAAACTGGATGATACTTTCAGGTAATGATCAGTACACTAAGCCCACTTGGTTCCCCAAATTTCGTTCTTCTATGTTGATGCGTTCGCTTCCAGTAACTGTTTGAATTTTGGCGTTTCACTCTGTTTTCTCCCATACTGACAGATGTATTTGGAACTCTAAATCAAACACGGTTTGTGCTAGCTTCTTGAAACTTGACACAGTAAAGCAGTTTCACGTTCTATCTCTATGTTCTGTTTCCTCTGGATGTAGCCCTAAGCAGTGACTGGGGAAAAATACTTTCATTGACAGAGGTTGCCAAGCTTCCAGAAATTACGAGTCTCCAGAAATCTCAGCAACTATGATTTCACCCAAACTGGATGATACTTTCAGGTAATGATCAGTACACTAAGCCCACTTGGTTCCCCAAATTTCGTTCTTCTATGTTGAAGCGTTCGTTTCCAGTAACAGTTTGAATTTTGGCGTTTCACTCTGTTTTCTCCTATATTGATAGATGTATTTGGAACTCTAACCCAAACACGGTTTGTGCTAGCTTCTTGAAACTTGACACAGTAAAGCAGTATCACGTTCTATCTCTATGTTCTGTTTCCTCTTGATGTAGCCCTAAGCAGTGACTGGGGAGAAACACTTTCATTGAAAGGGGTTGCCAAGCTTCCAAAAATTACGAGTCTCCAGAAATCTCAGCATCTATTTTTTCACCCAAACTTGATGATACTTTCAGGTAATGATGAGTACGCTAAGCCCACTGGGTTCCCCAAATTTCGTTCTTCTATGTTGAAGCGTTCGTTTCCAGTAACAGTTTGAATTTTGGCGTTTCACTCTGTTTTCTCCTATATTGATAGATGTATTTGGAACTCTAAACCAAACACGGTTTGTGCTAGCTTCTTGAAACTTGACACAGTAAAGCAGTTTCACGTTCTATATCTATGTTCTGTTTCCTCTTGATGTAGCACTCAGCAGTGACTGAGGAGAAACACTTTCATTGAAAGGGGATGCCAAGCTTCCCAAAATTGCGAGTCTCCAGAAATCTCAGCATCTATTTTTTCACCCAAACTGGATGATACTTTCAGGTAATGATCAGTACACTAAGCTCACTTGGTTCCCCAAATTTCGTTCTTTTATGTTGAAGCGTTCGCTTCCAGTAACTGTTTGAATTTTGGCGTTTCACTCTGTTTTCTCCTATACTGACAGATGTATTTGGAACTCTAAATCAAACACGGTTTGTGCTAGCTTCTTGAAACATGACACAGTAAAGCAGTTTCATGTTCTATCTCTATGTTCTGTTTCCTCTGGATGTAGCCGTAAGCAGTGACTGGGGAGAAACACTTTCATTGAAAGGGGTTGCCAAGCTTCCAAAAATTACGAGTCTCCAGAAATCTCAGCATCTATTTTTTCACCCAAACTGGATGATACTTTCAGGTAATTATGAGTACGCTAAGCCCACTGGGTTCCCAAAATTTCGTTCTTCTATGTTGAAGCGTTCGTTTCCAGTAACAGTTTGAAATTTGGCGTTTCACTCTGTTTTCTCCTATATTGATAGATGTATTTGGAACTCTAAACCAAACACGGTTTGTGCTAGCTTCTTGAAACTCGACACAGTAAAGCAGTTTCACGTTCTATCTCTATGTTCTGTTTCCTCTTGATGTAGCACTCAGCAGTGACTGAGGAGAAACACTTTCATTGAAAGGGGTTGCCATGCTTCCAGAAATTACGAGTCTCCAGAAATCTCAGCAACTATGATTTCACCCAAACTGGATGATACTTTCAGGTAATGATCAGTACACTAAGCCCACTTGGTTCCCCAAATTTCGTTCTTCTATGTTGATGCGTTCGCTTCCAGTAACTGTTTGAATTTTGGCGTTTCACTCTGTTTTCTCCTATACTGACAGATGTATTTGGAACTCTAAATCAAACACGGTTTGTGCTAGCTTCTTGAAACTTGACACAGTAAAGCAGTTTCACGTTCTATCTCTATGTTCTGTTTCCTCTGGATGTAGCCCTAAGCAGTGACTGGGGAAAAATACTTTCATTGACAGAGGTTGCCAAGCTTCCAGAAATTACGAGTCTCCAGAAATCTCAGCAACTATGATTTCACCCAAACTGGATGATACTTTCAGGTAATGATCAGTACACTAAGCTCACTTGGTTCCCCAAATTTCGTTCTTCTATGTTAAAGCGTTCGTTTCCAGTAACACTTTGAATTTTGGCGTTTCACTCTGTTTTCTCCTATATTGATAGATGTATTTGGAACTCTAAACCAAACACGGTTTGTGCTAGCTTCTTGAAACTTGACACAGTAAAGCAGTTTCACGTTCTAGCTCTATGTTCTGTTTCCTCTTGATGTAGCACTCAGCAGTGACTGAGGAGAAACACTTTCATTGAAAGGTGTTGCCAAGCTTCCCAAAATTGCGAGTCTCCAGAAATCTCAGCAACTATTTTTTAACCCAAACTGGATGATACTTTCAGGTAATGATCAGTACACTAAGCTCACTTGGTTCCCCAAATTTCGTTCTTTTATGTTGAAGCGTTCGCTTCCAGTAACTGTTTGAATTTTGGCGTTTCACTCTGTTTTCTCCTATACTGACAGATGTATTTGGAACTCTAAATCAAACAGGGTTTGTGCTAGCTTCTTGAAACTTGACACAGTAAAGCAGTTTCACGTTCTATCTCTATGTTTTGTTTCCTCTTGATGTAGCACTCAGCAGTGACTGAGGAGAAACACTTTCATTGAAAGGGGTTGCCAAGCGTCCCAAAATTGCGAGTCTCTAGAAATCTCAGCAAACAGTTTTTCACCCAAAGTGGATGATACTTTCAGGTAATGATCAGTACACTAAGCTCACTTGGTTACCCAAATTTTGTTCTTCTATGTTGAAGCGTTCGTTTCCAGTAACAGTTTGAATTTTGGCGTTTTACTCTGTTTTCTCCTATATTGATAGATGTATTTGGAACTCTAAATCAAACACGGTTTGTGCTAGCTTCTTGAAACTTGACACAATAAAGCAGTTTCACGTTCTCTCTCTGTGTTCTGTTTCCTCTTGATGTAGCACACAGCAGTGACTCAGGAGAAACACTTTCATTGAAAGGGGTTGCAAGCTTCCAAAAATTACGATTCCCCAGAAATCTCAGCAACTATTTTTTCACCCAAACTGGATGATACTTTCAGGTAATGATGAGTACACTAAGCCCACTGGGTTCCCCAAATTTCGTTCTTCTATGTTGATGCGTCGTTTCCAGTAACAGTTTGAATTTTGGCGTTTCGCTCTGTTTTCTCCTATATTGATAGATGTATTTGCAACTCTAAACCAAACACGGTTTGTGCTAGCTTCTTGAAACTTGACACAATAAAGCAGTTTCAAGTTCTATCTCTATGTTCTGTTTCCTCTTGATGTAGCCCTAAGCAGTGACTGGGGAGAAACACTTACATTGAAAGGGGTTGCCAAGCTTCCAGAAATTACGAGTCTCCAGAAATCTCAGCAACTATGATTTCACCCAAACTGGATGATACTTTCAGGTAATGATCAGTACACTAAGCCCACTTGGTTCCCCAAATTTCGTTCTTCTATGTTGAAGCGTTCGTTTCCAGTAACAGTTTGAATTTTGGCGTTTCACTCTGTTTTCTCCTATATTGATAGACGTATTTGGAACTCTAAATCAAACACGGTTTTTGCTACCTTCTTCAAACTTGACACAGTAAAGCAGTTTCAAGTTCTAGCTCTATGTTCTGTTTCCTCTTGATGTGGCACTCAGCAGTGACTGAGGAGAAACACTTTCATTGAAAGGGGTTGCCAAGCTTCCCAAAATTGCGAGTCTCCAGAAATCTCAGCAACTACTTTTTCACCCAAACTGGATGATACTTTCAGGTAATGATCAGTACACTAAGCTCACTTGGTTCCCCAAATTTCTTTCTTTTATGTTGAAGCGTTCGCTTCCAGTAACTGTTTGAATTTTGGCGTTTCACTCTGTTTTCTCCTATACTGACAGATGTATTTGGAACTCTAAATCAAACACGGTTTGTGCTAGCTTCTTGAAACTTGACACAGTAAAGCAGTATCACGTTCTATCTCTATGTTCTGTTTCCTCTGGATGTAGCCCTAAGCAGTGACTGGGGAGAAGCACTTTCATTGAAAGGGGTTGCCAAGCTTCCAGAAATTACGAGTCTCCAGAAATCTCAGCAACTATGATTTCACCCAACCTGGATGATACTTTCAGGTAATGATCAGTACACTAAGCTCAGTTGGTTCCCCAAATTTCGTTCTTCTATGTTGAAGCGTTCGTTTCCAGTAAGAGTTTGAATTTTGGCGTTTCACTCTATTTTCTCCTATATTGATAGATGTATTTGGAACTCTAAATCAAACACGGTTTGTGCTACCTTCTTCAAACTTGACACAGTAAAGCAGTTTCAAGTTCTAGCTCTATGTTCTGTTTCCTCTTGATGTAGCACTCAGCAGTGACTGAGGAGAAACACTTTCATTGAAAGGGGTTGCCAAGCTTCCCAAAATTGTGAGTCTCCAGAAATCTCAGCAACTATTTTTTAACCCAAACTGGATGATACTTTCAGGTAATGATCAGGACACTAAGCTCACTTGGTTCCCCAAATTTCGTTCTTTTATGTTGAAGCGTTCGCTTCCAGTAACTGTTTGAATTTTGGCGTTTCACTCTGTTTTCTCCTATATTGATAGATGTATTTGGAACTCTAAACCAAACACGGTTTGTGCTAGCTTCTTGAAACTTGACACAGTAAAGCAGTTTCACGTTCTAGCTCTATGTTCTGTTTCCTCTTGATGTAGCACTCAGCAGTGACTGAGGAGAAACACTTTCATTGAAAGGTGTTGCCAAGCTTCCCAAAATTGCGAGTCTCCAGAAATCTCAGCAACTATTTTTTAACCCAAACTGGATGATACTTTCAGGTAATGATCAGTACACTAAGCTCACTTGGTTCCCCAAATTTCGTTCTTTTATGTTGAAGCGTTCGCTTCCAGTAACTGTTTGAATTTTGGCGTTTCACTCTGTTTTCTCCTATACTGACAGATGTATTTGGAACTCTAAATCAAACAGGGTTTGTGCTAGCTTCTTGAAACTTGACACAGTAAAGCAGTTTCACGTTCTATCTCTATGTTTTGTTTCCTCTTGATGTAGCACTCAGCAGTGACTGAGGAGAAACACTTTCATTGAAAGGGGTTGCCAAGCGTCCCAAAATTGCGAGTCTCTAGAAATCTCAGCAAAGAGTTTTTCACCCAAAGTGGATGATACTTTCAGGTAATGATCAGTACACTAAGCTCACTTGGTTACCCAAATTTCGTTCTTCTATGTTGAAGCGTTCATTTCCAGTAACAGTTTGAATTTTGGCGTTTTACTCTGTTTTCTCCTATATTGATAGATGTATTTGGAACTCTAAATCAAACACGGTTTGTGCTAGCTTCTTGAAACTTGACACAATAAAGCAGTTTCAAGTTCTATCTCTATGTTCTGTCTCCTCTTGATGTAGCCCTAAGCAGTGACTGGGGAGAAACACTTTCATTGAAAGGGGTTGCCAAGCTTTCAAAAATTACGAGTCTCCAGAAATCTCAGCAACTATTTTTTCACCCAAACTGGATGATACTTTCAGGTAATGATCAGTACACTAAGCTCACTTGGTTCCCCAAATTTTGTTCTTTTATGTTTAAGCGTTCGCTTCCAGTAACTGTTTGAATTTTGGCGTTTCACTCTGTTTTCTCCTATACTGACAGATGTATTTGGAACTCTAAATCAAACACGGTTTGTGCTAGCTTCTTGAAACTTGACACAGTAAAGCAGTTTCACGTTCTATCTCTATGTTCTGTTTCCTCTGGATGTAGCCCTAAGCAGTGACTGGGGAGAAATACTTTCATTGACAGGGGTTGCCAAGCTTCCAGAAATTACGAGTCTCCAGAAATCTCAGCAACTATGATTTCACCCAAAGTGGATGATACTTTCAGGTAATGATCAGTACACTAAGCTCACTTGGTTCCCCAAATTTCGTTCTTTTATGTTGAAGCGTTCGCTTCCAGTAACTGTTTGAATTTTGGCGTTTCACTCTGTTTTCTCCTATACTGACAGACGTATTTGGAACTCTAAATCAAACACTTTTTGTGCTAGCTTCTTGAAACTTGACACACTAAAGCAGTTTCACGTTCTATCTCTATGCTCTGTTTCCTCTGGATGTAGCCCTAAGCAGTGACTGGGGAGAAATACTTTCATTGAAAGGGGTTGCCAAGCTTCCAAAAATTACGAGTCTCCAGAAATCTCAGCATCTATTTTTTCACCCAAACTGGATGATACTTTCAGGTAATTATGAGTACGCTAAGCCCACTGGGTTCCCAAAATTTCGTTCTTCTATGTTGAAGCGTTCGTTTCCAGTAACAGTTTGAAATTTGGCGTTTCACTCTGTTTTCTCCTATATTGATAGATGTATTTGGAACTCTAAACCAAACACGGTTTGTGCTAGCTTCTTGAAACTCGACACAGTAAAGCAGTTTCACGTTCTATCTCTATGTTCTGTTTCCTCTTGATGTAGCACTCAGCAGTGACTGAGGAGAAACACTTTCATTGAAAGGGGTTGCCATGCTTCCAGAAATTACGAGTCTCCAGAAATCTCAGCAACTATGATTTCACCCAAACTGGATGATACTTTCAGGTAATGATCAGTACACTAAGCCCACTTGGTTCCCCAAATTTCGTTCTTCTATGTTGATGCGTTCGCTTCCAGTAACTGTTTGAATTTTGGCGTTTCACTCTGTTTTCTCCTATACTGACAGATGTATTTGGAACTCTAAATCAAACACGGTTTGTGCTAGCTTCTTGAAACTTGACACAGTAAAGCAGTTTCACGTTCTATCTCTATGTTCTGTTTCCTCTGGATGTAGCCCTAAGCAGTGACTGGGGAAAAATACTTTCATTGACAGAGGTTGCCAAGCTTCCAGAAATTACGAGTCTCCAGAAATCTCAGCAACTATGATTTCACCCAAACTGGATGATACTTTCAGGTAATGATCAGTACACTAAGCTCACTTGGTTCCCCAAATTTCGTTCTTCTATGTTAAAGCGTTCGTTTCCAGTAACACTTTGAATTTTGGCGTTTCACTCTGTTTTCTCCTATATTGATAGATGTATTTGGAACTCTAAACCAAACACGGTTTGTGCTAGCTTCTTGAAACTTGACACAGTAAAGCAGTTTCACGTTCTAGCTCTATGTTCTGTTTCCTCTTGATGTAGCACTCAGCAGTGACTGAGGAGAAACACTTTCATTGAAAGGTGTTGCCAAGCTTCCCAAAATTGCGAGTCTCCAGAAATCTCAGCAACTATTTTTTAACCCAAACTGGATGATACTTTCAGGTAATGATCAGTACACTAAGCTCACTTGGTTCCCCAAATTTCGTTCTTTTATGTTGAAGCGTTCGCTTCCAGTAACTGTTTGAATTTTGGCGTTTCACTCTGTTTTCTCCTATACTGACAGATGTATTTGGAACTCTAAATCAAACAGGGTTTGTGCTAGCTTCTTGAAACTTGACACAGTAAAGCAGTTTCACGTTCTATCTCTATGTTTTGTTTCCTCTTGATGTAGCACTCAGCAGTGACTGAGGAGAAACACTTTCATTGAAAGGGGTTGCCAAGCGTCCCAAAATTGCGAGTCTCTAGAAATCTCAGCAAACAGTTTTTCACCCAAAGTGGATGATACTTTCAGGTAATGATCAGTACACTAAGCTCACTTGGTTACCCAAATTTTGTTCTTCTATGTTGAAGCGTTCGTTTCCAGTAACAGTTTGAATTTTGGCGTTTTACTCTGTTTTCTCCTATATTGATAGATGTATTTGGAACTCTAAATCAAACACGGTTTGTGCTAGCTTCTTGAAACTTGACACAATAAAGCAGTTTCACGTTCTCTCTCTGTGTTCTGTTTCCTCTTGATGTAGCACACAGCAGTGACTCAGGAGAAACACTTTCATTGAAAGGGGTTGCAAGCTTCCAAAAATTACGATTCCCCAGAAATCTCAGCAACTATTTTTTCACCCAAACTGGATGATACTTTCAGGTAATGATGAGTACACTAAGCCCACTGGGTTCCCCAAATTTCGTTCTTCTATGTTGATGCGTCGTTTCCAGTAACAGTTTGAATTTTGGCGTTTCGCTCTGTTTTCTCCTATATTGATAGATGTATTTGCAACTCTAAACCAAACACGGTTTGTGCTAGCTTCTTGAAACTTGACACAATAAAGCAGTTTCAAGTTCTATCTCTATGTTCTGTTTCCTCTTGATGTAGCCCTAAGCAGTGACTGGGGAGAAACACTTACATTGAAAGGGGTTGCCAAGCTTCCAGAAATTACGAGTCTCCAGAAATCTCAGCAACTATGATTTCACCCAAACTGGATGATACTTTCAGGTAATGATCAGTACACTAAGCCCACTTGGTTCCCCAAATTTCGTTCTTCTATGTTGAAGCGTTCGTTTCCAGTAACAGTTTGAATTTTGGCGTTTCACTCTGTTTTCTCCTATATTGATAGACGTATTTGGAACTCTAAATCAAACACGGTTTTTGCTACCTTCTTCAAACTTGACACAGTAAAGCAGTTTCAAGTTCTAGCTCTATGTTCTGTTTCCTCTTGATGTGGCACTCAGCAGTGACTGAGGAGAAACACTTTCATTGAAAGGGGTTGCCAAGCTTCCCAAAATTGCGAGTCTCCAGAAATCTCAGCAACTACTTTTTCACCCAAACTGGATGATACTTTCAGGTAATGATCAGTACACTAAGCTCACTTGGTTCCCCAAATTTCTTTCTTTTATGTTGAAGCGTTCGCTTCCAGTAACTGTTTGAATTTTGGCGTTTCACTCTGTTTTCTCCTATACTGACAGATGTATTTGGAACTCTAAATCAAACACGGTTTGTGCTAGCTTCTTGAAACTTGACACAGTAAAGCAGTATCACGTTCTATCTCTATGTTCTGTTTCCTCTGGATGTAGCCCTAAGCAGTGACTGGGGAGAAGCACTTTCATTGAAAGGGGTTGCCAAGCTTCCAGAAATTACGAGTCTCCAGAAATCTCAGCAACTATGATTTCACCCAACCTGGATGATACTTTCAGGTAATGATCAGTACACTAAGCTCAGTTGGTTCCCCAAATTTCGTTCTTCTATGTTGAAGCGTTCGTTTCCAGTAAGAGTTTGAATTTTGGCGTTTCACTCTATTTTCTCCTATATTGATAGATGTATTTGGAACTCTAAATCAAACACGGTTTGTGCTACCTTCTTCAAACTTGACACAGTAAAGCAGTTTCAAGTTCTAGCTCTATGTTCTGTTTCCTCTTGATGTAGCACTCAGCAGTGACTGAGGAGAAACACTTTCATTGAAAGGGGTTGCCAAGCTTCCCAAAATTGTGAGTCTCCAGAAATCTCAGCAACTATTTTTTAACCCAAACTGGATGATACTTTCAGGTAATGATCAGGACACTAAGCTCACTTGGTTCCCCAAATTTCGTTCTTTTATGTTGAAGCGTTCGCTTCCAGTAACTGTTTGAATTTTGGCGTTTCACTCTGTTTTCTCCTATATTGATAGATGTATTTGGAACTCTAAACCAAACACGGTTTGTGCTAGCTTCTTGAAACTTGACACAGTAAAGCAGTTTCACGTTCTAGCTCTATGTTCTGTTTCCTCTTGATGTAGCACTCAGCAGTGACTGAGGAGAAACACTTTCATTGAAAGGTGTTGCCAAGCTTCCCAAAATTGCGAGTCTCCAGAAATCTCAGCAACTATTTTTTAACCCAAACTGGATGATACTTTCAGGTAATGATCAGTACACTAAGCTCACTTGGTTCCCCAAATTTCGTTCTTTTATGTTGAAGCGTTCGCTTCCAGTAACTGTTTGAATTTTGGCGTTTCACTCTGTTTTCTCCTATACTGACAGATGTATTTGGAACTCTAAATCAAACAGGGTTTGTGCTAGCTTCTTGAAACTTGACACAGTAAAGCAGTTTCACGTTCTATCTCTATGTTTTGTTTCCTCTTGATGTAGCACTCAGCAGTGACTGAGGAGAAACACTTTCATTGAAAGGGGTTGCCAAGCGTCCCAAAATTGCGAGTCTCTAGAAATCTCAGCAAAGAGTTTTTCACCCAAAGTGGATGATACTTTCAGGTAATGATCAGTACACTAAGCTCACTTGGTTACCCAAATTTCGTTCTTCTATGTTGAAGCGTTCATTTCCAGTAACAGTTTGAATTTTGGCGTTTTACTCTGTTTTCTCCTATATTGATAGATGTATTTGGAACTCTAAATCAAACACGGTTTGTGCTAGCTTCTTGAAACTTGACACAATAAAGCAGTTTCAAGTTCTATCTCTATGTTCTGTCTCCTCTTGATGTAGCCCTAAGCAGTGACTGGGGAGAAACACTTTCATTGAAAGGGGTTGCCAAGCTTTCAAAAATTACGAGTCTCCAGAAATCTCAGCAACTATTTTTTCACCCAAACTGGATGATACTTTCAGGTAATGATCAGTACACTAAGCTCACTTGGTTCCCCAAATTTTGTTCTTTTATGTTTAAGCGTTCGCTTCCAGTAACTGTTTGAATTTTGGCGTTTCACTCTGTTTTCTCCTATACTGACAGATGTATTTGGAACTCTAAATCAAACACGGTTTGTGCTAGCTTCTTGAAACTTGACACAGTAAAGCAGTTTCACGTTCTATCTCTATGTTCTGTTTCCTCTGGATGTAGCCCTAAGCAGTGACTGGGGAGAAATACTTTCATTGACAGGGGTTGCCAAGCTTCCAGAAATTACGAGTCTCCAGAAATCTCAGCAACTATGATTTCACCCAAAGTGGATGATACTTTCAGGTAATGATCAGTACACTAAGCTCACTTGGTTCCCCAAATTTCGTTCTTTTATGTTGAAGCGTTCGCTTCCAGTAACTGTTTGAATTTTGGCGTTTCACTCTGTTTTCTCCTATACTGACAGACGTATTTGGAACTCTAAATCAAACACTTTTTGTGCTAGCTTCTTGAAACTTGACACACTAAAGCAGTTTCACGTTCTATCTCTATGCTCTGTTTCCTCTTGATGTAGCCCTAAGCAGTGACTGGGGAGAAATACTTTCATTGAAAGGGGTTGCCAAGCTTCCAGAAATTACGAGTCTCCAGAAATCTCAGCAACTATGATTTCACCCATACTGGATGATACTTTCAGGTAATGATCAGTACACTAAGCCCACTTGGTTCGCCAAATTTCGTTCTTCTATGTTGAAGCGTTCGTTTCCAGTAACAGTTTGAATTTTGGCGTTTCACTCTGTTTTCTCCTATATTGATAGATGTATTTGGAACTCTAAACCAAACACAGTTTGTGCTAGCTTCTTGAAACTTGACACAGTAAAACAGTTTCACGTTCTATCTCTATGTTCTGTTTCCTCTTCGATGTAGCACTCAGCAGTGACTGAGGAGAAACACTTTCATTGAAAGGGGTTGCCAAGCTTCCCAAAATTGCGAGTCTCCAGAAATCTCAGCAACTATTTTTTAACCCAAACTGGATGATACTTTCAGGTAATGATCAGTACACTAAGCCCACTTGGTTCCCCAAATTTCGTTCTTCTATGTTGAATCGTTCGTTTCCAGTAACAGTTTGAATTTTGGCGTTTCACTCTGTTTTCTCCTATATTGATAGATGTATTTGGAACTCTAAACCAAACACGGTTTGTGCTAGCTTCATGAAACTTGTCACAGTAAAGCAGTTTCACGTTCTATCTCTATGTTCTGTTTCCTCTTGATGTAGCACTCAGCAGTGACTGAGGAGAAACACTTTCATTGAAAGGGGTTGCCAAGCTTCCCAAAATTGCGAGTCTCCAGAAATCTCAGCAACTATTTTTTAACCCAAACTGGATGATACTTTCAGGTAATGATCAGTACACTAAGCTCACTTGGTTCCCCAAATTTCGTTCTTTTATGTTGAAGCGTTCGCTTCCAGTAACTGTTTGAATTTTGGCGTTTCACTCTGTTTTCTCCTATACTGACAGATGTATTTGGAACTCTAAATCAAACACGGTTTGTGCTAGCTTCTTGAAACTTGACACAGTAAAGCACTTTCCCGTTCTATCTCTATGTTCTGTTTCCTCTGGATGTAGCCCTAAGCAGTGACTGGGGAGAAATACTTTCATTGACAGGGGTTGCTAAGCTTCCAGAAATTACGAGTCTCCAGAAATCTCAGCAACTATGATTTCACCCAACCTGGATGATACTTTCAGGTAATGATCAGTACACTAAGCCCACTTGGTTCGCCAAATTTCGTTCTTCTATGTTGAAGCGTTCGTTTCCAGTAACAGTTTGAATTTTGGCGTTTTACTCTGTTTTCTCCTATATTGATAGATGTATTTGGAACTCTAAATCAAACACGGTTTGTGCTAGCTTTTTGAAACTTGACACAATAAAGCAGTTTCAAGTTCTATCTCTATATTCTGTCTCCTCTTGATGTAGCCCTAAGCAGTGACTGGGGAGAAACACTTTCATTGAAAGGGGTTGCCAAGCTTCCAAAAATTACGAGTCTCCAGAAATCTCAGCATCTATTTTTTCACCCAAACTGGATGATACTTTCAGGTAATTATGAGTACGCTAAGCCCACTGGGTTCCCAAAATTTCGTTCTTCTATGTTGAAGCGTTCGTTTCCAGTAACAGTTTGAAATTTGGCGTTTCACTCTGTTTTCTCCTATATTGATAGATGTATTGGAACTCTAAACCAAACACGGTTTGTGCTAGCTTCTTGAAACTTGACACAGTAAAGCAGTTTCACGTTCTATCTCTATGTTCTGTTTCCTCTTGATGTAGCACTCAGCAGTGACTGAGGAGAAACACTTTCATTGAAAGGGGTTGCCAAGCTCCCCAAAACTGCAAGTCTCCAGAAATCTCAGCAACTATTTTTTCACCCAAACTGGATGATACTTTCAGGTAATGATCAGTACACTAAGCTCACTTGGTTCCCCAAATTTCGTTCTTTTATGTTGAAGCGTTCACTTCCAGTAACTGTTTGAATTTTGGCGTTTCACTCTGTTTTCTCCTATACTGACAGATGTATTTGGAACTCTAAATCAAACACGGTTTGTGCTAGCTTCTTGAAACTTGACACAGTAAAGCAGTTTCAAGTTCTATCTCTATGTTTTCTTTCCTCTTGATGTAGCACTCAGCAGTGACTGAGGAGAAACACTTTTATTGAAAGGGGTTGCCATGCTTCAAGAAATTACGAGTCTCCAAAAATCTCAGCAACTATGATTTCACCCAAACTGGATGATACTTTCAGGTAATGATCAGTACACTAAGCCCACTTGGTTCCCCAAATTTAGTTCTTCTATGTTGATGCGTTCGCTTCCAGTAACTGTTTGAATTTTGGCGTTTCACTCTGTTTTCTCCTATACTGACAGATGTATTTGGAACTCTAAATCAAACACGGTTTGTGCTAGCTTCTTGAAACTTGACACAGTAAAGCAGTTTCACGTTCTATCTCTATGTTCTGTTTCCTCTGGATGTAGCCCTAAGCAGTGACTGGGGAAAAATACTTTCATTGACAGAGGTTGCCAAGCTTCCAGAAATTACGAGTCTCCAGAAATCTCAGCAACTATGATTTCACCCAAACTGGATGACACTTTCAGGTAATGATCAGTACACTAAGCCCACTTGGTTCCCCAAATTTCGTTCTTCTATGTTGAAGCGTTCGTTTCCAGTAACAGTTTGAATTTTGGCGTTTCACTCTGTTTTCTCCTATATTGATAGATGTATTTGGAACTCTAACCCAAACACGGTTTGTGCTAGCTTCTTGAAACTTGACACAGTAAAGCAGTATCACGTTCTATCTCTATGTTCTGTCTCCTCTTGATGTAGCCCTAAGCAGTGACTGGGGAGAAACCCTTTCATTGAAAGGGGTTGCCAAGCTTCCAAAAATTACGAGTCTCCAGAAATCTCAGCATCTATTTTTTCACCCAAACTTGATGATACTTTCAGGTAATGATGAGTACGCTAAGCCCACTGGGTTCCCCAAATTTCGTTCTTCTATGTTGAAGCGTTCGTTTCCAGTAACAGTTTGAATTTTGGCGTTTCACTCTGTTTTCTCCTATATTGATAGATGTATTTGGAACTCTAAACCAAACACGGTTTGTGCTAGCTTCTTGAAACTTGACACAGTAAAGCAGTTTCACGTTCTATATCTATGTTCTGTTTCCTCTTGATGTAGCACTCAGCAGTGACTGAGGAGAAACACTTTCATTGAAAGGGGATGCCAAGCTTCCCAAAATTGCGAGTCTCCAGAAATCTCAGCATCTATTTTTTCACCCAAACTGGATGATACTTTCAGGTAATGATCAGTACACTAAGCTCACTTGGTTCCCCAAATTTCGTTCTTTTATGTTGAAGCGTTCGCTTCCAGTAACTGTTTGAATTTTGGCGTTTCACTCTGTTTTCTCCTATACTGACAGATGTATTTGGAACTCTAAATCAAACACGGTTTGTGCTAGCTTCTTGAAACATGACACAGTAAAGCAGTTTCATGTTCTATCTCTATGTTCTGTTTCCTCTGGATGTAGCCGTAAGCAGTGACTGGGGAGAAACACTTTCATTGAAAGGGGTTGCCAAGCTTCCAAAAATTACGAGTCTCCAGAAATCTCAGCATCTATTTTTTCACCCAAACTGGATGATACTTTCAGGTAATTATGAGTACGCTAAGCCCACTGGGTTCCCAAAATTTCGTTCTTCTATGTTGAAGCGTTCGTTTCCAGTAACAGTTTGAAATTTGGCGTTTCACTCTGTTTTCTCCTATATTGATAGATGTATTTGGAACTCTAAACCAAACACGGTTTGTGCTAGCTTCTTGAAACTCGACACAGTAAAGCAGTTTCACGTTCTATCTCTATGTTCTGTTTCCTCTTGATGTAGCACTCAGCAGTGACTGAGGAGAAACACTTTCATTGAAAGGGGTTGCCATGCTTCCAGAAATTACGAGTCTCCAGAAATCTCAGCAACTATGATTTCACCCAAACTGGATGATACTTTCAGGTAATGATCAGTACACTAAGCCCACTTGGTTCCCCAAATTTCGTTCTTCTATGTTGATGCGTTCGCTTCCAGTAACTGTTTGAATTTTGGCGTTTCACTCTGTTTTCTCCTATACTGACAGATGTATTTGGAACTCTAAATCAAACACGGTTTGTGCTAGCTTCTTGAAACTTGACACAGTAAAGCAGTTTCACGTTCTATCTCTATGTTCTGTTTCCTCTGGATGTAGCCCTAAGCAGTGACTGGGGAAAAATACTTTCATTGACAGAGGTTGCCAAGCTTCCAGAAATTACGAGTCTCCAGAAATCTCAGCAACTATGATTTCACCCAAACTGGATGATACTTTCAGGTAATGATCAGTACACTAAGCCCACTTGGTTCCCCAAATTTCGTTCTTCTATGTTGAAGCGTTCGTTTCCAGTAACAGTTTGAATTTTGGCGTTTCACTCTGTTTTCTCCTATATTGATAGATGTATTTGGAACTCTAACCCAAACACGGTTTGTGCTAGCTTCTTGAAACTTGACACAGTAAAGCAGTTTCACGTTCTATCTCTATGTTCTGTCTCCTCTTGATGTAGCCCTAAGCAGTGACTGGGGAGAAACACTTTCATTGAAAGGGGTTGCCAAGCTTCCAAAAATTACGAGTCTCCAGAAATCTCAGCATCTATTTTTTCACCCAAACTTGATGATACTTTCAGGTAATGATGAGTACGCTAAGCCCACTGGGTTCCCCAAATTTCGTTCTTCTATGTTGAAGCGTTCGTTTCCAGTAACAGTTTGAATTTTGGCGTTTCACTCTGTTTTCTCCTATATTGATAGATGTATTTGGAACTCTAAACCAAACACGGTTTGTGCTAGCTTCTTGAAACTTGACACAGTAAAGCAGTTTCACGTTCTATATCTATGTTCTGTTTCCTCTTGATGTAGCACTCAGCAGTGACTGAGGAGAAACACTTTCATTGAAAGGGGTTGCCAAGCTTCCCAAAATTGCGAGTCTCCAGAAATCTCAGCAACTATTTTTTAACCCAAACTGGATGATACTTTCAGGTAATGATCAGTACACTAAGCTCACTTGGTTCCCCAAATTTCGTTCTTCTATGTTAAAGCGTTCGTTTCCAGTAACACTTTGAATTTTGGCGTTTCACTCTGTTTTCTCCTATATTGATAGATGTATTTGGAACTCTAAACCAAACACGGTTTGTGCTAGCTTCTTGAAACTTGACACAGTAAAGCAGTTTCACGTTCTATCTCTATGTTCTGTTTCCTCTTGATGTAGCACTCAGCAGTGACTGAGGAGAAACACTTTCATTGAAAGGGGTTGCCAAGCTTCCCAAAATTGCGAGTCTCCAGAAATCTCAGCAACTATTTTTTCACCCAAACAGGATGATACTTTCAGGTAATGATCAGTACACTAAGCTCACTTGGTTCCCCAAATTTCGTTCTTTTATGTTGAAGCGTTCGCTTCCAGTAACTGTTTGAATTTTGGCGTTTCACTCTGTTTTCTCCTATACTGACAGATGTATTTGGAACTCTAAATCAAACACGGTTTGTGCTAGCTTCTTGAAACTTGACACAGTAAAGCAGTTTCACGTTCTATCTCTATGTTCTGTTTCCTCTGGATGTAGCCATAAGCAGTGACTGGGGAGAAACACTTTCATTGAAAGGGGTTGCCAAGCTTCCAAAAATTACGAGTCTCCAGAAATCTCAGCATCTATTTTTTCACCCAAACTGGATGATACTTTCAGGTAATTATGAGTATGCTAAGCCCACTGGGTTCCCAGAATTTTGTTCTTCTATGTTGAAGCGTTCGTTTCCAGTAACAGTTTGAAATTTGGCGTTTCACTCTGTTTTCTCCTATATTGATAGATATATTTGGAACTCTAAACCAAACACGGTTTGTGCTAGCTTCTTGAAACTTGACACAGTAAAGCAGTTTCACGTTCTATCTCTATGTTCTGTTTCCTCTTGATGTAGCACTCAGCAGTGACTGAGGAGAAACACTTTCATTGAAAGGGGTTGCAAGCTTCCAAAAATTACGATTCCCCAGAAATCTCAGCAACTATTTTTTCACCCAAACTGGATGATACTTTCAGGTAATGATGCGTACACTAAGCCCACTGGGTTCCCCAAATTTCGTTCTTCTATGTTGAAGCGTTCGTTTCCAGTAACAGTTTGAATTTTGGCGTTTCGCTCTGTTTTCTCCTATATTGATAGATGTATTTGCAACTCTAAACCAAACACGGTTTGTGCTAGCTTCTTGAAACTTGACACAATAAAGCAGTTTCAAGTTCTATCTCTATGTTCTGTTTCCTCTTGATGTAGCCCTAAGCAGTGACTGGGGAGAAACACTTACATTGAAAGGGGTTGCCAAGCTTCCAGAAATTACGAGTCTCCAGAAATCTCAGCAACTATGATTTCACCCAAACTGGATGATACTTTCAGGTAATGATCAGTACACTAAGCCCACTTGGTTCCCCAAATTTCGTTCTTCTATGTTGAAGCGTTCGTTTCCAGTAACAGTTTGAATTTTGGCGTTTTACTCTGTTTTCTCTTATATTGATAGACGTATTTGGAACTCTAAATCAAACACGGTTTTTGCTACCTTCTTCAAACTTGACACAGTAAAGCAGTTTCAAGTTCTAGCTCTATGTTCTGTTTCCTCTTGATGTGGCACTCAGCAGTGACTGAGGAGATACACTTTCATTGAAAGGGGTTGCCAAGCTTCCCAAAATTGCGAGTCTCCAGAAATCTCAGCAACTACTTTTTCACCCAAACTGGATGATACTTTCAGGTAATGATCAGTACACTAAGGTCACTTGGTTCCCCAAATTTCATTCTTTTATGTTGAAGCGTTCGCTTCCAGTAACTGTTTGAATTTTGGCGTTTCACTCTGTTTTCTCCTATACTGACAGATGTATTTGGAACTCTAAATCAAACACGGTTTGTGCTAGCTTCTTGAAACTTGACACAGTAAAGCAGTATCACGTTCTATCTCTATGTTCTGTTTCCTCTGGATGTAGCCCTAAGCAGTGACTGGGGAGAAACACTTTCATTGAAAGGGGTTGCCAAGCTTCCAGAAATTACGAGTCTCCAGAAATCTCAGCAACTATGATTTCACCCAACCTGGATGATACTTTCAGGTAATGATCAGTACACTAAGCTCACTTGGTTCCCCAAATTTCGTTCTTCTATGTTGAAGCGTTCGTTTCCAATAAGTGTTTGAATTTTGGCGTTTCACTCTATTTTCTCCTATATTGATAGATGTATTTGGAACTCTAAATCAAACACGGTTTGTGCTACCTTCTTCAAACTTGACACAGTAAAGCAGTTTCAAGTTCTAGCTCTATGTTCTGTTTCCTCTTGATGTAGCACTCAGCAGTGACTGAGGAGAAACACTTTCATTGAAAGGGGTTGCCAAGCTTCCCAAAATTGCGAGTCTCCAGAAATCTCAGCAACTATTTTTTAACCCAAACTGGATGATACTTTCAGGTAATGATCAGTACACTAAGCTCACTTGGTTCCCCAAATTTCGTTCTTTTATGTTGAAGCGTTCGCTTCCAGTAACTGTTTGAATTTTGGCATTTCACTCTGTTTTCTCCTATATTGATAGATGTATTTGGAACTCTAAACCAAACACGGTTTGTGCTAGCTTCTTGAAACTTGACACAGTAAAGCAGTTTCACGTTCTAGCTCTATGTTCTGTTTCCTCTTGATGTAGCACTCAGCAGTGACTGAGGAGAAACACTTTCATTGAAAGGTGTTGCCAAGCTTCCCAAAATTGCGAGTCTCCAGAAATCTCAGCAACTATTTTTTAACCCAAACTGGATGATACTTTCAGGTAATGATCAGTACACTAAGCTCACTTGGTTCCCCAAATTTCGTTCTTTTATGTTGAAGCGTTCGCTTCCAGTAACTGTTTGAATTTTGGCGTTTCACTCTGTTTTCTCCTATACTGACAGATGTATTTGGAACTCTAAATCAAACAGGGTTTGTGCTAGCTTCTTGAAACTTGACACAGTAAAGCAGTTTCACGTTCTATCTCTATGTTTTGTTTCCTCTTGATGTAGCACTCAGCAGTGACTGAGGAGAAACACTTTCATTGAAAGGGGTTGCCAAGCGTCCCAAAATTGCGAGTCTCTAGAAATCTCAGCAAACAGTTTTTCACCCAAATTGGATGATACTTTCAGGTAATGATCAGTACACTAAGCTCACTTGGTTACCCAAATTTTGTTCTTCTATGTTGAAGCGTTCGTTTCCAGTAACAGTTTGAATTTTGGCGTTTTACTCTGTTTTCTCCTATATTGATAGATGTATTTGGAACTCTAAATCAAACACGGTTTGTGCTAGCTTCTTGAAACTTGACACAATAAAGCAGTTTCACGTTCTCTCTCTGTGTTCTGTTTCCTCTTGATGTAGCACACAGCAGTGACTCAGGAGAAACACTTTCATTGAAAGGGGTTGCAAGCTTCCAAAAATTACGATTCCCCAGAAATCTCAGCAACTATTTTTTCACCCAAACTGGATGATACTTTCAGGTAATGATGAGTACACTAAGCCCACTGGGTTCCCCAAATTTCGTTCTTCTATGTTGATGCGTTCGTTTCCAGTAACAGTTTGAATTTTGGCGTTTCGCTCTGTTTTCTCCTATATTGATAGATGTATTTGCAACTCTAAACCAAACACGGTTTGTGCTAGCTTCTTGAAACTTGACACAATAAAGCAGTTTCAAGTTCTATCTCTATGTTCTGTTTCCTCTTGATGTAGCCCTAAGCAGTGACTGGGGAGAAACACTTACATTGAAAGGGGTTGCCCAGCTTCCAGAAATTACGAGTCTCCAGAAATCTCAGCAACTATGATTTCACCCAAACTGGATGATACTTTCAGGTAATGATCAGTACACTAAGCCCACTTGGTTCCCCAAATTTCGTTCTTCTATGTTGAAGCGTTCGTTTCCAGTAACAGTTTGAATTTTGGCGTTTCACTCTGTTTTCTCCTATATTGATAGACGTATTTGGAACTCTAAATCAAACACGGTTTTTGCTACCTTCTTCAAACTTGACACAGTAAAGCAGTTTCAAGTTCTAGCTCTATGTTCTGTTTCCTCTTGATGTGGCACTCAGCAGTGACTGAGGAGAAACACTTTCATTGAAAGGGGTTGCCAAGCTTCCCAAAATTGCGAGTCTCCAGAAATCTCAGCAACTACTTTTTCACCCAAACTGGATGATACTTTCAGGTAAAGATCAGTACACTAAGCTCACTTGGTTCCCCAAATTTCTTTCTTTTATGTTGAAGCGTTCGCTTCCAGTAACTGTTTGAATTTTGGCGTTTCACTCTGTTTTCTCCTATACTGACAGATGTATTTGGAACTCTAAATCAAACACGGTTTGTGCTAGCTTCTTGAAACTTGACACAGTAAAGCAGTATCACGTTCTATCTCTATGTTCTGTTTCCTCTGGATGTAGCCCTAAGCAGTGACTGGGGAGAAGCACTTTCATTGAAAGGGGTTGCCAAGCTTCCAGAAATTACGAGTCTCCAGAAATCTCAGCAACTATGATTTCACCCAACCTGGATGATACTTTCAGGTAATGATCAGTACACTAAGCTCAGTTGGTTCCCCAAATTTCGTTCTTCTATGTTGAAGCGTTCGTTTCCAGTAAGAGTTTGAATTTTGGCGTTTCACTCTATTTTCTCCTATATTGATAGATGTATTTGGAACTCTAAACCAAACACGGTTTGTGATAGCTTCTTGAAACTTGACACAGTAAAGCAGTTTCACGTTCTATATCTATGTTCTGTTTCCTCTTGATGTAGCACTCAGCAGTGACTGAGGAGAAACACTTTCATTGAAAGGGGTTGCCAAGCTTCCCAAAATTGCGAGTCTCCAGAAATCTCAGCAACTATTTTTTAACCCAAACTGGATGATACTTTCAGGTAATGATCAGTACACTAAGCTCACTTGGTTCCCCAAATTTCGTTCTTCTATGTTAAAGCGTTCGTTTCCAGTAACACTTTGAATTTTGGCGTTTCACTCTGTTTTCTCCTATATTGATAGATGTATTTGGAACTCTAAACCAAACACGGTTTGTGCTAGCTTCTTGAAACTTGACACAGTAAAGCAGTTTCACGTTCTATCTCTATGTTCTGTTTCCTCTTGATGTAGCACTCAGCAGTGACTGAGGAGAAACACTTTCATTGAAAGGGGTTGCCAAGCTTCCCAAAATTGCGAGTCTCCAGAAATCTCAGCAACTATTTTTTCACCCAAACAGGATGATACATTCAGGTAATGATCAGTACACTAAGCTCACTTGGTTCCCCAAATTTCGTTCTTTTATGTTGAAGCGTTCGCTTCCAGTAACTGTTTGAATTTTGGCGTTTCACTCTGTTTTCTCCTATACTGACAGATGTATTTGGAACTCTAAATCAAACACGGTTTGTGCTAGCTTCTTGAAACTTGACACAGTAAAGCAGTTTCACGTTCTATCTCTATGTTCTGTTTCCTCTGGATGTAGCCATAAGCAGTGACTGGGGAGAAACACTTTCATTGAAAGGGGTTGCCAAGCTTCAAAAATTACGAGTCTCCAGAAATCTCAGCATCTATTTTTTCACCCAAACTGGATGATACTTTCAGGTAATTATGAGTACGCTAAGCCCACTGGGTTCCCAAAATTTTGTTCTTCTATGTTGAAGCGTTCGTTTCCAGTAACAGTTTGAAATTTGGCGTTTCACTCTGTTTTCTCCTATATTGATAGATATATTTGGAACTCTAAACCAAACACGGTTTGTGCTAGCTTCTTGAAACTTGACACAGTAAAGCAGTTTCACGTTCTATCTCTATGTTCTGTTTCCTCTTGATGTAGCACTCAGCAGTGACTGAGGAGAAACACTTTCATTGAAAGGGGTTGCAAGCTTCCAAAAATTACGATTCCCCAGAAATCTCAGCAACTATTTTTTCACCCAAACTGGATGATACTTTCAGGTAATGATGCGTACACTAAGCCCACTGGGTTCCCCAAATTTCGTTCTTCTATGTTGAAGCGTTCGTTTCCAGTAACAGTTTGAATTTTGGCGTTTCGCTCTGTTTTCTCCTATATTGATAGATGTATTTGCAACTCTAAACCAAACACGGTTTGTGCTAGCTTCTTGAAACTTGACACAATAAAGCAGTTTCAAGTTCTATCTCTATGTTCTGTTTCCTCTTGATGTAGCCCTAAGCAGTGACTGGGGAGAAACACTTACATTGAAAGGGGTTGCCAAGCTTCCAGAAATTACGAGTCTCCAGAAATCTCAGCAACTATGATTTCACCCAAACTGGATGATACTTTCAGGTAATGATCAGTACACTAAGCCCACTTGGTTCCCCAAATTTCGTTCTTCTATGTTGAAGCGTTCGTTTCCAGTAACAGTTTGAATTTTGGCGTTTTACTCTGTTTTCTCCTATATTGATAGACGTATTTGGAACTCTAAATCAAACACGGTTTTTGCTACCTTCTTCAAACTTGACACAGTAAAGCAGTTTCAAGTTCTAGCTCTATGTTCTGTTTCCTCTTGATGTGGCACTCAGCAGTGACTGAGGAGATACACTTTCATTGAAAGGGGTTGCCAAGCTTCCCAAAATTGCGAGTCTCCAGAAATCTCAGCAACTACTTTTTCACCCAAACTGGATGATACTTTCAGGTAATGATCAGTACACTAAGGTCACTTGGTTCCCCAAATTTCGTTCTTTTATGTTGAAGCGTTCGCTTCCAGTAACTGTTTGAATTTTGGCGTTTCACTCTGTTTTCTCCTATACTGACAGATGTATTTGGAACTCTAAATCAAACACGGTTTGTGCTAGCTTCTTGAAACTTGACACAGTAAAGCAGTATCACGTTCTATCTCTATGTTCTGTTTCCTCTGGATGTAGCCCTAAGCAGTGACTGGGGAGAAACACTTTCATTGAAAGGGGTTGCCAAGCTTCCAGAAATTACGAGTCTCCAGAAATCTCAGCACCTATGATTTCACCCAACCTGGATGATACTTTCAGGTAATGATCAGTACACTAAGCTCACTTGGTTCCCCAAATTTCGTTCTTCTATGTTGAAGCGTTCGTTTCCAATAAGTGTTTGAATTTTGGCGTTTCACTCTATTTTCTCCTATATTGATAGATGTATTTGGAACTCTAAATCAAACACGGTTTGTGCTACCTTCTTCAAACTTGACACAGTAAAGCAGTTTCAAGTTCTAGCTCTATGTTCTGTTTCCTCTTGATGTAGCACTCAGCAGTGACTGAGGAGAAACACTTTCATTGAAAGGGGTTGCCAAGCTTCCCAAAATTGCGAGTCTCCAGAAATCTCAGCAACTATTTTTTAACCCAAACTGGATGATACTTTCAGGTAATGATCAGTACACTAAGCTCACTTGGTTCCCCAAATTTCGTTCTTTTATGTTGAAGCGTTCGCTTCCAGTAACTGTTTGAATTTTGGCATTTCACTCTGTTTTCTCCTATATTGATAGATGTATTTGGAACTCTAAACCAAACACGGTTTGTGCTAGCTTCTTGAAACTTGACACAGTAAAGCAGTTTCACGTTCTAGCTCTATGTTCTGTTTCCTCTTGATGTAGCACTCAGCAGTGACTGAGGAGAAACACTTTCATTGAAAGGTGTTGCCAAGCTTCCCAAAATTGCGAGTCTCCAGAAATCTCAGCAACTATTTTTTAACCCAAACTGGATGATACTTTCAGGTAATGATCAGTACACTAAGCTCACTTGGTTCCCCAAATTTCGTTCTTTTATGTTGAAGCGTTCGCTTCCAGTAACTGTTTGAATTTTGGCGTTTCACTCTGTTTTCTCCTATACTGACAGATGTATTTGGAACTCTAAATCAAACAGGGTTTGTGCTAGCTTCTTGAAACTTGACACAGTAAAGCAGTTTCACGTTCTATCTCTATGTTTTGTTTCCTCTTGATGTAGCACTCAGCAGTGACTGAGGAGAAACACTTTCATTGAAAGGGGTTGCCAAGCGTCCCAAAATTGCGAGTCTCTAGAAATCTCAGCAAACAGTTTTTCACCCAAAGTGGATGATACTTTCAGGTAATGATCAGTACACTAAGCTCACTTGGTTACCCAAATTTTGTTCTTCTATGTTGAAGCGTTCGTTTCCAGTAACAGTTTGAATTTTGGCGTTTTACTCTGTTTTCTCCTATATTGATAGATGTATTTGGAACTCTAAATAAAACACGGTTTGTGCTAGCTTCTGGAAACTTGACACAATAAAGCAGTTTCACGTTCTCTCTCTGTGTTCTGTTTCCTCTTGATGTAGCACACAGCAGTGACTCAGGAGAAACACTTTCATTGAAAGGGGTTGCAAGCTTCCAAAAATTACGATTCCCCAGAAATCTCAGCAACTATTTTTTCACCCAAACTGGATGATACTTTCAGGTAATGATGAGTACACTAAGCCCACTGGGTTCCCCAAATTTCGTTCTTCTATGTTGATGCGTTCGTTTCCAGTAACAGTTTGAATTTTGGCGTTTCGCTCTGTTTTCTCCTATATTGATAGATGTATTTGCAACTCTAAACCAAACACGGTTTGTGCTAGCTTCTTGAAACTTGACACAATAAAGCAGTTTCAAGTTCTATCTCTATGTTCTGTTTCCTCTTGATGTAGCCCTAAGCAGTGACTGGGGAGAAACACTTACATTGAAAGGGGTTGCCAAGCTTCCAGAAATTACGAGTCTCCAGAAATCTCAGCAACTATGATTTCACCCAAACTGGATGATACTTTCAGGTAATGATCAGTACACTAAGCCCACTTGGTTCCCCAAATTTCGTTCTTCTATGTTGAAGCGTTCGTTTCCAGTAACAGTTTGAATTTTGGCGTTTCACTCTGTTTTCTCCTATATTGATAGACGTATTTGGAACTCTAAATCAAACACGGTTTTTGCTACCTTCTTCAAACTTGACACAGTAAAGCAGTTTCAAGTTCTAGCTCTATGTTCTGTTTCCTCTTGATGTGGCACTCAGCAGTGACTGAGGAGAAACACTTTCATTGAAAGGGGTTGCCAAGCTTCCCAAAATTGCGAGTCTCCAGAAATCTCAGCAACTACTTTTTCACCCAAACTGGATGATACTTTCAGGTAATGATCAGTACACTAAGCTCACTTGGTTCCCCAAATTTCTTTCTTTTATGTTGAAGCGTTCGCTTCCAGTAACTGTTTGAATTTTGGCGTTTCACTCTGTTTTCTCCTATACTGACAGATGTATTTGGAACTCTAAATCAAACACGGTTTGTGCTAGCTTCTTGAAACTTGACACAGTAAAGCAGTATCACGTTCTATCTCTATGTTCTGTTTCCTCTGGATGTAGCCCTAAGCAGTGACTGGGGAGAAGCACTTTCATTGAAAGGGGTTGCCAAGCTTCCAGAAATTACGAGTCTCCAGAAATCTCAGCAACTATGATTTCACCCAACCTGGATGATACTTTCAGGTAATGATCAGTACACTAAGCTCAGTTGGTTCCCCAAATTTCGTTCTTCTATGTTGAAGCGTTCGTTTCCAGTAAGAGTTTGAATTTTGGCGTTTCACTCTATTTTCTCCTATATTGATAGATGTATTTGGAACTCTAAATCAAACACGGTTTGTGCTACCTTCTTCAAACTTGACACAGTAAAGCAGTTTCAAGTTCTAGCTCTATGTTCTGTTTCCTCTTGATGTAGCACTCAGCAGTGACTGAGGAGAAACACTTTCATTGAAAGGGGTTGCCAAGCTTCCCAAAATTGCGAGTCTCCAGAAATCTCAGCAACTATTTTTTAACCCAAACTGGATGATACTTTCAGGTAATGATCAGGACACTAAGCTCACTTGGTTCCCCAAATTTCGTTCTTTTATGTTGAAGCGTTCGCTTCCAGTAACTGTTTGAATTTTGGCGTTTCACTCTGTTTTCTCCTATATTGATAGATGTATTTGGAACTCTAAACCAAACACGGTTTGTGCTAGCTTCTTGAAACTTGACACAGTAAAGCAGTTTCACGTTCTAGCTCTATGTTCTGTTTCCTCTTGATGTAGCACTCAGCAGTGACTGAGGAGAAACACTTTCATTGAAAGGTGTTGCCAAGCTTCCCAAAATTGCGAGTCTCCAGAAATCTCAGCAACTATTTTTTAACCCAAACTGGATGATAATTTCAGGTAATGATCAGTACACTAAGCTCACTTGGTTCCCCAAATTTCGTTCTTTTATGTTGAAGCGTTCGCTTCCAGTAACTGTTTGAATTTTGGCGTTTCACTCTGTTTTCTCCTATACTGACAGATGTATTTGGAACTCTAAATCAAACAGGGTTTGTGATAGCTTCTTGAAACTTGACACAGTAAAGCAGTTTCACGTTCTATCTCTATGTTTTGTTTCCTCTTGATGTAGCACTCAGCAGTGACTGAGGAGAAACACTTTCATTGAAAGGGGTTGCCAAGCGTCCCAAAATTGCGAGTCTCTAGAAATCTCAGCAAACAGTTTTTCACCCAAAGTGGATGATACTTTCAGGTAATGATCAGTACACTAAGCTCACTTGGTTACCCAAATTTCGTTCTTCTATGTTGAAGCGTTCATTTCCAGTAACAGTTTGAATTTTGGCGTTTTACTCTGTTTTCTCCTATATTGATAGATGTATTTGGAACTCTAAATCAAACACGGTTTGTGCTAGCTTCTTGAAACTTGACACAATAAAGCAGTTTCAAGTTCTATCTCTATGTTCTGTCTCCTCTTGATGTAGCCCTAAGCAGTGACTGGGGAGAAACACTTTCATTGAAAGGGGTTGCCAAGCTTTCAAAAATTACGAGTCTCCAGAAATCTCAGCAACTATTTTTTCACCCAAACTGGATGATACTTTCAGGTAATGATCACTACACTAAGCTCACTTGGTTCCCCAAATTTCGTTCTTTTATGTTTAAGCGTTCGCTTCCAGTAACTGTTTGAATTTTGGCGTTTCACTCTGTTTTCTCCTATACTGACAGATGTATTTGGAACTCTAAATCAAACACGGTTTGTGCTAGCTTCTTGAAACTTGACACAGTAAAGCAGTTTCACGTTCTATCTCTATGTTCTGTTTCCTCTGGATGTAGCCCTAAGCAGTGACTGGGGAGAAATACTTTCATTGACAGGGGTTGCCAAGCTTCCAGAAATTACGAGTCTCCAGAAATCTCAGCAACTATGATTTCACCCATACTGGATGATACTTTCAGGTAATGATCAGTACACTAAGCCCACTTGGTTCGCCAAATTTCGTTCTTCTATGTTGAAGCGTTCGTTTCCAGTAACAGTTTGAATTTTGGCGTTTCACTCTGTTTTCTCCTATATTGATAGATGTATTTGGAACTCTAAACCAAACACAGTTTGTGCTAGCTTCTTGAAACTTGACACAGTAAAACAGTTTCACGTTCTATCTCTATGTTCTGTTTCCTCTTCGATGTAGCACTCAGCAGTGACTGAGGAGAAACACTTTCATTGAAAGGGGTTGCCAAGCTTCCCAAAATTGCGAGTCTCCAGAAATCTCAGCAACTATTTTTTAACCCAAACTGGATGATACTTTCAGGTAATGATCAGTACACTAAGCCCACTTGGTTCCCCAAATTTCGTTCTTCTATGTTGAATCGTTCGTTTCCAGTAACAGTTTGAATTTTGGCGTTTCACTCTGTTTTCTCCTATATTGATAGATGTATTTGGAACTCTAAATCAAACACGGTTTGTGCTAGCTTTTTGAAACTTGACACAATAAAGCAGTTTCAAGTTCTATCTCTATATTCTGTCTCCTCTTGATGTAGCCCTAAGCAGTGACTGGGGAGAAACACTTTCATTGAAAGGGGTTGCCAAGCTTCCAAAAATTACGAGTCTCCAGAAATCTCAGCATCTATTTTTTCACCCAAACTTGATGATACTTTCAGGTAATGATGAGTACGCTAAGCCCACTGGGTTCCCCAAATTTCGTTCTTCTATGTTGAAGCGTTCGTTTCCAGTAACAGTTTGAAATTTGGCGTTTCACTCTGTTTTCTCCTATATTGATAGATGTATTGGAACTCTAAACCAAACACGGTTTGTGCTAGCTTCTTGAAACTTGACACAGTAAAGCAGTTTCACGTTCTATCTCTATGTTCTGTTTCCTCTTGATGTAGCACTCAGCAGTGACTGAGGAGAAACACTTTCATTGAAAGGGGTTGCCAAGCTCCCCAAAACTGCAAGTCTCCAGAAATCTCAGCAACTATTTTTTCACCCAAACTGGATGATACTTTCAGGTAATGATCAGTACACTAAGCTCACTTGGTTCCCCAAATTTCGTTCTTTTATGTTGAAGCGTTCACTTCCAGTAACTGTTTGAATTTTGGCGTTTCACTCTGTTTTCTCCTATACTGACAGATGTATTTGGAACTCTAAATCAAACACGGTTTGTGCTAGCTTCTTGAAACTTGACACAGTAAAGCAGTTTCAAGTTCTATCTCTATGTTTTCTTTCCTCTTGATGTAGCACTCAGCAGTGACTGAGGAGAAACACTTTTATTGAAAGGGGTTGCCATGCTTCAAGAAATTACGAGTCTCCAGAAATCTCAGCAACTATGATTTCACCCAAACTGGATGATACTTTCAGGTAATGATCAGTACACTAAGCCCACTTGGTTCCCCAAATTTCGTTCTTCTATGTTGATGCGTTCGCTTCCAGTAACTGTTTGAATTTTGGCGTTTCACTCTGTTTTCTCCTATACTGACAGATGTATTTGGAACTCTAAATCAAACACGGTTTGTGCTAGCTTCTTGAAACTTGACACAGTAAAGCAGTTTCACGTTCTATCTCTATGTTCTGTTTCCTCTGGATGTAGCCCTAAGCAGTGACTGGGGAAAAATACTTTCATTGACAGAGGTTGCCAAGCTTCCAGAAATTACGAGTCTCCAGAAATCTCAGCAACTATGATTTCACCCAAACTGGATGATACTTTCAGGTAATGATCAGTACACTAAGCCCACTTGGTTCCCCAAATTTCGTTCTTCTATGTTGAAGCGTTCGTTTCCAGTAACAGTTTGAATTTTGGCGTTTCACTCTGTTTTCTCCTATATTGATAGATGTATTTGGAACTCTAACCCAAACACGGTTTGTGCTAGCTTCTTGAAACTTGACACAGTAAAGCAGTATCACGTTCTATCTCTATGTTCTGTCTCCTCTTGATGTAGCCCTAAGCAGTGACTGGGGAGAAACCCTTTCATTGAAAGGGGTTGCCAAGCTTCCAAAAATTACGAGTCTCCAGAAATCTCAGCATCTATTTTTTCACCCAAACTTGATGATACTTTCAGGTAATGATGAGTACGCTAAGCCCACTGGGTTCCCCAAATTTCGTTCTTCTATGTTGAAGCGTTCGTTTCCAGTAACAGTTTGAATTTTGGCGTTTCACTCTGTTTTCTCCTATACTGACAGATGTATTTGGAACTCTAAATCAAACACGGTTTGTGCTAGCTTCTTGAAACTTGACACAGTAAAGCAGTTTCACGTTCTATCTCTATGTTCTGTTTCCTCTGGATGTAGCCCTAAGCAGTGACTGGGGAGAAATACTTTCATTGACAGGGGTTGCCAAGCTTCCAGAAATTACGAGTCTCCAGAAATCTCAGCAACTATGATTTCACCCAAAGTGGATGATACTTTCAGGTAATGATCAGTACACTAAGCTCACTTGGTTCCCCAAATTTCGTTCTTTTATGTTGAAGCGTTCGCTTCCAGTAACTGTTTGAATTTTGGCGTTTCACTCTGTTTTCTCCTATACTGACAGATGTATTTGGAACTCTAAATCAAACACGGTTTGTGCTAGCTTCTTGAAACATGACACAGTAAAGCAGTTTCATGTTCTATCTCTATGTTCTGTTTCCTCTGGATGTAGCCGTAAGCAGTGACTGGGGAGAAACACTTTCATTGAAAGGGGTTGCCAAGCTTCCAAAAATTACGAGTCTCCAGAAATCTCAGCATCTATTTTTTCACCCAAACTGGATGATACTTTCAGGTAATTATGAGTACGCTAAGCCCACTGGGTTCCCAAAATTTCGTTCTTCTATGTTGAAGCGTTCGTTTCCAGTAACAGTTTGAAATTTGGCGTTTCACTCTGTTTTCTCCTATATTGATAGATGTATTTGGAACTCTAAACCAAACACGGTTTGTGCTAGCTTCTTGAAACTCGACACAGTAAAGCAGTTTCACGTTCTATCTCTATGTTCTGTTTCCTCTTGATGTAGCACTCAGCAGTGACTGAGGAGAAACACTTTCATTGAAAGGGGTTGCCATGCTTCCAGAAATTACGAGTCTCCAGAAATCTCAGCAACTATGATTTCACCCAAACTGGATGATACTTTCAGGTAATGATCAGTACACTAAGCCCACTTGGTTCCCCAAATTTCGTTCTTCTATGTTGATGCGTTCGCTTCCAGTAACTGTTTGAATTTTGGCGTTTCACTCTGTTTTCTCCTATACTGACAGATGTATTTGGAACTCTAAATCAAACACGGTTTGTGCTAGCTTCTTGAAACTTGACACAGTAAAGCAGTTTCGCGTTCTATCTCTATGTTCTGTTTCCTCTGGATGTAGCCCTAAGCAGTGACTGGGGAAAAATACTTTCATTGACAGAGGTTGCCAAGCTTCCAGAAATTACGAGTCTCCAGAAATCTCAGCAACTATGATTTCACCCAAACTGGATGATACTTTCAGGTAATGATCAGTACACTAAGCCCACTTGGTTCCCCAAATTTCGTTCTTCTATGTTGAAGCGTTCGTTTCCAGTAACAGTTTGAATTTTGGCGTTTCACTCTGTTTTCTCCTATATTGATAGATGTATTTGGAACTCTAACCCAAACACGGTTTGTGCTAGCTTCTTGAAACTTGACACAGTAAAGCAGTTTCACGTTCTATCTCTATGTTCTGTTTCCTCTTGATGTAGCACTCAGCAGTGACTGAGGAGAAACACTTTCATTGAAAGGGGTTGCCAAGCTCCCCAAAACTGCGAGTCTCCTGAAATCTCAGCAACTATTTTTTCACCCAAACTGGATGATACTTTCAGGTAATGATCAGTACACTAAGCTCACTTGGTTCCCCAAATTTCGTTCTTTTATGTTGAAGCTTTCACTTCCAGTAACTGTTTGAATTTTGGCGTTTCACTCTGTTTTCTCCTATACTGACAGATGTATTTGGTACTCTAAATCAAACACGGTTTGTGCTAGCTTCTTGAAACTTGACACAGTAAAGCAGTTTCAAGTTCTATCTCTATGTTTTCTTTCCTCTTGATGTAGCACTCAGCAGTGACTGAGGAGAAACACTTTCATTGAAAGGGGTTGCCATGCTTCCAGAAATTACGAGTCTCCAGAAATCTCAGCAACTATGATTTCACCCAAACTGGATGATACTTTCAGGTAATGATCAGTACACTAAGCCCACTTGGTTCCCCAAATTTCGTTCTTCTATGTTGATGCGTTCGCTTCCAGCAACTTTTGAATTTTGGCGTTTCACTCTGTTTTCTCTTATACTGACAGATGTATTTGGAACTCTAAATCAAACACGGTTTGTGCTAGCTTCTTGAAACTTGACACAGTAAAGCAGTTTCACGTTCTATCTCTATGTTCTGTTTCCTATGGATGTAGCCCTAAGCAGTGACTGGGGAAAAATACTTTCATTGACAGAGGTTGCCAAGCTTCCAGAAATTACGAGTCTCCAGAAATCTCAGCAACTATGATTTCACCCAACATGGATGATACTTTCAGGTAATGATGAGTACACTAAGCCCACTTGTTTCCCCAAATTTCGTTCTTCTATGTTGAAGCGTTCGTTTCCAGTAACAGTTTGAATTTTGGCGTTTCGCTCTGTTTTCTCCTATATTGATAGATGTATTTGGAACTCTAAACCAAACACGGTTTGTGCTAGCTTCTTGAAACTTGACACAGTAAAGCAGTTTTACGTTCTATCTCTATGTCCTGTTTCCTCTTGATGTAGCACTCAGCAGTGACTGAGGAGAAACACTTTCATTGAAAGGGGTTGCCAAGCTTCCCAAAATTGCGAGTCTCCAGAAATCTCAGCAACTATTTTTTAACCCAAACTGGATGATACTTTCAGGTAATGATCAGTATACTAAGCTCACTTGGTTCCCCAAATTTCGTTCTTTTATGTTGAAGCGTTCGCTTCCAGTAACTGTTTGAATTTTGGCGTTTCACTCTGTTTTCTCCTATATTGATAGATGTATTTGGAACTCTAAACCAAACACGGTTTGTGCTAGCTCTTTGAAACTTGACACAGTAAAGCAGTTTCACGTTCTATCTCTATGTTCTGTTTCCTCTGGATGTAGCACTCAGCAGTGACTGAGGAGAAACACTTTCATTGAAAGGGGTTGCAAAGCTTCCCAAAATTGCGAGTCTCCAGAAATCTCAGCAACTATTTTTTAACCCAAACTGGATGATACTTTCAGGTAATGATCAGTACACTAAGCTCACTTGGTTCCCCAAATTTCGTTCTTTTATGTTGAAGCGTTCGCTTCCAGTAACTGTTTGAATTTTGGCGTTTCACTCTGTTTTCTCCTATACTGACAGATGTATTTGGAACTCTAAATCAAACACGGTTTGTGCTAGCTTCTTGAAACTTGACACAGTAAAGCAGTTTCACGTTCTATCTCTATGTTCTGTTTCCTCTGGATGTAGCCGTAAGCAGTGACTGGGGAGAAATACTTTCATTGACAGGGGTTGCCAAGCTTCCAGATATTACGAGTCTCCAGAAATCTCAGCAACTATGATTTCAACCAACCTGGATGATACTTTCAGGTAATGATCAGTACACTAAGCCCACTTGTTTCCCCAAATTTCGTTCTTCTATGTTGAAGCGTTCGTTTCCAGTAACAGTTTGAATTTTGGCGTTTCGCTCTGTTTTCTCCTATATTGATAGATGTATTTGGAACTCTAAACCAAACACGGTTTGTGCTAGCTTCTTGAAACTTGACACAGTAAAGCAGTTTTACGTTCTATCTCTATGTTCTGTTTCCTCTTGATGTCGCACTCAGCAGTGACTGAGGAGAAACACTTTCATTGAAAGGGGTTGCCAAGCTTCCCAAAATTGCGAGTCTCCAGAAATCTCAGCAACTATTTTTTCACCCAAAGTGGATGATACTTTCAGGTAATGATCAGTACACTAAGCTCACTTGGTTCCCCAAATTTCGTTCTTTTATGTTGAAGCGTTCGCTTCCAGTAACTGTTTGAATTTTGGCGTTTCACTCTGTTTTCTCCTATACTGACAAATGTATTTGGAACTCTAAATCAAACACGGTTTGTGCTAGCTTCTTGAAACTTGACACAGGAAAGCAGTTTCACGTTCTATCTCTATGTTTTGTTTCCTCTTGATGTAGCTCTCAGCAGTGACTGAGGAGAAACACTTTCATTGAAAGGGGTTGCCTAGCTTCCCCAAATTGCGCGTCTCTAGAAATCTCAGCAAACAGTTTTTCACCCAAAGTGGATGATACTTTCAGGTAATGATCAGTACACTAAGCTCACTTGGTTACCCAAATTTCGTTCTTCTATGTTGAAGCGTTCGTTTCCAGTAACAGTTTGAATTTTGGCGTTTTACTCTGTTTTCTCCTATATTGATAGATGTATTTGGAACTCTAAATCAAACACGGTTTGTGCTAGCTTCTTGAAACTTGACACAATAAAGCAGTTTCAAGTTCTATCTCTATGTTCTGTCTCCTCTTGATGTAGCCCTAAGCAGTGACTGGGGAGAAACACTTTCATTGAAAGGGGTTGCCAAGCTTCCCAAAATTGCGAGTCTCCAGAAATCTCAGCAACTATTTTTTCACCCAAACTGGATGATACTTTCAGGTAATGATCAGTACACTGAGCCCACTTGGATCCCCAAATTTCGTTCTTCTATGTTGAAGCGTTCGTTTCCAGTAACAGTTTGAATTTTGGCCTTTCACTCTGTTTTCTCCTATATTGATAGATGTATTTGGAACTCTAAACCACACCCGGTTTGTGCTAGCTTCTTGAAACTTGACACAGTAAAGCAGTTTCACGTTCTATCTCTATGTTCTGTTTCCTCTTGATGTAGCACACAGCAGTGACTGAGGAGAAACACTTTCATTGAAAGGGGTTGCCAAGCTTCCAAAAATTACGATTCCCCAGAAATCTCAGCAACTATTTTTTCACCCAAACTGGATGATACTTTCAGGTAATGATGAGTTCACTAAGCCCACTGGGTTCCCCAAATTTCGTTCTTCTATGTTGAAGCGTTCGTTTCCAGTAACAGTTTGAATTTTGGCGTTTCGCTCTGTTTTCTCCTATATTGATAGATGTATTTGCAACTCTAAACCAAACACGGTTTGTGCTAGCTTCTTGAAACTTGACACAATAAAGCAGTTTCAAGTTCTATCTCTATGTTCTGTTTCCTCTGGATGTAGCCCTAAGCAGTGACTGGGGAGAAACACTTACATTGAATATGGTTGCCAAGCTTCCAGAAATTATGAGTCTCCAGAAATCTCAGCAACTATGATTTCACCCAAACTGGATGATACTTTCAGGTAATGATCAGTACACTAAGCCCACTTGGTTCCCCAAATTTCGTTCTTCTATGTTGAAGCGTTCGTTTCCAGTAACAGTTTGAATTTTGGCGTTTCACTCTGTTTTCTCCTATATTGATAGACGTATTTGGAACTCTAAATCAAACACGGTTTGTGCTACCTTCTTCAAACTAGACACAGTAAAGCAGTTTCAAGTTCTAGCTCTATGTTCTGTTTCCTCTTGATGTAGCACTCAGCAGTGACTGAGGAGAAACACTTTCATTGAAAAGGGTTGCCAAGCTTCCCAAAATTGCGAGTCTCCAGAAATCTCAGCAACTATTTTTTAACCCAAACTGGATGATACTTTCAGGTAGTGATCAGTACACTAAGCTCACTTGGTTCCCCAAATTTCGTTCTTTTATGTTGAAGCGTTCGCTTCCAGTAACTGTTTGAATTTTGGCGTTTCACTCTGTTTTCTCCTATACTGACAGATATATTTGGAACTCTAAATCAAACACGGTTTGTGCTAGCTTCTTGAAACTTGACACAGTAAAGCAGTATCACGTTCTATCTCTATGTTCTGTTTCCTCTGGATGTAGCCCTAAGCAGTGACTGGGGAGAAACACTTTCATTGAAAGGGGTTGCCAAGCTTCCAGAAATTACGAGTCTCCAGAAATCTCAGCAACTATGATTTCACCCAACCTGGATGATACTTTCAGGTAATGATCAGTACACTAAGCCCACTTGGTTCCCCAAATTTCGTTCTTCTATGTTGAAGCGTTCGTTTCCAGTAACAGTTTGAATTTTGGCGTTTCACTCTGTTTTCTCCTATATTGATAGATGTATTTGGAACTCTAAACCAAACACAGTTTGTGCTAGCTTCTTGAAACTTGACACAGTAAAGCAGTTTCACGTTCTATCTCTATGTTCTGTTTCCTCTGGATGTAGCCCTAAGCAGTGACTGGGGAAAAATACTTTTATTGACAGAGGTTGCCAAGCTTCCAGAAATTACGAGTCTCCAGAAATCTCAGCAACTATGATTTCACCCAAACTGGATGATACTTTCAGGTAATGATCAGTACACTAAGCCCACTTGGTTCCCCAAATTTCGTTCTTCTATTTTGAAGCGTTCGTTTCCAGTAACAGTTTGAATTTTGGCGTTTCACTCTGTTTTCTCCTATATTGATAGATGTATTTGGAACTCTAACCCAAACACGGTTTGTGCTAGCTTCTTGAAACTTGACACAGTAAAGCAGTTTCACGTTCTATCTCTATGTTCTGTCTCCTCTTGATGTAGCCCTAAGCAGTGACTGGGGAGAAACACTTTCATTGAAAGGGGTTGCCAAGCTTCCAAAAATTACGAGTCTCCAGAAATCTCAGCATCTATTTTTTCACCCAAACTTGATGATACTTTCAGGTAATGATGAGTACGCTAAGCCCACTGGGTTCCCCAAATTTCGTTCTTCTATGTTGAAGCGTTCGTTTCCAGTAACAGTTTGAATTTTGGCGTTTCACTCTGTTTTCTCCTATATTGATAGATGTATTTGGAACTCTAAACCAAACACGGTTTGTGCTAGCTTCTTGAAACTTGACACAGTAAAGCAGTTTCACGTTCTATATCTATGTTCTGTTTCCTCTTGATGTAGCCCTCAGCAGTGACTGAGGAGAAACACTTTCATTGAAAGGGGTTGCCAAGCTTCCCAAAATTGCGAGTCTCCAGAAATCTCAGCAACTATTTTTTAACCCAAACTGGATGATACTTTCAGGTAATGATCAGTACACTAAGCCCACTTGGTTCCCCAAATTTCGTTCTTCTATGTTAAAGCGTTCGTTTCCAGTAACAGTTTGAATTTTGGCGTTTCACTCTGTTTTCTCGTATATTGATACATGTATTTGGAACTCTAAACCAAACACGGTTTGTGCTAGCTTCTTGAAACTTGACACAGTAAAGCAGTTTCACGTTCTATCTCTATGTTCTGTTTCCTCTTGATGTAGCACTCAGCAGTGACTGAGGAGAAACACTTTCATTGAAAGGGATTGCCAAGCTTCCCAAAATTGCGAGTCTCCAGAAATCTCAGCAACTATTTTTTCACCCAAGCTGGATGATACTTTCAGGTAATGATCAGTACACTAAGCTCACTTGGTTCCCCAAATTTCGTTCTTTTATGTTGAAGCGTTCGCTTCCAGTAACTGTTTGAATTTTGGCGTTTCACTCTGTTTTCTCCTATACTGACAGATGTATTTGGAACTCTAAATCAAACACGGTTTGTGCTAGCTTCTTGAAACTTGACCCAGTAAAGCAGTTTCACGTTCTATCTCTATGTTCTGTTTCCTCTGGATGTAGCCATAAGCAGTGACTGGGGAGAAATACTTTCATTGACAGGTGTTGCCAAGCTTCCAGAAATTAGGAGTCTCCAGAAATCTCAGCAACTATGATTTCACCCAACCTGGATGATACTTTCAGGTAATGATCAGTACACTAAGCCCACTTGTTTCCCCAAATTTCGTTCTTCTATGTTGAAGCGTTCGTTTCCAGTAACAGTTTGAATTTTGGCGTTTCGCTCTGTTTTCTCCTATACTGACAGATGTATTTGGAACTCTAAATCAAACACGGTTTGTGCTAGCTTCTTGAAACTTGACACAGTAAAGCAGTTTCATGTTCTATCTCTATGTTCTATTTCCTCTGGATGTAGCCCTAAGCAGTGACTGGGGAAAAATACTTTCATTGACAGGGGTTGCCAAGCTTCCAGAAATTACGAGTCTCCAGAAATCTCAGCAACTATGATTTCACCCAACCTGGGTGATACTTTCAGGTAATGATCAGTACACTAAGCCCACTTGGTTCCCCAAATTTCGTTCTTCTATGTTGAAGCGTTCGTTTCCAGTAACAGTTTGAATTTTGGCGTTTCACTCTATTTTCTCCTATATTGATAGATGTATTTGGAACTCTAAATCAAACACGGTTTGTGCTACCTTCTTCAAACTTGACACAGTAAAGCAGTTTCAAGTTCTAGCTCTATGTTCTGTTTCCTCTTGATGTAGCACTCAGCAGTGACTGAGGAGAAACACTTTCATTGAAAGGGGTTGCCAAGCTTCCCAAAATTGCGAGTCTCCAGAAATCTCAGCAACTATTTTTTAACCCAAACTGGATGATACTTTCAGGTAATGATCAGTACACTAAGCCCACTTGGTTCCCCAAATTTCGTTCTTTTATGTTGAAGCGTTCGCTTCCAGTAACTGTTTGAATTTTGGCGTTTCACTCTGTTTTCTCCTATATTGATAGATGTATTTGGAACTCTAAATCAAACACGGTTTGTGCTAGCTTCTTGAAACTTGACACAGTAAAGCAGTTTCACGTTCTATCTCTATGTTCTGTTTCCTCTGGATGTAGCACTCAGCAGTGACTGAGGAGAAACACTTTCATTGAAAGGGGTTGCCAAGCTTCCCAAAATTGCGAGTCTCCAGAAATCTCAGCAACTATTTTTTAACCCAAACTGGATGATACTTTCAGGTAATGATCAGTACACTAAGCTCACTTGGTTCCCCAAATTTCGTTCTTTTATGTTGAAGCATTCGCTTCCAGTAACTGTTTGAATTTTGGCGTTTCACTCTGTTTTCTCCTATACTGACAGATGTATTTGGAACTCTAAATCAAACACGGTTTGTGCTAGCTTCTTGAAACTTGACACAGTAAAGCACTTTCACGTTCTATCTCTATGTTCTGTTTCCTCTGGATGTAGCCCTAAGCAGTGACTGGGGAGAAATACTTTCATTGACAGGGGTTGCCAAGCTTCCAGAAATTACGAGTCTCCAGAAATCTCAGCAACTATGATTTCCCCCAACCTGGATGATACTTTCAGGTAATGATCAGTACACTAAGCCCACTTGGTTCCCCAAATTTCGTTCTTCTATGTTGAAGCGTTTGATTCCAGTAACAGTTTGAATTTTGGCGTTTTACTCTGTTTTCTCCTATATTGATAGATGTATTTGGAACTCTAAATCAAACACGGTTTGTGCTAGCTTCTTGAAACTTGACACAGTAAAGCAGTTTCACGTTCTATCTCTATGTTCTGTTTCCTCTTGATGTAGCACTCAGCAGTGACTGAGGAGAAACACTTTCATTGAAAGGGGTTGCCAAGCTCCCCAAAACTGCGAGTCTCCAGAAATCTCAGCAACTATTTTTTCACCCAAACTGGATGATACTTTCAGGTAATGATCAGTACACTAAGCTCACTTGGTTCCCCAAATTTCGTTCTTTTATGTTGAAGCGTTCGCTTCCAGTAACTGTTTGAATTTTGGCGTTTCACTCTGTTTTCTCCTATACTGACAGATGTATTTGGAACTCTAAATCAAACACGGTTTGTGCTAGCTTCTTGAAACTTGACACAGTAAAGCAGTTTCACGTTCTATCTCTATGTTCTGTTTCCTCTGGATGTAGCCATAAGCAGTGACTGGGGAGAAATACTTTCATTGACAGGTGTTGCCAAGCTTCCAGAAATTACGAGTCTCCAGAAATCTCAGCAACTATGATTTCACCCAACCTGGATGATACTTTCAGGTAATGATCAGTACACTAAGCCCACTTGTTTCCCCAAATTTCGTTCTTCTATGTTGAAGCGTTCGTTTCCAGTAACAGTTTGAATTTTGGCGTTTCGCTCTGTTTTCTCCTATACTGACAGATGTATTTGGAACTCTAAATCAAACACGGTTTGTGCTAGCTTCTTGAAACTTGACACAGTAAAGCAGTTTCATGTTCTATCTCTATGTTCTATTTCCTCTGGATGTAGCCCTAAGCAGTGACTGGGGAAAAATACTTTCATTGACAGGGGTTGCCAAGCTTCCAGAAATTACGAGTCTCCAGAAATCTCAGCAACTATGATTTCACCCAACCTGGGTGATACTTTCAGGTAATGATCAGTACACTAAGCCCACTTGGTTCCCCAAATTTCGTTCTTCTATGTTGAAGCGTTCGTTTCCAGTAACAGTTTGAATTTTGGCGTTTCACTCTATTTTCTCCTATATTGATAGATGTATTTGGAACTCTAAATCAAACACGGTTTGTGCTAGCTTCTTGAAACTTGACACAGTAAAGCAGTTTCACGTTCTATCTCTATGTTCTGTTTCCTCTGGATGTAGCACTCAGCAGTGACTGAGGAGAAACACTTTCATTGAAAGGGGTTGCCAAGCTTCCCAAAATTGCGAGTCTCCAGAAATCTCAGCAACTATTTTTTAACCCAAACTGGATGATACTTTCAGGTAATGATCAGTACACTAAGCTCACTTGGTTCCCCAAATTTCGTTCTTTTATGTTGAAGCGTTCGCTTCCAGTAACTGTTTGAATTTTGGCGTTTCACTCTGTTTTCTCCTATACTGACAGATGTATTTGGAACTCTAAATCAAACACGGTTTGTGCTAGCTTCTTGAAACTTGACACAGTAAAGCACTTTCACGTTCTATCTCTATGTTCTGTTTCCTCTGGATGTAGCCCTAAGCAGTGACTGGGGAGAAATACTTTCATTGACAGGGGTTGCCAAGCTTCCAGAAATTACGAGTCTCCAGAAATCTCAGCAACTATGATTTCCCCCAACCTGGATGATACTTTCAGGTAATGATCAGTACACTAAGCCCACTTGGTTCCCCAAATTTCGTTCTTCTATGTTGAAGCGTTCGATTCCAGTAACAGTTTGAATTTTGGCGTTTTACTCTGTTTTCTCCTATATTGATAGATGTATTTGGAACTCTAAATCAAACACGGTTTGTGCTAGCTTCTTGAAACTTGACACAATAAAGCAGTTTCAAGTTCTATCTCTATGTTCTGTCTCCTCTTGATGTAGCCCTAAGCAGTGACTGGGGAGAAACACTTTCATTGAAAGGGGTTGCCAAGCTTCCAAAAATTACGAGTCTCCAGAAATTTCAGCAGCTATTTTTTCACCCAAACTGGATGATACTTTCAGGTAATGATGAGTACGCTAAGCCCACTGGGTTCCCAAAATTTCGTTCTTCTATGTTGAAGCGTTCGTTTCCAGTAACAGTTTGAATTTTGGCGTTTCACTCTGTTTTCTCCTATATTGATAGATGTATTTGGAACTCTAACACAAACACGGTTTGTGCTAGCTTCTTGAAACTTGACACAGTAAAGCAGTTTCACGTTCTATCTCTATGTTCTGTTTCCTCTTGATGTAGCACTCAGCAGTGACTGAGGAGAAACACTTTCATTGAAAGGGTTTGCCAAGCTCCCCAAAACTGCGAGTCTCCAGAAATCTCAGCAACTATTTTTTCACCCAAACTGGATGATACTTTCAGGTAATGATCAGTACACTAAGCTCACTTGGTTCCCCAAATTTCGTTCTTTTATGTTGAAGCGTTCACTTCCAGTAACTGTTTGAATTTTGGCGTTTCACTCTGTTTTCTCCTATACTGACAGATGTATTTGGAACTCTAAATCAAACACGGTTTGTGCTAGCTTCTTGAAACTTGACACAGTAAAGCAGTTTCAAGTTCTATCTCTATTTTTTCTTTCCTCTTGATGTAGCACTCAGCAGTGACTTAGGAGAAACACTTTCATTGAAAGGGGTTGCCAAGCTTCCAGAAATTACGAGTCTCCAGAAATCTCAGCAACTATGATTTCACCCAAACTGGATGATACTTTCAGGTAATGATCAGTACACTAAGCCCACTTGGTTCCCCAAATTTCGTTCTTCTATGTTGATGCGTTCGCTTCCAGTAACTGTTTGAATTTTGGCGTTTCACTCTGTTTTCTCCTATACTGACAGATGTATTTGGAACTCTAAATCAAACACGGTTTGTGCTAGCTTCTTGAAACTTGACACAGTAAAGCAGTTTCACGTTCTATCACTATGTTCTGTTTCCTCTGGATGTAGCCCTAAGCAGTGACTGGGGAAAAATACTTTCATTGACAGAGGTTGCCAAGCTTCCAGAAATTACGAGTCTCCAGAAATCTCAGCAACTATGATTTCACCCAAACTGGATGATACTTTCAGGTAATGATCAGTACACTAAGCCCACTTGGTTCCCCAAATGTCGTTCTTCTATGTTGAAGCGTTCGTTTTCAGTAACAGTTTGAATTTTGGCGTTTCACTCTGTTTTCTACTATACTGACAGATGTATTTGGAACTCTAAACCAAACACGGTTTGTGCTAGCTTCTTGAAACTTGACACAGTAAAGCAGTTTCACGTTCTATATATATGTTCTGTTTCCTCTTGATGTAGCACTCAGCAGTGACTGAGGAGAAACACTTTCATTGAAAGGGGTTGCCAAGCTTCCCAAAATTGCGAGTCTCCAGAAATCTCAGCAACTATTTTTTAACCCAAACTGGATGATACTTTCAGGTAATGATCAGTACACTAAGCCCACTTGGTTCCCCAAATTTCGTTCTTCTATGTTAAAGCGTTCGTTTCCAGTAACAGTTTGAATTTTGGCGTTTCACTCTGTTTTCTCCAATATTGATACATGTATTTGGAACTCTAAACCAAACACGGTTTGTGCTAGCTTCTTGAAACTTGACACAGTAAAGCAGTTTCACGTTCTATCTCTATGTTCTGTTTCCTCTTGATGTAGCACTCAGCAGTGACTGAGGAGAAACACTTTCATTGAAAGGGGTTGCCAAGCTTCCCAAAATTGTGAGTCTCCAGAAATCTCAGCAACTATTTTTTAACCCAAACTGGATGATACTTTCAGGTAATGATCAGTACACTAAGCTCACTTGGTTCCCCAAATTTCGTTCTTTTATGTTGAAGCGTTCGCTTCCAGTAACTGTTTGAATTTTGGCGTTTCACTCTGTTTTCTCCTATACTGACAGATGTATTTGGAACTCTAAATCAAACACGGTTTGTGCTAGCTTCTTGAAACTTGACACAGTAAAGCAGTTTCACGTTCTATCTCTATGTTCTGTTTCCTCTGGATGTAGCCCTAAGCAGTGACTGGGGAGAAATACTTTCATTGACAGGGGTTGCCAAGCTTCCAGAAATTACGAGTCTCCAGAAATCTCAGCAACTATGATTTCACCCAACCTGGATGATACTTTCAGGTAATGATCAGTACCCTAAGCCCACTTGTTTCCCCAAATTTCGTTCTTCTAAGTTGAAGCGTTCGTTTCCAGTAACAGTTTGAATTTTGGCGTTTCACTCTGTTTTCTCCTATATTGATAGATGTATTTGGAACTCTAAACCAAACACGGTTTGTGCTAGCTTCTTGAAACTTGACACAGTAAAGCAGTTTCACGTTCTATATATATGTTCTGTTTCCTCTTGATGTAGCACTCAGCAGTGACTGAGGAGAAATACTTTCATTGAAAGGGGTTGCCAAGCTTCCCAAAATTGCGAGTCTCCAGAAATCTCAGCAACTATTTTTTCACCCAAAATGGATGATACTTTCAGGTAATGATCAGTACACTAAGCTCACTTGGTTCCCCAAATTTCGTTCTTTTATGTTGAAGCGTTCGCTTCCAGTAACTGTTTGAATTTTGGCATTTCACTCTGTTTTCTCCTATACTGACAGATGTATTTGGAACTCTAAATCAAACACGGTTTGTGCTAGCTTCTTGAAACTTGACACAGTAAAGCAGTTTCACGTTCTATCTCTGTGTTCTATTTCCTCTGGATGTAGCCCTAAGCAGTGACTGGGGAAAAATACTTTCATTGACAGGGGTTGCCAAGCTTCCAGAAATTACGAGTCTCCAGAAATCTCAGCAACTATGATTTCACCCAACCTGGGTGATACTTTCAGGTAATGATCAGTACACTAAGCTCACTTGGTTCCCCAAATTTCGTTCTTTTATGTTGAAGCGTTCGCTTCCAGTAACTGTTTGAATTTTGGCGTTTCACTCTGTTTTCTCCTATACTGACAGATGTATTTGGAACTCTAAATCAAACACGGTTTGTGCTAGCTTCTTGAAACTTGACACAGTAAAGCACTTTCACGTTCTATCTCTATGTTCTGTTTCCTCTGGATGTAGCCCTAAGCAGTGACTGGGGAGAAATACTTTCATTGACAGGGGTTGCCAAGCTTCCAGAAATTACGCGTCTCCAGAAATCTCAGCAACTATGATTTCACCCAACCTGGATGATACTTTCAGGTAATGATCAGTACACTAAGCCCACTTGGTTCCCCAAATTTCGTTCTTCTATGTTGAAGCGTTCGTTTCCAGTAACAGTTTGAATTTTGGCGTTTCGCTCTGTTTTCTCCTATATTGATAGATGTATTTGGAACTCTAAACCAAACACGGTTTGTGCTAGCTTCTTGAAACTTGACACAGTAAAGCAGTTTTACGTTCTATCTCTATGTTCTGTTTCCTCTTGATGTAGCACTCAGCAGTGACTGAGGAGAAACACTTTCATTGAAAGGGGTTGCCAAGCTTCCCAAAATTGCGAGTCTCCAGAAATCTCAGCAACTATTTTTTCACCCAAAGTGGATGATACTTTCAGGTAATGATCAGTACACTAAGCTCACTTGGTTCCCCAAATTTCGTTCTTTTATGTTGAAGCGTTCGCTTCCAGTAACTGTTTGAATTTTGGCGTTTCACTCTGTTTTCTCCTATACTGACAGATGTATTTGGAACTCTAAATCAAACACGGTTTGTGCTAGCTTCTTGAAACTTGACACAGTAAAGCAGTTTCACGTTCTATCTCTATGTTCTATTTCCTCTGGATGTAGCCCTAAGCAGTGACTGGGGAAAAATACTTTCATTGACAGGGGTTGCCAAGCTTCCAGAAATTACGAGTCTCCAGAAATCTCAGCAACTATGATTTCACCCAACCTGGATGATACTTTCAGGTAATGATCAGTACACTAAGCCCACTTGGTTCCCCAAATTTCGTTCTTCTATGTTGAAGCGTTCGTTTCCAGTAAGAGTTTGAATTTTTTCGTTTCACTCTATTTTCTCCTATATTGATAGATGTATTTGGAACTCTAAATCAAACACGGTTTGTGCTACCTTCTTCAAACTTGACACAGTAAAGCAGTTTCAAGTTCTAGCTCTATGTTCTGTTTCCTCTTGATGTAGCCCTCAGCAGTGACTGAGGAGAAACACTTTCATTGAAAGGGGTTGCCAAGCTTCCCAAAATTGCGAGTCTCCAGAAATTTCAGCAACTATTTTTTAACCCAAACTGGATGATACTTTCAGGTAATGATCAGTACACTAAGCTCACTTGGTCCCCCAAATTTCGTTCTTTTATGTTGAAGCGTTCGCTTCCAGTAACTTTTGAATTTTGGCGTTTCACTCTGTTTTCTCCTATATTGATAGATGTATTTGGAACTCTAAACCAAACACGGTTTGTGCTAGCTTCTTGAAACTTGACACAGTAAAGCAGTTTCACGTTCTATCTCGATGTTCTGTTTCCTCTTGATGTAGCACTCAGCAGTGACTGAGGAGAAACACTTTCATTGACAGGGGTTGCCAAGCTTCCAGAAATTACGAGTCTCCAGAAATCTCAGCAACTATGATTTCCCCCAACCTGGATGATACTTTCAGGTAATGATCAGTACACTAAGCCCACTTGGTTCCCCAAATTTCGTTCTTCTATGTTGAAGCGTTCGATTCCAGTAACAGTTTGAATTTTGGCGTTTTACTCTGTTTTCTCCTATATTGATAGATGTATTTGGAACTCTAAATCAAACACGGTTTGTGCTAGCTTCTTGAAACTTGACACAATAAAGCAGTTTCAAGTTCTATCTCTATGTTCTGTCTCCTCTTGATGTAGCCCTAAGCAGTGACTGGGGAGAAACACTTTCATTGAAAGGGGTTGCCAAGCTTCCAAAAATTACGAGTCTCCAGAAATTTCAGCAGCTATTTTTTCACCCAAACTGGATGATACTTTCAGGTAATGATGAGTACGCTAAGCCCACTGGGTTCCCAAAATTTCGTTCTTCTATGTTGAAGCGTTCGCTTCCAGTAACTGTTTGAATTTTGGCGTTTCACTCTGTTTTCTCCTATACTGACAGATGTATTTGGAACTCTAAATCAAACACGGTTTGTGCTAGCTTCTTGAAACTTGACACAGTAAAGCAGTTTCACGTTCTATCTCTATGTTCTTTTTCCTCTGGATGTAGCCCTAAGCAGTGACTGGGGAGAAATACTTTCATTGACAGGGGTTGCCAAGCTTCCAGAAATTACGAGTCTCCAGAAATCTCAGCAACTATGATTTCACCCAACCTGGATGATACTTTCAGGTAATGATCAGTACACTAAGCCCACTTGGTTCGCCAAATTTCGTTCTTCTATGTTGAAGCGTTCGTTTCCAGTAACAGTTTGAATTTTGGCGTTTCGCTCTGTTTTCTCCTATATTGATAGATGTATTTGGAACTCTAAACCAAACACGGTTTGTGCTAGCTTCTTGAAACTTGACACAGTAAAGCAGTTTTACGTTCTATCTCTATGTTCTGTTTCCTCTTGATGTAGCACTCAGCAGTGACTGAGGAGAAACACTTTCATTGAAAGGGGTTGCCAAGCTTCCCAAAATTGCGAGTCTCCAGAAATCTCAGCAACTATTTTTTAACCCAAACTGGATGATACTTTCAGGTAATGATCAGTACACTAAGCCCACTTGGTTCCCCAAATTTCGTTCTTCTATGTTAAAGCGTTCGTTTCCAGTAACAGTTTGAATTTTGGCGTTTCACTCTGTTTTCTCCTATATTGATACATGTATTTGGAAATCTAAACCAAACATGGTTTGTGCTAGCTTCTTGAAACTTGACACAGTAAAGCAGTTTCACGTTCTATCTCTATGTTCTGTTTCCTCTTGATGTAGCACTCAGCAGTGACTGAGGAGAAACACTTTCATTGAAAGGGGTTGCCAAGCTTCCCAAAATTGCGAGTCTCCAGAAATCTCAGCAACTATTTTTTCACCCAAACTGGATGATACTTTCAGGTAATGATCAGTACACTAAGCTCACTTGGTTCCCCAAATTTCGTTCTTTTATGTTGAAGCGTTCGCTTCCAGTAACTGTTTGAATTTTGGCGTTTCACTCTGATTTCTCCTATACTGACAGATGTATTTGGAACTCTAAATCAAACACGGTTTGTGCTAGCTTCTTGAAACTTGACACAGTAAAGCAGTTTCACGTTCTATCTCTATGTTCTGTTTCCTCTGGATGTAGCCCTAAGCAGTGACTGGGGAGAAATACTTTCATTGACAGGGGTTGCCAAGCTTCCAGAAATTACGAGTCTCCAGAAATCTCAGCAACTATGATTTCACCCAACCTGGATGATACTTTCAGGTAATGATCAGTACCCTAAGCCCACTTGTTTCCCCAAATTTCGTTCTTCTAAGTTGAAGCGTTCGTTTCCAGTAACAGTTTGAATTTTGGCGTTTCACTCTGTTTTCTCCTATATTGATAGATGTATTTGGAACTCTAAACCAAACACGGTTTGTGCTAGCTTCTTGAAACTTGACACAGTAAAGCAGTTTTACGTTCTATCTCTATGTTCTGTTTCCTCTTGATGTAGCACTCAGCAGTGACTGAGGAGAAACACTTTCATTGAAAGGGGTTGCCAAGCTTCCCAAAATTGCGAGTCTCCAGAAATCTCAGCAACTATTTTTTCACCCAAACTGGATGATACTTTCAGGTAATGATCAGTACACTAAGCTCACTTGGTTCCCCAAATTTCGTTCTTTTATGTTGAAGCGTTCGCTTCCAGTAACTGTTTGAATTTTGGCATTTCACTCTGTTTTCTCCTATACTGACAGATGTATTTGGAACTCTAAATCAAACACGGTTTGTGCTAGCTTCTTGAAACTTGACACAGTAAAGCAGTTTCACGTTCTATCTCTGTTTTCTATTTCCTCTGGATGTAGCCCTAAGCAGTGACTGGGGAAAAATACTTTCATTGACAGGGGTTGCCAAGCTTCCAGAAATTACGAGTCTCCAGAAATCTCAGCAACTATGATTTCACCCAACCTGGGTGATACTTTCAGGTAATGATCAGTACACTAAGCTCACTTGGTTCCCCAAATTTCTTTCTTTTATGTTGAAGCGTTCGCTTCCAGTAACTGTTTGAATTTTGGCGTTTCACTCTGTTTTCTCCTATATTGATAGATGTATTTGGAACTCTAAACCAAACACGGTTTGGGCTAGCTTCTTGAAACTTGACACACTAAAGCAGTTTCACGTTCTATCTCTATGTTGTGTTTCCTCTTGATGTAGCACTCAGCAGTGACTGAGGAGAAACACTTTCATTGAAAGGGGTTGCCAAGCTTCCCAAAATTGCGAGTCTCCAGAAATCTCAGCAACTATTTTTTCACCCAAACTGGATGATACTTTCAGGTAATGATCAGTACACTAAGCTCACTTGGTTCCCCAAATTTCGTTCTTTTATGTTGAAGCGTTCGCTTCCAGTAACTGTTTGAATTTTGGCGTTTCACTCTGTTTTCTCCTATACTGACAGATGTATTTGGAACTCTAAATCAAACACGGTTTGTGCTAGCTTCTTGAACGTGACACAGTAAAGCAGTTTCACGTTCTATCTCTATGTTCTGTTTCCTCTGGATGTAGCACTCAGCAGTGACTGAGGAGAAACACTTTCATTGAAAGGGGTTGCCAAGCTTCCCAAAATTGCGAGTCTCTAGAAATCTCAGCAACTATTTTTTCACCCAAAGTGGATGATACTTTCAGGTAATGATCAGTACACTAAGCTCACTTGGTTAACCAAATTTCGTTCTTCTATGTTGAAGCGTTCGTTTCCAGTAACAGTTTGAATTTTGGCGTTTTACTCTGTTTTCTCCTATATTGATAGATGTATTTGGAACTCTAAATCAAACACGGTTTGTGCTAGCTTCTTGAAACTTGACACAATAAAGCAGTTTCAAGTTCTATCTCTATGTTCTGTCTCCTCTTGATGTAGCCCTAAGCAGTGACTGGGGAGAAACACTTTCATTGAAAGGGGTTGCCAAGCTTCCAAAAATTACGAGTCTCCAGAAATCTCAGCAACTATTTTTTCACCCAAACTGGATGATACTTTCAGGTAATGATCAGTACACTAAGCTCACTTGGTTCCCCAAATTTCGTTCTTTTATGTTGAAGCGTTCGCTTCCAGTAACTGTTTGAATTTTGGCGTTTCACTCTGTTTTCTCCTATACTGACAGATGTATTTGGAACTCTAAATCAAACACGGTTTGTGCTAGCTTCTTGAAACTTGACACAGTAAAGCACTTTCACGTTCTATCTCTATGTTCTGTTTCCTCTGGATGTAGCCCTAAGCAGTGACTGGGGAGAAATACTTTCATTGACAGGGGTTGCCAAGCTTCCAGAAATTACGCGTCTCCAGAAATCTCAGCAACTATGATTTCACCCAACCTGGATGATACTTTCAGGTAATGATCAGTACACTAAGCCCACTTGGTTCCCCAAATTTCGTTCTTCTATGTTGAAGCGTTCGTTTCCAGTAACAGTTTGAATTTTGGCGTTTCGCTCTGTTTTCTCCTATATTGATAGATGTATTTGGAACTCTAAACCAAACACGGTTTGTGCTAGCTTCTTGAAACTTGACACAGTAAAGCAGTTTTACGTTCTATCTCTATGTTCTGTTTCCTCTTGATGTAGCACTCAGCAGTGACTGAGGAGAAACACTTTCATTGAAAGGGGTTGCCAAGCTTCCCAAAATTGCGAGTCTCCAGAAATCTCAGCAACTATTTTTTCACCCAAAGTGGATGATACTTTCAGGTAATGATCAGTACACTAAGCTCACTTGGTTCCCCAAATTTCGTTCTTTTATGTTGAAGCGTTCGCTTCCAGTAACTGTTTGAATTTTGGCGTTTCACTCTGTTTTCTCCTATACTGACAGATGTATTTGGAACTCTAAATCAAACACGGTTTGTGCTAGCTTCTTGAAACTTGACACAGTAAAGCAGTTTCACGTTCTATCTCTATGTTCTATTTCCTCTGGATGTAGCCCTAAGCAGTGACTGGGGAAAAATACTTTCATTGACAGGGGTTGCCAAGCTTCCAGAAATTACGAGTCTCCAGAAATCTCAGCAACTATGATTTCACCCAACCTGGATGATACTTTCAGGTAATGATCAGTACACTAAGCCCACTTGGTTCCCCAAATTTCGTTCTTCTATGTTGAAGCGTTCGTTTCCAGTAAGAGTTTGAATTTTTTCGTTTCACTCTATTTTCTCCTATATTGATAGATGTATTTGGAACTCTAAATCAAACACGGTTTGTGCTACCTTCTTCAAACTTGACACAGTAAAGCAGTTTCAAGTTCTAGCTCTATGTTCTGTTTCCTCTTGATGTAGCCCTCAGCAGTGACTGAGGAGAAACACTTTCATTGAAAGGGGTTGCCAAGCTTCCCAAAATTGCGAGTCTCCAGAAATTTCAGCAACTATTTTTTAACCCAAACTGGATGATACTTTCAGGTAATGATCAGTACACTAAGCTCACTTGGTCCCCCAAATTTCGTTCTTTTATGTTGAAGCGTTCGCTTCCAGTAACTTTTGAATTTTGGCGTTTCACTCTGTTTTCTCCTATATTGATAGATGTATTTGGAACTCTAAACCAAACACGGTTTGTGCTAGCTTCTTGAAACTTGACACAGTAAAGCAGTTTCACGTTCTATCTCGATGTTCTGTTTCCTCTTGATGTAGCACTCAGCAGTGACTGAGGAGAAACACTTTCATTGAAAGGGGTTGCCAAGCTTCCCAAAATTGCGAGTCTCCAGAAATCTCAGCAACTATTTTTTCACCCAAACTGGATGATACTTTCAGGTAATCATCAGTACACTAAGCTCACTTGGTTCCCCAAATTTCGTTCTTTTATGTTGAAGCGTTCGCTTCCAGTAACTGTTTGAATTTTGGCGTTTCACTCCGTTTTCTCCTATACTGACAGATGTATTTGGAACTCTAAATCAAACACGGTTTGTGCTAGCTTCTTGAAACTTGACACAGTAAAGCAGTTTCACGTTCTATCTCTATGTTCTGTTTCCTCTGGATGTAGCACTCAGCAGTGACTGAGGAGAAACACTTTCATTGAAAGGGGTTGCCAAGCTTCCCAAAATTGCGAGTCTCTAGAAATCTCAGCAACTATTTTTTCACCCAAAGTGGATGATACTTTCAGGTAATGATCAGTACACTAAGCTCACTTGGTTCCCCAAATTTCGTTCTTTTATGTTGAAGCGTTCGCTTCCAGTAACTGTTTGAATTTTGGCGTTTCACTCTGTTTCCTCCTATACTGACAGATGTATTTGGAACTCTAAATCAAACACGGTTTGTGCTAGCTTCTTGAAACTTGACACAGTAAAGCAGTTTCACGTTCTATCTCTATGTTTTGTTTCCTCTTGATGTAGCACTCAGCAGTGACTGAGGAGAAACACTTTCATTGAAAGGGGTTGCCAAGCGTCCCAAAATTGCGAGTCTCTAGAAATCTCAGCAAAGAGTTTTTCACCCAAAGTGGATGATACTTTCAGGTAATGATCAGTACACTAAGCTCACTTGGTTACCCAAATTTCGTTCTTCTATGTTGAAGCGTTCGTTTCCAGTAACAGTTTGAATTTTGGCGTTTTACTCTGTTTTCTCCTATATTGATAGATGTATTTGGAACTCTAAATCAAACACGGTTTGTGCTAGCTTCTTGAAACTTGACACAATAAAGCAGTTTCAAGTTCTATCTCTATGTTCTGTCTCCTCTTGATGTACCCCTAAGCAGTGACTGGGGAGAAACACTTTCATTGAAAGGGGTTGCCAAGCTTCCAAAAATTGCGAGTCTCCAGAAATCTCAGCAACTATTTTTTCACCCAAACTGGATGATACTTTCAGGTAATGATCAGTACACTAACCTCACTTGGTTCCCCAAATTTCGTTCTTTTATGTTGAAGCGTTCGCTTCCAGTAACTGTTTGAATTTTGGCGTTTCACTCTGTTTTCTCCTATACTGACAGATGTATTTGGAACTCTAAATCAAACACGGTTTGTGCTAGCTTCTTGAAACTTGACACAGTAAAGCAGTTTCACGTTCTATCTCTATGTTCTGTTTCCTCTGGATGTAGCCCTAAGCAGTGACTGGGGAGAAATACTTTCATTGACAGGGGTTGCCAAGCTTCCAGAAATTACGAGTCTCCAGAAATCTCAGCAACTATGATTTCACCCAAACTGGATGATACTTTCAGGTAATGATCAGTACACTAAGCCCACTTGGTTCCCCAAATTTCGTTCTTCTATGTTGAAGCGTTCGTTTCCAGTAACAGTTTGAATTTTGGCGTTTCACTCTGTTTTCTCCTATATTGATAGATGTATTTGGAACTCTAAACCAAACACGGTTTGTGCTAGCTTCTTGAAACTTGAAACAGTAAAGCAGTTTCACGTTCTAGCTCTATGTTTTGTTTCCTCTTGATGTAGCACTCAGCAGTGACTGAGGAGAAACACTTTCATTGAAAGGGGTTGCCAAGATTCCCAAAACTGCGAGTCTCCAGAAATCTCAGCAACTATTTTTTAACCCAAAATGGATGATACTTTCAGGTAATGATCAGTACACTAAGCTCACTTCGTTCCCCAAATTTCATTCTTCTATGTTGAAGCGTTCGTTTCAAGTAACAGTTTGAATTTTGGCGTTTCACTCTGTTTTCTCCTATACTGACAGATGTATTTGGAACTCTAAATCAAACACGGTTTGTGCTAGCTTCTTGAACGTGACACAGTAAAGCAGTTTCACGTTCTATCTCTATGTTCTGTTTCCTCTGGATGTAGCACTCAGCAGTGACTGAGGAGAAACACTTTCATTGAAAGGGGTTGCCAAGCTTCCCAAAATTGCGAGTCTCTAGAAATCTCAGCAACTATTTTTTCACCCAAAGTGGATGATACTTTCAGGTAATGATCAGTACACTAAGCTCACTTGGTTAACCAAATTTCGTTCTTCTATGTTGAAGCGTTCGTTTCCAGTAACAGTTTGAATTTTGGCGTTTTACTCTGTTTTCTCCTATATTGATAGATGTATTTGGAACTCTAAATCAAACACGGTTTGTGCTAGCTTCTTGAAACTTGACACAATAAAGCAGTTTCAAGTTCTATCTCTATGTTCTGTCTCCTCTTGATGTAGCCCTAAGCAGTGACTGGGGAGAAACACTTTCATTGAAAGGGGTTGCCAAGCTTCCAAAAATTACGAGTCTCCAGAAATCTCAGCAACTATTTTTTCACCCAAACTGGATGATACTTTCAGGTAATGATCAGTACACTAAGCTCACTTGGTTCCCCAAATTTCGTTCTTTTATGTTGAAGCGTTCGCTTCCAGTAACTGTTTGAATTTTGGCGTTTCACTCTGTTTTCTCCTATACTGACAGATGTATTTGGAACTCTAAATCAAACACGGTTTGTGCTAGCTTCTTGAAACTTGACACAGTAAAGCACTTTCACGTTCTACCTCTATGTTCTGTTTCCTCTGGATGTAGCCCTAAGCAGTGACTGGGGAGAAATACTTTCATTGACAGGGGTTGCCAAGCTTCCAGAAATTACGCGTCTCCAGAAATCTCAGCAACTATGATTTCACCCAACCTGGATGATACTTTCAGGTAATGATCAGTACACTAAGCCCACTTGGTTCCCCAAATTTCGTTCTTCTATGTTGAAGCGTTCGTTTCCAGTAACAGTTTGAATTTTGGCGTTTCGCTCTGTTTTCTCCTATATTGATAGATGTATTTGGAACTCTAAACCAAACACGGTTTGTGCTAGCTTCTTGAAACTTGACACAGTAAAGCAGTTTTACGTTCTATCTCTATGTTCTGTTTCCTCTTGATGTAGCACTCAGCAGTGACTGAGGAGAAACACTTTCATTGAAAGGGGTTGCCAAGCTTCCCAAAATTGCGAGTCTCCAGAAATCTCAGCAACTATTTTTTCACCCAAAGTGGATGATACTTTCAGGTAATGATCAGTACACTAAGCTCACTTGGTTCCCCAAATTTCGTTCTTTTATGTTGAAGCGTTCGCTTCCAGTAACTGTTTGAATTTTGGTGTTTCACTCTGTTTTCTCCTATACTGACAGATGTATTTGGAACTCTAAATCAAACACGGTTTGTGCTAGCTTCTTGAAACTTGACACAGTAAAGCAGTTTCACGTTCTATCTCTATGTTCTATTTCCTCTGGATGTAGCCCTAAGCAGTGACTGGGGAAAAATACTTTCATTGACAGGGGTTGCCAAGCTTCCAGAAATTACGAGTCTCCAGAAATCTCAGCAACTATGATTTCACCCAACCTGGATGATACTTTCAGGTAATGATCAGTACACTAAGCCCACTTGGTTCCCCAAATTTCGTTCTTCTATGTTGAAGCGTTCGTTTCCAGTAAGAGTTTGAATTTTTTCGTTTCACTCTATTTTCTCCTATATTGATAGATGTATTTGGAACTCTAAATCAAACACGGTTTGTGCTACCTTCTTCAAACTTGACACAGTAAAGCAGTTTCAAGTTCTAGCTCTATGTTCTGTTTCCTCTTGATGTAGCCCTCAGCAGTGACTGAGGAGAAACACTTTCATTGAAAGGGGTTGCCAAGCTTCCCAAAATTGCGAGTCTCCAGAAATTTCAGCAACTATTTTTTAACCCAAACTGGATGATACTTTCAGGTAATGATCAGTACACTAAGCTCACTTGGTCCCCCAAATTTCGTTCTTTTATGTTGAAGCGTTCGCTTCCAGTAACTTTTGAATTTTGGCGTTTCACTCTGTTTTCTCCTATATTGATAGATGTATTTGGAACTCTAAACCAAACACGGTTTGTGCTAGCTTCTTGAAACTTGACACAGTAAAGCAGTTTCACGTTCTATCTCGATGTTCTGTTTCCTCTTGATGTAGCACTCAGCAGTGACTGAGGAGAAACACTTTCATTGAAAGGGGTTGCCAAGCTTCCCAAAATTGCGAGTCTCCAGAAATCTCAGCAACTATTTTTTCACCCAAACTGGATGATACTTTCAGGTAATCATCAGTACACTAAGCTCACTTGGTTCCCCAAATTTCGTTCTTTTATGTTGAAGCGTTCGCTTCCAGTAACTGTTTGAATTTTGGCGTTTCACTCCGTTTTCTCCTATACTGACAGATGTATTTGGAACTCTAAATCAAACACGGTTTGTGCTAGCTTCTTGAAACTTGACACAGTAAAGCAGTTTCACGTTCTATCTCTATGTTCTGTTTCCTCTGGATGTAGCACTCAGCAGTGACTGAGGAGAAACACTTTCATTGAAAGGGGTTGCCAAGCTTCCCAAAATTGCGAGTCTCTAGAAATCTCAGCAACTATTTTTTCACCCAAAGTGGATGATACTTTCAGGTAATGATCAGTACACTAAGCTCACTTGGTTCCCCAAATTTCGTTCTTTTATGTTGAAGCGTTCGCTTCCAGTAACTGTTTGAATTTTGGCGTTTCACTCTGTTTCCTCCTATACTGACAGATGTATTTGGAACTCTAAATCAAACACGGTTTGTGCTAGCTTCTTGAAACTTGACACAGTAAAGCAGTTTCACGTTCTATCTCTATGTTTTGTTTCCTCTTGATGTAGCACTCAGCAGTGACTGAGGAGAAACACTTTCATTGAAAGGGGTTGCCAAGCGTCCCAAAATTGCGAGTCTCTAGAAATCTCAGCAAAGAGTTTTTCACCCAAAGTGGATGATACTTTCAGGTAATGATCAGTACACTAAGCTCACTTGGTTACCCAAATTTCGTTCTTCTATGTTGAAGCGTTCGTTTCCAGTAACAGTTTGAATTTTGGCGTTTTACTCTGTTTTCTCCTATATTGATAGATGTATTTGGAACTCTAAATCAAACACGGTTTGTGCTAGCTTCTTGAAACTTGACACAATAAAGCAGTTTCAAGTTCTATCTCTATGTTCTGTCTCCTCTTGATGTACCCCTAAGCAGTGACTGGGGAGAAACACTTTCATTGAAAGGGGTTGCCAAGCTTCCAAAAATTGCGAGTCTCCAGAAATCTCAGCAACTATTTTTTCACCCAAACTGGATGATACTTTCAGGTAATGATCAGTACACTAACCTCACTTGGTTCCCCAAATTTCGTTCTTTTATGTTGAAGCGTTCGCTTCCAGTAACTGTTTGAATTTTGGCGTTTCACTCTGTTTTCTCCTATACTGACAGATGTATTTGGAACTCTAAATCAAACACGGTTTGTGCTAGCTTCTTGAAACTTGACACAGTAAAGCAGTTTCACGTTCTATCTCTATGTTCTGTTTCCTCTGGATGTAGCCCTAAGCAGTGACTGGGGAGAAATACTTTCATTGACAGGGGTTGCCAAGCTTCCAGAAATTACGAGTCTCCAGAAATCTCAGCAACTATGATTTCACCCAAACTGGATGATACTTTCAGGTAATGATCAGTACACTAAGCCCACTTGGTTCCCCAAATTTCGTTCTTCTATGTTGAAGCGTTCGTTTCCAGTAACAGTTTGAATTTTGGCGTTTCACTCTGTTTTCTCCTATATTGATAGATGTATTTGGAACTCTAAACCAAACACGGTTTGTGCTAGCTTCTTGAAACTTGAAACAGTAAAGCAGTTTCACGTTCTAGCTCTATGTTTTGTTTCCTCTTGATGTAGCACTCAGCAGTGACTGAGGAGAAACACTTTCATTGAAAGGGGTTGCCAAGATTCCCAAAACTGCGAGTCTCCAGAAATCTCAGCAACTATTTTTTAACCCAAAATGGATGATACTTTCAGGTAATGATCAGTACACTAAGCTCACTTCGTTCCCCAAATTTCATTCTTCTATGTTGAAGCGTTCGTTTCAAGTAACAGTTTGAATTTTGGCGTTTCACTCTGTTTTCTCCTATATTGATAGATATATTTGGAACTCTAAATCAAACACGGTTTGTGCTAGCTTCTTGAAACTTGACACAATAAAGCAGTTTCAAGTTCTATCTCTATGTTCTGTCTCCTCTTGATGTAGCCCTATGCAGTGACTGGGGAGAAACACTTTCATTGAAAGGGGTTGCCAAGCTTCCAAAAATTACGAGTCTCCAGAAATCTCAGCAACTATGATTTCACCCAAACTGGATGATACTTTCAGGTAATGATCAGTACACTAAGCTCACTTGGTTCCCCAAATTTCGTTCTTCTATGTTGAAGCGTTCGTTTCCAGTAACAGTTTGAATTTTGGCGTTTCACTCTGTTTTCTCCTATATTGATAGATGTATTTGGAACTCTAAACCAAACACGGTTTGTGCTAGCTTCATGAAACTTAAAACAGTAAAGCAGTTTCACGTTCTAGCTCTATGTTTTCTTTCCTCTTGATGTAGCACTCAGCAGTGACTGAGGAGAAACACTTTCATTGAAAGGGGTTGCCAAGCTTCCCAAAATTGCGAGTCTCTAGAAATCCCAGCAAACATTTTTGTACCCAACGTGGATGATACTTTCAGGTAATGATCAGTACACTAAGCTCACTGCGTTCCCCAAATTTCGTTCTTCTATGTTGAAGCGTTCGTTTCCAGTAACAGTTTGAATTTTGGCGTTTCACTCTGTTTTCTCCTATATTGATAGATGTATTTGGAACTCTAAATCAAACACGGTTTGTGCTAGCTTCTTGAAACTTGACACAGTAAAGCAGTATCACGTTCTATCTCTATGTTCTGTTTCCTCTGGATGTAGCCCTAAGCAGTGACTGGGGAGAAGTACTTTCATTGACAGGGGTTGCCAAGCTTCCAGAAATTACGAGTCTCCAGAAATCTCAGCGACTATGATTTCACCCAACCTGGATGATACTTTCAGGTAATGATCAGTACACTAAGCCCACTTGGTTCGCCAAATTTCGTTCTTCTATGTTGAAGCGTTCGTTTCCAGTAACAGTTTGAATTTTGGCGTTTCACTCTGTTTTCTCCTATACTGACAGATGTATTTGGAACTCTAAATCAAACACGGTTTGTGCTAGCTTCTTGAAACTTGACACACTAAAGCAGTTTCACGTTCTATCTCTATGTTCTGTTTCCTCTTGATGTAGCCCTAAGCAGTGACTGGGGAGAAATACTTTCATTGAAAGGGGTTGCCAAGCTTCCAGAAATTACGAGTCTCCAGAAATCTCAGCAACTATGATTTCACCCATACTGGATGATACTTTCAGGTAATGATCAGTACACTAAGCCCACTTGGTTCGCCAAATTTCGTTCTTCTATGTTGAAGCGTTCGTTTCCAGTAACAGTTTGAATTTTGGCGTTTCACTCTGTTTTCTCCTATATTGATAGATGTATTTGGAACTCTAAACCAAACACGGTTTGTGCTAGCTTCTTGAAACTTGACACAGTAAAGCAGTTTCACGTTCTATCTCTATGTTCTGTTTCCTCTTCGATGTAGCACTCAGCAGTGACTGAGGAGAAACACTTTCATTGAAAGGGGTTGCCAAGCTTCCCAAAATTGCGAGTCTCCAGAAATCTCAGCAACTATTTTTTAACCCAAACTGGATGATACTTTCAGGTAATGATCAGTACACTAAGCCCACTTGGTTCCCCAAATTTCGTTCTTCTATGTTGAAGCGTTCGTTTCCAGTAACAGTTTGAATTTTGGCGTTTCACTCTGTTTTCTCCTATATTGATAGATGTATTTGGAATTCTAAACCAAACACGGTTTGTGCTAGCTTCTTGAAACTTGACACAGTAAAGCAGTTTCACGTTCTATCTCTATGTTCTGTTTCCTCTTGATGTAGCACTCAGCAGTGACTGAGGAGAAACACTTTCATTGAAAGGGGTTGCCAAGCTTCCCAAAATTGCGAGTCTCCAGAAATCTCAGCAACTATTTTTTAACCCAAACTGGATGATACTTTCAGGTAATGATCAGTACACTAAGCTCACTTGGTTCCCCAAATTTCGTTCTTTTATGTTGAAGCGTTCGCTTCCAGTAACTGTTTGAATTTTCGCGTTTCACTCTGTTTTCTCCTATATTGATAGATGTATTTGGAACTCTAAACCAAACACGGTTTGTGCTAGCTTCTTGAAACTTGACACAGTAAAGCAGTTTCACGTTCTATCTCTATGTTCTGTTTCCTCTTGATGTAGCACTCAGCAGTGACTGAGGAGAAACACTTTCATTGAAAGGGGTTGCCAAGCTTCCCAAAATTGCGAGTCTCCAGAAATCTCAGCAACTATTTTTTAACCCAAACTGGATGATACTTTCAGGTAATGATCAGTACACTAAGCTCACTTGGTTCCCCAAATTTCGTTCTTTTATGTTGAAGCGTTCACTTCCAGTAACTGTTTGAATTTTGGCGTTTCACTCTGTTTTCTCCTATACTGACAGATGTATTTGGAACTCTAAATCAAACACGGTTTGTGCTAGCTTCTTGAAACTTGACACAGTAAAGCACTTTCACGTTCTATCTCTATGTTCTGTTTCCTCTGGATGTAGCCCTAAGCAGTGACTGGGGAGAAATACTTTCATTGACAGGGGTTGCCAAGCTTCCAGAAATTACGAGTCTCCAGAAATCTCAGCAACTATGATTTCACCCAAACTGGATGATACTTTCAGGTAATGATCAGTACACTAAGCCCACTTGGTTCCCCAAATTTCGTTCTTCTATGTTGAAGCGCTCGTTTCCAGTAACAGTTTGAATTTTGGCGTTTCACTCTGTTTTCTCCTATATTGATAGAAGTATTTGGAACTCTAAACCAAACACGGTTTGTGCTAGCTTCATGAAACTTAAAACAGTAAAGCAGTTTCACGTTCTAGCTCTATGTTTTCTTTCCTCTTGATGTAGCACTCAGCAGTGACTGAGGAGAAACACTTTCATTGAAAGGGGTTGCCAAGCTTCCCAAAATTGCGAGTCTCTAGAAATCTCAGCAAACATTTTTGTACCCAACGTGGATGATACTTTCAGGTAATGATCAGTACACTAAGCTCACTGCGTTCCCCAAATTTCGTTCTTCTATGTTGAAGCGTTCGTTTCCAGTAACAGTTTGAATTTTGGCGTTTCACTCTGTTTTCTCCTATATTGATAGATGTATTTGGAACTCTAAATCAAACACGGTTTGTGCTAGCTTCTTGAAACTTGACACAGTAAAGCAGTATCACGTTCTATCTCTATGTTCTGTTTCCTCTGGATGTAGCCCTAAGCAGTGACTGGGGAGAAGTACTTTCATTGACAGGGGTTGCCAAGCTTCCAGAAATTACGAGTCTCCAGAAATCTCAGCGACTATGATTTCACCCAACCTGGATGATACTTTCAGGTAATGATCAGTACACTAAGCCCACTTGGTTCGCCAAATTTCGTTCTTCTATGTTGAAGCGTTCGTTTCCAGTAACAGTTTGAATTTTGGCGTTTCACTCTGTTTTCTCCTATACTGACAGATGTATTTGGAACTCTAAATCAAACACGGTTTCTGCTAGCTTCTTTTAACTTGACACACTAAAGCAGTTTCACGTTCTATCTCTATGTTCTGTTTCCTCTTGATGTAGCCCTAAGCAGTGACTGGGGAGAAATACTTTCATTGAAAGGGGTTGCCAAGCTTCCAGAAATTACGAGTCTCCAGAAATCTCAGCAACTATGATTTCACCCATACTGGATGATACTTTCAGGTAATGATCAGTACACTAAGCCCACTTGGTTCGCCAAATTTCGTTCTTCTATGTTGAAGCGTTCGTTTCCAGTAACAGTTTGAATTTTGGCGTTTCACTCTGTTTTCTCCTATATTGATAGATGTATTTGGAACTCTAAACCAAACACGGTTTGTGCTAGCTTCTTGAAACTTGACACAGTAAAGCAGTTTCACGTTCTATCTCTATGTTCTGTTTCCTCTTCGATGTAGCACTCAGCAGTGACTGAGGAGAAACACTTTCATTGAAAGGGGTTGCCAAGCTTCCCAAAATTGCGAGTCTCCAGAAATCTCAGCAACTATTTTTTAACCCAAACTGGATGATACTTTCAGGTAATGATCAGTACACTAAGCCCACTTGGTTCCCCAAATTTCGTTCTTCTATGTTGAAGCGTTCGTTTCCAGTAACAGTTTGAATTTTGGCGTTTCACTCTGTTTTCTCCTATATTGATAGTTGTATTTGGAATTCTAAACCAAACACGGTTTGTGCTAGCTTCTTGAAACTTGACACAGTAAAGCAGTTTCACGTTCTATCTCTATGTTCTGTTTCCTCTTGATGTAGCACTCAGCAGTGACTGAGGAGAAACACTTTCATTGAAAGGGGTTGCCAAGCTTCCCAAAATTGCGAGTCTCCAGAAATCTCAGCAACTATTTTTTAACCCAAACTGGATGATACTTTCAGGTAATGATCAGTACACTAAGCTCACTTGGTTCCCCAAATTTCGTTCTTTTATGTTGAAGCGTTCGCTTCCAGTAACTGTTTGAATTTTCGCGTTTCACTCTGTTTTCTCCTATATTGATAGATGTATTTGGAACTCTAAACCAAACACGGTTTGTGCTAGCTTCTTGAAACTTGACACAGTAAAGCAGTTTCACGTTCTATCTCTATGTTCTGTTTCCTCTTGATGTAGCACTCAGCAGTGACTGAGGAGAAACACTTTCATTGAAAGGGGTTGCCAAGCTTCCCAAAATTGTGAGTCTCCAGAAATCTCAGCAACTATTTTTTCACCCAAACTGGATGATACTTACAGGTAATGATCAGTACACTAAGCTCACTTGGTTCCCCAAATTTCGTTCTTTTATGTTGAAGCGTTCGCTTCCAGTAACTGTTTGAATTTTGGCGTTTCACTCTGTTTTCTCCTATACTGACAGATGTATTTGGAACTCTAAATCAAACACGGTTTGTGCTAGCTTCTTGAAACTTGACACAGTAAAGCACTTTCACGTTCTATCTCTATGTTCTGTTTCCTCTGGATGTAGCCCTAAGCAGTGACTGGGGAGAAATACTTTCATTGACAGGGGTTGCCAAGCTTCCAGAAATTACGAGTCTCCAGAAATCTCAGCAACTATGATTTCACCCAACCTGGATGATACTTTCAGGTAATGATCAGTAAACTAAGCCCACTTGGTTCCCCAAATTTCGTTCTTCTATGTTGAAGCGTTCGATTCCAGTAACAGTTTGAATTTTGGCGTTTTACTCTGTTTTCTCCTATATTGATAGATGTATTTGGAACTCTAAATCAAACACGGTTTGTGCTAGCTTCTTGAAACTTGACACAATAAAGCAGTTTCAAGTTCTATCTCTATGTTCTGTCTCCTCTTGATGTAGCCCTAAGCAGTGACTGGGGAGAAACACTTTCATTGAAAGGGGTTGCCAAGCTTCCAAAAATTACGAGTCTCCAGAAATCTCAGCATCTATTTTTTCACCCAAACTGGATGATACTTTCAGGTAATGATGAGTACGCTAAGCCCACTGGGTTCCCCAAATTTCGTTCTTCTATGTTGAAGCGTTCGTTTCCAGTAACAGTTTGAATTTTGGCGTTTCACTCTGTTTTCTCCTATATTGATAGATGTATTTGGAACTCTAACCCAAACACGGTTTGTGCTAGCTTCTTGAAACTTGACACAGTAAAGCAGTTTCACGTTCTATCTCTATGTTTTCTTTCCTCTTGATGTAGCACTCAGCAGTGACTTAGGAGAAACACTTTCATTGAAAGGGGTTGCCAAGCTTCCAGAAATTACGAGTCTCCAGAAATCTCAGCAACTATGATTTCACCCAAACTGGATGATACTTTCAGGTAATGATCAGTACACTAAGCCCACTTGGTTCCCCAAATTTCGTTCTTCTATGTTGATGCGTTCGCTTCCAGTAACTGTTTGAATTTTGGCGTTTCACTCTGTTTTCTCCTATACTGACAGATGTATTTGGAACTCTAAATCAAACACGGTTTGTGCTAGCTTCTTGAAACTTGACACAGTAAAGCAGTTTCACGTTCTATCACTATGTTCTGTTTCCTCTGGATGTAGCCCTAAGCAGTGACTGGGGAAAAATACTTTCATTGACAGAGGTTGCCAAGCTTCCAGAAATTACGAGTCTCCAGAAATCTCAGCAACTATGATTTCACCCAAACTGGATGATACTTTCAGGTAATGATCAGTACACTAAGCCCACTTGGTTCCCCAAATTTCGTTCTTCTATGTTGAAGCGTTCGTTTTCAGTAACAGTTTGAATTTTGGCGTTTCACTCTGTTTTCTCCTATATTGATAGATGTATATGGAACTCTAACCCAAACACGGTTTGTGCTAGCTTCTTGAAACTTGACACAGTAAAGCAGTTTCACGTTCTATCTCTATGTTCTGTCTCCTCTTGATGTAGCCCTAAGCAGTGACTGGGGAGAAACACTTTCATTGAAAGGGGTTGCCAAGCTTCCAAAAATTACGAGTCTCCAGAAATCTCAGCATCTATTTTTTCACCCAAACTTGATGATACTTTCAGGTAATGATGAGTACGCTAAGCCCACTGGGTTCCCCAAATTTCGTTTTTCTATGTTGAAGCGTTCGTTTCCAGTAACAGTTTGAATTTTGGCGTTTCACTCTGTTTTCTCCTATATTGATAGATGTATTTGGAACTCTAAACCAAACACGGTTTGTGCTAGCTTCTTGAAACTTGACACAGTAAAGCAGTTTAACGTTCTATATATATGTTCTGTTTCCTCTTGATGTAGCACTCAGCAGTGACTGAGGAGAAACACTTTCATTGAAAGGGGTTGCCAAGCTTCCCAAAATTGCGAGTCTCCAGAAATCTCAGCAACTATTTTTTAACCCAAACTGGATGATACTTTCAGGTAATGATCAGTACACTAAGCCCACTTGGTTCCCCAAATTTCGTTCTTCTATGTTAAAGCGTTCGTTTCCAGTAACAGTTTGAATTTTGGCGTTTCACTCTGTTTTCTCCTATATTGATACATGTATTTGGAACTCTAAACCAAACACGGTTTGTGCTAGCTTCTTGAAACTTGACACAGTAAAGGAGTTTCACGTTCTATCTCTATGTTGTGTTTCCTCTTGATGTAGCACTCAGCAGTGACTGAGGAGAAACACTTTCATTGAAAGGGGTTGCCAAGCTTCCCAAAATTGCGAGTCTCCAGAAATCTCAGCAACTATTTTTTAACCCAAACTGGATGATACTTTCAGGTAATGATCAGTACACTAAGCTCACTTGGTTCCCCAAATTTCGTTCTTTTATGTTGAAGCGTTCGCTTCCAGTAACTGTTTGAATTTTGGCGTTTCACTCTGTTTTCTCCTATACTGACAGATGTATTTGGAACTCTAAATCAAACACGGTTTGTGCTAGCTTCTTGAAACTTGACACAGTAAAGCAGTTTCACGTTCTATCTCTATGTTCTGTTTCCTCTGGATGTAGCACTCAGCAGTGACTGAGGAGAAACACTTTCATTGAAAGGGGTTGCCAAGCTTCCCAAATTGCGAGTCTCTAGAAATCTCAGCAACTATTTTTTCACCCAAACTGGATGATACTTTCAGGTAATGATCAGTACACTAAGCTCACTTGGTTCCCCAAATTTCGTTCTTTTATGTTGAAGCGTTCGCTTCCAGTAACTGTTTGAATTTTGGCGTTTCACTCTGTTTCCTCCTATACTGACAGATGTATTTGGAACCCTAAATCAAACACGGTTTGTGCTAGCTTCTTGAAACTTGACACACTAAAGCAGTTTCACGTTCTATCTCGATGTTCTGTTTCCTCTTGATGTAGCACTCAGCAGTGACTGAGGAGAAACACTTTCATTGAAAGGGGTTGCCAAGCTTCCCAAAATTGCGAGTCTCCAGAAATTTCAGCAACTATTTTTTCACCCAAACTGGATGATACTTTCAGGTAATGATCAGTACACTAAGCTCACTTGGTTCCCCAAATTTCGTTCTTTTATGTTGAAGCGTTCGATTCCAGTAACTGTTTGAATTTTGGTGTTTTACTCTGTTTTCTCCTATATTGATAGATGTATTTGGAACTCTAAATCAAACACGGTTTGTGCTAGCTTCTTGAAACTTGACACAATAAAGCAGTTTCAAGTTCTATCTCTATGTTCTGTCTCCTCTTGATGTAGCCCTAAGCAGTGACTGGGGAGAAACACTTTCATTGAAAGGGGTTGCCAAGCTTCCAAAAATTACGAGTCTCCAGAAATCTCAGCATCTATTTTTTCACCCAAACTGGATGATACTTTCAGGTAATGATGAGTACGCTAAGCCCACTGGGTTCCCCAAATTTCATTCTTCTATGTTGAAGCGTTCGTTTCCAGTAACAGTTTGAATTTTGGCGTTTCACTCTGTTTTCTCCTATATTGATAGATGTATTTGGAACTCTAACCCAAACACGGTTTGTGCTAGCTTCTTGAAACTTGACACAGTAAAGCAGTTTCACGTTCTATCTCTATGTTCTGTTTCCTCTTGATGTAGCACTCAGCAGTGACTGAGGAGAAACACTTTCATTGAAAGGGGTTGCCAAGCTCCCCAAAACTGCGAGTCTCCAGAAATCTCAGCAACTATTTTTTCACCCAAACTGGATGATACTTTCAGGTAATGATCAGTACACTAAGCTCACTTGGTTCCCCAAATTTCGTTCTTTTATGTTGAAGCGTTCACTTCCAGTAACTGTTTGAATTTTGGCGTTTCACTCTGTTTTCTCCTATACTGACAGATGTATTTGGAACTCTAAATCAAACACGGTTTGTGCTAGCTTCTTGAAACTTGACACAGTAAAGCAGTTTCAAGTTCTATCTCTATGTTTTCTTTCCTCTTGATGTAGCACTCAGCAGTGACTTAGGAGAAACACTTTCATTGAAAGGGGTTGCCAAGCTTCCAGAAATTACGAGTCTCCAGAAATCTCAGCAACTATGATTTCACCCAAACTGGATGATACTTTCAGGTAATGATCAGTACACTAAGCCCACTTGGTTCGCCAAATTTCGTTCTTCTATGTTGATGCGTTCGCGTCCAGTAACTGTTTGAATTTTGGCGTTTCACTCTGTTTTCTCCTATACTGACAGATGTATTTGGAACTCTAAATCAAACACGGTTTGTGCTAGCTTCTTGAAACTTGACACAGTAAAGCAGTTTCACGTTCTATCACTATGTTCTGTTTCCTCTGGATGTAGCCCTAAGCAGTGACTGGGGAAAAATACTTTCATTGACAGAGGTTGCCAAGCTTCCAGAAATTACGAGTCTCCAGAAATCTCAGCAACTATGATTTCACCCAAACTGGATGATACTTTCAGGTAATGATCAGTACACTAAGCCCACTTGGTTCCCCAAATTTCGTTCTTCTATGTTGAAGCGTTCGTTTTCAGTAACAGTTTGAATTTTGGCGTTTCACTCTGTTTTCTCCTATATTGATAGATGTATTTGGAACTCTAACCCAAACACGGTTTGTGCTAGCTTCTTGAAACTTGACACAGTAAAGCAGTTTCACGTTCTATCTCTATGTTCTGTCTCCTCTTGATGTAGCCCTAAGCAGTGACTGGGGAGAAACACTTTCATTGAAAGGGGTTGCCAAGCTTCCAAAAATTACGAGTCTCCAGAAATCTCAGCATCTATTTTTTCACCCAAACTTGATGATACTTTCAGGTAATGATGAGTACGCTAAGCCCACTGGGTTCCCCAAATTTCGTTTTTCTATGTTGAAGCGTTCGTTTCCAGTAACAGTTTGAATTTTGGCGTTTCACTCTGTTTTCTCCTATATTGATAGATGTATTTGGAACTCTAAACCAAACACGGTTTGTGCTAGCTTCTTGAAACTTGACACAGTAAAGCAGTTTCACGTTCTATATATATGTTCTGTTTCCTCTTGATGTAGCACTCAGCAGTGACTAAGGAGAAACACTTTCATTGAAAGGGGTTGCCAAGCTTCCCAAAATTGCGAGTCTCCAGAAATCTCAGCAACTATTTTTTAACCCAAACTGGATGATACTTTCAGGTAATGATCAGTACACTAAGCCCACTTGGTTCCCCAAATTTCGTTCTTCTATGTTAAAGCGTTCGTTTCCAGTAACAGTTTGAATTTTGGCGTTTCACTCTGTTTTCTACTATATTGATACATGTATTTGGAACTCTAAACCAAACACGGTTTGTGCTAGCTTCTTGAAACTTGACACAGTAAAGCAGTTTCACGTTCTATCTCTATGTTCTGTTTCCTCTTGATGTAGCACTCAGCAGTGACTGAGGAGAAACACTTTCATTGAAAGGGGTTGCCAAGCTTCCCAAAATTGCGAGTCTCCAGAAATCTCAGCAACTATTTTTTAACCCAAACTGGATGATACTTTCAGGTAATGATCAGTACACTAAGCTCACTTGGTTCCCCAAATTTCGTTCTTTTATGTTGAAGCGTTCGCTTCCAGTAACTGTTTGAATTTTGGCGTTTCACTCTGTTTTCTCCTATACTGACAGATGTATTTGGAACTCTAAATCAAACACGGTTTGTGCTAGCTTCTTGAAACTTGACACAGTAAAGCACTTTCACGTTCTATCTCTATGTACTGTTTCCTCTGGATGTAGCCCTAAGCAGTGACTGGGGAGAAATACTTTCATTGACAGGGGTTGCCAAGCTTCCCGAAATTACGAGTCTCCAGAAATCTCAGCAACTATGATTTCACCCAACCTGGATGATACTTTCAGGTAATGATCAGTACACTAAGCCCACTTGGTTCCCCAAATTTCGTTCTTCTATGTTGAAGCGTTCGATTCCAGTAACAGTTTGAATTTTGGCGTTTTACTCTGTTTTCTCCTATATTGATAGATGTATTTGGAACTCTAAATCAAACACGGTTTGTGCTAGCTTCTTGAAACTTGACACAATAAAGCAGTTTCAAGTTCTATCTCTATGTTCTGTCTCCTCTTGATGTAGCCCTAAGCAGTGACTGGGGAGAAACACTTTCATTGAAAGGGGTTGCCAAGCTTCCAAAAATTACGAGTCTCCAGAAATCTCAGCATCTATTTTTTCACCCAAACTGGATGATACTTTCAGGTAATGATGAGTACACTAAGCCCACTTGGTTCCCCAAATTTCGTTCTTCTATGTTGATGCGTTCGCTTCCAGTAACTGTTTGAATTTTGGCGTTTCACTCTGTTTTCTCCTATACTGACAGATGTATTTGGAACTCTAAATCAAACACGGTTTGTGCTAGCTTCTTGAAACTTGACACAGTAAAGCAGTTTCACGTTCTATCACTATGTTCTGTTTCCTCTGGATGTAGCCCTAAGCAGTGACTGGGGAAAAATACTTTCATTGACAGAGGTTGCCAAGCTTCCAGAAATTACGAGTCTCCAGAAATCTCAGCAACTATGATTTCACCCAAACTGGATGATACTTTCAGGTAATGATCAGTACACTAAGCCCACTTGGTTCCCCAAATTTCGTTCTTCTATGTTGAAGCGTTGGTTTTCAGTAACAGTTTGAATTTTGGCGTTTCACTCTGTTTTCTCCTATATTGATAGATGTATTTGGAACTCTAACCCAAAAACGGTTTGTGCTAGCTTCTTGAAACTTGACACAGTAAAGCAGTTTCACGTTCTATCTCTATGTTCTGTCTCCTCTTGATGTAGCCCTGAGCAGTGACTGGGGAGAAACACTTTCATTGAAAGGGGTTGCCAAGCTTCCAAAAATTACGAGTCTCCAGAAATCTCAGCATCTATTTTTTCACCCAAACTTGATGATACTTTCAGGTAATGATGAGTACGCTAAGCCCACTGGGTTCCCCAAATTTCGTTTTTCTATGTTGAAGCGTTCGTTTCCAGTAACAGTTTGAATTTTGGCGTTTCACTCTGTTTTCTACTATATTGATACATGTATTTGGAACTCTAAACCAAACACGGTTTGTGCTAGCTTCTTGAAACTTGACACAGTAAAGCAGTTTCACGTTCTATATATATGTTCTGTTTCCTCTTGATGTAGCACTCAGCAGTGACTGAGGAGAAACACTTTCATTGAAAGGGGTTGCCAAGCTTCCCAAAATTGCGAGTCTCCAGAAATCTCAGCAACTATTTTTTAACCCAAACTGGATGATACTTTCAGGTAATGATCAGTACACTAAGCCCACTTGGTTCCCCAAATTTCGTTCTTCTATGTTAAAGCGTTCGTTTCCAGTAACAGTTTGAATTTTGGCGTTTCACTCTGTTTTCTCCTATATTGATACATGTATTTGGAACTCTAAACCAAACACGGTTTGTGCTAGCTTCTTGAAACTTGACACAGTAAAGGAGTTTCACGTTCTATCTCTATGTTGTGTTTCCTCTTGATGTAGCACTCAGCAGTGACTGAGGAGAAACACTTTCATTGAAAGGGGTTGCCAAGCTTCCCAAAATTGCGAGTCTCCAGAAATCTCAGCAACTATTTTTTCACCCAAACTGGATGATACTTTCAGGTAATTATCAGTACACTAAGCTCACTTGGTTCCCCAAATTTCGTTCTTTTATGTTGAAGCGTTCGCTTCCAGTAACTGTTTGAATTTTGGCGTTTCACTCTGTTTTCTCCTATACTGACAGATGTATTTGGAACTCTAAATCAAACACGGTTTGTGCTAGCTTCTTGAAACTTGACACAGTAAAGCAGTTTCACGTTCTATCTCTATGTTCTGTTTCCTCTGGATGTAGCACTCAGCAGTGACTGAGGAGAAACACTTTCATTGAAAGGGGTTGCCAAGCTTCCCAAATTGCGAGTCTCTAGAAATCTCAGCAACTATTTTTTCACCCAAAGTGGATGATACTTTCAGGTAATGATCAGTACACTAAGCTCACTTGGTTCCCCAAATTTCGTTCTTTTATGTTGAAGCGTTCGCTTCCAGTAACTGTTTGAATTTTGGCGTTTCACTCTGTTTCCTCCTATACTGACAGATGTATTTGGAACCCTAAATCAAACACGGTTTGTGCTAGCTTCTTGAAACTTGACACAGTAAAGCAGTTTCACGTTCTATCACTATGTTCTGTTTCCTCTGGATGTAGCCCTAAGCAGTGACTGGGGAAAAATACTTTCATTGACAGAGGTTGCCAAGCTTCCAGAAATTACGAGTCTCCAGAAATCTCAGCAACTATGATTTCACCCAAACTGGATGATACTTTCAGGTAATGATCAGTACACTAAGCCCACTTGGTTCCCCAAATTTCGTTCTTCTATGTTGAAGCGTTCGTTTTCAGTAACAGTTTGAATTTTGGCGTTTCACTCTGTTTTCTCCTATATTGATAGATGTATTTGGAACTCTAACCCAAACACGGTTTGTGCTAGCTTCTTGAAACTTGACACAGTAAAGCAGTTTCACGTTCTATCTCTATGTTCTGTCTCCTCTTGATGTAGCCCTAAGCAGTGACTGGGGAGAAACACTTTCATTGAAAGGGGTTGCCAAGCTTCCAAAAAATACAAGTCTCCAGAAATCTCAGCATCTATTTTTTCACCCAAACTTGATGATACTTTCAGGTAATGATGAGTACGCTAAGCCCACTGGGTTCCCCAAATTTCGTTTTTCTATGTTGAAGCGTTCGTTTCCAGTAACAGTTTGAATTTTGGCGTTTCACTCTGTTTTCTCCTATACTGACAGATGTATTTGGAACTCTAAATCAAACACGGTTTGTGCTAGCTTCTTGAAACTTGACACAGTAAAGCAGTTTCACGTTCTATCTCTATGTTCTGTTTCCTCTGGATGTAGCACTCAGCAGTGACTGAGGAGAAACACTTTCATTGAAAGGGGTTGCCAAGCTTCCCAAAATTGCGAGTCTCTAGAAATCTCAGCAACTATTTTTTCACCCAAAGTGGATGATACTTTCAGGTAATGATCAGTACACTAAGCTCACTTGGTTCCCCAAATTTCGTTCTTTTATGTTGAAGCGTTCGCTTCCAGTAACTGTTTGAATTTTGGCGTTTCACTCTGTTTCCTCCTATACTGACAGATGTATTTGGAACTCTAAATCAAACACGGTTTGTGCAAGCTTCTTGAAACTTGACACAGTAAAGCAGTTTCACGTTCTATCTCTATGTTTTGTTTCCTCTTGATGTAGCACTCAGCAGTGACTGAGGAGAAACACTTTCATTGAAAGGGGTTGCCAAGCTTCCCAAAATTGCGAGTCTCTAGAAATCTCAGCAAACAGTTTTTCACCCAAAGTGGATGATACTTTCAGGTAATGATCAGTACACTAAGCTCACTTGGTTACCCAAATTTCGTTCTTCTATGTTGAAGCGTTCGTTTCCAGTAACTGTTTGAATTTTGGCGTTTCACTCTGTTTTCTCCTATACTGACAGATGTATTTGGAACTCTAAATCAAACACGGTTTGTGCTAGCTTCTTGAAACTTGACACAGTAAAGCACTTTCACGTTCTATCTCTATGTTCTGTTTCCTCTGGATGTAGCCCTAAGCAGTGACTGGGGAGAAATACTTTCATTGACAGGGGTTGCCAAGCTTCCAGAAATTACGAGTCTCCAGAAATCTCAGCAACTATGATTTCACCCAACCTGGATGATACTTTCAGGTAATGATCAGTACACTAAGCCCACTTGGTTCCCCAAATTTCGTTCTTCTATGTTGAAGCGTTCGTTTCCAGTAACAGTTTGAATTTTGGCGTTTCGCTCTGTTTTCTCCTATATTGATAGATGTATTTGGAACTCTAAATCAAACACGGTTTGTGCTACCTTCTTCAAACTTGACACAGTAAAGCAGTTTCAAGTTCTAGCTCTATGTTCTGTTTCCTCTTGATGCAGCACTCAGCAGTGACTGAGGAGAAACACTTTCATTGAAAGGGGTTGCCAAGCTTCCCAAAATTGCGAGTCTCCAGAAATCTCAGCAACTATTTTTTAACCCAAACTGGATGATACTTTCAGGTAATGATCAGTACACTAAGCTCACTTGGTTCCCCAAATTTCGTTCTTTTATGTTGAAGCGTTCGCTTCCAGTAACTGTGTGAATTTTGGCGTTTCACTCTGTTTTCTCCTATATTGATAGATGTATTTGGAACTCTAAACCAAACACGGTTTGTGCTAGCTTCTTGAAACTTGACACAGTAAACCAGTTTCACGTTCTATCTCTATGTTCTGTTTCCTCTTGATGTAGCACTCAGCAGTGACTGAGGAGAAACACTTTCATTGAAAGGGGTTGCCAAGCTTCCCAAAATTGCGAGTCTCCAGAAATCTCAGCAACTATTTTTTCACCCAAACTGGATGATACTTTCAGGTAATGATCAGTACACTAAGCTCACTTGGTTCCCCAAATTTCGTTCTTTTATGTTGAAGCGTTCGCTTCCAGTAACTGTTTGAATTTTGGCGTTTCACTCTGTTTTCTCCTATACTGACAGATGTATTTGGAACTCTAAATCAAACACGGTTTGTGCTAGCTTCTTGAAACTTGACACAGTAAAGCAGTTTCACGTTCTATCTCTATGTTCTGTTTCCTCTGGATGTAGCACTCAGCAGTGACTGAGGAGAAACACTTTCATTGAAAGGGGTTGCCAAGCTTCCCAAAATTGCGAGTCTCTAGAAATCTCAGCAACTATTTTTTCACCCAAAGTGGATGATACTTTCAGGTAATGATCAGTACACTAAGCTCACTTGGTTCCCCAAATTTCGTTCTTTTATGTTGAAGCGTTCGCTTCCAGTAACTGTTTGAATTTTGGCGTTTCACTCTGTTTCCTCCTATACTGACAGATGTATTTGGAACTCTAAATCAAACACGGTTTGTGCTAGCTTCTTGAAACTTGACACAGTAAAGCAGTTTCACGTTCTATCTCTATGTTTTGTTTCCTCTTGATGTAGCACTCAGCAGTGACTGAGGAGAAACACTTTCATTGAAAGGGGTTGCCAAGCTTCCCAAAATTGCGAGTCTCTAGAAATCTCAGCAAAGAGTTTTTCACCCAAAGTGGATGATACTTTCAGGTAATGATCAGTACACTAAGCTCACTTGGTTACCCAAATTTCGTTCTTCTATGTTGAAGCGTTCGTTTCCAGTAACAGTTTGAATTTTGGCGTTTTACTCTGTTTTCTCCTATATTGATAGATGTATTTGGAACTCTAAATCAAACACGGTTTGTGCTAGCTTCTTGAAACTTGACACAATAAAGCAGTTTCAAGTTCTATCTCTATGTTCTGTCTCCTCTTGATGTAGCCCTAAGCAGTGACTGGGGAGAAACACTTTCATTGAAAGGGGTTGCCAAGCTTCCAAAAATTACGAGTCTCCAGAAATTTCAGCAGCTATTTTTTCACCCAAACTGGATGATACTTTCAGGTAATGATGAGTACGCTAAGCCCACTGGGTTCCCAAAATTTCGTTCTTCTATGTTGAAGCGTTCGCTTCCAGTAACTGTTTGAATTTTGGCGTTTCACTCTGTTTTCTCCTATACTGACAGATGTATTTGGAACTCTAAATCAAACACGGTTTGTGCTAGCTTATTGAAACTTGACACAGTAAAGCAGTTTCACGTTCTATCTCTATGTTCTGTTTCCTCTGGATGTAGCCCTAAGCAGTGACTGGGGAGAAATACTTTCATTGACAGGGGTTGCCAAGCTTCCAAAAATTACGAGTCTCCAGAAATCTCAGCAACTATGATTTCACCCAAACTGGATGATACTTTCAGGTAATAATCAGTACACTAAGCCCACTTGGTTCCCCAAATTTCGTTCTTCTATGTTGAAGCGTTCGTTTCCAGTAACAGTTTGAATTTTGGCGTTTCACTCTGTTTTCTCCTATATTGATAGATGTATTTGGAACTCTAAATCAAACACGGTTTGTGCTACCTTCTTCAAACTTGACACAGTAAAGCTGTTTCAAGTTCTATCTATATGTTCTCTTTCCTCTTGATGTAGCACTCAGCAGTGACTGAGGAGAAACACTTTCATTGAAAGGGGTTGCCAAGCTTCCCAAAATTGCGAGTCTCCAGAAATCTCAGCAACTATTTTTTCACCCAAGCTGGATGATACTTTCAGGTAATGATCAGTACACTAAGCTCACTTGGTTCCCCAAATTTCGTTCTTTTATGTTGAAGCGTTCGCTTCCAGTAACTGTTTGAATTTTGGCGTTTCACTCTGTTTTCTCCTATACTGACAGATGTATTTGGAACTCTAAATCAAACACGGTTTGTGCTAGCTTCTTGAAACTTGACACAGTAAAGCAGTTTCACGTTCTATCTCTATGTTCTGTTTCCTCTGGATGTAGCCGTAAGCAGTGACTGGGGAGAAATACTTTCATTGACAGGGGTTGCCAAGCTTCCAGAAATTACGAGTCTCCAGAAATCTCAGCAACTATGATTTCACCCAACCTGGATGATACTTTCAGGTAATGATCAGTACACTAAGCCCACTTGTTTCCCCAAATTTCGTTCTTCTATGTTGAAGCGTTCGTTTCCAGTAACAGTTTGAATTTTGGCGTTTCGCTCTGTTTTCTCCTATATTGATAGATGTATTTGGAACTCTAAACCAAACACGGTTTGTGCTAGCTTCTTGAAACTTGACACAGTAAAGCAGTTTTAAGTTCTATCTCTATGTTCTGTTTCCTCTTGATGTAGCACTCAGCAGTGACTGAGGAGAAACACTTTCATTGAAAGGGGTTGCCAAGCTTCCCAAAATTGCGAGTCTCCAGAAATCTCAGCAACTATTTTTTCACCCAAACTGGATGATACTTTCAGGTAATGATCAGTACACTAAGCTCACTTGGTTCCCCAAATTTCGTTCTTTTATGTTGAAGCGTTCGCTTCCGGTAACTGTTTGAATTTTGGGGTTTCACTCTGTTTTCTCCTATACTGACAGATGTATTTGGAACTCTAAATCAAACACGGTTTGTGCTAGCTTCTTGAAACTTGACACAGTAAAGCAGTTTCACGTTCTATCTCTATGTTCTATTTCCTCTGGATGTAGCCCTAAGCAGTGACTGGGGAAAAATACTTTCATTGACAGGGGTTGCCAAGCTTCCAGAAATTACGAGTCTCCAGAAATCTCAGCAACTATGATTTCACCCAACCTGGATGATACTTTCAGGTAATGATCAGTACACTAAGCCCACTTGGTTCGCCAAATTTCGTTCTTCTATGTTGAAGCGTTCGATTCCAGTAACAGTTTGAATTTTGGCGTTTTACTCTGTTTTCTCCTATATTGATAGATGTATTTGGAACTCTAAATCAAACACGGTTTGTGCTAGCTTCTTGAAACTTGACACAATAAAGCAGTTTCAAGTTCTATCTCTATGTTCTGTCTCCTCTTGATGTAGCCCTAAGCAGTGACTGGGGAGAAACACTTTCATTGAAAGGGGTTGCCAAGCTTCCAAAAATTACGAGTCTCCAGAAATCTCAGCATCTATTTTTTCACCCAAACTGGATGATACTTTCAGGTAATGATGAGTACGCTAAGCCCAATGGGTTCCCAAAATTTCGTTCTTCTATGTTGAAGCGTTCGTTTCCAGTAACAGTTTGAATTTTGGCGTTTCACTCTGTTTTCTCCTATATTGATAGATGTATTTGGAACTCTAACCCAAACACGGTTTGTGCTAGCTTCTTGAAACTTGACACAGTAAAGCAGTTTCACGTTCTATCTCTATATTCTGTTTCCTCTTGATGTAGCACTCAGCAGTGACTGAGGAGAAACACTTTCATTGAAAGGGGTTGCCAAGCTCCCCAAAACTGCGAGTCTCCAGAAATCTCAGCAACTATTTTTTCACCCAAACTGGATGATACTTTCAGGTAATGATCAGTACACTAAGCCCACTTGGTTCCCCAAATTTCGTTCTTTTATGTTGAAGCGTTCACTTCCAGTAACTGTTTGAATTTTGGCGTTTCACTCTGTTTTCTCCTATACTGACAGATGTATTTGGAACTCTAAATCAAACACGGTTTGTGCTAGCTTCTTGAAACTTAACACAGTAAAGCTGTTTCAAGTTCTATCTCTATGTTTTCTTTCCTTTTGATGTAGCACTCAGCAGTGACTTAGGAGAAACACTTTCATTGAAAGGGGTTGCCAAGCTTCCAGAAATTACGAGTCTCCAGAAATCTCAGCAACTATGATTTCAGCCAACCTGGATGATACTTTCAGGTAATGATCAGTACACTAAGCCCACTTGGTTCCCCAAATTTCGTTCTTCTATGTTGATGCGTTCGCTTCCAGTAACTGTTTGAATTTTGGCGTTTCACTCTGTTTTCTCCTATACTGACAGATGTATTTGGAACTCTAAATCAAACACCGTTTGTGCTAGCTTCTTGAAACTTGACACAGTAAAGCAGTTTCACGTTCTATCACTATGTTCTGTTTCCTCTGGATGTAGCCCTAAGCAGTGACTGGGGAAAAATACTTTCATTGACAGAGGTTGCCAAGCTTCCAGAAATTACGAGTCTCCAGAAATCTCAGCAACTATGATTTCACCCAAACTGGATGATACTTTCAGGTAATGATCAGTACACTAAGCCCACTTGGTTCCCCAAATTTCGTTCTTCTATGTTGAAGCGTTCGTTTTCAGTAACAGTTTGAATTTTGGCGTTTCACTCTGTTTTCTCCCATATTGATAGATGTATTTGGAACTCTAACCCAAACACGGTTTGTGCTAGCTTCTTGAAACTTGACACAGTAAAGCAGTTTCACGTTCTATCTCTATGTTCTGTCTCCTCTTGATGTAGCCCTAAGCAGTGACTGGGGAGAAACACTTTCATTGAAAGGGGTTGCCAAGCTTCCAAAAATTACGAGTCTCCAGAAATCTCAGCATCTATTTTTTCACCCAAACTGGATGATACTTTCAGGTAATGATGAGTACGCTAAGCCCAATGGGTTCCCAAAATTTCGTTCTTCTATGTTGAAGCGTTCGTTTCCAGTAACAGTTTGAATTTTGGCGTTTCACTCTGTTTTCTCCTATATTGATAGATGTATTTGGAACTCTAACCCAAACACGGTTTGTGCTAGCTTCTTGAAACTTGACACAGTAAAGCAGTTTCACGTTCTATCTCTATGTTCTGTTTCCTCTTGATGTAGCACTCAGCAGTGACTGAGGAGAAACACTTTCATTGAAAGGGGTTGCCAAGCTTCCCAAAACTGCGAGTCTCCAGAAATCTCAGCAACTATTTTTTCACCCAAACTGGATGATACTTTCAGGTAATGATCAGTACACTAAGCCCACTTGGTTCCCCAAATTTCGTTCTTTTATGTTGAAGCGTTCGCTTCCAGTAACTGTTTGAATTTTGGCGTTTCACTCTGTTTCCTCCTATACTGACAGATGTATTTGGAACCCTAAATCAAACACGGTTTGTGCTAGCTTCTTGAAACTTGACACACTAAAGCAGTTTCACGTTCTATCTCTATGTTCTGTTTCCTCTTGATGTAGCACTCAGCAGTGACTGAGGAGAAACACTTTCATTGAAAGGGGTTGCCAAGCTTCCCAAAATTGCGAGTCTCCAGAAATCTCAGCAACTATTTTTTCACCCAAACTGGATGATACTTTCAGGTAATGATCAGTACACTAAGCTCACTTGGTTCCCCAAATTTCGTTCTTTTATGTTGAAGCGTTCGCTTCCAGTAACTGTTTGAATTTTGGCGTTTCACTCTGTTTTCTCCTATACTGACAGATGTATTTGGAACTCTAAATCAAACACGGTTTGTGCTAGCTTCTTGAAACTTGACACAGTAAAGCAGTTTCACGTTCTATCTCTATGTTCTGTTTCCTCTGGATGTAGCACTCAGCAGTGACTGAGGAGAAACACTTTCATTGAAAGGGGTTGCCAAGCTTCCCAAAATTGCGTGTCTCTAGAAATCTCAGCAACTATTTTTTCACCCAAAGTGGATGATACTTTCAGGTAATGATCAGTACACTAAGCTCACTTGGTTCCCCAAATTTCGTTCTTTTATGTTGAAGCGTTCGCTTCCAGTAACTGTTTGAATTTTGGCGTTTCACTCTGTTTCCTCCTATACTGACAGATGTATTTGGAACTCTAAATCAAACACGGTTTGTGCTAGCTTCTTGAAACTTGACACAGTAAAGCAGTTTCACGTTCTATCTCTATGTTTTGTTTCCTCTTGATGTTGCACTCAGCAGTGACTGAGGAGAAACACTTTCATTGAAAGGGGTTGCCAAGCTTCCCAAAATTGCGAGTCTCTAGAAATCTCAGCAAACAGTTTTTCACCCAAAGTGGATGATACTTTCAGGTAATGATCAGTACACTAAGCTCACTTGGTTACCCAAATTTCGTTCTTCTATGTTGAAGCGTTCGTTTCCAGTAACTGTTTGAATTTTGGCGTTTCACTCTGTTTTCTCCTATACTGACAGATGTATTTGGAACTCTAAATCAAACACGGTTTGTGCTAGCTTCTTGAAACTTGACACAGTAAAGCACTTTCACGTTCTATCTCTATGTTCTGTTTCCTCTGGATGTAGCCCTAAGCAGTGACTGGGGAGGAATTCTTTCATTGAAAGGGGTTGCCAAGCTTCCAGAAATTACGAGTCTCCAGAAATCTCAGCAACTATGATTTCACCCAACCTGGATGATACTTTCAGGTAATGATCAGTACACTAAGCCCACTTGGTTCCCCAAATTTCGTTCTTCTATGTTGAAGCGTTCGTTTCCAGTAACAGTTTGAATTTTGGCGTTTCGCTCTGTTTTCTCCTATATTGATAGATGTATTTGGAACTCTAAATCAAACACGGTTTGTGCTACCTTCTTCAAACTTGACACAGTAAAGCAGTTTCAAGTTCTAGCTCTATGTTCTGTTTCCTCTTGATGTAGCACTCAGCAGTGACTGAGGAGAAACACTTTCATTGAAAGGGGTTGCCAAGCTTCCCAAAATTGCGAGTCTCCAGAAATCTCAGCAACTATTTTTTAACCCAAACTGGATGATACTTTCAGGTAATGATCAGTACACTAAGCTCACTTGGTTCCCCAAATTTCGTTCTTTTATGTTGAAGCGTTCGCTTCCAGTAACTGTGTGAATTTTGGCGTTTCACTCTGTTTTCTCCTATATTGATAGATGTATTTGGAACTCTAAACCAAACACGGTTTGTGCTAGCTTCTTGAAACTTGACACAGTAAAGCAGTTTCACGTTCTATCTCTATGATCTGTTTCCTATTGATGTAGCACTCAGCAGTGACTGAGGAGAGACACTTTCATTGAAAGGGGTTGCCAAGCTTCCCAAAATTGCGAGTCTCCAGAAATCTCAGCAACTATTTTTTCACCCAAACTGGATGATACTTTCAGGTAATGATCAGTACACTAAGCTCACTTGGTTCCCCAAATTTCGTTCTTTTATGTTGAAGCGTTCGCTTCCAGTAACTGTTTGAATTTTGGCGTTTCACTCTGTTTTCTCCTATACTGACAGATGTATTTGGAACTCTAAATCAAACACGGTTTGTGCTAGCTTCTTGAAACTTGACACAGTAAAGCAGTTTCACGTTCTATCTCTATGTTCTGTTTCCTCTGGATGTAGCACTCAGCAGTGACTGAGGAGAAACACTTTCATTGAAAGGGGTTGCCAAGCTTCCCAAAATTGCGATTCTCTAGAAATCTCAGCAACTATTTTTTCACCCAAAGTGGATGATACTTTCAGGTAATGATCAGTACACTAAGCTCACTTGGTTCCCCAAATTTCGTTCTTTTATGTTGAAGCGTTCGCTTCCAGTAACTGTTTGAATTTTGGCGTTTCACTCTGTTTCCTCCTATACTGACAGATGTATTTGGAACTCTAAATCAAACACGGTTTGTGCTAGCTTCTTGAAACTTGACACAGTAAAGCAGTTTCAAGTTCTATCTCTATGTTTTCTTTCCTCTTGATGTAGCACTCAGCAGTGACTTAGGAGAAACACTTTCATTGAAAGGGGTTGCCAAGCTTCCCAAAATTGCGAGTCTCTAGAAATCTCAGCAAAGAGTTTTTCACCCAAAGTGGATGATACTTTCAGGTAATGATCAGTACACTAAGCTCACTTGGTTACCCAAATTTCGTTCTTCTATGTTGAAGCGTTCGTTTCCAGTAACAGTTTGAATTTTGGCGTTTCGCTCTGTTTTCTCCTATATTGATAGATGTATTTGGAACTCTAAACCAAACACGGTTTGTGCTAGCTTCTTGAAACTTGACACAGTAAAGCAGTTTTACGTTCTATCTCTATGTTCTGTTTCCTCTTGATGTAGCACTCAGCAGTGACTGAGGAGAAACACTTTCATTGAAAGGGGTTGCCAAGCTTCCCAAAATTGCGAGTCTCCAGAAATCTCAGCAACTATTTTTTCACCCAAACTGGATGATACTTTCAGGTAATGATCAGTACACTAAGCTCACTTGGTTCCCCAAATTTCGTTCTTTTATGTTGAAGCGTTCGCTTCCAGTAACTGTTTGAATTTTGGCGTTTCACTCTGTTTTCTCCTATACTGACAGATGTATTTGGAACTCTAAATCAAACACGGTTTGTGCTAGCTTCTTGAAACTTGACACAGTAAAGCAGTTTCACGTTCTATCTCTATGTTCTATTTCCTCTGGATGTAGCCCTAAGCAGTGACTGGGGAAAAATACTTTCATTGACAGGGGTTGCCAAGCTTCCAGAAATTACGAGTCTCCAGAAATCTCAGCAACTATGATTTCACCCAACCTGGATGATACTTTCAGGTAATGATCAGTACACTAAGCCCACTTGGTTCGCCAAATTTCGTTCTTCTATGTTGAAGCGTTCGATTCCAGTAACAGTTTGAATTTTGGCGTTTTACTCTGTTTTCTCCTATATTGATAGATGTATTTGGAACTCTAAATCAAACACGGTTTGTGCTAGCTTCTTGAAACTTGACACAATAAAGCAGTTTCAAGTTCTATCTCTATGTTCTGTCTCCTCTTGATGTAGCCCTAAGCAGTGACTGGGGAGAAACACTTTCATTGAAAGGGGTTGCCAAGCTTCCAAAAATTACGAGTCTCCAGAAATCTCAGCATCTATTTTTTCACCCAACCTGGATGATACTTTCAGGTAATGATGAGTACGCTAAGCCCAATGGGTTCCCAAAATTTCGTTCTTCTATGTTGAAGCGTTCATTTCCAGTAACAGTTTGAATTTTGGCGTTTCACTCTGTTTTCTCCTATATTGATAGATGTATTTGGAACTCTAACCCAAACACGGTTTGTGCTAGCTTCTTGAAACTTGACACAGTAAAGCAGTTTCACGTTCTATCTCTATGTTCTGTTTCCTCTTGATGTAGCACTCAGCAGTGACTGAGGAGAAACACTTTCATTGAAAGGGGTTGCCAAGCTCCCCAAAACTGCGAGTCTCCAGAAATCTCAGCAACTATTTTTTCACCCAAACTGAATGATACTTTCAGGTAATGATCAGTACACTAAGCCCACTTGGTTCCCCAAATTTCGTTCTTTTATGTTGAAGCGTTCACTTCCAGTAACTGTTTGAATTTTGGCGTTTCACTCTGTTTTCTCCTATACTGACAGATGTATTTGGAACTCTAAATCAAACACGGTTTGTGCTAGCTTCTTGAAACTTAACACAGTAAAGCAGTTTCAAGTTCTATCTCTATGTTTTCTTTCCTCTTGATGTAGCACTCAGCAGTGACTTAGGAGAAACACTTTCATTGAAAGGGGTTGCCAAGCTTCCAGAAATTACGAGCCTCCAGAAATCTCAGCAACTATGATTTCAGCCAACCTGGATGATACTTTCAGGTAATGATCAGTACACTAAGCCCACTTGGTTCCCCAAATTTCGTTCTTCTATGTTGATGCGTTCGCTTCCAGTAACTGTTTGAATTTTGGCGTTTCACTCTGTTTTCTCCTATACTGACAGATGTATTTGGAACTCTAAATCAAACACGGTTTGTGCTAGCTTCTTGAAACTTGACACAGTAAAGCAGTTTCACGTTCTATCACTATGTTCTGTTTCCTCTGGATGTAGCCCTAAGCAGTGACTGGGGAAAAATACTTTCATTGACAGAGGTTGCCAAGCTTCCAGAAATTACGAGTCTCCAGAAATCTCAGCAACTATGATTTCACCCAAACTGGATGATACTTTCAGGTAATGATCAGTACACTAAGCCCACTTGGTTCCCCAAATTTCGTTCTTCTATGTTGAAGCGTTCGTTTTCAGTAACAGTTTGAATTTTGGCGTTTCACTCTGTTTTCTCCCATATTGATAGATGTATTTGGAACTCTAACCCAAACACGGTTTGTGCTAGCTTCTTGAAACTTGACACAGTAAAGCAGTTTCACGTTCTATCTCTATGTTCTGTCTCCTCTTGATGTAGCCCTAAGCAGTGACTGGGGAGAAACACTTTCATTGAAAGGGGTTGCCAAGCTTCCAAAAATTACGAGTCTCCAGAAATCTCAGCATCTATTTTTTCACCCAAACTTGATGATACTTTCAGGTAATGATGAGTACGCTAAGCCCACTGGGTTCCCCAAATTTCGTTCTTCTATGTTGAAGGGTTCGTTTCCAGTAACAGTTTGAATTTTGGCGTTTCACTCTGTTTTCTCCTATATTGATAGATGTGTTTGGAACTCTAAACCAAACACGGTTTGTGCTAGCTTCTTGAAACTTGACACAGTAAAGCAGTTTCACGTTCTATATATATGTTCTGTTTCCTCTTGATGTAGCACTCAGCAGTGACTGAGGAGAAACACTTTCATTGAAAGGGGTTGCCAAGCTTCCCAAAATTGCGAGTCTCCAGAAATCTCAGCAACTCTTTTTTAACCCAAACTGGATGATACTTTCAGGTAATGATCAGTACACTAAGCCCACTTGGTTCCCCAAATTTCGTTCTTCTATGTTAAAGCGTTCGTTTCCAGTAACAGTTTGAATTTTGGCGTTTCACTCTGTTTTCTCCTATATTGATAGATGTATTTGGAACTCTAAATCAAACACGGTTTGTGCTAGCTTCTTGAAACTTGACACAGTAAAGCAGTTTCACGTTCTATCTCTATGTTCTGTTTCCTCTGGATGTAGCCCTAAGCAGTGACTGGGGAGAAATACTTTCATTGACAGGGGTTGCCAAGCTTCCAGAAATTACGAGTCTCCAGAAATCTCAGCAACTATGATTTCACCGAAACTGGATGATACTTTCAGGTAATAATCAGTACACTAAGCCCACTTGGTTCCCCAAATTTCGTTCTTCTATGTTGAAGCGTTCGTTTCCAGTAACAGTTTGAATTTTGGCGTTTCACTCTGTTTTCTCCTATATTGATAGATGTATTTGGAACTCTAAATCAAACACGGTTTGTGCTAGCTTCTTGAAACTTGACACAATAAAGCAGTTTCAAGTTCTATCTCTATGTTCTGTCTCCTCTTGATGTAGCCCTAAGCAGTGACTGGGGAGAAACACTTTCATTGAAAGGGGTTGCCAAGCTTCCAAAAATTACGATTCCCCAGAAATCTCAGCAACTATTTTTTCACCCAAACTGGATGATACTTTCAGGTAATGATCAGTACACTAAGCTCACTTGGTTCCCCAAATTTCGTTCTTTTATGTTGAAGCGTTCGCTTCCAGTAACTGTTTGAATTTTGGCGTTTCACTCTGTTTTCTCCTATATTGATAGATGTATTTGGAACTCTAAACCAAACACGGTTTGTGCTAGCTTCTTGAAACTTGACACAGTAAAGCACTTTCACGTTCAATCTCTATGTTCTGTTTCCTCTGGATGTAGCCCTAAGCAGTGACTGGGGAGAAATACTTTCATTGACAGGGGTTGCCAAGCTTCCAGAAATTACGCGTCTCCAGAAATCTCAGCAACTATGATTTCACCCAACCTGGATGATACTTTCAGGTAATGATCAGTACACTAAGCCCACTTGGTTCCCCAAATTTCGTTCTTCTATGTTGAAGCGTTCGTTTCCAGTAACAGTTTGAATTTTGGCGTTTCGCTCTGTTTTCTCCTATATTGATAGATGTATTTGGAACTCTAAACCAAACACGGTTTGTGCTAGCTTCTTGAAACTTGACACAGTAAAGCAGTTTTACGTTCTATCTCTATGTTCTGTTTCCTCTTGATGTAGCACTCAGCAGTGACTGAGGAGAAACACTTTCATTGAAAGGGGTTGCCAAGCTTCCCAAAATTGCGAGTCTCCAGAAATCTCAGCAACTATTTTTTCACCCAAACTGGATGATACTTTCAGGTAATGATCAGTACACTAAGCTCACTTGGTTCCCCAAATTTCGTTCTTTTATGTTGAAGCGTTCGCTTCCAGTAACTGTTTGAATTTTGGCGTTTCACTCTGTTTTCTCCTATACTGACAGATGTATTTGGAACTCTAAATCAAACACGGTTTGTGCTAGCTTCTTGAAACTTGACACAGTAAAGCAGTTTCACGTTCTATCTCTATGTTCTATTTCCTCTGGATGTAGCCCTAAGCAGTGACTGGGGAAAAATACTTTCATTGACAGGGGTTGCCAAGCTTCCAGAAATTACGAGTCTCCAGAAATCTCAGCAACTATGATTTCACCCAACCTGGATGATACTTTCAGGTAATGATCAGTACACTAAGCCCACTTGGTTCGGCAAATTTCGTTCTTCTATGTTGAAGCGTTCGATTCCAGTAACAGTTTGAATTTTGGCGTTTTACTCTGTTTTCTCCTATATTGATAGATGTATTTGGAACTCTAAATCAAACACGGTTTGTGCTAGCTCCTTGAAACTTGACACAATAAAGCAGTTTCAAGTTCTATCTCTATGTTCTGTCTCCTCTTGATGTAGCCCTAAGCAGTGACTGGGGAGAAACACTTTCATTGAAAGGGGTTGCCAAGCTTCCAAAAATTACGAGTCTCCAGAAATCTCAGCAACTATTTTTTAACCCAAACTGGATGATACTTTCAGGTAATGATGAGTACGCTAAGCCCAATGGGTTCCCAAAATTTCGTTCTTCTATGTTGAAGCGTTCGTTTCCAGTAACACTTTGAATTTTGGCGTTTCACTCTGTTTTCTCCTATATTGATAGATGTATTTGGAACTCTAACCCAAACACGGTTTGTGCTAGCTTCTTGAAACTTGACACAGTAAAGCAGTTTCACGTTCTATCTCTATGTTCTGTTTCCTCTTGATGTAGCACTCAGCAGTGACTGAGGAGAAACACTTTCATTGAAAGGGGTTGCCAAGCTCCCCAAAACTGCGTGTCTCCAGAAATCTCAGCAACTATTTTTTCACCCAATCTGGATGATACTTTCAGATAATGATCAGTACACTAAGCCCACTTGGTTCCCCAAATTTCGTTCTTTTATGTTGAAGCGTTCACTTCCAGTAACTGTTTGAATTTTGGCGTTTCACTCTGTTTTCTCCTATACTGACAGATGTATTTGGAACTCTAAATCAAACACGGTTTGTGCTAGCTTCTTGAAACGTAACACAGTAAAGCAGTTTCAAGTTCTATCTCTATGTTTTTTTTCCTCTTGATGTAGCACTCAGCAGTGACTTAGGAGAAACACTTTCATTGAAAGGGGTTGCCAAGCTTCCAGAAATTACGAGTCTCCAGAAATCTCAGCAACTATGATTTCAGCCAACCTGGATGATACTTTCAGGTAATGATCAGTACACTAAGCCCACTTGGTTCCCCAAATTTCGTTCTTCTATGTTGATGCGTTCGCTTCCAGTAACTGTTTGAATTTTGGCGTTTCACTCTGTTTTCTCCTATACTGACAGATGTATTTGGAACTCTAAATCAAACACGGTTTGTGCTAGCTTCTTGAAACTTGACACAGTAAAGCAGTTTCACGTTCTATCACTATGTTCCGTTTCCTCTGGATGTAGCCCTAAGCAGTGACTGGGGAAAAATACTTTCATTGACAGAGGTTGCCAAGCTTCCAGAAATTACGAGTCTCCAGAAATCTCAGCAACTATGATTTCACCCAAACTGGATGATACTTTCAGGTAATGATCAGTACACTAAGCCCACTTGGTTCCCCAAATTTCGTTCTTCTATGTTGAAGCATTCGTTTTCAGTAACAGTTTGAATTTTGGCGTTTCACTCTGTTTTCTCCCATATTGATAGATGTATTTGGAACTCTAACCCAAACACGGTTTGTGCTAGCTTCTTGAAACTTGACACAGTAAAGCAGTTTCACGTTCTATCTCTATGTTCTGTCTCCTCTTGATGTAGCCCTAAGCAGTGACTGGGGAGAAACACTTTCATTGAAAGGGGTTGCCAAGCTTCCAAAAATTACGAGTCTCCAGAAATCTCAGCATCTATTTTTTCACCCAAACTGGATGATACTTTCAGGTAATGATGAGTACGCTAAGCCCACTGGGTTCCCCAAATTTCGTTCTTCTATGTTGAAGCGTTCGTTTCCAGTAACAGTTTGAATTTTGGCGTTTCACTCTGTTTTCTCCTATATTGATAGATGTATTTGGAACTCTAAACCAAACACGGTTTGTGCTAGCTTCTTGAAACTTGACACAGTAAAGCAGTTTCACGTTCTATATATATATTCTGTTTCCTCTTGATGTAGCACTCAGCAGTGACTGAGGAGAAACACTTTCATTGAAAGGGGTTGCCAAGCTTCCCAAAATTGCGAGTCTCCAGAAATCTCAGCAACTATTTTTTAACCCAAACTGGATGATACTTTCAGGTAATGATCAGTACACTAAGCCCACTTGGTTCCCCAAATTTCGTTCTTCTATGTTAAAGCGTTCGTTTCCAGTAACAGTTTGAATTTTGGCGTTTCACTCTGTTTTCTCCTATATTGATAGATGTATTTGGAACTCTAAACCAAACACGGTTTGTGCTAGCTTCTTGAAACTTGACACAGTAAAGCAGTTTCACGTTCTATCTCTATGTTCTGTTTCCTCTGGATGTAGCCCTAAGCAGTGACTGGGGAGAAATACTTTCATTGACAGGGGTTGCCAAGCTTCCAGAAATTACGAGTCTCCAGAAATCTCAGCAACTATGATTTCACCCAAACTGGATGATACTTTCAGGTAATAATCAGTACACTAAGCCCACTTGGTTCCCCAAATTTCGTTCTTCTATGTTGAAGCGTTCGTTTCCAGTAACAGTTTGAATTTTGGCATTTTACTCTGTTTTCTCCTATATTGATAGATGTATTTGGAACTCTAAATCAAACACGGTTTGTGCTACCTTCTTCAAACTTGACACAGTAAAGCTGTTTCAAGTTCTATCTATATGTTCTCTTTCCTCTTGATGTAGCACTCAGCAGTGACTGAGGAGAAACACTTTCATTGAAAGGGGTTGCCAAGCTTCCAAAAATTGCGAGTCTCCAGAAATCTCAGCAACTATTTTTTCACCCAAGCTGGATGATACTTTCAGGTAATGATCAGTACACTAAGCTCACTTGGTTCCCCAAATTTCGTTCTTTTATGTTGAAGCGTTCGCTTCCAGTAACTGTTTGAATTTTGGCGTTTCACTCTGTTTTCTCCTATACTGACAGATGTATTTGGAACTCTAAATCAAACACGGTTTGTGCTAGCTTCTTGAAACTTGACACAGTAAAGCAGTTTCACGTTCTATCTCTACGTTCTGTTTCCTCTGGATGTAGCCATAAGCAGTGACTGGGGAGAAATACTTTAATTGACAGGGGTTGCCAAGCTTCCAGAAATTACGAGTCTCCAGAAATCTCAGCAACTATGATTTCACCCAACCTGGATGATACTTTCAGGTAATGATCAGTACACTAAGCCCACTTGTTTCCCCAAATTTCGTTCTTCTATGTTGAAGCGTTCGTTTCCAGTAACAGTTTGAATTTTGGCGTTTCACTCTGTTTTCTCCTATATTGATAGATGTATTTGGAACTCTAAACCAAACACGGTTTGTGCTAGCTTCTTGAAACTTGACACAGTAAAGCAGTTTTACGTTCTATCTCTATGTTCTGTTTCCTCTTGATGTAGCACTCAGCAGTGACTGAGGAGAAACAATTTCATTGAAAGGGGTTGCCAAGCTTCCCAAAATTGCGAGTCTCCAGAAATCTCAGCAACTATTTTTTCACCCAAACTGGATGATACTTTCAGGTAATGATCAGTACACTGAGCTCACTTGGTTCCCCAAATTTCGTTCTTTTATGTTGAAGCGTTCGCTTCCAGTAACTGTTTGAATTTTGGCGTTTCACTCTGTTTTCTCCTATACTGACAGATGTATTTGGAACTCTAAATCAAACACGGTTTGTGCTAGCTCCTTGAAACTTGACACAATAAAGCAGTTTCAAGTTCTATCTCTATGTTCTGTCTCCTCTTGATGTAGCCCTAAGCAGTGACTGGGGAGAAACACTTTCATTGAAAGGGGTTGCCAAGCTTCCAAAAATTACGAGTCTCCAGAAATCTCAGCAACTATTTTTTAACCCAAACTGGATGATACTTTCAGGTAATGATGAGTACGCTAAGCCCAATGGGTTCCCAAAATTTCGTTCTTCTATGTTGAAGCGTTCGTTTCCAGTAACACTTTGAATTTTGGCGTTTCACTCTGTTTTCTCCTATATTGATAGATGTATTTGGAACTCTAACCCAAACACGGTTTGTGCTAGCTTCTTGAAACTTGACACAGTAAAGCAGTTTCACGTTCTATCTCTATGTTCTGTTTCCTCTTGATGTAGCACTCAGCAGTGACTGAGGAGAAACACTTTCATTGAAAGGGGTTGCCAAGCTCCCCAAAACTGCGTGTCTCCAGAAATCTCAGCAACTATTTTTTCACCCAATCTGGATGATACTTTCAGATAATGATCAGTACACTAAGCCCACTTGGTTCCCCAAATTTCGTTCTTTTATGTTGAAGCGTTCACTTCCAGTAACTGTTTGAATTTTGGCGTTTCACTCTGTTTTCTCCTATACTGACAGATGTATTTGGAACTCTAAATCAAACACGGTTTGTGCTAGCTTCTTGAAACTTAACACAGTAAAGCAGTTTCAAGTTCTATCTCTATGTTTTCTTTCCTCTTGATGTAGCACTCAGCAGTGACTTAGGAGAAACACTTTCATTGAAAGGGGTTGCCAAGCTTCCAGAAATTACGAGTCTCCAGAAATCTCAGCAACTATGATTTCAGCCAACCTGGATGATACTTTCAGGTAATGATCAGTACACTAAGCCCACTTGGTTCCCCAAATTTCGTTCTTCTATGTTGATGCGTTCGCTTCCAGTAACTGTTTGAATTTTGGCGTTTCACTCTTTTTTCTCCTATACTGACAGATGTATTTGGAACTCTAAATCAAACACGGTTTGTGCTAGCTTCTTGAAACTTGACACAGTAAAGCAGTTTCACGTTCTATCACTATGTTCCGTTTCCTCTGGATGTAGCCCTAAGCAGTGACTGGGGAAAAATACTTTCATTGACAGAGGTTGCCAAGCTTCCAGAAATTACGAGTCTCCAGAAATCTCAGCAACTATGATTTCACCCAAACTGGATGATACTTTCAGGTAATGATCAGTACACTAAGCCCACTTGGTTCCCCAAATTTCGTTCTTCTATGTTGAAGCATTCGTTTTCAGTAACAGTTTGAATTTTGGCGTTTCACTCTGTTTTCTCCCATATTGATAGATGTATTTGGAACTCTAACCCAAACACGGTTTGTGCTAGCTTCTTGAAACTTGACACAGTAAAGCAGTTTCACGTTCTATCTCTATGTTCTGTCTCCTCTTGATGTAGCCCTAAGCAGTGACTGGGGAGAAACACTTTCATTGAAAGGGGTTGCCAAGCTTCCAAAAATTACGAGTCTCCAGAAATCTCAGCATCTATTTTTTCACCCAAACTGGATGATACTTTCAGGTAATGATGAGTACGCTAAGCCCACTGGGTTCCCCAAATTTCGTTCTTCTATGTTGAAGCGTTCGTTTCCAGTAACAGTTTGAATTTTGGCGTTTCACTCTGTTTTCTCCTATATTGATAGATGTATTTGGAACTCTAAACCAAACACGGTTTGTGCTAGCTTCTTGAAACTTGACACAGTAAAGCAGTTTCACGTTCTATATATATATTCTGTTTCCTCTTGATGTAGCACTCAGCAGTGACTGAGGAGAAACACTTTCATTGAAAGGGGTTGCCAAGCTTCCCAAAATTGCGAGTCTCCAGAAATCTCAGCAACTATTTTTTAACCCAAACTGGATGATACTTTCAGGTAATGATCAGTACACTAAGCCCACTTGGTTCCCCAAATTTCGTTCTTCTATGTTAAAGCGTTCGTTTCCAGTAACAGTTTGAATTTTGGCGTTTCACTCTGTTTTCTCCTATATTGATAGATGTATTTGGAACTCTAAACCAAACACGGTTTGTGCTAGCTTCTTGAAACTTGACACAGTAAAGCAGTTTCACGTTCTATCTCTATGTTCTGTTTCCTCTGGATGTAGCCCTAAGCAGTGACTGGGGAGAAATACTTTCATTGACAGGGGTTGCCAAGCTTCCAGAAATTACGAGTCTCCAGAAATCTCAGCAACTATGATTTCACCCAAACTGGATGATACTTTCAGGTAATAATCAGTACACTAAGCCCACTTGGTTCCCCAAATTTCGTTCTTCTATGTTGAAGCGTTCGTTTCCAGTAACAGTTTGAATTTTGGCGTTTTACTCTGTTTTCTCCTATATTGATAGATGTATTTGGAACTCTAAATCAAACACGGTTTGTGCTACCTTCTTCAAACTTGACACAGTAAAGCTGTTTCAAGTTCTATCTATATGTTCTCTTTCCTCTTGATGTAGCACTCAGCAGTGACTGAGGAGAAACACTTTCATTGAAAGGGGTTGCCAAGCTTCCAAAAATTGCGAGTCTCCAGAAATCTCAGCAACTATTTTTTCACCCAAGCTGGATGATACTTTCAGGTAATGATCAGTACACTAAGCTCACTTGGTTCCCCAAATTTCGTTCTTTTATGTTGAAGCGTTCGCTTCCAGTAACTGTTTGAATTTTGGCGTTTCACTCTGTTTTCTCCTATACTGACAGATGTATTTGGAACTCTAAATCAAACACGGTTTGTGCTAGCTTCTTGAAACTTGACACAGTAAAGCAGTTTCACGTTCTATCTCTACGTTCTGTTTCCTCTGGATGTAGCCATAAGCAGTGACTGGGGAGAAATACTTTAATTGACAGGGGTTGCCAAGCTTCCAGAAATTACGAGTCTCCAGAAATCTCAGCAACTATGATTTCACCCAACCTGGATGATACTTTCAGGTAATGATCAGTACACTAAGCCCACTTGTTTCCCCAAATTTCGTTCTTCTATGTTGAAGCGTTCGTTTCCAGTAACAGTTTGAATTTTGGCGTTTCACTCTGTTTTCTCCTATATTGATAGATGTATTTGGAACTCTAAACCAAACACGGTTTGTGCTAGCTTCTTGAAACTTGACACAGTAAAGCAGTTTTACGTTCTATCTCTATGTTCTGTTTCCTCTTGATGTAGCACTCAGCAGTGACTGAGGAGAAACAATTTCATTGAAAGGGGTTGCCAAGCTTCCCAAAATTGCGAGTCTCCAGAAATCTCAGCAACTATTTTTTCACCCAAACTGGATGATACTTTCAGGTAATGATCAGTACACTAAGCTCACTTGGTTCCCCAAATTTCGTTCTTTTATGTTGAAGCGTTCGCTTCCAGTAACTGTTTGAATTTTGGCGTTTCACTCTGTTTTCTCCTATACTGACAGATGTATTTGGAACTCTAAATCAAACACGGTTTGTGCTAGCTTCTTGAAACTTGACACAGTAAAGCAGTTTCACGTTCTATCTCTATGTTCTATTTCCTCTGGATGTAACCCTAAGCAGTGACTGGGGAAAAATACTTTCATTGACAGGGGTTGCCAAGCTTCCAGAAATTACGAGTCTCCAGAAATCTCAGCAACTATGATTTCACCCAACCTGGATGATACTTTCAGGTAATGATCAGTACACTAAGCCCACTTGTTTCCCCAAATTTCGTTCTTCTATGTTGAAGCGTTCGTTTCCAGTAACAGTTTGAATTTTGGCGTTTCACTCTGTTTTCTCCTATATTGATAGATGTATTTGGAACTCTAAATCAAACACGGTTTGTGCTAGCTTCTTGAAACTTGACACAGTAAAGCAGTTTTACGTTCTATCTCTATGTTCTGTTTCCTCTTGATGTAGCACTCAGCAGTGACTGAGGAGAAACACTTTCATTGAAAGGGGTTGCCAAGCTTCCCAAAATTGCGAGTCTCCAGAAATCTCAGCAACTATTTTTTCACCCAAACTGGATGATACTTTCAGGTAATGATCAGTACACTAAGCTCACTTGGTTCCCCAAATTTCGTTCTTTTATGTTGAAGCGTTCGCTTCCAGTAACTGTTTGAATTTTGGCGTTTCACTCTGTTTTCTCCTATACTGACAGATGTATTTGGAACTCTAAATCAAACACGGTTTGTGCTAGCTTCTTGAAACTTGACACAGTAAAGCAGTTTCACGTTCTATCTCTATGTTCTATTTCCTCTGGATGTAGCCCTAAGCAGTGACTGGGGAAAAATACTTTCATTGACAGGGGTTGCCAAGCTTCCAGAAATTACGAGTCTCCAGAAATCTCAGCAACTATGATTTCACCCAACCTGGATGATACTTTCAGGTAATGATCAGTACACTAAGCCCACTTGGTTCGCCAAATTTCGTTCTTCTATGTTGAAGCGTTCGATTCCAGTAACAGTTTGAATTTTGGCGTTTCGCTCTGTTTTCTCCTATATTGATAGATGTATTTGGAACTCTAAATCAAACACGGTTTGTGCTAGCTTCTTGAAACTTGACACAATAAAGCAGTTTCAAGTTCTATCTCTATGTTCTGTCTCCTCTTGATGTAGCCCTAAGCAGTGACTGGGGAGAAACACTTTCATTGAAAGGGGTTGCCAAGCTTCCAAAAATTACGAGTCTCCAGAAATCTCAGCATCTATTTTTTCACCCAAACTGGATGATACTTTCAGGTAATGATGAGTACGCTAAGCCCAATGGGTTCCCAAAATTTCTTTCTTCTATGTTGAAGCGTTCGTTTCCAGTAACAGTTTGAATTTTGGCGTTTCACTCTGTTTTCTCCTATATTGATAGATGTATTTGGAACTCTAACCCAAACACGGTTTGTGCTAGCTTCTTGAAACTTGACACAGTAAAGCAGTTTCATGTTCTATCTCTATGTTCTGTTTCCTCTTGATGTAGCACTCAGCAGTGACTGAGGAGAAACACTTTCATTGAAAGGGGTTGCCAAGCTCCCCAAAACTGCGAGTCTCCAGAAATCTCAGCAACTATTTTTTCACCCAAACTGGATGATACTTTCAGGTAATGATCAGTACACTAAGCCCATTTGGTTCCCCAAATTTCGTTCTTTTATGTTGAAGCGTTCACTTCCAGTAACTGTTTGAATTTTGTCGTTTCACTCTGTTTTCTCCTACACTGACAGATGTATTTGGAACTCTAAATCAAACACGGTTTGTGCTAGCTTCTTGAAACTTGACACAGTAAAGCAGTTTCAAGTTCTATCTCTATGTTTTCTTTCCTCTTGATGTAGCACTCAGCAGTGACTTAGGAGAAACACTTTCATTGAAAGGCGTTGCCAAGCTTCCAGAAATTACGAGTCTCCAGAAATCTCAGCAACTATGATTTCAGCCAACCTGGATGATACTTTCAGGTAATGATCAGTACACTAAGCCCACTTGGTTCCCCAAATTTCGTTCTTCTATGTTGATGCGTTCGCTTCCAGTAACTGTTTGAATTTTGGCGTTTCACTCTGTTTTCTCCTATACTGACAGATGTATTTGGAACTCTAAATCAAACACGGTTTGTGCTAGCTTCTTGAAACTTGACACAGTAAAGCAGTTTCACGTTCTATCACTATGTTCTGTTTCCTCTGGATGTAGCCCTAAGCAGTGACTGGGGAAAAATACTTTCATTGACAGAGGTTGCCAAGCTTCCAGAAATTACGAGTCTCCAGAAATCTCAGCAACTATGATTTCACCCAAACTGGATGATACATTCAGGTAATGATCAGTACACTAAGCCCACTTGGTTCCCCAAATTTCGTTCTTCTATGTTGAAGCGTTCGTTTTCAGTAACAGTTTGAATTTTGGCGTTTCACTCTGTTTTCTCCTATATTGATAGATGTATTTGGAACTCTAACCCAAACACGGTTTGTGCTAGCTTCTTGAAACTTGACACAGTAAAGCAGTTTCACGTTCTATCTCTATGTTCTGTCTCCTCTTGATGTAGCCCTAAGCAGTGACTGGGGAGAAACACTTTCATTGAAAGGGGTTGCCAAGCTTCCAAAAATTACGAGTCTCCAGAAATCTCAGCATCTATTTTTTCACCCAAACTTGATGATACTTTCAGGTAATGATGAGTACGCTAAGCCCACTGGGTTCCCCAAATTTCGTTCTTCTATGTTGAAGCGTTCGTTTCCAGTAACAGTTTGAATTTTGGCGTTTCACTCTGTTTTCTCCTATATTGATAGATGTATTTGGAACTCTAAACCAAACACGGTTTGTGCTAGCTTCTTGAAACTTGACACAATAAAGCAGTTTCACGTTCTATATATATGTTCTGCTTCCTCTTGATGTAGCACTCAGCAGTGACTGAGGAGAAACACTTTCATTGAAAGGGGTTGCCAAGCTTCCCAATATTGCGAGTCTCCAGAAATCTCAGCAACTATTTTTTAACCCAAACTGGATGATACTTTCAGGTAATGATCAGTACACTAAGCCCACTTGGTTCCCCAAATTTCGTTCTTCTATGTTAAAGCGTTCGTTTCCAGTAACAGTTTGAATTTTGGCGTTTCACTCTGTTTTCTCCTATATTGATAGATGTATTTGGCTCTAAACCGAACACGGTTTGTGCTAGCTTCTTGAAACTTGACACAGTAAAGCAGTTTCACGTTCTATCTCTATGATCTGTTTCCTCTTGATGTAGCACTCAGCAGTGACTGAGGAGAAACACTTTCATTGAAAGGGGTTGCCAAGCTTCCCAAAATTGCGAGTCTCCAGAAATCTCAGCAACTATTTTTTAACCCAAACTGGATGATACTTTCAGGTAATGATCAGTACACTAAGCTCACTTGGTTCCCCAAATTTCGTTCTTTTATGTTGAAGCGTTCGCTTCCAGTAACTGTTTGAATTTTGGCGTTTCACTCTGTTTTCTCCTATACTGACAGATGTATTTGGAACTCTAAATCAAACACGGTTTGTGCTAGCTTCTTGAAACTTGACACAGTAAAGCACTTTCACGTTCTATCTCTATTTTCTGTTTCCTCTGGATGTAGCCCTAAGCAGTGACTGGGGAGAAATACTTTCATTGACAGGGGTTGCCAAGCTTCCAGAAATTACGAGTCTCCAGAAATCTCAGCAACTATGATTTCACCCAAACTGGATGATACTTTCAGGTAATGATCAGTACACTAAGCCCACTTGGTTCCCCAAATTTCGTTCTTCTATGTTGAAGCGTTCGTTTCCAGTAACAGTTTGAATTTTGGCGTTTCACTCTGTTTTCTCCTATATTGATAGATGTATTTGGAACTCTAACCCAAACACGGTTTGTGCTAGCTTCTTGAAACTTGACACAGTAAAGCAGTTTCACGTTCTATCTCTATGTTCTGTCTCCTCTTGATGTAGCCCTAAGCAGTGACTGGGGAGAAACACTTTCATTGAAAGGGGTTGCCAAGCTTCCAAAAATTACGAGTCTCCAGAAATCTCAGCTTCTATTTTTTCACCCAAACTGGATGATACTTTCAGGTAATGATCAGTACACTAAGCTCACTTGGTTCCCCAAATTTCGTTCTTTTATGTTGAAGCGTTCGTTTCCAGTAACTGTTTGAATTTTGGCGTTTCACTCTGTTTTCTCCTATACTGACAGATGTATTTGGAACTCTAAATCAAACACGGTTTGTGCTAGCTTCTTGAAACTTGACACAGTAAAGCACTTTCACGTTCTATCTCTATGTTCTGTTTCCTCTGGATGTAGCCGTAAGCAGTGACTGGGGAGAAATACTTTCATTGACAGGGGTTGCCAAGCTTCCAGAAATTACGAGTCTCCAGAAATCTCAGCAACTATGATTTCACGCAACATGGATGATACTTTCAGGTAAAGATCAGTACACTAAGCCCACTTGTTTCCCCAAATTTCGTTCTTCTATGTTGAAGCGTTCGTTTCCAGTAACAGTTTGAATTTTGGCGTTTCGCTCTGTTTTCTCCTATATTGATAGATGTATTTGGAACTCTAAATCAAACACGGTTTGTGCTAGCTTCTTGAAACTTGACACAGTAAAGCAGTTTTACGTTCTATCTCTATGTTCTGTTTCCTCTTGATGTAGCACTCAGCAGTGACTGAGGAGAAACACTTTCATTGAAAGGGGTTGCCAAGCTTCCCAAAATTGCGAGTGTCCAGAAATCTCAGCAACTATTTTTTCACCCAAACTGGATGATACTTTCAGGTAATGATCAGTACACTAAGCTCACTTGGTTCCCCAAATATCGTTCTTTTATGTTGAAGCGTTCGCTTCCAGTAACTGTTTGAATTTTGGCGTTTCACTCTGTTTTCTCCTATACTGACAGATGTATTTGGAACTCTAAATCAAACACGGTTTGTGCTAGCTTCTTGAAACTTGACACAGTAAAGCAGTTTCACGTGTTATCTCTATGTTCTATTTCCTCTGGATGTAGCCCTAAGCAGTGACTGGGGAAAAATACTTTCAATGACAGGGGTTGCCAAGCTTCCAGAAATTACGAGTCTCCAGAAATCTCAGCAACTATGATTTCACCCAACCTGGATGATACTTTCAGGTAATGATCCGTACACTAAGCCCACTTGGTTCCCCAAATTTCGTTCTTCTATGTTGAAGCGTTCGTTTCCAGTAAGAGTTTGAATTTTGGCGTTTCACTCTATTTTCTCCTATATTGATAGAGGTATTTGGAACTCTAAATCAAACACGGTTTGTGCTACCTTCTTCAAACTTGACACAGTAAAGCAGTTTCAAGTTCTAGGTCTATGTTCTGTTTCCTCTTGATGTAGCACTCAGCAGTGACTGAGGAGAAACACTTTCATTGAAAGGGGTTGCCAAGCTTCCCAAAATTGCGAGTCTCCAGAAATCTCAGCAACTATTTTTTAACCCAAACTGGATGATACTTTCAGGTAATGATCAGTACACTAAGCTCACTTGGTTCCCCAAATTTCGTTCTTTTATGTTGAAGCGTTCGCTTCCAGTAACTGTGTGAATTTTGGCGTTTCACTCTGTTTTCTCCTATATTGATAGATGTATTTGGAACTCTAAACCAAACACGGTTTGTGCTAGCTTCTTGAAACTTGACACAGTAAAGCAGTTTCACGTTCTATCTCTATGTTCTGTTTCCTCTTGATGTAGCACTCAGCAGTGACTGAGGAGAAACACTTTCATTGAAAGGGGTTGCCAAGCTTCCCAAAATTGCGAGTCTCCAGAAATCTCAGCAACTATTTTTTCACCCAAACTGGATGATACTTTCAGGTAATGATCAGTACACTAAGCTCACTTGGTTCCCCAAATTTCGTTCTTTTATGTTGAAGCGTTCGCTTCCAGTAACTGTTTGAATTTTGGCGTTTCACTCTGTTTTCTCCTATACTGACAGATGTATTTGGAACTCTAAATCAAACACGGTTTGTGCTAGCTTCTTGAAACTTGACACAGTAAAGCAGTTTCACGTTCTATCTCTATGTTCTGTTTCCTCTGGATGTAGCACTCAGCAGTGACTGAGGAGAAACACTTTCATTGAAAGGGGTTGCCAACCTTCCCAAAATTGTGAGTCTCTAGAAATCTCAGCAACTATTTTTTCACCCAAAGTGGATGATACTTTCAGGTAATGATCAGTACACTAAGCTCACTTGGTTCCCCAAATTTCGTTCTTTTATGTTGAAGCGTTCGCTTCCAGTAACTGTTTGAATTTTGGCGTTTCACTCTGTTTCCTCCTATACTGACAGATGTATTTGGAACTCTAAATCAAACACGGTTTGTGCTAGCTTCTTGAAACTTGACACAGTAAAGCAGTTTCAAGTTCTATCTCTATGTTTTCTTTCCTCTTGATGTAGCACTCAGCAGTGACTGAGGAGAAACACTTTCATTGAAAGGGGTTGCCATGCTTCCAGAAATTACGAGTCTCCAGAAATCTCAGCAACTATGATTTCACCCAAACTGGATGATACTTTCAGGTAATGATCAGTACACTAAGCCCACTTGGATCCCCAAATTTCGTTCTTCTATGTTGATGCGTTCGCTTCCAGTAACTGTTTGAATTTTGGCGTTTCACTCTGTTTTCTCCCATACTGACAGATGTATTTGGAACTCTAAATCAAACACGGTTTGTGCTAGCTTCTTGAAACTTGACACAGTAAAGCAGTTTCACGTTCTTTCTCTATGTTCTGTTTCCTCTGGATGTAGCCCTAAGCAGTGACTGGGGAAAAATACTTTCATTGACAGAGGTTGCCAAGCTTCCAGAAATTACGAGTCTCCAGAAATCTCAGCAACTATGATTTCACCCAACCTGGATGATACTTTCAGGTAATGATCAGTACACTAAGCCCACTTGGTTCCCCAAATTTCGTTCTTCTATGTTGAAGCGTTCGTTTCCAGTAACAGTTTGAATTTTGGCGTTTCACTCTGTTTTCTCCTATATTGATAGATGTATTTGGAACTCTAAATCAAACACGGTTTGTGCTAGCTTCTTGAAACTTGACACAGTAAAGCAGTTTTACGTTCTATCTCTATGTTCTGTTTCCTCTTGATGTAGCACTCAGCAGTGACTGAGGAGAAACACTTTCATTGAAAGGGGTTGCCAAGCTTCCCAAAATTGCGAGTCTCCAGAAATCTCAGCAACTATTTTTTCACCCAAACTGGATGATACTTTCAGGTAATGATCAGTACACTAAGCTCACTTGGTTCCCCAAATTTCGTTCTTTTATGTTGAAGCGTTCGCTTCCAGTAACTGTTTGAATTTTGGCGTTTCACTCTGTTTTCTCCTATACTGACAGATGTATTTGGAACTCTAAATCAAACACGGTTTGTGCTAGCTTCTTGAAACTTGACACAGTAAAGCAGTTTCAAGTTCTATCTCTATGTTTTCTTTCCTCTTGATGTAGCACTCAGCAGTGACTTAGGAGAAACACTTTCATTGAAAGGGGTTGCTAAGCTTCCAGAAATTACGAGTCTCCAGAAATCTCAGCAACTATGATTTCAGCCAACCTGGATGATACTTTCAGGTAATGATCAGTACACTAAGCCCACTTGGTTCCCCAAATTTCGTTCTTCTATGTTGATGCGTTCGCTTCCAGTAACTGTTTGAATTTTGGCATTTCACTCTGTTTTCTCCTATACTGACAGATGTATTTGGAACTCTAAATCAAACACGGTTTGTGCTAGCTTCTTGAAACTTGACACAGTAAAGCAGTTTCACGTTCTATCACTATGTTCTGTTTCCTCTGGATGTAGCCCTAAGCAGTGACTGGGGAAAAATACTTTCATTGACAGAGGTTGCCAAGCTTCCAGAAATTACGAGTCTCCAGAAATCTCAGCAACTATGATTTCACCCAAACTGGATGATACATTCAGGTAATGATCAGTACACTAAGCCCACTTGGTTCCCCAAATTTCGTTCTTCTATGTTGAAGCGTTCGCTTCCAGTAACTGTTTGAATTTTGGCGTTTCACTCTGTTTTCTCCTATACTGACAGATGTGTTTGGAACTCTAAATCAAACACGGTTTGTGCTAGCTTCTTGAAACTTGACACAGTAAAGCAGTTTCACGTTCTATCTCTATGTTCTGTCTCCTCTTGATGTAGCCCTAAGCAGTGACTGGGGAGAAACACTTTCATTGAAAGGGGTTGCCAAGCTTCCAAAAATTACGAGTCTCCAGAAATCTCAGCATCTATTTTTTCACCCAAACTTGATGATACTTTCAGGTAATGATGAGTACGCTAAGCCCACTGGGTTCCCCAAATTTCGTTCTTCTATGTTGAAGCGTTCGTTTCCAGTAACAGTTTGAATTTTGGCGTTTCACACTGTTTTCTCCTATATTGATAGATGTATTTGGAACTCTAAACCAAACACGGTTTGTGCTAGCTTCTTGAAACTTGACACAGTAAAGCAGTTTCACGTTCTATATATAGGTTCTGTTTCCTCTTGATGTAGCACTCAGCAGTGACTGAGGAGAAACACTTTCATTGAAAGGGGTTGCCAAGCTTCCCAATATTGCGAGTCTCCAGAAATCTCAGCAACTATTTTTTAACCCAAACTGGATGATACTTTCAGGTAATGATCAGTACACTAAGCCCACTTGGTTCCCCAAATTTCGTTCTTCTATGTTAAAGCGTTCGTTTCCAGTAGCAGTTTGAATTTTGGCATTTCACTCTGTTTTCTCCTATATTGATAGATGTATTTGGCTCTAAACCGAACACGGTTTGTGCTAGCTTCTTGAAACTTGACACAGTAAAGCAGTTTCACGTTCTATCTCTATGATCTGTTTCCTCTTGATGTAGCACTCAGCAGTGACTGAGGAGAAACACTTTCATTGAAAGGGGTTGCCAAGCTTCCCAAAATTGCGAGTCTCCAGAAATCTCAGCAACTATTTTTTAACCCAAACTGGATGATACTTTCAGGTAATGATCAGTACACTAAGCTCACTTGGTTCCCCAAATTTCGTTCTTTTATGTTGAAGCGTTCGCTTCCAGTAACTGTTTGAATTTTGGCGTTTCACTCTGTTTTCTCCTATACTGACAGATGTATTTGGAACTCTAAATCAAACACGGTTTGTGCTAGCTTCTTGAAACTTGACACAGTAAAGCACTTTCACGTTCTATCTCTATTTTCTGTTTCCTCTGGATGTAGCCCTAAGCAGTGACTGGGGAGAAATACTTTCATTGACAGGGGTTGCCAAGCTTCCAGAAATTACGAGTCTCCAGAAATCTCAGCAACTATGATTTCACCCAACCTGGATGATACTTTCAGGTAATGATGAGTACGCTAAACCCACTGGGTTCCCAAAATTTCGTTCTTCTATGTTGAAGCGTTCGTTTCCAGTAACAGTTTGAATTTTGGCGTTTCACTCTTTTTTCTCCTATATTGATAGATGTATTTGGAACTCTAAAGCAAACACGGTTTGTGCTAGCTTCTTGAAACTTGACACAGTAAAGCAGTTTCACGTTCTATCTCTATGTTCTGTTTCCTCTTGATGTATCACTCAGCAGTGACTGAGGAGAAACACTTTCATTGAAAGGGGTTGCCAAGCTCCCCAAAACTGCGAGTCTCCAGAAATCTCAGCAACTATTTTTTCACCCAAACTGGATGATACTTTCAGGTAATGATCAGTACACTAAGCTCACTTGGTTCCCCAAATTTCGTTCTTCTATGTTGATCCGTTCGCTTCCAGTAACTGTATGAATTTTGGCGTTTCACTCTGTTTTCTCCTATACTGACAGATGTATTTGGAACTCTAAATCAAACACGGTTTGTGCTAGCTTCTTGAAACTTGACACAGTAAAGCAGTTTCACGTTCTATCTCTATGTTCTGTTTCCTCTGGATGTAGCCCTAAGCAGTGACTGGCGAAAAATACTTTCATTGACAGAGGTTGCCAAGCTTCCAGAAATTACGAGTCTCCAGAAATCTCAGCAACTATGATTTCACCCAAACTGGATGATACTTTCAGGTAATGATCAGTACACTAAGCCCACTTGGTTCCCCAAATTTCGTTCTTCTATGTTGAAGCGTTCGTTTCCAGTAACAGTTTGAATTTTGGCGTTTCACTCTGTTTTCTCCTATATTGATAGATGTATTTGGAAATCTAACCCAAACACGGTTTGTGCTACCTTCTTCAAACTTGACACAGTAAAGCACTTTCACGTTCTATCTCTATGTTCTGTCTCCTCTTGATGTAGCCCTAAGCAGTGACTGGGGAGAAACACTTTCATTGAAAGGGGTTGCCAAGCTTCCAAAAATTACGAGTCTCCAGAAATCTCATCATCTATTTTTTCACCCAAACTTGATGATACTTTCAGGTAATGATGAGTACGCTAAGCCCACTGGGTTCCCCAAATTTCGTTCTTCTATGTTGAAGTGTTCGTTTCCAGTAACAGTTTGAATTTTGGCGTTTCACTCTGTTTTCTCCTATATTGATAGATGTATTTGGAACTCTAAACCAAACACGGTTTGTGCTAGCTTCTTGAAACTTGACACAGTAAAGCAGTTTCACGTTCTATCTCTATGTTCTGTGTCCTCTTGATGTAGCACTCAGCAGTGACTGAGGAGAAACACTTTCATTGAAAGGGGTTGCCAAGCTCCCCAAAACTGCGAGTCTCCAGAATTCTCAGCAACTATTTTTTCACCCAAACTGGATGATACTTTCAGGTAATGATCAGTACACTAAGCTCACTTGGTTCCCCAAATTTCGTTCTTTTAAGTTGAAGCGTTCACTTCCAGTAACTGTTTGAATTTTGGCGTTTCACTCTGTTTTCTCCTATACTGACAAATGTATTTGGAACTCTAAATCAAACACGGTTTGTGCTACCTTCTTGAAACTTGACACAGTAAAGCAGTTTCAAGTTCTATCTCTATGTTTTCTTTCCTCTTGATGTAGCACTCAGCAGTGACTGAGGAGAAACACTTTCATTGAAAGGGGTTGCCATGCTTCCAGAAATTACGAGTCTCCAGAAATTTCAGCAACTATGATTTCACCCAAACTGGATGATACATTCAGGTAATGATCAGTACACTAAGCCCACTTGGATCCCCAAATTTCGTTCTTCTATGTTGATGCGTTCGCTTCCAGTAACTGTTTGAATTTTGGCGTTTCACTCTGTTTTCTCCCATACTGACAGATGTATTTGGAACTCTAAATCAAACACGGTTTGTGCTAGCTTCTTGAAACTTGACACAGTAAAGCAGTTTCACGTTCTATCTCTATGTTCTGTTTCCTCTGGATGTAGCCCTAAGCAGTGACTGGGGAAAAATACTTTCATTGACAGAGGTTGCCAAGCTTCCAGAAATTACGAGTCTCCAGAAATCTCAGCAACTATGATTTCACCCAAAGTGGATGATACTTTCAGGTAATGATCAGTACACTAAGCCCACTTGGTTCCCCAAATTTTGTTCTTCTATGTTGAAGCGTTCGTTTCCAGTAACAGTTTGAATTTTGGCGTTTCACTCTGTTTTCTCCTATATTGATAGATGTATTTGGAACTCTAACCCAAACACGGTTTGTGCTAGCTTCTTGAAACTTGACACAGTAAAGCACTTTCACGTTCTATCTCTATGTTCTGTCTCCTCTTGATGTAGCCCTAAGCAGTGACTGGGGAGAAACACTTTCATTGAAAGGGGTTGCCAAGCTTCCAAAAATTACGAGTCTCCAGAAATCTCAGCTTCTATTTTTTCACCCAAACTGGATGATACTTTCAGGTAATGATCAGTACACTAAGCTCACTTGGTTCCCCAAATTTCGTTCTTTTATGTTGAAGCGTTCGCTTCCAGTAACTGTTTGAATTTTGGCGTTTCACTCTGTTTTCTCCTATACTGACAGATGTATTTGGAACTCTAAATCAAACACGGTTTGTGCTAGCTTCTTGAAACTTGACACAGTAAAGCAGTTTCACGTTCTATCTCTATGTTCTGTTTCCTCTGGATGTAGCCGTAAGCAGTGACTGGGGAGAAATACTTTCATTGACAGGGGTTGCCAAGCTTCCAGAAATTACGAGTCTCCAGAAATCTCAGCAACTATGATTTCACCCAACCTGGATGATACTTTCAGGTAATGATCAGTACACTAAGCCCACTTGGTTCCCCAAATTTCGTTCTTCTATGTTGAAGCGTTCGTTTCCAGTAACAGTTTGAATTTTGGCGTTTCGCTCTGTTTTCTCCTATATTGATAGATGTATTTGGAACTCTAAACCAAACACGGTTTGTGCTAGCTTCTTGAAACTTGACACAGTAAAGCAGTTTTACGTTCTATCTCTATGTTCTGTTTCGTCTTGATGTAGCACTCAGCAGTGACTGAGGAGAAACACTTTCATTGAAAGGGGTTGCCAAGCTTCCCAAAATTGCGAGTCTCCAGAAATCTCAGCAACTATTTTTTCACCCAAACTGGATGATACTTTCAGGTAATGATCAGTACACTAAGCTCACTTGGTTCCCCAAATTTCGTTCTTTTATGTTGAAGCGTTCGCTTCCAGTAACTGTTTGAATTTTGGCGTTTCACTCTGTTTTCTCCTATACTGACAGATGTATTTGGAACTCTAAATCAAACACGGTTTGTGCTAGCTTCTTGAAACTTGACACAGTAAAGCAGTTTCACGTTCTATCTCTATGTTCTGTTTCCTCTGGATGTAGCACTCAGCAGTGACTGAGGAGAAACACTTTCATTGAAAGGGGTTGCCAAGCTTCCCAAAATTGCGAGTCTCTAGAAATCTCAGCAACTATTTTTTCACCCAAAGTGGATGATACTTTCAGGTAATGATCAGTACACTAAGCTCACTTGGTTCCCCAAATTTCGTTCTTTTATGTTGAAGCGTTCGCTTCCAGTAACTGTTTGAATTTTGGCGTTTCACTCTGTTTCCTCCTATACTGACAGATGTATTTGGAACCCTAAATCAAACACGGTTTGTGCTAGCTTCTTGAAACTTGACACACTAAAGCAGTTTCACGTTCTATCTCTATGTTCTGTTTCCTCTTGATGTAGCACTCAGCAGTGACTGAGGAGAAACACTTTCATTGAAAGGGGTTGCCAAGCTTCCCAAAATTGCGAGTCTCCAGAAATCTCAGCAACTATTTTTTCACCCAAACTGGATGATACTTTCAGGTAATGATCAGTACACTAAGCTCACTTGGTTCCCCAAATTTCGTTCTTTTATGTTGAAGCGTTCGCTTCCAGTAACTGTTTGAATTTTGGCGTTTCACTCTGTTTTCTCCTATACTGACAGATGTATTTGGAACTCTAAATCAAACACGGTTTGTGCTAGCTTCTTGAAACTTGACACAGTAAAGCAGTTTCACGTTCTATCTCTATGTTCTGTTTCCTCTGGATGTAGCACTCAGCAGTGACTGAGGAGAAACACTTTCATTGAAAGGGGTTGCCAAGCTTCCCAAAATTGCGAGTCTCTAGAAATCTCAGCAACTATTTTTTCACCCAAAGTGGATGATACTTTCAGGTAATGATCAGTACACTAAGCTCACTTGGTTCCCCAAATTTCGTTCTTTTATGTTGAAGCGTTCGCTTCCAGTAACTGTTTGAATTTTGGCGTTTCACTCTGTTTCCTCCTATACTGACAGATGTATTTGGAACTCTAAATCAAACACGGTTTGTGCAAGCTTCTTGAAACTTGACACAGTAAAGCAGTTTCACGTTCTATCTCTATGTTTTGTTTCCTCTTGATGTAGCACTCAGCAGTGACTGAGGAGAAACACTTTCATTGAAAGGGGTTGCCAAGCTTCCCAAAATTGCGAGTCTCTAGAAATCTCAGCAAACAGTTTTTCACCCAAAGTGGATGATACTTTCAGGTAATGATCAGTACACTAAGCTCACTTGGTTACCCAAATTTCGTTCTTCTATGTTGAAGCGTTCGTTTCCAGTAACTGTTTGAATTTTGGCGTTTCACTCTGTTTTCTCCTATACTGACAGATGTATTTGGAACTCTAAATCAAACACGGTTTGTGCTAGCTTCCTGAAACTTGACACAGTAAAGCACTTTCACGTTCTATCTCTATGTTCTGTTTCCTCTGGATGTAGCCCTAAGCAGTGACTGGGGAGAAATACTTTCATTGACAGGGGTTGCCAAGCTTCCAGAAATTACGAGTCTCCAGAAATCTCAGCAACTATGATTTCACCCAACCTGGATGATACTTTCAGGTAATGATCAGTACACTAAGCCCACTTGGTTCCCCAAATTTCGTTCTTCTATGTTGAAGCGTTCGTTTCCAGTAACAGTTTGAATTTTGGCGTTTCGCTCTGTTTTCTCCTATATTGATAGATGTATTTGGAACTCTAAATCAAACACGGTTTGTGCTACCTTCTTCAAACTTGACACAGTAAAGCAGTTTCAAGTTCTAGCTCTATGTTCTGTTTCCTCTTGATGCAGCACTCAGCAGTGACTGAGGAGAAACACTTTCATTGAAAGGGGTTGCCAAGCTTCCCAAAATTGCGAGTCTCCAGAAATCTCAGCAACTATTTTTTAACCCAAACTGGATGATACTTTCAGGTAATGATCAGTACACTAAGCTCACTTGGTTCCCCAAATTTCGTTCTTTTATGTTGAAGCGTTCGCTTCCAGTAACTGTGTGAATTTTGGCGTTTCACTCTGTTTTCTCCTATATTGATAGATGTATTTGGAACTCTAAACCAAACACGGTTTGTGCTAGCTTCTTGAAACTTGACACAGTAAACCAGTTTCACGTTCTATCTCTATGTTCTGTTTCCTCTTGATGTAGCACTCAGCAGTGACTGAGGAGAAACACTTTCATTGAAAGGGGTTGCCAAGCTTCCCAAAATTGCGAGTCTCCAGAAATCTCAGCAACTATTTTTTCACCCAAACTGGATGATACTTTCAGGTAATGATCAGTACACTAAGCTCACTTGGTTCCCCAAATTTCGTTCTTTTATGTTGAAGCGTTCGCTTCCAGTAACTGTTTGAATTTTGGCGTTTCACTCTGTTTTCTCCTATACTGACAGATGTATTTGGAACTCTAAATCAAACACGGTTTGTGCTAGCTTCTTGAAACTTGACACAGTAAAGCAGTTTCACGTTCTATCTCTATGTTCTGTTTCCTCTGGATGTAGCACTCAGCAGTGACTGAGGAGAAACACTTTCATTGAAAGGGGTTGCCAAGCTTCCCAAAATTGCGAGTCTCTAGAAATCTCAGCAACTATTTTTTCACCCAAAGTGGATGATACTTTCAGGTAATGATCAGTACACTAAGCTCACTTGGTTCCCCAAATTTCGTTCTTTTATGTTGAAGCGTTCGCTTCCAGTAACTGTTTGAATTTTGGCGTTTCACTCTGTTTCCTCCTATACTGACAGATGTATTTGGAACTCTAAATCAAACACGGTTTGTGCTAGCTTCTTGAAACTTGACACAGTAAAGCAGTTTCACGTTCTATCTCTATGTTTTGTTTCCTCTTGATGTAGCACTCAGCAGTGACTGAGGAGAAACACTTTCATTGAAAGGGGTTGCCAAGCTTCCCAAAATTGCGAGTCTCTAGAAATCTCAGCAAAGAGTTTTTCACCCAAAGTGGATGATACTTTCAGGTAATGATCAGTACACTAAGCTCACTTGGTTACCCAAATTTCGTTCTTCTATGTTGAAGCGTTCGTTTCCAGTAACAGTTTGAATTTTGGCGTTTTACTCTGTTTTCTCCTATATTGATAGATGTATTTGGAACTCTAAATCAAACACGGTTTGTGCTAGCTTCTTGAAACTTGACACAATAAAGCAGTTTCAAGTTCTATCTCTATGTTCTGTCTCCTCTTGATGTAGCCCTAAGCAGTGACTGGGGAGAAACACTTTCATTGAAAGGGGTTGCCAAGCTTCCAAAAATTACGAGTCTCCAGAAATCTCAGCAACTATTTTTTCACCCAAACTGGATGATACTTTCAGGTAATGATCAGTACACTAAGCTCACTTGGTTCCCCAAATTTCGTTCTTTTATGTTGAAGCGTTCGCTTCCAGTAACTGTTTGAATTTTGGCGTTTCACTCTGTTTTCTCCTATACTGACAGATATATTTGGAACTCTAAATCAAACACGGTTTGTGCTAGCTTATTGAAACTTGACACAGTAAAGCAGTTTCACGTTCTATCTCTATGTTCTGTTTCCTCTGGATGTAGCCCTAAGCAGTGACTGGGGAGAAATACTTTCATTGACAGGGGTTGCCAAGCTTCCAAAAATTACGAGTCTCCAGAAATCTCAGCAACTATGATTTCACCCAAACTGGATGATACTTTCAGGTAATAATCAGTACACTAAGCCCACTTGGTTCCCCAAATTTCGTTCTTCTATGTTGAAGCGTTCGTTTCCAGTAACAGTTTGAATTTTGGCGTTTCACTCTGTTTTCTCCTATATTGATAGATGTATTTGGAACTCTAAATCAAACACGGTTTGTGCTACCTTCTTCAAACTTGACACAGTAAAGCTGTTTCAAGTTCTATCTATATGTTCTCTTTCCTCTTGATGTAGCACTCAGCAGTGACTGAGGAGAAACACTTTCATTGAAAGGGGTTGCCAAGCTTCCCAAAATTGCGAGTCTCCAGAAATCTCAGCAACTATTTTTTCACCCAAGCTGGATGATACTTTCAGGTAATGATCAGTACACTAAGCTCACTTGGTTCCCCAAATTTCGTTCTTTTATGTTGAAGCGTTCGCTTCCAGTAACTGTTTCAATTTTGGCGTTTCACTCTGTTTTCTCCTATACTGACAGATGTATTTGGAACTCTAAATCAAACACGGTTTGTGCTAGCTTCTTGAAACTTGACACAGTAAAGCAGTTTCACGTTCTATCTCTATGTTCTGTTTCCTCTGGATGTAGCCGTAAGCAGTGACTGGGGAGAAATACTTTCATTGACAGGGGTTGCCAAGCTTCCAGAAATTACGAGTCTCCAGAAATCTCAGCAACTATGATTTCACCCAACCTGGATGATACTTTCAGGTAATGATCAGTACACTAAGCCCACTTGTTTCCCCAAATTTCGTTCTTCTATGTTGAAGCGTTCGTTTCCAGTAACAGTTTGAATTTTGGCGTTTCGCTCTGTTTTCTCCTATATTGATAGATGTATTTGGAACTCTAAACCAAACACGGTTTGTGCTAGCTTCTTGAAACTTGACACAGTAAAGCAGTTTTACGTTCTATCTCTATGTTCTGTTTCCTCTTGATGTAGCACTCAGCAGTGACTGAGGAGAAACACTTTCATTGAAAGGGGTTGCCAAGCTTCCCAAAATTGCGAGTCTCCAGAAATCTCAGCAACTATTTTTTCACCCAAACTGGATGATACTTTCAGGTAATGATCAGTACACTAAGCTCACTTGGTTCCCCAAATTTCGTTCTTTTATGTTGAAGCGTTCGCTTCCGGTAACTGTTTGAATTTTGGGGTTTCACTCTGTTTTCTCCTATACTGACAGATGTATTTGGAACTCTAAATCAAACACGGTTTGTGCTAGCTTCTTGAAACTTAACACAGTAAAGCAGTTTCAAGTTCTATCTCTATGTTTTCTTTCCTCTTGATGTAGCACTCAGCAGTGACTTAGGAGAAACACTTTCATTGAAAGGGGTTGCCAAGCTTCCAGAAATTACGAGCCTCCAGAAATCTCAGCAACTATGATTTCAGCCAACCTGGATGATACTTTCAGGTAATGATCAGTACACTAAGCCCACTTGGTTCCCCAAATTTCGTTCTTCTATGTTGATGCGTTCGCTTCCAGTAACTGTTTGAATTTTGGCGTTTCACTCTGTTTTCTCCTATACTGACAGATGTATTTGGAACTCTAAATCAAACACGGTTTGTGCTAGCTTCTTGAAACTTGACACAGTAAAGCAGTTTCACGTTCTATCACTATGTTCTGTTTCGTCTGGATGTAGCCCTAAGCAGTGACTGGGGAAAAATACTTTCATTGACAGAGGTTGCCAAGCTTCCAGAAATTACGAGTCTCCAGAAATCTCAGCAACTATGATTTCACCCAAACTGGATGATACTTTCAGGTAATGATCAGTACACTAAGCCCACTTGGTTCCCCAAATTTCGTTCTTCTATGTTGAAGCGTTCGTTTTCAGTAACAGTTTGAATTTTGGCGTTTCACTCTGTTTTCTCCCATATTGATAGATGTATTTGGAACTCTAACCCAAACACGGTTTGTGCTAGCTTCTTGAAACTTGACACAGTAAAGCAGTTTCACGTTCTATCTCTATGTTCTGTCTCCTCTTGATGTAGCCCTAAGCAGTGACTGGGGAGAAACACTTTCATTGAAAGGGGTTGCCAAGCTTCCAAAAATTACGAGTCTCCAGAAATCTCAGCATCTATTTTTTCACCCAAACTTGATGATACTTTCAGGTAATGATGAGTACGCTAAGCCCACTGGGTTCCCCAAATTTCGTTCTTCTATGTTGAAGGGTTCGTTTCCAGTAACAGTTTGAATTTTGGCGTTTCACTCTGTTTTCTCCTATATTGATAGATGTGTTTGGAACTCTAAACCAAACACGGTTTGTGCTAGCTTCTTGAAACTTGACACAGTAAAGCAGTTTCACGTTCTATATATATGTTCTGTTTCCTCTTGATGTAGCACTCAGCAGTGACTGAGGAGAAACACTTTCATTGAAAGGGGTTGCCAAGCTTCCCAAAATTGCGAGTCTCCAGAAATCTCAGCAACTCTTTTTTAACCCAAACTGGATGATACTTTCAGGTAATGATCAGTACACTAAGCCCACTTGGTTCCCCAAATTTCGTTCTTCTATGTTAAAGCGTTCGTTTCCAGTAACAGTTTGAATTTTGGCGTTTCACTCTGTTTTCTCCTATATTGATAGATGTATTTGGAACTCTAAATCAAACACGGTTTGTGCTAGCTTCTTGAAACTTGACACAGTAAAGCAGTTTCACGTTCTATCTCTATGTTCTGTTTCCTCTGGATGTAGCCCTAAGCAGTGACTGGGGAGAAATACTTTCATTGACAGGGGTTGCCAAGCTTCCAGAAATTACGAGTCTCCAGAAATCTCAGCAACTATGATTTCACCGAAACTGGATGATACTTTCAGGTAATAATCAGTACACTAAGCCCACTTGGTTCCCCAAATTTCGTTCTTCTATGTTGAAGCGTTCGTTTCCAGTAACAGTTTGAATTTTGGCGTTTCACTCTGTTTTCTCCTATATTGATAGATGTATTTGGAACTCTAAATCAAACACGGTTTGTGCTAGCTTCTTGAAACTTGACACAATAAAGCAGTTTCAAGTTCTATCTCTATGTTCTGTCTCCTCTTGATGTAGCCCTAAGCAGTGACTGGGGAGAAACACTTTCATTGAAAGGGGTTGCCAAGCTTCCAAAAATTACGAGTCTCCAGAAATCTCAGCAACTATTTTTTCACCCAAACTGGATGATACTTTCAGGTAATGATCAGTACACTAAGCTCACTTGGTTCCCCAAATTTCGTTCTTTTATGTTGAAGCGTTCGCTTCCAGTAACTGTTTGAATTTTGGCGTTTCACTCTGTTTTCTCCTATATTGATAGATGTATTTGGAACTCTAAACCAAACACGGTTTGTGCTAGCTTCTTGAAACTTGACACAGTAAAGCACTTTCACGTTCAATCTCTATGTTCTGTTTCCTCTGGATGTAGCCCTAAGCAGTGACTGGGGAGAAATACTTTCATTGACAGGGGTTGCCAAGCTTCCAGAAATTACGCGTCTCCAGAAATCTCAGCAACTATGATTTCACCCAACCTGGATGATACTTTCAGGTAATGATCAGTACACTAAGCCCACTTGGTTCCCCAAATTTCGTTCTTCTATGTTGAAGCGTTCGTTTCCAGTAACAGTTTGAATTTTGGCGTTTCGCTCTGTTTTCTCCTATATTGATAGATGTATTTGGAACTCTAAACCAAACACGGTTTGTGCTAGCTTCTTGAAACTTGACACAGTAAAGCAGTTTTACGTTCTATCTCTATGTTCTGTTTCCTCTTGATGTAGCACTCAGCAGTGACTGAGGAGAAACACTTTCATTGAAAGGGGTTGCCAAGCTTCCCAAAATTGCGAGTCTCCAGAAATCTCAGCAACTATTTTTTCACCCAAACTGGATGATACTTTCAGGTAATGATCAGTACACTAAGCTCACTTGGTTCCCCAAATTTCGTTCTTTTATGTTGAAGCGTTCGCTTCCAGTAACTGTTTGAATTTTGGCGTTTCACTCTGTTTTCTCCTATACTGACAGATGTATTTGGAACTCTAAATCAAACACGGTTTGTGCTAGCTTCTTGAAACTTGACACAGTAAAGCAGTTTCACGTTCTATCTCTATGTTCTATTTCCTCTGGATGTAGCCCTAAGCAGTGACTGGGGAAAAATACTTTCATTGACAGGGGTTGCCAAGCTTCCAGAAATTACGAGTCTCCAGAAATCTCAGCAACTATGATTTCACCCAACCTGGATGATACTTTCAGGTAATGATCAGTACACTAAGCCCACTTGGTTCGGCAAATTTCGTTCTTCTATGTTGAAGCGTTCGATTCCAGTAACAGTTTGAATTTTGGCGTTTTACTCTGTTTTCTCCTATATTGATAGATGTATTTGGAACTCTAAATCAAACACGGTTTGTGCTAGCTCCTTGAAACTTGACACAATAAAGCAGTTTCAAGTTCTATCTCTATGTTCTGTCTCCTCTTGATGTAGCCCTAAGCAGTGACTGGGGAGAAACACTTTCATTGAAAGGGGTTGCCAAGCTTCCAAAAATTACGAGTCTCCAGAAATCTCAGCAACTATTTTTTAACCCAAACTGGATGATACTTTCAGGTAATGATGAGTACGCTAAGCCCAATGGGTTCCCAAAATTTCGTTCTTCTATGTTGAAGCGTTCGTTTCCAGTAACACTTTGAATTTTGGCGTTTCACTCTGTTTTCTCCTATATTGATAGATGTATTTGGAACTCTAACCCAAACACGGTTTGTGCTAGCTTCTTGAAACTTGACACAGTAAAGCAGTTTCACGTTCTATCTCTATGTTCTGTTTCCTCTTGATGTAGCACTCAGCAGTGACTGAGGAGAAACACTTTCATTGAAAGGGGTTGCCAAGCTCCCCAAAACTGCGTGTCTCCAGAAATCTCAGCAACTATTTTTTCACCCAATCTGGATGATACTTTCAGATAATGATCAGTACACTAAGCCCACTTGGTTCCCCAAATTTCGTTCTTTTATGTTGAAGCGTTCACTTCCAGTAACTGTTTGAATTTTGGCGTTTCACTCTGTTTTCTCCTATACTGACAGATGTATTTGGAACTCTAAATCAAACACGGTTTGTGCTAGCTTCTTGAAACGTAACACAGTAAAGCAGTTTCAAGTTCTATCTCTATGTTTTTTTTCCTCTTGATGTAGCACTCAGCAGTGACTTAGGAGAAACACTTTCATTGAAAGGGGTTGCCAAGCTTCCAGAAATTACGAGTCTCCAGAAATCTCAGCAACTATGATTTCAGCCAACCTGGATGATACTTTCAGGTAATGATCAGTACACTAAGCTCACTTGGTTCCCCAAATTTCGTTCTTCTATGTTGATGCGTTCGCTTCCAGTAACTGTTTGAATTTTGGCGTTTCACTCTGTTTTCTCCTATACTGACAGATGTATTTGGAACTCTAAATCAAACACGGTTTGTGCTAGCTTCTTGAAACTTGACACAGTAAAGCAGTTTCACGTTCTATCACTATGTTCCGTTTCCTCTGGATGTAGCCCTAAGCAGTGACTGGGGAAAAATACTTTCATTGACAGAGGTTGCCAAGCTTCCAGAAATTACGAGTCTCCAGAAATCTCAGCAACTATGATTTCACCCAAACTGGATGATACTTTCAGGTAATGATCAGTACACTAAGCCCACTTGGTTCCCCAAATTTCGTTCTTCTATGTTGAAGCATTCGTTTTCAGTAACAGTTTGAATTTTGGCGTTTCACTCTGTTTTCTCCCATATTGATAGATGTATTTGGAACTCTAACCCAAACACGGTTTGTGCTAGCTTCTTGAAACTTGACACAGTAAAGCAGTTTCACGTTCTATCTCTATGTTCTGTCTCCTCTTGATGTAGCCCTAAGCAGTGACTGGGGAGAAACACTTTCATTGAAAGGGGTTGCCAAGCTTCCAAAAATTACGAGTCTCCAGAAATCTCAGCATCTATTTTTTCACCCAAACTGGATGATACTTTCAGGTAATGATGAGTACGCTAAGCCCACTGGGTTCCCCAAATTTCGTTCTTCTATGTTGAAGCGTTCGTTTCCAGTAACAGTTTGAATTTTGGCGTTTCACTCTGTTTTCTCCTATATTGATAGATGTATTTGGAACTCTAAACCAAACACGGTTTGTGCTAGCTTCTTGAAACTTGACACAGTAAAGCAGTTTCACGTTCTATATATATATTCTGTTTCCTCTTGATGTAGCACTCAGCAGTGACTGAGGAGAAACACTTTCATTGAAAGGGGTTGCCAAGCTTCCAAAAATTGCGAGTCTCCAGAAATCTCAGCAACTATTTTTTCACCCAAGCTGGATGATACTTTCAGGTAATGATCAGTACACTAAGCTCACTTGGTTCCCCAAATTTCGTTCTTTTATGTTGAAGCGTTCGCTTCCAGTAACTGTTTGAATTTTGGCGTTTCACTCTGTTTTCTCCTATACTGACAGATGTATTTGGAACTCTAAATCAAACACGGTTTGTGCTAGCTTCTTGAAACTTGACACAGTAAAGCAGTTTCACGTTCTATCTCTACGTTCTGTTTCCTCTGGATGTAGCCATAAGCAGTGACTGGGGAGAAATACTTTAATTGACAGGGGTTGCCAAGCTTCCAGAAATTACGAGTCTCCAGAAATCTCAGCAACTATGATTTCACCCAACCTGGATGATACTTTCAGGTAATGATCAGTACACTAAGCCCACTTGTTTCCCCAAATTTCGTTCTTCTATGTTGAAGCGTTCGTTTCCAGTAACAGTTTGAATTTTGGCGTTTCACTCTGTTTTCTCCTATATTGATAGATGTATTTGGAACTCTAAACCAAACACGGTTTGTGCTAGCTTCTTGAAACTTGACACAGTAAAGCAGTTTTACGTTCTATCTCTATGTTCTGTTTCCTCTTGATGTAGCACTCAGCAGTGACTGAGGAGAAACAATTTCATTGAAAGGGGTTGCCAAGCTTCCCAAAATTGCGAGTCTCCAGAAATCTCAGCAACTATTTTTTCACCCAAACTGGATGATACTTTCAGGTAATGATCAGTACACTGAGCTCACTTGGTTCCCCAAATTTCGTTCTTTTATGTTGAAGCGTTCGCTTCCAGTAACTGTTTGAATTTTGGCGTTTCACTCTGTTTTCTCCTATACTGACAGATGTATTTGGAACTCTAAATCAAACACGGTTTGTGCTAGCTCCTTGAAACTTGACACAATAAAGCAGTTTCAAGTTCTATCTCTATGTTCTGTCTCCTCTTGATGTAGCCCTAAGCAGTGACTGGGGAGAAACACTTTCATTGAAAGGGGTTGCCAAGCTTCCAAAAATTACGAGTCTCCAGAAATCTCAGCAACTATTTTTTAACCCAAACTGGATGATACTTTCAGGTAATGATGAGTACGCTAAGCCCAATGGGTTCCCAAAATTTCGTTCTTCTATGTTGAAGCGTTCGTTTCCAGTAACACTTTGAATTTTGGCGTTTCACTCTGTTTTCTCCTATATTGATAGATGTATTTGGAACTCTAACCCAAACACGGTTTGTGCTAGCTTCTTGAAACTTGACACAGTAAAGCAGTTTCACGTTCTATCTCTATGTTCTGTTTCCTCTTGATGTAGCACTCAGCAGTGACTGAGGAGAAACACTTTCATTGAAAGGGGTTGCCAAGCTCCCCAAAACTGCGTGTCTCCAGAAATCTCAGCAACTATTTTTTCACCCAATCTGGATGATACTTTCAGATAATGATCAGTACACTAAGCCCACTTGGTTCCCCAAATTTCGTTCTTTTATGTTGAAGCGTTCACTTCCAGTAGCTGTTTGAATTTTGGCGTTTCACTCTGTTTTCTCCTATACTGACAGATGTATTTGGAACTCTAAATCAAACACGGTTTGTGCTAGCTTCTTGAAACTTAACACAGTAAAGCAGTTTCAAGTTCTATCTCTATGTTTTCTTTCCTCTTGATGTAGCACTCAGCAGTGACTTAGGAGAAACACTTTCATTGAAAGGGGTTGCCAAGCTTCCAGAAATTACGAGTCTCCAGAAATCTCAGCAACTATGATTTCAGCCAACCTGGATGATACTTTCAGGTAATGATCAGTACACTAAGCCCACTTGGTTCCCCAAATTTCGTTCTTCTATGTTGATGCGTTCGCTTCCAGTAACTGTTTGAATTTTGGCGTTTCACTCTTTTTTCTCCTATACTGACAGATGTATTTGGAACTCTAAATCAAACACGGTTTGTGCTAGCTTCTTGAAACTTGACACAGTAAAGCAGTTTCACGTTCTATCACTATGTTCCGTTTCCTCTGGATGTAGCCCTAAGCAGTGACTGGGGAAAAATACTTTCATTGACAGAGGTTGCCAAGCTTCCAGAAATTACGAGTCTCCAGAAATCTCAGCAACTATGATTTCACCCAAACTGGATGATACTTTCAGGTAATGATCAGTACACTAAGCCCACTTGGTTCCCCAAATTTCGTTCTTCTATGTTGAAGCATTCGTTTTCAGTAACAGTTTGAATTTTGGCGTTTCACTCTGTTTTCTCCCATATTGATAGATGTATTTGGAACTCTAACCCAAACACGGTTTGTGCTAGCTTCTTGAAACTTGACACAGTAAAGCAGTTTCACGTTCTATCTCTATGTTCTGTCTCCTCTTGATGTAGCCCTAAGCAGTGACTGGGGAGAAACACTTTCATTGAAAGGGGTTGCCAAGCTTCCAAAAATTACGAGTCTCCAGAAATCTCAGCATCTATTTTTTCACCCAAACTGGATGATACTTTCAGGTAATGATGAGTACGCTAAGCCCACTGGGTTCCCCAAATTTCGTTCTTCTATGTTGAAGCGTTCGTTTCCAGTAACAGTTTGAATTTTGGCGTTTCACTCTGTTTTCTCCTATATTGATAGATGTATTTGGAACTCTAAACCAAACACGGTTTGTGCTAGCTTCTTGAAACTTGACACAGTAAAGCAGTTTCACGTTCTATATATATATTCTGTTTCCTCTTGATGTAGCACTCAGCAGTGACTGAGGAGAAACACTTTCATTGAAAGGGGTTGCCAAGCTTCCCAAAATTGCGAGTCTCCAGAAATCTCAGCAACTATTTTTTCACCCAAACTGGATGATACTTTCAGGTAATGATCAGTACACTAAGCCCACTTGGTTCCCCAAATTTCGTTCTTCTATGTTAAAGCGTTCGTTTCCAGTAACAGTTTGAATTTTGGCGTTTCACTCTGTTTTCTCCTATATTGATAGATGTATTTGGAACTCTAAACCAAACACGGTTTGTGCTAGCTTCTTGAAACTTGACACAGTAAAGCAGTTTCACGTTCTATCTCTATGTTCTGTTTCCTCTGGATGTAGCCCTAAGCAGTGACTGGGGAGAAATACTTTCATTGACAGGGGTTGCCAAGCTTCCAGAAATTACGAGTCTCCAGAAATCTCAGCAACTATGATTTCACCCAAACTGGATGATACTTTCAGGTAATAATCAGTACACTAAGCCCACTTGGTTCCCCAAATTTCGTTCTTCTATGTTGAAGCGTTCGTTTCCAGTAACAGTTTGAATTTTGGCGTTTTACTCTGTTTTCTCCTATATTGATAGATGTATTTGGAACTCTAAATCAAACACGGTTTGTGCTACCTTCTTCAAACTTGACACAGTAAAGCTGTTTCAAGTTCTATCTATATGTTCTCTTTCCTCTTGATGTAGCACTCAGCAGTGACTGAGGAGAAACACTTTCATTGAAAGGGGTTGCCAAGCTTCCAAAAATTGCGAGTCTCCAGAAATCTCAGCAACTATTTTTTCACCCAAGCTGGATGATACTTTCAGGTAATGATCAGTACACTAAGCTCACTTGGTTCCCCAAATTTCGTTCTTTTATGTTGAAGCGTTCGCTTCCAGTAACTGTTTGAATTTTGGCGTTTCACTCTGTTTTCTCCTATACTGACAGATGTATTTGGAACTCTAAATCAAACACGGTTTGTGCTAGCTTCTTGAAACTTGACACAGTAAAGCAGTTTCACGTTCTATCTCTACGTTCTGTTTCCTCTGGATGTAGCCATAAGCAGTGACTGGGGAGAAATACTTTAATTGACAGGGGTTGCCAAGCTTCCAGAAATTACGAGTCTCCAGAAATCTCAGCAACTATGATTTCACCCAACCTGGATGATACTTTCAGGTAATGATCAGTACACTAAGCCCACTTGTTTCCCCAAATTTCGTTCTTCTATGTTGAAGCGTTCGTTTCCAGTAACAGTTTGAATTTTGGCGTTTCACTCTGTTTTCTCCTATATTGATAGATGTATTTGGAACTCTAAACCAAACACGGTTTGTGCTAGCTTCTTGAAACTTGACACAGTAAAGCAGTTTTACGTTCTATCTCTATGTTCTGTTTCCTCTTGATGTAGCACTCAGCAGTGACTGAGGAGAAACAATTTCATTGAAAGGGGTTGCCAAGCTTCCCAAAATTGCGAGTCTCCAGAAATCTCAGCAACTATTTTTTCACCCAAACTGGATGATACTTTCAGGTAATGATCAGTACACTGAGCTCACTTGGTTCCCCAAATTTCGTTCTTTTATGTTGAAGCGTTCGCTTCCAGTAACTGTTTGAATTTTGGCGTTTCACTCTGTTTTCTCCTATACTGACAGATGTATTTGGAACTCTAAATCAAACACGGTTTGTGCTAGCTTCTTGAAACTTGACACAGTAAAGCAGTTTCACGTTCTATCTCTATGTTCTATTTCCTCTGGATGTAGCCCTAAGCAGTGACTGGGGAAAAATACTTTCATTGACAGGGGTTGCCAAGCTTCCAGAAATTACGAGTCTCCAGAAATCTCAGCAACTATGATTTCACCCAACCTGGATGATACTTTCAGGTAATGATCAGTACACTAAGCCCACTTGGTTCGCCAAATTTCGTTCTTCTATGTTGAAGCGTTCGATTCCAGTAACAGTTTGAATTTTGGCGTTTCGCTCTGTTTTCTCCTATATTGATAGATGTATTTGGAACTCTAAATCAAACACGGTTTGTGCTAGCTTCTTGAAACTTGACACAATAAAGCAGTTTCAAGTTCTATCTCTATGTTCTGTCTCCTCTTGATGTAGCCCTAAGCAGTGACTGGGGAGAAACACTTTCATTGAAAGGGGTTGCCAAGCTTCCAAAAATTACGAGTCTCCAGAAATCTCAGCATCTATTTTTTCACCCAAACTGGATGATACTTTCAGGTAATGATGAGTACGCTAAGCCCAATGGGTTCCCAAAATTTCTTTCTTCTATGTTGAAGCGTTCGTTTCCAGTAACAGTTTGAATTTTGGCGTTTCACTCTGTTTTCTCCTATATTGATAGATGTATTTGGAACTCTAACCCAAACACGGTTTGTGCTAGCTTCTTGAAACTTGACACAGTAAAGCAGTTTCAAGTTCTATCTCTATGTTTTCTTTCCTCTTGATGTAGCACTCAGCAGTGACTTAGGAGAAACACTTTCATTGAAAGGGGTTGCCAAGCTTCCAGAAATTACGAGTCTCCAGAAATCTCAGCAACTATGATTTCAGCCAACCTGGATGATACTTTCAGGTAATGATCAGTACACTAAGCCCACTTGTTTCCCCAAATTTCGTTCTTCTATGTTGATGCGTTCGCTTCCAGTAACTGTTTGAATTTTGGCGTTTCACTCTGTTTTCTCCTATACTGACAGATGTATTTGGAACTCTAAATCAAACACGGTTTGTGCTAGCTTCTTGAAACTTGACACAGTAAAGCAGTTTCACGTTCTATCACTATGTTCTGTTTCCTCTGGATGTAGCCCTAAGCAGTGACTGGGGAAAAATACTTTCATTGACAGAGGTTGCCAAGCTTCCAGAAATTACGAGTCTCCAGAAATCTCAGCAACTATGATTTCACCCAAACTGGATGATACATTCAGGTAATGATCAGTACACTAAGCCCACTTGGTTCCCCAAATTTCGTTCTTCTATGTTGAAGCGTTCGTTTTCAGTAACAGTTTGAATTTTGGCGTTTCACTCTGTTTTCTCCTATATTGATAGATGTATTTGGAACTCTAACCCAAACACGGTTTGTGCTAGCTTCTTGAAACTTGACACAGTAAAGCAGTTTCACGTTCTATCTCTATGTTCTGTCTCCTCTTGATGTAGCCCTAAGCAGTGACTGGGGAGAAACACTTTCATTGAAAGGGGTTGCCAAGCTTCCAAAAATTACGAGTCTCCAGAAATCTCAGCATCTATTTTTTCACCCAAACTTGATGATACTTTCAGGTAATGATGAGTACGCTAAGCCCACTGGGTTCCCCAAATTTCGTTCTTCTATGTTGAAGCGTTCGTTTCCAGTAACAGTTTGAATTTTGGCGTTTCACTCTGTTTTCTCCTATATTGATAGATGTATTTGGAACTCTAAACCAAACACGGTTTGTGCTAGCTTCTTGAAACTTGACACAATAAAGCAGTTTCACGTTCTATATATATGTTCTGCTTCCTCTTGATGTAGCACTCAGCAGTGACTGAGGAGAAACACTTTCATTGAAAGGGGTTGCCAAGCTTCCCAATATTGCGAGTCTCCAGAAATCTCAGCAACTATTTTTTAACCCAAACTGGATGATACTTTCAGGTAATGATCAGTACACTAAGCCCACTTGGTTCCCCAAATTTCGTTCTTCTATGTTAAAGCGTTCGTTTCCAGTAACAGTTTGAATTTTGGCGTTTCACTCTGTTTTCTCCTATATTGATAGATGTATTTGGCTCTAAACCGAACACGGTTTGTGCTAGCTTCTTGAAACTTGACACAGTAAAGCAGTTTCACGTTCTATCTCTATGATCTGTTTCCTCTTGATGTAGCACTCAGCAGTGACTGAGGAGAAACACTTTCATTGAAAGGGGTTGCCAAGCTTCCCAAAATTGCGAGTCTCCAGAAATCTCAGCAACTATTTTTTAACCCAAACTGGATGATACTTTCAGGTAATGATCAGTACACTAAGCTCACTTGGTTCCCCAAATTTCGTTCTTTTATGTTGAAGCGTTCGCTTCCAGTAACTGTTTGAATTTTGGCGTTTCACTCTGTTTTCTCCTATACTGACAGATGTATTTGGAACTCTAAATCAAACACGGTTTGTGCTAGCTTCTTGAAACTTGACACAGTAAAGCACTTTCACGTTCTATCTCTATTTTCTGTTTCCTCTGGATGTAGCCCTAAGCAGTGACTGGGGAGAAATACTTTCATTGACAGGGGTTGCCAAGCTTCCAGAAATTACGAGTCTCCAGAAATCTCAGCAACAATGATTTCACCCAAACTGGATGATACTTTCAGGTAATGATCAGTACACTAAGCCCACTTGGTTCCCCAAATTTCGTTCTTCTATGTTGAAGCGTTCGTTTCCAGTAACAGTTTGAATTTTGGCGTTTCACTCTGTTTTCTCCTATATTGATAGATGTATTTGGAACTCTAACCCAAACACGGTTTGTGCTAGCTTCTTGAAACTTGACACAGTAAAGCAGTTTCACGTTCTATCTCTATGTTCTGTCTCCTCTTGATGTAGCCCTAAGCAGTGACTGGGGAGAAACACTTTCATTGAAAGGGGTTGCCAAGCTTCCAAAAATTACGAGTCTCCAGAAATCTCAGCTTCTATTTTTTCACCCAAACTGGATGATACTTTCAGGTAATGATCAGTACACTAAGCTCACTTGGTTCCCCAAATTTCGTTCTTTTATGTTGAAGCGTTCGTTTCCAGTAACTGTTTGAATTTTGGCGTTTCACTCTGTTTTCTCCTATACTGACAGATGTATTTGGAACTCTAAATCAAACACGGTTTGTGCTAGCTTCTTGAAACTTGACACAGTAAAGCACTTTCACGTTCTATCTCTATGTTCTGTCTCCTCTTGATGTAGCCCTAAGCAGTGACTGGGGAGAAACACTTTCATTGAAAGGGGTTGCCAAGCTTCCCAAAATTGCGAGTCTCCAGAAATCTCAGCAACTATTTTTTAACCCAAACTGGATGATACTTTCAGGTAATGATCAGTACACTAAGCTCACTTGGTTCCCCAAATTTCGTTCTTTTATGTTGAAGCGTTCGCTTCCAGTAACTGTGTGAATTTTGGCGTTTCACTCTGTTTTCTCCTATATTGATAGATGTATTTGGAACTCTAAACCAAACACGGTTTGTGCTAGCTTCTTGAAACTTGACACAGTAAAGCAGTTTCACGTTCTATCTCTATGTTCTGTTTCCTCTTGATGTAGCACTCAGCAGTGACTGAGGAGAAACACTTTCATTGAAAGGGGTTGCCAAGCTTCCCAAAATTGCGAGTCTCCAGAAATCTCAGCAACTATTTTTTCACCCAAACTGGATGATACTTTCAGGTAATGAGCAGTACACTAAGCTCACTTGGTTCCCCAAATTTCGTTCTTTTATGTTGAAGCGTTCGCTTCCAGTAACTGTTTGAATTTTGGCGTTTCACTCTGTTTTCTCCTATACTGACAGATGTATTTGGAACTCTAAATCAAACACGGTTTGTGCTAGCTTCTTGAAACTTGACACAGTAAAGCAGTTTCACGTTCTATCTCTATGTTCTGTTTCCTCTGGATGTAGCACTCAGCAGTGACTGAGGAGAAACACTTTCATTGAAAGGGGTTGCCAACCTTCCCAAAATTGTGAGTCTCTAGAAATCTCAGCAACTATTTTTTCACCCAAAGTGGATGATACTTTCAGGTAATGATCAGTACACTAAGCTCACTTGGTTCCCCAAATTTCGTTCTTTTATGTTGAAGCGTTCGCTTCCAGTAACTGTTTGAATTTTGGCGTTTCACTCTGTTTCCTCCTATACTGACAGATGTATTTGGAACTCTAAATCAAACACGGTTTGTGCTAGCTTCTTGAAACTTGACACAGTAAAGCAGTTTCAAGTTCTATCTCTATGTTTTCTTTCCTCTTGATGTAGCACTCAGCAGTGACTGAGGAGAAAAACTTTCATTGAAAGGGGTTGCCATGCTTCCAGAAATTACGAGTCTCCAGAAATCTCAGCAACTATGATTTCACCCAAACTGGATGATACTTTCAGGTAATGATCAGTACACTAAGCCCACTTGGATCCCCAAATTTCGTTCTTCTATGTTGATGCGTTCGCTTCCAGTAACTGTTTGAATTTTGGCGTTTCACTCTGTTTTCTCCCATACTGACAGATGTATTTGGAACTCTAAATCAAACACGGTTTGTGCTAGCTTCTTGAAACTTGACACAGTAAAGCAGTTTCACGTTCTATCTCTATGTTCTGTTTCCTCTGGATGTAGCCCTAAGCAGTGACTGGGGAAAAATACTTTCATTGACAGAGGTTGCCAAGCTTCCAGAAATTACGAGTCTCCAGAAATCTCAGCAACTATGATTTCACCCAACCTGGATGATACTTTCAGGTAATGATCAGTACACTAAGCCCACTTGGTTCCCCAAATTTCGTTCTTCTATGTTGAAGCGTTCGTTTCCAGTAACAGTTTGAATTTTGGCGTTTCACTCTGTTTTCTCCTATATTGATAGATGTATTTGGAACTCTAAATCAAACACGGTTTGTGCTAGCTTCTTGAAACTTGACACAGTAAAGCAGTTTTACGTTCTATCTCTATGTTCTGTTTCCTCTTGATGTAGCACTCAGCAGTGACTGAGGAGAAACACTTTCATTGAAAGGGGTTGCCAAGCTTCCCAAAATTGCGAGTCTCCAGAAATCTCAGCAACTATTTTTTCACCCAAACTGGATGATACTTTCAGGTAATGATCAGTACACTAAGCTCACTTGGTTCCCCAAATTTCGTTCTTTTATGTTGAAGCGTTCGCTTCCAGTAACTGTTTGAATTTTGGCGTTTCACTCTGTTTTCTCCTATACTGACAGATGTATTTGGAACTCTAAATCAAACACGGTTTGTGCTAGCTTCTTGAAACTTGACAAAGTAAAGCAGTTTCACGTGTTATCTCTATGTTCTATTTCCTCTGGATGTAGCCCTAAGCAGTGATTGGGGAAAAATACTTTCAATGACAGGGGTTGCCAAGCTTCCAGAAATTACGAGTCTCCAGAAATCTCAGCAACTATGATTTCACCCAACCTGGATGATACTTTCAGGTAATGATCCGTACACTAAGCCCACTTGGTTCCCCAAATTTCGTTCTTCTCTGTTGAAGCGTTCGTTTCCAGTAAGAGTATGAATTTTGGCGTTTCACTCTATTTTCTCCTATATTGATAGATGTATTTGGAACTCTAAATCAAACACGGTTTGTGCTACCTTCTTCAAACTTGACACAGTAAAGCAGTTTCAAGTTCTAGCTCTATGTTCTGTTTCCTCTTGATGTAGCACTCAGCAGTGACTGAGGAGAAACACTTTCATTGAAAGGGGTTGCCAAGCTTCCCAAAATTGCGAGTCTCCAGAAATCTCAGCAACTATTTTTTAACCCAAACTGGATGATACTTTCAGGTAATGATCAGTACACTAAGCTCACTTGGTTCCCCAAATTTCGTTCTTTTATGTTGAAGCTTTCGTTTCCAGTAACTGTTTGAATTTTGGCGTTTCACTCTGTTTTCTCCTATACTGACAGATGTATTTGGAACTCTAAATCAAACACGGTTTGTGCTAGCTTCTTGAAACTTGACACAGTAAAGCAGTTTCAAGTTCTATCTCTATGTTTTCTTTCCTCTTGATGTAGCACTCAGCAGTGACTTAGGAGAAACACTTTCATTGAAAGGGGTTGCTAAGCTTCCAGAAATTACGAGTCTCCAGAAATCTCAGCAACTATGATTTCAGCCAACCTGGATGATACTTTCAGGTAATGATCAGTACACTAAGCCCACTTGGTTCCCCAAATTTCGTTCTTCTATGTTGATGCGTTCGCTTCCAGTAACTGTTTGAATTTTGGCATTTCACTCTGTTTTCTCCTATACTGACAGATGTATTTGGAACTCTAAATCAAACACGGTTTGTGCTAGCTTCTTGAAACTTGACACAGTAAAGCAGTTTCACGTTCTATCACTATGTTCTGTTTCCTCTGGATGTAGCCCTAAGCAGTGACTGGGGAAAAATACTTTCATTGACAGAGGTTGCCAAGCTACCAGAAATTACGAGTCTCCAGAAATCTCAGCAACTATGATTTCACCCAAACAGGATGATACATTCAGGTAATGATCAGTACACTAAGCCCACTTGGTTCCCCAAATTTCGTTCTTCTATGTTGAAGCGTTCGCTTCCAGTAACTGTTTGAATTTTGGCGTTTCACTCTGTTTTCTCCTATACTGACAGATGTATTTGGAACTCTAAATCAAACACGGTTTGTGCTAGCTTCTTGAAACTTGACACAGTAAAGCAGTTTCACGTTCTATCTCTATGTTCTGTCTCCTCTTGATGTAGCCCTAAGCAGTGACTGGGGAGAAACACTTTCATTGAAAGGGGTTGCCAAGCTTCCAAAAATTACGAGTCTCCAGAAATCTCAGCATCTATTTTTTCACCCAAACTTGATGATACTTTCAGGTAATGATGAGTACGCTAAGCCCACTGGGTTCCCCAAATTTCGTTCTTCTATGTTGAAGCGTTCGTTTCCAGTAACAGTTTGAATTTTGGCGTTTCACACTGTTTTCTCCTATATTGATAGATGTATTTGGAACTCTAAACCAAACACGGTTTGTGCTAGCTTCTTGAAACTTGACACAGTAAAGCAGTTTCACGTTCTATATATAGGTTCTGTTTCCTCTTGATGTAGCACTCAGCAGTGACTGAGGAGAAACACTTTCATTGAAAGGGGTTGCCAAGCTTCCCAATATTGCGAGTCTCCAGAAATCTCAGCAACTATTTTTTAACCCAAACTGGATGATACTTTCAGGTAATGATCAGTACACTAAGCCCACTTGGTTCCCCAAATTTCGTTCTTCTATGTTAAAGCGTTCGTTTCCAGTAGCAGTTTGAATTTTGGCATTTCACTCTGTTTTCTCCTATATTGATAGATGTATTTGGCTCTAAACCGAACACGGTTTGTGCTAGCTTCTTGAAACTTGACACAGTAAAGCAGTTTCACGTTCTATCTCTATGATCTGTTTCCTCTTGATGTAGAACTCAGCAGTGACTGAGGAGAAACACTTTCATTGAAAGGGGTTGCCAAGCTTCCCAAAATTGCGAGTCTCCAGAAATCTCAGCAACTATTTTTTAACCCAAACTGGATGATACTTTCAGGTAATGATCAGTACACTAAGCTCACTTGGTTCCCCAAATTTCGTTCTTTTATGTTGAAGCGTTCGCTTCCAGTAACTGTTTGAATTTTGGCGTTTCACTCTGTTTTCTCCTATACTGACAGATGTATTTGGAACTCTAAATCAAACACGGTTTGTGCTAGCTTCTTGAAACTTGACACAGTAAAGCACTTTCACGTTCTATCTCTATTTTCTGTTTCCTCTGGATGTAGCCCTAAGCAGTGACTGGGGAGAAATACTTTCATTGACAGGGGTTGCCAAGCTTCCAGAAATTACGAGTCTCCAGAAATCTCAGCAACTATGATTTCACCCAACCTGGATGATACTTTCAGGTAATGATGAGTACGCTAAACCCACTGGGTTCCCAAAATTTCGTTCTTCTATGTTGAAGCGTTCGTTTCCAGTAACAGTTTGAATTTTGGCGTTTCACTCTTTTTTCTCCTATATTGATAGATGTATTTGGAACTCTAAAGCAAACACGGTTTGTGCTAGCTTCTTGAAACTTGACACAGTAAAGCAGTTTCACGTTCTATCTCTATGTTCTGTTTCCTCTTGATGTATCACTCAGCAGTGACTGAGGAGAAACACTTTCATTGAAAGGGGTTGCCAAGCTCCCCAAAACTGCGAGTCTCCAGAAATCTCAGCAACTATTTTTTCACCCAAACTGGATGATACTTTCAGGTAATGATCAGTACACTAAGCTCACTTGGTTCCCCAAATTTCGTTCTTCTATGTTGATCCGTTCGCTTCCAGTAACTGTATGAATTTTGGCGTTTCACTCTGTTTTCTCCTATACTGACAGATGTATTTGGAACTCTAAATCAAACACGGTTTGTGCTAGCTTCTTGAAACTTGACACAGTAAAGCAGTTTCACGTTCTATCTCTATGTTCTGTTTCCTCTGGATGTAGCCCTAAGCAGTGACTGGCGAAAAATACTTTCATTGACAGAGGTTGCCAAGCTTCCAGAAATTACGAGTCTCCAGAAATCTCAGCAACTATGATTTCACCCAAACTGGATGATACTTTCAGGTAATGATCAGTACACTAAGCCCACTTGGTTCCCCAAATTTCGTTCTTCTATGTTGAAGCGTTCGTTTCCAGTAACAGTTTGAATTTTGGCGTTTCACTCTGTTTTCTCCTATATTGATAGATGTATTTGGAAATCTAACCCAAACACGGTTTGTGCTACCTTCTTCAAACTTGACACAGTAAAGCACTTTCACGTTCTATCTCTATGTTCTGTCTCCTCTTGATGTAGCCCTAAGCAGTGACTGGGGAGAAACACTTTCATTGAAAGGGGTTGCCAAGCTTCCAAAAATTACGAGTCTCCAGAAATCTCATCATCTATTTTTTCACCCAAACTTGATGATACTTTCAGGTAATGATGAGTACGCTAAGCCCACTGGGTTCCCCAAATTTCGTTCTTCTATGTTGAAGTGTTCGTTTCCAGTAACAGTTTGAATTTTGGCGTTTCACTCTGTTTTCTCCTATATTGATAGATGTATTTGGAACTCTAAACCAAACACGGTTTGTGCTAGCTTCTTGAAACTTGACACAGTAAAGCAGTTTCACGTTCTATCTCTATGTTCTGTGTCCTCTTGATGTAGCACTCAGCAGTGACTGAGGAGAAACACTTTCATTGAAAGGGGTTGCCAAGCTCCCCAAAACTGCGAGTCTCCAGAATTCTCAGCAACTATTTTTTCACCCAAACTGGATGATACTTTCAGGTAATGATCAGTACACTAAGCTCACTTGGTTCCCCAAACTTCGTTCTTTTAAGTTGAAGCGTTCACTTCCAGTAACTGTTTGAATTTTGGCGTTTCACTCTGTTTTCTCCTATACTGACAAATGTATTTGGAACTCTAAATCAAACACGGTTTGTGCTACCTTCTTGAAACTTGACACAGTAAAGCAGTTTCAAGTTCTATCTCTATGTTTTCTTTCCTCTTGATGTAGCACTCAGCAGTGACTGAGGAGAAACACTTTCATTGAAAGGGGTTGCCATGCTTCCAGAAATTACGAGTCTCCAGAAATTTCAGCAACTATGATTTCACCCAAACTGGATGATACATTCAGGTAATGATCAGTACACTAAGCCCACTTGGATCCCCAAATTTCGTTCTTCTATGTTGATGCGTTCGCTTCCAGTAACTGTTTGAATTTTGGCGTTTCACTCTGTTTTCTCCCATACTGACAGATGTATTTGGAACTCTAAATCAAACACGGTTTGTGCTAGCTTCTTGAAACTTGACACAGTAAAGCAGTTTCACGTTCTATCTCTATGTTCTGTTTCCTCTGGATGTAGCCCTAAGCAGTGACTGGGGAAAAATACTTTCATTGACAGAGGTTGCCAAGCTTCCAGAAATTACGAGTCTCCAGAAATCTCAGCAACTATGATTTCACCCAAACTGGATGATACTTTCAGGTAATGATCAGTACACTAAGCCCACTTGGTTCCCCAAATTTTGTTCTTCTATGTTGAAGCGTTCGTTTCCAGTAACAGTTTGAATTTTGGCGTTTCACTCTGTTTTCTCCTATATTGATAGATGTATTTGGAACTCTAACCCAAACACGGTTTGTGCTAGCTTCTTGAAACTTGACACAGTAAAGCACTTTCACGTTCTATCTCTATGTTCTGTCTCCTCTTGATGTAGCCCTAAGCAGTGACTGGGGAGAAACACTTTCATTGAAAGGGGTTGCCAAGCTTCCAAAAATTACGAGTCTCCAGAAATCTCAGCTTCTATTTTTTCACCCAAACTGGATGATACTTTCAGGTAATGATCAGTACACTAAGCTCACTTGGTTCCCCAAATTTCGTTCTTTTATGTTGAAGCTTTCGCTTCCAGTAACTGTTTGAATTTTGGCGTTTCACTCTGTTTTCTCCTATACTGACAGATGTATTTGGAACTCTAAATCAAACACGGTTTGTGCTAGCTTCTTGAAACTTGACACAGTAAAGCAGTTTCACGTTCTATCTCTATGTTCTGTTTCCTCTGGATGTAGCCGTAAGCAGTGACTGGGGAGAAATACTTTCATTGACAGGGGTTGCCAAGCTTCCAGAAATTACGAGTCTCCAGAAATCTCAGCAACTATGATTTCACGCAACATGGATGATACTTTCAGGTAAAGATCAGTACACTAAGCCCACTTGTTTCCCCAAATTTCATTCTTCTATGTTGAAGCGTTCGTTTCCAGTAACAGTTTGAATTTTGGCGTTTCGCTCTGTTTTCTCCTATATTGATAGATGTATTTGGAACTCTAAACCAAACACGGTTTGTGCTAGCTTCTTGAAACTTGACACAGTAAAGCAGTTTCACGTTCTATCTCTATGTTCTGTGTCCTCTTGATGTAGCACTCAGCAGTGACTGAGGAGAAACACTTTCATTGAAAGGGGTTGCCAAGCTCCCCAAAACTGCGAGTCTCCAGAATTCTCAGCAACTATTTTTTCACCCAAACTGGATGATACTTTCAGGTAATGATCAGTACACTAAGCTCACTTGGTTCCCCAAATTTCGTTCTTTTATGTTGAAGCGTTCACTTCCAGTAACTGTTTGAATTTTGGCGTTTCACTCTGTTTTCTCCTATACTGACAAATGTATTTGGAACTCTAAATCAAACACGGTTTGTGCTAGCTTCTTGAAACTTGACACAGTAAAGCAGTTTCAAGTTCTATCTCTATGTTTTCTTTCCTCTTGATGTAGCACTCAGCAGTGACTGAGGAGAAACACTTTCATTGAAAGGGGTTGCCATGCTTCCAGAAATTACGAGTCTCCAGAAATCTCAGCAACTATGATTTCACCCAAACTGGATGATACTTTCAGGTAATGATCAGTACACTAAGCCCACTTGGATCCCCAAATTTCGTTCTTCTATGTTGATGCGTTCGCTTCCAGTAACTGTTTGAATTTTGGCGTTTCACTCTGTTTTCTCCCATACTGACAGATGTATTTGGAACTCTAAATCAAACACGGTTTGTGCTAGCTTCTTGAAACTTGACACAGTAAAGCACTTTCACGTTCTATCTCTATGTTCTGTTTCCTCTGGATGTAGCCGTAAGCAGTGACTGGGGAGAAATACTTTCATTGAAAGGGGTTGCCAAGCTTCCAGAAATTACGAGTCTCCAGAAATCTCAGCAACTATTTTTTAACCCAAACTGGATGATACTTTCAGGTAATGATCAGTACACTAAGCCCACTTGTTTCCCCAAATTTCGTTCTTCTATGTTGAAGCGTTCGTTTCCAGTAACAGTTTGAATTTTGGCGTTTCGCTCTGTTTTCTCCTATATTGATAGATGTATTTGGAACTCTAAATCAAACACGGTTTGTGCTAGCTTCTTGAAACTTGACACAGTAAAGCAGTTTTACGTTCTATCTCTATGTTCTGTTTCCTCTTGATGTAGCACTCAGCAGTGACTGAGGAGAAACACTTTCATTCAAAGGGGTTGCCAAGCTTCCCAAAATTGCAAGTCTCCAGAAATCTCAGCAACTATTTTTTCACCCAAACTGGATGATACTTTCAGGTAATGATCAGTACACTAAGCTCACTTGGTTCCCCAAATTTCGTTCTTTTATGTTGAAGCGTTCGCTTCCAGTAACTGTTTGAATTTTGGCGTTTCACTCTGTTTTCTCCTATACTGACAGATGTATTTGGAACTCTAAATCAAACAAGGTTTGTGCTAGCTTCTTGAAACTTGACACAGTAAAGCAGTTTCACGTTCTATCTCTATGTTCTATTTCCTCTGGATGTAGCCCTAAGCAGTGACTGGGGAAAAATACTTTCAATGACAGGGGTTGCCAAGCTTCCAGAAATTAGGAGTCTCCAGAAATCTCAGCAACTATGATTTCACCCAACCTGGATGATACTTTCAGGTAATGATCCGTACACTACGCCCACTTGGTTCCCCAAATTTCGTTCTTCTATGTTGAAGCGTTCGTTTCCAGTAAGAGTTTGAATTTTGGCGTTTCACTCTATTTTCTACTATATTGATAGATGTATTTGGAACTCTAAATCAAACACGGTTTGTGCTACCTTCTTCAAACTTGACACAGTAAAGCAGTTTCAAGTTCTAGCTCTATGTTCTGTTTTTTCTTGATGTAGCACTCAACAGTGACTGAGGAGAAACACTTTCATTGAAAGGGGTTGCCAAGCTTCCCAAAATTGCGAGTCTCCAGAAATCTCAGCAACTATTTTTTCACCCAAACTGGATGATACTTTCAGGTAATGATCAGTACACTAAGCTCACTTGGTTCCCCAAATTTCGTTCTTTTATGTTGAAGCGTTCGCTTCCAGTAACTTTGAATTTTGGCGTTTCACTCTGTTTCCTCCTATACTGACAGATGTATTTGGAACTCTAAATCAAACACGGTTTGTGCTAGCTTCTTGAAACTTGACACAATAAAGCAGTTTCAAGTTCTATCTCTATGTTCTGTCTCCTCTTGATGTAGCCCTAAGCAGTGACTGGGGAGAAACACTTTCATTGAAAGGGGTTGCCAAGCTTCCAAAAATTACCAGTCTCCAGAAATCTCAGCATCTATTTTTTCACCCAAACTGGATGATACTTTCAGGTAATGATGAGTACGCTAAGCCCACTGGGTTCCCAAAATTTCGTTCTTCTATGTTGAAGCGTTCGTTTCCAGTAACAGTTTGAATTTTGGCGTTTCACTCTGTTTTCTCCTATATTGATAGATGTATTTGGAACTCTAAAGCAAACACGGTTTGTGCTAGCTTCTTGAAACTTGACACAGTAAAGCAGTTTCTCGTTCTATCTCTATGTTCTGTTTCCTCTTGATGTAGCACTCAGCAGTGACTGAGGAGAAACACTTTCATTGAAAGGGGTTGCCAAACTCCCCAAAACTGCGAGTCTCCAGAAATCTCAGCAACTATTTTTTCACCCAAACTGGATGATACTTTCAGGTAATGATCAGTACACTAAGCTCACTTGGTTCCCCAAATTTCGTTCTTCTATGTTGATCCGTTCGCTTCCAGTAACTGTATGAATTTTGGCGTTTCGCTCTGTTTTCTCCTATATTGATAGATGTATTTGGAACTCTAAATCAAACACGGTTTGTGCTAGCTTCTTGAAACTTGACACAGTAAAGCAGTTTTACGTTCTATCTCTATGTTCTGTTTCCTCTTGATGTAGCACTCAGCAGTGACTGAGGAGAAACACTTTCATTGAAAGGGGTTGCCAAGCTTCCCAAAATTGCGAGTCTCCAGAAATCTCAGCAACTATTTTTTCACCCAAACTGGATGATACTTTCAGGTAATGATCAGTACACTAAGCTCACTTGGTTCCCCAAATTTCGTTCTTTTATGTTGAAGCGTTCGCTTCCAGTAACTGTTTGAATTTTGGCGTTTCACTCTGTTTTCTCCTATACTGACAGATGTATTTGGAACTCTAAATCAAACACGGTTTGTGCTAGCTTCTTGAAACTTGACACAGTAAAGCAGTTTCACGTTCTATCTCTATGTTCTATTTCCTCTGGATGTAGCCCTAAGCAGTGACTGGGGAAAAATACTTTCAATGACAGGGGTTGCCAAGCTTCCAGAAATTAGGAGTCTCCAGAAATCTCAGCAACTATGATTTCACCCAACCTGGATGATACTTTCAGGTAATGATCCGTACACTAAGCCCACTTGGTTCCCCAAATTTCGTTCTTCTATGTTGAAGCGTTCGTTTCCAGTAAGAGTTTGAATTTTGGCGTTTCACTCTATTTTCTCCTATATTGATAGATGTATTTGGAACTCTAAACCAAACACGGTTTGTGCTAGCTTCTTGAAACTTGACACAGTAAAGCAGTTTCACGTTCTATCTCTATGTTCTGTGTCCTCTTGATGTAGCACTCAGCAGTGACTGAGGAGAAACACTTTCATTGAAAGGGGTTGCCAAGCTCCCCAAAACTGCGAGTCTCCAGAATTCTCAGCAACTATTTTTTCACCCAAACTGGATGATACTTTCAGGTAATGATCAGTACACTAAGCTCACTTGGTTCCCCAAATTTTGTTCTTTTAAGTTGAAGCGTTCACTTCCAGTAACTGTTTGAATTTTGGCGTTTCACTCTGTTTTCTCCTATACTGACAAATGTATTTGGAACTCTAAATCAAACACGGTTTGTGCTACCTTCTTGAAACTTGACACAGTAAAGCAGTTTCAAGTTCTATCTCTATGTTTTCTTTCCTCTTGATGTAGCACTCAGCAGTGACTGAGGAGAAACACTTTCATTGAAAGGGGTTGCCATGCTTCCAGAAATTACGAGTCTCCAGAAATTTCAGCAACTATGATTTCACCCAAACTGGATGATACATTCAGGTAATGATCAGTACACTAAGCCCACTTGGATCCCCAAATTTCGTTCTTCTATGTTGATGCGTTCGCTTCCAGTAACTGTTTGAATTTTGGCGTTTCACTCTGTTTTCTCCCATACTGACAGATGTATTTGGAACTCTAAATCAAACACGGTTTGTGCTAGCTTCTTGAAACTTGACACAGTAAAGCAGTTTCACGTTCTATCTCTATGTTCTGTTTCCTCTGGATGTAGCCCTAAGCAGTGACTGGGGATAAATACTTTCATTGACAGAGGTTGCCAAGCTTCCAGAAATTACGAGTCTCCAGAAATCTCAGCAACTATGATTTCACCCAAACTGGATGATACTTTCAGGTAATGATCAGTACACTAAGCCCACTTGGTTCCCCAAATTTCGTTCTTCTATGTTGAAGCGTTCGTTTCCAGTAACAGTTTGAATTTTGGCGTTTCACTCTGTTTTCTCCTATATTGATAGATGTATTTGGAACTCTAACCCAAACACGGTTTGTGCTAGCTTCTTGAAACTTGACACAGTAAAGCACTTTCACGTTCTATCTCTATGTTCTGTCTCCTCTTGATGTAGCCCTAAGCAGTGACTGGGGAGAAACACTTTCATTGAAAGGGGTTGCCAAGCTTCCAAAAATTACGAGTCTCCAGAATCTCAGCTTCTATTTTTTCACCCAAACTGGATGATACTTTCAGGTAATGATCAGTACACTAAGCTCACTTGGTTCCCCAAATTTCGTTCTTTTATGTTGAAGCGTTCGCTTCCAGTAACTGTTTGAATTTTGGCGTTTCACTCTGTTTTCTCCTATACTGACAGATGTATTTGGAACTCTAAATCAAACACGGTTTGTGCTAGCTTCTTGAAACTTGACACAGTAAAGCAGTTTCACGTTCTATCTCTATGTTCTGTTTCCTCTGGATGTAGCCGTAAGCAGTGACTGGGGAGAAATACTTTCATTGACAGGGGTTGCCAAGCTTCCAGAAATTACGAGTCTCCAGAAATCTCAGCAACTATGATTTCACGCAACATGGATGATACTTTCAGGTAAAGATCAGTACACTAAGCCCACTTGTTTCCCCAAATTTCGTTCTTCTATGTTGAAGCGTTCGTTTCCAGTAACAGTTTGAATTTTGGCGTTTCGCTCTGTTTTCTCCTATATTGATAGATGTATTTGGAACTCTAAACCAAACACGGTTTGTGCTAGCTTCTTGAAACTTGACACAGTAAAGCAGTTTCACGTTCTATCTCTATGTTCTGTGTCCTCTTGATGTAGCACTCAGCAGTGACTGAGGAGAAACACTTTCATTGAAAGGGGTTGCCAAGCTCCCCAAAACTGCGAGTCTCCAGAATTCTCAGCAACTATTTTTTCACCCAAACTGGATGATACTTTCAGGTAATGATCAGTACACTAAGCTCACTTGGTTCCCCAAATTTCGTTCTTTTAAGTTGAAGCGTTCACTTCCAGTAACTGTTTGAATTTTGGCGTTTCACTCTGTTTTCTCCTATACTGACAAATGTATTTGGAACTCTAAATCAAACACGGTTTGTGCTACCTTCTTGAAACTTGACACAGTAAAGCAGTTTCAAGTTCTAGCTCTATGTTTTCTTTCCTCTTGATGTAGCACTCAGCAGTGACTGAGGAGAAACACTTTCATTGAAAGGGGTTGCCATGCTTCCAGAAATTACGAGTCTCCAGAAATTTCAGCAACTATGATTTCACCCAAACTGGATGATACATTCAGGTAATGATCAGTACACTAAGCCCACTTGGATCCCCAAATTTCGTTCTTCTATGTTGATGCGTTCGCTTCCAGTAACTGTTTGAATTTTGGCGTTTCACTCTGTTTTCTCCCATACTGACAGATGTATTTGGAACTCTAAATCAAACACGGTTTGTGCTAGCTTCTTGAAACTTGACACAGTAAAGCAGTTTCACGTTCTATCTCTATGTTCTGTTTCCTCTGGATGTAGCCCTAAGCAGTGACTGGGGATAAATACTTTCATTGACAGAGGTTGCCAAGCTTCCAGAAATTACGAGTCTCCAGAAATCTCAGCAACTATGATTTCACCCAAACTGGATGATACTTTCAGGTAATGATCAGTACACTAAGCCCACTTGGTTCCCCAAATTTCGTTCTTCTATGTTGAAGCGTTCGTTTCCAGTAACAGTTTGAATTTTGGCGTTTCACTCTGTTTTCTCCTATATTGATAGATGTATTTGGAACTCTAACCCAAACACGGTTTGTGCTAGCTTCTTGAAACTTGACACAGTAAAGCACTTTCACGTTCTATCTCTATGTTCTGTCTCCTCTTGATGTAGCCCTAAGCAGTGACTGGGGAGAAACACTTTCATTGAAAGGGGTTGCCAAGCTTCCAAAAATTACGAGTCTCCAGAATCTCAGCTTCTATTTTTTCACCCAAACTGGATGATACTTTCAGGTAATGATCAGTACACTAAGCTCACTTGGTTCCCCAAATTTCGTTCTTTTATGTTGAAGCGTTCGCTTCCAGTAACTGTTTGAATTTTGGCGTTTCACTCTGTTTTCTCCTATACTGACAGATGTATTTGGAACTCTAAATCAAACACGGTTTGTGCTAGCTTCTTGAAACTTGACACAGTAAAGCAGTTTCACGTTCTATCTCTATGTTCTGTTTCCTCTGGATGTAGCCCTAAGCAGTGACTGGGGAGAAATACTTTCATTGACAGGGGTTGCCAAGCTTCCAGAAATTACGAGTCTCCAGAAATCTCAGCAACTATGATTTCACCCAACCTGGATGATACTTTCAGGTAATGATGAGTACGCTAAACCCACTGGGTTCCCAAAATTTCGTTCTTCTATGTTGAAGCGTTCGTTTCCAGTAACAGTTTGAATTTTGGCGTTTCTCTCTTTTTTCTCCTATATTGATAGATGTATTTGGAACTCTAAAGCAAACACGGTTTGTGCTAGCTTCTTGAAACTTGACACAGTAAAGCAGTTTCACGTTCTATCTCTATGTTCTGTTTCCTCTTGATGTATCACTCAGCAGTGACTGCGGAGAAACACTTTCATTGAAAGGGGTTGCCAAGCTCCCCAAAACTGCGAGTCTCCAGAAATCTCAGCAACTATTTTTTCACCCAAACTGGATGATACTTTCAGGTAATGATCAGTACACTAAGCTCACTTGGTTCCCCAAATTTCGTTCTTCTATGTTGATCCGTTCGCTTCCAGTAACTGTATGAATTTTGGCGTTTCACTCTGTTTTCTCCTATACTGACAGATGTATTTGGAACTCTAAATCAAACACGGTTTGTGCTAGCTTCTTGAAACTTGACACAGTAAAGCAGTTTCACGTTCTATCTCTATGTTCTGTTTCCTCTGGATGTAGCCCTAAGCAGTGACTGGCGAAAAATACTTTCATTGACAGAGGTTGCCAAGCTTCCAGAAATTACGAGTCTCCAGAAATCTCAGCAACTATGATTTCACCCAAACTGGATGATACTTTCAGGTAATGATCAGTACACTAAGCCCACTTGGTTCCCCAAATTTCGTTCTTCTATGTTGAAGCGTTCGTTTCCAGTAACAGTTTGAATTTTGGCGTTTCACTCTGTTTTCTCCTATATTGATAGATGTATTTGGAAATCTAACCCAAACACGGTTTGTGCTACCTTCTTCAAACTTGACACAGTAAAGCACTTTCACGTTCTATCTCTATGTTCTGTCTCCTCTTGATGTAGCCCTAAGCAGTGACTGGGGAGAAACACTTTCATTGAAAGGGGTTGCCAAGCTTCCAAAAATTACGAGTCTCCAGAAATCTCATCATCTATTTTTTCACCCAAACTTGATGATACTTTCAGGTAATGATGAGTACGCTAAGCCCACTGGGTTCCCCAAATTTCGTTCTTCTATGTTGAAGTGTTCGTTTCCAGTAACAGTTTGAATTTTGGCGTTTCACTCTGTTTTCTCCTATATTGATAGATGTATTTGGAACTCTAAACCAAACACGGTTTGTGCTAGCTTCTTGAAACTTGACACAGTAAAGCAGTTTCACGTTCTATCTCTATGTTCTGTGTCCTCTTGATGTAGCACTCAGCAGTGACTGAGGAGAAACACTTTCATTGAAAGGGGTTGCCAAGCTCCCCAAAACTGCGAGTCTCCAGAATTCTCAGCAACTATTTTTTCACCCAAACTGGATGATACTTTCAGGTAATGATCAGTACACTAAGCTCACTTGGTTCCCCAAACTTCGTTCTTTTAAGTTGAAGCGTTCACTTCCAGTAACTGTTTGAATTTTGGCGTTTCACTCTGTTTTCTCCTATACTGACAAATGTATTTGGAACTCTAAATCAAACACGGTTTGTGCTACCTTCTTGAAACTTGACACAGTAAAGCAGTTTCAAGTTCTATCTCTATGTTTTCTTTCCTCTTGATGTAGCACTCAGCAGTGACTGAGGAGAAACACTTTCATTGAAAGGGGTTGCCATGCTTCCAGAAATTACGAGTCTCCAGAAATTTCAGCAACTATGATTTCACCCAAACTGGATGATACATTCAGGTAATGATCAGTACACTAAGCCCACTTGGATCCCCAAATTTCGTTCTTCTATGTTGATGCGTTCGCTTCCAGTAACTGTTTGAATTTTGGCGTTTCACTCTGTTTTCTCCCATACTGACAGATGTATTTGGAACTCTAAATCAAACACGGTTTGTGCTAGCTTCTTGAAACTTGACACAGTAAAGCAGTTTCACGTTCTATCTCTATGTTCTGTTTCCTCTGGATGTAGCCCTAAGCAGTGACTGGGGAAAAATACTTTCATTGACAGAGGTTGCCAAGCTTCCAGAAATTACGAGTCTCCAGAAATCTCAGCAACTATGATTTCACCCAAACTGGATGATACTTTCAGGTAATGATCAGTACACTAAGCCCACTTGGTTCCCCAAATTTTGTTCTTCTATGTTGAAGCGTTCGTTTCCAGTAACAGTTTGAATTTTGGCGTTTCACTCTGTTTTCTCCTATATTGATAGATGTATTTGGAACTCTAACCCAAACACGGTTTGTGCTAGCTTCTTGAAACTTGACACAGTAAAGCACTTTCACGTTCTATCTCTATGTTCTGTCTCCTCTTGATGTAGCCCTAAGCAGTGACTGGGGAGAAACACTTTCATTGAAAGGGGTTGCCAAGCTTCCAAAAATTACGAGTCTCCAGAAATCTCAGCTTCTATTTTTTCACCCAAACTGGATGATACTTTCAGGTAATGATCAGTACACTAAGCTCACTTGGTTCCCCAAATTTCGTTCTTTTATGTTGAAGCGTTCGCTTCCAGTAACTGTTTGAATTTTGGCGTTTCACTCTGTTTTCTCCTATACTGACAGATGTATTTGGAACTCTAAATCAAACACGGTTTGTGCTAGCTTCTTGAAACTTGACACAGTAAAGCAGTTTCACGTTCTATCTCTATGTTCTGTTTCCTCTGGATGTAGCCGTAAGCAGTGACTGGGGAGAAATACTTTCATTGACAGGGGTTGCCAAGCTTCCAGAAATTACGAGTCTCCAGAAATCTCAGCAACTATGATTTCACGCAACATGGATGATACTTTCAGGTAAAGATCAGTACACTAAGCCCACTTGTTTCCCCAAATTTCATTCTTCTATGTTGAAGCGTTCGTTTCCAGTAACAGTTTGAATTTTGGCGTTTCGCTCTGTTTTCTCCTATATTGATAGATGTATTTGGAACTCTAAAGCAAACACGGTTTGTGCTAGCTTCTTGAAACTTGACACAGTAAAGCAGTTTCTCGTTCTATCTCTATGTTCTGTTTCCTCTTGATGTAGCACTCAGCAGTGACTGAGGAGAAACACTTTCATTGAAAGGGGTTGCCAAGCTCCCCAAAACTGCGAGTCTCCAGAAATCTCAGCAACTATTTTTTCACCCAAACTGGATGATACTTTCAGGTAATGATCAGTACACTAAGCTCACTTGGTTCCCCAAATTTCGTTCTTCTATGTTGATCCGTTCGCTTCCAGTAACTGTATGAATTTTGGCGTTTCGCTCTGTTTTCTCCTATATTGATAGATGTATTTGGAACTCTAAATCAAACACGGTTTGTGCTAGCTTCTTGAAACTTGACACAGTAAAGCAGTTTTACGTTCTATCTCTATGTTCTGTTTCCTCTTGATGTAGCACTCAGCAGTGACTGAGGAGAAACACTTTCATTGAAAGGGGTTGCCAAGCTTCCCAAAATTGCGAGTCTCCAGAAATCTCAGCAACTATTTTTTCACCCAAACTGGATGATACTTTCAGGTAATGATCAGTACACTAAGCTCACTTGGTTCCCCAAATTTCGTTCTTTTATGTTGAAGCGTTCGCTTCCAGTAACTGTTTGAATTTTGGCGTTTCACTCTGTTTTCTCCTATACTGACAGATGTATTTGGAACTCTAAATCAAACACGGTTTGTGCTAGCTTCTTGAAACTTGACACAGTAAAGCAGTTTCACGTTCTATCTCTATGTTCTATTTCCTCTGGATGTAGCCCTAAGCAGTGACTGGGGAAAAATACTTTCAATGACAGGGGTTGCCAAGCTTCCAGAAATTAGGAGTCTCCAGAAATCTCAGCAACTATGATTTCACCCAACCTGGATGATACTTTCAGGTAATGATCCGTACACTAAGCCCACTTGGTTCCCCAAATTTCGTTCTTCTATGTTGAAGCGTTCGTTTCCAGTAAGAGTTTGAATTTTGGCGTTTCACTCTATTTTCTCCTATATTGATAGATGTATTTGGAACTCTAAACCAAACACGGTTTGTGCTAGCTTCTTGAAACTTGACACAGTAAAGCAGTTTCACGTTCTATCTCTATGTTCTGTGTCCTCTTGATGTAGCACTCAGCAGTGACTGAGGAGAAACACTTTCATTGAAAGGGGTTGCCAAGCTCCCCAAAACTGCGAGTCTCCAGAATTCTCAGCAACTATTTTTTCACCCAAACTGGATGATACTTTCAGGTAATGATCAGTACACTAAGCTCACTTGGTTCCCCAAATTTTGTTCTTTTAAGTTGAAGCGTTCACTTCCAGTAACTGTTTGAATTTTGGCGTTTCACTCTGTTTTCTCCTATACTGACAAATGTATTTGGAACTCTAAATCAAACACGGTTTGTGCTACCTTCTTGAAACTTGACACAGTAAAGCAGTTTCAAGTTCTATCTCTATGTTTTCTTTCCTCTTGATGTAGCACTCAGCAGTGACTGAGGAGAAACACTTTCATTGAAAGGGGTTGCCATGCTTCCAGAAATTACGAGTCTCCAGAAATTTCAGCAACTATGATTTCACCCAAACTGGATGATACATTCAGGTAATGATCAGTACACTAAGCCCACTTGGATCCCCAAATTTCGTTCTTCTATGTTGATGCGTTCGCTTCCAGTAACTGTTTGAATTTTGGCGTTTCACTCTGTTTTCTCCCATACTGACAGATGTATTTGGAACTCTAAATCAAACACGGTTTGTGCTAGCTTCTTGAAACTTGACACAGTAAAGCAGTTTCACGTTCTATCTCTATGTTCTGTTTCCTCTGGATGTAGCCCTAAGCAGTGACTGGGGATAAATACTTTCATTGACAGAGGTTGCCAAGCTTCCAGAAATTACGAGTCTCCAGAAATCTCAGCAACTATGATTTCACCCAAACTGGATGATACTTTCAGGTAATGATCAGTACACTAAGCCCACTTGGTTCCCCAAATTTCGTTCTTCTATGTTGAAGCGTTCGTTTCCAGTAACAGTTTGAATTTTGGCGTTTCACTCTGTTTTCTCCTATATTGATAGATGTATTTGGAACTCTAACCCAAACACGGTTTGTGCTTGCTTCTTGAAACTTGACACAGTAAAGCACTTTCACGTTCTATCTCTATGTTCTGTCTCCTCTTGATGTAGCCCTAAGCAGTGACTGGGGAGAAACACTTTCATTGAAAGGGGTTGCCAAGCTTCCAAAAATTACGAGTCTCCAGAATCTCAGCTTCTATTTTTTCACCCAAACTGGATGATACTTTCAGGTAATGATCAGTACACTAAGCTCACTTGGTTCCCCAAATTTCGTTCTTTTATGTTGAAGCGTTCGCTTCCAGTAACTGTTTGAATTTTGGCGTTTCACTCTGTTTTCTCCTATACTGACAGATGTATTTGGAACTCTAAATCAAACACGGTTTGTGCTAGCTTCTTGAAACTTGACACAGTAAAGCAGTTTCACGTTCTATCTCTATGTTCTGTTTCCTCTGGATGTAGCCGTAAGCAGTGACTGGGGAGAAATACTTTCATTGACAGGGGTTGCCAAGCTTCCAGAAATTACGAGTCTCCAGAAATCTCAGCAACTATGATTTCACGCAACATGGATGATACTTTCAGGTAAAGATCAGTACACTAAGCCCACTTGTTTCCCCAAATTTCGTTCTTCTATGTTGAAGCGTTCGTTTCCAGTAACAGTTTGAATTTTGGCGTTTCGCTCTGTTTTCTCCTATATTGATAGATGTATTTGGAACTCTAAACCAAACACGGTTTGTGCTAGCTTCTTGAAACTTGACACAGTAAAGCAGTTTCACGTTCTATCTCTATGTTCTGTGTCCTCTTGATGTAGCACTCAGCAGTGACTGAGGAGAAACACTTTCATTGAAAGGGGTTGCCAAGCTCCCCAAAACTGCGAGTCTCCAGAATTCTCAGCAACTATTTTTTCACCCAAACTGGATGATACTTTCAGGTAATGATCAGTACACTAAGCTCACTTGGTTCCCCAAATTTCGTTCTTTTATGTTGAAGCGTTCACTTCCAGTAACTGTTTGAATTTTGGCGTTTCACTCTGTTTTCTCCTATACTGACAAATGTATTTGGAACTCTAAATCAAACACGGTTTGTGCTAGCTTCTTGAAACTTGACACAGTAAAGCAGTTTCAAGTTCTATCTCTATGTTTTCTTTCCTCTTGATGTAGCACTCAGCAGTGACTGAGGAGAAACACTTTCATTGAAAGGGGTTGCCATGCTTCCAGAAATTACGAGTCTCCAGAAATCTCAGCAACTATGATTTCACCCAAACTGGATGATACTTTCAGGTAATGATCAGTACACTAAGCCCACTTGGATCCCCAAATTTCGTTCTTCTATGTTGATGCGTTCGCTTCCAGTAACTGTTTGAATTTTGGCGTTTCACTCTGTTTTCTCCCATACTGACAGATGTATTTGGAACTCTAAATCAAACACGGTTTGTGCTAGCTTCTTGAAACTTGACACAGTAAAGCAGTTTCAAGTTCTATCTCTATGTTCTGTTTCCTCTGGATGTAGCCCTAAGCAGTGACTGGGGAAAAATACTTTCATTGACAGAGGTTGCCAAGCTTCCAGAAATTACGAGTCTCCAGAAATCTCAGCAACTATGATTTCACCCAAACTGGATGATACTTTCAGGTAATGATCAGTACACTAAGCCCACTTGGTTCCCCAAATTTCGTTCTTCTATGTTGAAGCGTTCGTTTCCAGTAACAGTTTGAATTTTGGCGTTTCACTCTGTTTTCTCCTATATTGATAGATGTATTTGGAACTCTAACCCAAACACGGTTTGTGCTAGCTTCTTGAAACTTGACACAGTAAAGCACTTTCACGTTCTATCTCTATGTTCTGTCTCCTCTTGATGTAGCCCTAAGCAGTGACTGGGGAGAAACACTTTCATTGAAAGGGGTTGCCAAGCTTCCAAAAATTACGAGTCTCCAGAAATCTCAGCTTCTATTTTTTCACCCAAACTGGATGATACTTTCAGGTAATGATCAGTACACTAAGCTCACTTGGTTCCCCAAATTTCGTTCTTTTATGTTGAAGCGTTCGCTTCCAGTAACTGTTTGAATTTTGGCGTTTCACTCTGTTATCTCCTATACTGACAAATGTATTTGGAACTCTAAATCAAACACGGTTTGTGCTGGCTTCTTGAAACTTGACACAGTAAAGCAGTTTCACGTTCTATCTCTATGTTTTGTTTCCTCTTGATGTAGCACTCAGCAGTGACTGAGGAGAAACACTTTCATTGAAAGGGGTTGCCTAGCTTCCCAAAATTGCGAGTCTCTAGAAATCTCAGTAAACAGTTTTTCACCCAAACTGGATGATACTTTCAGGTAATGATCAGTACACTAAGCCCACTTGGTTACCCAAATTTCGTTCTTCTATGTTGAAGCGTTCGTTTCCAGTAACAGTTTGAATTTTGGCGTTTTACTCTGTTTTCTCCTATATTGATAGATGTATTTGGAACTCTAAATCAAACACGGTTTGTGCTAGCTTCTTGAAACTTGACACAATAAAGCAGTTTCAAGTTCTATCTCTATGTTCTGTCTCCTCTTGATGTAGCCCTAAGCAGTGACTGGGGAGAAACACTTTCATTGAAAGGGGTTGCCAAGCTTCCAAAAATTACGAGTCTCCAGAAATCTCAGCAACTATTTTTTCACCCAAACTGGATGATACTTTCAGGTAATGATCAGTACACTAAGCTCACTTGGTTCCCCAAATTTCGTTCTTTTATGTTGAAGCGTTCGCTTCCAGTAACTGTTTGAATTTTGGCGTTTCACTCTGTTTTCTCCTATACTGACAGATGTATTTGGAACTCTAAATCAAACATGGTTTGTGCTAGCTTCTTGAAACTTGACACAGCAAAGCAGTTTCACGTTGTATCTCTATGTTATATTTCCTCTGGATGTAGCCCTAAGCAGTGACTGGGGAAAAATACTTTCATTGACAGGGGTTGCCAAGCTTCCAGAAATTACGAGTCTCCAGAAATCTCAGCAACTATGATTTCACCCAACCTGGGTGATACTTTCAGGTAATGATCAGTACACTAAGCTCACTTGGTTCCCCAAATTTCGTTCTTCTATGTTGAAGCGTTCGTTTCCAGTAACAGTTTGAATTTTGGCGTTTTACTCTGTTTTCTCCTATATTGATAGATGTATTTGGAACTCTAAATCAAACACGGTTTGTGCTAGCTTCTTGAAACTTGACACAATAAAGCAGTTTCAAGTTCTATCTCTATGTTCTGTCTCCTCTTGATGTAGCCCTAAGCAGTGACTGGGGAGAAACACTTTCATTGAAAGGGGTTGCCAAGCTTCCAAAAATTACGAGTCTCCAGAAATCTCAGCAACTATTTTTTCACCCAAACTGGATGATACTTTCAGGTAATGATCAGTACACTAAGCCCACTTGGTTCCCCAAATTTCGTTCTTCTATGTTGAAGCGTTCGTTTCCAGTAACAGTTTGAATTTTGGCGTTTCACTCTGTTTTCTCCTATATTGATAGATGTATTTGGAACTCTAAACCAAACACGGTTTGTGCTAGCTTCTTGAAACTTGAAACAGTAAAGCAGTTTCACGTTCTATCTCTATGTTTTCTTTCCTCTTGATGTAGCACTCAGCAGTGACTGAGGAGAAACACTTTCATTGAAAGGGGTTGCCAAGCTTCCCAAAATTGCGAGTCTCTAGAAATCTCAGCAAACATTTTTGTACCCAACGTGGATGATACTTTCAGGTAATGATCAGTACACTAAGCTCACTTCGTTCCCCAAATTTCGTTCTTCTATGTTGAAGCGTTCGTTTCCAGTAACAGTTTGAATTTTGGCGTTTCACTCTGTTTTCTCCTATATTGATAGATGTATTTGGAACTCTAAATCAAACACGGTTTGTGCTAGCTTCTTGAAACTTGACACAGTAAAGCAGTTTCAAGTTCTATCTCTATGTTCTGTTTTCTCTTGATGTAGCCCTAAGCAGTGACTGGGGAGAAACACTTTCATTGAAAGGGGTTGCCAAGCTTCCCAAAATTGCGAGTCTCCAGAAATCTCAGCAACTATTTTTTCACCAAAACTGGATGATACTTTCAGGTAATGATCAGTACACTGAGCCCACTTGGATCCCCAAATTTCGTTCTTCTATGTTGAAGCGTTCGTTTCCAGTAACAGTTTGAATTTTGGCCTTTCACTCTGTTTTCTCCTATATTGATAGATGTATTTGGAACTCTAAACCACACCCGGTTTGTGCTAGCTTCTTGAAACTTGACACAGTAAAGCAGTTTCACGTTCTATCTCTATGTTCTGTTTCCTCTTGATGTAGCACACAGCAGTGACTGAGGAGAAACACTTTCATTGAAAGGGGTTGCCAAGCTTCCAAAAATTACGATTCCCCAGAAATCTCAGCAACTATTTTTTCACCCAAACTGGATGATACTTTCAGGTAATGATGAGTACACTAAGCCCACTGGGTTCCCCAAATTTCGTTCTTCTATGTTGAAGCGTTCGTTTCCAGTAACAGTTTGAATTTTGGCGTTTCGCTCTGTTTTCTCCTATATTGATAGATGTATTTGCAACTCTAAACCAAACACGGTTTGTGCTACCTTCTTCAAACTTGACACAGTAAAGCAGTTTCAAGTTCTAGCTCTATGTTCTGTTTCCTCTTGATGTAGCACTCAGCAGTGACTGAGGAGAAACACTTTCATTGAAAGGGGTTGCCAAGCTTCCCAAATTTGCGAGTCTCCAGAAATCTCAGCATCTATTTTTTCACCCAAACTGGATGATACTTTCATGTAATGATCAGTACACTAAGCTCACTTGGTTCCCCAAATTTCGTTCTTTTATGTTGAAGCGTTTGCTTCCAGTAACTGTTTGAATTTTGGCGTTTCACTCTGTTTTCTCCTATACTGACAGATGTATTTGGAACTCTAAATCAAACACGGTTTGTGCTAGCTTCTTGAAACTTGACACAGTAAAGCAGTATCACGTTCTATCTCTATGTTCTGTTTCCTCTGGATGTAGCCCTAAGCAGTGACTGGGGAGAAATACTTTCATTGAAAGGGGTTGCCAAGCTTCCAGAAATTACGAGTCTCCAGAAATCTCAGCAACTATGATTTCACCCAACCTGGATGATACTTTCAGGTAATGATCAGTACACTAAGCCCACTTGGTTCCCCAAATTTCGTTCTTCTATGTTGAAGCGTTCGTTTCCAGTAACAGTTTGAATTTTGGCGTTTCACTCTGTTTTCTCCTATATTGATAGATGTATTTGGAACTCTAAACCAAACACGGTTTGTGCTAGCTTCTTGAAACTTGAAACAGTAAAGCAGTTTCACGTTCTAGCTCTATGTTTTCTTTCCTCTTGATGTAGCACTCAGCAGTGACTGAGGAGAAACACTTTCATTGAAAGGGGTTGCCAAGCTTCCCAAAATTGCGAGTCTCTAGAAATCTCAGCAAACATTTTTGTACCCAACGTGGATGATACTTTCAGGTAATGATCAGTACACTAAGCTCACTTCGTTCCCCAAATTTCGTTCTTCTATGTTGAAGCGTTCGCTTCCAGTAACAGTTTGAATTTTGGCCTTTCACTCTGTTTTCTCCTATATTGATAGATGTATTTGGAACTCTAAACCACACCCGGTTTGTGCTAGCTTCTTGAAACTTGACACAGTAAAGCAGTTTCACGTTCTATCTCTATGTTCTGTTTCCTCTTGATGTAGCACACAGCAGTGACTGAGGAGAAACACTTTCATTGAAAGGGGTTGCCAAGCTTCCAAAAATTACGATTCCCCAGAAATCTCAGCAACTATTTTTTCACCCAAACTGGATGATACTTTCAGGTAATGATCAGTACACTAAGCCCACTTGTTTCCCCAAATTTCGTTCTTCTATGTTGAAGCGTTCGTTTCCAGTAACAGTTTGAATTTTGGCGTTTCGCTCTGTTTTCTTCTATATTGATAGATGTATTTGCAACTCTAAACCAAACACGGTTTGTTCTAGCTTCTTGAAACTTGACACAATAAAGCAGTTTCAAGTTCTATCTCTATGTTCTGTTTCCTCTTGATGTAGCCCTAAGCAGTGACTAAGGAGAAACACTTTCATTGAAAGGGGTTGCCAAGCTCCCCAAAATTGCGAGTCTCCAGAAATCTCAGCAACTATTTTTTCACCCAAACTGGATGATACTTTCAGGTAATAATCAGTACACTAAGCTCACTTGGTTCCCCAAATTTTGTTCTTTTATGTTGAAGCGTTCGCTTCCAGTAACTGTTTGAATTTTGGCGTTTCACTCTGTTTTCTCCTATACTGACAGATGTATTTGGAACTCTTAATCAAACACGGTTTGTGCTAGCTTCTTGAAACTTGACACAGTAAAGCAGTTTCACGTTCTATCTCTATGTTTTCTTTCCTCTTGATGTAGCACTCAGCAGTGACTGAGGAGAAACACTTTCATTGAAAGGGGTTGCCAAGCTCCCCAAAATTGCGAGTCTCCAGAAATCTCAGCAACTATTTTTTCACCCAAACTGGATGATACTTTCAGGTAATAATCAGTACACTAAGCTCACTTGGTTCCCCAAATTTCGTTCTTTTATGTTGAAGCGTTCGCTTCCAGTAACTGTTTGAATTTTGGCGTTTCACTCTGTTTTCTCCTATACTGACAAATGTATTTGGAACTCTAAATCAAACACGGTTTGTGCTAGCTTCTTGAAACTTGACACAGTAAAGCAGTTTCACGTTCTATCTCTATGTTCTGTTTCCTCTGGATGTAGCCCTAAGCAGTGACTGGGGAGAAATACTTTCATTGACAGGGGTTGCCAAGCTTCCAGAAATTACGAGTCTCCAGAAATCTCAGCAACTATGATTTCACCCAACCTGGATGATACTTTCAGGTAATGATCAGTACACTAAGCCCACTTGGTTCCCCAAATTTCGTTCTTCTATGTTGAAGCGTTCGTTTCCAGTAAGAGTTTGAAGTTAGGCGTTTCACTCTATTTTCTCCTATATTGATAGATGTATTTGGAACTCTAAATCAAACACGGTTTGTGCTACCTTCTTCAAACTTGACACAGTAAAGCAGTTTCAAGTTCTAGCTCTATGTTCTGTTTCCTCTTGATGTAGCACTCAGCAGTGACTGAGGAGAAACACTTTCATTGAAAGGGGTTGCCAAGCTTCCCAAAATTGCGAGTCTCCAGAAATCTCAGCAACTATTTTTTCACCCAAACTGGATGATACTTTCAGGTAATGATCAGTACACTAAGCTCACTTGGTTCCCCAAATTTCGTTCTTTTATGTTGAAGCGTTCGCTTCCAGTAACTGTTTGAATTTTGGCGTTTCACTCTGTTTTCTCCTATACTGACAGATGTATTTGGAACTCTAAATCAAACACGGTTTGTGCTAGCTTCTTGAAACTTGACACAGTAAAGCAGTTTCACGTTCTATCTCTATGTTCTGTTTCCTCTGGATGTAGCCCTAAGCAGTGACTGGGGAGAAATACTTACATTGACAGGGGTTGCCAAGCTTCCAGAAATTGCGAGTCTCCAGAAATCTCAGCAACTATGATTTCACCCAACCTGGATGATACTTTCAGGTAATGATCAGTACACTAAGCCCACTTGGTTCCCCAAATTTCGTTCTTCTATGTTGAAGCGTTCGTTTCCAGTAAGAGTTTGAAGTTAGGCGTTTCACTCTATTTTCTCCTATATTGATAGATGTATTTGGAACTCTAAATCAAACACGGTTTGTGCTACCTTCTTCAAACTTGACACAGTAAAGCAGTTTCAAGTTCTAGCTCTATGTTCTGTTTCCTCTTGATGTAGCACTCAGCAGTGACTGAGGAGAAACACTTTCATTGAAAGGGGTTGCCAAGCTTCCCAAAATTGCGAGTCTCCAGATCTCAGCAACTATTTTTTAACCCAAACTGGATGATACTTTCAGGTAATGATCAGTACACTAAGCTCACTTGGTTCCCCAAATTTCGTTCTTTTATGTTGAATCGTTCGCTTCCAGTAACTGTTTGAATTTTGGCGTTTCACTCTGTTTTCTCCTATATTGATAGATGTATTTGGAACTCTAAACCAAACACGGTTTGTGCTAGCTTCTTGAAACTTGAAACAGTAAAGCAGTTTCACGTTCTAGCTCTATGTTTTCTTTCCTCTTGATGTAGCACTCAGCAGTGACTGAGGAGAAACACTTTCATTAAAAGGGGTTGCCAAGCTTCCCAAAATTGCGAGTCTCTAGAAATCTCAGCAAACATTTTTGTACCCAACGTGGATGATACTTTCAGGTAATGATCAGTACACTAAGCTCACTTCATTCCCCAAATTTCGTTCTTCTATGTTGAAGCGTTCGCTTCCAGTAACAGTTTGAATTTTGGCGTTTCACTCTGTTTTCTCCTATATTGATACATGTATTTGGAACTCTAAACCAAACACGGTTTGAGCTAGCTTCTTGAAACTTGACACAGTAAAGCAGTTTCACGTTCTATCTCTATGTTCTGTTTCCTCTTGTTGTAGCACTCAGCAGTGACTGAGGAGAAACACTTTCATTGAAAGGGGTTGCCAAGCTTCCCAAAATTGCGAGTCTCCAGAAATCTCAGCAACTATTTTTTCACCCAAACTGGATGATACTTTCAGGTAATGATCAGTACACTAAGCTCACTTGGTTCCCCAAATTTCGTTCTTTTATGTTGAAGCGTTCGCTTCCAGTAACTGTTTGAATTTTGGCGTTTCACTCTGTTTTCTCCTACACTGACAGATGTATTTGGAACTCTAAATCAAACACGGTTTGTGCTAGCTTCTTGAAACTTGACACAGTAAAGCAGTTTCACGTTCTATCTCTATGTTCTGTTTCCTCTGGATGTAGCCGTAAGCAGTTACTGGGGAGAAATACTTTCATTGACAGGGGTTGCCAAGCTTCCAGAAATTACGAGTCTCCAGAAATCTCAGCAACTATGATTTCACCCAACCTGGATGATACTTTCAGGTAATGATCAGTACACTAAGCCCACTTGTTTCCCCAAATTCCTTTTTTCTATGTTGAAGCGTTCGTTTCCAGTAACAGTTTGAATTTTGGCGTTTCGCTCTGTTTTCTCCTATATTGATAGATGTATTTGGAACTCTAAAGCAAACACGGTTTGTGCTAGCTTCTTGAAACTTGACACAGTAAATCAGTTTTACGTTCTATCTCTATGTTCTGTTTCCTCTTGATGTAGCACTCAGCAGTGACTGAGGAGAAACACTTTCATTGAAAGGGGTTGCCAAGCTTCCCAAAATTGCGAGTCTCCAGAAATCTCAGCAACTATTTTTTCACCCAAACTGGATGATACTTTCAGGTAATGATCAGTACACTAAGCTCACTTGGTTCCCCAAATTTCGTTCTTTTATGTTGAAGCGTTCGCTTCCAGTAACTGTTTGAATTTTGGCGTTTCACTCTGTTTTCTCCTATACTGACAGATGTATTTGGAACTCTAAATCAAACACGGTTTGTGCTAGCTTCTTGAAACTTGACACAGTAAAGCAGTTTCACGTTCTATCTCTATGTTCTATTTCCTCTGGATGTAGCCCTAAGCAGTGACTGGGGAAAAATACTTTCATTGACAGGGGTTGCCAAGCTTCCAGAAATTACGAGTCTCCAGAAATCTCAGCAACTATGATTTCACCCAACCTGGGTGATACTTTCAGGTAATGATCAGTACACTAAGCCCACTTGGTTCCCCAAATTTCGTTCTTCTATGTTGAAGCGTTCGTTTCCAGTAAGAGTTTGAATTTTGGCGTTTCACTCTATTTTCTCCTATATTGATAGATGTATTTGGAACTCTAAATCAAACACGGTTTGTGCTACCTTCTTCAAACTTGACACAGTAAAGCAGTTTCAAGTTCTAGCTCTATGTTCTGTTTCCTCTTGATGTAGCACTCAGCAGTGACTGAGGAGAAACACTTTCATTGAAAGGGGTTGCCAAGCTTCCCAAAATTGCGAGTCTCCAGAAATCTCAGCAACTATTTTTTCACCCAAACTGGATGATACTTTCAGGTAATGATCAGTACACTAAGCTCACTTGGTTCCCCAAATTTCGTTCTTTTATGTTGAAGCGTTCGCTTCCAGTAACTGTTTGAATTTTGGCGTTTCACTCTGTTTTCTCCTATACTGACAGATGTATTTGGAACTCTAAATCAAACACGGTTTGTGCTAGCTTCTTGAAACTTGACACAGTAAAGCAGTTTCACGTTCTATCTCTATGTTCTGTTTCCTCTGGATGTAGCCCTAAGCAGTGACTGGGGAGAAATACTTTCATTGAAAGGGGTTGCCAAGCTTCCCAAAATTGCGAGTCTCCAGAAATCTCAGCAACTATTTTTTCACCCAAACTGGATGATACTTTCAGGTAATAATCAGTACACTAAGCTCACTTGGTTCCCCAAATTTTGTTCTTTTATGTTGAAGCGTTCGCTTCCAGTAACTGTTTGAATTTTGGCGTTTCACTCTGTTTTCTCCTATACTGACAGATGTATTTGGAACTCTAAATCAAACACGGTTTGTGCTAGCTTCTTGAAACTTGACACAGTAAAGCAGTTTCACGTTCTATCTCTATGTTTTCTTTCCTCTTGATGTAGCACTCAGCAGTGACTGAGGAGAAACACTTTCATTGAAAGGGGTTGCCAAGCTCCCCAAAATTGCGAGTCTCCAGAAATCTCAGCAACTATTTTTTCACCCAAACTGGATGATACTTTCAGGTAATAATCAGTACACTAAGCTCACTTGGTTCCCCAAATTTCGTTCTTTTATGTTGAAGCATTCGCTTCCAGTAACTGTTTGAATTTTGGCATTTCACTCTGTTTTCTCCTATACTGACAAATGTATTTGGAACTCTAAATCAAACACGGTTTGTGCTAGCTTCTTGAAACTTGACACAGTAAAGCAGTTTCACGTTCTATCTCTATGTTCTGTTTCCTCTGGATGTAGCCCTAAGCAGTGACTGGGGAGAAATACTTTCATTGACAGGGGTTGCCAAGCTTCCAGAAATTGCGAGTCTCCAGAAATCTCAGCAACTATGATTTCACCCAACCTGGATGATACTTTCAGGTAATGATCAGTACACTAAGCCCACTTGGTTCCCCAAATTTCGTTCTTCTATGTTGAAGCGTTCGTTTCCAGTAAGAGTTTGAAGTTAGGCGTTTCACTCTATTTTCTCCTATATTGATAGATGTATTTGGAACTCTAAATCAAACACGGTTTGTGCTACCTTCTTCAAACTTGACACAGTAAAGCAGTTTCAAGTTCTAGCTCTATTTTCTGTTTCCTCTTGATGTAGCACTCAGCAGTGACTGAGGAGAAACACTTTCATTGAAAGGGGTTGCCAAGCTTCCCAAAATTGCGAGTCTCCAGATCTCAGCAACTATTTTTTAACCCAAACTGGATGATACTTTCAGGTAATGATCAGTACACTAAGCTCACTTGGTTCCCCAAATTTCGTTCTTTTATGTTGAATCGTTCGCTTCCAGTAACTGTTTGAATTTTGGCGTTTCACTCTGTTTTCTCCTATATTGATACATGTATTTGGAACTCTAAACCAAACACGGTTTTTGCTAGCTTCTTGAAACTTGACACAGTAAAGCAGTTTCACGTTCTATCTCTATGTTCTGTTTCCTCTTGATGTAGCACTCAGCAGTGACTGAGGAGAAACACTTTCATTGAAAGGGGTTGCCAAGCTTCCCAAAATTGCGAGTCTCCAGAAATCTCAGCAACTATTTTTTCACCCAAACTGGATGATACTTTCAGGTAATGATCAGTACACTAAGCTCACTTGGTTCCCCAAATTTCGTTCTTTTATGTTGAAGCGTTCGCTTCCAGTAACTGTTTGAATTTTGGCGTTTCACTCTGTTTTCTCCTACACTGACAGATGTATTTGGAACTCTAAATCAAACACGGTTTGTGCTAGCTTCTTGAAACTTGACACAGTAAAGCAGTTTCACGTTCTATCTCTATGTTCTGTTTCCTCTGGATGTAGCCATAAGCAGTTACAGGGGAGAAATACTTTCATTGACAGGGGTTGCCAAGCTTCCAGAAATTACGAGTCTCCAGAAATCTCAGCAACTATGATTTCACCCAACCTGGATGATACTTTCAGGTAATGATCAGTACACTAAGCCCACTTGGTTCCCCAAATTTCGTTCTTCTATGTTGAAGCGTTCGTTTCCAGTAACAGTTTGAATTTCGGCGTTTCGCTCTGTTTTCTCCTATATTGATAGATGTATTTGGAACTCTAAAGCAAACACGGTTTGTGCTAGCTTCTTGAAACTTGACACAGTAAATCAGTTTTACGTTCTATCTCTATGTTCTGTTTCCTCTTGATGTAGCACTCAGCAGTGACTGAGGAGAAACACTTTCATTGAAAGGGGTTGCCAAGCTTCCCAAAATTGCGAGTCTCCAGAAATCTCAGCAACTATTTTTTCACCCAAACTGGATGATACTTTCAGGTAATGATCAGTACACTAAGCTCACTTGGTTCCCCAAATTTCGTTCTTTTATGTTGAAGCGTTCGCTTCCAGTAACTGTTTGAATTTTGGCGTTTCACTCTGTTTTCTCCTATACTGACAGATGTATTTGGAACTCTAAATCAAACACGGTTTGTGCTAGCTTCTTGAAACTTGACACAGTAAAGCAGTTTCACGTTCTATCTCTATGTTCTATTTCCTCTGGATGTAGCCCTAAGCAGTGACTGGGGAAAAATACTTTCATTGACAGGGGTTGCCAAGCTTCCAGAAATTACGAGTCTCCAGAAATCTCAGCAACTATGATTTCACCCAACCTGGGTGATACTTTCAGGTAATGATCAGTACACTAAGCCCACTTGGTTCCCCAAATTTCGTTCTTCTATGTTGAAGCGTTCGTTTCCAGTAAGAGTTTGAATTTTGGCGTTTCACTCTATTTTCTCCTATATTGATAGATGTATTTGGAACTCTAAATCAAACACGGTTTGTGCTACCTTCTTCAAACTTGACACAGTAAAGCAGTTTCAAGTTCTAGCTCTATGTTCTGTTTCCTCTTGATGTAGCACTCAGCAGTGACTGAGGAGAAACACTTTCATTGAAAGGGGTTGCCAAGCTTCCCAAAATTGCGAGTCTCCAGAAATCTCAGCAACTATTTTTTAACCCAAACTGGATGATACTTTCAGGTAATGATCAGTACACTAAGCTCACTTGGTTCCCCAAATTTCGTTCTTTTATGTTGAAGCGTTCGCTTCCAGTAACTGTTTGAATTTTGGCGTTTCGCTCTGTTTTCTCCTATATTGATACATGTATTTTGAACTCTAACCCAAACACGGTTTGTGCTAGCTTCTTGAAACTTGACACAGTAAAGCAGTTTCACGTTCTATCTCTATGTTCTGTCTCCTCTTGATGTAGCCCTAAGCAGTGACTGGGGAGAAACACTTTCATTGAAAGGGGTTGCCAAGCTTCCAAAAATTACGAGTCTCCAGAAATCTCAGCATCTATTTTTTCACCCAAACTTGATGATACTTTCAGGTAATGATGAGTACGCTAAGCCCACTGTGTTCCCCAAATTTCGTTCTTCTATGTTGAAGCGTTCGTTTCCAGTAACAGTTTGAATTTTGGTGTTTCACTCTGTTTTCTCCTATATTGATAGATGTATTTGGAACTCTAAACCAAACACGGTTTGTGCTAGCTTCTTGAAACTTGACACAGTAAAGCAGTTTCACGTTCTATCTCTATGTTCTGTTTCCTCTTGATGTAGCACTCAGCAGTGACTGAGGAGAAACACTTTCATTGAAAGGGGTTGCCAAGCTTCCCAAAATTGCGAGTCTCCAGAAATCTCAGCAACTATTTTTTCACCCAAACTGGATGATACTTTCAGGTAATGATCAGTACACTAAGCTCACTTGGTTCCCCAAATTTCGTTCTTTTATGTTGAAGCGTTCGCTTCCAGTAACTGTTTGAATTTTGGCGTTTCACTCTGTTTTCTCCTATACTGACAGATGTATTTGGAACTCTAAATCAAACACGGTTTGTGCTAGCTTCTTGAAACTTGACACAGTAAAGCAGTTTCATGTTCTATCTCTATGTTCTGTTTCCTCTGGATGTAGCCCTAAGCAGTGACTGGGGAGAAATACTTTCATTGACAGGGGTTGCCAAGCTTCCAGAAATTACGAGTCTCCAGAAATCTCAGAAACTATGATTTCACCCAAACTGGATGATACTTTCAGGTAATAATAGGTACACTAAGCCCACTTGGTTCCCCAAATTTCGTTCTTCTATGTTGAAGCGTTCGTTTCCAGTAACAGTTTGAATTTTGGCGTTTCACTCTGTTTTCTCCTATATTGATAGATGTATTTGGAACTCTAAATCAAACACGGTTTGTGCTACCTTCTTCAAACTTGACACAGTAAAGCAGTTTCAAGTTCTATCCTAATGTTCTGTTTCCTCTTGATGTAGCACTCAGCAGTGACTGAGGAGAAACACTTTCATTGAAAGGGGTTGCCAAGCTTCCCAAAATTGCGAGTCTCCAGAAATCTCAGCAACTATTTTTTTCACCCAAACTGGATGATACTTTCAGGTAATGATCAGTACACTAAGCTCACTTGGTTCCCCAAATTTCGTTCTTTTATGTTGAAGCGTTCGCTTCCAGTAACTGTTTGAATTTTGGCGTTTCACTCTGTTTTCTCCTATACTGACAGATGTATTTGGAACTCTAAATCAAACACGGTTTGTGCTAGCTTCTTGAAACTTGACACAGTAAAGCAGTTTCATGTTCTATCTCTATGTTCTGTCTCCTCTTGATGTAGCCCTAAGCAGTGACTGGGGAGAAACACTTTCATTGAAAGGGGTTGCCAAGCTTCCAAAAATTACGAGTCTCCAGAAATCTCAGCATCTATTTTTTCACCCAAACTTGATGATACTTTCAGGTAATGATGAGTACGCTAAGCCCACTGTGTTCCCCAAATTTCGTTCTTCTATGTTGAAGCGTTCGTTTCCAGTAACAGTTTGAATTTTGGCGTTTCACTCTGTTTTCTCCTATATTGATAGATGTATTTGGAACTCTAAACCAAACACGGTTTGTGCTAGCTTCTTGAAACTTGACACAGTAAAGCAGTTTCACGTTCTATCTCTATGTTCTGTCTCCTCTTGATGTAGCACTCAGCAGTGACTGAGGAGAAACACTTTCATTGAAAGGGGTTGCCAAGCTTCCCAAAATTGCGAGTCTCCAGAAATCTCAGCAACTATTTTTTCACCCAAACTGGATGATACTTTCAGGTAATGATCACTACACTAAGCTCACTTGGTTCCCCAAATTTCGTTCTTTTATGTTGAAGCGTTCGCTTCCAGTAACTGTTTGAATTTTGGCGTTTCACTCTGTTTTCTCCTATACTGACAGATGTATTTGGAACTCTAAATCAAACACGGTTTGTGCTAGCTTCTTGAAACTTGACACACTAAAGCAGTTTCACGTTCTATCTCTATGTTCTGTTTCCTCTTGATGTAGCACTAAGCAGTGACTGGGGAGAAATACTTTCATTGAAAGGGGTTGCCAAGCTTCCAGAAATTACGAGTCTCCAGAAATCTCAGCAACTATGATTTCACCCATACTGGATGATACTTTCAGGTAATGATCAGTACACTAAGCCCATTTGGTTCGCCAAATTTCGTTCTTCTATGTTGAAGCGTTCGTTTCCAGTAACAGTTTGAATTTTGGTGTTTCACTCTGTTTTCTCCTATATTGATAGATGTATTTGGAACTCTAAACCAAACACGGTTTGTGCTAGCTTCTTGAAACTTGACACAGTAAAGCAGTTTCACGTTCTATCTCTATGTTCTGTTTCCTCTTCAATGTAGCACTCAGCAGTGACTGAGGAGAAACACTTTCATTGAAAGGGGTTGCCAAGCTTCCCAAAATTGCGAGTCTCCAGAAATCTCAGCAACTATTTTTTAACCCAAACTGGATGATACTTTCAGGTAATGATCAGTACACTAAGCCCACTTGGTTCCCCAAATTTCGTTCTTCTATGTTGAAGCGTTCGATTCCAGTAACAGTTTGAATTTTGGCGTTTTACTCTGTTTTCTCCTATATTGATAGATGTATTTGGAACTCTAACCCAAACACGGTTTGTGCTAGCTTCTTGAAACTTGACACAGTAAAGCAGTTTCACGTTCTATCTCTATGTTCTGTCTCCTCTTGATGTAGCCCTAAGCAGTGACTGGGGAGAAACACTTTCATTGAAAGGGGTTGCCAAGCTTCCAAAAATTACGAGTCTCCAGAAATCTCAGCATCTATTTTTTCACCCAAACTTGATGATACTTTCAGGTAATGATGAGTACGCTAAGCCCACTGTGTTCCCCAAATTTCGTTCTTCTATGTTGAAGCGTTCGTTTCCAGTAACAGTTTGAATTTTGGCGTTTCACTCTGTTTTCTCCTATATTGATAGATGTATTTGGAACTCTAAACCAAACACGGTTTGTGCTAGCTTCTTGAAACTTGACACAGTAAAGCAGTTTCACGTTCTATATCTATGTTCTGTTTCCTCTTGATGTAGCACTCAGCAGTGACTGAGGAGAAACACTTTCATTGAAAGGGGTTGCCAAGCTTCCCAAAATTGCGAGTCTCCAGAAATCTCAGCAACTATTTTTTAACCCAAACTGGATGATACTTTCAGGTAATGATCAGTACACTAAGCTCACTTGGTTCCCCAAATTTCGTTCTTTTATGTTGAAGCGTTCGCTTCCAGTAACTGTTTGAATTTTGGCGTTTCACTCTGTTTTCTCCTATACTGACAGATGTATTTGGAACTCTAAATCAAACACGGTTTGTGCTAGCTTCTTGAAACTTGACACAGTAAAGCAGTTTCACGTTCTATCTCTATGTTCTGTCTCCTCTGGATGTAGCCCTAAGCAGTGACTGGGGAGAAATACTTTCATTGACAGGGGTTGCCAAGCTTCCAGAAATTACGAGTCTCCAGAAATCTCAGAAACTATGATTTCACCCAAACTGGATGATACTTTCAGGTAATAATAGGTACACTAAGCCCACTTGGTTCCCCAAATTTCGTTCTTCTATGTTGAAGCGTTCGTTTCCAGTAACAGTTTGAATTTTGGCGTTTCACTCTGTTTTCTCCTATATTGATAGATGTATTTGGAACTCTAAATCAAACACGGTTTGTGCTACCTTCTTCAAACTTGACACAGTAAAGCAGTTTCAAGTTCTATCCTAATGTTCTGTTTCCTCTTGATGTAGCACTCAGCAGTGACTGAGGAGAAACACTTTCATTGAAAGGGGTTGCCAAGCTTCCCAAAATTGCGAGTCTCCAGAAATCTCAGCAACTATTTTTTCACCCAAACTGGATGATACTTTCAGGTAATGATCAGTACACTAAGCTCACTTGGTTCCCCAAATTTCGTTCTTTTATGTTGAAGCGTTCGCTTCCAGTAACTGTTTGAATTTTGGCGTTTCACTCTGTTTTCTCCTATACTGACAGATGTATTTGGAACTCTAAATCAAACACGGTTTGTGCTAGCTTCTTGAAACTTGACACAGTAAAGCAGTTTCACGTTCTATCTCTATGTTCTGTCTCCTCTTGATGTAGCCCTAAGCAGTGACTGGGGAGAAACACTTTCATTGAAAGGGGTTGCCAAGCTTCCAAAAATTACGAGTCTCCAGAAATCTCAGCATCTATTTTTTCACCCAAACTTGATGATACTTTCAGGTAATGATGAGTACGCTAAGCCCACTGTGTTCCCCAAATTTCGTTCTTCTATGTTGAAGCGTTCGTTTCCAGTAACAGTTTGAATTTTGGCGTTTCACTCTGTTTTCTCCTATATTGATAGATGTATTTGGAACTCTAAACCAAAAACGGTTTGTGCTAGCTTCTTGAAACTTGACACAGTAAAGCAGTTTCACGTTCTATATCTATGTTCTGTTTCCTCTTGATGTAGCACTTAGCAGTGACTGAGGAGAAACACTTTCATTGAAAGGGGTTGCCAAGCTTCCCAAAATTGCGAGTCTCCAGAAATCTCAGCAACAATTTTTTAACCCAAACTGGATGATACTTTCAGGTAATGATCAGTACACTAAGCCCATTTGGTTCCCCAAATTTCGTTCTTCTATGTTAAAGCGTTCGTTTCCAGTAACAGTTTGAATTTTGGCGTTTCACTCTGTTTTCTCCTATATTGATACATGTATTTGGAACTCTAAACCAAACACGGTTTGTGCTAGCTTCTTGAAACTTCACACAGTAAAGGAGTTTCACGTTCTATCTCTATGTTCTGTTTCCTCTTGATGTAGCACTCAGCAGTGACTGAGGAGAAACACTTTCATTGAAAGGGGTTGCCAAGCTTCCCAAAATTGCGAGTCTCCAGAAATCTCAGCAACTATTTTTTCACCCAAACTGGATGATACTTTCAGGTAATGATCAGTACACTAAGCTCACTTGGTTCCCCAAATTTCGTTCTTTTATGTTGAAGCGTTCGCTTCCAGTAACTGTTTGAATTTTGGCGTTTCACTCTGTTTTCTCCTATACTGACAGATGTATTTGGAACTCTAAATCAAACACGGTTTGTGCTAGCTTCTTGAAACTTGACACAGTAAAGCAGTTTCACGTTCTATCTCTATGTTCTGTTTCCTCTGGATGTAGCCCTAAGCAGTGACTGGGGAAAAATACTTTCATTGACAGAGGTTGCCAAGCTTCCAGAAATTACGAGTCTCCAGAAATCTCAGCAACTATGATTTCACCCAAACTGGATGATACTTTCAGGTAATGATCAGTACACTAAGCCCACTTGGTTCCCCAAATTTCGTTCTTTTATGTTGAAGCGTTCGCTTCCAGTAACTGTTTGAATTTTGGCGTTTCACTCTGTTTTCTCCTATACTGACAGATGTATTTGGAACTCTAAATCAAACACGGTTTGTGCTAGCTTCTTGAAACTTGACACAGTAAAGCAGTTTCACGTTCTATCTCTATGTTCTGTCTCCTCTTGATGTAGCCCTAAGCAGTGACTGGGGAGAAACACTTTCATTGAAAGGGGTTGCCAAGCTTCCAAAAATTACGAGTCTCCAGAAATCTCAGCATCTATTTTTTCACCCAAACTTGATGATACTTTCAGGTAATGATGAGTACGCTAAGCCCACTGTGTTCCCCAAATTTCGTTCTTCTATGTTGAAGCGTTCGTTTCCAGTAACAGTTTGAATTTTGGCGTTTCACTCTGTTTTCTCCTATATTGATAGATGTATTTGGAACTCTAAACCAAACACGGTTTGTGCTAGCTTCTTGAAACTTGACACAGTAAAGCAGTTTCACGTTCTATATCTATGTTCTGTTTCCTCTTGATGTAGCACTCAGCAGTGACTGAGGAGAAACACTTTCATTGAAAGGGGTTGCCAAGCTTCCCAAAATTGCGAGTCTCCAGAAATCTCAGCAACTATTTTTTAACCCAAACTGGATGATACTTTCAGGTAATGATCAGTACACTAAGCCCATTTGGTTCCCCAAATTTCGTTCTTCTATGTTAAAGCGTTCGTTTCCAGTAACAGTTTGAATTTTGGCGTTTCACTCTGTTTTCTCCTATATTGATACATGTATTTGGAACTCTAAACCAAACACGGTTTGTGCTAGCTTCTTGAAACTTGACACAGTAAAGGAGTTTCACGTTCTATCTCTATGTTCTGTTTCCTCTTGATATAGCACTCAGCAGTGACTGAGGAGAAACACTTTCATTGAAAGGGGTTGCCAAGCTTCCCAAAATTGCGAGTCTCCAGAAATCTCAGCAACTATTTTTTCACCCAAACTGGATGATACTTTCAGGTAATGATCAGTACACTAAGCTCACTTGGTTCCCCAAATTTCGTTCTTTTATGTTGAAGCGTTCGCTTCCAGTAACTGTTTGAATTTTGGCGTTTCACTCTGTTTTCTCCTATACTGACAGATGTATTTGGAACTCTAAATCAAACACGGTTTGTGCTAGCTTCTTGAAACTTGACACAGTAAAGCAGTTTCACGTTCTATCTCTATGTTCTGTTTCCTCTGGATGTAGCCCTAAGCAGTGACTGGGGAAAAATACTTTCATTGACAGAGGTTGCCAAGCTTCCAGAAATTACGAGTCTCCAGAAATCTCAGCAACTATGATTTCACCCAAACTGGATGATACTTTCAGGTAATGATCAGTACACTAACCCCACTTAGTTCCCCAAATTTCGTTCTTCTATGTTGAAGCGTTCGTTTCCAGTAACAGTTTGAATTTTGGCGTTTCACTCTGTTTTCTCCTATATTGATAGATGTATTTGGAACTCTAACCCAAACACGGTTTGTGCTAGCTTCTTGAAACTTGACACAGTAAAGCAGTTTCACGTTCTATCTCTATGTTCTGTCTCCTCTTGATGTAGCCCTAAGCAGTGACTGGGGAGAAACACTTTCATTGAAAGGGGTTGCCAAGCTTCCAAAAATTACGAGTCTCCAGAAATCTCAGCAACTATTTTTTCACCCAAACTGGATGATACTTTCAGGTAATGATCAGTGCACTAAGCTCACTTGGTTCCCCAAATTTCGTTCTTTTATGTTGAAGCGTTCGCTTCCAGTAACTGTTTGAATTTTGGCGTTTCACTCTGTTTTCTCCTATACTGACAGATGTATTTGGAACTCTAAATCAAACACGGTTTGTGCTAGCTTCTTGAAACTTGACACAGTAAAGCAGTTTCACGTTCTATCTCTATGTTCTGTTTCCTCTGGATGTAGCCCTAAGCAGTGACTGGGGAAAAATACTTTCATTGACAGAGGTTGCCAAGCTTCCAGAAATTACGAGTCTCCAGAAATCTCAGCAACTATGATTTCACCCAAACTGGATGATACTTTCAGGTAATGATCAGTACACTAAGCCCACTTGGTTCCCCAAATTTCGTTCTTTTATGTTGAAGCGTTCGCTTCCAGTAACTGTTTGAATTTTGGCGTTTCACTCTGTTTTCTCCTATACTGACAGATGTATTTGGAACTCTAAATCAAACACGGTTTGTGCTAGCTTCTTGAAACTTGACACAGTAAAGCAGTTTCACGTTCTATCTCTATGTTCTGTCTCCTCTTGATGTAGCCCTAAGCAGTGACTGGGGAGAAACACTTTCATTGAAAGGGGTTGCCAAGCTTCCAAAAATTACGAGTCTCCAGAAATCTCAGCATCTATTTTTTCACCCAAACTTGATGATACTTTCAGGTAATGATGAGTACGCTAAGCCCACTGTGTTCCCCAAATTTCGTTCTTCTATGTTGAAGCGTTCGTTTCCAGTAACAGTTTGAATTTTGGCGTTTCACTCTGTTTTCTCCTATATTGATAGATGTATTTGGAACTCTAAACCAAACACGGTTTGTGCTAGCTTCTTGAAACTTGACACAGTAAAGCAGTTTCACGTTCTATCTCTATGTTCTGTCTCCTCTTGATGTAGCACTCAGCAGTGACTGAGGAGAAACACTTTCATTGAAAGGGGTTGCCAAGCTTCCCAAAATTGCGAGTCTCCAGAAATCTCAGCAACAATTTTTTAACCCAAACTGGATGATACTTTCAGGTAATGATCAGTACACTAAGCCCATTTGGTTCCCCAAATTTCGTTCTTCTATGTTAAAGCGTTCGTTTCCAGTAACAGTTTGAATTTTGGCGTTTCACTCTGTTTTCTCCTATATTGATACATGTATTTGGAACTCTAAACCAAACACGGTTTGTGCTAGCTTCTTGAAACTTGACACAGTAAAGGAGTTTCACGTTCTATCTCTATGTTCTGTTTCCTCTTGATATAGCACTCAGCAGTGACTGAGGAGAAACACTTTCATTGAAAGGGGTTGCCAAGCTTCCCAAAATTGCGAGTCTCCAGAAATCTCAGCAACTATTTTTTCACCCAAACTGGATGATACTTTCAGGTAATGATCAGTACACTAAGCTCACTTGGTTCCCCAAATTTCGTTCTTTTATGTTGAAGCGTTCGCTTCCAGTAACTGTTTGAATTTTGGCGTTTCACTCTGTTTTCTCCTATACTGACAGATGTATTTGGAACTCTAAATCAAACACGGTTTGTGCTAGCTTCTTGAAACTTGACACAGTAAAGCAGTTTCACGTTCTATCTCTATGTTCAGTTTCCTCTGGATGTAGCCCTAAGCAGTGACTGGGGAGAAATACTTTCATTGACAGGGGTTGCCAAGCTTCCAGAAATTACGAGTCTCCAAAAATCTCAGAAAATATGATTTCACCCAAACTGGATGATACTTTCAGGTAATAATAGGTACACTAAGCCCACTTGGTTCCCCAAATTTCGTTCTTCTATGTTGAAGCGTTCGTTTCCAGTAACAGTTTGAATTTTGGCGTTTCACTCTGTTTTCTCCTATATTGATAGATGTATTTGGAACTCTAAACCAAACACGGTTTGTGCTAGCTTCTTGAAACTTGACACAGTAATGCAGTTTCACGTTCTATCTCTATGTTCTGTCTCCTCTTGATGTAGCCCTAAGCAGTGACTGGGGAGAAACACTTTCATTGAAAGGGGTTGCCAAGCTTCCAAAAATTACGAGTCTCCAGAAATCTCAGCATCTATTTTTTCACCCAAACTTGATGATACTTTCAGGTAATGATGAGTACGCTAAGCCCACTGGGTTCCCCAAATTTCGTTCTTCTATGTTGAAGCGTTCGTTTCCAGTAACAGTTTGAATTTTGGCGTTTCACTCTGTTTTCTCCTATATTGATAGATGTATTTGGAACTCTAAACCAAACACGGTTTGTGCTAGCTTCTTGAAACTTGACACAGTAAAGCAGTTTCACGTTCTATATCTATGTTCTGTTTCCTCTTGATGTAGCACTCAGCAGTGACTGAGGAGAAACACTTTCATTGAAAGGGGTTTCCAAGCTTCCCAAAATTGCGAGTCTCCAGAAATCTCAGCAACTATTTTTTAACCCAAACTGGATGATACTTTCAGGTAATGATCAGTACACTAAGCCCATTTGGTTCCCCAAATTTCGTTCTTCTATGTTAAAGCGTTCGTTTCCAGTAACAGTTTGAATTTTGGCGTTTCACTCTGTTTTCTACTATATTGATACATGTATTTGTAACTCTAAACCAAACACGGTTTGTGCTAGCTTCTTGAAACTTGACACAGTAAAGGAGTTTCACGTTCTATCTCTATGTTCTGTTTCCTCTTGATGTAGCACTCAGCAGTGACTGAGGAGAAACACTTTCATTGAAAGGGGTTGCCAAGCTTCCCAAAATTGCGAGTCTCCAGAAATCTCAGCAACTATTTTTTAACCCAAACTGGATGATACTTTCAGGTAATGATTAGTACACTAAGCTCACTTGGTTCCCCAAATTTCGTTCTTTTATGTTGAAGCGTTCGCTTCCAGTAACTGTTTGAATTTTGGCGTTTCACTCTGTTTTCTCCTATACTGACAGATGTATTTGGAACTCTAAATCAAACACGGTTTGTGCTAGCTTCTTGAAACTTGACACAGTAAAGCAGTTTCAAGTTCTATCTCTATGTTTTCTTTCCTCTTGATGTAGCACTCAGCAGTGACTGAGGAGAAACACTTTCATTGAAAGGGGTTGCCAAGCTTCCAGAAATTACGAGTCTCCAGAAATCTCAGCAACTATGATTTCACCCTACATGATGATACTTTCAGGTAATGATCAGTACACTAAGCCCACTTGGTTCGCCAAATTTCGTTCTTCTATGTTGAAGCGTTCGTTTCCAGTAACAGTTTGAATTTTGGCGTTTCACTCTGTTTTCTCCTATACTGACAGATGTATTTGGAACTCTAAATCAAACACGGTTTGTGCTAGCTTCTTGAAACTTGACACACTAAAGCAGTTTCACGTTCTATCACTATGTTCTGTTTCCTCTTGATGTAGCCCTAAGCAGTGACTGGGGAAAAATACTTTCATTGACAGAGGTTGCCAAGCTTCCAGAAATTACGAGTCTCCAGAAATCTCAGCAACTATGATTTCACCCAAACTGGATGATACTTTCAGGTAATGATCAGTACACTAAGCCCACTTGGTTCCCCAAATTTCGTTCTTCTATGTTGAAGCGTTCGTTTCCAGTAACAGTTTGAATTTTGGCGTTTCACTCTGTTTTCTCCTATATTGATAGATGTATTTGGAACTCTAACCCAAACACGGTTTGTGCTAGCTTCTTGAAACTTGACACAGTAAAGCAGTTTCACGTTCTATCTCTATGTTCTGTCTCCTCTTGATGTAGCCCTAAGCAGTGACTGAGGAGAAACACTTTCATTGAAAGGGGTTGCCAAGCTTCCAAAAATTACGAGTCTCCAGAAATCTCAGCATCTATTTTTTCACCCAAACTTGATGATACTTTCAGGTAATGATGAGTACGCTAAGCCCACTGTGTTCCCCAAATTTCGTTCTTCTATGTTGAAGCGTTCGTTTCCAGTAACAGTTTGAATTTTGGCGTTTCACTCTGTTTTCTCCTATATTGATAGATGTATTTGGAACTCTAAACCAAACACGGTTTGTGCTAGCTTCTTGAAACTTGACACAGTAAAGCAGTTTCACGTTCTATCTTTATGTTCTGTTTCCTCTTCGATGTAGCACTCAGCAGTGACTGAGGAGAAACACTTTCATTGAAAGGGGTTGCCAAGCTTCCCAAAATTGCGAGTCTCCAGAAATCTCAGCAACTATTTTTTAACCCAAACTGGATGATACTTTCAGGTAATGATCAGTACACTAAGCCCACTTGGTTCCCCAAATTTCGTTCTTCTATGTTGAATCGTTCGTTTCCAGTAACAGTTTGAATTTTGGCGTTTACTCTGTTTTCTCCTATATTGATAGATGTATTTGGAACTCTAAATCAAACACGGTTTGTGCTAGCTTCTTGAAACTTGACACAGTAAAGCAGTTTCACGTTCTATCTCTATGTTCTGTTTCCTCTGGATGTAGCCCTAAGCAGTGACTGGGGAGATATACTTTCATTGACAGGGGTTGCCAAGCTTCCAGAAATTACGAGTCTCCAGAAATCTCAGCAACTATGATTTCACCCAACCTGGATGATACTTTCAGGTAATGATCAGTACACTAAGCCCACTTGGTTCGCCAAATTTCGTTCTTCTATGTTGAAGCGTTCGATTCCAGTAACAGTTTGAATTTTGGCGTTTTACTCTGTTTTCTCCTATATTGATAGATGTATTTGGAACTCTAAATCAAACACGGTTTGTGCTAGCTTCTTGAAACTTGACACAATAAAGCAGTTTCAAGTTCTATCTCTATGTTCTGTCTCCTCTTGATGTAGCCCTAAGCAGTGACTGGGGAGAAACACTTTCATTGAAAGGGGTTGCCAAGCTTCCAAAAATTATGAGTCTCCAGAAATCTCAGCATCTATTTTTTCACCCAAACTGGATGATACTTTCAGGTAATGATGAGTACGCAAAGCCCACTGGGTTCCCAAAATTTAGTTCTTCTATGTTGAAGCGTTCGTTTCCAGTAACAGTTTGAATTTTGGTGTTTCACTCTGTTTTCTCCTATATTGATAGATGTATTTGGAACTCTAACCCAAACACGGTTTGTGCTAGCTTCTTGAAACTTGACACAGTGAAGCAGTTTCACGTTCTATCTCTATGTTCTGTTTCCTCTTGATGTAGCACTCAGCAGTGACTGAGGAGAAACACTTTCATTGAAAGGGGTTGCCAAGCTCCCCAAAACTGCGAGTCTCCAGAAATCTCAGCAACTACTTTTTCACCCAAACTGGATGATACTTTCAGGTAATGATCAGTACACTAAGCTCACTTGGTTCCCCAAATTTCGTTCTTTTATGTTGAAGCGTTCACTTCCAGTAACTGTTTGAATTTTGGCGTTTCACTCTGTTTTCTCCTATACTGACAGATGTATTTCGAACTCTAAGTCAAACACGGTTTGTGCTAGCTTCTTGAAACTTGACACAGTAAAGCAGTTTCAAGTTCTATCTCTATGTTTTCTTTCCTCTTGATGTAGCACTCAGCAGTGACTGAGGAGAAACACTTTCATTGAAAGGGGTTGCCAAGCTTCCAGAAATTACGAGTCTCCAGAAATCTCAGCAACTATGATTTCACCCAAACTGGATGATACTTTCAGGTAATGATCAGTACACTAAGCCCACTTGGTTCCCCAAATTTCGTTCTTCTATGTTGAAGCGTTCGTTTCCAGTAACAGTTTGAATTTTGGCGTTTTACTCTGTTTTCTCCTATATTGATAGATGTATTTGGAACTCTAACCCAAACACGGTTTGTGCTAGCTTCTTGAAACTTGACACAGTAAAGCAGTTTCACGTTCTATCTCTATGTTCTGTCTCCTCTTGATATAGCCCTAAGCAGTGACTGGGGAGAAACACTTTCATTGAAAGGGGTTGCCAAGCTTCCAAAAATTACGAGTCTCCAGAAATCTCAGCATCTATTTTTTCACCCAAACTTGATGATACTTTCAGGTAATGATGAGTACGCTAAGCCCACTGTGTTCCCCAAATTTCGTTCTTCTATGTTGAAGCGTTCGTTTCCAGTAACAGTTTGAATTTTGGCGTTTCACTCTGTTTTCTCCTATATTGATAGATGTATTTGGAACTCTAAACCAAACACGGTTTGTGCTAGCTTCTTCAAACTTGACACAGTAAAGCAGTTTCACGTTCTATATCTATGTTCTGTTTCCTCTTGATGTAGCACTCAGCAGTGACTGAGGAGAAACACTTTCATTGAAAGGGGTTGCCAAGCTTCCCAAAATTGCGAGTCTCCAGAAATCTCAGCAACTATTTTTTAACCCAAACTGGATGAGACTTTCAGGTAATGATCAGTACACTAAGCCCACTTGGTTCCCCAAATTTCATTCTTCTATGTTAAAGCGTTCGTTTCCAGTAACAGTTTGAATTTTGGCGTTTCACTCTGTTTTCTCCTATATTGATACATGTATTTGGAACTCTAAACCAAACACGGTTTGTGCTAGCTTCTTGAAACTTGACACAGTAAAGCAGTTTCACGTTCCATCTCTATGTTCTGTTTCCTCTTGATGTAGCACTCAGCAGTGACTGAGGAGAAACACTTTCATTGAAAGGGGTTGCCAAGCTTCCCAAAATTGCGAGTCTCCAGAAACCTCAGCAACTATTTTTTAACCCAAACTGGATGATACTTTCAGGTAATGATCAGTACACTAAGCTCACTTGGTTCCCCAAATTTCGTTCTTTTATGTTGAAGCGTTCGCTTCCAGTAACTGTTTGAATTTTGGCGTTTCACTCTGTTTTCTCCTATACTGACAGATGTATTTGGAACTCTAAATCAAACACGGTTTGTGCTAGCTTCTTGAAACTTGACACAGTAAAGCAGTTTCACGTTCTATCTCTATGTTCTGTTTCCTCTGGATGTAGCCCTAAGCAGTGACTGGGGAGAAATACTTTCATTGACAGGGGTTGCCAAGCTTCCAGAAATTACGAGTCTCCAGAAATCTCAGCAACTATGATTTCACCCAAACTGGATGATACTTTCAGGTAATAATAGGTACACTAAGCCCACTTGGTTCCCCAAATTTCGTTCTTCTATGTTGAAGCGTTCGTTTCCAGTAACAGTTTGAATTTTGGCGTTTCACTCTGTTTTCTCCTATATTGATACATGTATTTGGAACTCTAAATCAAACACGGTTTGTGCTACCTTCTTCAAACTTGACACAGTAAAGCAGTTTCAAGTTCTATCTCTATGTTCTGTTTCCTCTTGATGTAGCACTCAGCAGTGACTGAGGAGAAACACTTTCATTGAGAGGGGTTGCCAAGCTTCCCAAAATTGCGAGTCTCCAGAAATCTCAGCAACTATTTTTTCACCCAAACTGGATGATACTTTCAGGTAATGATCAGTACACTAAGCTCACTTGGTTCCCCAAATTTCGTTCTTTTATGTTGAAGCGTTCGCTTCCAGTAACTGTTTGAATTTTGGCGTTTCACTCTGTTTTCTCCTATACTGACAGATGTATTTGGAACTCTAAATCAAACACGGTTTGTGCTAGCTTCTTGAAACTTGACACAGTAAAGCAGTTTCACGTTCTATCTCTATGTTCTGTCTCCTCTTGATGTAGCCCTAAGCAGTGACTGGGGAGAAACACTTTCATTGAAAGGGGTTGCCAAGCTTCCAAAAATTACGAGTCTCCAGAAATCTCAGCATCTATTTTTTCACCCAAACTGGATGATACTTTCAGGTAATGATGAGTACGCTAAGCCCACTGTGTTCCCCAAAATTCGTTCTTCTATGTTGAAGCGTTCGTTTCCAGTAACAGTTTGAATTTTGGCGTTTCACTCTGTTTTCTCCTATATTGATAGATGTATTTGGAACTCTAAACCAAACACGGTTTGTGCTAGCTTCTTGAAACTTGACACAGTAAAGCAGTTTCACGTTCTATATCTATGTTCTGTTTCCTCTTGATGTAGCACTCAGCAGTGACTGAGGAGAAACACTTTCATTGAAAGGGGTTGCCAAGCTTCCCAAAATTGCGAGTCTCCAGAAATCTCAGCAACTATTTTTTAACCCAAACTGGATGATACTTTCAGGTAATGATCAGTACACTAAGCCCATTTGGTTCCCCAAATTTCGTTCTTCTATGTTAAAGCGTTCGTTTCCAGTAACAGTTTGAATTTTGGCGTTTCACTCTGTTTTCTCCTATATTGATACATGTATTTGGAACTCTAAACCAAACACGGTTTGTGCTAGCTTCTTGAAACTTGACACAGTAAAGGAGTTTCACGTTCTATCTCTATGTTCTGTTTCCTCTTGATATAGCACTCAGCAGTGACTGAGGAGAAACACTTTCATTGAAAGGGGTTGCCAAGCTTCCCAAAATTGCGAGTCTCCAGAAATCTCAGCAACTATTTTTTCACCCAAACTGGATGATACTTTCACGTAATGATCAGTACACTAAGCTCACTTGGTTCCCCAAATTTCGTTCTTTTATGTTGAAGCGTTCGCTTCCAGTAACTGTTTGAATTTTGGCGTTTCACTCTGTTTTCTCCTATACTGACAGATGTATTTGGAACTCTAAATCAAACACGGTTTGTGCTAGCTTCTTGAAACTTGACACAGTAAAGCAGTTTCACGTTCTATCTCTATGTTCTGTTTCCTCTGGATGTAGCCCTAAGCAGTGACTGGGGAAAAATACTTTCATTGACAGAGGTTGCCAAGCTTCCAGAAATTACGAGTCTCCAGAAATCTCAGCAACTATGATTTCACCCAAACTGGATGATACTTTCAGGTAATGATCAGTACACTAAGCCCACTTGGTTCCCCAATTTTCGTTCTTCTATGTTGAAGCGTTCGTTTCCAGTAACAGTTTGAATTTTGGCGTTTCACTCTGTTTTCTCCTATATTGATAGATGTATTTGGAACTCTAACCCAAACACGGTTTGTGCTAGCTTCTTGAAACTTGACACAGTAAAGCAGTTTCACGTTCTATCTCTATGTTCTGTCTCCTCTTGATGTAGCCCTAAGCAGTGACTGGGGAGAAACACTTTCATTGAAAGGGGTTGCCAAGCTTCCAAAAATTACGAGTCTCCAGAAATCTCAGCATCTATTTTTTCACCCAAACTTGATGATACTTTCAGGTAATGATGAGTACGCTAAGCCCACTGGGTTCCCCAAATTTCGTTCTTCTATGTTGAAGCGTTCGTTTCCAGTAACAGTTTGAATTTTGGCGTTTCACTCTGTTTTCTCCTATATTGATAGATGTATTTGGAACTCTAAACCAAACACGGTTTGTGCTAGCTTCTTGAAACTTGACACAGTAAAGCAGTTTCACGTTCTATCTCTATGTTCTGTTTCCTCTTGATGTAGCACTCAGCAGTGACTGAGGAGAAACACTTTCATTGAAAGGGGTTGCCAAGCTTCCCAAAATTGCGAGTCTCCAGAAATCTCAGCAACTATTTTTTCACCCAAACTGGATGATACTTTCAGGTAATGATCAGTACACTAAGCTCACTTGGTTCCCCAAATTTCGTTCTTTTATGTTGAAGCGTTCGCTTCCAGTAACTGTTTGAATTTTGGCGTTTCACTCTGTTTTCTCCTATACTGACAGATGTATTTGGAACTCTAAATCAAACACGGTTTGTGCTAGCTTCTTGAAACTTGACACACTAAAGCAGTTTCACGTTCTATCTCTATGTTCTGTTTCCTCTTGATGTAGCACTAAGCAGTGACTGGGGAGAAATACTTTCATTGAAAGGGGTTGCCAAGCTTCCAGAAATTACGAGTCTCCAGAAATCTCAGCAACTATGATTTCACCCATACTGGATGATACTTTCAGGTAATGATCAGTACACTAAGCCCATTTGGTTCGCCAAATTTCGTTCTTCTATGTTGAAGCGTTCGTTTCCAGTAACAGTTTGAATTTTGGTGTTTCACTCTGTTTTCTCCTATATTGATAGATGTATTTGGAACTCTAAACCAAACACGGTTTGTGCTAGCTTCTTGAAACTTGACACAGTAAAGCAGTTTCACGTTCTATATCTATGTTCTGTTTCCTCTTGATGTAGCACTCAGCAGTGACTGAGGAGAAACACTTTCATTGAAAGGGGTTGCCAAGCTTCCCAAAATTGCGAGTCTCCAGAAATCTCAGCAACTATTTTTTAACCCAAACTGGATGATACTTTCAGGTAATGATCAGTACACTAAGCCCATTTGGTTCCCCAAATTTCGTTCTTCTATGTTAAAGCGTTCGTTTCCAGTAACAGTTTGAATTTTGGCGTTTCACTCTGTTTTCTCCTATATTGATACATGTATTTGGAACTCTAAACCAAACACGGTTTGTGCTAGCTTCTTGAAACTTGACACAGTAAAGCAGTTTCACGTTCTATCTCTATGTTCTGTTTCCTCTTGATATAGCACTCAGCAGTGACTGAGGAGAAACACTTTCATTGAAAGGGGTTGCCAAGCTTCCCAAAATTGCGAGTCTCCAGAAATCTCAGCAACTATTTTTTCACCCAAACTGGATGATACTTTCAGGTAATGATCAGTACACTAAGCTCACTTGGTTCCCCAAATTTCGTTCTTTTATGTTGAAGCGTTCGCTTCCAGTAACTGTTTGAATTTTGGCGTTTCACTCTGTTTTCTCCTATACTGACAGATGTATTTGGAACTCTAAATCAAACACGGTTTGTGCTAGCTTCTTGAAACTTGACACAGTAAAGCAGTTTCACGTTCTATCTCTATGTTCTGTTTCCTCTGGATGTAGCCCTAAGCAGTGACTGGGGAAAAATACTTTCATTGACAGAGGTTGCCAAGCTTCCAGAAATTACGAGTCTCCAGAAATCTCAGCAACTATGATTTCACCCAAACTGGATGATACTTTCAGGTAATGATCAGTACACTAAGCCCACTTGGTTCCCCAAATTTCGTTCTTCTATGTTGAAGCGTTCGTTTCCAGTAACAGTTTGAATTTTGGCGTTTCACTCTGTTTTCTCCTATATTGATAGATGTATTTGGAACTCTAACCCAAACACGGTTTGTGCTAGCTTCTTGAAACTTGACACAGTAAAGCAGTTTCACGTTCTATCTCTATGTTCTGTCTCCTCTTGATGTAGCCCTAAGCAGTGACTGAGGAGAAACACTTTCATTGAAAGGGGTTGCCAAGCTTCCAAAAATTACGAGTCTCCAGAAATCTCAGCATCTATTTTTTCACCCAAACTTGATGATACTTTCAGGTAATGATGAGTACGCTAAGCCCACTGTGTTCCCCAAATTTCGTTCTTCTATGTTGAAGCGTTCGTTTCCAGTAACAGTTTGAATTTTGGCGTTTCACTCTGTTTTCTCCTATATTGATAGATGTATTTGGAACTCTAAACCAAACACGGTTTGTGCTAGCTTCTTGAAACTTGACACAGTAAAGCAGTTTCACGTTCTATCTCTATGTTCTGTTTACTCTTGATGTAGCACTCAGCAGTGACTGAGGAGAAACACTTTCATTGAAAGGGGTTGCCAAGCTTCCCAAAATTGCGAGTCTCCAGAAATCTCAGCAACTATTTTTTCACCCAAACTGGATGATACTTTCAGGTAATGATCAGTACACTAAGCTCACTTGGTTCCCCAAATTTCGTTCTTTTATGTTGAAGCGTTCGCTTCCAGTAACTGTTTGAATTTTGGCGTTTCACTCTGTTTTCTCCTATACTGACAGATGTATTTGGAACTCTAAATCAAACACGGTTTGTGTTAGCTTCTTGAAACTTGACACAGTAAAGCAGTTTCACGTTCTATCTCTATGTTCTGTTTCCTCTGGATGTAGCCCTAAGCAGTGACTGGGGAAAAATACTTTCATTGACAGAGGTTGCCAAGCTTCCAGAAATTACGAGTCTCCAGAAATCTCAGCAACTATGATTTCACCCAAACTGGATGATACTTTCAGGTAATGATCAGTACACTAAGCCCACTTGGTTCCCCAAATTTCGTTCTTCTATGTTGAAGCGTTCGTTTCCAGTAACAGTTTGAATTTTGGCGTTTCACTCTGTTTTCTCCTATATTGATAGATGTATTTGGAACTCTAACCCAAACACGGTTTGTGCTAGCTTCTTGAAACTTGACACAGTAAAGCAGTTTCACGTTCTATCTCTATGTTCTGTCTCCTCTTGATGTAGCCCTAAGCAGTGACTGGGGAAAAACACTTCCATTGAAAGGGGTTGCCAAGCTTCCAAAAATTACGAGTCTCCAGAAATCTCAGCATCTATTTTTTCACCCAAATTGATGATACTTTCAGGTAATGATGAGTACGCTAAGCCCACTGGGTTCCCCAAATTTCGTTCTTCTATGTTGAAGCGTTCGTTTCCAGTAACAGTTTGAATTTTGGCGTTTCACTCTGTTTTCTCCTATATTGATAGATGTATTTGGAACTCTAAACCAAACACGGTTTGTGCTAGCTTCTTGAAACTTGACACAGTAAAGCAGTTTCACGTTCTATCTCTATGTTCTGTTTCCTCTTGATGTATCACTCAGCAGTGACTGAGGAGAAACACTTTCATTGAAAGGGGTTGCCAAGCTTCCAGAAATTACGAGTCTCCAGAAATCTCAGCAACTATTTTTTAACCCAAACTGGATGATACTTTCAGGTAATGATCAGTACACTAAGCTCACTTGGTTCCCCAAATTTCGTTCTTTTATGTTGAAGCGTTCGCTTCCAGTAACTGTTTGAATTTTGGCGTTTCACTCTGTTTTCTCCTATACTGACAGATGTATTTGGAACTCTAAATCAAACACGGTTTGTGCTAGCTTCTTGAAACTTGACACAGTAAAGCAGTTTCACGTTCTATCTCTATGTTCTGTTTCCTCTGGATGTAGCCCTAAGCAGTGACTGGGGAGAAATACTTTCATTGACAGGGGTTGCCAAGCTTCCAGAAATTACGAGTCTCCAGAAATCTCAGAAACTTTGATTTCACCCAAACTGGATGATACTTTCAGGTAATAATAGGTACACTAAGCCCACTTGGTTCCCCAAATTTCGTTCTTCTATGTTGAAGCGTTCGTTTCCAGTAACAGTTTGAATTTTGGCGTTTCACTCTGTTTTCTCCTATATTGATAGATGTATTTGGAACTCTAAATCAAACACGGTTTGTGCTACCTTCTTCAAACTTGACACAGTTAAGCAGTTTCAAGTTCTATCCTAATGTTCTGTTTCCTCTTGATGTAGCACTCAGCAGTGACTGAGGAGAAACACTTTCATTGAAAGGGGTTGCCAAGCTTCCCAAAATTGCGAGTCTCCAGAAATCTCAGCAACTATTTTTTCACCCAAACTGGATGATACTTTCAGGTAATGATCAGTACACTAAGCTCACTTGGTTCCCCAAATTTCGTTCTTTTATGTTGAAGCGTTCGCTTCCAGTAACTGTTTGAATTTTGGCGTTTCACTCTGTTTTCTCCTATACTGACAGATGTATTTGGAACTCTAAATCAAACACGGTTTGTGCTAGCTTCTTGAAACTTGACACAGTAAAGCAGTTTCACGTTCTATCTCTATGTTCTGTCTCCTCTTGATGTAGCCCTAAGCAGTGACTGGGGAGAAACACTTTCATTGAAAGGGGTTGCCAAGCTTCCAAAAATTACGAGTCTCCAGAAATCTCAGCATCTATTTTTTCACCCAAACTTGATGATACTTTCAGGTAATGATGAGTACGCTAAGCCCACTGTGTTCCCCAAATTTCGTTCTTCTATGTTGAAGCGTTCGTTTCCAGTAACAGTTTGAATTTTGGCGTTTCACTCTGTTTTCTCCTATATTGATAGATGTATTTGGAACTCTAAACCAAACACGGTTTGTGCTAGCTTCTTGAAACTTGACACAGTAAAGCAGTTTCACGTTCTATATCTATGTTCTGTTTCCTCTTGATGTAGCACTCAGCAGTGACTGAGGAGAAACACTTTCATTGAAAGGGGTTGCCAAGCTTCCCAAAATTGCGAGTCTCCAGAAATCTCAGCAACTATTTTTTAACCCAAACTGGATGATACTTTCAGGTAATGATCAGTACACTAAGCCCATTTGGTTCCCCAAATTTCGTTCTTCTATGTTAAAGCGTTCGTTTCCAGTAACAGTTTGAATTTTGGCGTTTCACTCTGTTTTCTCCTATATTGATACATGTATTTGGAACTCTAAACCAAACACGGTTTGTGCTAGCTTCTTGAAACTTGACACAGTAAAGGAGTTTCACGTTCTATCTCTATGTTCTGTTTCCTCTTGATATAGCACTCAGCAGTGACTGAGGAGAAACACTTTCATTGAAAGGTGTTGCCAAGCTTCCAGAAATTACGAGTCTCCAGAAATCTCAGCAACTATTTTTTCACCCAAACTGGATGATACTTTCAGGTAATGATCAGTACACTAAGCTCACTTGGTTCCCCAAATTTCGTTCTTTTATGTTGAAGCGTTCGCTTCCAGTAACTGTTTGAATTTTGGCGTTTCACTCTGTTTTCTCCTATACTGACAGATGTATTTGGAACTCTAAATCAAACACGGTTTGTGCTAGCTTCTTGAAACTTGACACAGTAAAGCAGTTTCACGTTCTATCTCTATGTTCTTTTTCCTCTGGATGTAGCCCTAAGCAGTGACTGGGGAAAAATACTTTCATTGACAGAGGTTGCCAAGCTTCCAGAAATTACGAGTCTCCAGAAATCTCAGCAACTATGATTTCACCCAAACTGGATGATACTTTCAGGTAATGATCAGTACACTAAGCCCACTTGGTTCCCCAAATTTCGTTCTTCTATGCTGAAGCGTTCGTTTCCAGTAACAGTTTGAATTTTGGCGTTTCACTCAGTTTTCTCCTATATTGATAGATGTATTTGGAACTCTAACCCAAACACGGTTTGTGCTAGCTTCTTGAAACTTGACACAGTAAAGCAGTTTCACGTTCTATCTCTATGTTCTGTCTCCTCTTGATGTAGCCCTAAGCAGTGACTGGGGAAAAACACTTCCATTGAAAGGGGTTGCCAAGCTTCCAAAAATTACGAGTCTCCAGAAATCTCAGCATCTATTTTTTCACCCAAATTGATGATACTTTCAGGTAATGATGAGTACGCTAAGCCCACTGGGTTCCCCAAATTTCGTTCTTCTATGTTGAAGCGTTCGTTTCCAGTAACAGTTTGAATTTTGGCGTTTCACTCTGTTTTCTCCTATATTGATAGAAGTATTTGGAACTCTAAACCAAACACGGTTTGTGCTAGCTTCTTGAAACTTGACACAGTAAAGCAGTTTCACGTTCTATCTCTATGTTCTGTTTCCTCTTGATGTAGCACTCAGCAGTGACTGAGGAGAAACACTTTCATTGAAAGGGGTTGCCAAGCTTCCAGAAATTACGAGTCTCCAGAAATCTCAGCAACTATTTTTTAACCCAAACTGGATGATACTTTCAGGTAATGATCAGTACACTAAGCTCACTTGGTTCCCCAAATTTTGTTCTTTTATGTTGAAGCGTTCGCTTCCAGTAACTGTTTGAATTTTGGCGTTTCACTCTGTTTTCTCCTATACTGACAGATGTATTTGGAACTCTAAATCAAACACGGTTTGTGCTAGCTTCTTGAAACTTGACACAGTAAAGCAGTTTGACGTTCTATCTCTATGTTCTGTTTCCTCTGGATGTAGCCCTAAGCAGTGACTGGGGAGAAATACTTTCATTGACAGGGGTTGCCAAGCTTCCTGAAATTACGAGTCTCCAGAAATCTCAGAAAATATGATTTCACCCAAACTGGATGATACTTTCAGGTAATAATAGGTACACTAAGCCCACTTGGTTCCCCAAATTTCGTTCTTCTATGTTGAAGCGTTCGTTTCCAGTAACAGTTTGAATTTTGGCGTTTCACTCTGTTTTCTCCTATATTGATAGATGTATTTGGAACTCTAACCCAAACACGGTTTGTGCTAGCTTCTTGAAACTTGACACAGTAAAGCAGTTTCACGTTCTATCTCTATGTTCTGTCTCCTCTTGATGTAGCCCTAAGCAGTGACTGGGGAAAAACACTTCCATTGAAAGGGGTTGCCAAGCTTCCAAAAATTACGAGTCTCCAGAAATCTCAGCATCTATTTTTTCACCCAAATTGATGATACTTTCAGGTAATGATGAGTACGCTAAGCCCACTGGGTTCCCCAAATTTCGTTCTTCTATGTTGAAGCGTTCGTTTCCAGTAACAGTTTGAATTTTGGCGTTTCACTCTGTTTTCTCCTATATTGATAGATGTATTTGGAACTCTAAACCAAACACGGTTTGTGCTAGCTTCTTGAAACTTGACACAGTAAAGCAGTTTCACGTTCTATCTCTATGTTCTGTTTCCTCTTGATGTATCACTCAGCAGTGACTGAGGAGAAACACTTTCATTGAAAGGGGTTGCCAAGCTTCCAGAAATTACGAGTCTCCAGAAATCTCAGCAACTATTTTTTAACCCAAACTGGATGATACTTTCAGGTAATGATCAGTACACTAAGCTCACTTGGTTCCCCAAATTTCGTTCTTTTATGTTGAAGCGTTCGCTTCCAGTAACTGTTTGAATTTTGGCGTTTCACTCTGTTTTCTCCTATACTGACAGATGTATTTGGAACTCTAAATCAAACACGGTTTGTGCTAGCTTCTTGAAACTTGACACAGTAAAGCAGTTTCACGTTCTATCTCTATGTTCTGTTTCCTCTGGATGTAGCCCTAAGCAGTGACTGGGGAGAAATACTTTCATTGACAGGGGTTGCCAAGCTTCCAGAAATTACGAGTCTCCAGAAATCTCAGAAACTTTGATTTCACCCAAACTGGATGATACTTTCAGGTAATAATAGGTACACTAAGCCCACTTGGTTCCCCAAATTTCGTTCTTCTATGTTGAAGCGTTCGTTTCCAGTAACAGTTTGAATTTTGGCGTTTCACTCTGTTTTCTCCTATATTGATAGATGTATTTGGAACTCTAAATCAAACACGGTTTGTGCTACCTTCTTCAAACTTGACACAGTTAAGCAGTTTCAAGTTCTATCCTAATGTTCTGTTTCCTCTTGATGTAGCACTCAGCAGTGACTGAGGAGAAACACTTTCATTGAAAGGGGTTGCCAAGCTTCCCAAAATTGCGAGTCTCCAGAAATCTCAGCAACTATTTTTTCACCCAAACTGGATGATACTTTCAGGTAATGATCAGTACACTAAGCTCACTTGGTTCCCCAAATTTCGTTCTTTTATGTTGAAGCGTTCGCTTCCAGTAACTGTTTGAATTTTGGCGTTTCACTCTGTTTTCTCCTATACTGACAGATGTATTTGGAACTCTAAATCAAACACGGTTTGTGCTAGCTTCTTGAAACTTGACACAGTAAAGCAGTTTCACGTTCTATCTCTATGTTCTGTCTCCTCTTGATGTAGCCCTAAGCAGTGACTGGGGAGAAACACTTTCATTGAAAGGGGTTGCCAAGCTTCCAAAAATTACGAGTCTCCAGAAATCTCAGCATCTATTTTTTCACCCAAACTTGATGATACTTTCAGGTAATGATGAGTACGCTAAGCCCACTGTGTTCCCCAAATTTCGTTCTTCTATGTTGAAGCGTTCGTTTCCAGTAACAGTTTGAATTTTGGCGTTTCACTCTGTTTTCTCCTATATTGATAGATGTATTTGGAACTCTAAACCAAACACGGTTTGTGCTAGCTTCTTGAAACTTGACACAGTAAAGCAGTTTCACGTTCTATATCTATGTTCTGTTTCCTCTTGATGTAGCACTCAGCAGTGACTGAGGAGAAACACTTTCATTGAAAGGGGTTGCCAAGCTTCCCAAAATTGCGAGTCTCCAGAAATCTCAGCAACTATTTTTTAACCCAAACTGGATGATACTTTCAGGTAATGATCAGTACACTAAGCCCATTTGGTTCCCCAAATTTCGTTCTTCTATGTTAAAGCGTTCGTTTCCAGTAACAGTTTGAATTTTGGCGTTTCACTCTGTTTTCTCCTATATTGATACATGTATTTGGAACTCTAAACCAAACACGGTTTGTGCTAGCTTCTTGAAACTTGACACAGTAAAGGAGTTTCACGTTCTATCTCTATGTTCTGTTTCCTCTTGATATAGCACTCAGCAGTGACTGAGGAGAAACACTTTCATTGAAAGGTGTTGCCAAGCTTCCAGAAATTACGAGTCTCCAGAAATCTCAGCAACTATTTTTTCACCCAAACTGGATGATACTTTCAGGTAATGATCAGTACACTAAGCTCACTTGGTTCCCCAAATTTCGTTCTTTTATGTTGAAGCGTTCGCTTCCAGTAACTGTTTGAATTTTGGCGTTTCACTCTGTTTTCTCCTATACTGACAGATGTATTTGGAACTCTAAATCAAACACGGTTTGTGCTAGCTTCTTGAAACTTGACACAGTAAAGCAGTTTCACGTTCTATCTCTATGTTCTTTTTCCTCTGGATGTAGCCCTAAGCAGTGACTGGGGAAAAATACTTTCATTGACAGAGGTTGCCAAGCTTCCAGAAATTACGAGTCTCCAGAAATCTCAGCAACTATGATTTCACCCAAACTGGATGATACTTTCAGGTAATGATCAGTACACTAAGCCCACTTGGTTCCCCAAATTTCGTTCTTCTATGCTGAAGCGTTCGTTTCCAGTAACAGTTTGAATTTTGGCGTTTCACTCAGTTTTCTCCTATATTGATAGATGTATTTGGAACTCTAACCCAAACACGGTTTGTGCTAGCTTCTTGAAACTTGACACAGTAAAGCAGTTTCACGTTCTATCTCTATGTTCTGTCTCCTCTTGATGTAGCCCTAAGCAGTGACTGGGGAAAAACACTTCCATTGAAAGGGGTTGCCAAGCTTCCAAAAATTACGAGTCTCCAGAAATCTCAGCATCTATTTTTTCACCCAAATTGATGATACTTTCAGGTAATGATGAGTACGCTAAGCCCACTGGGTTCCCCAAATTTCGTTCTTCTATGTTGAAGCGTTCGTTTCCAGTAACAGTTTGAATTTTGGCGTTTCACTCTGTTTTCTCCTATATTGATAGAAGTATTTGGAACTCTAAACCAAACACGGTTTGTGCTAGCTTCTTGAAACTTGACACAGTAAAGCAGTTTCACGTTCTATCTCTATGTTCTGTTTCCTCTTGATGTAGCACTCAGCAGTGACTGAGGAGAAACACTTTCATTGAAAGGGGTTGCCAAGCTTCCAGAAATTACGAGTCTCCAGAAATCTCAGCAACTATTTTTTAACCCAAACTGGATGATACTTTCAGGTAATGATCAGTACACTAAGCTCACTTGGTTCCCCAAATTTTGTTCTTTTATGTTGAAGCGTTCGCTTCCAGTAACTGTTTGAATTTTGGCGTTTCACTCTGTTTTCTCCTATACTGACAGATGTATTTGGAACTCTAAATCAAACACGGTTTGTGCTAGCTTCTTGAAACTTGACACAGTAAAGCAGTTTGACGTTCTATCTCTATGTTCTGTTTCCTCTGGATGTAGCCCTAAGCAGTGACTGGGGAGAAATACTTTCATTGACAGGGGTTGCCAAGCTTCCTGAAATTACGAGTCTCCAGAAATCTCAGAAAATATGATTTCACCCAAACTGGATGATACTTTCAGGTAATAATAGGTACACTAAGCCCACTTGGTTCCCCAAATTTCGTTCTTCTATGTTGAAGCGTTCGTTTCCAGTAACAGTTTGAATTTTGGCGTTTCACTCTGTTTTCTCCTATATTGATAGATGTATTTGGAACTCTAAATCAAACACGGTTTGTGCTACCTTCTTCAAACTTGACACAGTAAAGCAGTTTCAAGTTCTATCTATATATTCTCTTTCCTCTTGATGTAGCACTCAGCAGTGACTGAGGAGAAACACTTTCATTGAAAGGGGTTCCCAAGCTTCCCAAAATTGCGGGTCTCCAGAAATCTCAGCAACTATTTTTTCACCCAAACTGGATGATACTTTCAGGTAATGATCAGTACACTAAGCTCACTTGGTTCCCCAAATTTCGTTCTTTTATGTTGAAGCGTTCGCTTCCAGTAACTGTTTGAATTTTGGCGTTTCACTCTGTTTTCTCCTATACTGACAGATGTATTTGGAACTCTAAATCAAACACGGTTTGTGCTAGCTTCTTGAAACTTGACACACTAAAGCAGTTTCACGTTCTATCTCTATGTTCTGTTTCCTCTGGATGTAGCCCTAAGCAGTGACTGGGGAGAAATACTTTCATTGAAAGGGGTTGCCAAGCTTCCAGAAATTACGAGTCTCCAGAAATCTCAGCAACTATGATTTCACCCATACTGGATGATACTTTCAGGTAATGATCAGTACACTAAGCCCATTTGGTTCGCCAAATTTCGTTCTTCTATGTTGATGCGTTCGTTTCCAGTAACAGTTTGAATTTTGGTGTTTCACTCTGTTTTCTCCTATATTGATAGATGTATTTGGAACTCTAAACCAAACACGGTTTGTGCTAGCTTCTTGAAACTTGACACAGTAAAGCAGTTTCACGTTCTATCTCTATGTTCTGTTTCCTCTTCGATGTAGCACTCAGCAGTGACTGAGGAGAAACACTTTCATTGAAAGGGGTTGCCAAGCTTCCCAAAATTGCGAGTCTCCAGAAATCTCAGCAACTATTTTTTAACCCAAACTGGATGATACTTTCAGGTAATGATCAGTACACTAAGCCCACTTGGTTCCCCAAATTTCGTTCTTCTATGTTGAAGCGTTCGTTTCCAGTAACAGTTTGAATTTTGGCGTTTCACTCTGTTTTCTCCTATATTGTTAGATGTATTTGGAACTCTAAACCAAACACGGTTTGTGCTAGCTTCTTGAAACTTGACACAGTAATGCAGTTTCACGTTCTATCTCTATGTTCTGTCTCCTCTTGATGTAGCCCTAAGCAGTGACTGGGGAGAAACACTTTCATTGACAGGGGTTGCCAAGCTTCCAGAAATTACGAGTCTCCAGAAATCTCAGAAACTTTGATTTCACCCAAACTGGATGATACTTTCAGGTAATAATAGGTACACTAAGCCCACTTGGTTCCCCAAATTTCGTTCTTCTATGTTGAAGCGTTCGTTTCCAGTAACAGTTTGAATTTTGGCGTTTCACTCTGTTTTCTCCTATAGTGATAGATGTATTTGGAACTCTAAATCAAACACGGTTTGTGCTACCTTCTTCAAACTTGACACAGTAAAGCAGTTTCAAGTTCTATCCTAATGTTCTGTTTCCTCTTGATGTAGCCCTAAGCAGTGACTGGGGAGAAACACTTTCATTGAAAGGGGTTGCCAAGCTTCCAAAAATTACGAGTCTCCAGAAATCTCAGCATCTATTTTTTCACCCAAACTTGATGATACTTTCAGGTAATGATGAGTACGCTAAGCCCACTGTGTTCCCCAAATTTCGTTCTTCTATGTTGAAGCGTTCGTTTCCAGTAACAGTTTGAATTTTGGCGTTTCACTCTGTTTTCTCCTATATTGATAGATGTATTTGGAACTCTAAACCAAACACGGTTTGTGCTAGCTTCTTGAAACTTGACACAGTAAAGCAGTTTCACGTTCTATATCTATGTTCTGTTTCCTCTTGATGTAGCACTCAGCAGTGACTGAGGAGAAACACTTTCATTGAAAGGGGTTGCCAAGCTTCCCAAAATTGCGAGTCTCCAGAAATCTCAGCAACTATTTTTTAACCCAAACTGGATGATACTTTCAGGTAATGATCAGTACACTAAGCCCATTTGGTTCCCCAAATTTCGTTCTTCTATGTTAAAGCGTTCGTTTCCAGTAACAGTTTGAATTTTGGCGTTTCACTCTGTTTTCTCCTATATTGATACATGTATTTGGAACTCTAAACCAAACACGGTTTGTGCTAGCTTCTTGAAACTTGACACAGTAAAGGAGTTTCACGTTCTATCTCTATGTTCTGTTTCCTCTTGATATAGCACTCAGCAGTGACTGAGGAGAAACACTTTCATTGAAAGGTGTTGCCAAGCTTCCAGAAATTACGAGTCTCCAGAAATCTCAGCAACTATTTTTTCACCCAAACTGGATGATACTTTCAGGTAATGATCAGTACACTAAGCTCACTTGGTTCCCCAAATTTCGTTCTTTTATGTTGAAGCGTTCGCTTCCAGTAACAGTTTGAATTTTGGCGTTTCACTCTGTTTTCTCCTATACTGACAGATGTATTTGGAACTCTAAATCAAACACGGTTTGTGCTAGCTTCTTGAAACTTGACACAGTAAAGCAGTTTCACGTTCTATCTCTATGTTCTGTCTCCTCTTGATGTAGCCCTAAGCAGTGACTGGGGAGAAACACTTTCATTGAAAGGGGTTGCCAAGCTTCCAAAAATTACGAGTCTCCAGAAATCTCAGCATCTATTTTTTCACCCAAACTTGATGATACTTTCAGGTAATGATGAGTACGCTAAGCCCACTGTGTTCCCCAAATTTCGTTCTTCTATGTTGAAGCGTTCGTTTCCAGTAACAGTTTGAATTTTGGCGTTTCACTCTGTTTTCTCCTATATTGATAGATGTATTTGGAACTCTAAACCAAACACGGTTTGTGCTAGCTTCTTGAAACTTGACACAGTAAAGCAGTTTCACGTTCTATATCTATGTTCTGTTTCCTCTTGATGTAGCACTCAGCAGTGACTGAGGAGAAACACTTTCATTGAAAGGGGTTGCCAAGCTTCCCAAAATTGCGAGTCTCCAGAAATCTCAGCAACTATTTTTTAACCCAAACTGGATGATACTTTCAGGTAATGATCAGTACACTAAGCCCATTTGGTTCCCCAAATTTCGTTCTTCTATGTTAAAGCGTTCGTTTCCAGTAACAGTTTGAATTTTGGCGTTTCACTCTGTTTTCTCCTATATTGATACATGTATTTGTAACTCTAAACCAAACACGGTTTGTGCTAGCTTCTTGAAACTTGACACAGTAAAGGAGTTTCACGTTCTATCTCTATGTTCTGTTTCCTCTTGATGTAGCACTCAGCAGTGACTGAGGAGAAACACTTTCATTGAAAGGGGTTGCCAAGCTTCCCAAAATTGCGAGTCTCCAGAAATCTCAGCAACTATTTTTTAACCCAAACTGGATGATACTTTCAGGTAATGATCAGTACACTAAGCTCACTTGGTTCCCCAAATTTCGTTCTTTTATGTTGAAGCGTTCGCTTCCAGTAACTGTTTGAATTTTGGCGTTTCACTCTGTTTTCTCCTATACTGACAGATGTATTTGGAACTCTAAATCAAACACGGTTTGTGCTAGCTTCTTGAAACTTGACACAGTAAAGCAGTTTCAAGTTCTATCTCTATGTTTTCTTTCCTCTTGATGTAGCACTCAGCAGTGACTGAGGAGAAACACTTTCATTGAAAGGGGTTGCCAAGCTTCCAGAAATTACGAGTCTCCAGAAATCTCAGCAACTATGATTTCACCCTACATGATGATACTTTCAGGTAATGATCAGTACACTAAGCCCACTTGGTTCGCCAAATTTCGTTCTTCTATGTTGAAGCGTTCGTTTCCAGTAACAGTTTGAATTTTGGCGTTTCACTCTGTTTTCTCCTATATTGATAGATGTATTTGGAACTCTAAACCAAACACGGTTTGTGCTAGCTTCTTGAAACTTGACACAGTAAAGCAGTTTCACGTTCTATCTTTATGTTCTGTTTCCTCTTCGATGTAGCACTCAGCAGTGACTGAGGAGAAACACTTTCATTGAAAGGGGTTGCCAAGCTTCCCAAAATTGCGAGTCTCCAGAAATCTCAGCAACTATTTTTGAACCCAAACTGGATGATACTTTCAGGTAATGATCAGTACACTAAGCCCACTTGGTTCCCCAAATTTCGTTCTTCTATGTTGAATCGTTCGTTTCCAGTAACAGTTTGAATTTTGGCGTTTACTCTGTTTTCTCCTATATTGATAGATGTATTTGGGACTCTAAATCAAACACGGTTTGTGCTAGCTTCTTGAAACTTGACACAGTAAAGCAGTTTCACGTTCTATATCTATGTTCTGTTTCCTCTGGATGTAGCCCTAAGCAGTGACTGGGGAGAAATACTTTCATTGACAGGGGTTGCCAAGCTTCCAGAAATTACGAGTCTCCAGAAATCTCGGCAACTATGATTTCACCCAACCTGGATGATACTTTCAGGTAATGATCAGTACACTAAGCCCACTTGGTTCGCCAAATTTCGTTCTTCTATGTTGAAGCGTTCGATTCCAGTAACAGTTTGAATTTTGGCGTTTTACTCTGTTTTCTCCTATATTGATAGATGTATTTGGAACTCTAAATCAAACACGGTTTGTGCTAGCTTCTTGAAACTTGACACAATAAAGCAGTTTCAAGTTCTATCTCTATGTTCTGTCTCCTCGTGATGTAGCCCTAAGCAGTGACTGTGGAGAAACACTTTCATTGAAAGGGGTTGCCAAGCTTCCAAAAATTATGAGTCTCCAGAAATCTCAGCATCTATTTTTTCACCCAAACTGGATGATACTTTCAGGTAATGATGAGTACGCTAAGCCCACTGGGTTCCCAAAATTTCGTTCTTCTATGTTGAAGCGTTCGTTTCCAGTAACAGTTTGAATTTTGGTGTTTCACTCTGTTTTCTCCTATATTGATAGATGTATTTGGAACTCTAAACCAAACACGGTTTGTGCTAGCTTCTTGAAACTTGACACAGTGAAGCAGTTTCACGTTCTATCTCTATGTTCTGTTTCCTCTTGATGTAGCACTCAGCAGTGACTGAGGAGAAACACTTTCATTGAAAGGGGTTGCCAAGCTCCCCAAAACTGCGAGTCTCCAGAAATCTCAGCAACTATTTTTTCACCCAAACTGGATGATACTTTCAGGTAATGATCAGTACACTAAGCTCACTTGGTTCCCCAAATTTCGTTCTTTTATGTTGAAGCGTTCACTTCCAGTAACTGTTTGAATTTTGGCGTTTCACTCTGTTTTCTCCTATACGGACAGATGTATTTCGAACTCTAAGTCAAACACGGTTTGTGCTAGCTTCTTGAAACTTGACACAGTAAAGCAGTTTCAAGTTCTATCTCTATGTTTTCTTTCCTCTTGATGTAGCACTCAGCAGTGACTGAGGAGAAACACTTTCATTGAAAGGGGTTGCCAAGCTTCCAGAAATTACGAGTCTCCAGAAATCTCAGCAACTATGATTTCACCCAAACTGGATGATACTTTCAGGTAATGATCAGTACACTAAGCTCACTTGGTTCCCCAAATTTCGTTCTTTTATGTTGAAGCGTTCACTTCCAGTAACTGTTTGAATTTTGGCGTTTCACTCTGTTTTCTCCTATACTGACAGATGTATTTGGAACTCTAAATCAAACACGGTTTGTGCTAGCTTCTTGAAACTTGACACAGTAAAGCAGTTTCACGTTCTATCACTATGTTCTGTATCCTCTTGATGTAGCCCTAAGCAGTGACTGGGGAGAAACACTTTCATTGAAAGGGGTTGCCAAGCTTCCAAAAATTACGAGTCTCCAGAAATCTCAGCATCTATTTTTTCACCCAAACTTGATGATACTTTCAGGTAATGATGAGTACGCTAAGCCCACTGGGTTCCCCAAATTTCGTTCTTCTATGTTGAAGCGTTCGTTTCCAGTAACAGTTTGAATTTTGGCGTTTCACTCTGTTTTCTCCTATATTGATACATGTATTTGGAACTCTAAACCAAACACGGTTTGTGCTAGCTTCTTGAAACTTGACACAGTAAAGCAGTTTCACGTTCTATATCTATGTTCTGTTTCCTTTTGATGTAGCACTCAGCAGTGACTGAGGAGAAACACTTTCATTGAAAGGGGTTGACAAGCTTCAAAAAATTACGAGTCTCCAGAAATCTCAGCAACTATTTTTTAACCCAAACTGGATGATACTTTCAGGTAATGATCAGTACACTAAGCCCACTTGGTTCCCCAAATTTCGTTCTTCTATATTAAAGCGTTCGTTTCCAGTAACAGTTTGAATTTTGGCGTTTCACTCTGTTTTCTCCTATATTGATACATGTATTTGGAACTCTAAACCAAACACGGTTTGTGCTAGCTTCTTGAAACTTGACACAGTAAAGCAGTTTCACGTTCTATCTCTATGTTCTGTTTCCTCTTGATGTAGCACTCAGCAGTGACTGAGGAGAAACACTTTCATTGAAAGGGGTTGCCAAGCTTCCCAAAATTGCGAGTCTCCAGAAATCTCAGCAACTATTTTTTAACCCAAACTGGATGATACTTTCAGGTAATGATCAGTACACTAAGCTCACTTGGTTCCCCAAATTTCGTTCTTTTATGTTGAAGCGTTCGCTTCCAGTAACTGTTTGAATTTTGGCGTTTCACCCTGTTTTCTCCTATACTGACAGATGTATTTGGAACTCTAAATCAAACACGGTTTGTGCTAGCTTCTTGAAACTTGACACAGTAAAGCAGTTTCATGTTCTATCTCTATGTTCTGTTTCCTCTGGATGTAGCCCTAAGCAGTGACTGGGGAGAAATACTTTCATTGACAGGTGTTGCCAAGCTTCCAGAAATTACGAGTCTCCAGAAATCTCAGCAACTATGATTTCACCCAAACTGGATGATACTTTCAGGTAATAATAGGTACACTAAGCCCACTTGGTTCCCCAAATTTCGTTCTTCTATGTTGAAGCGTTCGTTTCCAGTAACAGTTTGAATTTTGGCGTTTCACTCTGTTTTCTCCTATATTGATAGATGTATTTGGAACTCTAAACCAAACACGGTTTGTGCTAGCTTCTTGAAACTTGACACAGTAAAGCAGTTTCACGTTCTATCTCTATGTTCTGTTTCCTCTTGATGTAGCACTCAGCAGTGACTGAGGAGAAACACTTTCATTGAAAGGGGTTGCCAAGCTTCCCAAAATTGCGAGTCTCCAGAAATCTCAGCAACTATTTTTTCACCCAAACTGGATGATACTTTCAGGTAATGATCAGTACACTAAGCTCACTTGGTTCCCCAAATTTCGTTCTTTTATGTTGAAGCGTTCACTTCCAGTAACTGTTTGAATTTTGGCGTTTCACTCTGTTTTCTCCTATACTGACAGATGTATTTGGAACTCTAAATCAAACACGGTTTGTGCTAGCTTCTTGAAACTTGACACAGTAAAGCAGTTTCTAGTTCTATCTATATGTTTTCTTTCCTCTTGATGTAGCACTCAGCAGTGACTGAGGAGAAACACTTTCATTGAAAGGGGTTGCCAAGCTTCCAGAAATTACGAGTCTCCAGAAATCTCAGCAACTATGATTTCACCCAAACTGGATGATACTTTCAGGTAATGATCAGTACACTAAGCCCACTTGGTTCGCCAAATTTCGTTCTTCTATGTTGAAGCGTTCGTTTCCAGTAACAGTTTGAATTTTGGCGTTTTACTCTGTTTTCTCCTATATTGATAGATGTATTTGGAACTCGAAATCAAACACGGTTTGTGCTAGCTTCTTGAAACTTGACACAATAAAGCAGTTTCAAGTTCTATCTCTATGTTCTGTCTCCTCTTGATGTAGCCCTAAGCAGTGACTGGGGAGAAACACTTTCATTGAAAGGGGTTGACAAGCTTCAAAAAATTACGAGTCTCCAGAAATCTCAGCATCTATTTTTTCACCCAAACTGGATGATACTTTCAGGTAATGATGAGTACGCTAAGCCCACTGGGTTCCCAAAATTTCGTTCTTCTATGTTGAAGCGTTCGTTTCCAGTAACAGTTTGAATTTTGGCGTTTCACTCTGTTTTCTCCTATATTGATAGATGTATTTGGAACTCTAAACCAAACACGGTTTGTGCTAGCTTCTTGAAACTTGACACAGTAAAGCAGTTTCACGTTCTATCTCTATGTTCTGTTTCCTCTTGATGTAGCACTCAGCAGTGACTGAGGAGAAACACTTTCATTGAAAGGGGTTGCCAAGCTCCCCAAAACTGCGAGTCTCCAGAAATCTCAGCAACTATTTTTTCACCCAAACTGGATGATACTTTCAGGTAATGATCAGTACACTAAGCTCACTTGGTTCCCCAAATTTCGTTCTTTTATGTTGAAGCGTTCACTTCCAGTAACTGTTTGAATTTTGGCGTTTCACTCTGTTTTCTCCTATACTGACAGATGTATTTGGAACTCTAAATCAAACACGGTTTGTGCTAGCTTCTTGAAACTTGACACAGTAAAGCAGTTTCTAGTTCTATCTATATGTTTTCTTTCCTCTTGATGTAGCACTCAGCAGTGACTGAGGAGAAACACTTTCATTGAAAGGGGTTGCCAAGCTTCCAGAAATTACGAGTCTCCAGAAATCTCAGCAACTATGATTTCACCCAAACTGGATGATACTTTCAGGTAATGATCAGTACACTAAGCCCACTTGGTTCGCCAAATTTCGTTCTTCTATGTTGAAGCGTTCGTTTCCAGTAACAGTTTGAATTTTGGCGTTTTACTCTGTTTTCTCCTATATTGATAGATGTATTTGGAACTCTAAATCAAACACGGTTTGTGCTAGCTTCTTGAAACTTGACACAATAAAGCAGTTTCAAGTTCTATCTCTATGTTCTGTCTCCTCTTGATGTAGCCCTAAGCAGTGACTGGGGAGAAACACTTTCATTGAAAGGGGTTGCCAAGCTTCCAAAAATTACGAGTCTCCAGAAATCTCAGCATCTATTTTTTCACCCAAACTGGATGATACTTTCAGGTAATGATGAGTACGCTAAGCCCACTGGGTTCCCAAAATTTCGTTCTTCTATGTTGAAGCGTTCGTTTCCAGTAACAGTTTGAATTTTGGCGTTTCACTCTGTTTTCTCCTATATTGATAGATGTATTTGGAACTCTAAACCAAACACGGTTTGTGCTAGCTTCTTGAAACTTGACACAGTAAAGCAGTTTCACGTTCTATCTCTATGTTCTGTTTCCTCTTGATGTAGCACTCAGCAGTGACTGAGGAGAAACACTTTCATTGAAAGGGGTTGCCAAGCTCCCCAAAACTGCGAGTCTCCAGAAATCTCAGCAACTATTTTTTCACCCAAACTGGATGATACTTTCAGGTAATGATCAGTACACTAAGCTCACTTGGTTCCCCAAATTTCGTTCTTTTATGTTGAAGCGTTCACTTCCAGTAACTGTTTGAATTTTGGCGTTTCACTCTGTTTTCTCCTATACTGACAGATGTATTTGGAACTCTAAATCAAACACGGTTTGTGCTAGCTTCTTGAAACTTGACACAGTAAAGCAGTTTCAAGTTCTATCTCTATGTTTTCTTTCCTCTTGATGTAGCACCCAGCAGTGACTGAGGAGAAACACTTTCATTGAAAGGGGTTGCCAAGCTTCCAGAAATTACGAGTCTCCAGAAATCTCAGCAACTATGATTTCACCCAAACTGGATGATACTTTCAGGTAATGATCAGTACACTAAGCCCACTTGGTTCCCCAAATTTCGTTCTTCTATGTTGATGCGTTCGCTTCCAGTAACTGTTTGAATTTTGGCGTTTCACTCTGTTTTCTCCTATACTGACAGATGTATTTGGAACTCTAAATCAAACACGGTTTGTGCTAGCTTCTTGAAACTTGACACAGTAAAGCAGTTTCACGTTCTATCACTATGTTCTGTTTCCTCTGGATGTAGCCCTAAACAGTGACTGGGGAAAAATACTTTCATTGACAGAGGTTGCCAAGCTTCCAGAAATTACGAGTCTCCAGAAATCTCAGCAACTATGATTTCACCCAAACTGGATGATACTTTCAGGTAATGATCAGTACACTAAGCCCACTTGGTTCCCCAAATTTCGTTCTTCTATGTTGAAGCGTTCGTTTCCAGTAACAGTTTGAATTTTGGCGTTTCACTCTGTTTTCTCCTATATTGATAGATGTATTTGGAACTCTAACCCAAACACGGTTTGTGCTAGCTTCTTGAAACTTGACACAATAAAGCAGTTTCACGTTCTATCTCTATTTTCTGTCTCCTCTTGATGTAGCCCTAAGCAGTGACTGGGGAGAAACACTTTCATTGAAAGGGGTTGCCAAGCTTCCAAAAATTACGAGTCTCCAGAAATCTCAGCATCTATTTTTTCACCCAAACTTGATGATACTTTCAGGTAATGATGAGTACGCTAAGCCCACTGTGTTCCCCAAATTTCGTTCTTCTATGTTGAAGCGTTCGTTTCCAGTAACAGTTTGAATTTTGGCGTTTCACTCTGTTTTCTCCTATATTGATAGATGTATTTGGAACTCTAAACCAAACACGGTTTGTGCTAGCTTCTTGAAACTTGACACAGTAAAGCAGTTTCACGTTCTATATCTATGTTCTGTTTCCTCTTGATGTAGCACTCAGCAGTGACTGAGGAGAAACACTTTCATTGAAAGGGGTTGCCAAGCTTCCCAAAATTGCGAGTCTCCAGAAATCTCAGCAACTATTTTTTAACCCAAACTGGATGATACTTTCAGGTAATGATCAGTACACTAAGCCCATTTGGTTCCCCAAATTTCGTTCTTCTATGTTGAAGCGTTCGTTTCCAGTAACAGTTTGAATTTTGGCGTTTCACTCTGTTTTCTCCTATATTGATACATGTATTTGGAACTCTAAACCAAACACGGTTTGTGCTAGCTTCTTGAAACTTGACACAGTAAAGGAGTTTCACGTTCTATCTCTATGTTCTGTTTCCTCTTGATATAGCACTCAGCAGTGACTGAGGAGAAACACTTTCATTGAAAGGGGTTGCCAAGCTTCCCAAAATTGCGAGTCTCCAGAAATCTCAGCAACTATTTTTTCACCCAAACTGGATGATACTTTCAGGTAATGATCACTACACTAAGCTCACTTGGTTCCCCAAATTTCGTTCTTTTATGTTGAAGCGTTCGCTTCCAGTAACTGTTTGAATTTTGGCGTTTCACTCTGTTTTCTCCTATACTGACAGATGTATTTGGAACTCTAAATCAAACACGGTTTGTGCTAGCTTCTTGAAACTTGACACACTAAAGCAGTTTCACGTTCTATCTCTATGTTCAGTTTCCTCTGGATGTAGCCCTAAACAGTGACTGGGGAGAAATACTTACATTGACAGGGGTTGCCAAGCTTCCAGAAATTACGAGTCTCCAAAAATCTCAGAAAATATGATTTCACCCAAACTGGATGATACTTTCAGGTAATAATAGGTACACTAAGCCCACATGGTTCCCCAAATTTCGTTCTTCTATGTTGAAGCGTTCGTTTCCAGTAACAGTTTGAATTTTGGCGTTTCACTCTGTTTTCTCCTATATTGATAGATGTATTTGGAACTCTAAACCAAACACGGTTTCTGCTAGCTTCTTGAAACTTGACACAGTAATGCAGTTTCACGTTCTATCTCTATGTTCTGTCTCCTCTTGATGTAGCCCTAAGCAGTGACTGGGGAGAAACACTTTCATTGAAAGGGGTTGCCAAGCTTCCAAAAATTACGAGTCTCCAGAAATCTCAGCAACTATGATTTCACCCAAACTGGATGATACTTTCAGGTAATAATAGGTACACTAAGCCCACTTGGTTCCCCAAATTTCGTTCTTCTATGTTGAAGCGTTCGTTTCCAGTAACAGTTTGAATTTTGGCGTTTCACTCTGTTTTCTCCTATATTGATAGATGTATTTGGAACTCTAAACCAAACACGGTTTGTGCTAGCTTCTTGAAACTTGACACAGTAAAGCAGTTTCACGTTCTATCTCTATGTTCTGTTTCCTCTTGATGTAGCACTCAGCAGTGACTGAGGAGAAACACTTTCATTGAAAGGGGTTGCCAAGCTTCCCAAAATTGCGAGTCTCCAGAAATCTCAGCAACTATTTTTTCACCCAAACTGGATGATACTTTCAGGTAATGATCAGTACACTAAGCTCACTTGGTTCCCCAAATTTCGTTCTTTTATGTTGAAGCGTTCACTTCCAGTAACTGTTTGAATTTTGGCGTTTCACTCTGTTTTCTCCTATACTGACAGATGTATTTGGAACTCTAAATCAAACACGGTTTGTGCTAGCTTCTTGAAACTTGACACAGTAAAGCAGTTTCTAGTTCTATCTATATGTTTTCTTTCCTCTTGATGTAGCACTCAGCAGTGACTGAGGAGAAACACTTTCATTGAAAGGGGTTGCCAAGCTTCCAGAAATTACGAGTCTCCAGAAATCTCAGCAACTATGATTTCACCCAAACTGGATGATACTTTCAGGTAATGATCAGTACACTAAGCCCACTTGGTTCGCCAAATTTCGTTCTTCTATGTTGAAGCGTTCGTTTCCAGTAACAGTTTGAATTTTGGCGTTTTACTCTGTTTTCTCCTATATTGATAGATGTATTTGGAACTCGAAATCAAACACGGTTTGTGCTAGCTTCTTGAAACTTGACACAATAAAGCAGTTTCAAGTTCTATCTCTATGTTCTGTCTCCTCTTGATGTAGCCCTAAGCAGTGACTGGGGAGAAACACTTTCATTGAAAGGGGTTGACAAGCTTCAAAAAATTACGAGTCTCCAGAAATCTCAGCATCTATTTTTTCACCCAAACTGGATGATACTTTCAGGTAATGATGAGTACGCTAAGCCCACTGGGTTCCCAAAATTTCGTTCTTCTATGTTGAAGCGTTCGTTTCCAGTAACAGTTTGAATTTTGGCGTTTCACTCTGTTTTCTCCTATATTGATAGATGTATTTGGAACTCTAAACCAAACACGGTTTGTGCTAGCTTCTTGAAACTTGACACAGTAAAGCAGTTTCACGTTCTATCTCTATGTTCTGTTTCCTCTTGATGTAGCACTCAGCAGTGACTGAGGAGAAACACTTTCATTGAAAGGGGTTGCCAAGCTCCCCAAAACTGCGAGTCTCCAGAAATCTCAGCAACTATTTTTTCACCCAAACTGGATGATACTTTCAGGTAATGATCAGTACACTAAGCTCACTTGGTTCCCCAAATTTCGTTCTTTTATGTTGAAGCGTTCACTTCCAGTAACTGTTTGAATTTTGGCGTTTCACTCTGTTTTCTCCTATACTGACAGATGTATTTGGAACTCTAAATCAAACCCGTTTTGTGCTAGCTTCTTGAAACTTGACACAGTAAAGCAGTTTCTAGTTCTATCTATATGTTTTCTTTCCTCTTGATGTAGCACTCAGCAGTGACTGAGGAGAAACACTTTCATTGAAAGGGGTTGCCAAGCTTCCAGAAATTACGAGTCTCCAGAAATCTCAGCAACTATGATTTCACCCAAACTGGATGATACTTTCAGGTAATGATCAGTACACTAAGCCCACTTGGTTCGCCAAATTTCGTTCTTCTATGTTGAAGCGTTCGTTTCCAGTAACAGTTTGAATTTTGGCGTTTTACTCTGTTTTCTCCTATATTGATAGATGTATTTGGAACTCTAAATCAAACACGGTTTGTGCTAGCTTCTTGAAACTTGACACAATAAAGCAGTTTCAAGTTCTATCTCTATGTTCTGTCTCCTCTTGATGTAGCCCTAAGCAGTGACTGGGGAGAAACACTTTCATTGAAAGGGGTTGCCAAGCTTCCAAAAATTACGAGTCTCCAGAAATCTCAGCATCTATTTTTTCACCCAAACTGGATGATACTTTCAGGTAATGATGAGTACGCTAAGCCCACTGGGTTCCCAAAATTTCGTTCTTCTATGTTGAAGCGTTCGTTTCCAGTAACAGTTTGAATTTTGGCGTTTCACTCTGTTTTCTCCTATATTGATAGATGTATTTGGAACTCTAAACCAAACACGGTTTGTGCTAGCTTCTTGAAACTTGACACAGTAAAGCAGTTTCACGTTCTATCTCTATGTTCTGTTTCCTCTTGATGTAGCACTCAGCAGTGACTGAGGAGAAACACTTTCATTGAAAGGGGTTGCCAAGCTCCCCAAAACTGCGAGTCTCCAGAAATCTCAGCAACTATTTTTTCACCCAAACTGGATGATACTTTCAGGTAATGATCAGTACACTAAGCTCACTTGGTTCCCCAAATTTCGTTCTTTTATGTTGAAGCGTTCACTTCCAGTAACTGTTTGAATTTTGGCGTTTCACTCTGTTTTCTCCTATACTGACAGATGTATTTGGAACTCTAAATCAAACACGGTTTGTGCTAGCTTCTTGAAACTTGACACAGTAAAGCAGTTTCAAGTTCTATCTCTATGTTTTCTTTCCTCTTGATGTAGCACCCAGCAGTGACTGAGGAGAAACACTTTCATTGAAAGGGGTTGCCAAGCTTCCAGAAATTACGAGTCTCCAGAAATCTCAGCAACTATGATTTCACCCAAACTGGATGATACTTTCAGGTAATGATCAGTACACTAAGCCCACTTGGTTCCCCAAATTTCGTTCTTCTATGTTGATGCGTTCGCTTCCAGTAACTGTTTGAATTTTGGCGTTTCACTCTGTTTTCTCCTATACTGACAGATGTATTTGGAACTCTAAATCAAACACGGTTTGTGCTAGCTTCTTGAAACTTGACACAGTAAAGCAGTTTCACGTTCTATCACTATGTTCTGTTTCCTCTGGATGTAGCCCTAAACAGTGACTGGGGAAAAATACTTTCATTGACAGAGGTTGCCAAGCTTCCAGAAATTACGAGTCTCCAGAAATCTCAGCAACTATGATTTCACCCAAACTGGATGATACTTTCAGGTAATGATCAGTACACTAAGCCCACTTGGTTCCCCAAATTTCGTTCTTCTATGTTGAAGCGTTCGTTTCCAGTAACAGTTTGAATTTTGGCGTTTCACTCTGTTTTCTCCTATATTGATAGATGTATTTGGAACTCTAACCCAAACACGGTTTGTGCTAGCTTCTTGAAACTTGACACAATAAAGCAGTTTCACGTTCTATCTCTATTTTCTGTCTCCTCTTGATGTAGCCCTAAGCAGTGACTGGGGAGAAACACTTTCATTGAAAGGGGTTGCCAAGCTTCCAAAAATTACGAGTCTCCAGAAATCTCAGCATCTATTTTTTCACCCAAACTTGATGATACTTTCAGGTAATGATGAGTACGCTAAGCCCACTGTGTTCCCCAAATTTCGTTCTTCTATGTTGAAGCGTTCGTTTCCAGTAACAGTTTGAATTTTGGCGTTTCACTCTGTTTTCTCCTATATTGATAGATGTATTTGGAACTCTAAACCAAACACGGTTTGTGCTAGCTTCTTGAAACTTGACACAGTAAAGCAGTTTCACGTTCTATATCTATGTTCTGTTTCCTCTTGATGTAGCACTCAGCAGTGACTGAGGAGAAACACTTTCATTGAAAGGGGTTGCCAAGCTTCCCAAAATTGCGAGTCTCCAGAAATCTCAGCAACTATTTTTTAACCCAAACTGGATGATACTTTCAGGTAATGATCAGTACACTAAGCCCATTTGGTTCCCCAAATTTCGTTCTTCTATGTTGAAGCGTTCGTTTCCAGTAACAGTTTGAATTTTGGCGTTTCACTCTGTTTTCTCCTATATTGATACATGTATTTGGAACTCTAAACCAAACACGGTTTGTGCTAGCTTCTTGAAACTTGACACAGTAAAGGAGTTTCACGTTCTATCTCTATGTTCTGTTTCCTCTTGATATAGCACTCAGCAGTGACTGAGGAGAAACACTTTCATTGAAAGGGGTTGCCAAGCTTCCCAAAATTGCGAGTCTCCAGAAATCTCAGCAACTATTTTTTCACCCAAACTGGATGATACTTTCAGGTAATGATCACTACACTAAGCTCACTTGGTTCCCCAAATTTCGTTCTTTTATGTTGAAGCGTTCGCTTCCAGTAACTGTTTGAATTTTGGCGTTTCACTCTGTTTTCTCCTATACTGACAGATGTATTTGGAACTCTAAATCAAACACGGTTTGTGCTAGCTTCTTGAAACTTGACACACTAAAGCAGTTTCACGTTCTATCTCTATGTTCAGTTTCCTCTGGATGTAGCCCTAAACAGTGACTGGGGAGAAATACTTACATTGACAGGGGTTGCCAAGCTTCCAGAAATTACGAGTCTCCAAAAATCTCAGAAAATATGATTTCACCCAAACTGGATGATACTTTCAGGTAATAATAGGTACACTAAGCCCACATGGTTCCCCAAATTTCGTTCTTCTATGTTGAAGCGTTCGTTTCCAGTAACAGTTTGAATTTTGGCGTTTCACTCTGTTTTCTCCTATATTGATAGATGTATTTGGAACTCTAAACCAAACACGGTTTCTGCTAGCTTCTTGAAACTTGACACAGTAATGCAGTTTCACGTTCTATCTCTATGTTCTGTCTCCTCTTGATGTAGCCCTAAGCAGTGACTGGGGAGAAACACTTTCATTGAAAGGGGTTGCCAAGCTTCCAAAAATTACGAGTCTCCAGAAATCTCAGCATCTATTTTTTCACCCAAACTTGATGATACTTTCAGGTAATGATGAGTACGCTAAGCCCACTGGGTTCCCCAAATTTCGTTCTTCTATGTTGAAGCGTTCGTTTCCAGTAACAGTTTGAATTTTGGCGTTTCACTCTGTTTTCTCCTATATTGATAGATGTATTTGGAACTCTAAACCAAACACGGTTTGTGCTAGCTTCTTGAAACTTGACACAGTAAAGCAGTTTCACGTTCTATATCTAGGTTCTGTTTCCTCTTGATGTAGCACTCAGCAGTGACTGAGGAGAAACACTTTCATTGAAAGGGGTTGCCAAGCTTCCCAAAATTGCGAGTCTCCAGAAATCTCAGCAACTATTTTTTAACCCAAACTGGATGATACTTTCAGGTAATGATCAGTACACTAAGCCCATTTGGTTCCCCAAATTTCGTTCTTCTATGTTAAAGCGTTCATTTCCAGTAACAGTTTGAATTTTGGCGTTTCACTCTGTTTTCTCCTATATTGACACATGTATTTGTAACTCTAAACCAAACACGGTTTGTGCTAGCTTCTTGAAACTTGACACAGTAAAGGAGTTTCACGTTCTATCTCTATGTTCTGTTTCCTCTTGATGTAGCACTCAGCAGTGACTGAGGAGAAACACTTTCATTGAAAGGGGTTGCCAAGCTTCCCAAAATTGCGAGTCTCCAGAAATCTCAGCAACTATTTTTTAACCCAAACTGGATGATACTTTCAGGTAATGATTAGTACACTAAGCTCACTTGGTTCCCCAAATTTCGTTCTTTTATGTTGAAGCGTTCGCTTCCAGTAACTGTTTGAATTTTGGCGTTTCACTCTGTTTTCTCCTATACTGACAGATGTATTTGGAACTCTAAATCAAACACGGTTTGTGCTAGCTTCTTGAAACTTGACACAGTAAAGCAGTTTCAAGTTCTATCTCTATGTTTTCTTTCCTCTTGATGTAGCACTCAGCAGTGACTGAGGAGAAACACTTTCATTGAAAGGGGTTGCCAAGCTTCCAGAAATTACGAGTCTCCAGAAATCTCAGCAACTATGATTTCACCCTACATGATGATACTTTCAGGTAATGATCAGTACACTAAGCCCACTTGGTTCGCCAAATTTCGTTCTTCTATGTTGAAGCGTTCGTTTCCAGTAACAGTTTGAATTTTGGCGTTTCACTCTGTTTTCTCCTATACTGACAGATGTATTTGGAACTCTAAATCAAACACGGTTTGTGCTAGCTTCTTGAAACTTGACACACTAAAGCAGTTTCACGTTCTATCTCTATGTTCTGTTTCCTCTTGATGTAGCCCTAAGCAGTGACTGGGGAGAAATACTTTCATTGAAAGGGGTTGCCAAGCTTCCAGAAATTACGAGTCTCCAGAAATCTCAGCAACTATGATTTCACCCATACTGGATGATACTTTCAGGTAATGATCAGTACACTAAGCCCACTTGGTTCGCCAAATTTCGTTCTTCTATGTTGAAGCGTTCGTTTCCAGTAACAGTTTGAATTTTGGCGTTTCACTCTGTTTTCTCCTATATTGATAGATGTATTTGGAACTCTAAACCAAACACGGTTTGTGCTAGCTTCTTGAAACTTGACACAGTAAAGCAGTTTCACGTTCTATCTTTATGTTCTGTTTCCTCTTCGATGTAGCACTCAGCAGTGACTGAGGAGAAACACTTTCATTGAAAGGGGTTGCCAAGCTTCCCAAAATTGCGAGTCTCCAGAAATCTCAGCAACTATTTTTTAACCCAAACTGGATGATACTTTCAGGTAATGATCAGGACACTAAGCCCACTTGGTTCCCAAAATTTCGTTCTTCTATGTTGAATCGTTCGTTTCCAGTAACAGTTTGAATTTTGGCATTTACTCTGTTTTCTCCTATATTGATAGATGTATTTGGAACTCGAAATCAAACACGGTTTGTGCTAGCTTCTTGAAACTTGACACAGTAAAGCAGTTTCACGTTCTATCTCTATGTTCTGTCTCCTCTTGATGTAGCCCTAAGCAGTGACTGGGGAGAAACACTTTCATTGAAAGTGGCTGCCAAGCTTACAAAAATTATGAGTCTCCAGAAATCTCAGCATCTATTTTTTCACCCAAACTGGATGATACTTTCAGGTAATGATGAGTACGCTAAGCCCACTGGGTTCCCCAAATTTCGTTCTTCTATGTTGAAGCGTTCGTTTCCAGTAACAGTTTGAATTTTGGCGTTTCACTCTGTTTTCTCCTATATTGATAGATGTATTTGGAACTCTAAACCAAACACGGTTTGTGCTAGCTTCTTGAAACTTGACACAGTAAAGCAGTTTCACGTTCTATCTCTATGTTCTGTTTCCTCTTGATGTAGCACTCAGTGACTGAGGAGAAACACTTTCAATGAAAGGGGTTGCCAAGCTTCCCAAAATTGCGAGTCTCCAGAAATCTCAGCAACTATTTTTTCACCCAAACTGGATGATACTGTCAGGTAATGATCAGTACACTAAGCTCACTTGGTTCCCCAAATTTCGTTCTTTTATGTTGAAGCGTTCGCTTCCAGTAACTGTTTGAATTTTGGCGTTTCACTCTGTTTTCTCCTATACTGACAGATGTATTTGGAACTCTAAATCAAACACGGTTTGTGCTAGCTTCTTGAAACTTGACACAGTAAAGCAGTTTCACGTTCTATCTCTATGTTCTGTTTCCTCTGGATGTAGCCCTAAGCAGTGACTGGGGAGAAATACTTTCATTGACAGGGTTTGCCAAGCTTCCAGAAATTACGAGTCTCCAGAAATCTCAGCAACTATGATTTCACCCAACCTGGATGATACTTTCAGGTAATGATCAGTACACTAAGCCCACTTGGTTCCCCAAATTTCATTCTTCTATGTTGAAGCGTTCGTTTCCAGTAACAGTTTGAATTTTGGCGTTTCACTCTGTTTTCTCCTATATTGATAGATGTATTTGGAACTCTAAACCAAACACGGTTTGTGCTAGCTTCTTGAAACTTGACACACTAAAGCAGTTTCACGTTCTATCTCTATGTTCTGTTTCCTCTTGATGTAGCACTCAGTGACTGAGGAGAAACACTTTCATTGAAAGGGGTTGCCAAGCTTCCCAAAATTGCGAGTCTCCAGAAATCTCAGCAACTATTTTTTCACCCAAACTGGATGATACTTTCAGGTAATGATGAGTACACTAAGCCCACTGTGTTCCCTAATTTTCGTTCTTCTATGTTGAAGCGTTCGTTTCCAGTAACTGTTTGAATTTTGGCGTTTCGCTCTGTTTTCTCCTATATTGATAGATGCATTCGGAACTCTTAACCAAACACGGTTTGTCCTAGCTTCTTGAAACTTGACACAATAAAGCAGTTTCAAGTTCTATCTGTATGTTCTGTTTCCTCTTGATGTATCCCTAAGCAGTGACTGGGGAGAAACACTTACATTGAAAGGGGTTGCCAAGCTTCCAGAAATTACGAGTCTCCAGAAATCTCAGCAACTATGATTTCACCCAAACTGGATGATACTTTCAGGTAATGATCAGTACACTATGTCCACTTGGTTCCCCAAATTTCGTTCTTCTATGTTGAAGCATTCGTTTCCAGTAACAGTTTGAATTTTGGCGTTTCTCTCTGTTTTCTCCTATATTGATAGATGTATTTGGAACTCTAAATCAAACACGGTTTTTGCTAGCTTCTTGAAACTTGACACAGTAAAGCAGTTTCACGTTCTATCTCTATGTTTTGTTTCCTCTTGATGTAGCACTCAGCAGTGACTGAGGAGAAACACTTTCATTGAAAGGCGTTGCCAAGCTTCCCAAAATTGCGAGTCTCTAGAAATCTCGGCAAACATTTTTTCACCCAAAGTGGATGATACTTTCAGGTAATGATCAGTACAGTAAGCTCACTTCGTTCCCCAAATTTCGTTCTTCTATGTTGAAGCGTTCGTTTCCAGTAACAGTTTGAATTTTGGCGTTTCACTCTGTTTTCTCCTATATTGATAGATGTATTTGGAACTCTAAACCAAACACGGTTTGTGCTAGCTTCTTGAAACTTGACACAGTAAAGCAGTTTCACGTTCTATCTCTATGTTCTGTTTCCTCTTGACGTAGCACACAGCAGTGACTGAGGAGAAACACTTTCATTGAAAGGGGTTGCCAAGCTTCCAAAAATTACGATTCCCCAGAAATCTCAGCAACTATTTTTTCACCCAAACTGGATGATACTTTCAGGTAATGATGAGTACACTAAGCCCACTGGGTTCCCTAATTTTCGTTCTTCTATGTTGAAGCGTTCATTTCCAGTAACTGTTTGAATTTTGGCGTTTCGCTCTGTTTTCTCCTATATTGATAGATGCATTTGGAACTCTTAACCAAACACGGTTTGTGCTAGCTTCTTGAAACTTGACACAATAAAGCAGTTTCAAGTTCTATCTCTATGTTCTGTTTCCTCTTGATGTATCCCTAAGCAGTGACTGGGGAGAAACACTTACATTGAAAGGGGTTGCCAAGCTTCCAGAAATTACGAGTCTCCAGAAATCTCAGCAACTATGATTTCACCCAACCTGGATGATACTTTCAGGTAATGATCAGTACACTAAGCCCACTTGGTTCCCCAAATTTCATTCTTCTATGTTGAAGCGTTCGTTTCCAGTAACAGTTTGAATTTTGGCGTTTCACTCTGTTTTCTCCTATATTGATAGATGTATTTGGAACTCTAAATCAAACACGGATTGTGCTAGCTTCTTGAAACTTGACACGGTAAAGCAGTTTCACGTTCTATCTCTATGTTCTGTTTCCTCTTGATGTAGCACTCAGCAGTGACTGAGGAGAAACACTTTCATTGAAAGGGGTTGCCAAGCTTCCCAAAATTGCGAGTCTCCAGAAATCTCAGCAACTATTTTTTCACCCAAACTGGATGATACTTTCAGGTAATGATCAGTACACTAAGCTCACTTGGTTCCCCAAATTTCGTTCTTTTATGCTGAAGCGTTCGCTTCCAGTAACTGTTTGAATTTTGGCGTTTCACTCTGTTTTCTCCTATACTGACAGATGTATTTGGAACTCTAAATCAAACACGGTTTGTGCTAGCTTCTTGAAACTTGACACAGTAAAGCAGTTTCACGTTCTATCTCTATGTTTTGTTTCCTCTTGATGTAGCACTCAGCAGTGACTGAGGAGAAACACTTTCATTGAAAGGGGTTGCCAAGCTTCCCAAAATTGCGAGTCTCCAGAAATCTCGGCAAACATTTTTTCACCCAAAGTGGATGATACTTTCAGGTAATGATCAGTACACTAAGCTCACTTCGTTCCCCAAATTTCGTTCTTCTATGTTGAAGCGTTCGTTTCCAGTAACAGTTTGAATTTTGGCGTTTCACTCTGTTTTCTCCTATATTGATAGATGTATTTGGAACTCTAAACCAAACACGGTTTGTGCTAGCTTCTTGAAACTTGACACAGTAAAGCAGTTTCACGTTCTATCTCTATGTTCTGTTTCCTCTTGATGTAGCACACAGCAGTGACTGAGGAGAAACACTTTCATTGAAAGGGGTTGCCAAGCTTCCAAAAATTACGATTCCCCAGAAATCTCAGCAACTATTTTTTCACCCAAACTGGATGATACTTTCAGGTAATGATGAGTACACTAAGCCCACTGGGTTCCCCAAATTTCGTTCTTCTATGTTGAAGCGTTCGTTTCCAGTAACAGTTTGAATTTTGGCGTTTCGCTCTGTTTTCTCCTATATTGATAGATGTATTTGGAACTCTAAACCAAACACGGTTTGTGCTAGCTTCTTGAAACTTGACACAATAAAGCAGTTTCAAGTTCTATCTCTATGTTCTGTTTCCTCTTGATGTAGACCTAAGAGTGACTGGGGAGAAACACTTACATTGAAAGGGGTTGCCAGCTTCCAGAAATTACGAGTCTCCAGAAATCTCAGCAACTATGATTTCACCCAAACTGGATGATACTTTCAGGTAATGATCAGTACACTAAGCCAACTTGGTTCCCCAAATTTCGTTCTTTTATGCTGAAGCGTTCGCTTCCAGTAACTGTTTGAATTTTGGCGTTTCACTCTGTTTTCTCCTATACTGACAGATGTATTTGGAACTCTAAATCAAACACGGTTTGTGCTAGCTTCTTGAAACTTGACACAGTAAAGCAGTTTCACGTTCTATCTCTATGTTTTGTTTCCTCTTGATGTAGCACTCAGCAGTGACTGCGGAGAAACACTTTCATTGAAAGGGGTTGCCAAGCTTCCCAAAATTGCGAGTCTCTAGAAATCTCGGCAAACATTTTTTCACCCAAAGTGGATGATACTTTCAGGTAATGATCAGTACACTAAGCTCACTTCGTTCCCCAAATTTCGTTATTCTATGTTGAAGCGTTCGTTTCCAGTAACAGTTTGAATTTTGGCGTTTCCCTCTGTTTTCTCCTATATTGATAGATGTATTTGGAACTCGAAACCAAACACGGTTTGTGCTAGCTTCTTGAAACTTGACACAGTAAAGCATTTTCACGTTCTATCTCTATGTTCTGTTTCCTCTTGATGTAGCACACAGCAGTGACTGAGGAGAAACACTTTCATTGAAAGGGGTTGCCAAGCTTCCAAAAATTACGATTCCCCAGAAATCTCAGCAACTATTTTTTCACCCAAACTGGATGATACTTTCAGGTAATGATGAGTACACTAAGCCCACTGGGTTCCCCAAATTTCGTTCTTCTATGTTGAAGCGTTCGTTTCCAGTAACAGTTTGAATTTTGGCGTTTCACTCTGTTTTCTCCTATATTGATAGATGTATTTGGAACTCTAAACCAAACACGGTTTGTGCTAGCTTCTTGAAACTTGACACAATAAAGCAGTTTCAAGTTCTATCTCTATGTTCTGTTTCCTCTTGATGTAGCCCTAAGAGTGACTGGGGAGAAACACTTACATTGAAAGGGGTTGCCAAGCTTCCAGAAATTACGAGTCTCCAGAAATCTCAGCAACTATGATTTCACCCAAACTGGATGATACTTTCAGGTAATGATCAGTACACTAAGCCCACTTGGTTCCCCAAATTTCGTCCTTCTATGTTGAAGCGTTCGTTTCCAGTAACAGTTTGAATTTTGGCGTTTCACTCTGTTTTCTCCTATATTGATAGATGTATTTGGAACTCTAAACCAAACATGGTTTGTGCTAGCTTCTTGAAACTTGACACACTAAAGCAGTTTCACGTTCTATCTCTATGTTCTGTTTCCTCTTGATGTAGCACTCAGTGACTGAGGAGAAACACTTTCATTGAAAGGGGTTGCCAAGCTTCCCAAAATTGCGAGTCTCCAGAAATCTCAGCAACTATTTTTTCACCCAAACTGGATGATACTTTCAGGTAATGATCAGTACACTAAGCTCACTTGGTTCCCCAAATTTCGTTCTTTTATGTTGAAGCGTTCGCTTCCAGTAACTGTTTGAATTTTGGCGTTTCACTCTGTTTTCTCCTATACTGACAGATGTATTTGGAACTCTAAATCAAACACGGTTTGTGCTAGCTTCTTGAAACTTGACACAGTAAAGCAGTTTCATGTTCTATCTCTATGTTCTGTTTCCTCTGGATGTAGCCCTAAGCAGTGACTGGGGAGAAATACTTTCATTGACAGGGGTTGCCAAGCTTCCAGAAATTACGAGTCTCCAGAAATCTCAGCAACTATGATTTCACCCAACCTGGATGATACTTTCAGGTAATGATCAGTACACTAAGCCCACTTGGTTCCCCAAATTTCATTCTTCTATGTTGAAGCGTTCGTTTCCAGTAACAGTTTGAATTTTGGCGTTTCACTCTGTTTTCTCCTATATTGATAGATGTATTTGGAACTCTAAATCAAACACGGATTGTGATAGCTTCTTGAAACTTGACACGGTAAAGCAGTTTCACGTTCTATCTCTATGTTCTGTTTCCTCTTGATGTAGCACTCAGCAGTGACTGAGGAGAAACACTTTCATTGAAAGGGGTTGCCAAGCTTCCCAAAATTGCGAGTCTCCAGAAATCTCAGCAACTATTTTTTCACCCAAACTGGATGATACTTTCAGGTAATGATCAGTACACTAAGCTCACTTGGTTCCCCAAATTTCGTTTTTTTATGCTGAAGCGTTTGCTTCCAGTAACTGTTTGAATTTTGGCGTTTCACTCTGTTTTCTCCTATACTGACAGATGTATTTGGAACTCTAAACCAAACACGGTTTGTGCTAGCTTCTTGAAACTTGACACAATAAAGCAGTTTCACGTTCTATCTCTATGTTCTGTTTCCTCTTGATGTAGCCCTCAGCAGTGACTGAAGAGAAACACTTTCATTGAAAGGGGTTGCCAAGCTTCCCAAAATTGCGAGTCTCCACAAATCTCAGCAACTATTTTTTCACCCAAACTGGATGATACTTTCAGGTAATGATCAGTACACTAAGCTCACTTGGTTCCCCAAATTTCGTTCTTTTATGCTGAAGCGTTCGCTTCCAGTAACTGTTTGAATTTTGGCGTTTCACTCTGTTTTCTCCTATACTGACAGATGTATTTGGAACTCTAAATCAAACACGGTTTGTGCTAGCTTCTTGAAACTTGACACACTACAGCAGTTTCACGTTCTATCTCTATGTTCTGTTTCCTCTGGATGTAGCCCTAAGCAGTGACTGGGGAGAAATACTTTCATTGAAAGGGGTTGCCAAGCTTCCAGAAATTACGAGTCTCCAGAAATCTCAGCAACTATTTTTTCACCCAAACTAGATGATACTTTCAGGTAATGATGAGTACACTAAGCCCACTGGGTTCCCTAATTTTCGTTCTTCTATGTTGAAGCGTTCGTTTCCAGTAACTGTTTGAATTTTGGCGTTTCGCTCTGTTTTCTCCTATATTGATAGATGCATTTGGAACTCTTAACCAAACACGGTTTGTGCTATCTTCTTGAAACTTGACACAATAAAGCAGTTTCAAGTTCTATCTCTATGTTCTGTTTCCTCTTGATGTATCCCTAAGCAGTGACTAGGGAGAAACACTTACATTGAAAGGGGTTGCCAAGCTTCCAGAAATTACGAGTCTCCAGAAATCTCAGCAACTATGATTTCACCCAAACTGGATGATATTTTCAGGTAATGATCAGTACACTAAGTCCACTTGGTTCCCCAAATTTCGTTCTTCTATGTTGAAGCATTCGTTTCCAGTAACAGTTTGAATTTTGGCGTTTCTCTCTGTTTTCTCCTATATTGATAGATGTATTTGGAACTCTAAACCAAACACGGTTTGTGCTAGCTTCTTGAAACTTGACACAGTAAAGCAGTTTCCAGTTCTATCTCTATGTTCTGTTTCCTCTTGATGTAGCACTCAGCAGTGACTGAGGAGAAACACTTTCATTGAAAGGGGTTGCCTAGCTTCCCAAAATTGCGAGTCTCCAGAAATCTCATCAACTATTTTTTCACCCAAACTGGATGATACTTTCAGGTAATGATCAGTACACTAAGCTCACTTGGTTCCCCAAATTTCGTTATTTTATGTTGAAGCGTTCGCTTCCAGTAACTGTTTGAATTTTGGCGTTTCACTCTGTTTTCTCCTATATTGATAGATGTATTTGGAACTCTAAATCAAACACGGTTGGTGCTAGCTTCTTGAAACTTGACACAATAAAGCAGTTTCAAGTTTTATCTCTATGTTCTCTCTCCTCTTGATGTAGCCCTAAGCAGTGACTGGGGAGAAACACTTTCATTGAAAGGAGTTGCCAAGCTTCCAAAAATTACGAGTCTCCAGAAATCTCAGCAGCTATTTTTTCACCAAAACTGGATGATACTTTCAGGTAATGATGAGTACGCTAAGCCCACTGGGTTCCCCAAATTTCGTTCTTCTATGTTGAAGCGTTCGTTTCCAGTAACAGTTTGAATTTTGGCGTTTCACTCTGTTTTCTCCTATATTGATAGATGTATTTGGAATTCTAAACCAAACACGGTTTGTGCTAGCTTCTTGAAACTTGACACAGTAAAGCAGTTTCACGTTCTATCTCTATGTTCTGTTTCCTCTTGATGTAGCACTCAGTGACTGAGGAGAAACACTTTCATTGAAAGGGGTTGCCAAGCTTCCCAAAATTGCGAGTCTCCACAAATCTCAGCAACTATTTTTTCACCCAAACTGGATGATACTTTCAGGTAATGATCAGTACACTAAGCTCACTTGGTTCCCCAAATTTCGTTCTTTTATGTTGAAGCGTTCGCTTCCAGTAACTGTTTGAATTTTGGCGTTTCACTCTGTTTTCTCCTATACTGACAGATGTATTTGGAACTCTAAATCAAACACGGTTTGTGCTAGCTTCTTGAAACTTGACACAGTAAAGCAGTTTCACGTTCTATTTCTATGTTCTGTTTCCTCTGGATGTAGCCCTAAGCAGTGACTGGGGAGAAATACTTTCATTGACAGGGGTTGCCAAGCTTCCAGAAATTACGAGTCTCCAGAAATCTCAGCAACTATGATTTCACCCAACCTGGATGATACTTTCAGGTAATGATCAGTACACTAAGCCCACTTGGTTCCCCAAATTTCATTCTTCTATGTTGAAGCGTTCGTTTCCAGTAACAGTTTGAATTTTGGCGTTTCACTCTGTTTTCTCCTATATTGATAGATGTATTTGGAACTCTAAATCAAACACGGATTGTGCTAGCTTCTTGAAACTTGACAGGGTAAAGCAGTTTCACGTTCTATCTCTATGTTCTGTTTCCTCTTGATGTAGCACTCAGCAGTGACTGAGGAGAAACACTTTCATTGAAAGGGGTTGCCAAGCTTCCCAAAATTGCGAGTCTCCAGAAATCTCAGCAACTATTTTTTCACCCAAACTGGATGATACTTTCAGGTAATGATCAGTACACTAAGCTCACTTGGTTCCCCAAATTTCGTTCTTTTATGCTGAAGCGTTCGCTTCCCGTAACTGTTTGAATTTTGGCGTTTCACTCTGTTTTCTCCTATACTGACAGATGTATTTGGAACTCTAAATCAAACACGGTTTGTGCTAGCTTCTTGAAACTTGACACAGTAAAGCAGTTTCACGTTCTATCTCTATGTTTTGTTTCCTCTTGATGTAGCACTCAGCAGTGACTGAGGAGAAACACTTTCATTGAAAGGGGTTGCCAAGCTTCCCAAAATTGCGAGTCTCTAGAAATCTCGGCAAACATTTTTTCACCCAAAGTGGATGATACTTTCAGGTAATGATCAGTACACTAAGCTCACTTCGTTCCCCAAATTTCGTTCTTCTATGTTGAAGCGTTCGTTTCCAGTAACAGTTTGAATTTTGGCGTTTCCCTCTGTTTTCTCCTATATTGATAGATGTATTTGGAACTCTAAACCAAACACGGTTTGTGCTAGCTTCTTGAAACTTGACACAGTAAAGCAGTTTCACGTTCTATCTCTATGTTCTGTTTCCTCTTGATGTAGCACACAGCAGTGACTGAGGAGAAACACTTTCATTGAAAGGGGTTGCCAAGCTTCCAAAAATTACGATTCCCCAGAAATCTCAGCAACTATTTTTTCACCCAAACTGGATGATACTTTCAGGTAATGATGAGTACACTAAGCCCACTGGGTTCCCCAAATTTCGTTCTTCTATGTTGAAGCGTTCGTTTCCAGTAACAGTTTGAATTTTGGCGTTTCGCTCTGTTTTCTCCTATATTGATAGATGTATTTGGAACTCTAAACCAAACACGGTTTGTGCTAGCTTCTTGAAACTTGACACAATAAAGCAGTTTCAAGTTCTATCTCTATGTTCTGTTTCCTCTTGATGTAGCCCTAAGAGTGACTGGGGAGAAACACTTACATTGAAAGGGGTTGCCAAGCTTCCAGAAATTACGAGTCTCCAGAAATCTCAGCAACTATGATTTCACCCAAACTGGATGATACTTTTAGGTAATGATCAGTACACTAAGCCCACTTGGTTCCCCAAATTTCCTTCTTCTATGTTGAAGCGTTCGTTTCCAGTAACAGTTTGAATTTTGGCGTTTCACTCTGTTTTCTCCTATATTGATAGATGTATTTGGAACTCTAAACCAAACACGGTTTGTGCTAGCTTCTTGAAACTTGACACACTAAAGCAGTTTCACGTTCTATCTCTATGTTCTGTTTCCTCTTGATGTAGCACTCAGTGACTGAGGAGAAACACTTTCATTGAAAGGGGTTGCCAAGCTTCCCAAAATTGCGAGTCTCCAGAAATCTCAGCAACTATTTTTTCACCCAAACTGGATGATACTTTCAGGTAATGATCAGTACACTAAGCTCACTTGGTTCCCCAAATTTCGTTCTTTTATGTTGAAGCATTCGCTTCCAGTAACTGTTTGAATTTTGGCGTTTCACTCTGTTTTCTCCTATACTGACAGATGTATTTGGAACTCTAAATCAAACACGGTTTGTGCTAGCTTCTTGAAACTTGACACAGTAAAGCAGTTTCACGTTCTATCTCTATGTTCTGTTTCCTCTGGATGTAGCCCTAAGCAGTGACTGGGGAGAAATACTTTCATTGACAGGGGTTGCCAAGCTTCCAGAAATTACGAGTCTCCAGAAATCTCAGCAACTATGATTTCACCCAACCTGGATGATACTTTCAGGTAATGATCAGTACACTAAGCCCACTTGGTTCCCCAAATTTCATTCTTCTATGTTGAAGCGTTCGTTTCCAGTAACAGTTTGAATTTTGGCGTTTCACTCTGTTTTCTCCTATATTGATAGATGTATTTGGAACTCTAAATCAAACACGGATTGTGATAGCTTCATGAAACTTGACACGGTAAAGCAGTTTCACGTTCTATCTCTATGTTCTGTTTCCTCTTGATGTAGCACTCAGCAGTGACTGAGGAGAAACACTTTCATTGAAAGGTGTTGCCAAGCTTCCCAAAATTGCGAGTCTCCAGAAATCTCAGCAACTATTTTTTCACCCAAACTGGATGATACTTTCAGGTAATGATCAGTACACTAAGCTCACTTGGTTCCCCAAATTTCGTTTTTTTATGCTGAAGCGTTTGCTTCCAGTAACTGTTTGAATTTTGGCGTTTCACTCTGTTTTCTCCTATACTGACAGATGTATTTGGAACTCTAAACCAAACACGGTTTGTGCTAGCTTCTTGAAACTTGACACAATAAAGCAGTTTCACGTTCTATCTCTATGTTCTGTTTCCTCTTGATGTAGCACTCAGCAGTGACTGAAGAGAAACACTTTCATTGAAAGGGGTTGCCAAGCTTCCCAAAATTGCGAGTCTCCAGAAATCTCAGCAACTATTTTTTCACCCAAACTGGATGATACTTTCAGGTAATGATCAGTACACTAAGCTCACTTGGTTCCCCAAATTTCGTTCTTTTATGCTGAAGCGTTCGCTTCCAGTAACTGTTTGAATTTTGGCGTTTCACTCTGTTTTCTCCTATACTGACAGATGTATTTGGAACTCTAAATCAAACACGGTTTGTGCTAGCTTCTTGAAACTTGACACAGTAAAGCAGTTTCACGTTCTATCTCTATGTTCTGTTTCCTCTGGATGTAGCCCTAAGCAGTGACTGGGGAGAAATACTTTCATTGACAGGGGTTGCCAAGCTTCCAGAAATTACGAGTCTCCAGAAATCTCAGCAACTATGATTTCACCCAACCTGGATGATACTTTCAGGTAATGATCAGTACACTAAGCCCACTTGGTTCCCCAAATTTCATTCTTCTATGTTGAAGCGTTCGTTTCCAGTAACAGTTTGAATTTTGGCGTTTCACTCTGTTTTCTCCTATATTGATAGATGTATTTGGAACTCTAAATCAAACACGGATTGTGATAGCTTCTTGAAACTTGACACGGTAAAGCAGTTTCACGTTCTATCTCTATGTTCTGTTTCCTCTTGATGTAGCACTCAGCAGTGACTGAGGAGAAACACTTTCATTGAAAGGTGTTGCCAAGCTTCCCAAAATTGCGAGTCTCCAGAAATCTCAGCAACTATTTTTTCACCCAAACTGGATGATACTTTCAGGTAATGATCAGTACACTAAGCTCACTTGGTTCCCCAAATTTCGTTTTTTTATGCTGAAGCGTTTGCTTCCAGTAACTGTTTGAATTTTGGCGTTTCACTCTGTTTTCTCCTATACTGACAGATGTATTTGGAACTCTAAACCAAACACGGTTTGTGCTAGCTTCTTGAAACTTGACACAATAAAGCAGTTTCACGTTCTATCTCTATGTTCTGTTTCCTCTTGATGTAGCACTCAGCAGTGACTGAAGAGAAACACTTTCATTGAAATGGGTTGCCAAGCTTCCCAAAATTGCGAGTCTCCAGAAATCTCAGCAACTATTTTTTCACCCAAACTGGATGATACTTTCAGGTAATGATCAGTACACTAAGCTCACTTGGTTCCCCAAATTTCGTTCTTTTATGCTGAAGCGTTCGCTTCCAGTAACTGTTTGAATTTTGGCGTTTCACTCTGTTTTCTCCTATACTGACAGATGTATTTGGAACTCTAAATCAAACACGGTTTGTGCTAGCTTCTTGAAACTTGACACACTAAAGCAGTTTCACGTTCTATCTCTATGTTTTGTTTCCTCTTGATGTAGCCCTAAGCAGTGACTGGGGAGAAATACTTTCATTGAAAGGGGTTGCCAAGCTTCCAGAAATTACGAGTCTCCAGAAATCTCAGCAACTATTTTTTCACCCAAACTGGATGATACTTTCAGGTAATGATGAGTACACTAAGCCCACTGGGTTCCCTAATTTTCGTTCTTCTATGTTGAAGCGTTCGTTTCCAGTAACTGTTTGAATTTTGGCGTTTCGCTCTGTTTTCTCCTATATTGATAGATGCATTTGGAACTCTTAACCAAACACGGTTTGTGCTAGCTTCTTGAAACTTGACACAATAAAGCAGTTTCAAGTTCTATCTCTATGTTCTGTTTCCTCTTGATGTATCCCTAAGCAGTGACTGGGGAGAAACACTTACATTGAAAGGGGTTGCCAAGCTTCCAGAAATTACGAGTCTCCAGAAATCTCAGCAACTATGATTTCACCCAAACTGGATGATACTTTCAGGTAATGATAAGTACACTAAGTCCACTTGGTTCCCCAAATTTCGTTCTTCTGTGTTGAAGCGTTCGTTTCCAGTAACAGTTTGAATTTTGGCGTTTCTCTCTGTTTTCTCCTATATTGATAGATGTATTTGGAACTCTAAACCAAACACGGTTTGTGCTAGCTTCTTGAAACTTGACACAGTAAAGCAGTTTTACGTTCTATCTCTATGTTCTGTTTCCTCTTGATGTAGCACTCAGCAGTGACTGAGGAGAAACACTTTCATTGAAAGGGGTTGCCAAGCTTCCCAAAATTGCGAGTCTCCAGAAATCTCAGCAACTATTTTTTCACCCAAACTGGATGATACTTTCAGGTAATGATCAGTACACTAAGCTCACTTGGTTCCCCAAATTTCGTTCTTTTATGTTGAAGCGTTCGCTTCCAGTAACTGTTTGAATTTTGGCGTTTCACTCTGTTTTCTCCTATATTGATAGATGTATTTGGAACTCTAAATCAAACACGGTTGGTGCTAGCTTCTTGAAACTTGACACAATAAAGCAGTTTCAAGTTTTATCTCTATGTTCTGTCTCCTCTTGATGTAGCCCTAAGCAGTGACTGGGGAGAAACACTTTCATTGAAAAAAGTTGCCAAGCTTCCAAAAATTACGAGTCTCCAGAAATCTCAGCATCTATTTTTTCACCCAAACTGGATGATACTTTCAGGTAATGATGAGTACGCTAAGCCCACTGGGTTCCCCAAATTTCGTTCTTCTATGTTGAAGCGTTCGTTTCCAGTAACAGTTTGAATTTTGGCGTTTCACTCTGTTTTCTCCTATATTGATAGATGTATTTGGAACTCTAAACCAAACACGGTTTGTGCTAGCTTCTTGAAACTTGACACAGTAAAGCAGTTTCACGTTCTATCTCTATATTCTGTTTCCTCTTGATGTAGCACTCAGTGACTGAGGAGAAACACTTTCATTGAAAGTGGTTGCCAAGCTTCCCAAAATTGCGAGTCTCCAGAAATCTCAGCAACTATTTTTTCACCCAAACTGGATGATACTTTCAGGTAATGATCAGTACACTAAGCTCACTTGGTTCCCCAAATTTCGTTCTTTTATGTTGAAGCGTTCGCTTCCAGTAACTGTTTGAATTTTGGCGTTTCACTCTGTTTTCTCCTATACTGACAGATGTATTTGGAACTCTAAATCAAACACGGTTTGTGCTAGCTTCTTGAAACTTGACACAGTAAAGCAGTTTCACGTTCTATCTCTATGTTCTGTTTCCTCTGGATGTAGCCCTAAGCAGTGACTGGGGAGAAATACTTTCATTGACAGGGGTTGCCAAGCTTCCAGAAATTACGAGTCTCCAGAAATCTCAGCAACTATGATTTCACCCAACCTGGATGATACTTTCAGGTAATGATCAGTACACTAAGCCCACTTGGTTCCCCAAATTTCATTCTTCTATGTTGAAGCGTTCGTTTCCAGTAACAGTTTGAATTTTGGCGTTTCACTCTGTTTTCTCCTATATTGATAGATGTATTTGGAACTCTAAATCAAACACGGATTGTGCTAGCTTCTTGAAACTTGACACGGTAAAGCAGTTTCACGTTCTATCTCTATGTTCTGTTTCCTCTTGATGTAGCACTCAGCAGTGACTGAGGAGAACCACTTTCATTGAAAGGGGTTGCCAAGCTTCCCAAAATTGCGAGACTCCAGAAATCTCAGCAACTATTTTTTCACCCAAACTGGATGATAATTTCAGGTAATGATCAGTACACTAAGCTCACTTGGTTCCCCAAATTTCGTTCTTTTATGCTGAAGCGTTCGCTTCCAGTAACTGTTTGAATTTTGGCGTTTCACTCTGTTTTCTCCTATACTGACAGATGTATTTGGAACTCTAAATCAAACACGGTTTGTGCTAGCTTCTTGAAACTTGACACAGTAAAGCAGTTTCACGTTCTATCTCTATGTTTTGTTTCCTCTTGATGTAGCACTCAGCAGTGACTGAGGAGAAACACTTTCATTGAAAGGGGTTGCCAAGCTTCCCAAAATTGCGAGTCTCTAGAAATCTCGGCAAACATTTTTTCACCCAAAGTGGATGATACTTTCAGGTAATGATCAGTACACTAAGCTCACTTCGTTCCCCAAATTTCGTTCTTCTATGTTGAAGCGTTCGTTTCCAGTAACAGTTTGAATTTTGGCGTTTCACTCTGTTTTCTCCTATATTGATAGATGTATTTGGAACTCTAAACCAAACAGGGTTTGTGCTAGCTTCTTGAAACTTGACACAGTAAAGCAGTTTCACGTTCTATCTCTATGTTCTGTTTCCTCTTGATGTAGCACACAGCAGTGACTGAGGAGAAACACTTTCATTGAAAGGGGTTGCCAAGCTTCCAGAAATTACGAGTCTCCAGAAATCTCAGCAACTATGATTTCACCCAAAGTGGATGATACTTTCAGGTAATGATCAGTACACTAAGCCCACTTCGTTCCCCAAATTTCGTTCTTCTATGTTGAAGCGTTCGTTTCCAGTAACAGTTTGAATTTTGGCGTTTCACTCTGTTTTCTCCTATATTGATAGATGTATTTGGAACTCTAAACCAAACACGGTTTGTGCTAGCTTCTTGAAACTTGACACAGTAAAGCAGTTTTAGGTTCTACCTCTATGTTCTGTTTCCTCTTGATGTAGCACTCAGCAGTGACTGAGGAGAAACACTTTCATTGAAAGGGGTTGCCAAGCTTCCAAAAATTACGATTCCCCAGAAATCTCAGCAACTATTTTTTCACCCAAACTGGATGATACTTTCAGGTAATGATGAGTACACTAAGCCCACTGGGTTCCCCAAATTTCGTTCTTCTATGTTGAAGCGTTCGTTTCCAGTAACAGTTTGAATTTTGGCGTTTCGCTCTGTTTTCTCCTATATTGATAGATGTATTTGGAACTCTAAACCAAACACGGTTTGTGCTAGCTTCTTGAAACTTGACACAATAAAGCAGTTTCAAGTTCTATCTCTATGTTCTGTTTCCTCTTGATGTAGCCCTAAGAGTGACTGGGGAGAAACACTTATATTGAAAGGGGTTGCCAAGCTTCCAGAAATTACGAGTCTCCAGAAATCTCAGCAACTATGATTTCACCCAAACTGGATGATACTTTCAGGTAATGATCAGTACACTAAGCCCACTGGGTTCCCCAAATTTCGTTCTTCTATGTTGAAGCGTTCGTTTCCAGTAACAGTTTGAATTTTGGCGTTTCACTCTGTTTTCTCCTATATTGATATATGTATTTGGAACTCTAAACCAAACACGGTTTGTGCTAGCTTCTTGAAACTTGACACAATAAAGCAGTTTCACGTTCTCTCTCTATGTTCTGTTTCCTCTTGATATAGCACTCAGCAGTGACTGAGGAGAAACACTTTCATTGAAAGGGGTTGCCAAGCTTCCCAAAATTGCGAGTCTCCAGAAATCTCAGCAACTATTTTTTCACCCAAACTGGATGATACTTTCAGGTAATGATCAGTACACTAAGCTCACTTGGTTCCCCAAATTTCGTTCTTTTATGCTGAAGCGTTCGCTTCCAGTAACTGTTTGAATTTTGGCATTTCACTCTGTTTTCTCCTATACTGACAGATGTATTTGGAACACTAAATCAAACACAGTTTGTGCTAGCTTCTTGAAACTTGACACAGTAAAGCAGTTTCACGTTCTATGTCTATGTTCTGTTTCCTCTGGATGTAGCCCTAAGCAGTGACTGGGGAGAAATACTTCCATTGACAGGGGTTGCCAAGCTTCCAGAAATTACGAGTCTCCAGAAATCTCAGCAACTATGATTTCACCCAACCTGGATGATACTTTCAGGTAATGATCAGTACACTAAGCCCACTTGGTTCCCCAAAATTCGTTCTTCTATGTTGAAGCGTTCGTTTCCAGTAACAGTTTGAATTTTGGCGTTTCACTCTGTTTTCTCCTATATTGATAGATGTATTTGGAACTCTAAATCAAACACGGTTTGTGCTACCTTCTTCAAACTTGACACAGTAAAGCAGTTTCAAGTTCTATCTCTATGTTCTGTTTCCTCTTGATGTAGCACTCAGCAGTGACTGAGGAGAAACACTTTCATTGAAAGGGGTTGCCAAGTTTCCCAAAATTGCGAGTCTCCAGAAATCTCAGCAACTATTTTTTCACCCAAACTGGATGATACTTTCAGGTAATGATCAGTACACTAAGCTCACGTGGTTCCCCAAATTTCGTTCTTTTATGTTGAAGCGTTCGCTTCCAGTAACAGTTTGAATTTTGGCGTTTCACTCTGTTTTCTCCTATACTGACAGATGTATTTGGAACTCTAAATCAAACACGGTTTGTGCTAGCTTCTTGAAACTTGACACACTAAAGCAGTTTCAAGTTCTATCTCTATGTTCTGTTTCCTCTTGATGTAACCCTAAGCAGTGACTGGGGAGAAACAGTTACATTGAAAGTGGTTGCCAAGCTTCCAAAAATTACGAGTCTCCAGAAATCTCAGCAACTATTTTTTCTCCCAAACTGGATGATACTTTCAGGTAATGATGAGTACGCTAAGCCCACTGGGTTCCCCAAATTTCGTTCTTCTATGTTGAAGCGTTCGTTTCCAGTAACAGTTGGAATTTTGGCGTTTCACTCTGTTTTCTCCTATACTGACAGATGTATTTGGAACTCTAAATCAAACACGGTTTGTGCTAGCTTCTTGAAACTTGACACAGTAAAGCAGTTTCAAGTTCTATCTCTATGTTCTGTTTCCTCTGGATGTAGCCCTAAGCAGTGACTGGGGAGATATACTTTCATTGACAGGGGTTGCCAAGCTTCCAGAAATTACGAGTCTCCAGAAATCTCAGCAACTATGATTTCACCCAACCTGGATGATACTTTCAGGTAATGATCAGTACACTAAGCCCACTTGGTTCCCCAAATTTCGTTCTTCTATGTTGAAGCGTTCGTTTCCAGTAACAGTTTGAATTTTGGCATTTCACTCTGTTTTCTCCTATATTGATAGATGTATTTGGAACTCTAAACCAAACACGGTTTGTGCTAGCTTCTTGAAACTTGACACAGTAAAGCAGTTTCACGTTCTATCTCTATGTTCTGTTTCCTCTTGATGTAGCACTCAGCAGTGACTGAGGAGAAACACTTTCATTGAAAGGGGTTGCCAAGCTTCCCAAAATTGCGAGTCTCCAGAAATCTCAGCAACTATTTTTTCACCCAAACTGGATGATACTTTCAGGTAATGATCAGTACACTAAGCTCACTTGGTTCCCCAAATTTCGTTCTTTTATGTTGAAGCGTTCGCTTCCAGTAACTGTTTGAATTTTGGCGTTTCACTCTGTTTTCTCCTATACTGACAGATGTATTTGGAACTCTAAATCAAACACGGTTTGTGCTAGCTTCTTGAAACTTGACACAGTAAAGCAGTTTCACGTTCTATCTCTATGTTCTGTTTCCTCTGGATGTAGCCCTAAGCAGTGACTGGGGAGAAATACTTTCATTGACAGGGGTTGCCAAGCTTCCAGAAATTACGAGTCTCCACAAATCTCAGCAACAATGATTTCACCCAAACTGGATGATACTTTCAGGTAATGATCAGTACACTAAGCCCACTTGGTTCCAAAAATTTCGTTCTTCTATGTTGAAGCGTTCGTTTCCAGTAACAGTTTGAATTTTGGCGTTTCACTCTGTTTTCTCCTATATTGATAGATGTATTTGGAACTCTAAATCAAACACGGTTTGTGCTAGCTTCTTGAAACTTGACACAGTAAAGCAGTTTCCCGTTCTATCTCTATGTTCTGTTTCCTCTTGATGTAGCACACAGCAGTCACTGAGGAGAAACACTTTCATTGATAGGGGTTGCCAAGCTTCCAAAAGTTACGATTCCCCAGAAATCTCAGCAACTATTTTTTCAAACAAACTGGATGATACTTTCAGGTAATGATGAGTACACTAAGCCCACTGGGTTCCCCAAATTTCGTTCTTCTATGTTGAAGCGTTCGTTTCCAGTAACAGTTTGAATTTTGGCGTTTCACTCTGTTTTCTCCTATATTGATAGATGTATTTTTAACTCTAAATCAAACACGGATTGTGCTAGCTTCTTGAAACATGACACTGTATAGCAGTTTCACGTTCTATCTCTATGTTCTGTTTCCTCTTGATGTAGCACTCAGCAGTGACTGAGGAGAAACACTTTCATTATAAGGGGTTGCCAAGCTTCCCAAAATTGCGAGTCTCCAGAAATCTCAGCAACTATTTTTTCACCCAAACTGGATGATACTTTCAGGTAATTTTCAGTACACTAAGCTCACTTGCTTTGCCAAATTTCGTTCTTTTATGTTGAAGCGTTCGCTTCCAGTAACTGTTTGAATTTTGGCGTTTCGCTCTGTTTTCTCCTATATTGATAGATGTATTTGCAACTCTAAACCAAACACGGTTTGTGCAGGCTTCTTGAAACTTGACACAATAAAGCAGTTTCAAGTTCTATCTCTATGTTCTGTTTCCTCTTGATGTAGCCCTAAGCAGTGACTGGGGAGAAACAGTTACATTGAAAGGGGTTGCCAAGCTTCGAGAAATTACGAGTCTCCAGAAATCTCAGCAACTATGATTTCACCCAAACTGGATGATACTTTCAGGTAATGATCAGTACACTAATCCCACTTGGTTCCTCAAATTTCGTTCTTCTATGTTGAAGCGTTCATTTCCAGTAACAGTTTGAATTTTGGCGTTTCACTCTGTTTTCTCCTATATTGATAGATGTATTTGGAACTCTAAATCAAACACGGTTGGTGCTAGCTTCTTTAAACTTGACACAATAAAGCAGTTTCAAGTTCTATCTCTATGTTCTGTCTACTCTTGATGTAGCCCTAAGCAGTGACTGAGGAGAAACACTTTCATTGAAAGGGGTTGCCAAGCTTCCCAAAATTGCGAGTCTCCAGTAATCTCAGCAACAATTTTTTCACCCAAACTGGATGATACTTTCAGGTAATGATCAGTACACTAAGCTCACTTGGTTCCCCAAATTTCGTTCTTTTATGTTGAAGCGTTCGCTTCCAGTAACTGTTTGAATTTTGGCGTTTCACTCTGTTTTCTCCTATACTGACAGATGTATTTGGAACTCTAAATCAAACACGGTTTGTGATAGCTTCTTGAAACTTGACACAGTAAAGCAGTTTCACGTTCTATCTCTATGTTCTGTTTCCTCTGGATGTAGCCCTAAGCAGTGACTGGGGAGAAATACTTTCATTGACAGGGGTTGCCAAGCTTCCAGAAATTACGAGTCTCCACAAATCTCAGCAACTATGATTTCACCCAACCTGGATGATACTTTCAGGTAATGATCAGTACACTAAGCCCACTTGGTTCCCCAAATTTCGTTCTTCTATGTTGAAGCGTTCGTTTCCAGTAACAGTTTGAATTTTGGCATTTCACTCTGTTTTCTCCTATATTGATAGATGTATTTGGAACTCTAAACCAAACACGGTTTGTGCTAGCTTCTTGAAACTTGACACAGTAAAGCAGTTTCACTTTCTATCTCTATGTTCTGTTTCCTCTTGATGTAGCCCTAAGCAGTGACTGGGGAGAAACAGTTACATTGAAAGGGGTTGCCAAGCTTCCAAAAATTACGAGTCTCCAGAAATCTCAGCAACTATTTTTTCACCCAAACTGGATGATACTTTCAGGTAATGATGAGTACGCTAAGCCCACTGGGTTCCCCAAATTTCGTTCTTCTATGTTGAAGCGTTCGTTTCCAGTAACAGTTTGAATTTTGGCGTTTCACTCTGTTTTCTCCTATACTGACAGATGTATTTGGAACTCTAAATCAAACACGGTTTGTGCTAGCTTCTTGAAACTTGACACAGTAAAGCAGTTTCACGTTCTATCTCTATGTTCTGTTTCCTCTGGATGTAGCCGTAAGAAGTGACTGGGGAGAAATACTTTCATTGACAGGGGTTGCCAAGCTTCCAGAAATTACGAGTCTCCACAAATCTCAGCAACTATGATTTCACCCAACCTGGATGATACTTTCAGGTAATGATCAGTACACTAAGCCCACTTGGTTCCCCAAATTTCGTTCTTCTATGTTGAAGCGTTCGTTTCCAGTAACAGTTTGAATTTTGGCATTTCACTCTGTTTTCTCCTATATTGATAGATGTATTTGGAACTCTAAACCAAACACGGTTTGTGCTAGCTTCTTGAAACTTGACACAGTAAAGCAGTTTCACGTTCTATCTCTATGTTCTGTTTCCTCTTGATGTAGCACTCAGCAGTGACTGAGGAGAAACACTTTCATTGAAAGGGGTTGCCAAGCTTCCCAAAATTGCGAGTCTCCAGAAATCTCAGCAACTATTTTTTCACCCAAACTGGATGATACTTTCAGGTAATGATCAGTACACTAATCTCACTTGGTTCCCCAAATTTCGTTCTTTTATGTTGAAGCGTTCGCTTCCAGTAACTGTTTGAATTTTGGCGTTTCACTCTGTTTTCTCCTATACTGACAGATGTATTTGGAACTCTAAATCAAACACGGTTTGTGCTAGCTTCTTGAAACTTGACACAGTAAAGCAGTTTCACGTTCTATCTCTATGTTCTGTTTCCTCTGGATGTAGCCCTAAGCAGTGACTGGGGAGAAATACTTTCATTGACAGGGGTTGCCAAGCTTCCAGAAATTACGAGTCTCCAGAAATCTCAGCAACTATGATTTCACCCAACCTGGATGATACTTTCAGGTAATGATCAGTACACTAAGCCCACTTGGTTCCCCAAATTTCGTTCTTCTATGTTGAAGCGTTCGTTTCCAGTAACAGTTTGAATTTTGGCGTTTCACTCTGTTTTCTCCTATATTGATAGATGTATTTGGAACTCTAAATCAAACACGGTTTGTGCTAGCTTCTTGAAACTTGACACAGTAAAGCAGTTTCATGTTCTATCTCTATGTTCTGTTTCCTCTTGATGTAGCACACAACAGTCACTGAGGAGAAACACTTTCATTGACAGGGGTTGCCAAGCTTCCAAAAATTACGATTCCCCAGTAATCTCAGCAACTATTTTTTCAAACAAACTGGATGATACTTTCAGGTAATGATGAGTACACTAAGCCCACTGGGTTCCCCAAATTTCGTTCTTCTATGTTGAAGCGTTCGTTTCCAGTAACAGTTTGAATTTTGGCGTTTCACTCTGTTTTCTCCTATATTGATAGATGTATTTTTAACTCTAAATCAAACACGGATTGTGCTAGCTTCTTGAAACTTGACACTGTATAGCAGTTTCACGTTCTATCTCTATGTTCTGTTTCCTCTTGATGTAGCACTCAGCAGTGACTGAGGAGAAACACTTTCATTGAAAGGGGTTGCCAAGCTTCCCAAAATTGCGAGTCTCCAGTAATCTCAGCAACTATTTTTTCACCCAAACTGGATGATACTTTCAGGTAATGATCAGTACACTAAGCTCACTTGGTTCCCCAAATTTCGTTCTTTTATGTTGAAGCATTCGCTTCCAGTAACTGTTTGAATTTTGGCGTTTCACTCTGTTTTCTCCTATACTGACAGATGTATTTGGAACTCTAAATCAAACACGGTTTGTGCTAGCTTCTTGAAACTTGACACAGTAAAGCAGTTTCACGTTCTATCTCTATGTTCTGTTTCCTCTGGATGTAGCCCTAAGCAGTGACTGGGGAGAAATACTTGCATTGACAGGGGTTGCCAAGCTTCCAGAAATTACGAGTCTCCAGAAATCTCAGCAACTATGATTTCACCCAACCTCGATGATACTTTCAGGTAATGATCAGTACACTAAGCCCACTTGGTTCCCCAAATTTCGTTATTCTATGTTGAAGCGTTCCTTTCCAGTAACAGTTTGAATTTTGGCGTTTCACTCTGTTTTCTCCTATATTGATAGATGTATTTGGAACTCTAAATCAAACACGGTTTGTGCTAGCTTCTTGAAACTTGACACAGTAAAGCAGTTTCACGTTCTATCTCTATGTTCTGTCTCCTCTTGATGTAGCCCTAAGCAGTGACTGGGCAGAAACACTTTCATTGAAAGGGGTTGCCAAGCTTCCAAAAATAACGAGTCTCCAGAAATCTCAGCATCTATTTTTTCACCCAAAATGGATGATACTTTCAGATAATGATGAGTACGCTAAGCCCACTGTGTTCCCCAAATTTCGTTCTTCTATGTTGAAGCGTTCGTTTCCAGTAACAGTTTGAATTTTGGCGTTTCACTCTGTTTTCTCCTATATTGATAGATGTATTTGGAACTCTAAACCAAACACGGTTTGTGCTAGCTTCTTGAAACTTGACACAGTAAAGCAGTTTCACGTTCTATCTCTATGTTTTGTTTCCTCTTGATGTAGCACTCAGCAGTGACTGAGGAGAAACACTTTCATTGAAAGGGGTTGCCAAGCTTCCCAAAATTGCGAGTCTCCAGAAATCTCAGCAACTATTTTTTCACCCAAACTGGATGATACTTTCAGGTAATGATCAGTACACTAAGCTCACTTGGTTCCCCAAATTTCGTTCTTCTATGTTGAAGCGTTCGCTTCCAGTAACTGAATTTTAGCGTTTCACTCTGTTTTCTCCTATACTGACAGATGTATTTGGAACTCTAAATCAAACACGGTTTGTGCTAGCTTCTTGAAATTTGACACAGTAAAGCAGTTTCACGTTCTATCTCTATGTTCTGTTTCCTCTGGATGTAGCCCTAAGCAGTGACTGGGGAGAAATACTTTCATTGACAGGGGTTGCCAAGCTTCCAGAAATTACGAGTCTCCACAAATCTCAGCAACTATGATTTCACCCAAACTGGATGATACTTTCAGGTAATGATCAGTACACTAAGCCCACTTGGTTCCCCAAATTTCGTTCTTCTATGTTGAAGCGTTCGTTTCCAGTAACAGTTTGAATTTTGGCGTTTCACTCTGTTTTCTCCTATATTGATAGATGTATTTGGAACTCTAAATCAAACACGGTTTGTGCTAGCTTCTTGAAACTTGACACAGTAAAGCAGTTTCACGTTCTATCTCTATGTTCTGTTTCCTCTTGATGTAGCACTCAGCAGTGACTGAGGAGAACCACTTTCATTGAAAGGGGTTGCCAAGCTTCCCAAAATTGCGAGTCTCCAGAAATCTCAGCAACTATTTTTTCACCCAAACTGGATGATACTTTCAGGTAATGATCAGTACACTAAGCTCACTTGGTTCCCCAAATTTCGTTCTTTTATGTTGAAGCGTTCGCTTCCAGTAACTGTTTGAATTTTGGCGTTTCACTCTGTTTTCTCCTATACTGACAGATGTATTTGGAACTCTAAATCAAACACGGTTTGTGCTAGCTTCTTGAAACTTGACACAGTAAAGCAGTTTCACGTTCTATCTGTATGTTCTGTTTCCTCTTAATGTAGCACACAGCAGTCACTGAGGAGAAACACTTTCATTGAAAGGGGTTGCCAAGCTTCCAAAAATTACGATTCCCCAGAAATCTCAGCAACTATTTTTTCACCCAAACTGGATGATACTTTCAGGTAATGATGAGTACACTAAGCCCACTGGGTTCCCCAAATTTCGTTCTTCTATGTTGAAGCGTTCATTTCCAGTAACAGTTTGAATTTTGGCGTTTCACTCTGTTTTCTCCTATATTGATAGATGTATTTTTAACTCTAAATCAAACACGGATTGTGCTAGCTTCTTGAAACTTGACACTGTATAGCAGTTTCACGTTCTATCTCTATGTTCTGTTTCCTCTTGATGTAGCACTCAGCAGTGACTGAGGAGAAACACTTTCATTATAAGGGGTTGCCAAGCTTCCCAAAATTGCGAGTCTCCAGAAATCTCAGCAACTATTTTTTCACCGAAACTGGATGATACTTTCAGGTAATAATCAGTACACTAAGCTCACTTAGTTCCCCAAATTTCGTTCTTTTATGCTGAAGCGTTCGCTTCCAGTAACTGTTTGAATTTTGGCGTTTCACTCTGTTTTCTCCTATACTGACAGATGTATTTGGAACTCTAAATCAAACACGGTTTGTGCTAGCTTCTTGAAACTTGACACAGTAAAGCAGTTTCACGTTCTATCTCTATGTTTTGTTTCCTCTTGATGTAGCACTCAGCAGTAACTGAGGAGAAACACTTTCATTGAAAGGGGTTGCCAAGCTTCCCAAAATTGCGAGTCTCTAGAAATCTCGGCAAACATTTTTTCACCCAAAGTGGATGATACTTTCAGGAAATGATCAGTACACTAAGCTCACTTCGTTCCCCAAATTTCGATCTTCTATGTTGAAGCGTTCGTTTCCAGTAACAGTTTGAATTTTGGCTTTTCACTCTGTTTTCTCCTATATTGATAGATGTATTTGGAATTCTAAACCAAACACGGTTTGTGCTAGCTTCTTGAAACTTGACACAGTAAAGCAGTTTCACGTTCTATCTCTATGTTCTGTTTCCTCTTGATGTAGCACACAGCAGTGACTGAGGAGAAACACTTTCATTGAAAGGGGTTGCCAAGCTTCCAAAAATTACGATCCCCCAGAAATCTCAGCAACTATTTTTTCACCCAAACTGGATGATACTTTCAGGTAATGATGAGTACACTAAGCCCACTGGGTTCCCCAAATTTCGTTCTTCTATGTTGAAGCGTTCGTTTCCAGTAACAGTTTGAATTTTGGCGTTTCACTCTGTTTTCTCCTATACTGACAGATGTATTTGGAACTCTAAATCAAACACGGTTTGTGCTAGCTTCTTGAAACTTGACACAGTAAAGCAGTTTCACGTTCTATCTCTATATTCTGTTTCCTCTGGATGTAGCCCTAAGCAGTGACTGGGGAGAAATACTTTCATTGACAGGGGTTTCCAAGCTTCCAGAAATTACGAGTCTCCAGAAATCTCAGCAACTATGATTTCACCCAACCTGGATGATACTTTCAGGTAATGATCAGTACACTAAGCCCACTTGGTTCCCCAAATTTCGTTCTTCTATGTTGAAGCGTTCGTTTCCAGTAACAGTTTGAATTTGGCGTTTCACTCTGTTTTCTCCTATATTGATAGATGTATTTGGAACTCTAAATCAAACACGGTTTGTGCTAGCTTCTTGAAACTTGACACAGTAAAGCAGTTTCACGTTCTATCTCTATGTTCTGTTTCCTCTTGATGTAGCACTCAGCAGTGACTGAGGAGAAACACTTTCATTGAAAAGGGTTGCCAAGCTTCCCAAAATTGCGAGTCTCCAGAAATCTTAGCAACTATTTTTTCACCCAAACTGGATGATACTTTCAGGTAATGATGAGTACACTAAGCCCACTGGGTTCCCCAAATTTCGTTCTTCTATGTTGAAGCGTTCGTTTCCAGTAACTGTTTGAATTTTGGCGTTTCACTCTGTTTTCTCCTATATTGATAGATGTATTTGGAACTCTAAACCAAACATGGTTTGTGCTAGCTTCTTGAAACTTGACACAGTAAAGCAGTTTCACGTTCTATCTCTATGTTTTCTTTCCTCTTGATGTAGCACTCAGCAGTGACTGAGGAGAAACACTTTCATTGAAAGGGGTTGCCAAGCTTCCCAAAATTGCGAGTCTCCAGAAATCTCAGCAACTATTTTTTCACCCAAACTGGATGATACTTTAAGGTAATGATCAGTACACTAAGCTCACTTGGTTCCCCAAATTTCGTTCTTTTATGTTGAAGCGTTCGCTTCCAGTAACTGTTTGAATTTTGGCGTTTCACTCTGATTTCTCCTATACTGACAGATGTATTTGGAACTCTAAATCAAACACGGTTTGTGCTAGCTTCTTGAAACTTGACACAGTAAAGCAGTTTCACGTTCTATCTCTATGTTCTGTTTCCTCTGGATGTAGCCCTAAGCAGTGACTGGGGAGAAATACTTTCATTGACAGGGGTTGCCAAGCTTCCAGAAATTACGAGTCTCCAGAAATCTCAGCAACTATGATTTCACCCAACCTGGATGATACTTTCAGGTAATGATCAGTACACTAAGCCCACTTGGTTCCCCAAATTTCGTTCTTCTATGTTGAAGCGTTCGTTTCCAGTAACAGTTTGAATTTTGGCATTTCACTCTGTTTTCTCCTATATTGATAGATGTATTTGGAACTCTAAACCAAACACGGTTTGTGCTAGCTTCTTGAAACTTGACACAGTAAAGCAGTTTCACGTTCTATCTCTATGTTTTGTTTCCTCTTGATGTAGCACTCAGCAGTGACTGAGGAGAAACACTTTCATTGAAAGGGGTTGCCAAGCTTCCCAAAATTGCGAGTCTCCAGAAATCACAGCAACTATTTTTTCAACCAAACTGGATGATACTTTCAGGTAATGATCAGTACACTAAGCTCACTTGGTTCCCCAAATTTCGTTCTTTTATGTTGAAGCATTCGCTTCCAGTAACTGTTTGAATTTTGGCGTTTCACTCTGTTTTCTCCTATACTGACAGATGTATTTGGAACTCTAAATCAAACACGGTTTGTGCTAGCTTCTTGAAACTTGACACAGTAAAGCAGTTTCACGTTCTATCTCTATGTTCTGTTTCCTCTGGATGTAGCCCTAAGCAGTGACTGGGGAGAAATACTTTCATTGACAGGGGTTGCCAAGCTTCCAGAAATTACGAGTCTCCACAAATCTCAGCAACTATGATTTCACCCAACCTGGATGATACTTTCAGGTAATGATCAGTACACTAAGCCCACTTGGTTCCCCAAATTTCGTTCTTCTATGTTGAAGCGTTCGTTTCCAGTAACAGTTTGAATTTTGGCGTTTCACTCTGTTTTCTCCTATATTGATAGATGTATTTGGAACTCTAAATCAAACACGGATTGTGCTAGCTTCTTGAAACTTGACACAGTAAAGCAGTTTCACGTTCTATCTCTATGTTCTGTCTCCTCTTGATGTAGCACTCAGCAGTGACTGAGGAGAAACACTTTCATTGAAAGGGGTTGCCAAGCTTCCCAAAATTGCGAGTCTCCAGAAATCTCAGCAACTATTTTTTCACCCAAACTGGATGATACTTTCAGGTAATAATCAGTACACTAAGCTCACTTGGTTACCCAAATTTCGTTCTTTTATGTTGAAGCGTTCGCTTCCAGTAACTGTTTGAATTTTGGCGTTTCACTCTGTTTTCTCCTATACTGACAGATGTATTTGGAACTCTAAATCAAACACGGTTTGTGCTAGCTTCTTGAAACTTGACACAGTAAAGCAGTTTCACGTTCTATCTCTATGTTCTGTTTCCTCTTGATGTAGCACACAGCAGTCACTGAGGAGAAACACTTTCATTGAAAGGGGTTGCCAAGCTTCCAAAAATTACGATTCCCCAAAAATCTCAGCAACTATTTTTTCACCCAAACTGGATGATACTTTCAGGTAATGATGAGTACACTAAGCCCACTGGGTTCCCCAAATTTCGTTCTTCTATGTTGAAGCGTTCGTTTCCAGTAACAGTTTGAATTTTGGCGTTTCACTCTTTTTTCTCCTATATTGATAGATGTATTTTTAACTCTAAATCAAACACGGATTGTGCTAGCTTCTTGAAACTTTACACTGTATAGCAGTTCACGTTCTATCTCTATGTTCTGTTTCCTCTTGATGTAGCACTCAGCAGTGACTGAGGAGAAACACTTTCATTGAAAGGGGTTGCCAAGCTTCCCAAAATTGCGAGTCTCCAGAAATCTCAGCAACTATTTTTTCACCCAAACTGGATGATACTTTCAGGTAATGATCAGTACACTAAGCTCACTTGGTTCCCCAAATTTCGTTATTTTATGGTGAAGCGTTCGCTTCCAGTAACTGTTTGAATTTTGGCGTTTCACTCTGTTTTCTCCTATACTGACAGATGTATTTGGAACTCTAAATCAAACACGGTTTGTGCTAGCTTCTTGAAACTTGACAAGGTAAAGCAGTTTCACGTTCTATCTCTATGTTCTGTTTCCTCTGGATGTAGCCCTAAGCAGTGACTGGGGAGAAATACTTTCATTGACAGGGGTTGCCAAGCTTCCAGAAATTACGAGTCTCCAGAAATCTCAGCAACTATGATTTCACCCAACCTCGATGATACTTTAGGGTAATGATCAGTACACTAAGCCCACTTGGTTCCCCAAATTTCGTTCTTCTATGTTGAAGCGTTCGTTTCCAGTAACAGTTTGAATTTTGGCGTTTCACTCTGTTTTCTCCTATATTGATAGATGTATTTGGAACTCTAAATCAAACACGGTTTGTGCTAGCTTCTTGAAACTTGACACAGTAAAGCAGTTTCACGTTCTATCTCTATGTTCTGTTTCCTCTGGATGTAGCCCTAAGCAGTGACTGGGGAGAAATACTTTCATTGACAGGGGTTGCCAAGCTTCCAGAAATTACGAGTCTCCAGAAATCTCAGCACCTATGATTTTACACAACCTGGATGATACTTTCAGGTAATGATCAGTACACTAAGCCCACTTTGTTCCCCAAATTTCGTTCTTCTATGTTGAAGCGTTCGTTTCCAGTAACAGTTTGAATTTTGGCGTTTCACTCTGTTTTGTCCTATATTGATAGATGTATTTGGAACTCTAAATCAAACACGGTTTGTGCTAGCTTCTTGAAACTTGACACAGTAATGCAGTTTCACGTTCTATCTCTATGTTCTGTTTCCTCTTGTTGTAGCACTCAGCAGTGACTGAGGAGAAACACTTTCATTGAAAGGGGTTGCCAAGCTTCCCAAAATTGCGAGTCTCCAGAAATCTCAGCAACTATTTTTTCACCCAAACTGGATCATACTTTCAGGTAATAATCAGGACACTAAGCGCACTTGGTTCCCCAAATTTCGTTCTTTTATGTTGAAGTGTTCGCTTCCAGTAACTGTTTGAATTTTGGCGTTTCACTCTGTTTTCTCCTATACTGACAGATGTTTTTGGAACTCTATATCAAACACGGTTTGTGCTTGCTTCCTGAAACTTGACACAGTAAAGCAGTTTCATGTTCTATCTCTATGTTTTCTTTCCTCCTGATGTAGCACTCAGCAGTGACTGAGGAGAAACACTTTCATTGAAAGGGGTTGCCAAGCTTCCCAAAATTGCGAGTCTCTAGAAATCTCAGCAAACATTTTTTCACCCAAAGTGGATGATACTTTCAGGTAATGATCAGTACACTAAGCTCACTTGGTTCCCCAAATTTCGATCTTCTATGTTGAAGTGTTCGTTTCCAGTAACAGTTTGAATTTTGGCATTTCACTCTGTTTTCTCCTATATTGATAGATGTATTTGGAACTCTAAACCAAACACGGTTTGTGCTAGCTTCTTGAAACTTGACACAGTAAAGCAGTTTCACGTTCTATCTCTATGTTCTGTTTCCTCTTGATGTAGCACTCAGCAGTGACTGAGGAGAAACACTTTCATTGAAAGGGGTTGCCAAGCTTCCCAAAATTGCGAGTCTCCAGTAATCTCAGCAACTATTTTTTCACCCAAACTGGATGATACTTTCAGGTAATGATCAGTACACTAAGCTCACTTGGTTCCCCAAATTTCGTTCTTTTATGGTGAAGCGTTCGCTTCCAGTAACTGTTTGAATTTTGGCGTTTCACTCTGTTTTCTCCTATACTGACAGATGTATTTGGAACTCTAAATCAAACACGGTTTGTGCTAGCTTCTTGAAACTTGACACAGTAAAGCAGTTTCACGTTCTATCTCTATGTTCTGTTTCCTCTGGATGTAGCCCTAAGCAGTGACTGGGGAGAAATACTTTCATTGACAGGGGTTGCCAAGCTTCCAGAAATTACGAGTCTCCAGAAATCTCAGCAACTATGATTTCACCCAACCTCGATGATACTTTCAGGTAATGATCAGTACACTAAGCCCACTTGGTTCCCCAAATTTCGTTCTTCTATGTTGAAGCGTTCGTTTCCAGTAACAGTTTGAATTTTGGCGTTTCACTCTGTTTTCTCCTATATTGATAGATGTATTTGGAACTCTAAATCAAACACGGTTTGTGCTAGCTTCTTGAAACTTGACACAGTAAAGCAGTTTCACGTTCTATCTCTATGTTCTGTTTCCTCTGGATGTAGCCCTAAGCAGTGACTGGGGAGAAATACTTTCATTGACAGGGGTTGCCAAGCTTCCAGAAATTACGAGTCTCCAGAAATCTCAGCACCTATGATTTCACACAACCTGGATGATACTTTCAGGTAATGATCAGTACACTAAGCCCACTTGGTTCCCCAAATTTTGTTCTTCTATGTTGAAGCGTTCGTTTCCAGTAACAGTTTGAATTTTGGCGTTTCACTCTGTTTTGTCCTATATTGATAGATGTATTTGGAACTCTAAATCAAACACGGTTTGTGCTAGCTTCTTGAAACTTGACACAGTAAAGCAGTTTCACGTTCTATCTCTATGTTCTGTTTCCTCTTGTTGTAGCACTCTGCAGTGACTGAGGAGAAACACTTTCATTGAAAGGGGTTGCCAAGCTTCCCAAAATTGCGAGTCTCCAGAAATCTCAGCAACTATTTTTTCACCCAAACTGGATCATACTTTCAGGTAATAATCAGTACACTAAGCTCACTTGGTTCCCCAAATTTCGTTCTTTTATGTTGAAGTGTTCGCTTCCAGTAACTGTTTGAATTTTGGCGTTTCACTCTGTTTTCTCCTATACTGACAGATGTTTTTGGAACTCTATATCAAACACGGTTTGTGCTTGCTTCTTGAAACTTGACACAGTAAAGCAGTTTCACGTTCTATCTCTATGTTTTCTTTCCTCTTGATGTAGCACTCAGCAGTGACTGAGGAGAAACACTTTCATTGAAAGGGGTTGCCAAGCTTCCCAAAATTGCGAGTCTCCATAAATCTCAGCAACTATTTTTTCACCCAAACTGGATCATACTTTCAGGTAATAATCAGTACACTAAGCTCACTTGGTTCCCCAAATTTCGTTCTTTTATGTTGAAGTGTTCGCTTCCAGTAACTGTTTGAATTTTGGCGTTTCACTCTGTTTTCTCCTATACTGACAGATGTTTTTGGAACTCTATATCAAACACGGTTTGTGCTTGCTTCTTGAAACTTGACACAGTAAAGCAGTTTCACGTTCTATCTCTATGTTTTCTTTCCTCTTGATGTAGCACTCAGCAGTGACTGAGGAGAAACACTTTCATTGAAAGGGGTTGCCAAGCTTCCCAAAATTGCGAGTCTCTAGAAATCTCAGCAAATATTTTTTCACCCAAAGTGGATGATACTTTCAGGTAATGATCAGTACACGAAGCTCACTTGGTTCCCCAAATTTCGATCTTCTATGTTGAAGTGTTCGTTTCCAGTAACAGTTTGAATTTTGGCATTTCACTCTGTTTTCTCCTATATTGATAGATGTATTTGGAACTCTAAACCAAACACGGTATGTGCTAGCTTCTTGAAACTTGACACAGTAAAGCAGTTTCACGTTCTATCTCTATGTTCTGTTTCCTCTTGATGTAGTACTCAGCAGTGACTGAGGAGAAACACTTTCATTGAAAGGGGTTGCCAAGCTTCCCAAAATTGCGAGTCTCCAGTAATCTCAGCAACTATTTTTGCACCCAAACTGGATGATACTTTCAGGTAATGATCAGTACACTAAGCTCACTTGGTTCCCCAAATTTCGTTGTTTTATGGTGAAGCGTTCGCTTCCAGTAACTGTTTGAATTTTGGCGTTTCACTCTGTTTTCTCCTATACTGACAGATGTATTTGGAACTCTAAATCAAACACGGTTTGTGCTAGCTTCTTGAAACTTGACACAGTAAAGCAGTTTCACGTTCTATCTCTATGTTCTGTTTCCTCTGGATGTAGCCCTAAGCAGTGACTGGGGAGAAATACTTTCATTGACAGGGGTTGCCAAGCTTCCAGAAATTACGAGTCTCCAGAAATCTCAGCAACTATGATTTCACCCAACCTCGATGATACTTTCAGGTAATGATCAGTACACTAAGCCCACTTGGTTCCCCAAATTTCGTTCTTCTATGTTGAAGCGTTCGTTTCCAGTAACAGTTTGAATTTTGGCGTTTCACTCTGTTTTCTCCTATATTGATAGATGTATTTGGAACTCTAAATCAAACACGGTTTGTGCTAGCTTCTTGAAACTTGACACAGTAAAGCAGTTTCACGTTCTATCTCTATGTTCTGTTTCCTCTGGATGTAGCCCTAAGCAGTGACTGGGGAGAAATACTTTCATTGACAGGGGTTGCCAAGCTTCCAGAAATTATGAGTCTCCAGAAATCTCAGCACCTATGATTTCACACAACCTGGATGATACTTTCAGGTAATGATCAGTACACTAAGCCCACTTGGTTCCCCAAATTTCGTTCTTCTATGTTGAAGCGTTCGTTTCCAGTAACAGTTTGAATTTTGGCGTTTCACTCTGTTTTCTCCTATATTGATAGATGTATTTGGAACTCTAAATCAAACGCGGTTTGTGCTACCTTCTTCAAACTTGACACTGTATAGCAGTTTCACCTTCTATCTCTATGTTCTGTTTCCTCTTGATGTAGCACTCACCAGTGACTGAGGAGAAACACTTTCATTATTAGGGGTTGCCAAGCTTCCCAAAATTGCGAGTCTCCAGAAATCTCAGCAACTATTTTTTAACCCAAACTGGATGATACTTTCAGGTAATAATCAGTACACTAAGCTCACTTGGTTCCCCAAATTTCGTTCTTTTATGCTGAAGCGTTCGCTTCCAGTAACTGTTTGAATTTTGGCGTTTCACTCTGTTTTCTCCTATACTGACAGATGTATTTGGAACTCTAAATCAAACACGGTTTGTGCTAGCTTCTTGAAACTTGACACAGTAAAGCAGTTTCACGTTCTATCTCTATGTTTTGTTTCCTCTTGATGTAGCACTCAGCAGTGACTGAGGAGAAACACTTTCATTGAAAGGGGTTGCCAAGCTTCCCAAAATTGCGAGTCTCTAGAAATCTCGGCAAACATTTTTTCACCCAAAGTGGATGATACTTTCAGGTAATGATCAGTACACTAAGCTCACTTCGTTCCCCAAATTTCGTTCTTCTATGTTGAAGCGTTCGTTTCCAGTAACAGTTTGAATTTTGGCGTTTCACTCTGTTTTCTCCTATATTGATAGATGTATTTGGAATTCTAAACCAAACACGGTTTGTGCTAGCTTCTTGAAACTTGACACAGTAAAGCAGTTTCACGTTCTATCTCTATGTTCTGTTTCCTCTTGATGTAGCACACAGCAGTGACTGAGGAGAAACACTTTCATTGAAAGGGGTTGCCAAGCTTCCAAAAATTACGATTCCCCAGAAATCTCAGCAACTATTTTTTCACCCAAACTGGATGATACTTTCAGGTAATGATGAGTACACTAAGCCCACTGGGTTCCCCAAATTTCGTTCTTCTATGTTGAAGCGTTCGTTTCCAGTAACAGTTTGAATTTTGGCGTTTCACTCTGTTTTCTCCTATACTGACAGATGTATTTGGAACTCTAAATCAAACACGGTTTGTGCTAGCTTCTTGAAACTTGACACAGTAAAGCAGTTTCACATTCTATCTCTATGTTCTGTTTCCTCTGGATGTAGCCCTAAGCAGTGACTGGGGAGAAATACTTTCATTGACAGGGGTTGCCAAGCTTCCAGAAATTACGAGTCTCCAGAAATCTCAGCAACTATGATTTCACCCAACCTGGATGATACTTTCAGGTAATGATCAGTACACTAAGCCCACTTGGTTCCCCAAATTTCGTTCTTCTATGTTGAAGCGTTCGTTTCCAGTAACAGTTTGAATTTTGGCGTTTCACTCTGTTTTCTCCTATATTGATAGATGTATTTGGAACTCTAAATCAAACACGGTTTGTGCTAGCTTCTTGAAACTTGACACAGTAAAGCAGTTTCACGTTCTATCTCTATGTTCTGTTTCCTCTTGATGTAGCACTCAGCAGTGACTGAGGAGAAACACTTTCATTGAAAGGGGTTGCCAAGCTTCCCAAAATTGCGAGTCTCCAGAAATCTTAGCAACTATTTTTTCACCCAAACTGGATGATACTTTCAGGTAATGATGAGTACACTAAGCCCACTGGGTTCCCCAAATTTCGTTCTTCTATGTTGAAGCGTTCGTTTCCAGTAACTGTTTGAATTTTGGCGTTTCGCTCTGTTTTCTCCTAAATTGATAGATGTATTTGGAACTCTAAACCAAACACGGTTTGTGCTAGCTTCTTGAAACTTGACACAATAAAGAAGTTTCAAGTTCTATCTCTATGTTCTGTTTCCTCTTGATGTAGCCCTAAGCAGTGACTGGGGAGAAACACTTACATTGAAAGGGGTTGCCAAGCTTCCAGAAATTACGAGTCTCCAGAAATCTCAGCAACTATGATTTCACCCAAACTGGATGATACTTTCAGGTAATGATCAGTACAGTAAGCCCACTTGGTTCCCCAAATTTCGTTCTTCTATGTTGAAGCGTTCGTTTCCAGTAACAGTTTGAATTTTGGCGTTTCACTCTGTTTTCTCCTATATTGATAGATGTATTTGGAACTCTAAACCAAACATGGTTTGTGCTAGCTTCTTGAAACTTGACACAGTAAAGCAGTTTCACGTTCTATCTCTATGTTTTCTTTCCTCTTGATGTAGCACTCAGCAGTGACTGAGGAGAAACACTTTCATTGAAAGGGGTTGCCAAGCTTCCCAAAATTGCGAGTCTCCAGAAATCTCAGCAACTATTTTTTCACCCAAACTGGATGATACTTTAAGGTAATGATCAGTACACTAAGCTTACTTGGTTCCCCAAATTTCGTTCTTTTATGTTGAAGCGTTCGCTTCCAGTAACTGTTTGAATTTTGGCGTTTCACTCTGTTTTCTCCTATACTGACAGATGTATTTGGAACTCTAAATCAAACACGGTTTGTGCTAGCTTCTTGAAACTTGACACAATAAAGCAGTTTCACGTTCTATCTCTATGTTCTGTTTCCTCTGGATGTAGACCTAAGCAGTGACTGGGGAAAAATACTTTCATTGACAGGGGTTGCCAAGCTTCCAGAAATTACGAGTCTCCAGAAATCTCAGCAACTATGATTTCACCCAACCTGGGTGATACTTTCAGGTAATGATCAGTACACTAAGCCCACTTGGTTCCCCAAATTTCGTTCTTCTATGTTGAAGCGTTCGTTTCCAGTAACAGTTTGAATTTTGGCGTTTCACTCTGTTTTCTCCTATATTGATAGATGTATTTGGAACTCTAAATCAAACACGGTTGGTGCTAGCTTCTTGAAACTTGTCACAATAAAGCAGTTTCAAGTTTTATCTCTATGTTCTGTCTCCTCTTGATGTAGCCCTAAGCAGTGACTGGGGAGAAACACTTTCATTGAAAGGGGTTGCCAAACTTCCAAAAATTACGAGTCTCCAGCAATCTCAGCAACTATTTTTTCACCCAAACTGGATGATACTTTCAGGTAATGATCAGTACACTAAGCTCACTTGGTTCCCCAAATTTCGTTCTTTTATGTTGAAGCGTTCGCTTCCAGTAACTGTTTGAATTTTGGCGTTTCACTCTGTTTTCTCCTATACTGACAGATGTATTTTTAAACTCTAAATCAAACACGGTTTGTGCTAGCTTCTTGAAACTTGACACAGTAAAGCAGTTTCACGTTCTATCTCTATGTACTGTTTCCTCTGGATGTAGCCCTAAGCAGTGACTGGGGAGAAATACTTTCATTGACAGGGGTTGCCAAGCTTCCAGAAATTACGAGTCTCCAGAAATCTCAGCTACTATGATTTCACCCAACCTGGATGATACTTACAGGTAATGATCAGTACACTAAGCCCACTTGGTTCCCCAAATTTCGTTCTTCTATGTTGACGCGTTCGTTTCCAGTAACAGTTTGAATTTTGGCGTTTCACTCTGTTTTCTCCTATACTGATAGATGTATTTTTAACTCTAAATCAAACACGGATTGTGCTAGCTTCTTGAAACTTGACACTGTATAGCAGTTTCACGTTCTATCTCTATGTTCTGTTTCCTCTTGATGTAGCACTCAGCAGTGACTGAGGAGAAACACTTTCATTGAAAGGGGTTGCCAAGCTTCCCAAAATTGCGAGTCTCCAGAAATCTCAGCAACTATTTTTTCACCCAAACTGGATGATACTTTCAGGTAATGATCAGTACACTAAGCTCACTTGGTTCCCCAAATTTCGTTCTTTTAAATTGAAGCGTTCGCTTCCAGTAACTGTTTGAATTTTGGCGTTTCAGTCTGTTTTCTCCTATACTGACAGATGTATTTGGAACTCTAAATCAAACACGGTTTGTGCTAGCTTCTTGAAACTTGACACAATAAAGCAGTTTCAAGTTCTATCTCTATGTTCTGTTTCCTCTTGATGTAGCCGTAAGCAGTGACTGGGGAGAAACACTTACATTGAAAGGGGTTGCCAAGCTTCCAGAAATTACGAGTCTCCAGAAATCTCAGCAACTATGATTTCACCCAAACTGGATGATACTTTCAGGTAATGATCAGTACAATAAGCCCACTTGGTTCCCCAAATTTCGTTCTTCTATGTTGAAGCGTTCGTTTCCAGTAACAGTTTGAATTATGGCGTTTCACTCTGTTTTCTCCTATATTGATAGATGTATTTGGAACTGTAAACCAAACATGGTTTGTTCTAGCTTCTTGAAACTTGACACAGTAAAGCAGTTTCACGTTGTATCTCTATGTTTTCTTTCCTCTTGATGTAGCACTCAGCAGTGACTGAGGAGAAACACTTTCATTGAAAGGGGTTGCCAAGCTTCCCAAAATTGCGAGTCTCCAGAAATCTCAGCAACTATTTTTTCACCCAAACTGGATGATACTTTCAGGTAATGATCAGTACACTAAGCTCACTTGGTTCCCCAAATTTTGTTCTTTTATGTTGAAGCGTTCGCTTCCAGTAACTGTTTGAATTTTGGCGTTTCAGTCTGTTTTCTCCTATACTGACAGATGTATTTGGAACTCTAAATCAAACACGGTTTATGCTAGCTTCTTGAAACTTGACACAGTAAAGCAGTTTCACATTCTATCTCTATGTTTTGTTTCCTCTTGATGTAGCACTCAGCAGTGACTGAGGAGAAACACTTTCATTGAAAGGGGTTGCCAAGCTTCCCAAAATTGCGAGTCTCTAGAAATCTCGGCAAACATTTTTTCACCCAAAGTGGATGATACTTTCAGGTAATGATGAGTACGCTAAGCCCACTGGGTTCCCCAAATTTCGTTCTTCTATGTTGAAGCGTTCGTTTCCAGTAACAGTTTGAATTTTGGCGTTTCACTCTGTTTTCTCCTATATTGATAGATGTATTTGGAACTCTAAACCAAACACGGTTTGTGTTAGCTTCTTGAAACTTGACACAGTAAAGCAGTTTCAAGTTCTATCTCTATGTTCTGTCTCCTCTTGATGTAGCACACAGCAGTGACTGAGGAGAAACACTTTCATTGAAAGGGGTTGCCAAGCTTCCCAAAATTGCCAGTCTCCAAAAATCTCAGCAACTATTTTTTCATCCAAACTGGATGATACTTTCAGGTAATAATCAGTACACTAAGCTCACTTGGTTCCCCAAATTTCGTTCTTTTATGCTGAAGCGTTCGCTTCCAGTAACTGTTTGAATTTTGGCGTTTCACTCTGTTTTCTCCTATACTGACAGATGTATTTGGAACTCTAAATCAAACACGGTTTGTGCTAGCTTCTTGAAACTTGACACAGTAAAGCAGTTTCACGTTCTATCTCTATGTACTGTTTCCTCTGGATGTAGCCCTAAGCAGTGACTGGGGAGAAATACTTTCATTGACAGGGGTTGCCAAGCTTCCAGAAATTACGAGTCTCCAGAAATCTCAGCTACTATGATTTCACCCAACCTGGATGATACTTACAGGTAATGATCAGTACACTAAGCCCACTTGGTTCCCCAAATTTCGTTCTTCTATGTTGACGCGTTCGTTTCCAGTAACAGTTTGAATTTTGGCGTTTCACTCTGTTTTCTCCTATACTGATAGATGTATTTTTAACTCTAAATCAAACACGGATTGTGCTAGCTTCTTGAAACTTGACACTGTATAGCAGTTTCACGTTCTATCTCTATGTTCTGTTTCCTCTTGATGTAGCACTCAGCAGTGACTGAGGAGAAACACTTTCATTGAAAGGGGTTGCCAAGCTTCCCAAAATTGCGAGTCTCCAGAAATCTCAGCAACTATTTTTTGACCCAAACTGGATGATACTTTCAGGTAATGATCAGTACACTAAGCTCACTTGGTTCCCCAAATTTCGTTCTTTTATGTTGAAGCGTTCGCTTCCAGTAACTGTTTGAATTTTGGCGTTTCAGTCTGTTTTCTCCTATACTGACAGATGTATTTGGAACTCTAAACCAAACACGGTTTGTGCTAGCTTCTTGAAACTTGACACAATAAAGCAGTTTCAAGTTCTATCTCTATGTTCTGTTTCCTCTTGATGTAGCCGTAAGCAGTGACTGGGGAGAAACACTTACATTGAAAGGGGTTGCCAAGCTTCCAGAAATTACGAGTCTCCAGAAATCTCAGCAACTATGATTTCACCCAAACTGGATGATACTTTCAGGTAATGATCAGTACACTAAGCCCACTTGGTTCCCCAAATTTCGTTCTTCTATGTTGAAGCGTTCGTTTCCAGTAACAGTTTGAATTATGGCGTTTCACTCTTTTTTCTCCTATATTGATAGATGTATTTGGAACTCTAAACCAAACATGGTTTGTTCTAGCTTCTTGAAACTTGACACAGTAAAGCAGTTTCACGTTGTATCTCTATGTTTTCTTTCCTCTTTATGTAGCACTCAGCAGTGACTGAGGAGAAACACTTTCATTGAAAGGGGTTGCCAAGCTTCCCAAAATTGCGAGTCTCCAGAAATCTCAGCAACTATTTTTTCACCCAAACTGGATGATACTTTCAGGTAATGATCAGTACACTAAGCTCACTTGGTTCCCCAAATTTCGTTCTTTTATGTTGAAGCGTTCGCTTCCAGTAACTGTTTGAATTTTGGCGTTTCAGTCTGTTTTCTCCTATACTGACAGATGTATTTGGAACTCTAAATCAAACACGGTTTGTGCTAGCTTCTTGAAACTTGACACAGTAAAGCAGTTTCACATTCTATCTCTATGTTTTGTTTCCTCTTGATGTAGCACTCAGCAGTGACTGAGGAGAAACACTTTCATTGAAAGGGGTTGCCAAGCTTCCCAAAATTGCGAGTCTCTAGAAATCTCGGCAAACATTTTTTTCACCCAAAGTGGATGATACTTTCAGGTAATGATGAGTACGCTAAGCCCACTGGGTTCCCCAAATTTCGTTCTTCTATGTTGAAGCGTTCGTTTCCAGTAACAGTTTGAATTTTGGCGTTTCACTCTGTTTTCTCCTATATTGATAGATGTATTTGGAACTCTAAACCAAACACGGTTTGTGCTAGCTTCTTGAAACTTGACACAGTAAAGCAGTTTCAAGTTTTATCTCTATGTTCTGTCTCCTCTTGATGTAGCACACAGCAGTGACTGAGGAGAAACACTTTCATTGAAAGGGGTTGCCAAGCTTCCCAAAATTGCCAGTCTCCAAAAATCTCAGCAACTATTTTTTCATCCAAACTGGATGATACTTTCAGGTAATAATCAGTACACTAAGCTCACTTGGTTCCCCAAATTTCGTTCTTTTATGCTGAAGCGTTCGCTTCCAGTAACTGTTTGAATTTTGGCGTTTCACTCTGTTTTCTCCTATACTGACAGATGTATTTGGAACTCTAAATCAAACACGGTTTGTGCTAGCTTCTTGAAACTTGACACAGTAAAGCAGTTTCACGTTCTATCTCTATGTTTTGTTTCCTCTTGATGTAGCACTCAGCAGTGACTGAGGAGAAACACTTTCATTGAAAGGGGTTGCCAAGCTTCCCAAAATTGCGAGTCTCCAGAAATCTCAGCAACTATTTTTTCACCCAAACTGGATGATACTTTCAGGTAATGATCAGTACACTAAGCTCACTTGGTTCCCCAAATTTCGTTATTTTATGGTGAAGCGTTCGCTTCCAGTAACTGTTTGAATTTTGGCGTTTCACTCTGTTTTCTCCTATACTGACAGATGTATTTGGAACTCTAAATCAAACACGGTTTGTGCTAGCTTCTTGAAACTTGACAAGGTAAAGCAGTTTCACGTTCTATCTCTATGTTCTGTTTCCTCTGGATGTAGCCCTAAGCAGTGACTGGGGAGAAATACTTTCATTGACAGGGGTTGCCAAGCTTCCAGAAATTACGAGTCTCCAGAAATCTCAGCAACTATGATTTCACCCAACCTCGATGATACTTTAGGGTAATGATCAGTACACTAAGCCCACTTGGTTCCCCAAATTTCGTTCTTCTATGTTGAAGCGTTCGTTTCCAGTAACAGTTTGAATTTTGGCGTTTCACTCTGTTTTCTCCTATATTGATAGATGTATTTGGAACTCTAAATCAAACACGGTTTGTGCTAGCTTCTTGAAACTTGACACAGTAAAGCAGTTTCACGTTCTATCTCTATGTTCTGTTTCCTCTGGATGTAGCCCTAAGCAGTGACTGGGGAGAAATACTTTCATTGACAGGGGTTGCCAAGCTTCCAGAAATTACGAGTCTCCAGAAATCTCAGCACCTATGATTTTACACAACCTGGATGATACTTTCAGGTAATGATCAGTACACTAAGCCCACTTTGTTCCCCAAATTTCGTTCTTCTATGTTGAAGCGTTCGTTTCCAGTAACAGTTTGAATTTTGGCGTTTCACTCTGTTTTGTCCTATATTGATAGATGTATTTGGAACTCTAAATCAAACACGGTTTGTGCTAGCTTCTTGAAACTTGACACAGTAATGCAGTTTCACGTTCTATCTCTATGTTCTGTTTCCTCTTGTTGTAGCACTCAGCAGTGACTGAGGAGAAACACTTTCATTGAAAGGGGTTGCCAAGCTTCCCAAAATTGCGAGTCTCCAGAAATCTCAGCAACTATTTTTTCACCCAAACTGGATCATACTTTCAGGTAATAATCAGGACACTAAGCGCACTTGGTTCCCCAAATTTCGTTCTTTTATGTTGAAGTGTTCGCTTCCAGTAACTGTTTGAATTTTGGCGTTTCACTCTGTTTTCTCCTATACTGACAGATGTTTTTGGAACTCTATATCAAACACGGTTTGTGCTTGCTTCCTGAAACTTGACACAGTAAAGCAGTTTCATGTTCTATCTCTATGTTTTCTTTCCTCCTGATGTAGCACTCAGCAGTGACTGAGGAGAAACACTTTCATTGAAAGGGGTTGCCAAGCTTCCCAAAATTGCGAGTCTCTAGAAATCTCAGCAAACATTTTTTCACCCAAAGTGGATGATACTTTCAGGTAATGATCAGTACACTAAGCTCACTTGGTTCCCCAAATTTCGATCTTCTATGTTGAAGTGTTCGTTTCCAGTAACAGTTTGAATTTTGGCATTTCACTCTGTTTTCTCCTATATTGATAGATGTATTTGGAACTCTAAACCAAACACGGTTTGTGCTAGCTTCTTGAAACTTGACACAGTAAAGCAGTTTCACGTTCTATCTCTATGTTCTGTTTCCTCTTGATGTAGCACTCAGCAGTGACTGAGGAGAAACACTTTCATTGAAAGGGGTTGCCAAGCTTCCCAAAATTGCGAGTCTCCAGTAATCTCAGCAACTATTTTTTCACCCAAACTGGATGATACTTTCAGGTAATGATCAGTACACTAAGCTCACTTGGTTCCCCAAATTTCGTTCTTTTATGGTGAAGCGTTCGCTTCCAGTAACTGTTTGAATTTTGGCGTTTCACTCTGTTTTCTCCTATACTGACAGATGTATTTGGAACTCTAAATCAAACACGGTTTGTGCTAGCTTCTTGAAACTTGACACAGTAAAGCAGTTTCACGTTCTATCTCTATGTTCTGTTTCCTCTGGATGTAGCCCTAAGCAGTGACTGGGGAGAAATACTTTCATTGACAGGGGTTGCCAAGCTTCCAGAAATTACGAGTCTCCAGAAATCTCAGCAACTATGATTTCACCCAACCTCGATGATACTTTCAGGTAATGATCAGTACACTAAGCCCACTTGGTTCCCCAAATTTCGTTCTTCTATGTTGAAGCGTTCGTTTCCAGTAACAGTTTGAATTTTGGCGTTTCACTCTGTTTTCTCCTATATTGATAGATGTATTTGGAACTCTAAATCAAACACGGTTTGTGCTAGCTTCTTGAAACTTGACACAGTAAAGCAGTTTCACGTTCTATCTCTATGTTCTGTTTCCTCTGGATGTAGCCCTAAGCAGTGACTGGGGAGAAATACTTTCATTGACAGGGGTTGCCAAGCTTCCAGAAATTACGAGTCTCCAGAAATCTCAGCACCTATGATTTCACACAACCTGGATGATACTTTCAGGTAATGATCAGTACACTAAGCCCACTTGGTTCCCCAAATTTTGTTCTTCTATGTTGAAGCGTTCGTTTCCAGTAACAGTTTGAATTTTGGCGTTTCACTCTGTTTTGTCCTATATTGATAGATGTATTTGGAACTCTAAATCAAACACGGTTTGTGCTAGCTTCTTGAAACTTGACACAGTAAAGCAGTTTCACGTTCTATCTCTATGTTCTGTTTCCTCTTGTTGTAGCACTCTGCAGTGACTGAGGAGAAACACTTTCATTGAAAGGGGTTGCCAAGCTTCCCAAAATTGCGAGTCTCCAGAAATCTCAGCAACTATTTTTTCACCCAAACTGGATCATACTTTCAGGTAATAATCAGTACACTAAGCTCACTTGGTTCCCCAAATTTCGTTCTTTTATGTTGAAGTGTTCGCTTCCAGTAACTGTTTGAATTTTGGCGTTTCACTCTGTTTTCTCCTATACTGACAGATGTTTTTGGAACTCTATATCAAACACGGTTTGTGCTTGCTTCTTGAAACTTGACACAGTAAAGCAGTTTCACGTTCTATCTCTATGTTTTCTTTCCTCTTGATGTAGCACTCAGCAGTGACTGAGGAGAAACACTTTCATTGAAAGGGGTTGCCAAGCTTCCCAAAATTGCGAGTCTCCATAAATCTCAGCAACTATTTTTTCACCCAAACTGGATCATACTTTCAGGTAATAATCAGTACACTAAGCTCACTTGGTTCCCCAAATTTCGTTCTTTTATGTTGAAGTGTTCGCTTCCAGTAACTGTTTGAATTTTGGCGTTTCACTCTGTTTTCTCCTATACTGACAGATGTTTTTGGAACTCTATATCAAACACGGTTTGTGCTTGCTTCTTGAAACTTGACACAGTAAAGCAGTTTCACGTTCTATCTCTATGTTTTCTTTCCTCTTGATGTAGCACTCAGCAGTGACTGAGGAGAAACACTTTCATTGAAAGGGGTTGCCAAGCTTCCCAAAATTGCGAGTCTCTAGAAATCTCAGCAAATATTTTTTCACCCAAAGTGGATGATACTTTCAGGTAATGATCAGTACACGAAGCTCACTTGGTTCCCCAAATTTCGATCTTCTATGTTGAAGTGTTCGTTTCCAGTAACAGTTTGAATTTTGGCATTTCACTCTGTTTTCTCCTATATTGATAGATGTATTTGGAACTCTAAACCAAACACGGTATGTGCTAGCTTCTTGAAACTTGACACAGTAAAGCAGTTTCACGTTCTATCTCTATGTTCTGTTTCCTCTTGATGTAGTACTCAGCAGTGACTGAGGAGAAACACTTTCATTGAAAGGGGTTGCCAAGCTTCCCAAAATTGCGAGTCTCCAGTAATCTCAGCAACTATTTTTGCACCCAAACTGGATGATACTTTCAGGTAATGATCAGTACACTAAGCTCACTTGGTTCCCCAAATTTCGTTGTTTTATGGTGAAGCGTTCGCTTCCAGTAACTGTTTGAATTTTGGCGTTTCACTCTGTTTTCTCCTATACTGACAGATGTATTTGGAACTCTAAATCAAACACGGTTTGTGCTAGCTTCTTGAAACTTGACACAGTAAAGCAGTTTCACGTTCTATCTCTATGTTCTGTTTCCTCTGGATGTAGCCCTAAGCAGTGACTGGGGAGAAATACTTTCATTGACAGGGGTTGCCAAGCTTCCAGAAATTACGAGTCTCCAGAAATCTCAGCAACTATGATTTCACCCAACCTCGATGATACTTTCAGGTAATGATCAGTACACTAAGCCCACTTGGTTCCCCAAATTTCGTTCTTCTATGTTGAAGCGTTCGTTTCCAGTAACAGTTTGAATTTTGGCGTTTCACTCTGTTTTCTCCTATATTGATAGATGTATTTGGAACTCTAAATCAAACACGGTTTGTGCTAGCTTCTTGAAACTTGACACAGTAAAGCAGTTTCACGTTCTATCTCTATGTTCTGTTTCCTCTGGATGTAGCCCTAAGCAGTGACTGGGGAGAAATACTTTCATTGACAGGGGTTGCCAAGCTTCCAGAAATTATGAGTCTCCAGAAATCTCAGCACCTATGATTTCACACAACCTGGATGATACTTTCAGGTAATGATCAGTACACTAAGCCCACTTGGTTCCCCAAATTTCGTTCTTCTATGTTGAAGCGTTCGTTTCCAGTAACAGTTTGAATTTTGGCGTTTCACTCTGTTTTCTCCTATATTGATAGATGTATTTGGAACTCTAAATCAAACGCGGTTTGTGCTACCTTCTTCAAACTTGACACTGTATAGCAGTTTCACCTTCTATCTCTATGTTCTGTTTCCTCTTGATGTAGCACTCACCAGTGACTGAGGAGAAACACTTTCATTATTAGGGGTTGCCAAGCTTCCCAAAATTGCGAGTCTCCAGAAATCTCAGCAACTATTTTTTAACCCAAACTGGATGATACTTTCAGGTAATAATCAGTACACTAAGCTCACTTGGTTCCCCAAATTTCGTTCTTTTATGCTGAAGCGTTCGCTTCCAGTAACTGTTTGAATTTTGGCGTTTCACTCTGTTTTCTCCTATACTGACAGATGTATTTGGAACTCTAAATCAAACACGGTTTGTGCTAGCTTCTTGAAACTTGACACAGTAAAGCAGTTTCACGTTCTATCTCTATGTTTTGTTTCCTCTTGATGTAGCACTCAGCAGTGACTGAGGAGAAACACTTTCATTGAAAGGGGTTGCCAAGCTTCCCAAAATTGCGAGTCTCTAGAAATCTCGGCAAACATTTTTTCACCCAAAGTGGATGATACTTTCAGGTAATGATCAGTACACTAAGCTCACTTCGTTCCCCAAATTTCGTTCTTCTATGTTGAAGCGTTCGTTTCCAGTAACAGTTTGAATTTTGGCGTTTCACTCTGTTTTCTCCTATATTGATAGATGTATTTGGAATTCTAAACCAAACACGGTTTGTGCTAGCTTCTTGAAACTTGACACAGTAAAGCAGTTTCACGTTCTATCTCTATGTTCTGTTTCCTCTTGATGTAGCACACAGCAGTGACTGAGGAGAAACACTTTCATTGAAAGGGGTTGCCAAGCTTCCAAAAATTACGATTCCCCAGAAATCTCAGCAACTATTTTTTCACCCAAACTGGATGATACTTTCAGGTAATGATGAGTACACTAAGCCCACTGGGTTCCCCAAATTTCGTTCTTCTATGTTGAAGCGTTCGTTTCCAGTAACAGTTTGAATTTTGGCGTTTCACTCTGTTTTCTCCTATACTGACAGATGTATTTGGAACTCTAAATCAAACACGGTTTGTGCTAGCTTCTTGAAACTTGACACAGTAAAGCAGTTTCACATTCTATCTCTATGTTCTGTTTCCTCTGGATGTAGCCCTAAGCAGTGACTGGGGAGAAATACTTTCATTGACAGGGGTTGCCAAGCTTCCAGAAATTACGAGTCTCCAGAAATCTCAGCAACTATGATTTCACCCAACCTGGATGATACTTTCAGGTAATGATCAGTACACTAAGCCCACTTGGTTCCCCAAATTTCGTTCTTCTATGTTGAAGCGTTCGTTTCCAGTAACAGTTTGAATTTTGGCGTTTCACTCTGTTTTCTCCTATATTGATAGATGTATTTGGAACTCTAAATCAAACACGGTTTGTGCTAGCTTCTTGAAACTTGACACAGTAAAGCAGTTTCACGTTCTATCTCTATGTTCTGTTTCCTCTTGATGTAGCACTCAGCAGTGACTGAGGAGAAACACTTTCATTGAAAGGGGTTGCCAAGCTTCCCAAAATTGCGAGTCTCCAGAAATCTTAGCAACTATTTTTTCACCCAAACTGGATGATACTTTCAGGTAATGATGAGTACACTAAGCCCACTGGGTTCCCCAAATTTCGTTCTTCTATGTTGAAGCGTTCGTTTCCAGTAACTGTTTGAATTTTGGCGTTTCGCTCTGTTTTCTCCTAAATTGATAGATGTATTTGGAACTCTAAACCAAACACGGTTTGTGCTAGCTTCTTGAAACTTGACACAATAAAGAAGTTTCAAGTTCTATCTCTATGTTCTGTTTCCTCTTGATGTAGCCCTAAGCAGTGACTGGGGAGAAACACTTACATTGAAAGGGGTTGCCAAGCTTCCAGAAATTACGAGTCTCCAGAAATCTCAGCAACTATGATTTCACCCAAACTGGATGATACTTTCAGGTAATGATCAGTACAGTAAGCCCACTTGGTTCCCCAAATTTCGTTCTTCTATGTTGAAGCGTTCGTTTCCAGTAACAGTTTGAATTTTGGCGTTTCACTCTGTTTTCTCCTATATTGATAGATGTATTTGGAACTCTAAACCAAACATGGTTTGTGCTAGCTTCTTGAAACTTGACACAGTAAAGCAGTTTCACGTTCTATCTCTATGTTTTCTTTCCTCTTGATGTAGCACTCAGCAGTGACTGAGGAGAAACACTTTCATTGAAAGGGGTTGCCAAGCTTCCCAAAATTGCGAGTCTCCAGAAATCTCAGCAACTATTTTTTCACCCAAACTGGATGATACTTTAAGGTAATGATCAGTACACTAAGCTTACTTGGTTCCCCAAATTTCGTTCTTTTATGTTGAAGCGTTCGCTTCCAGTAACTGTTTGAATTTTGGCGTTTCACTCTGTTTTCTCCTATACTGACAGATGTATTTGGAACTCTAAATCAAACACGGTTTGTGCTAGCTTCTTGAAACTTGACACAATAAAGCAGTTTCACGTTCTATCTCTATGTTCTGTTTCCTCTGGATGTAGACCTAAGCAGTGACTGGGGAAAAATACTTTCATTGACAGGGGTTGCCAAGCTTCCAGAAATTACGAGTCTCCAGAAATCTCAGCAACTATGATTTCACCCAACCTGGGTGATACTTTCAGGTAATGATCAGTACACTAAGCCCACTTGGTTCCCCAAATTTCGTTCTTCTATGTTGAAGCGTTCGTTTCCAGTAACAGTTTGAATTTTGGCGTTTCACTCTGTTTTCTCCTATATTGATAGATGTATTTGGAACTCTAAATCAAACACGGTTGGTGCTAGCTTCTTGAAACTTGTCACAATAAAGCAGTTTCAAGTTTTATCTCTATGTTCTGTCTCCTCTTGATGTAGCCCTAAGCAGTGACTGGGGAGAAACACTTTCATTGAAAGGGGTTGCCAAACTTCCAAAAATTACGAGTCTCCAGCAATCTCAGCAACTATTTTTTCACCCAAACTGGATGATACTTTCAGGTAATGATCAGTACACTAAGCTCACTTGGTTCCCCAAATTTCGTTCTTTTATGTTGAAGCGTTCGCTTCCAGTAACTGTTTGAATTTTGGCGTTTCACTCTGTTTTCTCCTATACTGACAGATGTATTTTTAAACTCTAAATCAAACACGGTTTGTGCTAGCTTCTTGAAACTTGACACAGTAAAGCAGTTTCACGTTCTATCTCTATGTACTGTTTCCTCTGGATGTAGCCCTAAGCAGTGACTGGGGAGAAATACTTTCATTGACAGGGGTTGCCAAGCTTCCAGAAATTACGAGTCTCCAGAAATCTCAGCTACTATGATTTCACCCAACCTGGATGATACTTACAGGTAATGATCAGTACACTAAGCCCACTTGGTTCCCCAAATTTCGTTCTTCTATGTTGACGCGTTCGTTTCCAGTAACAGTTTGAATTTTGGCGTTTCACTCTGTTTTCTCCTATACTGATAGATGTATTTTTAACTCTAAATCAAACACGGATTGTGCTAGCTTCTTGAAACTTGACACTGTATAGCAGTTTCACGTTCTATCTCTATGTTCTGTTTCCTCTTGATGTAGCACTCAGCAGTGACTGAGGAGAAACACTTTCATTGAAAGGGGTTGCCAAGCTTCCCAAAATTGCGAGTCTCCAGAAATCTCAGCAACTATTTTTTCACCCAAACTGGATGATACTTTCAGGTAATGATCAGTACACTAAGCTCACTTGGTTCCCCAAATTTCGTTCTTTTAAATTGAAGCGTTCGCTTCCAGTAACTGTTTGAATTTTGGCGTTTCAGTCTGTTTTCTCCTATACTGACAGATGTATTTGGAACTCTAAATCAAACACGGTTTGTGCTAGCTTCTTGAAACTTGACACAATAAAGCAGTTTCAAGTTCTATCTCTATGTTCTGTTTCCTCTTGATGTAGCCGTAAGCAGTGACTGGGGAGAAACACTTACATTGAAAGGGGTTGCCAAGCTTCCAGAAATTACGAGTCTCCAGAAATCTCAGCAACTATGATTTCACCCAAACTGGATGATACTTTCAGGTAATGATCAGTACAATAAGCCCACTTGGTTCCCCAAATTTCGTTCTTCTATGTTGAAGCGTTCGTTTCCAGTAACAGTTTGAATTATGGCGTTTCACTCTGTTTTCTCCTATATTGATAGATGTATTTGGAACTGTAAACCAAACATGGTTTGTTCTAGCTTCTTGAAACTTGACACAGTAAAGCAGTTTCACGTTGTATCTCTATGTTTTCTTTCCTCTTGATGTAGCACTCAGCAGTGACTGAGGAGAAACACTTTCATTGAAAGGGGTTGCCAAGCTTCCCAAAATTGCGAGTCTCCAGAAATCTCAGCAACTATTTTTTCACCCAAACTGGATGATACTTTCAGGTAATGATCAGTACACTAAGCTCACTTGGTTCCCCAAATTTTGTTCTTTTATGTTGAAGCGTTCGCTTCCAGTAACTGTTTGAATTTTGGCGTTTCAGTCTGTTTTCTCCTATACTGACAGATGTATTTGGAACTCTAAATCAAACACGGTTTATGCTAGCTTCTTGAAACTTGACACAGTAAAGCAGTTTCACATTCTATCTCTATGTTTTGTTTCCTCTTGATGTAGCACTCAGCAGTGACTGAGGAGAAACACTTTCATTGAAAGGGGTTGCCAAGCTTCCCAAAATTGCGAGTCTCTAGAAATCTCGGCAAACATTTTTTCACCCAAAGTGGATGATACTTTCAGGTAATGATGAGTACGCTAAGCCCACTGGGTTCCCCAAATTTCGTTCTTCTATGTTGAAGCGTTCGTTTCCAGTAACAGTTTGAATTTTGGCGTTTCACTCTGTTTTCTCCTATATTGATAGATGTATTTGGAACTCTAAACCAAACACGGTTTGTGTTAGCTTCTTGAAACTTGACACAGTAAAGCAGTTTCAAGTTCTATCTCTATGTTCTGTCTCCTCTTGATGTAGCACACAGCAGTGACTGAGGAGAAACACTTTCATTGAAAGGGGTTGCCAAGCTTCCCAAAATTGCCAGTCTCCAAAAATCTCAGCAACTATTTTTTCATCCAAACTGGATGATACTTTCAGGTAATAATCAGTACACTAAGCTCACTTGGTTCCCCAAATTTCGTTCTTTTATGCTGAAGCGTTCGCTTCCAGTAACTGTTTGAATTTTGGCGTTTCACTCTGTTTTCTCCTATACTGACAGATGTATTTGGAACTCTAAATCAAACACGGTTTGTGCTAGCTTCTTGAAACTTGACACAGTAAAGCAGTTTCACGTTCTATCTCTATGTACTGTTTCCTCTGGATGTAGCCCTAAGCAGTGACTGGGGAGAAATACTTTCATTGACAGGGGTTGCCAAGCTTCCAGAAATTACGAGTCTCCAGAAATCTCAGCTACTATGATTTCACCCAACCTGGATGATACTTACAGGTAATGATCAGTACACTAAGCCCACTTGGTTCCCCAAATTTCGTTCTTCTATGTTGACGCGTTCGTTTCCAGTAACAGTTTGAATTTTGGCGTTTCACTCTGTTTTCTCCTATACTGATAGATGTATTTTTAACTCTAAATCAAACACGGATTGTGCTAGCTTCTTGAAACTTGACACTGTATAGCAGTTTCACGTTCTATCTCTATGTTCTGTTTCCTCTTGATGTAGCACTCAGCAGTGACTGAGGAGAAACACTTTCATTGAAAGGGGTTGCCAAGCTTCCCAAAATTGCGAGTCTCCAGAAATCTCAGCAACTATTTTTTGACCCAAACTGGATGATACTTTCAGGTAATGATCAGTACACTAAGCTCACTTGGTTCCCCAAATTTCGTTCTTTTATGTTGAAGCGTTCGCTTCCAGTAACTGTTTGAATTTTGGCGTTTCAGTCTGTTTTCTCCTATACTGACAGATGTATTTGGAACTCTAAACCAAACACGGTTTGTGCTAGCTTCTTGAAACTTGACACAATAAAGCAGTTTCAAGTTCTATCTCTATGTTCTGTTTCCTCTTGATGTAGCCGTAAGCAGTGACTGGGGAGAAACACTTACATTGAAAGGGGTTGCCAAGCTTCCAGAAATTACGAGTCTCCAGAAATCTCAGCAACTATGATTTCACCCAAACTGGATGATACTTTCAGGTAATGATCAGTACACTAAGCCCACTTGGTTCCCCAAATTTCGTTCTTCTATGTTGAAGCGTTCGTTTCCAGTAACAGTTTGAATTATGGCGTTTCACTCTTTTTTCTCCTATATTGATAGATGTATTTGGAACTCTAAACCAAACATGGTTTGTTCTAGCTTCTTGAAACTTGACACAGTAAAGCAGTTTCACGTTGTATCTCTATGTTTTCTTTCCTCTTTATGTAGCACTCAGCAGTGACTGAGGAGAAACACTTTCATTGAAAGGGGTTGCCAAGCTTCCCAAAATTGCGAGTCTCCAGAAATCTCAGCAACTATTTTTTCACCCAAACTGGATGATACTTTCAGGTAATGATCAGTACACTAAGCTCACTTGGTTCCCCAAATTTCGTTCTTTTATGTTGAAGCGTTCGCTTCCAGTAACTGTTTGAATTTTGGCGTTTCAGTCTGTTTTCTCCTATACTGACAGATGTATTTGGAACTCTAAATCAAACACGGTTTGTGCTAGCTTCTTGAAACTTGACACAGTAAAGCAGTTTCACATTCTATCTCTATGTTTTGTTTCCTCTTGATGTAGCACTCAGCAGTGACTGAGGAGAAACACTTTCATTGAAAGGGGTTGCCAAGCTTCCCAAAATTGCGAGTCTCTAGAAATCTCGGCAAACATTTTTTTCACCCAAAGTGGATGATACTTTCAGGTAATGATGAGTACGCTAAGCCCACTGGGTTCCCCAAATTTCGTTCTTCTATGTTGAAGCGTTCGTTTCCAGTAACAGTTTGAATTTTGGCGTTTCACTCTGTTTTCTCCTATATTGATAGATGTATTTGGAACTCTAAACCAAACACGGTTTGTGCTAGCTTCTTGAAACTTGACACAGTAAAGCAGTTTCAAGTTTTATCTCTATGTTCTGTCTCCTCTTGATGTAGCACACAGCAGTGACTGAGGAGAAACACTTTCATTGAAAGGGGTTGCCAAGCTTCCCAAAATTGCCAGTCTCCAAAAATCTCAGCAACTATTTTTTCATCCAAACTGGATGATACTTTCAGGTAATAATCAGTACACTAAGCTCACTTGGTTCCCCAAATTTCGTTCTTTTATGCTGAAGCGTTCGCTTCCAGTAACTGTTTGAATTTTGGCGTTTCACTCTGTTTTCTCCTATACTGACAGATGTATTTGGAACTCTAAATCAAACACGGTTTGTGCTAGCTTCTTGAAACTTGACACAGTAAAGCAGTTTCACGTTCTATCTCTATGTTTTGTTTCCTCTTGATGTAGCACTCAGCAGTGACTGAGGAGAAACACTTTCATTGAAAGGGGTTGCCAAGCTTCCCAAAATTGCGAGTCTCCAGAAATCTTAGCAACTATTTTTTCACCCAAACTGGATGATACTTTCAGGTAATGATGAGTACACTAAGCCCACTGGGTTCCCCAAATTTCGTTCTTCTATGTTGAAGCGTTCGTTTCCAGTAACTGTTTGAATTTTGGCGTTTCGCTCTGTTTTCTCCTAAATTGATAGATGTATTTGGAACTCTAAACCAAACACGGTTTGTGCTAGCTTCTTGAAACTTGACACAATAAAGCAGTTTGAAGTTCTATCTCTATGTTCTGTTTCCTCTTGATGTAGCCGTAAGCAGTGACTGGGGAGAAACACTTACATTGAAAGGGGTTGCCAAGCTTCCAGAAATTACGAGTCTCCAGAAATCTCAGCAACTATGATTTCACCCAAACTGGATGATACTTTCAGGTAATGATCAGTACACTAAGCCCACTTGGTTCGCCAAATTTCGTTCTTCTATGTTGAAGCGTTCGTTTCCAGTAACAGTTTGAATTATGGCGTTTCACTCTGTTTTCTCCTATATTGATAGATGTATTTGGAACTCTAAACCAAACATGGTTTGTTCTAGCTTCTTGAAACTTGACACAGTAAAGCAGTTTCACGTTGTATCTCTATGTTTTCTTTCCTCTTGATGTAGCACTCAGCAGTGACTGAGGAGAAACACTTTCATTGAAAGGGGTTGCCAAGCTTCCCAAAATTGCGAGTCTCCAGAAATCTCAGCAACTATTTTTTCACCCAAACTGGATGATACTTTCAGGTAATGATCAGTACACTAAGCTCACTTGGTTCCCCAAATTTCGTTCTTTTATGTTGAAGCGTTCGCTTCCAGTAACTGTTTGAATTTTGGCGTTTCAGTCTGTTTTCTCCTATACTGACAGATGTATTTGGAACTCTAAATCAAACACGGTTTGTGCTAGCTTCTTGAACCTTGACACAGTAAAGCAGTTTCACATTCTATCTCTATGTTTTGTTTCCTCTTGATGTAGCACTCAGCAGTGACTGAGGAGAAACACTTTCATTGAAAGGGGTTGCCAAGCTTCCCAAAATTGCAAGTCTCTAGAAATCTCGGCAAACATTTTTTCACCCAAAGTGGATGATACTTTCAGGTAATGATCAGTACACTAAGCTCACTTCGTTCCCCAAATTTCGTTCTTCTATGTTGAAGCGTTCGTTTCCAGTAACAGTTTGAATTTTGGCGTTTCACTCTGTTTTCTCCTATATTGATAGATGTATTTGGAACTCTAAATCAAACACGGTTTGTGCTAGCTTCTTGAAACTTGACACAGTAAAGCAGTTTCACGTTCTATCTCTATGTTTTGTTTCCTCTTGATGTAGCACTCAGCAGTGACTGAGGAGAAACACTTTCATTGAAAGGGGTTGCCAAGCTTCCCAAAATTGCCAGTCTCCAAAAATCTCAGCAACTATTTTTTCATCCAAACTGGATGATACTTTCAGGTAATAATCAGTACACTAAGCTCACTTGGTTCCCCAAATTTCGTTCTTTTATGCTGAAGCGTTCGCTTCCAGTAACTGTTTGAATTTTGGCGTTTCACTCTGTTTTCTCCTATACTGACAGATGTATTTGGAACTCTAAATCAAACACGATTTGTGCTAGCTTCTTGAAACTTGACACAGTAAAGCAGTTTCACGTTCTATCTCTATGTTTTGTTTCCTCTTGATGTAGCACTCAGCAGTGACTGAGGAGAAACACTTTCATTGAAAGGGGTTGCCAAGCTTCCCAAAATTGCGAGTCTCCAGAAATCTTAGCAACTATTTTTTCACCCAAACTGGATGATACTTTCAGGTAATGATGAGTACACTAAGCCCACTTGGTTCCCCAAATTTCGTTCTTCTATGTTGAAGCGTTCGTTTCCAGTAACAGTTTGAATTATGGCGTTTCACTCTGTTTTCTCCTATATTGATAGATGTATTTGGAACCCTAAACCAAACATGGTTTGTTCTAGCTTCTTGAAACTTGACACAGTAAAGCAGTTTCACGTTGTATCTCTATGTTTTCTTTCCTCTTGATGTAGCACTCAGCAGTGACTGAGGAGAAACACTTTCATTGAAAGGGGTTGCCAAGCTTCCCAAAATTGCGAGTCACCAGAAATCTCAGCAACTATTTTTTCACCCAAACTGGATGATACTTTCAGGTAATGATCAGTACACTAAGCTCACTTGGTTCCCCAAATTTCGTTCTTTTATGTTGAAGCGTTCGCTTCCAGTAACTGTTTGAATTTTGGCGTTTCAGTCTGTTTTCTCCTATACTGACAGATGTATTTGGAACTCTAAATCAAACACGGTTTGTGCTAGCTTCTTGAACCTTGACACAGTAAAGCAGTTTCACATTCTATCTCTATGTTTTGTTTCCTCTTGATGTAGCACTCAGCAGTGACTGAGGAGAAACACTTTCATTGAAAGGGGTTGCCAAGCTTCCCAAAATTGCAAGTCTCTAGAAATCTCGGCAAACATTTTTTCACCCAAAGTGGATGATACTTTCAGGTAATGATCAGTACACTAAGCTCACTTCGTTCCCCAAATTTCGTTCTTCTATGTTGAAGCGTTCGTTTCCAGTAACAGTTTGAATTTTGGCGTTTCACTCTGTTTTCTCCTATATTGATAGATGTATTTGGAACTCTAAATCAAACACGGTTTGTGCTAGCTTCTTGAAACTTGACACAGTAAAGCAGTTTCACGTTCTATCTCTATGTTTTGTTTCCTCTTGATGTAGCACTCAGCAGTGACTGAGGAGATACACTTTCATTGAAAGGGGTTGCCAAGCTTCCCAAAATTGCCAGTCTCCAAAAATCTCAGCAACTATTTTTTCATCCAAACTGGATGATACTTTCAGGTAATAATCAGTACACTAAGCTCACTTGGTTCCCCAAATTTCGTTCTTTTATGTTGAAGCGTTCGCTTCCAGTAACTGTTTGAATTTTGGCGTTTCACTCTGTTTTCTCCTATACTGACAGATGTATTTGGAACTCTAAATCAAACACGATTTGTGCTAGCTTCTTGAAACTTGACACAGTAAAGCAGTTTCACGTTCTATCTCTATGTTTTGTTTCCTCTTGATGTAGCACTCAGCAGTGACTGAGGAGAAACACTTTCATTGAAAGGGGTTGCCAAGCTTCCCAAAATTGCGAGTCTCCAGAAATCTTAGCAACTATTTTTTCACCCAAACTGGATGATACTTTCAGGTAATGATGAGTACACTAAGCCCACTGGGTTCCCCAAATTTCGTTCTTCTATGTTGAAGCGTTCGTTTCCAGTAACTGTTTGAATTTTGGCGTTTCGCTCTGTTTTCTCCTAAATTGATAGATGTATTTGGAACTCTAAACCAAACACGGTTTGTGCTAGCTTCTTGAAACTTGACACAATAAAGCAGTTTCAAGTTCTATCTCTATGTTCTGTTTCCTCTTGATGTAGCCGTAAGCAGTGACTGGGGAGAAACACTTACATTGAAAGGGGTTGCCAAGCTTCCAGAAATTACGAGTCTCCAGAAATCTCAGCAACTATGATTTCACCCAAACTGGATGATACTTTCAGGTAATGATCAGTACACTAAGCCCACTTGGTTCCCCAAATTTCGTTCTTCTATGTTGAAGCGTTCGTTTCCAGTAACAGTTTGAATTATGGCGTTTCACTCTGTTTTCTCCTATATTGATAGATGTATTTGGAACCCTAAACCAAACATGGTTTGTTCTAGCTTCTTGAAACTTGACACAGTAAAGCAGTTTCACGTTGTATCTCTATGTTTTCTTTCCTCTTGATGTAGCACTCAGCAGTGACTGAGGAGAAACACTTTCATTGAAAGGGGTTGCCAAGCTTCCCAAAATTGCGAGTCACCAGAAATCTCAGCAACTATTTTTTCACCCAAACTGGATGATACTTTCAGGTAATGATCAGTACACTAAGCTCACTTGGTTCCCCAAATTTCGTTCTTTTATGTTGAAGCGTTCGCTTCCAGTAACTGTTTGAATTTTGGCGTTTCAGTCTGTTTTCTCCTATACTGACAGATGTATTTGGAACTCTAAATCAAACACGGTTTGTGCTAGCTTCTTGAAACTTGACACAATAAAGCAGTTTCACGTTCTATCTCTATGTTCTGTTTCCTCTGGATGTAGCCCTAAGCAGTGCCTTGGGAGAAATTCTTTCATTGACAGGGGTTGCCAAGCTTCCAGAAATTACGAGTCTCCAGAAATCTCAGCAACTATTATTTCACCCAACCTGGATGATACTTTCAGGTAATAATCAGTACCCTAAGCCCACTTGGTTCCCCAAATTTCGTTCTTCTATGTTGAAGCGTTCGTTTCCAGTAACAGTTTGAATTTTGGCGTTTCACTCTGTTTTCTCCTATATTGATAGATGTATTTGGAACTCTAAATCAAACACGGTTTGTGCTACCTTCTTCAAACTTGACACAGTAAAGCAGTTTCACGTTCTATCTCTATGTTCTGTTTCCTCTTAATGTAGCACTCAGCAGTGACGGAGGAGAAACACTTTCATTGAAAGGGGTTGCCAAGCTTCCCAAAATTGCGAGTCTCCAGAAATCTCAGCAACTATTTTTTCACCCAAACTGGATGATACTTTCAGGTAATGATCAGTACACTAAGCTCACTTGGTTCCCCAAATTTCGTTCTTTTATGTTGAAGCGTTCGCTTCCAGTAACTGTTTGAATTTTGGCGTTTCACTCTGTTTTCTCCTATACTGACAGATGTATTTGGAACTCTAAATCAAACACGGTTTGTGCTAGCTTCTTGAAACTTGACACACTAAAGCAGTCTCACGTTCTCTCTCTATGTTCTGTTTCCTCTTGATGTAGCCCTAAGCAGTGACTGGGGAGAAACACTTACATTGAAAGGGGTTGCCAAGCTTCCAGAAATTACGAGTCTCCAGAAATCTCAGCAACTATGATTTCACCCAAACTGGATGATACTTTCAGGTAATGATCAGTACACTAAGTCCACTTGGTTTGCCAAATTTCGTTCTTCTATGTTGAAGCATTCGTTTCCAGTAACAGTTTGAATTTTGGTGTTTCACTCTGTTTTCTCCTATATTGATAGATGTATTTGGAACTCTATATCAAATACGGTTGGTGCTAGCTTCTTGAAACTTGACACAATAAAGCAGTTTCAAGTTTTATCTCTATGTTCTGTCTCCTCTTGATGTAGCCCTAAGCAGTGACTGGGGAGAAACACTTTCATTGAAAGGGGTTGCCAAGCTTCCAAAAATTACGAGTCTCCAGAAATCTCAGCATCTATTTTTTCACCCAAACTGGATGATACTTTCAGGTAATGATGAGTACACTAAGCCCACTGGGTTCCCCAAATTTCGTTCTTCTATGTTGAAGCGTTCGTTTCCAGTAACAGTTTGAATTTTGGCGTTTCACTCTGTTTTCTCCTATATTGATAGATGTATTTGGAACTCTAAACCAAACACGGTTTGTGCTAGCTTCTTGAAACTTGACACAGTAAAGCAGTTTCACGTTCTATCTCTATGTTCTGTTTCCTCTTGATGTAGCACTCAGCAGTGACTGAGGAGAAACACTTTCATTGAAAGGGGTTGCCAAGCTTCCCAAAATTGCAAGTCTCTAGAAATCTCGGCAAACATTTTTTCACCCAAAGTGGATGATACTTTCAGGTAATGATCAGTACACTAAGCTCACTTCGTTCCCCAAATTTCGTTCTTCTATGTTGAAGCGTTCGTTTCCAGTAACAGTTTGAATTTTGGCGTTTCACTCTGTTTTCTCCTATATTGATAGATGTATTTGGAACTCTAAACCAAACACGGTTTGTGCTAGCTTCTTGAAACTTGACACAGTAAAGCAGTTTCAAGTTCTATCTCTATGTTCTGTCTCCTCTTGATGTAGCACACAGCAGTGACTGAGGAAAAACACTTTCATTGAAAGGGGTTGCCAAGCTTCCCAAAATTGCGAGTCTCCAAAAATCTCAGCAACTATTTTTTCATCCAAACTGGATGATACTTTCAGGTAATAATCAGTACACTAAGCCCACTGGGTTCCCCAAATTTCGTTCTTCTATGTTGAAGCGTTCGTTTCCAGTAACTGTTTGAATTTTGGCGTTTCGCTCTGTTTTCTCCTAAATTGATAGATGTATTTGGAACTCTAAACCAAACACGGTTTGTGCTAGCTTCTTGAAACTTGACACAATAAAGCAGTTTCAAGTTCTATCTCTATGTTCTGTTTCCTCTTGATGTAGCCGTAAGCAGTGACTGGGGAGAAACACTTACATTGAAAGGGGTTGCCAAGCTTCCAGAAATTACGAGTCTCCAGAAATCTCAGCAACTATGATTTCACCCAAACTGGATGATACTTTCAGGTAATGATCAGTACACTAAGCCCACTTGGTTCCCCAAATTTCGTTCTTCTATGTTGAAGCGTTCGTTTCCAGTAACAGTTTGAATTATGGCGTTTCACTCTGTTTTCTCCTATATTGATAGATGTATTTGGAACTCTAAACCAAACATGGTTTGTTCTAGTTTCTTGAAACTTGACACAGTAAAGCAGTTTCACGTTGTATCTCTATGTTTTCTTTCCTCTTGATGTAGCACTCAGCAGTGACTGAGGAGAAACACTTTCATTGAAAGGGGTTGCCAAGCTTCCCAAAATTGCGAGTCACCAGAAATCTCAGCAACTATTTTTTCACCCAAACTGGATGATACTTTCAGGTAATGATCAGTACACTAAGCTCACTTGGTTCCCCAAATTTCGTTCTTTTATGTTGAAGCGTTCGCTTCCAGTAACTGTTTGAATTTTGGCGTTTCAGTCTGTTTTCTCCTATACTGACAGATGTATTTGGAACTCTAAATCAAACACGGTTTGTGCTAGCTTCTTGAAACTTGACACAATAAAGCAGTTTCACGTTCTATCTCTATGTTCTGTTTCCTCTGGATGTAGCCCTAAGCAGTGCCTTGGGAGAAATTCTTTCATTGACAGGGGTTGCCAAGCTTCCAGAAATTACGAGTCTCCAGAAATCTCAGCAACTATTATTTCACCCAACCTGGATGATACTTTCAGGTAATAATCAGTACCCTAAGCCCACTTGGTTCCCCAAATTTCGTTCTTCTATGTTGAAGCGTTCGTTTCCAGTAACAGTTTGAATTTTGGCGTTTCACTCTGTTTTCTCCTATATTGATAGATGTATTTGGAACTCTATATCAAATACGGTTGGTGCTAGCTTCTTGAAACTTGACACAATAAAGCAGTTTCAAGTTTTATCTCTATGTTCTGTCTCCTCTTGATGTAGCCCTAAGCAGTGACTGGGGAGAAACACTTTCATTGAAAGGGGTTGCCAAGCTTCCAAAAATTACGAGTCTCCAGAAATCTCAGCATCTATTTTTTCACCCAAACTGGATGATACTTTCAGGTAATGATGAGTACGCTAAGCCCACTGGGTTCCCCAAATTTCGTTCTTCTATGTTGAAGCGTTCGTTTCCAGTAACAGTTTGAATTTTGGCGTTTCACTCTGTTTTCTCCTATATTGATAGATGTATTTGGAACTCTAAACCAAACACGGTTTGTGCTAGCTTCTTGAAACTTGACACAGTAAAGCAGTTTCACGTTCTATCTCTATGTTCTGTTTCCTCTTGATGTAGCACTCAGCAGTGACTGAGGAGAAACACTTTCATTGAAAGGGGTTGCCAAGCTTCCCAAAATTGCGAGTCTCCAGAAATCTCAGCAACTATTTTTTAACCCAAACTGGATGATACTTTCAGGTAATGATCAGTACACTAAGCTCACTTGGTTCCCCAAATTTCGTTCTTTTATGTTGAAGCGTTCGCTTCCAGTAACTGTTTGAATTTTGGCGTTTCACTCTGTTTTCTCCTATACTGACAGATGTATTTGGAACTCTAAATCAAATACGGTTTTTGCTAGCGTCTTGAAACTTGACACAGTAAAGAAGTTTCACGTTCTATCTCTATGTTCTGTTTCCTCTGGATGTAGCCCTAAGCAGTGACTGGGGAGAAATACTTTCATTGACAGGGGTTGCCATGCTTCCAGAAATTACGAGTCTCCAGAAATCTCAGCTACTATGATTTCACCCAACCTGGATGATACTTACAGGTAATGATCAGTACACTAAGCCCACTTGGTTCCCCAAATTTCGTTCTTCTATGTTGACGCGTTCGTTTCCAGTAACAGTTTGAATTTTGGCGTTTCACTCTGTTTTCTCCTATATTGATAGATGTATTTTTAACTCTAAATCAAACACGGATTGTGCTAGCTTCTTGAAACTTGACACTGTATAGCAGTTTCACGTTCTATCTCTATGTTCTGTTTCCTCTTGATGTAGCACTCAGCAGTGACTGAGGAGAAACACTTTCATTGAAAGGGGTTGCCAAGCTTCCCAAAATTGCGAGTCTCCAGAAATCTCAGCAACTATTTTTTCACCCAAACTGGATGATACTTTCAGGTAATAATCAGTACACTAAGCTCACTTGGATCCCCAAATTTCGTTCTTTTATGCTGACGCGTTCGCTTCCAGTAACTGTTTGAATTTTGGCGTTTCACTCTGTTTTCTCCTATACTGACAGATGTATTTGGAACTCTAAATCAAACACAGTTTGTGCTAGCTTCTTGAAACTTGACACAGTAAAGCAGTTTCACAGTCTATCTCTATGTTTTGTTTCCTCTTGATGTAGCACTCAGCAGTGACTGAGGAGAAACACTTTCATTGAAAGGGGTTGCCAAGCTTCACAAAATTGCGAGTCTCTAGAAATCTCGGCAAACATTTTTTCACCCAAAGTGGATGATACTGTCAGGTAATGATCAGTACACTAAGCTCACTTCGTTCCCCAAATTTCGTTCTTCTATGTTGAAGCGTTCGTTTCCAGTAACAGTTTGAATTATGGCGTTTCACTCTGTTTTCTCCTATATTGATAGATGTATTTGGAACTCTAAACCAAACATGGTTTGTTCTAGCTTCTTGAAACTTGACACAGTAAAGCAGTTTCACGTTGTATCTCTATGTTTTCTTTCCTCTTGATGTAGCACTCAGCAGTGACTGAGGAGAAACACTTTCATTGAAAGGGGTTGCCAAGCTTCCCAAAATTGCGAGTCTCCAGAAATCTCAGCAACTATTTTTTCACCCAAACTGGATGATACTTTCAGGTAATGATCAGTACACTAAGCTCACTTGGTTCCCCAAATTTCGTTCTTTTATGTTGAAGCGTTCGCTTCCAGTAACTGTTTGAATTTTGGCGTTTCAGTCTGTTTTCTCCTATACTGACAGATGTATTTGGAACTCTAAATCAAACACGGTTTGTGCTAGCTTCTTGAAACTTGACACAATAAAGCAGTTTCACGTTCTATCTCTATGTTCTGTTTCCTCTGGATGTAGCCCTAAGCAGTGACTGGGGAGAAATTCTTTCATTGACAGGGGTTGCCAAGCTTCCAGAAATTACGAGGCTCCAGAAATCTCAGCAACTATGATTTCACCCAACCTGGATGATACTTTCAGGTAATAATCAGTACACTAAGCCCACTTGGTTCCCCAAATTTCGTTCTTCTATGTTGAAGCGTTCGTTTCCAGTAACAGTTTGAATTTTGGCGTTTCACTCTGTTTTCTCCTATATTGATAGATGTATTTGGAACTCTAAATCAAACACGGTTTGTGCTACCTTCTTCAAACTTGACACAGTAAAGCAGTTTCAAGTTCTAGCTCTATGTTCTGTTTCCTCTTAATGTAGCACTCAGCAGTGACGGAGGAGAAACACTTTCATTGAAAGGGGTTGCCAAGCTTCCCAAAATTGCGAGTCTCCAGAAATCTCAGCAACTATTTTTTCACCCAAACTGGATGATACTTTCAGGTAATGATCAGTACACTAAGCTCACTTGGTTCCCCAAATTTCGTTCTTTTATGTTGAAGTGTTCGCTTCCAGTAACTGTTTGAATTTTGGCGTTTCACTCTGTTTTCTCCTATACTGACAGATGTATTTGGAACTCTAAATCAAACACGGTTTGTGCTAGCTTCTTGAAACTTGACACACTAAAGCAGTCTCACGTTCTCTCTCTATGTTCTGTTTCCTCTTGATGTAGCCCTAAGCAGTGACTGGGGAGAAACACTTACATTGAAAGGGGTTGCCAAGCTTCCAGAAATTACGAGTCTCCAGAAATCTCAGCAACTATGATTTCACCCAAACTGGATGATACTTTCAGGTAATGATCAGTACACTAAGTCCACTTGGTTCGCCAAATTTCGTTCTTCTATGTTGAAGCGTTCGTTTCCAGTAACAGTTTGAATTTTGGCGTTTCAGTCTGTTTTCTCCTATACTGACAGATGTATATGGAACTCTAAATCAAACACGGTTGGTGCTAGCTTCTTGAAACTTGACACAATAAAGCAGTTTCAAGTTTTATCTCTATGTTCTGTCTCCTCTTGATGTAGCCCTAAGCAGTGACTGGGGAGAAACACTTTCATTGAAAGGGGTTGCCAAGCTTCCAAAAATTACGAGTCTCCAGAAATCTCAGCATCTATTTTTTCACCCAAACTGGATGATACTTTCAGGTAATGATGAGTACGCTAAGCCCACTGGGTTCCCCAAATTTCGTTCTTCTATGTTGAAGCGTTCGTTTCCAGTAACAGTTTGAATTTTGGCGTTTCACTCTGTTTTCTCCTATATTGATAGATGTATTTTTAACTCTAAATCAAACACGGATTGTGCTAGCTTCTTGAAACTTGACACTGTATAGCAGTTTCACGTTCTATCTCTATGTTCTGTTTCCTCTTGATGTAGCACTCAGCAGTGACTGAGGAGAAACACTTTCATTGAAAGGGGTTGCCAAGCTTCCCAAAATTGCGAGTCTCCAGAAATCCTAGCAACTATTTTTTCACCCAAACTGGATGATACTTTCAGGTAATGATCAGTACACTAAGCTCACTTGGTTCCCCAAATTTCGTTCTATTATGTTGAAGCGTTCGCTTCCAGTAACTGTTTGAATTTTGGCGTTTCACTCTGTTTTCTCCTATACTGACAGATGTATTTGGAACTCTAAATCAAACACGGTTTTTGCTAGCTTCTTGAAACTTGACACAGTAAAGCAGTTTCACGTTCTATCTCTATGTTCTGTTTCCTCTGGATGTAGCCCTAAGCAGTGACTGGGGAGAAATACTTTCATTGACAGGGGTTGCCAAGCTTCCAGAAATTACGAGTCTCCAGAAATCTCAGCTACTATGATTTCACCCAACCTGGATGATACTTACAGGTAATGATCAGTACACTAAGCCCACTTGGTTCCCCAAATTTCGTTCTTCTATGTTGACGCGTTCGTTTCCAGTAACAGTTTGAATTTTGGCGTTTCACTCTGTTTTCTCCTATATTGATAGATGTATTTTTAACTCTAAATCAAACACGGATTGTGCTAGCTTCTTGAAACTTGACACTGTATAGCAGTTTCACGTTCTATCTCTATGTTCTGTTTCCTCTTGATGTAGCACTCAGCAGTGACTGAGGAGAAACACTTTCATTGAAAGGGGTTGCCAAGTTTCCCAAAATTGCGAGTCTCCAGAAATCTCAGCAACTATTTTTTCACCCAAACTGGATGATACTTTCAGGTAATAATCAGTACACTAAGCTCACTTGGATCCCCAAATTTCGTTCTTTTATGCTGACGCGTTCGCTTCAAGTAACTGTTTGAATTTTGGCGTTTCACTCTGTTTTCTCCTATACTGACAGATGTATTTGGAACTCTAAATCAAACACAGTTTGTGCTAGCTTCTTGAAACTTGACACAGTAAAGCAGTTTCACATTCTATCTCTATGTTTTGTTTCCTCTTGATGTAGCACTCAGCAGTGACTGAGGAGAAACACTTTCATTGAAAGGGGTTGCCAAGCTTCCCAAAATTGCGAGTCTCTAGAAATCTCGGCAAACATTTTTTCACCCAAAGTTTATGATACTGTCAGGTAATGATCAGTACACTAAGCTCACTTCGTTCCCCAAATTTCGTTCTTCTATGTTGAAGCGTTCGTTTCCAGTAACAGTTTGAATTTTGGCGTTTCACTCTGTTTTCTCCTATATTGATAGATGTATTTGGAACTCTAAACCAAACACGGTTTGTGCTAGCTTCTTGAAACTTGACACAGTAAAGCAGTTTCAAGTTCTATCTCTATGTTCTGTCTCCTCTTGATGTAGCACACAGCAGTGACTGAGGAGAAACACTTTCATTGAAAGGGGTTGCCAAGCTTCCCAAAATTGCGAGTCTCGAAAAATCTCAGCAACTATTTTTTCATCCAAACTGGATGATACTTTCAGGTAATAATCAGTAAACTAAGCTCACTTGGTTCCCCAAATTTCGTTCTTTTATGCTGAAGCGTTCGCTTCCAGTAACTGTTTGAATTTTGGCGTTTCACTCTGTTTTCTCCTATACTGACAGATGTATTTGGAACTCCAAATCAAACACGGTTTGTGCTAGCTTCTTGAAACTTGACACAATAAAGCAGTTTCACGTTCTATCTCTATGTTCTGTTTCCTCTGGATGTAGCCCTAAGCAGTGACTGGGGAGAAATTCTTTCATTGACAGGGGTTGCCAAGCTTCCAGAAATTACGAGTCTCCAGAAATCTCAGCAACTATGATTTCACCCAACCTGGATGATACTTTCAGGTAATAATCAGTACACTAAGCCCACTTGGTTCCCCAAATTTCGTTCTTCTATGTTGAAGCGTTCGTTTCCAGTAACAGTTTGAATTTTGGCGTTTCACTCTGTTTTCTCCTATATTGATAGATGTATTTGGAACTCTAAATCAAACACGGTTTGTGCTACCTTCTTCAAACTTGACACAGTAAAGCAGTTTCACGTTCTATCTCTATGTTCTGTTTCCTCTTAATGTAGCACTCAGCAGTGACGGAGGAGAAACACTTTCATTGAAAGGGGTTGCCAAGCTTCCCAAAATTGCGAGTCTCCAGAAATCTCAGCAACTATTTTTTCACCCAAACTGGATGATACTTTCAGGTAATGATCAGTACACTAAGCTCACTTGGTTCCCCAAATTTCGATCTTTTATGTTGAAGCGTTCGCTTCCAGTAACTGTTTGAATTTTGGCGTTTCACTCTGTTTTCTCCTATACTGACAGATGTATTTGGAACTCTAAATCAAACACGGTTTGTGCTAGCTTCTTGAAACTTGACACACTAAAGCAGTCTCACGTTCTCTCTCTATGATCTGTTTCCTCTTGATGTAGCCCTAAGCAGTGACTGGGGAGAAACACTTACATTGAAAGGGGTTGCCAAGCTTCCAGAAATTACGAGTCTCCAGAAATCTCAGCAACTATGATTTCACCCAAACTGGATGATACTTTCAGGTAATGATCAGTACACTAAGTCCACTTGGTTTGCCAAATTTCGTTCCTCTATGTTGAAGCGTTCGTTTCCAGTAACAGTTTGAATTTTGGCGTTTCACTCTGTTTTCTCCTATATTGATAGATGTATTTGGAACTCTAAATCAAACACGGTTGGTGCTAGCTTCTTGAAACTTGACACAATAAAGCAGTTTCAAGTTTTATCTCTATGTTCTGTCTCCTCTTGATGTAGCCCTAAGCAGTGACTGGGGAGAAACACTTTCATTGAAAGGGGATGCCAAGCTTCCAAAAATTACGAGTCTCCAGAAATCTCAGCATCTATTTTTTCACCCAAACTGGATGATACTTTCAGGTAATGATGAGTACGCTAAGCCCACTGGGTTCCCCAAATTTCGTTCTTCTATGTTGAAGCGTTCGTTTCCAGTAACAGTTTGAATTTTGGCGTTTCACTCTGTTTTCTCATATATTGATAGATGTATTTGGAACTCTAAACCAAACACGGTTTGTGCTAGCTTCTTGAAACTTGACACAGTAAAGCAGTTTCATGTTCTATCTCTATGTTCTGTTTCCTCTTGATGTAGCACTCAGCAGTGACTGAGGAGAAACACTTTCATTGAAAGGGGTTGCCAAGCTTCCCAAAATTGCGAGTCTCCAGAATCTCAGCAACTATTTTTTCACCCAAACTGGATGATACTTTCAGGTAATGATCAGTACACTAAGCTCACTTGGTTCCCCAAATTTCGTTCTTTTATGTTGAAGCGTTCGCTTCCAGTAACTGTTTGAATTTTGGCGTTTCACTCTGTTTTCTCCTATACTGACAGATGTATTTGGAACTCTAAATCAAATACGGTTTGTGCTAGCTTCTTGAAACTTGACACAGTAAAGCAGTTTCACGTTCTGTCTCTATGTTCTGTTTCCTCTGGATGTAGCCCTAAGCAGTGACTGGGGAGAAATACTTTCATTGACAGGGGTTGCCAAGCTTCCAGAAATTACGAGTCTCCAGAAATCTCAGCTACTATGATTTCACCCAACCTGGATGATACTTTCAGGTAATGATCAGTACACTAAGCCCACTTGGTTCCCCAAATTTCGTTCTTCTATGTTGACGCGTTCGTTTCCAGTAACAGTTTGAATTTTGGCGTTTCACTCTGTTTTCTCCTATATTGATAGATGTATTTTTAACTCTAAATCAAACACGGATTGTGCTAGCTTCTTGAAACTTGACACTGTATAGCAGTTTCACGTTCTATCTCTATGTTCTGTTTCCTCTTGATGTAGCACTCAGCAGTGACTGAGGAGAAACACTTTCATTGAAAGGGGTTGCCAAGCTTCCCAAAATTGCGAGTCTCCAGAAATCTCAGCAACTATTTTTTCACCCAAACTGGATGATACTTTCAGGTAATAATCAGTACACTAAGCTCACTTGGATCCCCAAATTTCGTTCTTTTATGCTGACGCGTTCGCTTCCAGTAACTGTTTGAATTTTGGCGTTTCACTCTGTTTTCTCCTATACTGACAGATGTATTTGGAACTCTAAATCAAACACAGTTTGTGCTAGCTTCTTGAAACTTGACACAGTAAAGCAGTTTCACATTCTATCTCTATGTTTTGTTTCATCTTGATGTAGCACTCAGCAGTGACTGAGGAGAAACACTTTCATTGAAAGGGGTTGCCAAGCTTCCCAAAATTGCGAGTCTCTAGAAATCTCGGCAAACATTTTTTCACCCAAAGTGGATGATACTGTCACGTAATGATCAGTACACTAAGCTCACTTCGTTCCCCAAATTTCGTTCTTCTATGTTGAAGCGTTCGTTTCCAGTAACAGTTTGAATTTTGGCGTTTCACTCTGTTTTCTCCTATATTGATAGATGTATTTGGAACTCTAAACCAAACACGGTTTGTGCTAGCTTCTTGAAACTTGACACAGTAAAGCAGTTTCAAGTTCTATCTCTATGTTCTGTCTCCTCTTGATGTAGCACACAGCAGTGACTGAGGAGAAACACTTTCATTGAAAGGGGTTGCCAAGCTTCCAAAAATTACGATTCCCCAGAAATCTCAGCAACTATTTTTTCACCCAAACTGGATGATACTTTCAGGTAATGATGTGTACACTAAGCCCACTGGGTTCCCCAAATTTCGTTCTTCTATGTTGAAGCGTTCGTTTCCAGTAACAGTTTGAATTTTGGCGTTTCACTCTGTTTTCTCCTATACTGACAGATGTATTTGGAACTCTAAATCAAACACGGTTTGTGCTAGCTTCTTGAAACTTGACACAGTAAAGCAGTTTCACGTTCTATCTCTATGTTCTGTTTCCTCTGGATGTAGCCCTAAGCAGTGACTGGGGAGAAATACTTTCATTGACAGGGGTTGCCAAGCTTCCAGAAATTACGAGTCTCCAGAAATCTCAGCTACTATGATTTCACCCAACCTGGATGATACTTTCAGGTAATGATCAGTACACTAAGCCCACTTGGTTCCCCAAATTTCGTTCTTCTATATTGAAGCGTTCGTTTCCAGTAACAGTTTGAATTTTGGCGTTTCACTCTGTTTTCTCCTATATTGATAGATGTATTTGGAACTCTAAATCAAACACGGATTGTGCTAGCTTCTTGAAACTTGACACTGTATAGCAGTTTCACGTTCTATCTCTATGTTCTGTTTCCTCTTGATGTAGCACTCAGCAGTGACTGAGGAGAAACACTTTCATTGAAAGGGGTTGCCAAGCTTCCCAAAATTGCGAGTCTCCAGAAATCTCAGCAACTATTTTTTCATCCAAACTGGATGATACTTTCAGGTAATAATCAGTACACTAAGCTCACTTGGTTCCCCAAATTTCGTTCTTTTATGCTGAAGCGTTCGCTTCCAGTAACTGTTTGAATTTTGGCGTTTCACTCTGTTTTCTCCTATACTGACAGATGTATTTGGAACTCTAAATCAAACACGGTTTGTGCTAGCTTCTTGAAACTTGACACAGTAAAGCAGTTTCACGTTCTATCTCTATGTTTTGTTTCCTCTTGATGTAGCACTCAGCAGTGACTGAGGAGAAACACTTTCATTGAAAGGGGTTGCCAAGCTTCCCAAAATTGTGAGTCTCTAGAAATCTCGGCAAACATTTTTTCACCCAAAGTGGATGATACTTTCAGGTAATGATCAGTACACTAAGCTCACTTCGTTCCCCAAATTTCGTTCTTCTATGTTGAAGCGTTCGTTTCCAGTAACAGTTTGAATTTTGGCGTTTCACTCTGTTTTCTCCTATATTGATAGATGTATTTGGAACTCTAAACCAAACACGGTTTGTGCTAGCTTCTTGAAACTTGACACAGTAAAGCAGTTTCACGTTCTATCTCTATGTTCTGTTTCCTCTTGATGTAGCACACAGCAGTGACTGAGGAGAAACACATTCATTGAAAGGGGTTGCCAAGCTTCCAAAAATTACGATTCCCCAGAAATCTCAGCAACTATTTTTTCACCCAAACTGGATGATACTTTCAGGTAATGATGAGTACACTAAGCCCACTGGGTTCCCCAAATTTCGTTCTTCTATGTTGAAGCGTTCGTTTCCAGTAACAGTTTGAATTTTGGCGTTTCACTCTGTTTTCTCCTATACTGACAGATGTATTTGGAACTCTAAATCAAACACGGTTTGTGCTAGCTTCTTGAAACTTGACACAGTAAAGCAGTTTCACGTTCTATCTCTATGTTCTGTTTCCTCTGGATGTAGCCCTAAGCAGTGACTGGGGAGAAATACTTTCATTGACAGGGGTTGCCAAGCTTCCAGAAATTACGAGTCTCCAGAAATCTCAGCAACTATGATTTCACCCAACCTGGATGATACTTTCAGGTAATGATCAGTACACTAAGCTCACTTGGTTCCCCAAATTTCGTTCTTTTATGTTGAAGCGTTCGCTTTCAGTAACTGTTTGAATTTTGGCGTTTCACTCTGTTTTCTCCTATACTGACAGATATATTTGGAACTCTAAATCAAACACGGTTTGTGCTAGCTTCTTGAAACTTGACACACTAAAGCTGTTTCACGTTCTAACTCTATGTTCTGTTTCCTCTTGATGTAGCCCTAAGCAGTGACTGGGGAGAAATACTTTCATTGAAAGGGGTTGCCAAGCTTCCAGAAATTACGAGTCTCCAGAAATCTCAGCAACTATGATTTCTCCCAACCTGGATGATACTTTCAGGTAATGATCAGTACACTAAGTCCACTTGGTTTGCCAAATTTCGTTCTTCTATGTTGAAGCGTTCGTTTCCAGTAACAGTTTGAATTTTGGCGTTTCAATCTGTTTTCTCCTATATTGATAGATGTATTTGGAACTCTAAATCAAACACGGTTGGTGCTAGCTTCTTGAAACTTGACACAATAAAGCAGTTTCAAGTTTTATCTCTATGTTCTGTCTCCTATTGATGTAGCCCTAAGCAGTGACTGGGGAGAAACACTTTCATTGAAAGGGGTTGCCAAGCTTCCAAAAATTACGAGTCTCCAGAAATCTCAGCATCTATTTTTTCACCCAAACTGGATGATACTTTCAGGTAATGATGAGTACGCTAAGCCCACTGGGTTCCCCAAATTTCGTTCTTCTATGTTGAAGCGTTCGTTTCCAGTAACAGTTTGAATTTTGGCGTTTCACTCTGTTTTCTCCTATATTGATAGATGTATTTGGAACTCTAAACCAAACACGGTTTGTGCTAGCTTCTTGAAACTTGACACAGTAAAGCAGTTTCACGTTCTATCTCTATGTTCTGTTTCCTCTTGATGTAGCACTCAGCAGTGACTGAGGAGAAACACTTTCATTGAAAGGGGTTGCCAAGTTTCCCAAAATTGCGAGTCTCCAGAAATCTCAGCAACTATTTTTTCACCCAAACTGGATGATACTTTCAGGTAATGATCAGTACACTAAGCTCACTTGGTTCCCCAAATTTCGTTCTTTTATGTTGAAGCGTTCGCTTCCAGTAACTGTTTGAATTTTGGCGTTTCACTCTGTTTTCTCCTATACTGACAGATGTATTTGGAACTCTAAATCAAACACGGTTTGTGCTAGCTTCTTGAAACTTGACACAGTAAAGCAGTTTCACGTTCTATCTCTATGTTCTGTTTCCTCTGGATGTAGCCCTAAGCAGTGACTGGGGAGAAATACTTTCATTGACAGGGGTTGCCAAGCTTCCAGAAATTACGAGTCTCCAGAAATCTCAGCTACTATGATTTCACCCAATCTGGATGATACTTTCAGGTAATGATCAGTACACTAAGCCCACTTGGTTCCCCAAATTTCGTTCTTCTATGTTGAAGCGTTCGTTTCCAGTAACAGTTTGAATTTTGGTGTTTCACTCTGTTTTCTCCTATATTGATAGATGTATTTGGAACTCTAAATCAAACACGGATTGTGCTAGATTCTTGAAACTTGACACAGTAAAGCAGTTTCACGTTCTATCTCTATGTTCTCTTTCCTCTTGATGTAGCACTCAGCAGTGACTGAGGAGAAACACTTTCATTGAAAGGGGTTGCCAAGCTTCCAAAAATTACGATTCCCCAGAATTCTCAGCAACAATTTTTTCACCCAAACTGGATGATACTTTCAGGTAATGATGAGTACACTAAGCCCACTGGGTTCCCCAAATTTCGTTCTTCTATGTTGAAGCGTTCGTTTCCAGTAACTGTTTGAATTTTGGCGTTTCACTCTGTTTTCTCCTATACTGACAGATGTATTTGGAACTCTAAACCAAACACGGTTTGTGCTAGCTTCTTGAAACTTGACACAGTAAAGCAGTTTCACGTTCTATCTCTATGTTCTGTTTCCTCTGGATGTAGCCCTAAGCAGTGACTGGGGAGAAATACTTTCATTGACAGGGGTTGCCAAGCTTCCAGAAATTACGAGTCTCCAGAAATCTCAGCAACTATGATTTCACCCAACCTGGATGATACTTTCAGGTAATGATCAGTACACTAAGTCCACTTGGTTCCCCAAATTTCGTTCTTCTATGTTGAAGCGTTCGTTTCCAGTAACAGTTTGAATTTTGGCGTTTCACTCTGTTTTCTCCTATACTGACAGATGTATTTGGAACTCTAAACCAAACACGGTTTGTGCTAGCTTCTTGAAACTTGACACAGTAAAGCAGTTTTACGTTCTATCTCTATGTTCTGTTTCCTCTTGATGTAGCACTCAGCAGTGACTGAGGAGAAACACTTTCATTGAAAGGGGTTGCCAAGCTTCCCAAAATTGCGAGTCTCCAGAAATCTCAGCAACTATTTTTTCACCCAAACTGGATGATACTTTCAGGTAATGATCAGTACACTAAGCTCACTTGGTTCCCCAAATTTCGTTCTTTTATGTTGAAGCGTTCGCTTCCAGTAACTGTTTGAATTTTGGCGTTTCACTCTGTTTTCTCCTATACTGACAGATGTATTTGGAACTCCAAATCAAACACGGTTTGTGCTAGCTTCTTGAAACTTGACACAGTAAAGCAGTTTCACGTTCTGTCTCTATGTTCTGTTTCCTCTGGATGTAGCCCTAAGCAGTGACTGGGGAGAAACACTTTCATTGAAAGGGGTTGCCAAGCTTCCCAAAATTGCGAGTCTCTAGAAATCTCAGCAACTATTTTTTCACCCAAAATGGATGATACTTTCAGGTAATGATCAGTACACTGAGCCCACTTGGAGGTCCAAATTTCGTTCTTCTATGTTGAAGCGTTCGTTTCCAGTAACAGTTTGAATTTTGGCCTTTCACTCTGTCTTCTCCTATAATGATAGATGTATTTGCAACTCTAAACCAAACCCGGTTTGTGCTAGCTTCTTGAAACTTGACACAGTAAAGCAGTTTCACGTTCTATCTCTATGTTCTGTTTCCTCTTGATGTAGCACACAGCAGTGACTGAGGAGAAACACTTTCATTGAAAGGGGTTGCCAAGCTTCCAAAAATTACGATTCCCCAGAAATCTCAGCAACTATTTTTTCACCCAAACTGGATGATACTTTCAGGTAATGATCAGTACACTAAGCCCACTGGGTTCCCCAAATTTCGTTCTTCTATGTTGAAGCGTTCGTTTCCAGTAACAGTTTGAATTTTGGCGTTTCACTCTCTTTTCTCCTATATTGATAGATGTATTTGCAACTCTAAACCAAACACGGTTTGTGCTAGCTTCTTGAAACTTGACACAATAAAGCAGTTTCAAGTTCTATCTCTATGTTCTGTTTCCTCTTGATGTAGCCCTAAGCAGTGACTGGGGAGAAACACTTACATTGAAAGGGGTTGCCAAGCTTCCAGAAATTACGAGTCTCCAGAAATCTCAGCAACTATGATTTCACCCAAACTGGATGATACTTTCAGGTAATGATCAGTACACTAAGCTCACTTGGTTCCCCAAATTTCGTTCTTTTATGTTGAAGCGTTCGCTTCCAGTAACTGTTTGAATTTTGGCGTTTCACTCTGTTTTCTCCTATACTGACAGATGTATTTGGAACTCTAAATCAAACAAGGTTTGTGCTAGCTTCTTGAAACTTGACACAGTAAAGCAGTTTCACGTTCTATCTCTATGTTTTCTTTCCTCTTGATGTAGCACTCAGCAGTGACTGGGGAGAAACACTTTCATTGAAAGGGGTTGCCAAGCTTCCCAAAATTGCGAGTCTCCAGAAATCTCAGCAACTATTTTTTCACCCAAACTGGATGATACTTTTAGGTAATGATGAGTACACTAAGCCCACTGGGTTCCCCAAATTTCGTTCTTCTATGTTGAAGCGTTCGTTTCCAGTAACAGTTTGAATTTTGGCGTTTCGGTCTGTTTTCTCCTATATTGATAGATGTATTTGGAACTCTAAACCAAACACGGTTTGTGCTAGCTTCTTGAAACTTGACACAATAATGCAGTTTCGAGTTCTATCTCTATGTTCTGTTTCCTCTTGATGTAGCCCTAAGCAGTGACTGGGGAGAAACACTTACATTGAAAGGGGTTGCCAAGCTTCCAAAAATTACGAGTCTCCAGAAATCTCAGCATCTATTTTTTCACCCAAACTGGATGATACTTTCAGGTAATGATGAGTACGCTAAGCCCACTGGGTTCCCCAAATTTCGTTCTTCTATGTTGAAGCGTTCGTTTCCAGTAACAGTTTGAATTTTGGCGTTTCACTCTGTTTTCTCCTATATTGATAGATGTATTTGGAACTCTAAACCAAACACGGTTTGTGCTAGCTTCTTGAAACTTGACACAGTAAAGCAGTTTCACGTTCTATCTCTATGTTCTGTTTCCTCTTGATGTAGCAATCAGCAGTGAGTGAGGAGAAACTCTTTCATTGAAAGGGGTTGCCAAGCTTCCCAAATTTGCGAGTCTCCAGAAATCTCAGCATCTATTTTTTCACCCAAACTGGATGATACTTTCAGGTAATGATCAGTACACTAAGCCCACTTGGTTCCCCAAATTTCGTTCTTCTATTTTGAAGCGTTCGTTTCCAGTAACAGTTTGAATTTTGGCGTTTCACTCTGTTTTCTCCTATATTGATAGATGTATTTGGAACTCTAAACCCAACACGGTTTGTGCTAGCTTCTTGAAACTTGACACAGTAAAGCAGTTTCACGTTTATTTCTATGTTCTGCTTCCTCTTGATGTAGCACTCAGCAGTGACTGAGGAGAAACACTTTCATTGAAAGGGGTTGCCAAGCTTCCCAAAATTGCGAGTCTCCAGTAATCTCAGCAAATATTTTTTAACCCAAACTGGATGATACTTTCAGGTAATGATCAGTACACTAAGCTCACTTGGTTCCCCAAATTTCGTTCTTTTATGTTGAAGCGTTCGCTTCCAGTAACTGTTTGAATTTTGGGGTTTCGCTCTGTTTTCTCCTATATTGATAGATGTATTTGGAACTCTAAACCAAACACGGTTTGTGCTAGCTTCTTGAAACTTGACACAATAAAGCAGTTTCAAGTTCTATCTGTATGTTCTGTTTCCTCTTGATGTAGCCCTAAGCAGTGACTGGGGAGAAACACTTACATTGAAAGGGGTTGCCAAGCTTCCAGAAATTACGAGTCTCCAGAAATCTCAGCAACTATGATTTCACCCAAACTGGATGATACTTTCAGGTAATGATCAGTACACTGAGATCACTTGGTTCCCCAAATTTCGTTCTTTTATGTTGAAGCGTTCGCTTCCAGTAACTGTTTGAATTTTGGCGTTTCACTCTGTTTTCTCCTATACTGACAGATGTATTTGGAACTCTAAATCAAACACGGTTTGTGCTAGCTTCTTGAAACTAGAAACAGTAAAGCAGTTTCACGTTCTATCTCTATGTTCTGTTTTTTCTTGATGTAGCACTCAGCAGTGACTGAGGAGAAACACTTTCATTGAAAGGGGTTGCCAAGCTTCCCAAACTTGCGAGTCTCCAGAAATCTCAGCAACTATTTTTTCACCCAAACTGGATGATAATTTCAGGAAATGATCAGTACACTAACCTCACTTGGTTCCCCAAATTTCATTCTTTTATGTTGAAGCGTTCGATTCCAGTAACTGTTTGAATTTTAGCTTTTCACTCTGTTTTCTCCTATACTGACAGATGTATTTGGAACTCTAAATCCAACATGGTTTGTGCTAGCTTCTTGAAACTTGACACATTAAAGCAGTTTCACGTTCTATCTCTTTGTTCTCTTTCCTCTGGATGTAGCCCTAAGCAGTGACTGGGGGAAATACTTTCATTGACAGGGGTTGCCAAGCTTCCAGAAATTACGAGTCTCCAGAAATCTCAGCAACTATGATTTCACCCAAACTGGATGATACTTTCAGGTAGTGATCAGTACACTAAGCCCACTTGGTTCCTCAAATTTCGTTCTTCTATGTTGAAGCGTTCGTTTCCAGTAACAGTTTGAATTTTGGCGTTTCACTCTGTTTTCTCCTATATTGATAGATGTATTTGGAACTATAAATCAAACACGGTTGGTGCTAGCTTCTTGAAACTTGAAACAATAAAGCAGTTTCAAGTTCTATCTCTATGTTCTGTCTCCTCTTGATGTAGCCCTAAGCAGTGACTGGGGAGAAACACTTTCATTGAAAGGGGTTGCCAAGCTTCCAAAAATTACGAGTCTCCAGAAATCTCAGCATCTATTTTTTCACCCAAACTGGATGATACTTTCAGGTAATGATGAGTACGCTAAGCCCACTGGGTTCCCCAAATTTCGTTCTTCGATGTTGAAGCGTTCGTTTCCAGTAACAGTTTGAATTTTGGCGTTTCACTCTGTTTTCTCCTATATTGATAGATGTATTTGGAACTCTAAACCCAACACGGTTTGTGCTAGCTTCTTGAAACTTGACACAGTAAAGCAGTTTCACGTTTATTTCTATGTTCTGCTTCCTCTTGATGTAGCACTCAGCAGTGACTGAGGAGAAACACTTTCATTGAAAGGGGTTGCCAAGCTTCCCAAAATTGCGAGTCTCCAGTAATCTCAGCAACTATTTTTTAACCCAAACTGGATGATACTTTCAGGTAATGATCAGTACACTAAGCTCACTTGGTTCCCCAAATTTCGTTCTTTTATGTTGAAGCGTTCGCTTCCAGTAACTGTTTTAATTTTGGGGTTTCGCTCTGTTTTCTCCTATATTGATAGATGTATTTGGAACTCTAAACCAAACACGGTTTGTGCTAGCTTCTTGAAACTTGACACAACAAAGCAGTTTCAAGTTCTATCTGTATGTTCTGTTTCCTCTTGATGTAGCCCTAAGCAGTGACTGGGGAGAAACACTTACATTGAAAGGGGTTGCCAAGCTTCCAGAAATTACGAGTCTCCAGAAATCTCAGCAACTATGATTTCACCCAAACTGGATGATACTTTCAGGTAATGATCAGTACACTGAGATCACTTGGTTCCCCAAATTTCGTTCTTTTATGTTGAAGCGTTCGCTTCCAGTAACTGTTTGAATTTTGGCGTTTCACTCTGTTTTCTCCTATACTGACAGATGTATTTGGAACTCTAAATCAAACACGGTTTGTGCTAGCTTCTTGAAACTAGAAACAGTAAAGCAGTTTCACGTTCTATCTCTATGTTCTGTTTCCTCTTGATGTAGCACTCAGCAGTGACTGAGGAGAAACACTTTCATTGAAAGGGGTTGCCAAGCTTCCCAAACTTGCGAGTCTCCAGAAATCTCAGCAACTATTTTTTCACCCAAACTGGATGATAATTTCAGGAAATGATCAGTACACTAACCTCACTTGGTTCCCCAAATTTCATTCTTTTATGTTGAAGCGTTCGCTTCCAGTAACTGTTTGAATTTTAGCTTTTCACTCTGTTTTCTCCTATACTGACAGATGTATTTGGAACTCTAAATCCAACATGGTTTGTGCTAGCTTCTTGAAACTTGACACATTAAAGCAGTTTCACGTTCTATCTCTTTGTTCTCTTTCCTCTGGATGTAGCCCTAAGCAGTGACTGGGGGAAATACTTTCATTGAAAGGGGTTGCCAAGCTTCCAGAAATTACGAGTCTCCAGAAATCTCAGCAACTATGATTTCAACCAAACTGGATGATACTTTCAGGTAGTGATCAGTACACTAAGCCCACTTGGTTCCTCAAATTTCGTTCTTCTATGTTGAAGCGTTCGTTTCCAGTAACAGTTTGAATTTTGGCGTTTCACTCTGTTTTCTCCTATACTGACAGATGTATTTGGAACTATAAATCAAACACGGTTGGTGCTAGCTTCTTGAAACTTGAAACAATAAAGCAGTTTCAAGTTCTATCTCTATGTTCTGTCTCCTCTTGATGTAGCCCTAAGCAGTGACTGGGGAGAAACACTTTCATTGAAAGGGGTTGCCAAGCTTCCAAAAATTACGAGTCTCCAGAAATCTCAGCATCTATTTTTTCACCCAACCTGGATGATACTTTCAGGTAATGATGAGTACGCTAAGCCCACTGGGTTCCCCAAATTTCGTTCTTCTATGTTGAAGCGTTCGTTTCCAGTAACAGTTTGAATTTTGGCGTTTCACTCTGTTTTCTCCTATATTGATAGATGTATTTGGAACTCTAAACCAAACACGGTTTGTGCTAGCTTCTTGAAACTTGACACAGTAAAGCAGTTTCACGTTCTATCTCTATGTTCTGTTTCCTCTTGATGTAGCACTCAGCAGTGAGTGAGGAGAAACACTTTCATTGAAAGGGGTTGCCAAGCTTCCCAAATTTGCGAGTCTCCAGAAATCTCAGCATCTATTTTTTCACCCAAACTGGATGATACTTTCAGGTAATGATGAGTACGCTAAGCCCACTGGGTTCCCCAAATTTCGTTCTTCTATGTTGAAGCGTTCGTTTCCAGTAACAGTTTGAATTTTGGCATTTCACTCTGTTTTCTCCTATATTGATAGATGTATTTGGAACTCTAAATCAAACACGGTTTGTGCTAGCTTCTTGAAACTTGACACAGTAAAGCAGTTTCACGTTCTATCTCTATGTTCTGTTTCCTCTTGATGTAGCACTCAGCAGTGACTGAGGAGAAACACTTTCATTGAAAGAGGTTGCCAAGCTTCCCAAAATTGCGAGTCTCTAGAAATCTCAGCAAACATTTTTTCACCCAAAGTGGATGATACTTTCAGGTAATAATCAGTACACTAAGCTCACTTGGTTCCAAAAATTTCGTTCTTTTATGCTGAAGCGTTCGCTTCCAGTAACTGTTTGAATTTTGGCGTTTCACTCTGTTTTCTCCTATACTGACAGATGTATTTGGAACTCTAAATCAAACACGGTTTGTGCTAGCTTCTTGAAACTTGACACAATAAAGCAGATTCAAGTTCTATCTCTATGTTCTGTCTCCTCTTGATGTAGCCCTAAGCAGTGACTGGGGAGAAACACTTTCATTGAAAGGGGTTGCCAAGCTTCCAAAAATTACAAGTCTCCAGAAATCTCAGCATCTATTTTTTCACCCAAACTGGATGATACTTTCAGGTAATGATGAGTACGCTAAGCCCACTTTGTTCCCCAAATTTCGTTCTTCTATGTTGAAGCGTTCGTTTCCAGTAACAGTTTGAATTTTGGCGTTTCACTCTGTTTTCTCCTATATTGATAGATGTATTTGGAACTCTAAACCAAACACGGTTTGTGCTAGCTTCTTGAAACTTGACACAGTAAAGCAGTTTCACGTTCTATCTCTATGTTCTGTTTCCTCTTGATGTAGCACTCAGCAGTGACTGAGGAGAAACACTTTCATTGAAAGGGGTTGCCAAGCTTCCCAAAATTGCGAGTCTCCAGAAATCTCAGCAACTATTTTTTCACCCAAACTGGATGATACTTTCAGGTAATGATCAGTACACTAAGCTCACTTGGTTCCCCAAATTTCGTTCTTTTATGTTGAAGCGTTCGCTTCCAGTAACTGTTTGAATTTTGGCGTTTCACTCTGTTTTCTCCTATACTGACAGATGTATTTGGAACTCCAAATCAAACACGGTTTGTGCTAGCTTCTTGAAACTTGACACAGTAAAGCAGTTTCACGTTCTGTCTCTATGTTCTGTTTCCTCTGGATGTAGCCCTAAGCAGTGACTGGGGAGAAACACTTTCATTGAAAGGGGTTGCCAAGCTTCCCAAAATTGCGAGTCTCTAGAAATCTCAGCAACTATTTTTTCACCCAAAATGGATGATACTTTCAGGTAATGATCAGTACACTGAGCCCACTTGGAGGTCCAAATTTCGTTCTTCTATGTTGAAGCGTTCGTTTCCAGTAACAGTTTGAATTTTGGCCTTTCACTCTGTTTTCTCCTATAATGATAGATGTATTTGCAACTCTAAACCAAACCCGGTTTGTGCTAGCTTCTTGAAACTTGACACAGTAAAGCAGTTTCACGTTCTATCTCTATGTTCTGTTTCCTCTTGATGTAGCACACAGCAGTGACTGAGGAGAAACACTTTCATTGAAAGGGGTTGCCAAGCTTCCAAAAATTACGATTCCCCAGAAATCTCAGCAACTATTTTTTCACCCAAACTGGATGATACTTTCAGGTAATGATCAGTACACTAAGCCCACTGGGTTCCCCAAATTTCGTTCTTCTATGTTGAAGCGTTCGTTTCCAGTAACAGTTTGAATTTTGGCGTTTCACTCTCTTTTCTCCTATATTGATAGATGTATTTGCAACTCTAAACCAAACACGGTTTGTGCTAGCTTCTTGAAACTTGACACAATAAAGCAGTTTCAAGTTCTATCTCTATGTTCTGTTTCCTCTTGATGTAGCCCTAAGCAGTGACTGGGGAGAAACACTTACATTGAAAGGGGTTGCCAAGCTTCCAGAAATTACGAGTCTCCAGAAATCTCAGCAACTATGATTTCACCCAAACTGGATGATACTTTCAGGTAATGATCAGTACACTAAGCTCACTTGGTTCCCCAAATTTCGTTCTTTTATGTTGAAGCGTTCGCTTCCAGTAACTGTTTGAATTTTGGCGTTTCACTCTGTTTTCTCCTATACTGACAGATGTATTTGGAACTCTAAATCAAACAAGGTTTGTGCTAGCTTCTTGAAACTTGACACAGTAAAGCAGTTTCACGTTCTATCTCTATGTTTTCTTTCCTCTTGATGTAGCACTCAGCAGTGACTGGGGAGAAACACTTTCATTGAAAGGGGTTGCCAAGCTTCCCAAAATTGCGAGTCTCCAGAAATCTCAGCAACTATTTTTTCACCCAAACTGGATGATACTTTTAGGTAATGATGAGTACACTAAGCCCACTGGGTTCCCCAAATTTCGTTCTTCTATGTTGAAGCGTTCGTTTCCAGTAACAGTTTGAATTTTGGCGTTTCGGTCTGTTTTCTCCTATATTGATAGATGTATTTGGAACTCTAAACCAAACACGGTTTGTGCTAGCTTCTTGAAACTTGACACAATAATGCAGTTTCGAGTTCTATCTCTATGTTCTGTTTCCTCTTGATGTAGCCCTAAGCAGTGACTGGGGAGAAACACTTACATTGAAAGGGGTTGCCAAGCTTCCAAAAATTACGAGTCTCCAGAAATCTCAGCATCTATTTTTTCACCCAAACTGGATGATACTTTCAGGTAATGATGAGTACGCTAAGCCCACTGGGTTCCCCAAATTTCGTTCTTCTATGTTGAAGCGTTCGTTTCCAGTAACAGTTTGAATTTTGGCGTTTCACTCTGTTTTCTCCTATATTGATAGATGTATTTGGAACTCTAAACCAAACACGGTTTGTGCTAGCTTCTTGAAACTTGACACAGTAAAGCAGTTTCACGTTCTATCTCTATGTTCTGTTTCCTCTTGATGTAGCAATCAGCAGTGAGTGAGGAGAAACTCTTTCATTGAAAGGGGTTGCCAAGCTTCCCAAATTTGCGAGTCTCCAGAAATCTCAGCATCTATTTTTTCACCCAAACTGGATGATACTTTCAGGTAATGATCAGTACACTAAGCCCACTTGGTTCCCCAAATTTCGTTCTTCTATTTTGAAGCGTTCGTTTCCAGTAACAGTTTGAATTTTGGCGTTTCACTCTGTTTTCTCCTATATTGATAGATGTATTTGGAACTCTAAACCCAACACGGTTTGTGCTAGCTTCTTGAAACTTGACACAGTAAAGCAGTTTCACGTTTATTTCTATGTTCTGCTTCCTCTTGATGTAGCACTCAGCAGTGACTGAGGAGAAACACTTTCATTGAAAGGGGTTGCCAAGCTTCCCAAAATTGCGAGTCTCCAGTAATCTCAGCAAATATTTTTTAACCCAAACTGGATGATACTTTCAGGTAATGATCAGTACACTAAGCTCACTTGGTTCCCCAAATTTCGTTCTTTTATGTTGAAGCGTTCGCTTCCAGTAACTGTTTGAATTTTGGGGTTTCGCTCTGTTTTCTCCTATATTGATAGATGTATTTGGAACTCTAAACCAAACACGGTTTGTGCTAGCTTCTTGAAACTTGACACAATAAAGCAGTTTCAAGTTCTATCTGTATGTTCTGTTTCCTCTTGATGTAGCCCTAAGCAGTGACTGGGGAGAAACACTTACATTGAAAGGGGTTGCCAAGCTTCCAGAAATTACGAGTCTCCAGAAATCTCAGCAACTATGATTTCACCCAAACTGGATGATACTTTCAGGTAATGATCAGTACACTGAGATCACTTGGTTCCCCAAATTTCGTTCTTTTATGTTGAAGCGTTCGCTTCCAGTAACTGTTTGAATTTTGGCGTTTCACTCTGTTTTCTCCTATACTGACAGATGTATTTGGAACTCTAAATCAAACACGGTTTGTGCTAGCTTCTTGAAACTAGAAACAGTAAAGCAGTTTCACGTTCTATCTCTATGTTCTGTTTTTTCTTGATGTAGCACTCAGCAGTGACTGAGGAGAAACACTTTCATTGAAAGGGGTTGCCAAGCTTCCCAAACTTGCGAGTCTCCAGAAATCTCAGCAACTATTTTTTCACCCAAACTGGATGATAATTTCAGGAAATGATCAGTACACTAACCTCACTTGGTTCCCCAAATTTCATTCTTTTATGTTGAAGCGTTCGATTCCAGTAACTGTTTGAATTTTAGCTTTTCACTCTGTTTTCTCCTATACTGACAGATGTATTTGGAACTCTAAATCCAACATGGTTTGTGCTAGCTTCTTGAAACTTGACACATTAAAGCAGTTTCACGTTCTATCTCTTTGTTCTCTTTCCTCTGGATGTAGCCCTAAGCAGTGACTGGGGGAAATACTTTCATTGACAGGGGTTGCCAAGCTTCCAGAAATTACGAGTCTCCAGAAATCTCAGCAACTATGATTTCACCCAAACTGGATGATACTTTCAGGTAGTGATCAGTACACTAAGCCCACTTGGTTCCTCAAATTTCGTTCTTCTATGTTGAAGCGTTCGTTTCCAGTAACAGTTTGAATTTTGGCGTTTCACTCTGTTTTCTCCTATATTGATAGATGTATTTGGAACTATAAATCAAACACGGTTGGTGCTAGCTTCTTGAAACTTGAAACAATAAAGCAGTTTCAAGTTCTATCTCTATGTTCTGTCTCCTCTTGATGTAGCCCTAAGCAGTGACTGGGGAGAAACACTTTCATTGAAAGGGGTTGCCAAGCTTCCAAAAATTACGAGTCTCCAGAAATCTCAGCATCTATTTTTTCACCCAAACTGGATGATACTTTCAGGTAATGATGAGTACGCTAAGCCCACTGGGTTCCCCAAATTTCGTTCTTCGATGTTGAAGCGTTCGTTTCCAGTAACAGTTTGAATTTTGGCGTTTCACTCTGTTTTCTCCTATATTGATAGATGTATTTGGAACTCTAAACCCAAGACGGTTTGTGCTAGCTTCTTGAAACTTGACACAGTAAAGCAGTTTCACGTTTATTTCTATGTTCTGCTTCCTCTTGATGTAGCACTCAGCAGTGACTGAGGAGAAACACTTTCATTGAAAGGGGTTGCCAAGCTTCCCAAAATTGCGAGTCTCCAGTAATCTCAGCAACTATTTTTTAACCCAAACTGGATGATACTTTCAGGTAATGATCAGTACACTAAGCTCACTTGGTTCCCCAAATTTCGTTCTTTTATGTTGAAGCGTTCGCTTCCAGTAACTGTTTTAATTTTGGGGTTTCGCTCTGTTTTCTCCTATATTGATAGATGTATTTGGAACTCTAAACCAAACACGGTTTGTGCTAGCTTCTTGAAACTTGACACAACAAAGCAGTTTCAAGTTCTATCTGTATGTTCTGTTTCCTCTTGATGTAGCCCTAAGCAGTGACTGGGGAGAAACACTTACATTGAAAGGGGTTGCCAAGCTTCCAGAAATTACGAGTCTCCAGAAATCTCAGCAACTATGATTTCACCCAAACTGGATGATACTTTCAGGTAATGATCAGTACACTGAGATCACTTGGTTCCCCAAATTTCGTTCTTTTATGTTGAAGCGTTCGCTTCCAGTAACTGTTTGAATTTTGGCGTTTCACTCTGTTTTCTCCTATACTGACAGATGTATTTGGAACTCTAAATCAAACACGGTTTGTGCTAGCTTCTTGAAACTAGAAACAGTAAAGCAGTTTCACGTTCTATCTCTATGTTCTGTTTCCTCTTGATGTAGCACTCAGCAGTGACTGAGGAGAAACACTTTCATTGAAAGGGGTTGCCAAGCTTCCCAAACTTGCGAGTCTCCAGAAATCTCAGCAACTATTTTTTCACCCAAACTGGATGATAATTTCAGGAAATGATCAGTACACTAACCTCACTTGGTTCCCCAAATTTCATTCTTTTATGTTGAAGCGTTCGCTTCCAGTAACTGTTTGAATTTTAGCTTTTCACTCTGTTTTCTCCTATACTGACAGATGTATTTGGAACTCTAAATCCAACATGGTTTGTGCTAGCTTCTTGAAACTTGACACATTAAAGCAGTTTCACGTTCTATCTCTTTGTTCTCTTTCCTCTGGATGTAGCCCTAAGCAGTGACTGGGGGAAATACTTTCATTGAAAGGGGTTGCCAAGCTTCCAGAAATTACGAGTCTCCAGAAATCTCAGCAACTATGATTTCAACCAAACTGGATGATACTTTCAGGTAGTGATCAGTACACTAAGCCCACTTGGTTCCTCAAATTTCGTTCTTCTATGTTGAAGCGTTCGTTTCCAGTAACAGTTTGAATTTTGGCGTTTCACTCTGTTTTCTCCTATACTGACAGATGTATTTGGAACTATAAATCAAACACGGTTGGTGCTAGCTTCTTGAAACTTGAAACAATAAAGCAGTTTCAAGTTCTATCTCTATGTTCTGTCTCCTCTTGATGTAGCCCTAAGCAGTGACTGGGGAGAAACACTTTCATTGAAAGGGGTTGCCAAGCTTCCAAAAATTACGAGTCTCCAGAAATCTCAGCATCTATTTTTTCACCCAACCTGGATGATACTTTCAGGTAATGATGAGTACGCTAAGCCCACTGGGTTCCCCAAATTTCGTTCTTCTATGTTGAAGCGTTCGTTTCCAGTAACAGTTTGAATTTTGGCGTTTCACTCTGTTTTCTCCTATATTGATAGATGTATTTGGAACTCTAAACCAAACACGGTTTGTGCTAGCTTCTTGAAACTTGACACAGTAAAGCAGTTTCACGTTCTATCTCTATGTTCTGTTTCCTCTTGATGTAGCACTCAGCAGTGAGTGAGGAGAAACACTTTCATTGAAAGGGGTTGCCAAGCTTCCCAAATTTGCGAGTCTCCAGAAATCTCAGCATCTATTTTTTCACCCAAACTGGATGATACTTTCAGGTAATGATGAGTACGCTAAGCCCACTGGGTTCCCCAAATTTCGTTCTTCTATGTTGAAGCGTTCGTTTCCAGTAACAGTTTGAATTTTGGCATTTCACTCTGTTTTCTCCTATATTGATAGATGTATTTGGAACTCTAAATCAAACACGGTTTGTGCTAGCTTCTTGAAACTTGACACAGTAAAGCAGTTTCACGTTCTATCTCTATGTTCTGTTTCCTCTTGATGTAGCACTCAGCAGTGACTGAGGAGAAACACTTTCATTGAAAGAGGTTGCCAAGCTTCCCAAAATTGCGAGTCTCTAGAAATCTCAGCAAACATTTTTTCACCCAAAGTGGATGATACTTTCAGGTAATAATCAGTACACTAAGCTCACTTGGTTCCAAAAATTTCGTTCTTTTATGCTGAAGCGTTCGCTTCCAGTAACTGTTTGAATTTTGGCGTTTCACTCTGTTTTCTCCTATACTGACAGATGTATTTGGAACTCTAAATCAAACACGGTTTGTGCTAGCTTCTTGAAACTTGACACAATAAAGCAGATTCAAGTTCTATCTCTATGTTCTGTCTCCTCTTGATGTAGCCCTAAGCAGTGACTGGGGAGAAACACTTTCATTGAAAGGGGTTGCCAAGCTTCCAAAAATTACAAGTCTCCAGAAATCTCAGCATCTATTTTTTCACCCAAACTGGATGATACTTTCAGGTAATGATGAGTACGCTAAGCCCACTTTGTTCCCCAAATTTCGTTCTTCTATGTTGAAGCGTTCGTTTCCAGTAACAGTTTGAATTTTGGCGTTTCACTCTGTTTTCTCCTATATTGATAGATGTATTTGGAACTCTAAACCAAACACGGTTTGTGCTAGCTTCTTGAAACTTGACACAGTAAAGCAGTTTCACGTTCTATCTCTATGTTCTGTTTCCTCTTGATGTAGCACTCAGCAGTGACTGAGGAGAAACACTTTCATTGAAAGGGGTTGCCAAGCTTCCCAAAATTGCGAGTCTCCAGAAATCTCAGCAACTATTTTTTCACCCAAACTGGATGATACTTTCAGGTAATGATCAGTACACTAAGCTCACTTGGTTCCCCAAATTTCGTTCTTTTATGTTGAAGCGTTCGCTTCCAGTAACTGTTTGAATTTTGGCGTTCCACTCTGTTTTCTCCTATACTGACAGATGTATTTGGAACTCTAAATCAAACACGGTTTGTGCTAGCTTCTTGTAACTTGACACAGTAAAGCAGTTTCACGTTCTATCTCTATGTTCTGTTTCCTCTGGATGTAGCCCTAAGCAGTGACTGGGGAGAAATACTTTCATTGACAGGGGTTGCCAAGCTTCCAGAAATTACGAGTCTCCAGAAATCTCAGCAAGTATGATTTCACCCAACCTGGATGATACTTTCAGGTAATGATCAGTACACTAAGCCCACTTTGTTCCCCAAATTTCGTTCTTCTATGTTGAAGCGTTCGTTTCCAGTAACAGTTTGAATTTTGGCGTTTCACTCTGTTTTCTCCTATATTGATAGATGTATTTGGAACTCTAAATCAAACACGGTTTGTGCTAGATTCTTGAAACTTGACACCATAAAGCAGTTTCAAGTTCTGTCTCTATGTTCTGTTTCCTTTTGATGTAGCACTCAGCAGTGACTGTGGAGAAACACTTTCATTGAAAGGGGTTGCCAAGCTTCCCAAAATTGCGAGTCTCCAGAATTCTCAGCGACTATTTTTTCACCCAAACTGGATGATACTTTCAGGTAATAATATGTACACTAAGCTCACTTGGTTCCCCAAATTTCGTTCTTTTATGCTGAAGCGTTCGCTTCCAGTAACTGTTTGAATTTTGGCGTTTCACTCTGTTTTCTCCTATTCTGACAGATGCATTTGGAACTCTAAATCAAACACGGTTTGTGCTAGCTTCTTGAAACTTGACACAGTAAAGCAGTTTCACGTTCTATCTCTATGTTTTGTTTCCTCTTGATGTAGCACTCAGCAGTGACTGAGGAGAAACACTTTCATTGAAAGGGGTTGCCAAGCTTTCCAAAACTGCGAGTCTCTAGAAATCTCGGCAAACATTTTTTCACCCAAAGTGGATGATACTTTCAGGTAATGATCAGTACACTAAGCTCACTTGGTTACCGAAATTTCGTTCTTCTATGTTGAAGCGTTCGTTTCCAGTAACAGTTTGAATTTTGGCGTTTTACTCTGTTTTCTCCTATATTGATAGATGTATTTGGAACTCTAAATCAAACACGGTTTGTGCTAGCTTCTTGAAACTTGACACAATAAAGCAGTTTCAAGTTCTATCTCTATGTTCTGTCTCCTCTTGATGTAGCCCTAAGCAGTGACTGGGGAGAAACACTTTCATTGAAAGGGGTTGCCAAGCTTCCAAAAATTACGAGTCTCCAGAAATCTCAGCAACTATTTTTTCACCCAAACTGGATGATACTTTCAGGTAATGATCAGTACACTAAGCTCACTTGGTTCCCCAAATTTCGTTCTTTTATGTTGAAGCGTTCGCTTCCAGTACCTGTTTGAATTTTGGCGTTTCACTCTGTTTTCTCCTATACTGACAGATGTATTTGGAACTCTAAATCAAACACGGTTTGTGCTAGCTTCTTGAAACTTGACACAGTAAAGCAGTTTCACGTTCTATCTCTATGTTCTGTTTCCTCTGGATGTAGCCCTAAGCAGTGACTGGGGAGAAATACTTTCATTGACAGGGGTTGCCAAGCTTCCAGAAATTACGAGTCTCCAGAAATCTCAGCAACTATGATTTCACCCAACCTGGATGATACTTTCAGGTAATGATCAGTACACTAAGCCCACTTGGTTCCCCAAATTTCGTTCTTCTATGTTGAAGCGTTCGTTTCCAGTAACAGTTTGAATTTTGGCATTTCACTCTGTTTTCTCCTATATTGATAGATGTATTTGGAACTCTAAATCAAACACGGTTTGTGCTAGCTTCTTGAAACTTGACAGAGTAAAGCAGTTTCACGTTCTATCTCTATGTTTTCTTTCCTCTTGATGTAGCACTCAGCAGTGACTCAGGAGAAACACTTTCATTGAAAGGGGTTGCCAAGCTTCCCAAAATTGCGAGTCTCTAGAAATCTCAGCAACTATTTTTTCACCCAAACTGGATGATACTTTCAGGTAATGATCAGTACACTGAGCCCACTTGGATCCCCAAATTTCGTTCTTCTATGTTGAAGCGTTCGTTTCCAGTAACAGTTTGAATTTTGGCCTTTCACTCTGTTTTCTCCTATATTGATAGATGTATTTGCAACTCTAAACCAAACCCGGTTTGTGCTAGCTTCTTGAAACTTCACACAGTAAAGCAGTTTCACATTCTATCTCTATGTTCTGTTTCCTCTTGATGTAGCACACAGCAGTGACTGAGGAGAAACACTTTCATTGAAAGGGGTTGCCAAGCTTCCAAAAATTACGATTCCCCAGAAATCTCAGCAACTATTTTTTCACCCAAACTGGATGATACTTTCAGGTAATGATGAGTACACTAAGCTCACTTGGTTCCCCAAATTTCGTTCTTTTATGTTGAAGCGTTCGCTTCCAGTAACTGTTTGAATTTTGGCGTTTCACTCTGTTTTCTCCTATACTGACAGATGTATTTGGAACTCTAAATCAAACACGGTTTGTGCTAGCTTCTTGAAACTTGACACAGTAAAGCAGTTTCACGTTCTATCTCTATGTTTTCTTTCCTCTTGACGTAGCACTCAGCAGTGACTGGGGAGAAACACTTTCATTGAAAGGGGTTGCCAAGCTTCCCATAATTGCGAGTCTCCAGAAATCTCAGCAACTATTTTTTCACCCAAACTGGATGATACTTTCAGGTAATGATGAGTACACTAAGCCCACTGGGTTCCCCAAATTTCGTTCTTCTATGTTGAAGCGTTCGTTTCCAGTAACAGTTTGAATTTTGGCGTTTCGCTCTGTTTTCTCCTATATTGATAGATGTATTTGGAACTCTAAACCAAACACGGTTTGTGCTAGCTTCTTGAAACTTGACACAATAATGCAGTTTCAAGTTCTATCTCTATGTTCTGTTTCCTCTTGATGTAGCCCTAAGCAGTGACTGGGGAGAAACACTTACATTGAAAGGGGTTGCCAAGCTTCCAGAAATTACGAGTCTCCAGAAATCTCAGCAACTATGATTTCACCCAAACTGGATGATACTTTCAGGTAATGATCAGTACACTAAGCCCACTTGGTTCCCCAAATTTCGTTCTTCTATGTTGAAGCGTTCGTTTCCAGTAACAGTTTGAATTTTGGTGTTTCACTCTGTTTTCTCCTATATTGATAGATGTATTTGGAACTCTAAACCAAACACGGTTTGTGCTAGCTTCTTGAAACGTGACACAGTAAAGCAGTTTTACGTTCTATCTCTATGTTCTGTTTCCTCTTGATGTAGCACTCAGCAGTGACTGAGGAGAAACACTTTCATTGAAAGGGGTTGCCAAGCTTCCCAAAATTGCGAGTCTCCAGAAATCTCAGCAACTATTTTTTCACCCAAACTGGATGATAATTTCAGGAAATGATCAGTACACTAAGTCCACTTGGTTCCCCAAATTTCGTTCTTCTATGTTGAAGCGTTCGTTTCCAGTAACAGTTTGAATTTTGGCGTTTCACTCTGTTTTCTCCTATATTGATAGATGTATTTGGAACTCTAAACCCAACACGGTTTGTGCTAGCTTCTTCAAACTTGACACAGTAAAGCAGTTTCACGTTCTATCACTATGTTCTGTTTCCTCTTGATTTAGAACTCAGCAGTGACTGAGGAGAAACACTTTCATTGAAAGGGGTTGCCAAGCTTCCCAAAATTGCGAGTCTCCAGTAATCTCAGCAACTATTTTTTAACTCAAACTGGATGATACTTTCAGGTAATGATCAGTACACTAAGCTCACTTGGTTCCCCAAATTTCGTTCTTTTATGTTGAAGCGTTCGCTTCCAGTAACTGTTTGAATTTTGGCGTTTCACTCTGTTTTCTCCTATACTGACAGATGTATTTGGAACTCTAAATCAAACACGGTTTGTGCTAGCTTCTTGAAACTTGACACAGTAAAGCAGTTTCACGTTCTATCTCTATGTTCTGTTTCCTCTGGATGTAGCCCTAAGCACTGACTGGGGAGAAATACTTTCATTGACAGGGGTTGCCAAGCTTCCAGAAATTACGAGTCTCCAGAAATCTCAGCAACTATGATTTCACCCAACCTGGATGATACTTTCAGGTAATGATCAGTACACTAAGCCCACTTGGTTCCCCAAATTTCGTTCTTCTATGTTGAAGCATTCGTTTCCAGTAACAGTTTGAATTTTGGCGTTTCACTCTGTTTTCTCCTATATTGATAGATGTATTTGGAACTCTAAATCAAACACGGTTTGTGCTAGCTTCTTGAAACTTGACACAGTAAAGCAGTTTCACGTTCTATCTCTATGTTTTCTTTCCTCTTGATGTAGCACTCAGCAGTGACTGAGGAGAAACACTTTCATTGAAAGGGGTTGCCAAGCTTCCCAAAATTGCGAGTCTCTAGAAATCTCAGCAACTATTTTTTCACCCAAACTGGATGATACTTTCAGGTAATGATCAGTACACTGAGCCCACTTGGATCCCCAAATTTCGTTCTTCTATGTTGAAGCGTTCGTTTCCAGTAACAGTTTGAATTTTGGCCTTTCACTCTGTTTTCTCCTATATTGATAGATGTATTTGCAACTCTAAACCAAACCCGGTTTGTGCTAGCTTCTTGAAACTTGACACAGTAAAGCAGTTTCACTTTCTATCTCTATGTTCTGTTTCCTCTTGATGTAGCACACAGCAGTGACTAGGAGAAACACTTTCATTGAAAGGGGTTGCCAAGCTTCCAAAAATTATGATTCCCCAGAAATCTCAGCAACTATTTTTTCACCCAAACTGGATGATACTTTCAGGTAATGATGAGTACACTAAGCCCACTGGGTTCCCCAAATTTCTTTCTTCTATGTTGAAGCGTTCGTTTCCAGTAACAGTTTGAATTTTGGCGTTTCGCTCTGTTTTCTCCTATATTGATAGATGTATTTGCAACTCTAAACCAAACACAGTTTGTGCTAGCTTCTTGAAACTTGACACAATAAAGCAGTTTCAAGTTCTATCTCTATGTTCTGTTTCCTCTTGATGTAGCCCTAAGCAGTGACTGGGGAGAAACACTTACATTGAAAGGGGTTGCCAAGTCTCCAGAAATCTCAGCAACTATGATTTCACCCAAACTGGATGATACTTTCAGGTAATGATCAGTACACTGAGCCCACTTGGATCCCCAAATTTCGTTCTTCTATGTTGAAGCGTTCGTTTCCAGTAACAGTTTGAATTTTGGCCTTTCACTCTGTTTTCTCCTATATTGATAGATGTATTTGCAACTCTAAACCAAACCCGGTTTGTGCTAGCTTCTTGAAACTTGACACAGTAAAGCAGTTTCACGTTCTATCTCTATGTTCTGTTTCCTCTTGATGTAGCACACAGCAGTGACTGAGGAGAAACACTTTCATTGAAAGGGGTTGCCAAGCTTCCAAAAATTACGATTCCCCAGAAATCTCAGCAACTATTTTTTCACCCAAACTGGATGATACTTTCAGGTAATGATGAGTACACTAAGCCCACTGGGTTCCCCAAATTTCGTTCTTCTATTTTGAAGCGTTCGTTTCCAGTAACAGTTTGAATTTTGGCGTTTCACTCTGTTTTCTCCTATATTGATAGATGTATTTGCAACTCTAAACCAAACACGGTTTGTGCTAGCTTCTTGAAACTTGACACAATAAAGCAGTTTCAAGTTCTATCTCTATGTTCTGTTTCCTCTTGATGTAGCCCTAAGCAGTGACTGGGGAGAAACACTTACATTGAAAGGGGTTGCCAAGCTTCCAGAAATTACGAGTCTCCAGAAATCTCAGCAACTATGATTTCACCCAAACTGGATGATACTTTCAGGTAATGATCAGTACACTAAGCTCACTTGGTTCCCCAAATTTCATTCTTTTATGTTGAAGCGTTCGCTTCCAGTAACTGTTTGAATTTTGGCGTTTCACTCTGTTTTCTCCTATACTGACAGATGTATTTGGAACTCTAAATCAAACACGGTTTGTGCTAGCTTCTTGAAACTTGACACAGTAAAGCAGTTTCACGTTCTATCTCTATGTTTTCTTTCCTCTTGATGTAGCACTCAGCAGTGACTGGGGAGAAACACTTTCATTGAAAGGGGTTGCCAAGCTTCCCATAATTGCGAGTCTCAAGAAATCTCAGCAACTATTTTTTCACCCAAACTGGATGATACTTTCAGGTAATGATGAGTACACTAAGCCCACTGGGTTCCCCAAATTTCGTTCTTTTATGTTGAAGCGTTCGCTTCCAGTAACTGTTTGAATTTTGGCGTTTCACTCTGTTTTCTCCTATACTGACAGATGTATTTGGAACTCTAAATCAAACACGGTTTGTGCTAGCTTCTTGAAACTTGAAACAGTAAAGCAGTTTCACGTTCTATCTCTATGTTCTGTTTACTCTGGATGTAGCCCTAAGCAGTGACTGGGGAGAAATACTTTCATTGACAGGGGTTTCCAAGCTTCCAGAAATTATGAGTCTCCAGAAATCTCAGCAACTATTTTTTCACCCAACCTGGATGATACTTTCAGGTAATGATCAGTACACTAAACCCACTTGGTTCCCCAAATTTCGTTCTTCTATGTTGAAGCGTTCGTTTCCAGTAACAGTTTGAATTTTGGCGTTTCACTCTGTTTTCTCCTATATTGATAGATGTATTTGGAACTCTAAATCAAACACGGTTTGTGCTAGCTTCTTGAAACTTGACAGAGTAAAGCAGTTTCACGTTCTATCTCTATGTTTTCTTTCCTCTTGATGTAGCACTCAGCAGTGACTGAGGAGATACACTTTCATTGAAAGGGGTTGCCAAGCTTCCCAAAATTGTGAGTCTCTAGAAATCTCAGCAACTATTTTTTCACCCAAACTGGATGATACTTTCAGGTAATGATCAGTACACTGAGCCCACTTGGATCCCCAAATTTCGTTCTTCTATGTTGAAGCGTTCGTTTCCAGTAACAGTTTGAATTTTGGCCTTTCACTCTGTTTTCTCCTATATTGATAGATGTATTTGCAACTCTAAACCAAACCCGGTTTGTGCTAGCTTCTTGAAACTTGACACAGTAAAGCAGTTTCACATTCTATCTCTATGTTCTGTTTCCTCTTGATGTAGCACACAGCAGTGACTGAGGAGAAACACTTTCATTGAAAGGGGTTGCCAAGCTTCCAAAAATTACGATTCCCCAGAAATCTCAGCAACTATTTTTTCACCCAAACTGGATGATACTTTCAGGTAATGATGAGTACACTAAGCCCACTGGGTTCCCCAAATTTCGTTCTTCTATGTTGAAGCGTTCGTTTCCAGTAACAGTTTGAATTTTGGCGTTTCACTCTGTTTTCTCCTATATTGATAGATGTATTTGCAACTCTAAACCAAACACGGTTTGTGCTAGCTTCTTGAAACTTGACACAATAAAGCAGTTTCAAGTTCTATCTCTATGTTCTGTTTCCTCTTGATGTAGCCCTAAGCAGTGACTGGGGAGAAACACTTACATTGAAAGGGGTTGCCAAGCTTCCAGAAATTACGAGTCTCCAGAAATCTCAGCAACTATGATTTCACCCAAACTGGATGATACTTTCAGGTAATGATCAGTACACTAAGCTCACTTGGTTCCCCAAATTTCGTTCTTTTATGTTGAAGCGTTCGCTTCCAGTAACTGTTTGAATTTTGGCGTTTCACTCTGTTTTCTCCTATACTGACAGATGTATTTGGAACTCTAAATCAAACACGGTTTGTGCTAGCTTCTTGAAACTTGACACAGTAAAGCAGTTTCACGTTCTATCTCTATGTTTTCTTTCCTCTTGATGTAGCACTCAGCAGTGACTGGGGAGAAACACTTTCATTGAAAGGGGTTGCCAAGCTTCCCATAATTGCGAGTCTCCAGAAATCTCAGCAACTATTTTTTCACCCAAACTGGATGATACTTTCAGGTAATGATGAGTACACTAAGCCCACTGGGTTCCCCAAATTTCGTTCTTCTATGTTGAAGCGTTCGTTTCCAGTAACAGTTTGAATTTTGGCGTTTCGCTCTGTTTTCTCCTATATTGATAGATGTATTTGGAACTCTAAACCAAACACGGTTTGTGCTAGCTTCTTGAAATTTGACACAATAATGCAGTTTCAAGTTCTATCTCTATGTTCTGTTTCCTCTTGATGTAGCCCTAAGCAGTGACTGGGGAGAAACACTTACATTGAAAGGGGTTGCCAAGCTTCCAGAAATTACGAATCTCCAGAAATCTCAGCAACTATGATTTCACCCAAACTGGATGATACTTTAAGGTAATGATCAGTACACTAAGCCCACTTGGTTCCCCAAATTTCGTTCTTCTATGTTGAAGCGTTCGTTTCCAGTAACAGTTTGAATTTTGGCGTTTCACTCTGTTTTCTCCTATATTGATAGATGTATTTGGAACTCTAAACCAAACACGGTTTGTGCTAGCTTCTTGAAACGTGACACAGTAAAGCAGTTTTACGTTCTATCTCTATGTTCTGTTTCCTCTTGATGTAGCACTCAGCAGTGACTGAGGAGAAACACTTTCATTGAAAGGGGTTGCCAAGCTTCCCAAAATTGCGAGTCTCCAGAAATCTCAGCAACTATTTTTTCACCCAAACTGGATGATAATTTCAGGAAATGATCAGTACACTAAGCTCACTTGGTTCCCCAAATTTCGTTCTTTTATGTTGAAGCGTTCGCTTCCAGTAACTGTTTGAATTTTGGCGTTTCACTCTGTTTTCTCCTATACTGACAGATGTATTTGGAACTCTAAATCAAACACGGTTTGTGCTAGCTTCTTGAAACTTGACACAGTAAAGCAGTTTGACGTTCTATCTCTATGTTCTCTTTCCTCTGGATGTAGCCCTAAGCAGTGACTGGGGAGAAATACTTTCTTTCACAGGGGTTGCCAAGCTTCCAGAAATTACGAGTCTCCAGAAATCTCAGCAACTATGATTTCACCCAACCTGGATGATACTTTCAGGTAATGATCAGTACACTAAGCCCACTGGGTTCCCCAAATTTCGTTCTTCTATGTTGAAGCGTTCGTTTCCAGTAACAGTTTGAATTTTGGCGTTTCACTCTGTTTTCTCCTATATTGATAGATGTATTTGCAACTCTAAACCAAACACGGTTTGTGGTAGCTTCTTGAAACTTGACACAATAAAGCAGTTTCAAGTTCTATCTCTATGTTCTGTTTCCTCTTGATGTAGCCCTAAGCAGTGACTGGGGAGAAACACTTATATTGAAAGGGGTTGCCAAGCTTCCAGAAATTACGAGTCTCCAGAAATCTCAGCAACTATGATTTCACCCAAACTGGATGATACTTTCAGGTAATGATCAGTACACTAAGCTCACTTGGTTCCCCAAATTTCGTTCTTTTATGTTGAAGCGTTCGCTTCCAGTAACTGTTTGAATTTTGGCGTTTCACTCTGTTTTCTCCTATACTGACAGATGTATTTGGAACTCTAAATCAAACACGGTTTGTGCTAGCTTCTTGAAACTTGACACAGTAAAGCAGTTTCACGTTCTATCTCTATGTTTTCTTTCCTCTTGATGTAGCACTCAGCAGTGACTGGGGAGAAACACTTTCATTGAAAGGGGTTGCCAAGCTTCCCATAATTGCGAGTCTCAAGAAATCTCAGCAACTATTTTTTCACCCAAACTGGATGATACTTTCAGGTAATGATGAGTACACTAAGCCCACTGGGTTCCCCAAATTTCGTTCTTCTATGTTGAAGCGTTCGTTTCCAGTAACAGTTTGAATTTTGGCGTTTCGCTCTGTTTTCTCCTATATTGACAGATGTATTTGGAACTCTAAACCAAACACGGTTTGTGCTAGCTTCTTGAAACTTGACACAATAATGCAGTTTCAAGTTCTATCTCTATGTTCTGTTTCCTCTTGATGTAGCCCTAAGCAGTGACTGGGGAGAAACACTTACATTGAAAGGGGATGCCAAGCTTCCAGAAATTACGAGTCTCCAGAAATCTCAGCAACTATGATTTCACCCAAACTGGATGATACTTTAAGGTAATGATCAGTACACTAAGCCCACTTGGTTCCCCAAATTTCGTTCTTCTATGTTGAAGCGTTCGTTTCCAGTAACAGTTTGAATTTTGGCGTTTCACTCTGTTTTCTCCTATATTGATAGATGTATTTGGAACTCTAAACCAAACACGGTTTGTGCTAGCTTCTTGAAACGTGACACAGTAAAGCAGTTTTACGTTCTATCTCTATGTTCTGTTTCCTCTTGATGTAGCACTCAGCAGTGACTGAGGAGAAACACTTTCATTGAAAGGGGTTGCCAAGCTTCCCAAAATTGCGAGTCTCCAGAAATCTCAGCAACTATTTTTTCACACAAACTGGATGATAATTTCAGGAAATGATCAGTACACTAAGCTCACTTGGTTCCCCAAATTTCGTTCTTTTATGTTGAAGCGTTCGCTTCCAGTAACTGTTTGAATTTTGGCGTTTCACTCTGTTTTCTCCTATACTGACAGATGTATTTGGAACTCTAAATCAAACACGGTTTGTGCTACCTTCTTGAAACTTGACACAGTAAAGCAGTTTGACGTTCTATCTCTATGTTCTCTTTCCTCTGGATGTAGCCCTAAGCAGTGACTGGGGAGAAATACTTTCATTCACAGGGGTTGCCAAGCTTCCAGAAATTACGAGTCTCCAGAAATCTCAGCAACTATGATTTCACCCAAACTGGAAGATACTTTCAGGTAATGATCAGTACACTAAGTCCACTTGGTTCCCCAAATTTCGTTCTTCTATGTTGAAGCGTTCGTTTCCAGTAACAGTTTGAATTTTGGCGTTTCACTCTGTTTTCTCCTATATTGATAGATGTATTTGGAACTCTAAACCCAACACGGTTTGTGCTAGCTTCTTCAAACTTGACACAGTAAAGCAGTTTCACGTTCTATCTCTATGTTCTGTTTCCTCTTGATGTAGCACTCAGCAGTGACTGAGGAGAAACACTTTCATTGAAAGGGGTTGCCAAGCTTCCCAAAATTGCGAGTCTCCAGTAATCTCAGCAACTATTTTTTCACCCAAACTGGATGATACTTTCAGGTAATGATCAGTACACTAAGCTCACTTGGTTCCCCAAATTTCGTTCTTTTATGTTGAAGCGTTCGCTTCCAGTAACTGTTTGAATTTTGGCGTTTCACTCTGTTTTCTCCTATACTGACAGATGTATTTGGAACTCTAAATCAAACACGGTTTGTGCTAGCTTCTTGAAACTTGACACAGTAAAGCAGTTTCACGTTCTATCTCTATGTTCTGTTTCCTCTGGATGTAGCCCTAAGCAGTGACTGGGGAGAAATACTTTCATTGACAGGGGTTGCCAAGCTTCCAGAAATTACGAGTCTCCAGAAATCTCAGCAACTATGATTTCACCCAACCTGGATGATACTTTCAGGTAATGATCAGTACACTAAGCCCACTTGGTTTCCCAAATTTCGTTCTTCTATGTTGAAGCGTTCGTTTCCAGTAACAGTTTGAATTTTGGCGTTTCACTCTGTTTTCTCCTATATTGATAGATGTATTTGGAACTCTAAATCAAACACGGTTTGTGCTAGCTTCTTGAAACTTGACACAGTAAAGCAGTTTCACGTTCTATCTCTATGTTTTCTTTCCTCTTGATGTAGCACTCAGCAGTGACTGAGGAGAAACACTTTCATTGAAAGGGGTTGCCAAGCTTCCCAAAATTGCGTGTCTCTAGAAATCTCAGCAACTATTTTTTCACCCAAACTGGATGATACTTTCAGGTAATGATCAGTACACTGAGCCCACTTGGATCCCCAAATTTCGTTCTTCTATGTTGAAGCGTTCGTTTCCAGTAACAGTTTGAATTTTGGCCTTTCACTCTGTTTTCTCCTATATTGATAGATGTATTTGCAACTCTAAAACAAACCCGGTTTGTGCTAGCTTCTTGAAACTTGACACAGTAAAGCAGTTTCACGTTCTATCTCTATGTTCTGTTTCCTCTTGATGTAGCACACAGCAGTGACTAGGAGAAACACTTTCATTGAAAGGGGTTGCCAAGCTTCCAAAAATTACGATTCCCCAGAAATCTCAGCAACTATTTTTTCACCCAAACTGGATGATACTTTCAGGTAATGATGAGTACACTAAGCCCACTGGGTTCCCCAAATTTCTTTCTTCTATGTTGAAGCGTTCGTTTCCAGTAACAGTTTGAATTTTGGCGTTTCGCTCTGTTTTCTCCTATATTGATAGATGTATTTGAAACTCTAAACCAAACACGGTTTGTGCTAGCTTCTTGAAACTTGACACAATAAAGCAGTTTCAAGTTCTATCTCTATGTTCTGTTTCCTCTTGATGTAGCCCTAAGCAGTGACTGGGGAGAAACACTTACATTGAAAGGGGTTGCCAAGCTTCCAGAAATTACGAGTCTCCAGAAATCTCAGCAACTATGATTTCACCCAAACTGGATGATACTTTCAGGTAATGATCAGTACACTAAGCTCACTTGTTTCCCCAAATTTCGTTCTTTTATGTTGAAGCGTTCGCTTCCAGTAACTGTTTGAATTTTGGCGTTTCACTCTGTTTTCTCCTATACTGACAGATGTATTTGGAACTCTAAATCAAACACGGTTTGTGCTAGCTTCTTGAAACTTGACACAGTAAAGCAGTTTCACGTTGTATCTCTATGTTTTCTTTCCTCTTGATGTAGCACTCAGCAGTGACTGGGGAGAAACACTTTCATTGAAAGGGGTTGCCAAGCTTCCCATAATTGCGAGTCTCCAGAAATCTCAGCAACTATTTTTTCACCCAAACTGGATGATACTTTCAGGTAATGATGAGTACACTAAGCCCACTGGGTTCCCCAAATTTCGTTCTTCTATGTTGAAGCGTTCGTTTCCAGTAACAGTTTGAATTTTGGCGTTTCGCTCTGTTTTCTCCTATATTGATAGATGTATTTGGAACTCTAAACCAAACACGGTTTGTGCTAGCTTCTTGAAACTTGACACAATAATGCAGTTTCAAGTTCTATCTCTATGTTCTGTTTCCTCTTGATGTAGCCCTAAGCAGTGACTGGGGAGAAACACTTACATTGAAAGGGGTTGCCAAGCTTCCAGAAATTACGAGTCTCCAGAAATCTCAGCAACTATGATTTCACCCAAACTGGATGATACTTTAAGGTAATGATCAGTACACTAAGCCCACTTGGTTCCCCAAATTTCGTTCTTCTATGTTGAAGCATTCGTTTCCAGTAACAGTTTGAATTTTGGCGTTTCACTCTGTTTTCTCTTATACTGACAGATGTATTTGGAACTCTAAATCAAACACGGTTTGTGCTAGCTTCTTGAAACTTGACACAGTAAAGCAGTTTGACGTTCTATCTCTATGTTCTCTTTCCTCTGGATGTAGCCCTAAGCAGTGACTGGGGAGAAATACTTTCATTCACAGGGGTTGCAAAGCTTCCAGAAATTACGAGTCTCCAGAAATCTCAGCAACTATGATTTCACCCAAACTGGATGATACTTTCAGGTAATGATCAGTACACTAAGTCCACTTGGTTCCCCAAATTTCGTTCTTCTATGTTGAAGCGTTCGTTTCCAGTAACAGTTTGAATTTTGGCGTTTCACTCTGTTTGCTCCTATATTGATAGATGTATTTGGAACTCTAAACCCAACACGGTTTGTGCTAGCTTCTTCAAACTTGACACAGTAAAGCAGTTTCACGTTCTATCTCTATGTTCTGTTTCCTCTTGATGTAGCACTCAGCAGTGACCGAGGAGAAACACTTTCATTGAAAGGGGTTGCCAAGCTTCCCAAAATTGCGAGTCTCCAGTAATCTCAGCAACTATTTTTTAACCCAAACTGGATGGTACTTTCAGGTAATGATCAGTACACTAAGCTCACTTGGTTCCCCAAATTTCGTTCTTTTATGTTGAAGCGTTCGCTTCCAGTAACTGTTTGAATTTTGGCGTTTCACTCTGTTTTCTCCTATACTGACAGATGTATTTGGAACTCTAAATCAAACACGGTTTGTGCTAGCTTCTTGAAACTTGACACAGTAAAGCAGTTTTACGTTCTATCTCTATGTTCTCTTTCCTCTGGATGTAGCCCTAAGCAGTGACTGGGGAGAAATACTTTCATTCACAGGGGTTGCCAAGCTTCCAGAAATTACGAGTCTCCAGAAATCTCAGCAACTATGATTTCACCCAAACTGGATGATACTTTCAGGTAATGATCAGTACACTAAGCCCACTTGTTTCCCCAAATTTCGTTCTTCTATGTTGAAGCGTTCGTTTCCAGTAATAGTTTGAATTTTGGCGTTTCACTCTGTTTTCTCCTATATTGATAGATGTATTTGGAACTCTAAACCAAACACGGTTTGTGCTAGCTTCTTGAAACTTGACACAGTAAAGCAGTTTTACGTTCTATCTCTATGTTCTGTTTCCTGTTCATGTAGCACTCAGCAGTGACTGAGGAGAAACACTTTCATTGAAAGGGGTTGCCAAGCTTCCCAAAATTGCGAGTCTCCAGAAATCTCAGCAACTATTTTTTCACCCAAACTGGATGATACTTTCAGCTAATGATCAGTACACTGAGCCCACTTGGATCCCCAAATTTCGTTCTTCTATGTTGAAGTGTTCGTTTCCAGTAACAGTTTGAATTTTGGCCTTTCACTCTGTTTTCTCCTATATTGATAGATGTATTTGGAACTCTAAACCACACCCGGTTTGTGCTAGCTTCTTGAATCTTGACACAGTAAAGCAGTTTCACGTTCTATCTCTATGTTCTGTTTCCTCTTGATGTAGCACACAGCAGTGACTGAGGAGAAACACTTTCATTGAAAGGGATTGCCAAGCTTCCAAAAATTACGATTCCCCAGAAATCTCAGCAACTATTTTTTCACCCAAACTGGATGATACTTTCAGGTAATGATGAGTACACTAAGCCCACTGGGTTCCCCAAATTTCGTTCTTCTATGTTGAAGCGTTCGTTTCCAGTAACAGTTTGAATTTTGGCGTTTCGCTCTGTTTTCTCCTATATTGATAGATGTATTTGCAACTCTAAACCAAACACGGTTTGTGCTAGCTTCTTGAAAATTGACACAATAAAGCAGTTTCAAGTTCTATCTCTATGTTCTGTTTCCTCTTGATGTAGCCCTAAGCAGTGACAGGGGAGAAACACTTACATTGAAAGGGGTTGCCAAGCTTCCAGAAATTACGAGTCTCCAGAAATCTCAGCAACTATGATTTCACCCAAACTGGATGATACTTTCAGGTAATGATCAGTACACTAAGCCTACTTGTTTCCCCAAATTTCGTTCTTCTATGTTGAAGCGTTCGTTTCCAGTAATAGTTTGAATTTTGGCGTTTCACTCTGTTTTCTCCTATATTGATAGATGTATTTGGAACTCTAAACCAAACACGGTTTGTGCTAGCTTCTTGAAACTTGACACAGTAAAGCAGTTTTACGTTCTATCTCTATGTTCTGTTTCCTCTTCATGTAGCACTCAGCAGTGACTGAGGAGAAACACTTTCATTGAAAGGGGTTGCCAAGCTTCCCAAAATTGCGAGTCTCTAGAAATCTCAGCAAACATTTTTTCACCCAACGTGGATGATACTTTCAGGTAATGATCAGTACACTATGCTCACTTCGTTCCCCAAATTTCGTTCTTCTATGTTGAAGCGTTCGTTTCCAGTAACAGTTTGAATTTTGGCGTTTCACTCTGTTTTCTCCTATATTGATAGATGTATTTGGAACTCTAAACCCAACACGGTTTTTGCTAGCTTCTTCAAACTTGACACAGTAAAGCAGTTTCACGTTCTATCTCTATGTTCTGTTTCCTCTTGATGTAGCACTCAGCAGTGACCGAGGAGAAACACTTTCATTGAAAGGGGTTGCCAAGCTTCCCAAAATTGCGAGTCTCCAGAAATCTCAGCAACTATTTTTTCACCCAAACTGGATGATACTTTCAGCTAATGATCAGTACACTGAGCCCACTTGGATCCCCAAATTTCGTTCTTCTATGTTGAAGTGTTCGTTTCCAGTAACAGTTTGAATTTTGGCCTTTCACTCTGTTTTCTCCTATATTGATAGATGTATTTGGAACTCTAAACCACACCCGGTTTGTGCTAGCTACTTGAAACTTGACACAGTAAAGCAGTTTCACGTTCTATCTCTATGTTCTGTTTCCTCTTGATGTTGCACACAGCAGTGACTGAGGAGAAACACTTTCATTGAAAGGGGTTGCCAAGCTTCCAAAAATTACGATTCCCCAGAAATCTCAGCAACTATTTTTTCACCCAAACTGGATGATACTTTCAGGTAATGATGAGTACACTAAGCCCACTGGGTTCCCCAAATTTCGTTCTTCTATGTTGAAGCGTTCGTTTCCAGTAACAGTTTGAATTTTGGCGTTTCGCTCTGTTTTCTCCTATATTGATAGATGTATTTGCAACTCTAAACCAAACACGGTTTGTGCTAGCTTCTTGAAACTTGACACAATAAAGCAGTTTCAAGTTCTATCTCTATGTTCTGTTTCCTCTTGATGTAGCCCTAAGCAGTGACTGGGGAGAAACACTTACATTGAAAGGGGTTGCCAAGCTTCCAGAAATTACGAGTCTCCAGAAATCTCAGCAACTATGATTTCACCCAAACTGGATGATACTTTCAGGTAATGATCAGTACACTAAGCCCACTTGGTTCCCCAAATTTCGTTCTTCTATGTTGAAGCGTTCGTTTCCAGTAACAGTTTGAATTTTGGCGTTTCACTCTGTTTTCTCCTATATTGATAGTTGTATTTGGAACTCTAAATCAAACACGGTTTGTGCTACCTTCTTCAAACTTGACACAGTAAAGCAGTTTCAAGTTCTAGCTCTATGTTCTGTTTCCTCTTGATGTAGCACTCAGCAGTGACTGAGGAGAAACACTTTCATTGAAAGGGGTTGCCAAGCTTCCCAAAATTGCGAGTCTCCAGAAATCTCAGCAACTATTTTTTAACCCAAACTGGATGATACTTTCAGGTAATGATGAGTACACTAAGCTCACTTGGTTCTCCAAATTTCATTCTTTTATGTTGAAGCGTTCGCTTCCAGTAACAGTTTGAATTTTGGCGTTTCACTCTGTTTTCTCCTATACTGACAGATGTATTTGGAACTCTAAATCAAACACGGTTTGTGCTAGCTTCTTGAAACTTGACACAGTAAAGCAGTTTCACGTTCTATCTCTATGTTCTGTTTCCTCTGGATGTAGCCGTAAGCAGTGACTGGGGAGAAATACTTTCATTGACAGGGGTTGCCAAGCTTCCAGAAATTACGAGTCTCCAGAAATCTCAGCAACTATGATTTCACCCAACCTGGATGATACTTTCAGGTAATGATCAGTTCACTAAGCCCACTTGGTTCCCCAAATTTCGTTCTTCTATGTTGAAGCGTTCGTTTCCAGTAACAGTTTGAATTTTGGCGTTTCACTCTGTTTTCTCCTATATTGATAGATGTATTTGGAACTCTAAATCAAACACGGTTTGTCCTAGCTTCTTGAAACTTGAAACAGTAAAGCAGTTTCACGTTCTATCTCTATGTTTTCTTTCCTCTTGATGTAGCACTCAGCAGTGACTGAGGAGAAACACTTTCATTGAAAGGGGTTGCCAAGCTTCCCAAAATTGCAAGTCTCTAGAAATCTCAGCAAACATTTTTGCACCCAACGTGGATGATACTTTCAGGTAATGATCAGTACACTAAGCTCACTTCGTTCCCCAAATTTCGTTCTTCTATGTTGAAGCGTTCGTTTCCAGTAACAGTTTGAATTTTGGCGTTTCACTCTGTTTTCTCCTATATTGATAGATGTATTTGGAACTCTAAATAAAACACGGTTTGTGCTAGCTTCTTGAAACTTGACACAGTAAAGCAGTTTCAAGTTCTATCTCTATGTTCTGTTTTCTCTTGATGTAGCCCTAAGCAGTGACTGGGGAGAAACACTTTCATTGAAAGGGGTTGCCAAGCTTCCCAAAATTGCGAGTCTCCAGAAATCTCAGCAACTATTTTTTCACCCAAACTGGATGATACTTTCAGGTAATGATCAGTACACTGAGCCCACTTGGATCCCCAAATTTCGTTCTTCTATGTTGAAGCGTTCGTTTCCAGTAACAGTTTGAATTTTGGCCATTCACTCTGTTTTCTCCTATATTGATAGATGTATTTGGAACTCTAAACCACACCCGGTTTGTGCTAGCTTCTTGAAACTTGACACAGTAAAGCAGTTTCACGTTCTATCTCTATGTTCTGTTTCCTCTTGATGTAGCACACAGCAGTGACTGAGGAGAAACACTTTCATTGAAAGGGGTTGCCAAGCTTCCAAAAATTACGATTCCCCAGAAATCTCAGCAACTATTTTTTCACCCAAACTGGATGATACTTCAGGTAATGATGAGTACACTAAGCCAACTGGGTTCCCCAAATTTCGTTCTTCTATGTTGAAGCGTTCGTTTCCAGTAACAGTTTGAATTTTGGCGTTCCACTCTGTTTTCTCCTATATTGATAGATGTAAATGCAACTCTAAACCAAACACGGTTTGTGCTAGCTTCTTGAAACTTGACACAATAAAGCAGTTTCAAGTTCTCTCTCTATTTTCTGTTTCCTCTTGATGTAGCCCTAAGCAGTGACTGGGGAGAAACACTTACATTGAAAGGGGTTGCCAAGCTTCCAGAAATTACGAGTCTCCAGAAATCTCAGCAACTATGATTTCACCCAAACTGGATGATACTTTCAGGTAATGATCAGTACACTAAGCCCACTTGTTTCCCCAAATTTCGTTCTTCTATGTTGAAGCGTTCGTTTCCAGTAACAGTTTGAATTTTGGCGTTTCACTCTGTTTTCTCCTATATTGATAGATGTATTTGGAACTCTAAACCAAACACGGTTTGTGCTAGCTTCTTGAAACTTGACACAGTAAAGCAGTTTTACGTTCTATCTCTATGTTCTGTTTCCTCTTCATGTAGCACTCAGCAGTGACTGAGGAGAAACACTTTCATTGAAAAGGGTTGCCAAGCTTCCCAAAATTGCGAGTCTCCAGAAATCTCAGCAAACATTTTTTAACCCAAACTGGATGATACTTTCAGGTAATGATGAGTACACTAAGCTCACTTCGTTCCCCAAATTTCGTTCTTCTATGTTGAAGCGTTCGTTTCCAGTAACAGTTTGAATTTTGGCGTTTCACTCTGTTTTCTCCTATACTGACAGATGTATTTGGAACTCTAAATCAAACACGGTTTGTGCTAGCTTCTTGAAACTTGACACAGTAAAGCAGTTTCACGTTCTATTTCTATGTTCTGTTTCCTCTGGATGTAGCCGTAAGCAGTGACTGGGGAGAATTACTTTCATTGACAGGGGTTGCCAAGCTTCCAGAAATTACGAGTCTCCAGAAATCTCAGCAACCATGATTTCACCCAACCTGGATGATACTTTCAGGTAATGATCAGTACACTAAGCCCACTTGGTTCCCCAAATTTCGTTCTTCTATGTTGAAGCGTTCGTTTCCAGTAACAGTTTGAATTTTGGCGTTTCACTCTGTTTTCTCCTATATTGATAGATGTATTTGGAACTCTAAATCAAACACTGTTTGTGCTAGCTTCTTGAAACTTGAAACAGTAAAGCAGTTTCACATTCTATCTCTATGTTTTCTTTCCTCTTGATGTAGCAATCAGCAGTGACTGAGGAGAAACACTTTCATTGAAAGGGGTTGCCAAGCTTCCCAAAATTGCAAGTCTCTAGAAATCTCAGCAAACATTTTTGCACCCAACGTGGATGATACTTTCAGGTAATGATCAGTACACAAAGCTCACTTCGTTCCCCAAATTTCGTTCTTCTATGTTGAAGCGTTCGTTTCCAGTAACAGTTTGAATTTTGGCGTTTCACTCTGTTTTCTCCTATATTGATAGATGTATTTGGAACTCTAAATCAAACACGGTTTGTGCTAGCTTCTTGAAACTTGACACAGTAAAGCAGTTTCAAGTTCTATCTCTATGTTCTGTTTTCTCTTGATGTAGCCCTAAGCAGTGACTGGGGAGAAACACTTTCATTGAAAGGGGTTGCCAAGCTTCCCAAAATTGCGAGTCTCCAGAAATCTCAGCAACTATTTTTTCACCCAAACTGGATGATACTTTCAGGTAATGATCAGTACACTGAGCCCACTTGGATCCCCAAATTTCGTTCTTCTATGTTGAAGCGTTCGTTTCCAGTAACAGTTTGAATTTGGCCATTCACTCTGTTTTCTCCTATATTGATAGATGTATTTGGAACTCTAAACCACACCCGGTTTGTGCTAGCTTCTTGAAACTTGACACAGTAAAGCAGTTTCACGTTCTATCTCTATGTTCTGTTTCCTCTTGATGTAGCACACAGCAGTGACTGAGGAGAAACACTTTCATTGAAAGGGGTTGCCAAGCTTCCAAAAATTACGATTCCCCAGAAATCTCAGCAACTATTTTTTCACCCAAACTGGATGATACTTTCAGGTAATGATGAGTACACTAAGCCAACTGGGTTCCCCAAATTTCGTTCTTCTATGTTGAAGCGTTCGTTTCCAGTAACAGTTTGAATTTTGGCGTTCCACTCTGTTTTCTCCTATATTGATAGATGTATTTGCAACTCTAAACCAAACACGGTTTGTGCTAGCTTCTTGAAACTTGACACAATAAAGCAGTTTCAAGTTCTATCTCTATGTTCTGTTTCCTCTTGATGTAGCCCTAAGCAGTGACTGGGGAGAAACACTTACATTGAAAGGGGTTGCCAAGCTTCCAGAAATTACGAGTCTCCAGAAATCTCAGCAACTATGATTTCACCCAAACTGGATGATACTTTCAGGTAATGATCAGTACACTAAGCCCACTTGTTTCCCCAAATTTCGTTCTTCTATGTTGAAGCGTTCGTTTCCAGCAACAGTTTGAACTTTGGCGTTTCACTCTGTTTTCTCCTATATTGATAGATGTATTTGGAACTCTAAACCAAACACGGTTTGTGCTAGCTTCTTGAAACTTGACACAGTAAAGCAGTTTTACGTTCTATCTCTATTTTCTCTTTCCTCTTGATGTAGCACTCAGCAGTGACTGAGGAGAAACACTTTCATTGAAAGGGGTTGCCAAGCTCCCCAAAATTGCGAGTCTCCAGAAATCTCAGCAACTATTTTTTCACCCAAACTGGATGATACTTTCAGGTAATAATCAGTACACTAAGCTCACTTGGTTCCCCAAATTTCGTTCTTTTATGTTGAAGCGTTCGCTTCCAGTAACTGTTTGAATTTTGGCGTTTCACTCTGTTTTCTCCTATACTGACAGATGTATTTGGAACTCTAAATCCAACACGGTTTGTGCTAGCTTCTTGAAACTTGACACAGTAAAGCAGTTTCACGTTCTATCTCTATGTTCTGTTTCCTCTGGATGTAGCCCTAAGCAGTGACTGGGGAGAAATACTTTCATTGACAGGGGTTGCCAAGCTTCCAGAAATTACGAGTCTCCAGAAATCTCAGCAACTATGATTTCACCCAACCTGGATGATACTTTCAGGTAATGATCAGTACACTAAGCCCACTTGGTTCCCCAAATTTCGTTCTTCTATGTTGAAGCATTCGTTTCCAGTAACAGTTTGAATTTTGGCGTTTCACTCTGTTTTCTCCTATATTGATAGATGTATTTGGAACTCTAAACCAAACACGGTTTGTGCTAGCTTCTTGAAACTTGACACAGTAAAGCAGTTTCACGTTCTATCTCTATGTTCTGTTTCCTCTTGATGTAGCACTCAGCAGTGACTGAGGAGAAACACTTTCATTGAAAGGGGTTGCCAAGCTTCCCAAAATTGCGAGTCTCTAGAAATCTCAGCAAACATTTTTTCACCCAACGTGGATGATACTTTCAGGTAATGATCAGTACACTAAGCTCACTTCGTTCCCCAAATTTCGTTCTTCTATGTTGAAGCGTTCGTTTCCAGTAACAGTTTGAATTTTGGCGTTTCACTCTGTTTTCTCCTATATTGATAGATGTATTTGGAACTCTAAATCAAACACGGTTTGTGCTAGCTTCTTGAAACTTTACACAGTAAAGCAGTTTCAAGTTCTATCTCTATGTTCTGTTTTCTAATGATGTAGCCCTAAGCAGTGACTGGGGAGAAACACTTTCATTGAAAGGGGTTGCCAAGCTTCGCAAAATTGCGAGTCTCCAGAAATCTCAGCAACTATTTTTTCACCCAAACTGGATGATACTTTCAGGTAATGATCAGTACAGTGAGCCCACTTGGATCCCCAAATTTCGTTCTTCTATGTTGAAGCGTTCGTTTCCAGTAACAGTTTGAATTTTGGCCTTTCACTCTGTTTTCTCCTATATTGATAGATGTATTTGCAACTCTAAACCAAACACGGTTTGTGCTAGCTTCTTGAAACTTGACACAATAAAGCAGTTTCAAGTTCTATCTCTATGTTCTGTTTCCTCTTGATGTAGCCCTAAGCAGTGACTGGGGAGAAACACTTACATTGAAAGGGGTTGCCAAGCTTCCAGAAATTACGAGTCTCCAGACATCTCAGCAACTATGATTTCACCCAAACTGGATGATACTTTCAGGTAATGATCAGTACACTAAGCCCACTTGTTTCCCCAAATTTCGTTCTTCTATGTTGAAGGGTTCGTTTCCAGTAACAGTTTGAATTTTGGCGTTTCACTCTGTTTTGTCCTATATTGATAGATGTATTTGGAACTCTAAACCAAACACGGTTTGTGCTAGCTTCTTGAAACTTGACACAGTAAAGCAGTTTCACGTTCTATCTCTATGTTCTGTTTCCTCTTGATGTAGCACTCAGCAGTGACTGAGGAGAAACACTTTCATTGAAAGGGGTTGCCAAGCTTCCCAAAATTGCGAGTCTCCAGAAATCTCAGCAACTATTTTTTAACCCAAACTGGATGATACTTTCAGGTAATGATCAGTACACTAAGCTCACTTGGTTCCCCAAATTTCGTTCTTTTATGTTGAAGCGTTCGCTTCCAGTAACTGTTTGAATTTTGGCGTTTCACTCTGTTTTCTCCTATACTGACAGATGTATTTGGAACTCTAAATCAAACACGGTTTGTGCTAGCTTCTTGAAACTTGACACAGTAAAGCAGTTTCACGTTCTATCTCTATGTTCTGTTTCCTCTGGATGTAGCCGTAAGCAGTGACTGGGGAGAAATACTTTCATTGACAGGGGTTGCCAAGCTTCCAGAAATTACGAGTCTCCAGAAATCTCAGCAACTATGATTTCACCCAACCTGGATGATACTTTCAGGTAATGATCAGTACACTAAGCCCACTTGTTTCCCCAAATTTCGTTCTTCTATGTTGCAGCATTCGTTTCCAGTAACAGTTTGAATTTTGGCGTTTCACTCTGTTTTCTCCTATATTGATAGATGTATTTGGAACTCTAAACCAAACACGGTTTGTGCTAGCTTATTGAAAGTTGAAACAGTAAAGCAGTTTCACGTTCTATCTCTATGTTCTGTTTCCTCTTGATGTAGCACTCAGCAGTGACTGAGGAGAAACACTTTCATTGAAAGGGGTTGCCAAGCTTCCAGAAATTACGAGTCTCCAGAAATCTCAGCAACTATGATTTCACCCAACCTGGATGATACTTTCAGGTAATGATCAGTACACTAAGCCCACTTGGTTCCCCAAATTTCGTTCTTCTATTTTGAAGCGTTCGTTTCCAGTAACAGTTTGAATTTTGGCGTTTCACTCTGTTTTCTCCTATATTGATAGATGTATTTGAAACTCTAAACCAAACACGGTTTGTGCTAGCTTCTTGAAACTTGACACAGTAAAGCAGTTTCAAGTTCTATCTCTATGTTCTGTTTCCTCTTGATGTAGCACTCAGCAGTGACTGAGGAGAAACACTTTCATTGAAAGGGGTTGCCAAGCTTCCCAAAATTGCGAGTCTCCAGAAATCTCAGCAACTATTTTTTCACCCAAACTGGATGATACTTTCAGGTAATGATCAGTACACTAAGCCCCCTTGGTTCCCCAAATTTCGTTCTTCTATGTTGAAGCGTTCGTTTCCAGTAACAATTTGAATTTTGGCGTTTCACTCTGTTTTCTCCTATATTGATAGATGTATTTGGAACTCTAAACCAAACACGGTTTGTGCTATCTTCTTGAAACTTGACACACTAAAGCAGTTTCACGTTCTATCTCTATGTTCTGTTTCGTCTTGATGTAGCACTCAGCAGTGACTGAGGAGAAACACATTCATTGAAAGGGGTTGCCAAGCTTCCCAAAATTGCGAGTCTCCAGAAATCTCAGCAACTATTTTTTCACCCAAACTGGATGATACTTTCAGGTAATGATCAGTACACTAAGCCCACTTGGTTCCCCAAATTTCGTTCTTCCATGTTAAAGCGTTCGTTTCCAGTAACAGTTTGAATTTTGGCGTTTCACTCTGTTTTCTCCTATATTGATAGATGTATTTGGAACTCTAAACCAAACACGGTTTGTGCTAGCTTCTTGAAACTTGACACAGTAAAGCAGTTTCACGTTCTATCTCTATGTTCTGTTTCCTCTGGATGTAGCCGTAAGCAGTGACTGGGGAGAAATACTTTCATTGACAGGGGTTGCCAAGCTTCCAGAAATTACGAGTCTCCAGAAATCTCAGCAACTATGATTTCACAAACCTGGATGATACTTTCAGGTAATGATCAGTACACTAAGGCCACTTGGTTCCCCAAATTTCGTTCTTCTATGTTGCAGCGTTCGTTTCCAGTAACAGTTTGAATTTTGGAGTTTTACTCTGTTTTCTCCTATATTGATAGATGTATTTGGAACTCTAAACCAAACACGGTTTGTGCTAGCTTATTGAAAGTTGAAACAGTAAAGCAGTTTCACGTTCTATCTCTATGTTCTGTTTCCTCTTGATGTAGCACTCAGCAGTGATTGAGGAGAAACACTTTCATTGAAAGGGTTTGCCAAGCTCCCCAAAATTGTGAGTCTCCAGAAATCTCAGCAACTATTTTTTCACCCAAACTGGATGATACTTTCAGGTAATGATCAGTACACTAAGCTCACTTGGTTCCCCAAATTTCGTTCTTTTATGTTGAAGCGTTCGCTTCCAGTAACTGTTTGAATTTTGGCGTTTAACTCTGTTTTCTCCTATACTGACAGATGTATTTGCAACTCTAAATCAAACACGGTTTGTGCTAGCTTCTTGAAACTTGACACAGTAAAGCAGTTTCATGTTCTATCTCTATGTTCTGTTTCCTCTGGATGTAGACCTAAGCAGTGACTGGGGAGAAATACTTTCATTGACAGGGGTTGCCAATCTTCCAGAAATTACGAGTCTCCAGAAATCTCAGCAACTATGATTTCACCCAACCTGGATGATACTTTCAGGTAATGATCAGTACACTAATCCCACTTGGTTCCCCAAATTTCGTTCTTCTATGTTGAAGCGTTCGTTTCCAGTAACAGTTTGAATTTTGGTGTTTCACTCTGTTTTCTCCTATATTGATAGATGTATTTGGAACTCTAAATCAAACACGGTTTGTGCTAGCTTCTTGAAACTTGAAACAGTAAAGCAGTTTCACGTTCTATCTCTATGTTTTCTTTCCTCTTGATGTAGCACTCAGCAGTGACTGAGGAGAAACACTTTCATTGAAAGGGGTTGCCAAGCTTCCCAAAATTGCGAGTCTCTACAAATCTCAGCAAACATTTTTTCACAAAACGTGGATGATACTTTCAGGTAATGTCAGTACACTAAGCTCACTTCGTTCCCCAAATTTCGTTCTTCTATGTTGAAGCGTTCGTTTCCAGTAACAGTTTGTATTTTGGCATTTCACTCTGTTTTCTCCTATATTGATAGATGTATTTGGAACTCTAAATCAAACACGGTTTGTGCTAGCTTCTTGAAACTTGACACAGTAAAGCAGTTTCAAGTTCTATCTCTATGTTCTGTTTTCTCTTGATGTAGCCCTAAGCAGTGACTGGGGACAAACACTTTCATTGAAAGGGGTTTCCAAGCTTCCCAAAATTGCGAGTCTCCAGAAATCTCAGCAACTATTTTTTCACCCAAACTGGATGATACTTTCAGGTAATGATCAGTACACTGAGCCCACTTGGATCCCCAAATTTCGTTCTTCTATGTTGAAGCGTTCGTTCCCAGTAACAGTTTGAATTTTGGCCTTTCTCTCTGTTTTCTCCTATATTGATAGATGTATTTGGAACTCTAAACCACACCCGGTTTGTGCTAGCTTCTTGAAACTTGACACAGTAAAGCAGTTTCACGTTCTATCTCTATGTTCTGTTTCCTCTTGATGTAGCACTCAGCAGTGACTGAGGAGAAACACTTTCATTGAAAGGGGTTGCCAAGCTTCCCAAAATTGCGAGTCTCAAGAAATCTCAGCAACTATTTTTTAACCCAAACTGGATGATACTTTCAGGTAATGATCAGTACACTAAGCTCACTTGGTTCCCCAAATTTCGTTCTTTTATGTTGAAGCGTTCGCTTCCAGTAACTGTTTGAATTTTGGCGTTTCACTCTGTTTTCTCCTATACTGACAGATGTATTTGGAACTCTAAATCAAACACGGTTTGTGCTAGCTTCTTGAAACTTGACACAGTAAAGCAGTTTCACGTTCTATCTCTATGTTCTGTTTCCTCTGCATGTAGCCGTAAGCAGTGAGTGGGGAGAAATACTTTCATTGACAGGGGTTGCCAAGCTTCCAGAAATTACGAGTCTCCAGAAATCTCAGCAATTATGATTTCACCCAACCTGGATGATACTTTCAGGTAATGATCAGTACACTAAGCCCACTTGTTTCCCCAAATTTCGTTCTTCTATGTTGCAGCGTTCATTTCCAGTAAGAGTTTGAATTTTGGCATTTCACTCTGTTTTCTCCTATATTGATAGATGTATTTGGAACTCTAAACCAAACACGGTTTGTGCTAGCTTATTGAAAGTTGAAACAGTAAAGCAGTTTCACGTTCTATTTCTATGTTCTGTTTCCTCTTGATGTAGCACTCAGCAGTGACTGAGGAGAAACACATTCATTGAAAGGGGTTGCCAAGCTTCCCAAAATTGCGAGTCTCCAGAAATCTCAGCAACTATTTTTTCACCCAAACTGGATGATACTTTCAGGTAATGATCAGTACACTAAGCCCACTTGGTTCCCCAAATTTCGTTCTTCCATGTTAAAGCGTTCGTTTCCAGTAACAGTTTGAATTTTGGCGTTTCACTCTGTTTTCTCCTATATTGATAGATGTATTTGGAACTCTAAACCAAACACGGTTTGTGCTAGCTTCTTGAAACTTGACACAGTAAAGCAGTTTCACGTTCTATCTCTATGTTCTGTTTCCTCTGGATGTAGCCGTAAGCAGTGACTGGGGAGAAATACTTTCATTGACAGGGGTTGCCAAGCTTCCAGAAATTACGAGTCTCCAGAAATCTCAGCAACTATGATTTCACAAACCTGGATGATACTTTCAGGTAATGATCAGTACACTAAGCCCACTTGGTTCCCCAAATTTCGTTCTTCTATGTTGCAGCGTTCGTTTCCAGTAACAGTTTGAATTTTGGAGTTTTACTCTGTTTTCTCCTATATTGATAGATGTATTTGGAACTCTAAACCAAACACGGTTTGTGCTAGCTTATTGAAAGTTGAAACAGTAAAGCAGTTTCACGTTCTATCTCTATGTTCTGTTTCCTCTTGATGTAGCACTCAGCAGTGATTGAGGAGAAACACTTTCATTGAAAGGGTTTGCCAAGCTCCCCAAAATTGTGAGTCTCCAGAAATCTCAGCAACTATTTTTTCACCCAAACTGGATGATACTTTCAGGTAATGATCAGTACACTAAGCTCACTTGGTTCCCCAAATTTCGTTCTTTTATGTTGAAGCGTTCGCTTCCAGTAACTGTTTGAATTTTGGCGTTTAACTCTGTTTTCTCCTATACTGACAGATGTATTTGCAACTCTAAATCAAACACGGTTTGTGCTAGCTTCTTGAAACTTGACACAGTAAAGCAGTTTCATGTTCTATCTCTATGTTCTGTTTCCTCTGGATGTAGACCTAAGCAGTGACTGGGGAGAAATACTTTCATTGACAGGGGTTGCCAATCTTCCAGAAATTACGAGTCTCCAGAAATCTCAGCAACTATGATTTCACCCAACCTGGATGATACTTTCAGGTAATGATCAGTACACTAAGCCCACTTGGTTCCCCAAATTTCGTTCTTCTATGTTGAAGCGTTCGTTTCCAGTAACAGTTTGAATTTTGGTGTTTCACTCTGTTTTCTCCTATATTGATAGATGTATTTGGAACTCTAAATCAAACACGGTTTGTGCTAGCTTCTTGAAACTTGAAACAGTAAAGCAGTTTCACGTTCTATCTCTATGTTTTCTTTCCTCTTGATGTAGCACTCAGCAGTGACTGAGGAGAAACACTTTCATTGAAAGGGGTTGCCAAGCTTCCCAAAATTGCGAGTCTCTACAAATCTCAGCAAACATTTTTTCACAAAACGTGGATGATACTTTCAGGTAATGTCAGTACACTAAGCTCACTTCGTTCCCCAAATTTCGTTCTTCTATGTTGAAGCGTTCGTTTCCAGTAACAGTTTGAATTTTGGCATTTCACTCTGTTTTCTCCTATATTGATAGATGTATTTGGAACTCTAAATCAAACACGGTTTGTGCTAGCTTCTTGAAACTTGACACAGTAAAGCAGTTTCAAGTTCTATCTCTATGTTCTGTTTTCTCTTGATGTAGCCCTAAGCAGTGACTGGGGACAAACACTTTCATTGAAAGGGGTTTCCAAGCTTCCCAAAATTGCGAGTCTCCAGAAATCTCAGCAACTATTTTTTCACCCAAACTGGATGATACTTTCAGGTAATGATCAGTACACTGAGCCCACTTGGATCCCCAAATTTCGTTCTTCTATGTTGAAGCGTTCGTTCCCAGTAACAGTTTGAATTTTAGCCTTTCTCTCTGTTTTCTCCTATATTGATAGATGTATTTGGAACTCTAAACCACACCCGGTTTGTGCTAGCTTCTTGAAACTTGACACAGTAAAGCAGTTTCACGTTCTATCTCTATGTTCTGTTTCCTCTTGATGTAGCACTCAGCAGTGACTGAGGAGAAACACTTTCATTGAAAGGGGTTGCCAAGCTTCCCAAAATTGCGAGTCTCAAGAAATCTCAGCAACTATTTTTTAACCCAAACTGGATGATACTTTCAGGTAATGATCAGTACACTAAGCTCACTTGGTTCCCCAAATTTCGTTCTTTTATGTTGAAGCGTTCGCTTCCAGTAACTGTTTGAATTTTGGCGTTTCACTCTGTTTTCTCCTATACTGACAGATGTATTTGGAACTCTAAATCAAACACGGTTTGTGCTAGCTTCTTGAAACTTGACACAGTAAAGCAGTTTCACGTTCTATCTCTATGTTCTGTTTCCTCTGCATGTAGCCGTAAGCAGTGAGTGGGGAGAAATACTTTCATTGACAGGGGTTGCCAAGCTTCCAGAAATTACGAGTCTCCAGAAATCTCAGCAACTATGATTTCACCCAACCTGGATGATACTTTCAGGTAATGATCAGTACACTAAGCCCACTTGTTTCCCCAAATTTCGTTCTTCTATGTTGCAGCGTTCATTTCCAGTAAGAGTTTGAATTTTGGCATTTCACTCTGTTTTCTCCTATATTGATAGATGTATTTGGAACTCTAAACCAAACACGGTTTGTGCTAGCTTATTGAAAGTTGAAACAGTAAAGCAGTTTCACGTTCTATTTCTATGTTCTGTTTCCTCTTGATGTAGCACTCAGCAGTGACTGAGGAGAAACACTTTCATTGAAAGGGGTTGCCAAGCTTCCCAAAATTGCGAGTCTCTAGAAATCTCAGCGAACATTTTTTCACCCAACGTGGATGATACTTTCAGGTAATGATCAGTACACTAAGCTCACTTCGTTCCCCAAATTTCGTTCTTCTATGTTGAAGCGTTCGTTTCCAGTAACAGTTTGAATTTTGGCGTTTCACTCTGTTTTCTTCTATATTGATAGATGTATTTGGAACTCTAAATCAAACACGGTTTGTGCTAGCTTCTTGAAACTTGACACAGTAAAGCAGTTTCAAGTTCTATCTCTATGTTCTGTTTTCTCTTGATGTAGCCCTAAGCAGTGACTGGGGAGAAACACTTTCATTGAAAGGGGTTGCCAAGCTTCCCGAAATTGCGAGTCTCCAGAAATCTCAGCAACAATTTTTTCACCCAAACTGGATGATACTTTCAGGTAATGATCAGTCCACTGAGCCCACTTGGATCCCCAAATTTCGTTCTTCTATGTTGAAGCGTTCGTATCCAGTAACAGATTGAATTTTGGCCTTTCACTCTGTTTTCTCCTATATTGATAGATGTATTTGGAACTCTAAACCACACCCGGTTTGTGCTAGCTTCTTGACAATTGACACAGTAAAGCAGTTTCACGTTCTATCTCTATGTTCTGTTTCCTCTTGATGTAGCACTCAGCAGTGACTGAGGAGAAACACTTTCATTGAAAGGGGTTGCCAAGCTTCCCAAAATTGTGAGTCTCCAGAAATCTCAGCAACTATTTTTTAAACCAAACTGGATGATACTTTCAGGTAATGATCAGTACACTAAGCTCACTTGGTTCCCCAAATTTCGTTCTTTTATGTTGAAGCGTTCGCTTCCAGTAACTGTTTGAATTTTGGCGTTTCACTCTGTTTTCTCCTATACTGACAGATGTATTTGGAACTCTAAATCAAACACGGTTTGTGCTAGCTTCTTGAAACTTGACACAGTAAAGCAGTTTCACGTTCTATCTCTAGGTTCTGTTTCCTCTGGATGTAGCCGTAAGCAGTGACTGGGGAGAAATACTTTCATTGACAGGGGTTGCCAAGCTTCCAGAAATTACAAGTCTCCAGAAATCTCAGCAACTATGATTTCACCCAACTTGGATGATACTTTCAGGTAATGATCAGTACACTAAGCCAACTTGTTTCCCCAAATTTCGTTCTTCTATGTTGCAGCGTTCATTTCCAGTAACAGTTTGAATTTTGGTGTTTCACTCTGTTTTCTCCTATATTGATAGATGTATTTGGAACTCTAAACCAAACACGGTTTGTGCTAGCTTATTGAAAGTTGAAACAGTAAAGCAGTTTCACGTTCTATCTCTTTGTTCTGTTTCCTCTTGATGTAGCACTCAGCAGTGACTGAGAAGAAACACTTTCATTGAAAGGGGTTGCCAAGCTTCCAGAAATTACGAGTCTCCAGAAATCACAGCAACTATGATTTCACCCAAACTGGATGATACTTTCAGGTAATGATCAGTACACTAAGCCCACTTGGTTCCCCAAATTTCGTTCTTTTATGTTGAAGCGTTCGCTTTCAGTAACTGTTTGAATTTTGGCGTTTCACTCTGATTTCTCCTATACTGACAGATGTATTTGGAACTCTAAATCAAACACGGTTTGTGCTAGCTTCTTGAAACTTGACACAGTAAAGCAGTTTCAAGTTCTATCTCTATGTTCTGTTTTCTCTTGATGTAGCCCTAAGCAGTGACTGGGGAGAAACACTTTCATTGAAAGGGGTTGCCAAGCTTCCCAAAATTGCGAGTCTCCAGAAATCTCAGCAACTATTTTTTCACCCAAACTGGATGATACTTTCAGGTAATGATCAGTACACTAAGCCCACTTGGTTCCCCAAATTTCGTTCTTCTATGTTGAAGCGTTCGTTTCCAGTAACAGTTTGAATTTTGGTGTTTCACTCTGTTTTCTCCTATATTGATAGATGTATTTGGAACTCTAAATCAAACACGGTTTGTGCTAGCTTCTTGAAACTTGAAACAGTAAAGCAGTTTCACGTTCTATCTCTATGTTCTGTTTCCTCTTGATGTAGCACTCAGCAGTGACCGAGGAGAAACACTTTCATTGAAAGGGGTTGCCAAGCTTCCCAAAATTGCGAGTCTCCAGAAATCTCAGCAACTATTTTTTCACCCAAACTGGATGATACTTTCAGCTAATGATCAGTACACTGAGCCCACTTGGATCCCCAAATTTCGTTCTTCTATGTTGAAGTGTTCGTTTCCAGTAACAGTTTGAATTTTGGCCTTTCACTCTGTTTTCTCCTATATTGATAGATGTATTTGGAACTCTAAACCACACCCGGTTTGTGCTAGCTACTTGAAACTTGACACAGTAAAGCAGTTTCACGTTCTATCTCTATGTTCTGTTTCCTCTTGATGTTGCACACAGCAGTGACTGAGGAGAAACACTTTCATTGAAAGGGGTTGCCAAGCTTCCAAAAATTACGATTCCCCAGAAATCTCAGCAACTATTTTTTCACCCAAACTGGATGATACTTTCAGGTAATGATGAGTACACTAAGCCCACTGGGTTCCCCAAATTTCGTTCTTCTATGTTGAAGCGTTCGTTTCCAGTAACAGTTTGAATTTTGGCGTTTCGCTCTGTTTTCTCCTATATTGATAGATGTATTTGCAACTCTAAACCAAACACGGTTTGTGCTAGCTTCTTGAAACTTGACACAATAAAGCAGTTTCAAGTTCTATCTCTATGTTCTGTTTCCTCTTGATGTAGCCGTAAGCAGTGACTGGGGAGAAATACTTTCATTGACAGGGGTTGCCAAGCTTCCAGAAATTACGAGTCTCCAGAAATCTCAGCAACTATGATTTCACCCAACCTGGATGATACTTTCAGGTAATGATCAGTTCACTAAGCCCACTTGGTTCCCCAAATTTCGTTCTTCTATGTTGAAGCGTTCGTTTCCAGTAACAGTTTGAATTTTGGCGTTTCACTCTGTTTTCTCCTATATTGATAGACGTATTTGGAACTCTAAATCAAACACGGTTTGTCCTAGCTTCTTGAAACTTGAAACAGTAAAGCAGTTTCACGTTCTATCTCTATGTTTTCTTTCCTCTTGATGTAGCACTCAGCAGTGACTGAGGAGAAACACTTTCATTGAAAGGGGTTGCCAAGCTTCCCAAAATTGCAAGTCTCTAGAAATCTCAGCAAACATTTTTGCACCCAACGTGGATGATACTTTCAGGTAATGATCAGTACACTAAGCTCACTTCGTTCCCCAAATTTCGTTCTTCTATGTTGAAGCGTTCGTTTCCAGTAACAGTTTGAATTTTGGCGTTTCACTCTGTTTTCTCCTATATTGATAGATGTATTTGGAACTCTAAATAAAACACGGTTTGTGCTAGCTTCTTGAAACTTGACACAGTAAAGCAGTTTCAAGTTCTATCTCTATGTTCTGTTTTCTCTTGATGTAGCCCTAAGCAGTGACTGGGGAGAAACACTTTCATTGAAAGGGGTTGCCAAGCTTCCCAAAATTGCGAGTCTCCAGAAATCTCAGCAACTATTTTTTCACCCAAACTGGATGATACTTTCAGGTAATGATCAGTACACTGAGCCCACTTGGATCCCCAAATTTCGTTCTTCTATGTTGAAGCGTTCGTTTCCAGTAACAGTTTGAATTTTGGCCATTCATTCTGTTTTCTCCTATATTGATAGATGTATTTGGAACTCTAAACCACACCCGGTTTGTGCTAGCTTCTTGAAACTTGACACAGTAAAGCAGTTTCACGTTCTATCTCTATGTTCTGTTTCCTCTTGATGTAGCACACAGCAGTGACTGAGGAGAAACACTTTCATTGAAAGGGGTTGCCAAGCTTCCAAAAATTACGATTCCCCAGAAATCTCAGCAACTATTTTTTCACCCAAACTGGATGATACTTCAGGTAATGATGAGTACACTAAGCCAACTGGGTTCCCCAAATTTCGTTCTTCTATGTTGAAGCGTTCGTTTCCAGTAACAGTTTGAATTTTGGCGTTCCACTCTGTTTTCTCGTATATTGATAGATGTAAATGCAACTCTAAACCAAACACGGTTTGTGCTAGCTTCTTGAAACTTGACACAATAAAGCAGTTTCAAGTTCTCTCTCTATGTTCTGTTTCCTCTTGATGTAGCCCTAAGCAGTGACTGGGGAGAAACACTTACATTGAAAGGGGTTGCCAAGCTTCCAGAAATTACGAGTCTCCAGAAATCTCAGCAACTATGATTTCACCCAAACTGGATGATACTTTCAGGTAATGATCAGTACACTAAGCCCACTTGTTTCCCCAAATTTCGTTCTTCTATGTTGAAGCGTTCGTTTCCAGTTACAGTTTGAATTTTGGCGTTTCACTCTGTTTTCTCCTATATTGATAGATGTATTTGGAACTCTAAACCAAACACGGTTTGTGCTAGCTTCTTGAAACTTGACACAGTAAAGCAGTTTTATGTTCTATCTCTATGTTCTGTTTCCTCTTCATGTAGCACTCAGCAGTGACTGAGGAGAAACACTTTCATTGAAAAGGGTTGCCAAGCTTCCCAAAATTGCGAGTCTCCAGAAATCTCAGCAAACATTTTTTAACCCAAACTGGATGATACTTTCAGGTAATGATGAGTACACTAAGCTCACTTCGTTCCCCAAATTTCGTTCTTCTATGTTGAAGCGTTCGTTTCCAGTAACAGTTTGAATTTTGGCGTTTCACTCTGTTTTCTCCTATACTGACAGATGTATTTGGAACTCTAAATCAAACACGGTTTGTGCTAGCTTCTTGAAACTTGACACAGTAAAGCAGTTTCACGTTCTATCTCTATGTTCTGTTTCCTCTGGATGTAGCCCTAAGCAGTGACTGGGGAGAAATACTTTCATTGACAGGGGTTGCCAAGCTTCCAGAAATTACGAGTCTCCAGAAATCTCAGCAACTATGATTTCACCCAACCTGGATGATACTTTCAGGTAATGATCAGTACACTAAGCCCACTTGGTTCCCCAAATTTCGTTCTTCTATGTTGAAGCGTTCGTTTCCAGTAACAGTTTGAATTTTGGCGTTTCACTCTGTTTTCTCCTATATTGATAGATGTATTTGGAACTCTAAATCAAACACTGTTTGTGCTAGCTTCTTGAAACTTGAAACAGTAAAGCAGTTTCACATTCTATCTCTATGTTTTCTTTCCTCTTGATGTAGCAATCAGCAGTGACTGAGGAGAAACACTTTCATTGAAAGGGGTTGCCAAGCTTCCCAAAATTGCAAGTCTCTAGAAATCTCAGCAAACATTTTTGCACCCAACGTGGATGATACTTTCAGGTAATGATCAGTACACAAAGCTCACTTCGTTCCCCAAATTTCGTTCTTCTATGTTGAAGCGTTCGTTTCCAGTAACAGTTTGAATTTTGGCGTTTCACTCTGTTTTCTCCTATATTGATAGATGTATTTGGAACTCTAAATCAAACACGGTTTGTGCTAGCTTCTTGAAACTTGACACAGTAAAGCAGTTTCAAGTTCTATCTCTATGTTCTGTTTTCTCTTGATGTAGCCCTAAGCAGTGACTGGGGAGAAACACTTTCATTGAAAGGGGTTGCCAAGCTTCCCAAAATTGCGAGTCTCCAGAAATCTCAGCAACTATTTTTTCACCCAAACTGGATGATACTTTCAGGTAATGATCAGTACACTGAGCCCACTTGGATCCCCAAATTTCGTTCTTCTATGTTGAAGCGTTCGTTTCCAGTAACAGTTTGAATTTGGCCATTCACTCTGTTTTCTCCTATATTGATAGATGTATTTGGAACTCTAAACCACACCCGGTTTGTGCTAGCTTCTTGAAACTTGACACAGTAAAGCAGTTTCACGTTCTATCTCTATGTTCTGTTTCCTCTTGATGTAGCACACAGCAGTGACTGAGGAGAAACACTTTCATTGAAAGGGGTTGCCAAGCTTCCAAAAATTACGATTCCCCAGAAATCTCAGCAACTATTTTTTCACCCAAACTGGATGATACTTTCAGGTAATGATGAGTACACTAAGCCAACTGGGTTCCCCAAATTTCGTTCTTCTATGTTGAAGCGTTCGTTTCCAGTAACAGTTTGAATTTTGGCGTTCCACTCTGTTTTCTCCTATATTGATAGATGTATTTGCAACTCTAAACCAAACACGGTTTGTGCTAGCTTCTTGAAACTTGACACAATAAAGCAGTTTCAAGTTCTATCTCTATGTTCTGTTTCCTCTTGATGTAGCCCTAAGCAGTGACTGGGGAGAAACACTTACATTGAAAGGGGTTGCCAAGCTTCCAGAAATTACGAGTCTCCAGAAATCTCAGCAACTATGATTTCACCCAAACTGGATGATACTTTCAGGTAATGATCAGTACACTAAGCCCACTTGTTTCCCCAAATTTCGTTCTTCTATGTTGAAGCGTTCGTTTCCAGCAACAGTTTGAACTTTGGCGTTTCACTCTGTTTTCTCCTATATTGATAGATGTATTTGGAACTCTAAACCAAACACGGTTTGTGCTAGCTTCTTGAAACTTGACACAGTAAAGCAGTTTTACGTTCTATCTCTATTTTCTCTTTCCTCTTGATGTAGCACTCAGCAGTGACTGAGGAGAAACACTTTCATTGAAAGGGGTTGCCAAGCTCCCCAAAATTGCGAGTCTCCAGAAATCTCAGCAACTATTTTTTCACCCAAACTGGATGATACTTTCAGGTAATAATCAGTACACTAAGCTCACTTGGTTCCCCAAATTTCGTTCTTTTATGTTGAAGCGTTCGCTTCCAGTAACTGTTTGAATTTTGGCGTTTCACTCTGTTTTCTCCTATACTGACAGATGTATTTGGAACTCTAAATCCAACACGGTTTGTGCTAGCTTCTTGAAACTTGACACAGTAAAGCAGTTTCACGTTCTATCTCTATGTTCTGTTTCCTCTGGATGTAGCCCTAAGCAGTGACTGGGGAGAAATACTTTCATTGACAGGGGTTGCCAAGCTTCCAGAAATTACGAGTCTCCAGAAATCTCAGCAACTATGATTTCACCCAACCTGGATGATACTTTCAGGTAATGATCAGTACACTAAGCCCACTTGGTTCCCCAAATTTCGTTCTTCTATGTTGAAGCATTCGTTTCCAGTAACAGTTTGAATTTTGGCGTTTCACTCTGTTTTCTCCTATATTGATAGATGTATTTGGAACTCTAAACCAAACACGGTTTGTGCTAGCTTCTTGAAACTTGACACAGTAAAGCAGTTTCACGTTCTATCTCTATGTTCTGTTTCCTCTTGATGTAGCACTCAGCAGTGACTGAGGAGAAACACTTTCATTGAAAGGGGTTGCCAAGCTTCCCAAAATTGCGAGTCTCTAGAAATCTCAGCAAACATTTTTTCACCCAACGTGGATGATACTTTCAGGTAATGATCAGTACACTAAGCTCACTTCGTTCCCCAAATTTCGTTCTTCTATGTTGAAGCGTTCGTTTCCAGTAACAGTTTGAATTTTGGCGTTTCACTCTGTTTTCTCCTATATTGATAGATGTATTTGGAACTCTAAATCAAACACGGTTTGTGCTAGCTTCTTGAAACTTTACACAGTAAAGCAGTTTCAAGTTCTATCTCTATGTTCTGTTTTCTCTTGATGTAGCCCTAAGCAGTGACTGGGGAGAAACACTTTCATTGAAAGGGGTTGCCAAGCTTCGCAAAATTGCGAGTCTCCAGAAATCTCAGCAACTATTTTTTCACCCAAACTGGATGATACTTTCAGGTAATGATCAGTACACTGAGCCCACTTGGATCCCCAAATTTCGTTCTTCTATGTTGAAGCGTTCGTTTCCAGTAACAGTTTGAATTTTGGCCTTTCACTCTGTTTTCTCCTATATTGATAGATGTATTTGGAACTCTAAACCAAACCCGGTTTGTGCTAGCTTCTTGAAACTTGACACAGTAAAGCAGTTTCACGTTCTATCTCTATGTTCTGTTTCCTCTTGATGTAGCACTCAGCAGTGACTGAGGAGAAACCCTTTCATTGAAAGGGGTTGCCAAGCTTCCAAAAATTACGATTCCCCAGAAATCTCAGCAACTGTTTTTTCACCCAAACTGGATGATACTTTCAGGTAATGATGAGTACACTAAGCCCACTTGGTTCCCCAAATTTCGTTCTTCTATGTTGAAGCGTTCGTTTCCAGTAACAGTTTGAATTTTGGCGTTTCACTCTGTTTTCTCCTATATTGATAGATGTATTTGCAACTCTAAACCAAACACGGTTTGTGCTAGCTTCTTGAAACTTGACACAATAAAGCAGTTTCAAGTTCTATCTCTATGTTCTGTTTCCTCTTGATGTAGCCCTAAGCAGTGACTGGGGAGAAACACTTACATTGAAAGGGGTTGCCAAGCTTCCAGAAATTACGAGTCTCCAGAAATCTCAGCAACTATGATTTCACCCAAACTGGATGATACTTTCAGGTAATGATCAGTACACTAAGCCCACTTGTTTCCCCAAATTTCGTTCTTCTATGTTGAAGGGTTCGTTTCCAGTAACAGTTTGAATTTTGGCGTTTCACTCTGTTTTCTCCTATACTGACAGATGTATTTGGAACTCTAAATCAAACACGGTTTGTGCTAGCTTCTTGAAACTTGACACAGTAAAGCAGTTTCACGTTCTATCTCTATGTTCTGTTTCCTCTGGATGTAGCCGTAAGCAGTGACTGGGGAGAAATACTTTCATTGACAGGGGTTGCCAAGCTTCCAGAAATTACGAGTCTCCAGAAATCTCAGCAACTATGATTTCACCCAACCTGGATGATACTTTCAGGTAATGATCAGTACACTAAGCCCACTTGTTTCCCCAAATTTCGTTCTTCTATGTTGCAGCATTCGTTTCCAGTAACAGTTTGAATTTTGGCGTTTCACTCTGTTTTCTCCTATATTGATAGATGTATTTGGAACTCTAAACCAAACACGGTTTGTGCTAGCTTATTGAAAGTTGAAACAGTAAAGCAGTTTCACGTTCTATCTCTATGTTCTGTTTCCTCTTGATGTAGCACTCAGCAGTGACTGAGGAGAAACACTTTCATTGAAAGGGGTTGCCAAGCTTCCCAAAATTGCGAGTCTCCAGAAATCTCAGCAACTATTTTTTCACCCAAACTGGATGATACTTTCAGGTAATGATCAGTACACTGAGCCCACTTGGATCCCCAAATTTCGTTCTTCTATGTTGAAGCGTTCGTTCCCAGTAACAGTTTGAATTTTGGCCTTTCACTCTGTTTTCTCCTATATTGATAGATGTATTTGGAACTCTAAACCACACCCGGTTTGTGCTAGCTTCTTGAAACTTGACACAGTAAAGCAGTTTCACGTTCTATCTCTATGTTCTGTTTCCTCTTGATGTAGCACTCAGCAGTGACTGAGGAGAAACACTTTCATTGAAAGGGGTTGCCAAGCTTCCCAAAATTGCGAGTCTCAAGAAATCTCAGCAACTATTTTTTAACCCAAACTGGATGATACTTTCAGGTAATGATCAGTACACTAAGCTCACTTGGTTCCCCAAATTTCGTTCTTTTATGTTGAAGCGTTCGCTTCCAGTAAGTGTTTGAATTTTGGCGTTTCACTCTGTTTTCTCCTATACTGACAGATGTATTTGGAACTCTAAATCAAACACGGTTTGTGCTAGCTTCTTGAAACTTGACACAGTAAAGCAGTTTCACGTTCTATCTCTATGTTCTGTTTCCTCTGCATGTAGCCGTAAGCAGTGAGTGGGGAGAAATACTTTCATTGACAGGGGTTGCCAAGCTTCCAGAAATTACGAGTCTCCAGAAATCTCAGCAACTATGATTTCACCCAACCTGGATGATACTTTCAGGTAATGATCAGTACACTAAGCCCACTTGCTTCCCCAAATTTCGTTCTTCTATGTTGCAGCGTTCATTTCCAGTAAGAGTTTGAATTTTGGCATTTCACTCTGTTTTCTCCTATATTGATAGATGTATTTGGAACTCTAAACCAAACACGGTTTGTGCTAGCTTATTGAAAGTTGAAACAGTAAAGCAGTTTCACGTTCTATCTCTATGTTCTGTTTCCTCTTGATGTAGCACTCAGCAGTGACTGAGGAGAAACACTTTCATTGAAAGGGGTTGCCAAGCTTCCCAAAATTGCGAGTCTCTAGAAATCTCAGCAAACATTTTTTCACCCAACGTGGATGATACTTTCAGGTAATGATCAGTACACTAAGCTCACTTCGTTCCCCAAATTTCGTTCTTCTATGTTGAAGCGTTCGTTTCCAGTAACAGTTTGAATTTTGGCGTTTCACTCTGTTTTCTTCTATATTGATAGATGTATTTGGAACTCTAAATCAAACACGGTTTGTGCTAGCTTCTTGAAACTTGACACAGTAAAGCAGTTTCAAGTTCTATCTCTATGTTCTGTTTTCTCTTGATGTAGCCCTAAGCAGTGACTGGGGAGAAACACTTTCATTGAAAGGGGTTGCCAAGCTTCCCGAAATTGCGAGTCTCCAGAAATCTCAGCAACAATTTTTTCACCCAAACTGGATGATACTTTCAGGTAATGATCAGTCCACTGAGCCCACTTGGATCCCCAAATTTCGTTCTTCTATGTTGAAGCGTTCGTATCCAGTAACAGTTTGAATTTTGGCCTTTCACTCTGTTTTCTCCTATATTGATAGATGTATTTGGAACTCTAAACCACACCCGGTTTGTGCTAGCTTCTTGACAATTGACACAGTAAAGCAGTTTCACGTTCTATCTCTATGTTCTGTTTCCTCTTGATGTAGCACTCAGCAGTGACTGAGGAGAAACACTTTCATTGAAAGGGGTTGCCAAGCTTCCCAAAATTGTGAGTCTCCAGAAATCTCAGCAACTATTTTTTAAACCAAACTGGATGATACTTTCAGGTAATGATCAGTACACTAAGCTCACTTGGTTCCCCAAATTTCGTTCTTTTATGTTGAAGCGTTCGCTTCCAGTAACTGTTTGAATTTTGGCGTTTCACTCTGTTTTCTCCTATACTGACAGATGTATTTGGAACTCTAAATCAAACACGGTTTGTGCTAGCTTCTTGAAACTTGACACAGTAAAGCAGTTTCACGTTCTATCTCTAGGTTCTGTTTCCTCTGGATGTAGCCGTAAGCAGTGACTGGGGAGAAATACTTTCATTGACAGGGGTTGCCAAGCTTCCAGAAATTACAAGTCTCCAGAAATCTCAGCAACTATGATTTCACCCAACTTGGATGATACTTTCAGGTAATGATCAGTACACTAAGCCCACTTGTTTCCCCAAATTTCGTTCTTCTATGTTGCAGCGTTCATTTCCAGTAACAGTTTGAATTTTGGTGTTTCACTCTGTTTTCTCCTACATTGATAGATGTATTTGGAACTCTAAACCAAACACGGTTTGTGCTAGCTTATTGAAAGTTGAAACAGTAAAGCAGTTTCACGTTCTATCTCTTTGTTCTGTTTCCTCTTGATGTAGCACTCAGCAGTGACTGAGAAGAAACACTTTCATTGAAAGGGGTTGCCAAGCTTCCAGAAATTACGAGTCTCCAGAAATCTCAGCAACTATGATTTCACCCAAACTGGATGATACTTTCAGGTAATGATCAGTACACTAAGCCCACTTGGTTCCCCAAATTTCGTTCTTCTATGTTGAAGCGTTCGTTTCCAGTAACAGTTTGAATTTTGGCGTTTCACTCTGTTTTCTCCTATATTGATAGTTGTATTTGGAACTCTAAATCAAACACGGTTTGTGCTACCTTCTTCAAACTTGACACAGTAAAGCAGTTTCAAGTTCTAGCTCTATGTTCTGTTTCCTCTTGATGTACCACTCAGCAGTGACTGAGGAGAAACACTTTCATTGAAAGGGGTTGCCAAGCTTCCAGAAATTACGAGTCTCCAGAAATCTCAGCAACTATGATTTCACCCAAACTGGATGATACTTTCAGGTAATGATCAGTACACTAAGCCCACTTGGTTCCCCAAATTTCGTTCTTCTATGTTGAAGCGTTCGTTTCCAGTAACAGTTTGAATTTTGGCGTTTCACTCTGTTTTCTCCTATATTGATAGTTGTATTTGGAACTCTAAATCAAACACGGTTTGTGCTACCTTCTTCAAACTTGACACAGTAAAGCAGTTTCAAGTTCTAGCTCTATGTTCTGTTTCCTCTTGATGTAGCACTCAGCAGTGACTGAGGAGAAACACTTTCATTGAAAGGGGTTGCCAAGCTTCCCAAAATTGCGAGTCTCCAGAAATCTCAGCAACTATTTTTTAACCCAAACTGGATGATACTTTCAGGTAATGATGAGTACACTAAGCTCACTTGGTTCTCCAAATTTCATTCTTTTATGTTGAAGCGTTCGCTTCCAGTAACTGTTTGAATTTTGGCGTTTCACTCTGTTTTCTCCTATACTGACAGATGTATTTGGAACTCTAAATCAAACACGGTTTGTGCTAGCTTCTTGAAACTTGACACAGTAAAGCAGTTTCACGTTCTATCTCTATGTTCTGTTTCCTCTGGATGTAGCCGTAAGCAGTGACTGGGGAGAAATACTTTCATTGACAGGGGTTGCCAAGCTTCCAGAAATTACGAGTCTCCAGAAATCTCAGCAACTATGATTTCACCCAACCTGGATGATACTTTCAGGTAATGATCAGTTCACTAAGCCCACTTGGTTCCCCAAATTTCGTTCTTCTATGTTGAAGCGTTCGTTTCCAGTAACAGTTTGAATTTTGGCGTTTCACTCTGTTTTCTCCTATATTGATAGATGTATTTGGAACTCTAAATCAAACACGGTTTGTCCTAGCTTCTTGAAACTTGAAACAGTAAAGCAGTTTCACGTTCTATCTCTATGTTTTCTTTCCTCTTGATGTAGCACTCAGCAGTGACTGAGGAGAAACACTTTCATTGAAAGGGGTTGCCAAGCTTCCCAAAATTGCAAGTCTCTAGAAATCTCAGCAAACATTTTTGCACCCAACGTGGATGATACTTTCAGGTAATGATCAGTACACTAAGCTCACTTCGTTCCCCAAATTTCGTTCTTCTATGTTGAAGCGTTCGTTTCCAGTAACAGTTTGAATTTTGGCGTTTCACTCTGTTTTCTCCTATATTGATAGATGTATTTGGAACTCTAAATAAAACACGGTTTGTGCTAGCTTCTTGAAACTTGACACAGTAAAGCAGTTTCAAGTTCTATCTCTATGTTCTGTTTTCTCTTGATGTAGCCCTAAGCAGTGACTGGGGAGAAACACTTTCATTGAAAGGGGTTGCCAAGCTTCCCAAAATTGCGAGTCTCCAGAAATCTCAGCAACTATTTTTTCACCCAAACTGGATGATACTTTCAGGTAATGATCAGTACACTGAGCCCACTTGGATCCCCAAATTTCGTTCTTCTATGTTGAAGCGTTCGTTTCCAGTAACAGTTTGAATTTTGGCCATTCACTCTGTTTTCTCCTATATTGATAGATGTATTTGGAACTCTAAACCACACCCGGTTTGTGCTAGCTTCTTGAAACTTGACACAGTAAAGCAGTTTCACGTTCTATCTCTATGTTCTGTTTCCTCTTGATGTAGCACACAGCAGTGACTGAGGAGAAACACTTTCATTGAAAGGGGTTGCCAAGCTTCCAAAAATTACGATTCCCCAGAAATCTCAGCAACTATTTTTTCACCCAAACTGGATGATACTTCAGGTAATGATGAGTACACTAAGCCAACTGGGTTCCCCAAATTTCGTTCTTCTATGTTGAAGCGTTCGTTTCCAGTAACAGTTTGAATTTTGGCGTTCCACTCTGTTTTCTCCTATATTGATAGATGTAAATGCAACTCTAAACCAAACACGGTTTGTGCTAGCTTCTTGAAACTTGACACAATAAAGCAGTTTCAAGTTCTCTCTCTATTTTCTGTTTCCTCTTGATGTAGCCCTAAGCAGTGACTGGGGAGAAACACTTACATTGAAAGGGGTTGCCAAGCTTCCAGAAATTACGAGTCTCCAGAAATCTCAGCAACTATGATTTCACCCAAACTGGATGATACTTTCAGGTAATGATCAGTACACTAAGCCCACTTGTTTCCCCAAATTTCGTTCTTCTATGTTGAAGCGTTCGTTTCCAGTAACAGTTTGAATTTTGGCGTTTCACTCTGTTTTCTCCTATATTGATAGATGTATTTGGAACTCTAAACCAAACACGGTTTGTGCTAGCTTCTTGAAACTTGACACAGTAAAGCAGTTTTACGTTCTATCTCTATGTTCTGTTTCCTCTTCATGTAGCACTCAGCAGTGACTGAGGAGAAACACTTTCATTGAAAAGGGTTGCCAAGCTTCCCAAAATTGCGAGTCTCCAGAAATCTCAGCAAACATTTTTTAACCCAAACTGGATGATACTTTCAGGTAATGATGAGTACACTAAGCTCACTTCGTTCCCCAAATTTCGTTCTTCTATGTTGAAGCGTTCGTTTCCAGTAACAGTTTGAATTTTGGCGTTTCACTCTGTTTTCTCCTATACTGACAGATGTATTTGGAACTCTAAATCAAACACGGTTTGTGCTAGCTTCTTGAAACTTGACACAGTAAAGCAGTTTCACGTTCTATTTCTATGTTCTGTTTCCTCTGGATGTAGCCGTAAGCAGTGACTGGGGAGAATTACTTTCATTGACAGGGGTTGCCAAGCTTCCAGAAATTACGAGTCTCCAGAAATCTCAGCAACCATGATTTCACCCAACCTGGATGATACTTTCAGGTAATGATCAGTACACTAAGCCCACTTGGTTCCCCAAATTTCGTTCTTCTATGTTGAAGCGTTCGTTTCCAGTAACAGTTTGAATTTTGGCGTTTCACTCTGTTTTCTCCTATATTGATAGATGTATTTGGAACTCTAAATCAAACACTGTTTGTGCTAGCTTCTTGAAACTTGAAACAGTAAAGCAGTTTCACATTCTATCTCTATGTTTTCTTTCCTCTTGATGTAGCAATCAGCAGTGACTGAGGAGAAACACTTTCATTGAAAGGGGTTGCCAAGCTTCCCAAAATTGCAAGTCTCTAGAAATCTCAGCAAACATTTTTGCACCCAACGTGGATGATACTTTCAGGTAATGATCAGTACACAAAGCTCACTTCGTTCCCCAAATTTCGTTCTTCTATGTTGAAGCGTTCGTTTCCAGTAACAGTTTGAATTTTGGCGTTTCACTCTGTTTTCTCCTATATTGATAGATGTATTTGGAACTCTAAATCAAACACGGTTTGTGCTAGCTTCTTGAAACTTGACACAGTAAAGCAGTTTCAAGTTCTATCTCTATGTTCTGTTTTCTCTTGATGTAGCCCTAAGCAGTGACTGGGGAGAAACACTTTCATTGAAAGGGGTTGCCAAGCTTCCCAAAATTGCGAGTCTCCAGAAATCTCAGCAACTATTTTTTCACCCAAACTGGATGATACTTTCAGGTAATGATCAGTACACTGAGCCCACTTGGATCCCCAAATTTCGTTCTTCTATGTTGAAGCGTTCGTTTCCAGTAACAGTTTGAATTTGGCCATTCACTCTGTTTTCTCCTATATTGATAGATGTATTTGGAACTCTAAACCACACCCGGTTTGTGCTAGCTTCTTGAAACTTGACACAGTAAAGCAGTTTCACGTTCTATCTCTATGTTCTGTTTCCTCTTGATGTAGCACACAGCAGTGACTGAGGAGAAACACTTTCATTGAAAGGGGTTGCCAAGCTTCCAAAAATTACGATTCCCCAGAAATCTCAGCAACTATTTTTTCACCCAAACTGGATGATACTTTCAGGTAATGATGAGTACACTAAGCCAACTGGGTTCCCCAAATTTCGTTCTTCTATGTTGAAGCGTTCGTTTCCAGTAACAGTTTGAATTTTGGCGTTCCACTCTGTTTTCTCCTATATTGATAGATGTATTTGCAACTCTAAACCAAACACGGTTTGTGCTAGCTTCTTGAAACTTGACACAATAAAGCAGTTTCAAGTTCTATCTCTATGTTCTGTTTCCTCTTGATGTAGCCCTAAGCAGTGACTGGGGAGAAACACTTACATTGAAAGGGGTTGCCAAGCTTCCAGAAATTACGAGTCTCCAGAAATCTCAGCAACTATGATTTCACCCAAACTGGATGATACTTTCAGGTAATGATCAGTACACTAAGCCCACTTGTTTCCCCAAATTTCGTTCTTCTATGTTGAAGCGTTCGTTTCCAGCAACAGTTTGAACTTTGGCGTTTCACTCTGTTTTCTCCTATATTGATAGATGTATTTGGAACTCTAAACCAAACACGGTTTGTGCTAGCTTCTTGAAACGTGACACAGTAAAGCAGTTTTACGTTCTATCTCTATTTTCTCTTTCCTCTTGATGTAGCACTCAGCAGTGACTGAGGAGAAACACTTTCATTGAAAGGGGTTGCCAAGCTCCCCAAAATTGCGAGTCTCCAGAAATCTCAGCAACTATTTTTTCACCCAAACTGGATGATACTTTCAGGTAATAATCAGTACACTAAGCTCACTTGGTTCCCCAAATTTCGTTCTTTTATGTTGAAGCGTTCGCTTCCAGTAACTGTTTGAATTTTGGCGTTTCACTCTGTTTTCTCCTATACTGACAGATGTATTTGGAACTCTAAATCCAACACGGTTTGTGCTAGCTTCTTGAAACTTGACACAGTAAAGCAGTTTCACGTTCTATCTCTATGTTCTGTTTCCTCTGGATGTAGCCCTAAGCAGTGACTGGGGAGAAATACTTTCATTGACAGGGGTTGCCAAGCTTCCAGAAATTACGAGTCTCCAGAAATCTCAGCAACTATGATTTCACCCAACCTGGATGATACTTTCAGGTAATGATCAGTACACTAAGCCCACTTGGTTCCCCAAATTTCGTTCTTCTATGTTGAAGCATTCGTTTCCAGTAACAGTTTGAATTTTGGCGTTTCACTCTGTTTTCTCCTATATTGATAGATGTATTTGGAACTCTAAACCAAACACGGTTTGTGCTAGCTTCTTGAAACTTGACACAGTAAAGCAGTTTCACGTTCTATCTCTATGTTCTGTTTCCTCTTGATGTAGCACTCAGCAGTGACTGAGGAGAAACACTTTCATTGAAAGGGGTTGCCAAGCTTCCCAAAATTGCGAGTCTCTAGAAATCTCAGCAAACATTTTTTCACCCAACGTGGATGATACTTTCAGGTAATGATCAGTACACTAAGCTCACTTCGTACCCCAAATTTCGTTCTTCTATGTTGAAGCGTTCGTTTCCAGTAACAGTTTGAATTTTGGCGTTTCACTCTGTTTTCTCCTATATTGATAGATGTATTTGGAACTCTAAATCAAACACGGTTTGTGCTAGCTTCTTGAAACTTTACACAGTAAAGCAGTTTCAAGTTCTATCTCTATGTTCTGTTTTCTCTTGATGTAGCCCTAAGCAGTGACTGGGGAGAAACACTTTCATTGAAAGGGGTTGCCAAGCTTCGCAAAATTGCGAGTCTCCAGAAATCTCAGCAACTATTTTTTCACCCAAACTGGATGATACTTTCAGGTAATGATCAGTACAGTGAGCCCACTTGGATCCCCAAATTTCGTTCTTCTATGTTGAAGCGTTCGTTTCCAGTAACAGTTTGAATTTTGGCCTTTCACTCTGTTTTCTCCTATATTGATAGATGTATTTGCAACTCTAAACCAAACACGGTTTGTGCTAGCTTCTTGAAACTTGACACAATAAAGCAGTTTCAAGTTCTATCTCTATGTTCTGTTTCCTCTTGATGTAGCCCTAAGCAGTGACTGGGGAGAAACACTTACATTGAAAGGGGTTGCCAAGCTTCCAGAAATTACGAGTCTCCAGACATCTCAGCAACTATGATTTCACCCAAACTGGATGATACTTTCAGGTAATGATCAGTACACTAAGCCCACTTGTTTCCCCAAATTTCGTTCTTCTATGTTGAAGGGTTCGTTTCCAGTAACAGTTTGAATTTTGGCGTTTCACTCTGTTTTGTCCTATATTGATAGATGTATTTGGAACTCTAAACCAAACACGGTTTGTGCTAGCTTCTTGAAACTTGACACAGTAAAGCAGTTTCACGTTCTATCTCTATGTTCTGTTTCCTCTTGATGTAGCACTCAGCAGTGACTGAGGAGAAACACTTTCATTGAAAGGGGTTGCCAAGCTTCCCAAAATTGCGAGTCTCCAGAAATCTCAGCAACTATTTTTTAACCCAAACTGGATGATACTTTCAGGTAATGATCAGTACACTAAGCTCACTTGGTTCCCCAAATTTCGTTCTTTTATGTTGAAGCGTTCGCTTCCAGTAACTGTTTGAATTTTGGCGTTTCACTCTGTTTTCTCCTATACTGACAGATGTATTTGGAACTCTAAATCAAACACGGTTTGTGCTAGCTTCTTGAAACTTGACACAGTAAAGCAGTTTCACGTTCTATCTCTATGTTCTGTTTCCTCTGGATGTAGCCGTAAGCAGTGACTGGGGAGAAATACTTTCATTGACAGGGGTTGCCAAGCTTCCAGAAATTACGAGTCTCCAGAAATCTCAGCAACTATGATTTCACCCAACCTGGATGATACTTTCAGGTAATGATCAGTACACTAAGCCCACTTGTTTCCCCAAATTTCGTTCTTCTATGTTGCAGCATTCGTTTCCAGTAACAGTTTGAATTTTGGCGTTTCACTCTGTTTTCTCCTATATTGATAGATGTATTTGGAACTCTAAACCAAACACGGTTTGTGCTAGCTTATTGAAAGTTGAAACAGTAAAGCAGTTTCACGTTCTATCTCTATGTTCTGTTTCCTCTTGATGTAGCACTCAGCAGTGACTGAGGAGAAACACTTTCATTGAAAGGGGTTGCCAAGCTTCCAGAAATTACGAGTCTCCAGAAATCTCAGCAACTATGATTTCACCCAACCTGGATGATACTTTCAGGTAATGATCAGTACACTAAGCCCACTTGGTTCCCCAAATTTCGTTCTTCTATTTTGAAGCGTTCGTTTCCAGTAACAGTTTGAATTTTGGCGTTTCACTCTGTTTTCTCCTATATTGATAGATGTATTTGAAACTCTAAACCAAACACGGTTTGTGCTAGCTTCTTGAAACTTGACACAGTAAAGCAGTTTCAAGTTCTATCTCTATGTTCTGTTTCCTCTTGATGTAGCACTCAGCAGTGACTGAGGAGAAACACTTTCATTGAAAGGGGTTGCCAAGCTTCCCAAAATTGCGAGTCTCCAGAAATCTCAGCAACTATTTTTTCACCCAAACTGGATGATACTTTCAGGTAATGATCAGTACACTAAGCCCCCTTGGTTCCCCAAATTTCGTTCTTCTATGTTGAAGCGTTCGTTTCCAGTAACAATTTGAATTTTGGCGTTTCACTCTGTTTTCTCCTATATTGATAGATGTATTTGGAACTCTAAACCAAACACGGTTTGTGCTATCTTCTTGAAACTTGACACACTAAAGCAGTTTCACGTTCTATCTCTATGTTCTGTTTCGTCTTGATGTAGCACTCAGCAGTGACTGAGGAGAAACACATTCATTGAAAGGGGTTGCCAAGCTTCCCAAAATTGCGAGTCTCCAGAAATCTCAGCAACTATTTTTTCACCCAAACTGGATGATACTTTCAGGTAATGATCAGTACACTAAGCCCACTTGGTTCCCCAAATTTCGTTCTTCCATGTTAAAGCGTTCGTTTCCAGTAACAGTTTGAATTTTGGCGTTTCACTCTGTTTTCTCCTATATTGATAGATGTATTTGGAACTCTAAACCAAACACGGTTTGTGCTAGCTTCTTGAAACTTGACACAGTAAAGCAGTTTCACGTTCTATCTCTATGTTCTGTTTCCTCTGGATGTAGCCGTAAGCAGTGACTGGGGAGAAATACTTTCATTGACAGGGGTTGCCAAGCTTCCAGAAATTACGAGTCTCCAGAAATCTCAGCAACTATGATTTCACAAACCTGGATGATACTTTCAGGTAATGATCAGTACACTAAGCCCACTTGGTTCCCCAAATTTCGTTCTTCTATGTTGCAGCGTTCGTTTCCAGTAACAGTTTGAATTTTGGAGTTTTACTCTGTTTTCTCCTATATTGATAGATGTATTTGGAACTCTAAACCAAACACGGTTTGTGCTAGCTTATTGAAAGTTGAAACAGTAAAGCAGTTTCACGTTCTATCTCTATGTTCTGTTTCCTCTTGATGTAGCACTCAGCAGTGATTGAGGAGAAACACTTTCATTGAAAGGGTTTGCCAAGCTCCCCAAAATTGTGAGTCTCCAGAAATCTCAGCAACTATTTTTTCACCCAAACTGGATGATACTTTCAGGTAATGATCAGTACACTAAGCTCACTTGGTTCCCCAAATTTCGTTCTTTTATGTTGAAGCGTTCGCTTCCAGTAACTGTTTGAATTTTGGCGTTTAACTCTGTTTTCTCCTATACTGACAGATGTATTTGCAACTCTAAATCAAACACGGTTTGTGCTAGCTTCTTGAAACTTGACACAGTAAAGCAGTTTCATGTTCTATCTCTATGTTCTGTTTCCTCTGGATGTAGACCTAAGCAGTGACTGGGGAGAAATACTTTCATTGACAGGGGTTGCCAATCTTCCAGAAATTACGAGTCTCCAGAAATCTCAGCAACTATGATTTCACCCAACCTGGATGATACTTTCAGGTAATGATCAGTACACTAAGCCCACTTGGTTCCCCAAATTTCGTTCTTCTATGTTGAAGCGTTCGTTTCCAGTAACAGTTTGAATTTTGGTGTTTCACTCTGTTTTCTCCTATATTGATAGATGTATTTGGAACTCTAAATCAAACACGGTTTGTGCTAGCTTCTTGAAACTTGAAACAGTAAAGCAGTTTCACGTTCTATCTCTATGTTTTCTTTCCTCTTGATGTAGCACTCAGCAGTGACTGAGGAGAAACACTTTCATTGAAAGGGGTTGCCAAGCTTCCCAAAATTGCGAGTCTCTACAAATCTCAGCAAACATTTTTTCACAAAACGTGGATGATACTTTCAGGTAATGTCAGTACACTAAGCTCACTTCGTTCCCCAAATTTCGTTCTTCTATGTTGAAGCGTTCGTTTCCAGTAACAGTTTGTATTTTGGCATTTCACTCTGTTTTCTCCTATATTGATAGATGTATTTGGAACTCTAAATCAAACACGGTTTGTGCTAGCTTCTTGAAACTTGACACAGTAAAGCAGTTTCAAGTTCTATCTCTATGTTCTGTTTTCTCTTGATGTAGCCCTAAGCAGTGACTGGGGACAAACACTTTCATTGAAAGGGGTTTCCAAGCTTCCCAAAATTGCGAGTCTCCAGAAATCTCAGCAACTATTTTTTCACCCAAACTGGATGATACTTTCAGGTAATGATCAGTACACTGAGCCCACTTGGATCCCCAAATTTCGTTCTTCTATGTTGAAGCGTTCGTTCCCAGTAACAGTTTGAATTTTGGCCTTTCTCTCTGTTTTCTCCTATATTGATAGATGTATTTGGAACTCTAAACCACACCCGGTTTGTGCTAGCTTCTTGAAACTTGACACAGTAAAGCAGTTTCACGTTCTATCTCTATGTTCTGTTTCCTCTTGATGTAGCACTCAGCAGTGACTGAGGAGAAACACTTTCATTGAAAGGGGTTGCCAAGCTTCCCAAAATTGCGAGTCTCAAGAAATCTCAGCAACTATTTTTTAACCCAAACTGGATGATACTTTCAGGTAATGATCAGTACACTAAGCTCACTTGGTTCCCCAAATTTCGTTCTTTTATGTTGAAGCGTTCGCTTCCAGTAACTGTTTGAATTTTGGCGTTTCACTCTGTTTTCTCCTATACTGACAGATGTATTTGGAACTCTAAATCAAACACGGTTTGTGCTAGCTTCTTGAAACTTGACACAGTAAAGCAGTTTCACGTTCTATCTCTATGTTCTGTTTCCTCTGCATGTAGCCGTAAGCAGTGAGTGGGGAGAAATACTTTCATTGACAGGGGTTGCCAAGCTTCCAGAAATTACGAGTCTCCAGAAATCTCAGCAATTATGATTTCACCCAACCTGGATGATACTTTCAGGTAATGATCAGTACACTAAGCCCACTTGTTTCCCCAAATTTCGTTCTTCTATGTTGCAGCGTTCATTTCCAGTAAGAGTTTGAATTTTGGCATTTCACTCTGTTTTCTCCTATATTGATAGATGTATTTGGAACTCTAAACCAAACACGGTTTGTGCTAGCTTATTGAAAGTTGAAACAGTAAAGCAGTTTCACGTTCTATTTCTATGTTCTGTTTCCTCTTGATGTAGCACTCAGCAGTGACTGAGGAGAAACACATTCATTGAAAGGGGTTGCCAAGCTTCCCAAAATTGCGAGTCTCCAGAAATCTCAGCAACTATTTTTTCACCCAAACTGGATGATACTTTCAGGTAATGATCAGTACACTAAGCCCACTTGGTTCCCCAAATTTCGTTCTTCCATGTTAAAGCGTTCGTTTCCAGTAACAGTTTGAATTTTGGCGTTTCACTCTGTTTTCTCCTATATTGATAGATGTATTTGGAACTCTAAACCAAACACGGTTTGTGCTAGCTTCTTGAAACTTGACACAGTAAAGCAGTTTCACGTTCTATCTCTATGTTCTGTTTCCTCTGGATGTAGCCGTAAGCAGTGACTGGGGAGAAATACTTTCATTGACAGGGGTTGCCAAGCTTCCAGAAATTACGAGTCTCCAGAAATCTCAGCAACTATGATTTCACAAACCTGGATGATACTTTCAGGTAATGATCAGTACACTAAGCCCACTTGGTTCCCCAAATTTCGTTCTTCTATGTTGCAGCGTTCGTTTCCAGTAACAGTTTGAATTTTGGAGTTTTACTCTGTTTTCTCCTATATTGATAGATGTATTTGGAACTCTAAACCAAACACGGTTTGTGCTAGCTTATTGAAAGTTGAAACAGTAAAGCAGTTTCACGTTCTATCTCTATGTTCTGTTTCCTCTTGATGTAGCACTCAGCAGTGATTGAGGAGAAACACTTTCATTGAAAGGGTTTGCCAAGCTCCCCAAAATTGTGAGTCTCCAGAAATCTCAGCAACTATTTTTTCACCCAAACTGGATGATACTTTCAGGTAATGATCAGTACACTAAGCTCACTTGGTTCCCCAAATTTCGTTCTTTTATGTTGAAGCGTTCGCTTCCAGTAACTGTTTGAATTTTGGCGTTTAACTCTGTTTTCTCCTATACTGACAGATGTATTTGCAACTCTAAATCAAACACGGTTTGTGCTAGCTTCTTGAAACTTGACACAGTAAAGCAGTTTCATGTTCTATCTCTATGTTCTGTTTCCTCTGGATGTAGACCTAAGCAGTGACTGGGGAGAAATACTTTCATTGACAGGGGTTGCCAATCTTCCAGAAATTACGAGTCTCCAGAAATCTCAGCAACTATGATTTCACCCAACCTGGATGATACTTTCAGGTAATGATCAGTACACTAAGCCCACTTGGTTCCCCAAATTTCGTTCTTCTATGTTGAAGCGTTCGTTTCCAGTAACAGTTTGAATTTTGGTGTTTCACTCTGTTTTCTCCTATATTGATAGATGTATTTGGAACTCTAAATCAAACACGGTTTGTGCTAGCTTCTTGAAACTTGAAACAGTAAAGCAGTTTCACGTTCTATCTCTATGTTTTCTTTCCTCTTGATGTAGCACTCAGCAGTGACTGAGGAGAAACACTTTCATTGAAAGGGGTTGCCAAGCTTCCCAAAATTGCGAGTCTCTACAAATCTCAGCAAACATTTTTTCACAAAACGTGGATGATACTTTCAGGTAATGTCAGTACACTAAGCTCACTTCGTTCCCCAAATTTCGTTCTTCTATGTTGAAGCGTTCGTTTCCAGTAACAGTTTGAATTTTGGCATTTCACTCTGTTTTCTCCTATATTGATAGATGTATTTGGAACTCTAAATCAAACACGGTTTGTGCTAGCTTCTTGAAACTTGACACAGTAAAGCAGTTTCAAGTTCTATCTCTATGTTCTGTTTTCTCTTGATGTAGCCCTAAGCAGTGACTGGGGACAAACACTTTCATTGAAAGGGGTTTCCAAGCTTCCCAAAATTGCGAGTCTCCAGAAATCTCAGCAACTATTTTTTCACCCAAACTGGATGATACTTTCAGGTAATGATCAGTACACTGAGCCCACTTGGATCCCCAAATTTCGTTCTTCTATGTTGAAGCGTTCGTTCCCAGTAACAGTTTGAATTTTAGCCTTTCTCTCTGTTTTCTCCTATATTGATAGATGTATTTGGAACTCTAAACCACACCCGGTTTGTGCTAGCTTCTTGAAACTTGACACAGTAAAGCAGTTTCACGTTCTATCTCTATGTTCTGTTTCCTCTTGATGTAGCACTCAGCAGTGACTGAGGAGAAACACTTTCATTGAAAGGGGTTGCCAAGCTTCCCAAAATTGCGAGTCTCAAGAAATCTCAGCAACTATTTTTTAACCCAAACTGGATGATACTTTCAGGTAATGATCAGTACACTAAGCTCACTTGGTTCCCCAAATTTCGTTCTTTTATGTTGAAGCGTTCGCTTCCAGTAACTGTTTGAATTTTGGCGTTTCACTCTGTTTTCTCCTATACTGACAGATGTATTTGGAACTCTAAATCAAACACGGTTTGTGCTAGCTTCTTGAAACTTGACACAGTAAAGCAGTTTCACGTTCTATCTCTATGTTCTGTTTCCTCTGCATGTAGCCGTAAGCAGTGAGTGGGGAGAAATACTTTCATTGACAGGGGTTGCCAAGCTTCCAGAAATTACGAGTCTCCAGAAATCTCAGCAACTATGATTTCACCCAACCTGGATGATACTTTCAGGTAATGATCAGTACACTAAGCCCACTTGTTTCCCCAAATTTCGTTCTTCTATGTTGCAGCGTTCATTTCCAGTAAGAGTTTGAATTTTGGCATTTCACTCTGTTTTCTCCTATATTGATAGATGTATTTGGAACTCTAAACCAAACACGGTTTGTGCTAGCTTATTGAAAGTTGAAACAGTAAAGCAGTTTCACGTTCTATTTCTATGTTCTGTTTCCTCTTGATGTAGCACTCAGCAGTGACTGAGGAGAAACACTTTCATTGAAAGGGGTTGCCAAGCTTCCCAAAATTGCGAGTCTCTAGAAATCTCAGCGAACATTTTTTCACCCAACGTGGATGATACTTTCAGGTAATGATCAGTACACTAAGCTCACTTCGTTCCCCAAATTTCGTTCTTCTATGTTGAAGCGTTCGTTTCCAGTAACAGTTTGAATTTTGGCGTTTCACTCTGTTTTCTTCTATATTGATAGATGTATTTGGAACTCTAAATCAAACACGGTTTGTGCTAGCTTCTTGAAACTTGACACAGTAAAGCAGTTTCAAGTTCTATCTCTATGTTCTGTTTTCTCTTGATGTAGCCCTAAGCAGTGACTGGGGAGAAACACTTTCATTGAAAGGGGTTGCCAAGCTTCCCGAAATTGCGAGTCTCCAGAAATCTCAGCAACAATTTTTTCACCCAAACTGGATGATACTTTCAGGTAATGATCAGTCCACTGAGCCCACTTGGATCCCCAAATTTCGTTCTTCTATGTTGAAGCGTTCGTATCCAGTAACAGATTGAATTTTGGCCTTTCACTCTGTTTTCTCCTATATTGATAGATGTATTTGGAACTCTAAACCACACCCGGTTTGTGCTAGCTTCTTGACAATTGACACAGTAAAGCAGTTTCACGTTCTATCTCTATGTTCTGTTTCCTCTTGATGTAGCACTCAGCAGTGACTGAGGAGAAACACTTTCATTGAAAGGGGTTGCCAAGCTTCCCAAAATTGTGAGTCTCCAGAAATCTCAGCAACTATTTTTTAAACCAAACTGGATGATACTTTCAGGTAATGATCAGTACACTAAGCTCACTTGGTTCCCCAAATTTCGTTCTTTTATGTTGAAGCGTTCGCTTCCAGTAACTGTTTGAATTTTGGCGTTTCACTCTGTTTTCTCCTATACTGACAGATGTATTTGGAACTCTAAATCAAACACGGTTTGTGCTAGCTTCTTGAAACTTGACACAGTAAAGCAGTTTCACGTTCTATCTCTAGGTTCTGTTTCCTCTGGATGTAGCCGTAAGCAGTGACTGGGGAGAAATACTTTCATTGACAGGGGTTGCCAAGCTTCCAGAAATTACAAGTCTCCAGAAATCTCAGCAACTATGATTTCACCCAACTTGGATGATACTTTCAGGTAATGATCAGTACACTAAGCCAACTTGTTTCCCCAAATTTCGTTCTTCTATGTTGCAGCGTTCATTTCCAGTAACAGTTTGAATTTTGGTGTTTCACTCTGTTTTCTCCTATATTGATAGATGTATTTGGAACTCTAAACCAAACACGGTTTGTGCTAGCTTATTGAAAGTTGAAACAGTAAAGCAGTTTCACGTTCTATCTCTTTGTTCTGTTTCCTCTTGATGTAGCACTCAGCAGTGACTGAGAAGAAACACTTTCATTGAAAGGGGTTGCCAAGCTTCCAGAAATTACGAGTCTCCAGAAATCACAGCAACTATGATTTCACCCAAACTGGATGATACTTTCAGGTAATGATCAGTACACTAAGCCCACTTGGTTCCCCAAATTTCGTTCTTTTATGTTGAAGCGTTCGCTTCCAGTAACTGTTTGAATTTTGGCGTTTCACTCTGATTTCTCCTATACTGACAGATGTATTTGGAACTCTAAATCAAACACGGTTTGTGCTAGCTTCTTGAAACTTGACACAGTAAAGCAGTTTCAAGTTCTATCTCTATGTTCTGTTTTCTCTTGATGTAGCCCTAAGCAGTGACTGGGGAGAAACACTTTCATTGAAAGGGGTTGCCAAGCTTCCCAAAATTGCGAGTCTCCAGAAATCTCAGCAACTATTTTTTCACCCAAACTGGATGATACTTTCAGGTAATGATCAGTACACTAAGCCCACTTGGTTCCCCAAATTTCGTTCTTCTATGTTGAAGCGTTCGTTTCCAGTAACAGTTTGAATTTTGGTGTTTCACTCTGTTTTCTCCTATATTGATAGATGTATTTGGAACTCTAAATCAAACACGGTTTGTGCTAGCTTCTTGAAACTTGAAACAGTAAAGCAGTTTCACGTTCTATCTCTATGTTCTGTTTCCTCTTGATGTAGCACTCAGCAGTGACCGAGGAGAAACACTTTCATTGAAAGGGGTTGCCAAGCTTCCCAAAATTGCGAGTCTCCAGAAATCTCAGCAACTATTTTTTCACCCAAACTGGATGATACTTTCAGCTAATGATCAGTACACTGAGCCCACTTGGATCCCCAAATTTCGTTCTTCTATGTTGAAGTGTTCGTTTCCAGTAACAGTTTGAATTTTGGCCTTTCACTCTGTTTTCTCCTATATTGATAGATGTATTTGGAACTCTAAACCACACCCGGTTTGTGCTAGCTACTTGAAACTTGACACAGTAAAGCAGTTTCACGTTCTATCTCTATGTTCTGTTTCCTCTTGATGTTGCACACAGCAGTGACTGAGGAGAAACACTTTCATTGAAAGGGGTTGCCAAGCTTCCAAAAATTACGATTCCCCAGAAATCTCAGCAACTATTTTTTCACCCAAACTGGATGATACTTTCAGGTAATGATGAGTACACTAAGCCCACTGGGTTCCCCAAATTTCGTTCTTCTATGTTGAAGCGTTCGTTTCCAGTAACAGTTTGAATTTTGGCGTTTCGCTCTGTTTTCTCCTATATTGATAGATGTATTTGCAACTCTAAACCAAACACGGTTTGTGCTAGCTTCTTGAAACTTGACACAATAAAGCAGTTTCAAGTTCTATCTCTATGTTCTGTTTCCTCTTGATGTAGCCGTAAGCAGTGACTGGGGAGAAATACTTTCATTGACAGGGGTTGCCAAGCTTCCAGAAATTACGAGTCTCCAGAAATCTCAGCAACTATGATTTCACCCAACCTGGATGATACTTTCAGGTAATGATCAGTTCACTAAGCCCACTTGGTTCCCCAAATTTCGTTCTTCTATGTTGAAGCGTTCGTTTCCAGTAACAGTTTGAATTTTGGCGTTTCACTCTGTTTTCTCCTATATTGATAGACGTATTTGGAACTCTAAATCAAACACGGTTTGTCCTAGCTTCTTGAAACTTGAAACAGTAAAGCAGTTTCACGTTCTATCTCTATGTTTTCTTTCCTCTTGATGTAGCACTCAGCAGTGACTGAGGAGAAACACTTTCATTGAAAGGGGTTGCCAAGCTTCCCAAAATTGCAAGTCTCTAGAAATCTCAGCAAACATTTTTGCACCCAACGTGGATGATACTTTCAGGTAATGATCAGTACACTAAGCTCACTTCGTTCCCCAAATTTCGTTCTTCTATGTTGAAGCGTTCGTTTCCAGTAACAGTTTGAATTTTGGCGTTTCACTCTGTTTTCTCCTATATTGATAGATGTATTTGGAACTCTAAATAAAACACGGTTTGTGCTAGCTTCTTGAAACTTGACACAGTAAAGCAGTTTCAAGTTCTATCTCTATGTTCTGTTTTCTCTTGATGTAGCCCTAAGCAGTGACTGGGGAGAAACACTTTCATTGAAAGGGGTTGCCAAGCTTCCCAAAATTGCGAGTCTCCAGAAATCTCAGCAACTATTTTTTCACCCAAACTGGATGATACTTTCAGGTAATGATCAGTACACTGAGCCCACTTGGATCCCCAAATTTCGTTCTTCTATGTTGAAGCGTTCGTTTCCAGTAACAGTTTGAATTTTGGCCATTCATTCTGTTTTCTCCTATATTGATAGATGTATTTGGAACTCTAAACCACACCCGGTTTGTGCTAGCTTCTTGAAACTTGACACAGTAAAGCAGTTTCACGTTCTATCTCTATGTTCTGTTTCCTCTTGATGTAGCACACAGCAGTGACTGAGGAGAAACACTTTCATTGAAAGGGGTTGCCAAGCTTCCAAAAATTACGATTCCCCAGAAATCTCAGCAACTATTTTTTCACCCAAACTGGATGATACTTCAGGTAATGATGAGTACACTAAGCCAACTGGGTTCCCCAAATTTCGTTCTTCTATGTTGAAGCGTTCGTTTCCAGTAACAGTTTGAATTTTGGCGTTCCACTCTGTTTTCTCGTATATTGATAGATGTAAATGCAACTCTAAACCAAACACGGTTTGTGCTAGCTTCTTGAAACTTGACACAATAAAGCAGTTTCAAGTTCTCTCTCTATGTTCTGTTTCCTCTTGATGTAGCCCTAAGCAGTGACTGGGGAGAAACACTTACATTGAAAGGGGTTGCCAAGCTTCCAGAAATTACGAGTCTCCAGAAATCTCAGCAACTATGATTTCACCCAAACTGGATGATACTTTCAGGTAATGATCAGTACACTAAGCCCACTTGTTTCCCCAAATTTCGTTCTTCTATGTTGAAGCGTTCGTTTCCAGTTACAGTTTGAATTTTGGCGTTTCACTCTGTTTTCTCCTATATTGATAGATGTATTTGGAACTCTAAACCAAACACGGTTTGTGCTAGCTTCTTGAAACTTGACACAGTAAAGCAGTTTTATGTTCTATCTCTATGTTCTGTTTCCTCTTCATGTAGCACTCAGCAGTGACTGAGGAGAAACACTTTCATTGAAAAGGGTTGCCAAGCTTCCCAAAATTGCGAGTCTCCAGAAATCTCAGCAAACATTTTTTAACCCAAACTGGATGATACTTTCAGGTAATGATGAGTACACTAAGCTCACTTCGTTCCCCAAATTTCGTTCTTCTATGTTGAAGCGTTCGTTTCCAGTAACAGTTTGAATTTTGGCGTTTCACTCTGTTTTCTCCTATACTGACAGATGTATTTGGAACTCTAAATCAAACACGGTTTGTGCTAGCTTCTTGAAACTTGACACAGTAAAGCAGTTTCACGTTCTATCTCTATGTTCTGTTTCCTCTGGATGTAGCCCTAAGCAGTGACTGGGGAGAAATACTTTCATTGACAGGGGTTGCCAAGCTTCCAGAAATTACGAGTCTCCAGAAATCTCAGCAACTATGATTTCACCCAACCTGGATGATACTTTCAGGTAATGATCAGTACACTAAGCCCACTTGGTTCCCCAAATTTCGTTCTTCTATGTTGAAGCGTTCGTTTCCAGTAACAGTTTGAATTTTGGCGTTTCACTCTGTTTTCTCCTATATTGATAGATGTATTTGGAACTCTAAATCAAACACTGTTTGTGCTAGCTTCTTGAAACTTGAAACAGTAAAGCAGTTTCACATTCTATCTCTATGTTTTCTTTCCTCTTGATGTAGCAATCAGCAGTGACTGAGGAGAAACACTTTCATTGAAAGGGGTTGCCAAGCTTCCCAAAATTGCAAGTCTCTAGAAATCTCAGCAAACATTTTTGCACCCAACGTGGATGATACTTTCAGGTAATGATCAGTACACAAAGCTCACTTCGTTCCCCAAATTTCGTTCTTCTATGTTGAAGCGTTCGTTTCCAGTAACAGTTTGAATTTTGGCGTTTCACTCTGTTTTCTCCTATATTGATAGATGTATTTGGAACTCTAAATCAAACACGGTTTGTGCTAGCTTCTTGAAACTTGACACAGTAAAGCAGTTTCAAGTTCTATCTCTATGTTCTGTTTTCTCTTGATGTAGCCCTAAGCAGTGACTGGGGAGAAACACTTTCATTGAAAGGGGTTGCCAAGCTTCCCAAAATTGCGAGTCTCCAGAAATCTCAGCAACTATTTTTTCACCCAAACTGGATGATACTTTCAGGTAATGATCAGTACACTGAGCCCACTTGGATCCCCAAATTTCGTTCTTCTATGTTGAAGCGTTCGTTTCCAGTAACAGTTTGAATTTGGCCATTCACTCTGTTTTCTCCTATATTGATAGATGTATTTGGAACTCTAAACCACACCCGGTTTGTGCTAGCTTCTTGAAACTTGACACAGTAAAGCAGTTTCACGTTCTATCTCTATGTTCTGTTTCCTCTTGATGTAGCACACAGCAGTGACTGAGGAGAAACACTTTCATTGAAAGGGGTTGCCAAGCTTCCAAAAATTACGATTCCCCAGAAATCTCAGCAACTATTTTTTCACCCAAACTGGATGATACTTTCAGGTAATGATGAGTACACTAAGCCAACTGGGTTCCCCAAATTTCGTTCTTCTATGTTGAAGCGTTCGTTTCCAGTAACAGTTTGAATTTTGGCGTTCCACTCTGTTTTCTCCTATATTGATAGATGTATTTGCAACTCTAAACCAAACACGGTTTGTGCTAGCTTCTTGAAACTTGACACAATAAAGCAGTTTCAAGTTCTATCTCTATGTTCTGTTTCCTCTTGATGTAGCCCTAAGCAGTGACTGGGGAGAAACACTTACATTGAAAGGGGTTGCCAAGCTTCCAGAAATTACGAGTCTCCAGAAATCTCAGCAACTATGATTTCACCCAAACTGGATGATACTTTCAGGTAATGATCAGTACACTAAGCCCACTTGTTTCCCCAAATTTCGTTCTTCTATGTTGAAGCGTTCGTTTCCAGCAACAGTTTGAACTTTGGCGTTTCACTCTGTTTTCTCCTATATTGATAGATGTATTTGGAACTCTAAACCAAACACGGTTTGTGCTAGCTTCTTGAAACTTGACACAGTAAAGCAGTTTTACGTTCTATCTCTATTTTCTCTTTCCTCTTGATGTAGCACTCAGCAGTGACTGAGGAGAAACACTTTCATTGAAAGGGGTTGCCAAGCTCCCCAAAATTGCGAGTCTCCAGAAATCTCAGCAACTATTTTTTCACCCAAACTGGATGATACTTTCAGGTAATAATCAGTACACTAAGCTCACTTGGTTCCCCAAATTTCGTTCTTTTATGTTGAAGCGTTCGCTTCCAGTAACTGTTTGAATTTTGGCGTTTCACTCTGTTTTCTCCTATACTGACAGATGTATTTGGAACTCTAAATCCAACACGGTTTGTGCTAGCTTCTTGAAACTTGACACAGTAAAGCAGTTTCACGTTCTATCTCTATGTTCTGTTTCCTCTGGATGTAGCCCTAAGCAGTGACTGGGGAGAAATACTTTCATTGACAGGGGTTGCCAAGCTTCCAGAAATTACGAGTCTCCAGAAATCTCAGCAACTATGATTTCACCCAACCTGGATGATACTTTCAGGTAATGATCAGTACACTAAGCCCACTTGGTTCCCCAAATTTCGTTCTTCTATGTTGAAGCATTCGTTTCCAGTAACAGTTTGAATTTTGGCGTTTCACTCTGTTTTCTCCTATATTGATAGATGTATTTGGAACTCTAAACCAAACACGGTTTGTGCTAGCTTCTTGAAACTTGACACAGTAAAGCAGTTTCACGTTCTATCTCTATGTTCTGTTTCCTCTTGATGTAGCACTCAGCAGTGACTGAGGAGAAACACTTTCATTGAAAGGGGTTGCCAAGCTTCCCAAAATTGCGAGTCTCTAGAAATCTCAGCAAACATTTTTTCACCCAACGTGGATGATACTTTCAGGTAATGATCAGTACACTAAGCTCACTTCGTTCCCCAAATTTCGTTCTTCTATGTTGAAGCGTTCGTTTCCAGTAACAGTTTGAATTTTGGCGTTTCACTCTGTTTTCTCCTATATTGATAGATGTATTTGGAACTCTAAATCAAACACGGTTTGTGCTAGCTTCTTGAAACTTTACACAGTAAAGCAGTTTCAAGTTCTATCTCTATGTTCTGTTTTCTCTTGATGTAGCCCTAAGCAGTGACTGGGGAGAAACACTTTCATTGAAAGGGGTTGCCAAGCTTCGCAAAATTGCGAGTCTCCAGAAATCTCAGCAACTATTTTTTCACCCAAACTGGATGATACTTTCAGGTAATGATCAGTACACTGAGCCCACTTGGATCCCCAAATTTCGTTCTTCTATGTTGAAGCGTTCGTTTCCAGTAACAGTTTGAATTTTGGCCTTTCACTCTGTTTTCTCCTATATTGATAGATGTATTTGGAACTCTAAACCAAACCCGGTTTGTGCTAGCTTCTTGAAACTTGACACAGTAAAGCAGTTTCACGTTCTATCTCTATGTTCTGTTTCCTCTTGATGTAGCACTCAGCAGTGACTGAGGAGAAACCCTTTCATTGAAAGGGGTTGCCAAGCTTCCAAAAATTACGATTCCCCAGAAATCTCAGCAACTGTTTTTTCACCCAAACTGGATGATACTTTCAGGTAATGATGAGTACACTAAGCCCACTTGGTTCCCCAAATTTCGTTCTTCTATGTTGAAGCGTTCGTTTCCAGTAACAGTTTGAATTTTGGCGTTTCACTCTGTTTTCTCCTATATTGATAGATGTATTTGCAACTCTAAACCAAACACGGTTTGTGCTAGCTTCTTGAAACTTGACACAATAAAGCAGTTTCAAGTTCTATCTCTATGTTCTGTTTCCTCTTGATGTAGCCCTAAGCAGTGACTGGGGAGAAACACTTACATTGAAAGGGGTTGCCAAGCTTCCAGAAATTACGAGTCTCCAGAAATCTCAGCAACTATGATTTCACCCAAACTGGATGATACTTTCAGGTAATGATCAGTACACTAAGCCCACTTGTTTCCCCAAATTTCGTTCTTCTATGTTGAAGGGTTCGTTTCCAGTAACAGTTTGAATTTTGGCGTTTCACTCTGTTTTCTCCTATACTGACAGATGTATTTGGAACTCTAAATCAAACACGGTTTGTGCTAGCTTCTTGAAACTTGACACAGTAAAGCAGTTTCACGTTCTATCTCTATGTTCTGTTTCCTCTGGATGTAGCCGTAAGCAGTGACTGGGGAGAAATACTTTCATTGACAGGGGTTGCCAAGCTTCCAGAAATTACGAGTCTCCAGAAATCTCAGCAACTATGATTTCACCCAACCTGGATGATACTTTCAGGTAATGATCAGTACACTAAGCCCACTTGTTTCCCCAAATTTCGTTCTTCTATGTTGCAGCATTCGTTTCCAGTAACAGTTTGAATTTTGGCGTTTCACTCTGTTTTCTCCTATATTGATAGATGTATTTGGAACTCTAAACCAAACACGGTTTGTGCTAGCTTATTGAAAGTTGAAACAGTAAAGCAGTTTCACGTTCTATCTCTATGTTCTGTTTCCTCTTGATGTAGCACTCAGCAGTGACTGAGGAGAAACACTTTCATTGAAAGGGGTTGCCAAGCTTCCCAAAATTGCGAGTCTCCAGAAATCTCAGCAACTATTTTTTCACCCAAACTGGATGATACTTTCAGGTAATGATCAGTACACTGAGCCCACTTGGATCCCCAAATTTCGTTCTTCTATGTTGAAGCGTTCGTTCCCAGTAACAGTTTGAATTTTGGCCTTTCACTCTGTTTTCTCCTATATTGATAGATGTATTTGGAACTCTAAACCACACCCGGTTTGTGCTAGCTTCTTGAAACTTGACACAGTAAAGCAGTTTCACGTTCTATCTCTATGTTCTGTTTCCTCTTGATGTAGCACTCAGCAGTGACTGAGGAGAAACACTTTCATTGAAAGGGGTTGCCAAGCTTCCCAAAATTGCGAGTCTCAAGAAATCTCAGCAACTATTTTTTAACCCAAACTGGATGATACTTTCAGGTAATGATCAGTACACTAAGCTCACTTGGTTCCCCAAATTTCGTTCTTTTATGTTGAAGCGTTCGCTTCCAGTAAGTGTTTGAATTTTGGCGTTTCACTCTGTTTTCTCCTATACTGACAGATGTATTTGGAACTCTAAATCAAACACGGTTTGTGCTAGCTTCTTGAAACTTGACACAGTAAAGCAGTTTCACGTTCTATCTCTATGTTCTGTTTCCTCTGCATGTAGCCGTAAGCAGTGAGTGGGGAGAAATACTTTCATTGACAGGGGTTGCCAAGCTTCCAGAAATTACGAGTCTCCAGAAATCTCAGCAACTATGATTTCACCCAACCTGGATGATACTTTCAGGTAATGATCAGTACACTAAGCCCACTTGCTTCCCCAAATTTCGTTCTTCTATGTTGCAGCGTTCATTTCCAGTAAGAGTTTGAATTTTGGCATTTCACTCTGTTTTCTCCTATATTGATAGATGTATTTGGAACTCTAAACCAAACACGGTTTGTGCTAGCTTATTGAAAGTTGAAACAGTAAAGCAGTTTCACGTTCTATCTCTATGTTCTGTTTCCTCTTGATGTAGCACTCAGCAGTGACTGAGGAGAAACACTTTCATTGAAAGGGGTTGCCAAGCTTCCCAAAATTGCGAGTCTCTAGAAATCTCAGCAAACATTTTTTCACCCAACGTGGATGATACTTTCAGGTAATGATCAGTACACTAAGCTCACTTCGTTCCCCAAATTTCGTTCTTCTATGTTGAAGCGTTCGTTTCCAGTAACAGTTTGAATTTTGGCGTTTCACTCTGTTTTCTTCTATATTGATAGATGTATTTGGAACTCTAAATCAAACACGGTTTGTGCTAGCTTCTTGAAACTTGACACAGTAAAGCAGTTTCAAGTTCTATCTCTATGTTCTGTTTTCTCTTGATGTAGCCCTAAGCAGTGACTGGGGAGAAACACTTTCATTGAAAGGGGTTGCCAAGCTTCCCGAAATTGCGAGTCTCCAGAAATCTCAGCAACAATTTTTTCACCCAAACTGGATGATACTTTCAGGTAATGATCAGTCCACTGAGCCCACTTGGATCCCCAAATTTCGTTCTTCTATGTTGAAGCGTTCGTATCCAGTAACAGTTTGAATTTTGGCCTTTCACTCTGTTTTCTCCTATATTGATAGATGTATTTGGAACTCTAAACCACACCCGGTTTGTGCTAGCTTCTTGACAATTGACACAGTAAAGCAGTTTCACGTTCTATCTCTATGTTCTGTTTCCTCTTGATGTAGCACTCAGCAGTGACTGAGGAGAAACACTTTCATTGAAAGGGGTTGCCAAGCTTCCCAAAATTGTGAGTCTCCAGAAATCTCAGCAACTATTTTTTAAACCAAACTGGATGATACTTTCAGGTAATGATCAGTACACTAAGCTCACTTGGTTCCCCAAATTTCGTTCTTTTATGTTGAAGCGTTCGCTTCCAGTAACTGTTTGAATTTTGGCGTTTCACTCTGTTTTCTCCTATACTGACAGATGTATTTGGAACTCTAAATCAAACACGGTTTGTGCTAGCTTCTTGAAACTTGACACAGTAAAGCAGTTTCACGTTCTATCTCTAGGTTCTGTTTCCTCTGGATGTAGCCGTAAGCAGTGACTGGGGAGAAATACTTTCATTGACAGGGGTTGCCAAGCTTCCAGAAATTACAAGTCTCCAGAAATCTCAGCAACTATGATTTCACCCAACTTGGATGATACTTTCAGGTAATGATCAGTACACTAAGCCCACTTGTTTCCCCAAATTTCGTTCTTCTATGTTGCAGCGTTCATTTCCAGTAACAGTTTGAATTTTGGTGTTTCACTCTGTTTTCTCCTACATTGATAGATGTATTTGGAACTCTAAACCAAACACGGTTTGTGCTAGCTTATTGAAAGTTGAAACAGTAAAGCAGTTTCACGTTCTATCTCTTTGTTCTGTTTCCTCTTGATGTAGCACTCAGCAGTGACTGAGAAGAAACACTTTCATTGAAAGGGGTTGCCAAGCTTCCAGAAATTACGAGTCTCCAGAAATCACAGCAACTATGATTTCACCCAAACTGGATGATACTTTCAGGTAATGATCAGTACACTAAGCCCACTTGGTTCCCCAAATTTCGTTCTTTTATGTTGAAGCGTTCGCTTCCAGTAACTGTTTGAATTTTGGCGTTTCACTCTGATTTCTCCTATACTGACAGATGTATTTGGAACTCTAAATCAAACACGGTTTGTGCTAGCTTCTTGAAACTTGACACAGTAAAGCAGTTTCAAGTTCTATCTCTATGTTCTGTTTTCTCTTGATGTAGCCCTAAGCAGTGACTGGGGAGAAACACTTTCATTGAAAGGGGTTGCCAAGCTTCCCAAAATTGCGAGTCTCCAGAAATCTCAGCAACTATTTTTTAACCCAAACTGGATGATACTTTCAGGTAATGATCAGTACACTAAGCCCACTTGGTTCCCCAAATTTCGTTCTTCTATGTTGAAGCGTTCGTTTCCAGTAACAGTTTGAATTTTGGTGTTTCACTCTGTTTTCTCCTATATTGATAGATGTATTTGGAACTCTAAATCAAACACGGTTTGTGCTAGCTTCTTGAAACTTGAAACAGTAAAGCAGTTTCACGTTCTATCTCTATGTTTTCTTTCCTCTTGATGTAGCACTCAGCAGTGACTCAGGAGAAACACTTTCATTGAAAGGGGTTGCCAAGCTTCCCAAAATTGCGAGTCTCTAGAAATCTCAGCAAACATTTTTTCACCCAACGTGGATGATACTTTCAGGTAATGTCAGTACACTAAGCTCACTTCGTTCCCCAAATTTCGTTCTTCTATGTTGAAGCGTTCGTTTCCAGTAACAGTTTGAATTTTGGCGTTTCACTCTGTTTTCTCCTATATTGATAGATGTATTTGGAACTCTAAATCAAACACGGTTTGTGCTAGCTTCTTGAAACTTGACACAGTAAAGCAGTTTCAAGTTCTATCTCTATGTTCTGTTTTCTCTTGATGTAGCCCTAAGCAGTGACTGGGGAGAAACACTTTCATTGAAAGGGGTTGCCAAGCTTCCCAAAATTGCGAGTCTCCAGAAATCTCAGCAACTATTTTTTCACCCAAACTGGATGATACTTTCAGGTAATGATCAGTACACTAAGCCCACTTGGTTCCCCAAATTTCGTTCTTCTATGTTGAAGCGTTCGTTTCCAGTAACAGTTTGAATTTTGGTGTTTCACTCTGTTTTCTCCTATATTGATAGATGTATTTGGAACTCTAAATCAAACACGGATTGTGCTAGCTTCTTTAAACTTGAAACAGTAAAGCAGTTTCACGTTCTATCTCTATGTTTTCTTTCCTCTTGATGTAGCACTCAGCAGTGACTGAGGAGAAACACTTTCATTGAAAGGGGTTGCCAAGCTTCCCAATATTGCGAGTCTCTAGAAATCTCAGCAAACATTTTTTCACCCAACGAGGATGATACTTTCAGGTAATGTCAGTACACTAAGCTCACTTCGTTCCCCAAATTTCGTTCTTCTATGTTGAAGCGTTCGCTTCCAGTAACTGTTTGAATTTTGGCGTTTCACTCTGTTTTCTCCTATACTGACAGATGTATTTGGAACTCTAAATCAAACACGGTTTGTGCTAGCTTCTTGAAACTTGACACAGTAAAGCAGTTTCACGTTCTATCTCTAGGTTCTGTTTCCTCTGGATGTAGCCGTAAGCAGTGACTGGGGAGAAATACTTTCATTGACAGGGGTTGCCAAGCTTCCAGAAATTACGAGTCTCCAGAAATCTCAACAACTATGATTTCACCCAACCTGGATGATACTTTCAGGTAATGATCAGTACACTAAGCCCACTTGTTTCCCCAAATTTCGTTCTTCTATGTTGCAGCGTTCATTTCCAGTAACAGTTTGAATTTTGGCGTTTCACTCTGTTTTCTCCTATATTGATAGATGTATTTGGAACTCTAAACCAAACACGGTTTGTGCTAGCTTATTGAAAGTTGAAAGAGTAAAGCAGTTTCACGTTCTATCTCTATGTTCTGTTTCCTCTTGATGTAGCACTCAGCAGTGACTGAGAAGAAACACTTTCATTGAAAGGGGTTGCCAAGCTTCCAGAAATTACGAGTCTCCAGAAATCTCAGCAACTATGATTTCACCCAAACTGGATGATACTTTCAGGTAATGATCAGTACACTAAGCCCACTTGGTTCCCCAAATTTCGTTCTTCTATGTTGAAGCGTTCGTTTACAGTAACAGTTTGAATTTTGGCGTTTCACTCTGTTTTCTCCTATATTGATAGATGTATTTGGAACTCTAAACCAAACACGGTTTGTGCTAGCTTCTTGAAACTTGACGCAGTAAAGCAGTTTCACGTTCTATCTCTATGTTCTGTTTCCTCTTGATGTAGCACTCAGCAGTGACTGAGGAGAAACACTTTCATTGAAAGGGGTTGCCTAGCTTCCCAAAATTGCGAGTCTCCAGAAATCTCAGCAACTATTTTTTCACCCAAAATGGATAATACTTTCAGGTAATGATCAGTACACTAAGCTCACTTGGTTCCCCAAATTTCGTTCTTTTATGTTGAAGCGTTCGCTTCCAGTAAGTGTTTGAATTTTGGCGTTTCACTCTGTTTTCTCCTATACTGACAGATGTATTTGGAACTCTAAATCAAACACGGTTTGTGCTAGCTTCTTGAAACTTGACACAGTAAAGCAGTTTTACGTTCTATCTCTATGTTCTGTTTCCTCTGGATGTAGCCCTAAGCAGTGACTGGGGAGAAATACTTTCATTGACAGGGGTTGCCAAGCTTCCAGAAATTACGAGTCTCCAGAAATCTCAGCAAACATGATTTCACCCAATCTGGATGATACTTTCAGGTAATGATCAGTACATTAAGCTCACTTGGTTCCCCAAATTTCGTTCTTCTATGTTGAAGCGTTCGTTTCCAGTAACAGTTTGAATTTTGGTGTTTCACTCTGTTTTCTCCTATATTGATAGATGTATTTGGAACTCTAAATCAAACACGGTTTGTGCTAGCTTCTTGAAACTTGAAACAGTAAAGCAGTTTCACGTTCTATCTCTATGTTCTGTTTCCTCTTGATGTAGCACTCAGCAGTGACCGAGGAGAAACACTTTCATTGAAAGGGGTTGCCAAGCTTCCCAAAATTGCGAGTCTCCAGAAATCTCAGCAACTATTTTTTCACCCAAACTGGATGATACTTTCAGCTAATGATCAGTACACTGAGCCCACTTGGATCCCCAAATTTCGTTCTTCTATGTTGAAGTGTTCGTTTCCAGTAACAGTTTGAATTTTGGCCTTTCACTCTGTTTTCTCCTATATTGATAGATGTATTTGGAACTCTAAACCACACCCGGTTTGTGCTAGCTACTTGAAACTTGACACAGTAAAGCAGTTTCACGTTCTATCTCTATGTTCTGTTTCCTCTTGATGTTGCACACAGCAGTGACTGGGGAGAAATACTTTCATTGACAGGGGTTGCCAAGCTTCCAGAAATTACGAGTCTCCAGAAATCTCAGCAACTATGATTTCACCCAACCTGGATGATACTTTCAGGTAATGATCAGTTCACTAAGCCCACTTGGTTCCCCAAATTTCGTTCTTCTATGTTGAAGCGTTCGTTTCCAGTAACAGTTTGAATTTTGGCGTTTCACTCTGTTTTCTCCTATATTGATAGACGTATTTGGAACTCTAAATCAAACACGGTTTGTCCTAGCTTCTTGAAACTTGAAACAGTAAAGCAGTTTCACGTTCTATCTCTATGTTTTCTTTCCTCTTGATGTAGCACTCAGCAGTGACTGAGGAGAAACACTTTCATTGAAAGGGGTTGCCAAGCTTCCCAAAATTGCGAGTCTCTAGAAATCTCAGCAACTATTTTTTCACCCAAACTGGATGATACTTTCAGGTAATGATCAGTACACTGAGCCCACTTGGATCCCCAAATTTCGTTCTTCTATGTTGAAGCGTTCGTTTCCAGTAACAGTTTGAATTTTGGTGTTTCACTCTGTTTTCTCCTATATTGATAGATGTATTTGGAACTCTAAATCAAACACGGTTTGTGCTAGCTTCTTGAAACTTGAAACAGTAAAGCAGTTTCACGTTCTATCTCTATGTTTTCTTTCCTCTTGATGTAGCACTCAGCAGTGACTCAGGAGAAACACTTTCATTGAAAGGGGTTGCCAAGCTTCCCAAAATTGCGAGTCTCTAGAAATCTCAGCAAACATTTTTTCACCCAACGTGGATGATACTTTCAGGTAATGTCAGTACACTAAGCTCACTTCGTTCCCCAAATTTCGTTCTTCTATGTTGAAGCGTTCGTTTCCAGTAACAGTTTGAATTTTGGCGTTTCACTCTGTTTTCTCCTATATTGATAGATGTATTTGGAACTCTAAATCAAACACGGTTTGTGCTAGCTTCTTGAAACTTGACACAGTAAAGCAGTTTCAAGTTCTATCTCTATGTTCTGTTTTCTCTTGATGTAGCCCTAAGCAGTGACTGGGGAGAAACACTTTCATTGAAAGGGGTTGCCAAGCTTCCCAAAATTGCGAGTCTCCAGAAATCTCAGCAACTATTTTTTCACCCAAACTGGATGATACTTTCAGGTAATGATCAGTACACTAAGCCCACTTGGTTCCCCAAATTTCGTTCTTCTATGTTGAAGCGTTCGTTTCCAGTAACAGTTTGAATTTTGGTGTTTCACTCTGTTTTCTCCTATATTGATAGATGTATTTGGAACTCTAAATCAAACACGGATTGTGCTAGCTTCTTTAAACTTGAAACAGTAAAGCAGTTTCACGTTCTATCTCTATGTTTTCTTTCCTCTTGATGTAGCACTCAGCAGTGACTGAGGAGAAACACTTTCATTGAAAGGGGTTGCCAAGCTTCCCAATATTGCGAGTCTCTAGAAATCTCAGCAAACATTTTTTCACCCAACGAGGATGATACTTTCAGGTAATGTCAGTACACTAAGCTCACTTCGTTCCCCAAATTTCGTTCTTCTATGTTGAAGCGTTCGCTTCCAGTAACTGTTTGAATTTTGGCGTTTCACTCTGTTTTCTCCTATACTGACAGATGTATTTGGAACTCTAAATCAAACACGGTTTGTGCTAGCTTCTTGAAACTTGACACAGTAAAGCAGTTTCACGTTCTATCTCTAGGTTCTGTTTCCTCTGGATGTAGCCGTAAGCAGTGACTGGGGAGAAATACTTTCATTGACAGGGGTTGCCAAGCTTCCAGAAATTACGAGTCTCCAGAAATCTCAACAACTATGATTTCACCCAACCTGGATGATACTTTCAGGTAATGATCAGTACACTAAGCCCACTTGTTTCCCCAAATTTCGTTCTTCTATGTTGCAGCGTTCATTTCCAGTAACAGTTTGAATTTTGGCGTTTCACTCTGTTTTCTCCTATATTGATAGATGTATTTGGAACTCTAAACCAAACACGGTTTGTGCTAGCTTATTGAAAGTTGAAAGAGTAAAGCAGTTTCACGTTCTATCTCTATGTTCTGTTTCCTCTTGATGTAGCACTCAGCAGTGACTGAGAAGAAACACTTTCATTGAAAGGGGTTGCCAAGCTTCCAGAAATTACGAGTCTCCAGAAATCTCAGCAACTATGATTTCACCCAAACTGGATGATACTTTCAGGTAATGATCAGTACACTAAGCCCACTTGGTTCCCCAAATTTCGTTCTTCTATGTTGAAGCGTTCGTTTACAGTAACAGTTTGAATTTTGGCGTTTCACTCTGTTTTCTCCTATATTGATAGATGGTATTTGGAACTCTAAACCAAACACGGTTTGTGCTAGCTTCTTGAAACTTGACGCAGTAAAGCAGTTTCACGTTCTATCTCTATGTTCTGTTTCCTCTTGATGTAGCACTCAGCAGTGACTGAGGAGAAACACTTTCATTGAAAGGGGTTGCCTAGCTTCCCAAAATTGCGAGTCTCCAGAAATCTCAGCAACTATTTTTTCACCCAAAATGGATAATACTTTCAGGTAATGATCAGTACACTAAGCTCACTTGGTTCCCCAAATTTCGTTCTTTTATGTTGAAGCGTTCGCTTCCAGTAAGTGTTTGAATTTTGGCGTTTCACTCTGTTTTCTCCTATACTGACAGATGTATTTGGAACTCTAAATCAAACACGGTTTGTGCTAGCTTCTTGAAACTTGACACAGTAAAGCAGTTTTACGTTCTATCTCTATGTTCTGTTTCCTCTGGATGTAGCCCTAAGCAGTGACTGGGGAGAAATACTTTCATTGACAGGGGTTGCCAAGCTTCCAGAAATTACGAGTCTCCAGAAATCTCAGCAAACATGATTTCACCCAATCTGGATGATACTTTCAGGTAATGATCAGTACATTAAGCTCACTTGGTTCCCCAAATTTCGTTCTTCTATGTTGAAGCGTTCGTTTCCAGTAACAGTTTGAATTTTGGTGTTTCACTCTGTTTTCTCCTATATTGATAGATGTATTTGGAACTCTAAATCAAACACGGTTTGTGCTAGCTTCTTGAAACTTGAAACAGTAAAGCAGTTTCACGTTCTATCTCTATGTTCTGTTTCCTCTTGATGTAGCACTCAGCAGTGACCGAGGAGAAACACTTTAATTGAAAGGGGTTGCCAAGCTTCCCAAAATTGCGAGTCTCCAGAAATCTCAGCAACTATTTTTTCACCCAAACTGGATGATACTTTCAGCTAATGATCAGTACACTGAGCCCACTTGGATCCCCAAATTTCGTTCTTCTATGTTGAAGTGTTCGTTTCCAGTAACAGTTTGAATTTTGGCCTTTCACTCTGTTTTCTCCTATATTGATAGATGTATTTGGAACTCTAAACCACACCCGGTTTGTGCTAGCTACTTGAAACTTGACACAGTAAAGCAGTTTCACGTTCTATCTCTATGTTCTGTTTCCTCTTGATGTTGCACACAGCAGTGACTGGGGAGAAATACTTTCATTGACAGGGGTTGCCAAGCTTCCAGAAATTACGAGTCTCCAGAAATCTCAGCAACTATGATTTCACCCAACCTGGATGATACTTTCAGGTAATGATCAGTTCACTAAGCCCACTTGGTTCCCCAAATTTCGTTCTTCTATGTTGAAGCGTTCGTTTCCAGTAACAGTTTGAATTTTGGCGTTTCACTCTGTTTTCTCCTATATTGATAGACGTATTTGGAACTCTAAATCAAACACGGTTTGTCCTAGCTTCTTGAAACTTGAAACAGTAAAGCAGTTTCACGTTCTCTCTCTATGTTTTCTTTCCTCTTGATGTAGCACTCAGCAGTGACTGAGGAGAAACACTTTCATTGAAAGGGGTTGCCAAGCTTCCCAAAATTGCAAGTCTCTAGAAATCTCAGCAAACATTTTTGCACCCAACGTGGATGATACTTTCAGGTAATGATCAGTACACTAAGCTCACTTCGTTCCCCAAATTTCGTTCTTCTATGTTGAAGCGTTCGTTTCCAGTAACAGTTTGAATTTTGGCGTTTCACTCTGTTTTCTCCTATATTGATAGATGTATTTGGAACTCTAAATAAAACACGGTTTGTGCTAGCTTCTTGAAACTTGACACAGTAAAGCAGTTTCAAGTTCTATCTCTATGTTCTGTTTTCTCTTGATGTAGCCCTAAGCAGTGACTGGGGAGAAACACTTTCATTGAAAGGGGTTGCCAAGCTTCCCAAAATTGCGAGTCTCCAGAAATCTCAGCAACTATTTTTTCACCCAAACTGGATGATACTTTCAGGTAATGATCAGTACACTGAGCCCACTTGGATCCCCAAATTTCGTTCTTCTATGTTGAAGCGTTCGTTTCCAGTAACAGTTTGAATTTTGGCCATTCATTCTGTTTTCTCCTATATTGATAGATGTATTTGGAACTCTAAACCACACCCGGTTTGTGCTAGCTTCTTGAAACTTGACACAGTAAAGCAGTTTCACGTTCTATCTCTATGTTCTGTTTCCTCTTGATGTAGCACACAGCAGTGACTGAGGAGAAACACTTTCATTGAAAGGGGTTGCCAAGCTTCCAAAAATTACGATTCCCCAGAAATCTCAGCAACTATTTTTTCACCCAAACTGGATGATACTTCAGGTAATGATGAGTACACTAAGCCAACTGGGTTCCCCAAATTTCGTTCTTCTATGTTGAAGCGTTCGTTTCCAGTAACAGTTTGAATTTTGGCGTTCCACTCTGTTTTCTCGTATATTGATAGATGTAAATGCAACTCTAAACCAAACACGGTTTGTGCTAGCTTCTTGAAACTTGACACAATAAAGCAGTTTCAAGTTCTCTCTCTATGTTCTGTTTCCTCTTGATGTAGCCCTAAGCAGTGACTGGGGAGAAACACTTACATTGAAAGGGGTTGCCAAGCTTCCAGAAATTACGAGTCTCCAGAAATCTCAGCAACTATGATTTCACCCAAACTGGATGATACTTTCAGGTAATGATCAGTACACTAAGCCCACTTGTTTCCCCAAATTTCGTTTTTCTATGTTGAAGCGTTCGTTTCCAGTTACAGTTTGAATTTTGGCGTTTCACTCTGTTTTCTCCTATAATGATAGATGTATTTGGAACTCTAAACCAAACACGGTTTGTGCTAGCTTCTTGAAACTTGACACAGTAAAGCAGTTTTATGTTCTATCTCTATGTTCTGTTTCCTCTTCATGTAGCACTCAGCAGTGACTGAGGAGAAACACTTTCATTGAAAAGGGTTGCCAAGCTTCCCAAAATTGCGAGTCTCCAGAAATCTCAGCAAACATTTTTTAACCCAAACTGGATGATACTTTCAGGTAATGATGAGTACACTAAGCTCACTTCGTTCCCCAAATTTCGTTCTTCTATGTTGAAGCGTTCGTTTCCAGTAACAGTTTGAATTTTGGCGTTTCACTCTGTTTTCTCCTATACTGACAGATGTATTTGGAACTCTAAATCAAACACGGTTTGTGCTAGCTTCTTGAAACTTGACACAGTAAAGCAGTTTCACGTTCTATCTCTATGTTCTGTTTCCTCTGGATGTAGCCCTAAGCAGTGACTGGGGAGAAATACTTTCATTGACAGGGGTTGCCAAGCTTCCAGAAATTACGAGTCTCCAGAAATCTCAGCAACTATGATTTCACCCAACCTGGATGATACTTTCAGGTAATGATCAGTACACTAAGCCCACTTGGTTCCCCAAATTTCGTTCTTCTATGTTGAAGCGTTCGTTTCCAGTAACAGTTTGAATTTTGGCGTTTCACTCTGTTTTCTCCTATATTGATAGATGTATTTGGAACTCTAAATCAAACACTGTTTGTGCTAGCTTCTTGAAACTTGAAACAGTAAAGCAGTTTCACATTCTATCTCTATGTTTTCTTTCCTCTTGATGTAGCAATCAGCAGTGACTGAGGAGAAACACTTTCATTGAAAGGGGTTGCCAAGCTTCCCAAAATTGCAAGTCTCTAGAAATCTCAGCAAACATTTTTGCACCCAACGTGGATGATACTTTCAGGTAATGATGAGTACACTAAGCCAACTGGGTTCCCCAAATTTCGTTCTTCTATGTTGAAGCGTTCGTTTCCAGTAACAGTTTGAATTTTGGCGTTCCACTCTGTTTTCTCCTATATTGATAGATGTATTTGCAACTCTAAACCAAACACGGTTTGTGCTAGCTTCTTGAAACTTGACACAATAAAGCAGTTTCAAGTTCTATCTCTATGTTCTGTTTCCTCTTGATGTAGCCCTAAGCAGTGACTGGGGAGAAACACTTACATTGAAAGGGGTTGCCAAGCTTCCAGAAATTACGAGTCTCCAGAAATCTCAGCAACTATGATTTCACCCAAACTGGATGATACTTTCAGGTAATGATCAGTACACTAAGCCCACTTGTTTCCCCAAATTTCGTTCTTCTATGTTGAAGCGTTCGTTTCCAGCAACAGTTTGAACTTTGGCGTTTCACTCTGTTTTCTCCTATATTGATAGATGTATTTGGAACTCTAAACCAAACACGGTTTGTGCTAGCTTCTTGAAACTTGACACAGTAAAGCAGTTTCACGTTCTATCTCTATGTTCTGTTTCCTCTTGATGTAGCACTCAGCAGTGACTGAGGAGAAACACTTTCATTGAAAGGGGTTGCCAAGCTTCCCAAAATTGCGAGTCTCTAGAAATCTCAGCAAACATTTTTTCACCCAACGTGGATGATACTTTCAGGTAATGATCAGTACACTAAGCTCACTTCGTTCCCCAAATTTCGTTCTTCTATGTTGAAGCGTTCGTTTCCAGTAACAGTTTGAATTTTGGCGTTTCACTCTGTTTTCTCCTATATTGATAGATGTATTTGGAACTCTAAATCAAACACGGTTTGTGCTAGCTTCTTGAAACTTTACACAGTAAAGCAGTTTCAAGTTCTATCTCTATGTTCTGTTTTCTCTTGATGTAGCCCTAAGCAGTGACTGGGGAGAAACACTTTCATTGAAAGGGGTTGCCAAGCTTCGCAAAATTGCGAGTCTCCAGAAATCTCAGCAACTATTTTTTCACCCAAACTGGATGATACTTTCAGGTAATGATCAGTACACTGAGCCCACTTGGATCCCCAAATTTCGTTCTTCTATGTTGAAGCGTTCGTTTCCAGTAACAGTTTGAATTTTGGCCTTTCACTCTGTTTTCTCCTATATTGATAGATGTATTTGGAACTCTAAACCAAACCCGGTTTGTGCTAGCTTCTTGAAACTTGACACAGTAAAGCAGTTTCACGTTCTATCTCTATGTTCTGTTTCCTCTTGATGTAGCACACAGCAGTGACTGAGGAGAAACCCTTTCATTGAAAGGGGTTGCCAAGCTTCCAAAAATTACGATTCCCCAGAAATCTCAGCAACTGTTTTTTCACCCAAACTGGATGATACTTTCAGGTAATGATGAGTACACTAAGCCCACTTGGTTCCCCAAATTTCGTTCTTCTATGTTGAAGCGTTCGTTTCCAGTAACAGTTTGAATTTTGGCGTTTCACTCTGTTTTCTCCTATATTGATAGATGTATTTGCAACTCTAAACCAAACACGGTTTGTGCTAGCTTCTTGAAACTTGACACAATAAAGCAGTTTCAAGTTCTATCTCTATGTTCTGTTTCCTCTTGATGTAGCCCTAAGCAGTGACTGGGGAGAAACACTTACATTGAAAGGGGTTGCCAAGCTTCCAGAAATTACGAGTCTCCAGAAATCTCAGCAACTATGATTTCACCCAAACTGGATGATACTTTCAGGTAATGATCAGTACACTAAGCCCACTTGTTTCCCCAAATTTCGTTCTTCTATGTTGAAGGGTTCGTTTCCAGTAACAGTTTGAATTTTGGCGTTTCACTCTGTTTTCTCCTATACTGACAGATGTATTTGGAACTCTAAATCAAACACGGTTTGTGCTAGCTTCTTGAAACTTGACACAGTAAAGCAGTTTCACGTTCTATCTCTATGTTCTGTTTCCTCTGGATGTAGCCGTAAGCAGTGACTGGGGAGAAATACTTTCATTGACAGGGGTTGCCAAGCTTCCAGAAATTACGAGTCTCCAGAAATCTCAGCAACTATGATTTCACCCAACCTGGATGATACTTTCAGGTAATGATCAGTACACTAAGCCCACTTGTTTCCCCAAATTTCGTTCTTCTATGTTGCAGCATTCGTTTCCAGTAACAGTTTGAATTTTGGCGTTTCACTCTGTTTTCTCCTATATTGATAGATGTATTTGGAACTCTAAACCAAACACGGTTTGTGCTAGCTTATTGAAAGTTGAAACAGTAAAGCAGTTTCACGTTCTATCTCTATGTTCTGTTTCCTCTTGATGTAGCACTCAGCAGTGACTGAGGAGAAACACTTTCATTGAAAGGGGTTGCCAAGCTTCCCAAAATTGCGAGTCTCCAGAAATCTCAGCAACTATTTTTTCACCCAAACTGGATGATACTTTCAGGTAATGATCAGTACACTGAGCCCACTTGGATCCCCAAATTTCGTTCTTCTATGTTGAAGCGTTCGTTCCAAGTAACAGTTTGAATTTTGGCCTTTCACTCTGTTTTCTCCTATATTGATAGATGTATTTGGAACTCTAAACCACACCCGGTTTGTGCTAGCTTCTTGAAACTTGACACAGTAAAGCAGTTTCACGTTCTATCTCTATGTTCTGTTTCCTCTTGATGTAGCACTCAGCAGTGACTGAGGAGAAACACTTTCATTGAAAGGGGTTGCCAAGCTTCCCAAAATTGCGAGTCTCAAGAAATCTCAGCAACTATTTTTTAACCCAAACTGGATGATACTTTCAGGTAATGATCAGTACACTAAGCTCACTTGGTTCCCCAAATTTCGTTCTTTTATGTTGAAGCGTTCGCTTCCAGTAAGTGTTTGAATTTTGGCGTTTCACTCTGTTTTCTCCTATACTGACAGATGTATTTGGAACTCTAAATCAAACACGGTTTGTGCTAGCTTCTTGAAACTTGACACAGTAAAGCAGTTTCACGTTCTATCTCTATGTTCTGTTTCCTCTGCATGTAGCCGTAAGCAGTGAGTGGGGAGAAATACTTTCATTGACAGGGGTTGCCAAGCTTCCAGAAATTACGAGTCTCCAGAAATCTCAGCAACTATGATTTCACCCAACCTGGATGATACTTTCAGGTAATGATCAGTACACTAAGCCCACTTGTTTCCCCAAATTTCGTTCTTCTATGTTGCAGCGTTCATTTCCAGTAAGAGTTTGAATTTTGGCATTTCACTCTGTTTTCTCCTATATTGATAGATGTATTTGGAACTCTAAACCAAACACGGTTTGTGCTAGCTTATTGAAAGTTGAAACAGTAAAGCAGTTTCACGTTCTATCTCTATGTTCTGTTTCCTCTTGATGTAGCACTCAGCAGTGACTGAGGAGAAACACTTTCATTGAAAGGGGTTGCCAAGCTTCCCAAAATTGCGAGTCTCTAGAAATCTCAGCAAACATTTTTTCACCCAACGTGGATGATACTTTCAGGTAATGATCAGTACACTAAGCTCACTTCGTTCCCCAAATTTCGTTCTTCTATGTTGAAGCGTTCGTTTCCAGTAACAGTTTGAATTTTGGCGTTTCACTCTGTTTTCTTCTATATTGATAGATGTATTTGGAACTCTAAATCAAACACGGTTTGTGCTAGCTTCTTGAAACTTGACACAGTAAAGCAGTTTCAAGTTCTATCTCTATGTTCTGTTTTCTCTTGATGTAGCCCTAAGCAGTGACTGGGGAGAAACACTTTCATTGAAAGGGGTTGCCAAGCTTCCCGAAATTGCGAGTCTCCAGAAATCTCAGCAACAATTTTTTCACCCAAACTGGATGATACTTTCAGGTAATGATCAGTCCACTGAGCCCACTTGGATCCCCAAATTTCGTTCTTCTATGTTGAAGCGTTCGTATCCAGTAACAGTTTGAATTTTGGCCTTTCACTCTGTTTTCTCCTATATTGATAGATGTATTTGGAACTCTAAACCACACCCGGTTTGTGCTAGCTTCTTGACAATTGACACAGTAAAGCAGTTTCACGTTCTATCTCTATGTTCTGTTTCCTCTTGATGTAGCACTCAGCAGTGACTGAGGAGAAACACTTTCATTGAAAGGGGTTGCCAAGCTTCCCAAAATTGTGAGTCTCCAGAAATCTCAGCAACTATTTTTTAAACCAAACTGGATGATACTTTCAGGTAATGATCAGTACACTAAGCTCACTTGGTTCCCCAAATTTCGTTCTTTTATGTTGAAGCGTTCGCTTCCAGTAACTGTTTGAATTTTGGCGTTTCACTCTGTTTTCTCCTATACTGACAGATGTATTTGGAACTCTAAATCAAACACGGTTTGTGCTAGCTTCTTGAAACTTGACACAGTAAAGCAGTTTCACGTTCTATCTCTAGGTTCTGTTTCCTCTGGATGTAGCCGTAAGCAGTGACTGGGGAGAAATACTTTCATTGACAGGGGTTGCCAAGCTTCCAGAAATTACAAGTCTCCAGAAATCTCAGCAACTATGATTTCACCCAACTTGGATGATACTTTCAGGTAATGATCAGTACACTAAGCCCACTTGTTTCCCCAAATTTCGTTCTTCTATGTTGCAGCGTTCATTTCCAGTAACAGTTTGAATTTTGGTGTTTCACTCTGTTTTCTCCTACATTGATAGATGTATTTGGAACTCTAAACCAAACACGGTTTGTGCTAGCTTATTGAAAGTTGAAACAGTAAAGCAGTTTCACGTTCTATCTCTTTGTTCTGTTTCCTCTTGATGTAGCACTCAGCAGTGACTGAGAAGAAACACTTTCATTGAAAGGGGTTGCCAAGCTTCCAGAAATTACGAGTCTCCAGAAATCACAGCAACTATGATTTCACCCAAACTGGATGATACTTTCAGGTAATGATCAGTACACTAAGCCCACTTGGTTCCCCAAATTTCGTTCTTTTATGTTGAAGCGTTCGCTTCCAGTAACTGTTTGAATTTTGGCGTTTCACTCTGATTTCTCCTATACTGACAGATGTATTTGGAACTCTAAATCAAACACGGTTTGTGCTAGCTTCTTGAAACTTGACACAGTAAAGCAGTTTCAAGTTCTATCTCTATGTTCTGTTTTCTCTTGATGTAGCCCTAAGCAGTGACTGGGGAGAAACACTTTCATTGAAAGGGGTTGCCAAGCTTCCCAAAATTGCGAGTCTCCAGAAATCTCAGCAACTATTTTTTCACCCAAACTGGATGATACTTTCAGGTAATGATCAGTACACTAAGCCCACTTGGTTCCCCAAATTTCGTTCTTCTATGTTGAAGCGTTCGTTTCCAGTAACAGTTTGAATTTTGGTGTTTCACTCTGTTTTCTCCTATATTGATAGATGTATTTGGAACTCTAAATCAAACACGGTTTGTGCTAGCTTCTTGAAACTTGAAACAGTAAAGCAGTTTCACGTTCTATCTCTATGTTTTCTTTCCTCTTGATGTAGCACTCAGCAGTGACTCAGGAGAAACACTTTCATTGAAAGGGGTTGCCAAGCTTCCCAAAATTGCGAGTCTCTAGAAATCTCAGCAAACATTTTTTCACCCAACGTGGATGATACTTTCAGGTAATGTCAGTACACTAAGCTCACTTCGTTCCCCAAATTTCGTTCTTCTATGTTGAAGCGTTCGTTTCCAGTAACAGTTTGAATTTTGGCGTTTCACTCTGTTTTCTCCTATATTGATAGATGTATTTGGAACTCTAAATCAAACACGGTTTGTGCTAGCTTCTTGAAACTTGACACAGTAAAGCAGTTTCAAGTTCTATCTCTATGTTCTGTTTTCTCTTGATGTAGCCCTAAGCAGTGACTGGGGAGAAACACTTTCATTGAAAGGGGTTGCCAAGCTTCCCAAAATTGCGAGTCTCCAGAAATCTCAGCAACTATTTTTTCACCCAAACTGGATGATACTTTCAGGTAATGATCAGTACACTAAGCCCACTTGGTTCCCCAAATTTCGTTCTTCTATGTTGAAGCGTTCGTTTCCAGTAACAGTTTGAATTTTGGTGTTTCACTCTGTTTTCTCCTATATTGATAGATGTATTTGGAACTCTAAATCAAACACGGATTGTGCTAGCTTCTTTAAACTTGAAACAGTAAAGCAGTTTCACGTTCTATCTCTATGTTTTCTTTCCTCTTGATGTAGCACTCAGCAGTGACTGAGGAGAAACACTTTCATTGAAAGGGGTTGCCAAGCTTCCCAATATTGCGAGTCTCTAGAAATCTCAGCAAACATTTTTTCACCCAACGTGGATGATACTTTCAGGTAATGTCAGTACACTAAGCTCACTTCGTTCCCCAAATTTCGTTCTTCTATGTTGAAGCGTTCGCTTCCAGTAACTGTTTGAATTTTGGCGTTTCACTCTGTTTTCTCCTATACTGACAGATGTATTTGGAACTCTAAATCAAACACGGTTTGTGCTAGCTTCTTGAAACTTGACACAGTAAAGCAGTTTCACGTTCTATCTCTAGGTTCTGTTTCCTCTGGATGTAGCCGTAAGCAGTGACTGGGGAGAAATACTTTCATTGACAGGGGTTGCCAAGCTTCCAGAAATTACGAGTCTCCAGAAATCTCAACAACTATGATTTCACCCAACCTGGATGATACTTTCAGGTAATGATCAGTACACTAAGCCCACTTGTTTCCCCAAATTTCGTTCTTCTATGTTGCAGCGTTCATTTCCAGTAACAGTTTGAATTTTGGCGTTTCACTCTGTTTTCTCCTATATTGATAGATGTATTTGGAACTCTAAACCAAACACGGTTTGTGCTAGCTTATTGAAAGTTGAAAGAGTAAAGCAGTTTCACGTTCTATCTCTATGTTCTGTTTCCTCTTGATGTAGCACTCAGCAGTGACTGAGAAGAAACACTTTCATTGAAAGGGGTTGCCAAGCTTCCAGAAATTACGAGTCTCCAGAAATCTCAGCAACTATGATTTCACCCAAACTGGATGATACTTTCAGGTAATGATCAGTACACTAAGCCCACTTGGTTCCCCAAATTTCGTTCTTCTATGTTGAAGCGTTCGTTTACAGTAACAGTTTGAATTTTGGCGTTTCACTCTGTTTTCTCCTATATTGATAGATGTATTTGGAACTCTAAACCAAACACGGTTTGTGCTAGCTTCTTGAAACTTGACGCAGTAAAGCAGTTTCACGTTCTATCTCTATGTTCTGTTTCCTCTTGATGTAGCACTCAGCAGTGACTGAGGAGAAACACTTTCATTGAAAGGGGTTGCCTAGCTTCCCAAAATTGCGAGTCTCCAGAAATCTCAGCAACTATTTTTTCACCCAAAATGGATAATACTTTCAGGTAATGATCAGTACACTAAGCTCACTTGGTTCCCCAAATTTCGTTCTTTTATGTTGAAGCGTTCGCTTCCAGTAAGTGTTTGAATTTTGGCGTTTCACTCTGTTTTCTCCTATACTGACAGATGTATTTGGAACTCTAAATCAAACACGGTTTGTGCTAGCTTCTTGAAACTTGACACAGTAAAGCAGTTTTACGTTCTATCTCTATGTTCTGTTTCCTCTGGATGTAGCCCTAAGCAGTGACTGGGGAGAAATACTTTCATTGACAGGGGTTGCCAAGCTTCCAGAAATTACGAGTCTCCAGAAATCTCAGCAAACATGATTTCACCCAATCTGGATGATACTTTCAGGTAATGATCAGTACATTAAGCTCACTTGGTTCCCCAAATTTCGTTCTTCTATGTTGAAGCGTTCGTTTCCAGTAACAGTTTGAATTTTGGTGTTTCACTCTGTTTTCTCCTATATTGATAGATGTATTTGGAACTCTAAATCAAACACGGTTTGTGCTAGCTTCTTGAAACTTGAAACAGTAAAGCAGTTTCACGTTCTATCTCTATGTTTTCTTTCCTCTTGATGTAGCACTCAGCTTGACTGAGGAGAAACACTTTCATTGAAAGGGGTTGCCAAGCTTCCCAAAATTGCGAGTCTCTAGAAATCTCAGCAAACATTTTTTCACCCAACGTAGATGATACTTTCAGGTAATGATCAGTACACTAAGCTCACTTCGTTCCCCAAATTTCGTTCTTCTATGTTGAAGCGTTCGTTTCCAGTAACAGTTTGAATTTTGGCGTTTCACTCTGTTTTCTCCTATATTGTTAGATGTATTTGGAACTCTTAATCAAACACGGTTTGTGCTAGCTTCTTGAAACTTGACACAGTAAAGCAGTTTCAAGTTCTATCTCTATGTTCTGTTTTCTCTTGATGTAGCCCTAAGCAGTGACTGGGGAGAAACACTTGCATTGAAAGGGGTTGCCAAGCTTCCCAAAAAGGCGAGTCTCCAGAAATCTCAGCAACTATTTTTTCACCCAAACTGGATGATACTTTCAGGTAATGATCAGTACACTGAGCCCACTTGGATCCCCAAATTTCGTTCTTCTATGTTGAAGCGTTCGTTTCCAGTAACAGTTTGAATTTTGGCCTTTCACTCTGTTTTCTCCTATATTGATAGATGTATTTGGAACTCTAAACCACACCCGGTTTGTGCTAGCTTCTTGAAACTTGACACAGTAAAGCAGTTTCACGTTCTATCTCTATGTTCTGTTTCCTCTTGATGTAGCACACAGCAGTGACTGAGGAGAAACACTTTCATTGAAAGGGGTTGCCAAGCTTCCAAAAATTACGATTCCCCAGAAATCTCAGCAACTATTTTTTCACCCAAACTGGATGATACTTTCAGGTAATGATGAGTACACTAAGCCCACTGGGTTCCCCAAATTTCGTTCTTCTATGTTGAAGCGTTCGTTTCCAGTAACAGTTTGAATTTTGGCGTTTCGCTCTGTTTTCTCCTATATTGATAGATGTATTTGGAACTCTAAACCAAACACGGTTTGTGCTAGCTTCTTGAAACTTGACACAATAAAGCAGTTTCAAGTTCTATCTCTGTGTTCTGTTTCCTCTTGATGTAGCCCTAAGCAGTGACTGGGGAGAAACACTTACATTGAAAGGGGTTGCCAAGCTTCCAGAAATTACGAGTCTCCAGAAATCTCAGCAACTATGATTTCACCCAAACTGGATGATACTTTCAGGTAATGATCAGTACACTAAGCCCACTTAGTTCCCCAAATTTCGTTCTTCTATGTTGAAGCGTTCGTTTCCAGTAACAGTTTGAATTTTGGCGTTTCACTCTGTTGTCTCCTATATTGATAGATGTATTTGGAACTCTAAACCAAACACGGTTTGTGCTAGCTTCTTGTAACTTGACACAGTAAAGCAGTTTCAGGTTCTATCTCTATGTTCTGTTTCCTCTTGATGTAGCACTCAGCAGTGACTGAGGAGAAACACTTTCATTGAAAAGGGTTGCCAAGCTTCCCAAAATTGCGAGTCTCCAGAAATCTCAGCAACTATTTTTTCACCCAACGTGGATGATACTTTCAGGTAATGATCAGTACACTAAGCTCACTTGGTTCCCCAAATTTCGTTCTTCTATGTTGAAGCGTTCGTTTCCTGTAACAGTTTGAATTTTGGCGTTTCACTCTGTTTTCTCCTATATTGATAGATGTATTTGGAACTCTAAATCAAACACGGTTTGTGCTAGCTCCTTGAAACTTGACACAGTAAAGCAGTTTCAAGCTCTATCTCTATGTTCTGTTTTCTCTTGATGTAGCCTTAAGCAGTGACTGGGGAGAAAAACTTTCATTGAAAGGGGTTGCCAAGCTTCCCATAATTGCGAGTCTCCAGAAATCTCAGCAACTATTTTTTCACCCAAACTGGATGATACTTTCAGGTAATGATCAGTACATTAAGCTCACTTGGTTCCCCAAATTTCGTTCTTTTATGTTGAAGCGTTCGCTTCCAGTAACTGTTTGAATTTTGGCGTTTCACTCTGTTTTCTCCTATACTGACAGATGTATTTGGAACTCTAAATCAAACACGGTTTGTGCTAGCTTCTTGAAACTTGACACAGTAAAGCAGTTTTACGTTCTATCTCTATGTTCTGTTTCCTCTTGATGTAGCACTCAGCAGTGACTGAGGAGAAACACTTTCATTGAAAGGGGTTGCCAAGCTTCCAGAAATTACGAGTCTCCAGAAATCACAGCAACTATGATTTCACCCAACCTGGATGATACTTTCAGGTAATGATCAGTACACTAAGCTCACTTGGTTCCACAAATTTCGTTCTTTTATGTTGAAGCGTTCGCTTCCAGTAACTGTTTGAATTTTCGCGTTTCACTCTGTTTTCTCCTATACTGACAGATGTATTTGGAACTCTAAATCAAACACGGTTTGTGCTAGCTTCTTGAAACTTGACACAGTAAAGCAGTTTCACGTTCTATCTCTAGGTTCTGTTTCCTCTGGATGTAGCCGTAAGCAGTGACTGGGGAGAAATACTTTCATTGACAGGGGTTGCCAAGCTTCCAGAAATTACGAGTCTCCAGAAATCTCAGCAACGATGATTTCACCCAACCTGGATGATACTTTCAGGTAATGATCAGTACACTAAGCCCACTTGTTTCCCCAAATTTCGTTCTTCTATGTTGCAGCGTTCATTTCCAGTAACAGTTTGAATTTTGGCGTTTCACTCTGTTTTCTCCTATATTGATAGATGTATTTGGAACTCTAAACCAAACACGGTTTGTGCTAGCTTATTGAAAGTTGAAACAGTAAAGCAGTTTCACGTTCTATCTCTATGTTCTGTTTCCTCTTGATGTAGCACTCAGCAGTGACTGAGGAGAAACACTTTCATTGAAAGGGGTTGCCAAGCTTCCAGAAATTACGAGTCTCCAGAAATCTCAGCAACTATGATTTCACCCAAACTGGATGATACTTTCAGGTAATGATCAGTACACTAAGCCCACTTGGTTCCCCAAATTTCGTTCTTCTATGTTGAAGCGTTCGTTTCCAGTAACAGTTTGAATTTTGGCGTTTCACTCTGTTTTCTCCTATATTGATAGATGTATTTGGAACTCTAAACCAAACACGGTTTGTGCTAGCTTCTTGAAACTTGACACAGTAAAGCAGTTTCACGTTCTATCTCTATGTTCTGTTTCCTCTTGATGTAGCACTCAGCAGTGACTGAGGAGAAACACTTTCATTGAAAGGGGTTGCCAAGCTTCCCAAAATTGCGAGTCTCCAGAAATCTCAGCAACTATTTTTTCACCCAAAATGGATAATACTTTCAGTTAATGATCAGTACACTAAGCTCACTTGGTTCCCCAAATTTCGTTCTTTTATGTTGAAGCGTTCGCTTCCAGTAAGTGTTTGAATTTTGGCGTTTCACTCTGTTTTCTCCTATACTGACAGATGTATTTGGAACTCTAAATCAAACACGGTTTGTGCTAGCTTCTTGAAACTTGACACAGTAAAGCAGTTTCACGTTCTATCTCTATGTTCTGTTTCCTCTGGATGTAGCCCTAAGCAGTGACTGGGGAGAAATACTTTCATTGACAGGGGTTGCCAAGCTTCCAGAAATTACGAGTCTCCAGAAATCTCAGCAACTATGATTTCACCCAACCTGGATGATACTTTCAGGTAATGATCAGTACACTAAGCCCACTTGGTTCCCCAAATTTCGTTCTTCTATGTTGAAGCGTTCGTTTCCAGTAACAGTTTGAATTTTGGCCTTTCACTCTGTTTTCTCCTATATTGATAGATGTATTTGGAAATCTAAACCACACCCGGTTTGTGCTAGCTTCTTGAAACTTGACACAGTAAAGCAGTTTCACGTTCTATCTCTATGTTCTGTTTCCTCTTGATGTAGCACTCAGCAGTGACTGAGGAGAAACACTTTCATTGAAAGGGGTTGCCAAGCTTCCCAAAATTGTGAGTCTCCAGAAATCTCAGCAACTATTTTTTAACCCAAACTGGATGATACTTTCAGGTAATGATCAGTACACTAAGCTCACTTGGTTCCCCAAATTTCGTTCTTTTATGTTGAAGCGTTCGCTTCCAGTAACTGTTTGAATTTTGGCGTTTCACTCTGTTTTCTCCTATACTGACAGATGTTTTTGGAACTCTAAATCAAACACGGTTTGTGCTAGCTTCTTGAAACTTGACACAGTAAAGCAGTTTCACGTTCTATCTCTAGGTTCTGTTTCCTCTGGATGTAGCCGTAAGCAGTGACTGGGGAGAAATACTTTCATTGACAGGGGTTGCCAAGCTTCCAGAAATTACGAGTCTCCAGAAATCTCAGCAACTATGATTTCACCCAACCTGGATGATACTTTCAAGTAATGATCAGTACACTAAGCCCACTTGTTTCCCCAAATTTCATTCTTCTATGTTGCACCGTTCATTTCCTGTAACAGTTTGAATTTTGGCGTTTCACTCTGTTTTCTCTTATATTGATAGATGTATTTGGAACTCTAAACCAAACACGGTTTGTGCTAGCTTATTGAAAGTTGAAACAGTAAAGAAGTTTCACGTTCTCTCTCTATGTTCTGTTTCCTCTTGATGTAGCACTCAGCAGTGACTGAGGAGAAACACTTTCATTGAAAGGGGTTGCCAAGCTTCCAGAAATTACGAGTCTCCAGAAATCTCAGCAACTATGATTTCACCCAAACTGGATGATACTTTCAGGTAATGATCAGTACACTAAGCCCACTTGGTTCCCCAAATTTCGTTCTTCTATGTTGAAGCGTTCGTTTCCAGTAACAGTTTGAATTTTGGCGTTTCACTCTGTTTTCTCCTATATTGATAGATGTATTTGGAACTCTAAACCAAACACGGTTTGTGCTAGCTTCTTGAAACTTGACAGAGTAAAGCAGTTTCACGTTCTATCTCTATGTTCTGTTTCCTCTTGATGTAGCACTCAGCAGTGACTGAGGAGAAACACTTTCATTGAAAGGGGTTGCCAAGCTTCCCAAAATTGTGAGTCTCCAGAAATCTCAGCAACTATTTTTTACCCAAACTGGATGATACTTTCAGGTAATGATCAGTACACTAAGCTCACTTGGTTCCCCAAATTTCGTTCTTTTATGTTGAAGCGTTCGCTTCCAGTAACTGTTTGAATTTTGGCGTTTCACTCTGTTTTCTCCTATACTGACAGATGTATTTGGAACTCTAAATCAAACACGGTTTGTGCTAGCTTCTTGAAACTTGACACAGTAAAGCAGTTTCACGTTCTATCTCTAGGTTCTGTTTCCTCTGGATGTAGCCGTAAGCAGTGACTGGGGAGAAATACTTTCATTGACAGGGGTTGCCAAGCTTCCAGAAATTACGAGTCTCCAGAAATCTCAGCAACTATGATTTCACCCAACCTGGATGATACTTTCAGGTAATGATCAGTACACTAAGCCCACTTGGTTCCCCAAATTTCGTTCTTCTATGTTGAAGCGTTCGTTTCCAGTAACAATTTGAATTTTGGCCTTTCACTCTGTTTTCTCCTATATTGATAGATGTATTTGGAACTCTAAACCACACCCGGTTTGTGCTAGCTTCTTGAAACTTGACACAGTAAAGCAGTTTCATGTTCTATCTCTATGTTCTGTTTCCTCTTGATGTAGCACACAGCAGTGACTGAGGAGAAACACTTTCATTGAAAGGGGTTGCCAAGCTTCCAAAAATTACGATTCCCCAGAAATCTCAGGAACTATTTTTTCACCCAAACTGGATGATACTTTCAGGTAATGATGAGTACACTAAGCCCACTGGGTTCCCCAAATTTCGTTCTTCTATGTTGAAGCGTTCGTTTCCAGTAACAGTTTGAATTTTGGCGTTTCACTCTGTTTTCTCCTATATTGATAGATGTATTTGGAACTCTAAACCAAACACGGTTTGTGCTAGCTTCTTGAAACTTGACACAATAAAGCAGTTTCAAGTTCTATCTCTGTGTTCTGTTTCCTCTTGATGTAGCCCTAAGCAGTGACTGGGGAGAAACACTTACATTGAAAGGGGTTGCCAAGCTTCCAGAAATTACGAGTCTCCAGAAATCTCAGCAACTATGATTTCACCCAAACTGGATGATACTTTCAGGTAATGATCAGTACACTAAGCCCACTTAGTTCCCCAAATTTCGTTCTTCTATGTTCAAGCGTTCGTTCCCAGTAACAGTTTGAATTTTGGCGTTTCACTCTGTTTTCTCCTATATTGATAGATGTATTTGGAACTCTAAACCAAACACGGTTTGTGCTAGCTTCTTGTAACTTGACACAGTAAAGCAGTTTCAGGTTCTATCTCTATGTTCTGTTTCCTCTTGATGTAGCACTCAGCAGTGACTGAGGAGAAACACTTTCATTGAAAGGGGTTGCCAAGCTTCCCAAAATTGCGAGTCTCCAGAAATCTCAGCAACTATTTTTTCACCCAACGTGGATGATACTTTCAGGTAATGATCAGTACACTAAGCTCACTTGGTTCCCCAAATTTCGTTCTTCTATGTTGAAGCGTTCGTTTCCTGTAACAGTTTGAATTTTGGCGTTTCACTCTGTTTTCTCCTATATTGATAGATGTATTTGGAACTCTAAATCAAACACGGTTTGTGCTAGCTTCTTGAAACTTGACACAGTAAAGCAGTTTCAAGCTCTATCTCTATGTTCTGTTTTCTCTTGATGTAGCCTTAAGCAGTGACTGGGGAGAAACACTTTCATTGAAAGGGGTTGCCAAGCTTCCCAAAATTGCGAGTCTCCAGAAATCTCAGCAACTATTTTTTCACCCAAACTGGATGATACTTTCAGGTAATGATCAGTACATTAAGCTCACTTGGTTCCCCAAATTTCGTTTTTTATGTTGAAGCGTTCGCTTCCAGTAACTGTTTGAATTTTGGCGTTTCACTCTGTTTTCTCCTATACTGACAGATGTATTTGGAACTCTAAATCAAACACGGTTTGTGCTAGCTTCTTGAAACTTGACACAGTAAAGCAGTTTTACGTTCTATCTCTATGTTCTGTTTCCTCTTGATGTAGCACTCAGCAGTGACTGAGGAGAAACACTTTCATTGAAAGGGGTTGCCAAGCTTCCAGAAATTACGAGTCTCCAGAAATCACAGCAACTATGATTTCACCCAACCTGTATGATACTTTCAGGTAATGATCAGTACACTAAGCCCACTTGGTTCCCCAAATTTCGTTCTTCTATGTTGAAGCGTTCGTTTCCATTAACAGTTTGAATTTTGGCATTTCACTCTGTTTTCTCCTATATTGATAGATGTATTTGGAACTCTAAATCAAACACGGTTTGTGCTACCTTCTTCAAACTTGACACAGTAAAGCAGTTTCACGTTCTTTCTCTATGTTCTGTTTCCTCTTGATGTAGCACTCAGCAGTGACTGAGGAGAAACACTTTCATTGAAAGGGGTTGCCAAGCTTCCCAAAATTGCGAGTCTCCAGAAATCTCAGCAACTATTTTTTCACCCAAACTGGATGATACTTTCAGGTAATGATCATTACACTAAGCCCACTTGGTTCCCCAAATTTCGTTCTTCTATGTTAAAGCGTTCGTTTCCAGTAACAGTTTGAATTTTGGCGTTTCACTCTGTTTTCTCCTATATTGATAGATGTATTTGGAACTCTAAACCAAACACGGTTTGTGCTAGCTTCTTGAAACTTGACACAGTAAAGCAGTTTCACGTTCTATCTCTATGTTCTGTTTCCTCTTGATGTAGCACTCAGCAGTGACTGAGGAGAAACACTTTCATTGAAAGGGGTTGCCAAGCTTCCCAAAATTGCGAGTCTCCAGAAATCTCAGCAACTATTTTTTCACCCAAACTGGATGATACTTTCAGGTAATGATCAGTACACTAAGCTCACTTGTTTCCCCAAATTTCGTTCTTTTATGTTGATGCGTTCGCTTCCAGTAACTGTTTGTATTTTGGCGTTTCACTCTGTTTTCTCCTATACTGACAGATGTATTTGGAACTCTAAATCAAACACGGTTTGTGCTAGCTTCTTGAAACTTGACACAGTAAAGCAGTTTCACGTTCTATATCTATGTTCTGTTTCCTCTGGATGTAGCCCTAAGCAGTGACTGGGGAAAAATACTTTCATTGACAGAGGTTGCCAAGCTTCCAGAAATTACGAGTCTTCAGAAATCTCAGCAACTATGATATCACCCAAACTGGATGATACTTTCAGGTAATGATCAGTACACTAAGCCCACTTGGTTCCCCAAATTTCGTTCTTCTATGTTGAAGTGTTCGTTTCCAGTAACAGTTTGAATTTTGGCGTTTCACTCTGTTTTCTCCTATATTGATAGATGTATTTGGAACTCTAAACCAAACAGGGTTTGTGCTAGCTTCTTGAAACTTGACACAGTAAAGCAGTTTCACGTTCTATCTCTATGTTCTGTTTCCTCTTGATGTAGCACTCAGCAGTGACTGAGGAGAAACACTTTCATTGAAAGGGGTTTCCAAGCTTCCCAAAATTGCGAGTCTCCAGAAATCTCAGCAACAATTTTTTCACCCAAACTGGATGATACTTTCAGGTAATGATCAGTACACTAAGCTCACTTGGTTCCCCAAATTTCGTTTTTTATGTTGAAGCGTTCGCTTCCAGTAACTGTTTGAATTTTGGCGTTTCACTCTGTTTTCTCCTATACTGACAGATGTATTTGGAACTCTAAATCAAACACGGTTTGTGCTAGCTTCTTGAAACTTGACACAGTAAAGCAGTTTTACGTTCTATCTCTATGTTCTGTTTCCTCTTGATGTAGCACTCAGCAGTGACTGAGGAGAAACACTTTCATTGAAAGGGGTTGCCAAGCTTCCAGAAATTACGAGTCTCCAGAAATCACAGCAACTATGATTTCACCCAACCTGGATGATACTTTCAGGTAATGATCAGTACACTAAGCCCACTTGGTTCCCCAAATTTCGTTCTTCTATGTTGAAGCGTTCGTTTCCATTAACAGTTTGAATTTTGGCATTTCACTCTGTTTTCTCCTATATTGATAGATGTATTTGGAACTCTAAATCAAACACGGTTTGTGCTACCTTCTTCAAACTTGACACAGTAAAGCAGTTTCACGTTCTTTCTCTATGTTCTGTTTCCTCTTGATGTAGCACTCAGCAGTGACTGAGGAGAAACACTTTCATTGAAAGGGGTTGCCAAGCTTCCCAAAATTGCGAGTCTCCAGAAATCTCAGCAAATATTTTTTCACCCAAACTGGATGATACTTTCAGGTAATGATCATTACACTAAGCCCACTTGGTTCCCCAAATTTCGTTCTTCTATGTTAAAGCGTTCGTTTCCAGTAACAGTTTGAATTTTGGCGTTTCACTCTGTTTTCTCCTATATTGATAGATGTATTTGGAACTCTAAACCAAACACGGTTTGTGCTAGCTTCTTGAAACTTGACACAGTAAAGCAGTTTCACGTTCTATCTCTATGTTCTGTTTCCTCTTGATGTAGCACTCAGCAGTGACTGAGGAGAAACACTTTCATTGAAAGGGGTTGCCAAGCTTCCCAAAATTGCGAGTCTCCAGAAATCTCAGCAACTATTTTTTCACCCAAACTGGATGATACTTTCAGGTAATGATCAGTACACTAAGCTCACTTGTTTCCCCAAATTTCGTTCTTTTATGTTGATGCGTTCGCTTCCAGTAACTGTTTGTATTTTGGCGTTTCACTCTGTTTTCTCCTATACTGACAGATGTATTTGGAACTCTAAATCAAACACGGTTTGTGCTAGCTTCTTGAAACTTGACACAGTAAAGCAGTTTCACGTTCTATATCTATGTTCTGTTTCCTCTGGATGTAGCCCTAAGCAGTGACTGGGGAAAAATACTTTCATTGACAGAGGTTGCCAAGCTTCCAGAAATTACGAGTCTTCAGAAATCTCAGCAACTATGATTTCACCCAAACTGGATGATACTTTCAGGTAATGATCAGTACACTAAGCCCACTTGGTTCCCCAAATTTCGTTCTTCTATGTTGAAGTGTTCGTTTCCAGTAACAGTTTGAATTTTGGCGTTTCACTCTGTTTTCTCCTATATTGATAGATGTATTTGGAACTCTAAACCAAACAGGGTTTGTGCTAGCTTCTTGAAACTTGACACAGTAAAGCAGTTTCACGTTCTATCTCTATGTTCTGTTTCCTCTTGATGTAGCACTCAGCAGTGACTGAGGAGAAACACTTTCATTGAAAGGGGTTGCCAAGCTTCCCAAAATTGCGAGTCTCCAGAAATCTCAGCAACAATTTTTTCACCCAAACTGGATGATACTTTCAGGTAATGATCAGTACACTAAGCTCACTTGGTTCCCCAAATTTCGTTCTTTTATGTTGAAGCGTTCGCTTCCAGTAACTGTTTGAATTTTGGCGTTTCACTCTGTTTTCTCCTATACTGACAGATGTATTTGGAACTCTAAATCAAACACGGTTTGTGCTAGCTTCTTGAAACTTGACACAGTAAAGCAGTTTCACGTTCTATCTCTATGTTCTGTTTCCTCTGGATGTAGCACTCAGCAGTGACTGAGGAGAAACACTTTCATTGAAAGGGGTTGCCAAGCTTCCCAAAATTGCGAGTCTCTAGAAATCTCAGCAACTATTTTTTCACCCAAAGTGGATGATACTTTCAGGTAATGATCAGTACACTAAGCTCACTTGGTTCCCCAAATTTCGTTCTTTTATGTTGAAGCGTTCGCTTCCAGTAACTGTTTGAATTTTGGCATTTCACTCTGTTTCCTCCTATACTGACAGATGTATTTGGAACTCTAAATCAAACACGGTTTGTGCTAGCTTCTTGAAACTTGACACAGTAAAGCAGTTTCACGTTCTATCTCTATGTTTTGTTTCCTCTTGATGTAGCACTCAGCAGTGACTGAGGAGAAACACTTTCATTGAAAGGGGTTGCCAAGCTTCCCAAAATTGTGAGTCTGTAGAAATCTCAGCAAACAGATTTTAACCCAAAGTGGATGATACTTTCAGGTAATGATCAGTACACTAAGCTCACTTGGTTACCCAAATTTCGTTCTTCTATGTTGAAGCGTTCGTTTCCAGTAACAGTTTGAATTTTGGCGTTTTACTCTGTTTTCTCCTATATTGATAGATGTATTTGGAACTCTAAATCAAACACGGTTTGTGCTAGCATCTTGAAACTTGACACAGTAAAGCAGTTTTACGTTCTATCTCTATGTTCTGTTTCCTCTGGATGTAGCCCTAAGCAGTGACTGGGGAGAAATACTTTCATTGACAGGGGTTGCCAAGCTTCCAGAAATTACGAATCTCCAGAAATCTCAGCAACTATGATTTCACCCAACGTGGATGATACTTTCAGGTAATGATCAGTACACTAAGCCCACTTGGTTCCCCAAATTTCGTTCTTCTATGTTGAAGCGTTCGTTTCCAGTAACAGTTTGAATTTTGGTGTTTCACTCTGTTTTCTCCTATATTGATAGATGTATTTGGAACTCTGAATCAAACACGGTTTGTGCTAGCTTCTTGAAACTTGAAACAGTAAAGCAGTTTCACGTTCTATCTCTATGTTTTCTTTCCTCTTGATGTAGCACTCAGCAGTGACTGAGGAGAAACACTTTCATTGAAAGGGGTTGCCAAGCTTCCCAAAATTGCGAGTCTCTAGAAATCTCAGCAAACATTTTTTCACCCAACGTGGATGATACTTTCAGGTAATGATCAGTACACTAAGCTCACTTCGTTCCCCAAATTTCGTTCTTCTATGTTGAAGCGTTCGTTTCCAGTGTCAGTTTGAATTTTGGCGTTTCACTCTGTTTTCTCCTATATTGATAGATGTATTTGGAACTCTAAATCAAACACGGTTTGTGCTAGCTTCTTGAAACTTGACACAGTAAAGCAGTTTCAAGTTCTATCTCTATGTTCTGTTTTCTCTTGATGTAGCCCTAAGCAGTGACTGGGGAGAAACACTTTCATTGAAAGGGGTTGCCAAGCTTCCCAAAATTGCGAGTCTCCAGAAATCTCAGCAACTATTTTTTCACCCAAACTGGATGATACTTTCAGGTAATGATCAGTACACTGAGCCCACTTGGATCCCCAAATTTCGTTCTTCTATGTTGAAGCGTTCGTTTCCAGTAACAGTTTGAATTTTGGCCTTTCACTCTGTTTTCTCCTATATTGATAGATGTATTTGGAACTCTAAACCACACCCGGTTTGTGCTAGCTTCTTGAAACTTGACACAGTAAAGCAGTTTCACGTTCTATCTCTATGTTCTGTTTCCTCTTTATGTAGCACACAGCAGTGACTGAGGAGAAACACTTTCATTGAAAGGGGTTGCCAAGCTTCCAAAAATTACGATTCCCCAGAAATCTCAGCAACTATTTTTTCACCCAAACTGGATGATACTTTCAGGTAATGATGAGTACACTAAGCCCACTGGGTTCCCCAAATTTCGTTCTTCTATGTTGAAGCGTTCGTTTCCAGTAACAGTTTGAATTTTGGCGTTTCGCTCTGTTTTCTCCTATATTGATAGATGTATTTGCAACTCTAAACCAAACACGGTTTGTGCTAGCTTCTTAAAACTTGACACAATAAAGCAGTTTCAAGTTCTATCTCTATGTTCTGTTTCCTCTTGATGTAGCCCTAAGCAGTGACTGGGGAGAAACACTTACATTGAAAGGGGTTGCCAAGCTTCCAGAAATTACGAGTCTCCAGAAATCTCAGCAACTATGATTTCACCCAAACTGCATGATACTTTCAGGTAATGATCAGTACACTAAGCCCACTTGGTTCCCCAAATTTCGTTCTTCTATGTTGAAGCGTTCGTTTCCAGTAACAGTTTGAATTTTGGCGTTTCACTCTGTTTTCTCCTATATTGATAGATGTATTTGGAACTCTAAATCAAACACGGTTTGTGCTACCTTCTTCAAACTTGACACAGTAAAGCAGTTTCAAGTTCTAGCTCTATGTTCTGTTTCCTCTTGATGTAGCACTCAGCAGTGACTGAGGAGAAACACTTTCATTGAAAGGGGTTGCCAAGCTTCCCAAAATTGCGAGTCTCCAGAAATCTCAGCAACTATTTTTTCACCCAAACTGGATGATACTTTCAGGTAATGATCAGTACACTAAGCTCACTTGGTTCCCCAAATTTCGTTCTTTTATGTTGAAGCGTTCGCTTCCAGTAACTGTTTGAATTTTGGCGTTTCACTCTGTTTTCTCCTATACTGACAGATGTATTTGGAACTCTAAATCATACACGGTTTGTGCTAGCTTCTTGAAACTTGACAGAGTAAAGCAGTTTCACGTTCTATCTCTATGTTCTGTTTCCTCAGGATGTAGCCCTAAGCAGTGACTGGGGAGAAATACTTTCATTGACAGGGGTTGCCAAGCTTCCAGAAATTACGAGTCTCCAGAAATCTCAGCAACTATGATTTCACCCAACCTGGATGATACTTTCAGGTAATGATCACTACACTAAGCCCACTTGGTTCCCCAAATTTCGTTCTTCTATGTTGAAGCGTTCGTTTCCAGTAACAGTTTGAATTTTGGCCTTTCACTCTGTTTTCTCCTATATTGATAGATGTATTTGGAACTCTAAATCAAACACGGTTTGTGCTACCTTCTTCAAACTTGACACAGTAAAGCAGTTTCACGTTCTATCTCTATGTTTTCTTTCCTCTTGATGTAGCACTCAGCAGTGACTGAGGAGAAACACTTTCATTGAAAGGGGTTGCCAAGCTTCCCAAAATTGCGAGTCTCTAGAAATCTCAGCAAACATTTTTTCACCCAACGTGGATGATACTTTCAGGTAATGTCAGTACACTAAGCTCACTTCGTTCCCCAAATTTCGTTCTTCTATGTTGAAGCGTTCGTTTCCAGTAACAGTTTGAATTTTGGCGTTTCACTCTGTTTTCTCCTATATTGATAGATGTATTTGGAACTCTAAATCAAACACGGTTTGTGCTAGCTTCTTGAAACTTGACACAGTAAAGCAGTTTCAAGTTCTATCTCTATGTTCTGTTTTCTCTTGATGTAGCCCTAAGCAGTGACTGGGGAGAAACACTTTCATTGAAATGGGTTGCCAAGCTTCCCAAAATTGCGAGTCTCCAGAAATCTCAGCAACTATTTTTTCACCCAAACTGGATGATACTTTCAGGTAATGATCAGTACACTGAGCCCACTTGGATCCCCAAATTTCGTTCTTCTATGTTGAAGCGTTCGTTCCCAGTAACAGTTTGAATTTTGGCCTTTCACTCTGTTTTCTCCTATATTGATAGATGTATTTGGAACTCTAAACCACACCCGGTTTGTGCTAGCTTCTTGAAACTTGACACAGTAAAGCAGTTTCACGTTCTATCTCTATGTTCTGTTTCCTCTTGATGTAGCACTCAGCAGTGACTGAGGAGAAACACTTTCATTGAAAGGGGTTGCCAAGCTTCCCAAAATTGCGAGTCTCAAGAAATCTCAGCAACTATTTTTTAACCCAAACTGGATGATACTTTCAGGTAATGATCAGTACACTAAGCTCACTTGGTTCCCCAAATTTCGTTCTTTTATGTTGAAGCGTTCGCTTCCAGTAACTGTTTGAATTTTGGCGTTTCACTCTGTTTTCTCCTATACTGACAGATGTATTTGGAACTCTAAATCAAACACGGTTTGTGCTAGCTTCTTGAAACTTGACACAGTAAAGCAGTTTCACGTTCTATCTCTATGTTCTGTTTCCTCTGCATGTAGCCGTAAGCAGTGAGTGGGGAGAAATACTTTCATTGACAGGGGTTGCCAAGCTTCCAGAAATTACGAGTCTCCAGAAATCTCAGCAACTATGATTTCACCCAACCTGGATGATACTTTCAGGTAATGATCAGTACACTAAGCCCACTTGTTTCCCCAAATTTCGTTCTTCTATGTTGCAGCGTTCATTTCCAGTAACAGTTTGAATTTTGGCGTTTCACTCTGTTTTCTCCTATATTGATAGATGTATTTGGAACTCTAAACCAAACACGGTTTGTGCTAGCTTATTGAAAGTTGAAACAGTAAAGCAGTTTCACGTTCTATCCCTATGTTCTGTTTCCTCTTGATGTAGCACTCAGCAGTGACTGAGGAGAAACACTTTCATTGAAAGGGGTTGCCAAGGTTCCCAAAATTGCGAGTCTCTAGAAATCTCAGCAAACATTTTTTCACCCAACGTGGATGATACTTTCAGGTAATGATCAGTACACTAAGCTCACTTCGTTCCCCAAATTTCGTTCTTCTATGTTGAAGCGTTCGTTTCCAGTAACAGTTTGAATTTTGGCGTTTCACTCTGTTTTATTTTATATTGATAGATGTATTTGGAACTCTAAATCAAACACGGTTTGTGCTAGCTTCTTGAAACTTGACACAGTAAAGCAGTTTCAAGTTCTATCTCTATGTTCTGTTTTCTCTTGATGTAGCCCTAAGCAGTGACTGGGGAGAAACACTTTCATTGAAAGGGGTTGCCAAGCTTCCCGAAATTGCGAGTCTCCAGAAACCTCAGCAACTATTTTTTCATCCAAACTGGATGATACTTTCAGGTAATGATCATTACACTGAGCCCACTTGGATCCCCAAATTTCGTTCTTCTATGTTGAAGCGTTCGTTTCCAGTAACAGTTTGAATTTTGGCCTTTCACTCTGTTTTCTCCTATATTGATAGATGTATTTGGAACTCTAAACCACACCCGGTTTGTGCTAGCTTCTTGAAACTTGACACAGTAAAGCAGTTTCACGTTCTATCTCTATGTTCTGTTTCCTCTGGATGTAGCCGTAAGCAGTGAGTGGGGAGAAATACTTTCATTGACAGGGGTTGCCAAGCTTCCAGAAATTACGAGTCTCCAGAAATCTCAGCAACTATGATTTCACCCAACCTGGATGATACTTTCAGGTAATGATCAGTACACTAAGCCCACTTGTTTCCCCAAATTTCGTTCTTCTATGTTGCAGCGTTCATTTCCAGTAACAGTTTGAATTTTGGCATTTCACTCTGTTTTCTCCTATATTGATAGATGTATTTGGAACTCTAAACCAAACACGGTTTGTGCTAGCTTATTGAAAGTTGAAACAGTGAAGCAGTTTCACGTTCTATCTCTATGTTCTGTTTCCTCTGGATGTAGCCGTAAGCAGTGAGTGGGGAGAAACACTTTCATTGAAAGGGGTTGCCAAGCTTCCCGAAATTGCGAGTCTCCAGAAACCTCAGCAACTATTTTTTCATCCAAACTGGATGATACTTTCAGGTAATGATCATTACACTGAGCCCACTTGGATCCCCAAATTTCGTTCTTCTATGTTGAAGCGTTCGTTTCCAGTAACAGTTTGAATTTTGGCCTTTCACTCTGTTTTCTCCTATATTGATAGATGTATTTGGAACTCTAAACCAAACACGGTTTGTGCTAGCTTCTTGAAACTTGACACAATAAAGCAGTTTCAAGTTCTATCTCTGTGTTCTGTTTCCTCTTGATGTAGCCCTAAGCAGTGACTGGGGAGAAACACTTACATTGAAAGGGGTTGCCAAGCTTCCAGAAATTACGAGTCTCCAGAAATCTCAGCAACTATGATTTCACCCAAACTGGATGATACTTTCAGGTAATGATCAGTACACTAAGCCCACTTAGTTCCCCAAATTTCGTTCTTCTATGTTGAAGCGTTCGTTCCCAGTAACAGTTTGAATTTTGGCGTTTCACTCTGTTTTCTCCTATATTGATAGATGTATTTGGAACTCTAAACCAAACACGGTTTGTGCTAGCTTCTTGTAACTTGACACAGTAAAGCAGTTTCAGGTTCTATCTCTATGTTCTGTTTCCTCTTGATGTAGCACTCAGCAGTGACTGAGGAGAAACACTTTCATTGAAAGGGGTTGCCAAGCTTCCCAAAATTGCGAGTCTCCAGAAATCTCAGCAACTATTTTTTCACCCAACGTGGATGATACTTTCAGGTAATGATCAGTACACTAAGCTCACTTGGTTCCCCAAATTTCGTTCTTCTATGTTGAAGCGTTCGTTTCCTGTAACAGTTTGAATTTTGGCGTTTCACTCTGTTTTCTCCTATATTGATAGATGTATTTGGAACTCTAAATCAAACACGGTTTGTGCTAGCTTCTTGAAACTTGACACAGTAAAGCAGTTTCAAGCTCTATCTCTATGTTCTGTTTTCTCTTGATGTAGCCTTAAGCAGTGACTGGGGAGAAACACTTTCATTGAAAGGGGTTGCCAAGCTTCCCAAAATTGCGAGTCTCCAGAAATCTCAGCAACTATTTTTTCACCCAAACTGGATGATACTTTCAGGTAATGATCAGTACATTAAGCTCACTTGGTTCCCCAAATTTCGTTTTTTATGTTGAAGCGTTCGCTTCCAGTAACTGTTTGAATTTTGGCGTTTCACTCTGTTTTCTCCTATACTGACAGATGTATTTGGAACTCTAAATCAAACACGGTTTGTACTAGCTTCTTGAAACTTGACACAGTAAAGCAGTTTTACGTTCTATCTCTATGTTCTGTTTCCTCTTGATGTAGCACTCAGCAGTGACTGAGGAGAAACACTTTCATTGAAAGGGGTTGCCAAGCTTCCAGAAATTACGAGTCTCCAGAAATCACAGCAACTATGATTTCACCCAACCTGGATGATACTTTCAGGTAATGATCAGTACACTAAGCCCACTTGGTTCCCCAAATTTCGTTCTTCTATGTTGAAGCGTTCGTTTCCATTAACAGTTTGAATTTTGGCATTTCACTCTGTTTTCTCCTATATTGATAGATGTATTTGGAACTCTAAATCAAACACGGTTTGTGCTACCTTCTTCAAACTTGACACAGTAAAGCAGTTTCACGTTCTTTCTCTATGTTCTGTTTCCTCTTGATGTAGCACTCAGCAGTGACTGAGGAGAAACACTTTCATTGAAAGGGGTTGCCAAGCTTCCCAAAATTGCGAGTCTCCAGAAATCTCAGCAACTATTTTTTCACCCAAACTGGATGATACTTTCAGGTAATGATCATTACACTAAGCCCACTTGGTTCCCCAAATTTCGTTCTTCTATGTTAAAGCGTTCGTTTCCAGTAACAGTTTGAATTTTGGCGTTTCACTCTGTTTTCTCCTATATTGATAGATGTATTTGGAACTCTAAACCAAACACGGTTTGTGCTAGCTTCTTGAAACTTGACACAGTAAAGCAGTTTCACGTTCTATCTCTATGTTCTGTTTCCTCTTGATGTAGCACTCAGCAGTGACTGAGGAGAAACACTTTCATTGAAAGGGGTTGCCAAGCTTCCCAAAATTGCGAGTCTCCAGAAATCTCAGCAACTATTTTTTCACCCAAACTGGATGATACTTTCAGGTAATGATCAGTACACTAAGCTCACTTGTTTCCCCAAATTTCGTTCTTTTATGTTGATGCGTTCGCTTCCAGTAACTGTTTGTATTTTGGCGTTTCACTCTGTTTTCTCCTATACTGACAGATGTATTTGGAACTCTAAATCAAACACGGTTTGTGCTAGCTTCTTGAAACTTGACACAGTAAAGCAGTTTCACGTTCTATATCTATGTTCTGTTTCCTCTGGATGTAGCCCTAAGCAGTGACTGGGGAAAAATACTTTCATTGACAGAGGTTGCCAAGCTTCCAGAAATTACGAGTCTTCAGAAATCTCAGCAACTATGATTTCACCCAAACTGGATGATACTTTCAGGTAATGATCAGTACACTAAGCCCACTTGGTTCCCCAAATTTCGTTCTTCTATGTTGAAGTGTTCGTTTCCAGTAACAGTTTGAATTTTGGCGTTTCACTCTGTTTTCTCCTATATTGATAGATGTATTTGGAACTCTAAACCAAACAGGGTTTGTGCTAGCTTCTTGAAACTTGACACAGTAAAGCAGTTTCACGTTCTATCTCTATGTTCTGTTTCCTCTTGATGTAGCACTCAGCAGTGACTGAGGAGAAACACTTTCATTGAAAGGGGTTGCCAAGCTTCCCAAAATTGCGAGTCTCCAGAAATCTCAGCAACAATTTTTTCACCCAAACTGGATGATACTTTCAGGTAATGATCAGTACACTAAGCTCACTTGGTTCCCCAAATTTCGTTCTTTTATGTTGAAGCGTTCGCTTCCAGTAACTGTTTGAATTTTGGCGTTTCACTCTGTTTTCTCCTATACTGACAGATGTATTTGGAACTCTAAATCAAACACGGTTTGTGCTAGCTTCTTGAAACTTGACACAGTAAAGCAGTTTCACGTTCTATCTCTATGTTCTGTTTCCTCTGGATGTAGCACTCAGCAGTGACTGAGGAGAAACACTTTCATTGAAAGGGGTTGCCAAGCTTCCCAAAATTGCGAGTCTCTAGAAATCTCAGCAACTATTTTTTCACCCAAAGTGGATGATACTTTCAGGTAATGATCAGTACACTAAGCTCACTTGGTTCCCCAAATTTCGTTCTTTTATGTTGAAGCGTTCGCTTCCAGTAACTGTTTGAATTTTGGCATTTCACTCTGTTTCCTCCTATACTGACAGATGTATTTGGAACTCTAAATCAAACACGGTTTGTGCTAGCTTCTTGAAACTTGACACAGTAAAGCAGTTTCACGTTCTATCTCTATGTTTTGTTTCCTCTTGATGTAGCACTCAGCAGTGACTGAGGAGAAACACTTTCATTGAAAGGGGTTGCCAAGCTTCCCAAAATTGTGAGTCTGTAGAAATCTCAGCAAACAGATTTTAACCCAAAGTGGATGATACTTTCAGGTAATGATCAGTACACTAAGCTCACTTGGTTACCCAAATTTCGTTCTTCTATGTTGAAGCGTTCGTTTCCAGTAACAGTTTGAATTTTGGCGTTTTACTCTGTTTTCTCCTATATTGATAGATGTATTTGGAACTCTAAATCAAACACGGTTTGTGCTAGCATCTTGAAACTTGACACAGTAAAGCAGTTTTACGTTCTATCTCTATGTTCTGTTTCCTCTGGATGTAGCCCTAAGCAGTGACTGGGGAGAAATACTTTCATTGACAGGGGTTGCCAAGCTTCCAGAAATTACGAATCTCCAGAAATCTCAGCAACTATGATTTCACCCAACGTGGATGATACTTTCAGGTAATGATCAGTACACTAAGCCCACTTGGTTCCCCAAATTTCGTTCTTCTATGTTGAAGCGTTCGTTTCCAGTAACAGTTTGAATTTTGGTGTTTCACTCTGTTTTCTCCTATATTGATAGATGTATTTGGAACTCTGAATCAAACACGGTTTGTGCTAGCTTCTTGAAACTTGAAACAGTAAAGCAGTTTCACGTTCTATCTCTATGTTTTCTTTCCTCTTGATGTAGCACTCAGCAGTGACTGAGGAGAAACACTTTCATTGAAAGGGGTTGCCAAGCTTCCCAAAATTGCGAGTCTCTAGAAATCTCAGCAAACATTTTTTCACCCAACGTGGATGATACTTTCAGGTAATGATCAGTACACTAAGCTCACTTCGTTCCCCAAATTTCGTTCTTCTATGTTGAAGCGTTCGTTTCCAGTGTCAGTTTGAATTTTGGCGTTTCACTCTGTTTTCTCCTATATTGATAGATGTATTTGGAACTCTAAATCAAACACGGTTTGTGCTAGCTTCTTGAAACTTGACACAGTAAAGCAGTTTCAAGTTCTATCTCTATGTTCTGTTTTCTCTTGATGTAGCCCTAAGCAGTGACTGGGGAGAAACACTTTCATTGAAAGGGGTTGCCAAGCTTCCCAAAATTGCGAGTCTCCAGAAATCTCAGCAACTATTTTTTCACCCAAACTGGATGATACTTTCAGGTAATGATCAGTACACTGAGCCCACTTGGATCCCCAAATTTCGTTCTTCTATGTTGAAGCGTTCGTTTCCAGTAACAGTTTGAATTTTGGCCTTTCACTCTGTTTTCTCCTATATTGATAGATGTATTTGGAACTCTAAACCACACCCGGTTTGTGCTAGCTTCTTGAAACTTGACACAGTAAAGCAGTTTCACGTTCTATCTCTATGTTCTGTTTCCTCTTTATGTAGCACACAGCAGTGACTGAGGAGAAACACTTTCATTGAAAGGGGTTGCCAAGCTTCCAAAAATTACGATTCCCCAGAAATCTCAGCAACTATTTTTTCACCCAAACTGGATGATACTTTCAGGTAATGATGAGTACACTAAGCCCACTGGGTTCCCCAAATTTCGTTCTTCTATGTTGAAGCGTTCGTTTCCAGTAACAGTTTGAATTTTGGCGTTTCGCTCTGTTTTCTCCTATATTGATAGATGTATTTGCAACTCTAAACCAAACACGGTTTGTGCTAGCTTCTTAAAACTTGACACAATAAAGCAGTTTCAAGTTCTATCTCTATGTTCTGTTTCCTCTTGATGTAGCCCTAAGCAGTGACTGGGGAGAAACACTTACATTGAAAGGGGTTGCCAAGCTTCCAGAAATTACGAGTCTCCAGAAATCTCAGCAACTATGATTTCACCCAAACTGCATGATACTTTCAGGTAATGATCAGTACACTAAGCCCACTTGGTTCCCCAAATTTCGTTCTTCTATGTTGAAGCGTTCGTTTCCAGTAACAGTTTGAATTTTGGCGTTTCACTCTGTTTTCTCCTATATTGATAGATGTATTTGGAACTCTAAATCAAACACGGTTTGTGCTACCTTCTTCAAACTTGACACAGTAAAGCAGTTTCAAGTTCTAGCTCTATGTTCTGTTTCCTCTTGATGTAGCACTCAGCAGTGACTGAGGAGAAACACTTTCATTGAAAGGTGTTGCCAAGCTTCCCAAAATTGCGAGTCTCCAGAAATCTCAGCAACTATTTTTTCACCCAAACTGGATGATACTTTCAGGTAATGATCAGTACACTAAGCTCACTTGGTTCCCCAAATTTCGTTCTTTTATGTTGAAGCGTTCGCTTCCAGTAACTGTTTGAATTTTGGCGTTTCACTCTGTTTTCTCCTATACTGACAGATGTATTTGGAACTCTAAATCATACACGGTTTGTGCTAGCTTCTTGAAACTTGACAGAGTAAAGCAGTTTCACGTTCTATCTCTATGTTCTGTTTCCTCAGGATGTAGCCCTAAGCAGTGACTGGGGAGAAATACTTTCATTGACAGGGGTTGCCAAGCTTCCAGAAATTACGAGTCTCCAGAAATCTCAGCAACTATGATTTCACCCAACCTGGATGATACTTTCAGGTAATGATCACTACACTAAGCCCACTTGGTTCCCCAAATTTCGTTCTTCTATGTTGAAGCGTTCGTTTCCAGTAACAGTTTGAATTTTGGCGTTTCACTCTGTTTTCTCCTATATTGATAGATGTATTTGGAACTCTAAATCAAACACGGTTTGTGCTACCTTCTTCAAACTTGACACAGTAAAGCAGTTTCACGTTCTATCTCTATGTTTTCTTTCCTCTTGATGTAGCACTCAGCAGTGACTGAGGAGAAACACTTTCATTGAAAGGGGTTGCCAAGCTTCCCAAAATTGCGAGTCTCTAGAAATCTCAGCAAACATTTTTTCACCCAACGTGGATGATACTTTCAGGTAATGTCAGTACACTAAGCTCACTTCGTTCCCCAAATTTTGTTCTTCTATGTTGAAGCGTTCGTTTCCAGTAACAGTTTGAATTTTGGCGTTTCACTCTGTTTTCTCCTATATTGATAGATGTATTTGGAACTCTAAATCAAACACGGTTTGTGCTAGCTTCTTGAAACTTGACACAGTAAAGCAGTTTCAAGTTCTATCTCTATGTTCTGTTTTCTCTTGATGTAGCCCTAAGCAGTGACTGGGGAGAAACACTTTCATTGAAATGGGTTGCCAAGCTTCCCAAAATTGCGAGTCTCCAGAAATCTCAGCAACTATTTTTTCACCCAAACTGGATGATACTTTCAGGTAATGATCAGTACACTGAGCCCACTTGGATCCCCAAATTTCGTTCTTCTATGTTGAAGCGTTCGTTCCCAGTAACAGTTTGAATTTTGGCCTTTCACTCTGTTTTCTCCTATATTGATAGATGTATTTGGAACTCTAAACCACACCCGGTTTGTGCTAGCTTCTTGAAACTTGACACAGTAAAGCAGTTTCACGTTCTATCTCTATGTTCTGTTTCCTCTTGATGTAGCACTCAGCAGTGACTGAGGAGAAACACTTTCATTGAAAGGGGTTGCCAAGCTTCCCAAAATTGCGAGTCTCAAGAAATCTCAGCAACTATTTTTTAACCCAAACTGGATGATACTTTCAGGTAATGATCAGTACACTAAGCTCACTTGGTTCCCCAAATTTCGTTCTTTTATGTTGAAGCGTTCGCTTCCAGTAACTGTTTGAATTTTGGCGTTTCACTCTGTTTTCTCCTATACTGACAGATGTATTTGGAACTCTAAATCAAACACGGTTTGTGCTAGCTTCTTGAAACTTGACACAGTAAAGCAGTTTCACGTTCTATCTCTATGTTCTGTTTCCTCTGCATATAGCCGTAAGCAGTGAGTGGGGAGAAATACTTTCATTGACAGGGGTTGCCAAGCTTCCAGAAATTACGAGTCTCCAGAAATCTCAGCAACTATGATTTCACCCAACCTGGATGATACTTTCAGGTAATGATCAGTACACTAAGCCCACTTGGTTCCCCAAATTTCGTTCTTCTATGTTGAAGCGTTCGTTTCCAGTAACAGTTTAAATTTTGGCGTTTCACTCTGTTTTCTCCTATATTGATAGATGTATTTGGAACTCTAAATCAAACACGGTTTGTGCTACCTTCTTCAAACTTGACACAGTAAAGCAGTTTTACGTTCTATCTCTATTTTCTCTTTCCTCTTGATGTAGCACTCAGCAGTGACTGAGGAGAAACCCTTACATTGAAAGGGGTTGCCAAGCTCCCCAAAATTGCGAGTCTCCAGAAATCTCAGCAACAATTTTTTCACCCAAACTGGATGATACTTTCAGGTAATAATCAGTACACTAAGCTAACTTGGTTCCCCAAATTTCGTTCTTTTATGTTGAAGCGTTCGCTTCCAGTAACTGTTTGAATTTGGGCGTTTCACTCTGTTTTCTCCTATACTGACAGATGTATTTGGAACTCTAAATCAAACACGGTTTGTGCTAGCTTCTTGAAACTTGACACAGTAAAGCAGTTTCACGTTCTATCTCTATGTTCTGTTTCCTCTGGATGTAGCCCTAAGCAGTGACTGGGGAGAAATACTTTCATTGACAGGGGTTGCCAAGTTTCCAGAAATTACGAGTCTCCAGAAATCTCAGCAACTATGATTTCACCCAACCTGGATGATACTTTCAGGTAATGATCAGTACACTAAGCCCACTTGGTTCCCCAAATTTCGTTCTTCTATGTTGAAGCGTTCGTTTCCAGTAACAGTTTGAATTTTGGTGTTTCACTCTGTTTTCTCCTATATTGATAGGTGTATTTGGAACTCTAAATCAAACAAGGTTTGTGCTAGCTTCTTGAAACTTGACACAGTAAAGCAGTTTTACGTTCTCTCTCTATGTTCTGTTTCCTCTTCATGTAGCACTCAGCAGTGACTGAGGAGAAACACTTTCATTGAAAGGGGTTGCCAAGCTTCCCAAAATTGCGAGTCTCTAGAAATCTCAGCAAACATTTTTTCACCCAACGTGGATGATACTTTCAGGTAATGATCAGTACACTAAGCTCACTTCGTTCCCCAAATTTCGTTCTTCTATGTTGAAGCGTTCGTTTCCAGTAACAGTTTGAATTTTGGCGTTTCACTCTGTTTTCTCCTATATTGATAGATGTATTTGGAACTCTAAATCAAACACGGTTTGTGCTAGCTTCTTGAAACTTGACACAGTAAAGCAGTTTCAAGTTCTATCCCTATGTTCTGTTTTCTCTTGATGTAGCCCTAAGCAGTGACTGGGGAGAAACACTTTCATTGAAAGGGGTTGCCAAGCTTCCCAAAATTGCGAGTCTCCACAAATCTCAGCAACTATTTTTTCACCCAAACTGGATGATACTTTCAGGTAATGATCAGTACACTGAGCCCACTTGGATCCCCAAATTTCGTTCTTCTATGTTGAAGCGTTCGTTTCCAGTAACAGTTTGAATTTTGGCCTTTCACTCTGTTTTCTCCTATATTGATAGATGTATTTGGAACTCTAAACCACACCCGGTTTGTGCTAGCTTCTTGAAACTTGACACAGTAAAGCAGTTTCACGTTCTATCTCTATGTTCTGTTTCCTCTTGATGTAGCACTCAGCAGTGACTGAGGAGAAACACTTTCATTGAAAGGGGTTGCCAAGCTTCCCAAAATTGCGAGTCTCCAGAAATCTCAGCAACTATTTTTTAACCCAAACTGGATGATACTTTCAGGTAATGATCAGTACACTAAGCTCACTTGGTTCCCCAAATTTCGTTCTTTTATGTTGAAGCGTTCGCTTCCAGTAACTGTTTGAATTTTGGCGTTTCACTCTGTTTTCTCCTATACTGACAGATGTATTTGGAACTCTAAATCAAACACGGTTTGTGCTAGCTTCTTGAAACTTGACACAGTAAAGCAGTTTCAAGTTCTATCTCTAGGTTCTGTTTCCTCTGGATGTAGCCGTAAGCAGTGACTGGGGAGAAATACTTTCATTGACAGGGGTTGCCAAGCTTCCAGAAATTACGAGTCTCCAGAAATCTCAGCAACTATGATTTCACCCAACCTGGATGATACTTTCAGGTAATGATCAGTACACTAAGCCCACTTGTTTCCCCAAATTTCGTTCTTCTATGTTGCAGCTTTCATTTCCAGTAACAGTTTGAATTTTGGCGTTTCACTCTGTTTTCTCCTATATTGATAGATGTATTTGGAACTCTAAACCAAACACGGTTTGTGCTAGCTTATTGAAAGTTGAAACAGTAAAGCAGTTTCACGTTCTATCTCTATGTTCTGTTTCCTCTTGATGTAGCACTCAGCAGTGACTGAGGAGAAACACTTTCATTGAAAGGGGTTGCCAAGCTTCCAGAAATTACGAGTCTCCAGAAATCTCAGCAACTATGATTTCACCCAAACTGGATGATACTTTCAGGTAATGATCAGTACACTAAGCCCACTTGGTTCCCCAAATTTCGTTCTTCTATGTTGAAGTGTTCGTTTCCAGTTACAGTTTGAATTTTGGCGTTTCACTCTGTTTTCTCCTATATTGATAGATGTATTTGGAACTCTAAACCAAACACGGTTTGTGCTAGCTTCTTGAAACTTGACACAGTAAAGCAGTTTCACGTTCTATCTCTATGTTCTGTTTCCTCTTGATGTAGCACTCAGCAGTGACTGAGGAGAAACACTTTCATTGAAAGGGGTTGCCAAGCTTCCCAAAATTGCGAGTCTCCAGAAATCTCAGCAACTATTTTTTCACCCAAAATGGATGATACTTTCAGGTAATGATCAGTACACTAAGCTCACTTGGTTCCCCAAATTTCGTTCTTTTATGTTGAAGCGTTCGCTTCCAGTAACTGTTTGAATTTTGGCGTTTCACTCTGTTTTCTCCTATACTGACAGATGTATTTGGAACTCTAAATCAAACACGGTTTGTGCTAGCTTCTTGAAACTTGACACAATAAAGCAGTTTCACGTTCTATCTCTATGTTCTGTTTCCTCTGGATGTAGCCCTAAGCAGTGACTGGGGAGAAATACTTTCATTGACAGGGGTTGCCAAGTTGCCAGAAATTACGAGTCTCCAGAAATCTCAGCAACTATGATTTCACCCAACCTGGATGATACTTTCAGGTAATGATCAGTACACTAAGCCCACTTGGTTCCCCAAATTTCGTTCTTCTATGTTGAAGCGTTCGTTTCCAGTTACAGTTTGAATTTTGGCGTTTCACTCTGTTTTCTCCTATATTGATAGATGTATTTGGAACTCTAAACCAAACACGGTTTGTGCTAGCTTCTTGAAACTTGACACAGTAAAGCAGTTTCACGTTCTATCTCTATGTTCTGTTTCCTCTTGATGTAGCACTCAGCAGTGACTGAGGAGAAACACTTTCATTGAAAGGGGTTGCCAAGCTTCCCAAAATTGCGAGTCTCCAGAAATCTCAGCAACTATTTTTTCACCCAAAATGGATGATACTTTCAGGTAATGATCAGTACACTAAGCTCACTTGGTTCCCCAAATTTCGTTCTTTTATGTTGAAGCGTTCGCTTCCAGTAACTCTTTGAATTTTGGCGTTTCACTCTGTTTTCTCCTATACTGACAGATGTATTTGGAACTCTAAATCAAACACGGTTTGTGCTAGCTTCTTGAAACTTGACACAATAAAGCAGTTTCACGTTCTATCTCTATGTTCTGTTTCCTCTGGATGTAGCCCTAAGCAGTGACTGGGGAGAAATACTTTCATTGACAGGGGTTGCCAAGCTGCCAAAAATTACGAGTCTCCAGAAATCTCAGCAACTATGATTTCACCCAACCTGGATGATACTTTCAGGTAATGATCAGTACACTAAGACCACTTGGTTCCCCAAATTTCGTTCTTCTATGTTGAAGCGTTCGTTTCCAGTAACAGTTTGAATTTTGGTGTTTCACTCTGTTTTCTCCTATATTGATAGATGTATTTGGAACTCTAAATCAAACACGGTTTGTGCTAGCTTCTTGAAATTTGAAACAGTAAAGCAGTTTCACGTTCTATCTCTAATATTTCTCTCCTCATGATGTAGCACTCAGCAGTGACTGAGGAGAAACACTTTCATTGAAAGGGGTTGCCAAGCTTCCCAAAATTGCGAGTCTCTAGAAATCTCAGCAAACATTTTTTCACCCAACGTGGATGATACTTTCAGGTAATGATCAGTACACTAAGCTCACTTCGTTCCCCAAATTTCGTTCTTCTATGTTGAAGCGTTCGTTTCCAGTAACAGTTTGAAATTTGGCGTTTCACTCTGATTTCTCCTATATTGATAGATGTATTTGGAACTCTAAATCAAACACGGTTTGTGCTAGCTTCTTGAAACTTGACACAGTAAAGCAGTTTCAAGTTCTTTCTCTATGTTCTGTTTTCTCTTGATGTAGCCCTAAGCAGTGACTGGGGAGAAACACTTTCATTGAAAGGGGTTGTCAAGCTTCCCAAAATTGCGAGTCTCCAGGAATCTCAGCAACTATTTTTTCACCCAAACTGGATGATACTTTCAGGTAATGATCAGTACACTGAGCCCACTTGGATCCCCAAATTTCGTTCTTCTATGTTGAAGCGTTCGTTTCCAGTAACAGTTTGAATTTTGGCCTTTCACTCTGTTTTCTCCTATATTGATAGATGTATTTGGAACTCTAAACCACACCCGGTTTGTGCTAGCTTCTTGAAACTTGACACAGTAAAGCAGTTTCACGTTCTATCTCTATGTTCTGTTTCCTCTTGATGTAGCACTCAGCAGTGACTGAGGAGAAACACTTTCATTGAAAGGGGTTGCCAAGCTTCCCAAAATTGCGAGTCTCCAGAAATCTCAGCAACTATTTTTTAACCCAAACTGGATGATACTTTCAGGTAATGATCAGTACACTAAGCTCACTTGGTTCCCCAAATTTCGTTCTTTTATGTTGAAGCGTTCGCTTCCAGTAACTGTTTGAATTTTGGCGTTTCACTCTGTTTTCTCCTATACTGACAGATGTATTTGGAACTCTAAATCAAACACGGTTTGTGCTAGCTTCTTGAAACTTGACACAGTAAAGCAGTTTCACGTTCTATCTCTATGTTCTGTTTCCTCTGGATGTAGCCGTAAGCAGTGACTGGGGAGAAATACTTTCATTGACAGGGGTTGCCAAGCTTCCAGAAATTACGAGTCTCCAGAAATCTCAGCAACTATGATTTCACCCAACCTGGATGATACTTTCAGGTAATGATCAGTACACTAAGCCCACTTGTTTCCCCAAATTTCGTTCTTCTATGTTGCAGCGTTCATTTCCAGTAACAGTTTGAATTTTGGCGTTTCACTCTGTTTTCTCCTATATTGATAGATGTATTTGGAACTCTAAACCAAACACGGTTTGTGCTAGCTTATTGAAAGTTGAAACAGTAAAGCAGTTTCACGTTCTATCTCTATGTTCTGTTTCCTCTTGATGTAGCACTCAGCAGTGACTGAGGAGAAACACTTTCATTGAAAGGGGTTGCCAAGCTTCCAGAAATTACGAGTCTCCAGAAATCTCAGCAACTATGATTTCACCCAAACTGGATGATACTTTCAGGTAATGATCAGTACACTAAGCCCACTTGGTTCCCCAAATTTCTTTCTTCTATGTTGAAGCGTTCGTTTCCAGTTTCAGTTTGAATTTTGGTGTTTCACTCTGTTTTCTCCTATATTGATAGATGTATTTGGAACTCTAAACCAAACACGGTTTGTGCTAGCTTCTTGAAACTTGACACAGTAAAGCAGTTTCACGTTCTATCTCTATGTTCTGTTTCCTCTTGATGTAGCACTCAGCAGTGACTGAGGAGAAACACTTTCATTGAAAGGGGTTGCCAAGCTTCCCAAAATTGCGAGTCTCCAGAAATCTCAGCAACTATTTTTTCACCCAAAATGGATGATACTTTCAGGTAATGATCAGTACACTAAGCTCACTTGGTTCCCCAAATTTCGTTCTTTTATGTTGAAGCGTTCGCTTCCAGTAACTGTTTGAATTTTGGCGTTTCACTCTGTTTTCTCCTATACTGACAGATGTATTTGGAACTCTAAATCAAACACGGTTTGTGCTAGCTTCTTGAAACTTGACACAGTAAAGCAGTTTCACGTTCTATCTCTATGTTCTGTTTCCTCTGGATGTAGCCCTAAGCAGTGACTGGGGAGAAATACTTTCATTGACAGGGGTTGCCAAGCTTCCAGAAATTACGAGTCTCCAGAAATCTCAGCAACTATGATTTCACCCAACCTGGATGATACTTTCATGTAATGATCAGTACACTAAGCCCACTTGGTTCCCCAAATTTCGTTCTTCTATGTTGAAGCGTTCGTTTCCAGTAACAGTTTGAATTTTGGTGTTTCACTCTGTTTTCTCCTATATTGATAGATGTATTTGGAACTCTAAATCAAACACGGTTTGTGCTAGCTTCTTGAAACTTGAAACAGTAAAGCAGTTTCACGTTCTATGTCTATGTTTTCTTTCCTCTTGATGTAGCACTCAGCAGTGACTGAGGAGAAACACTTTCATTGAAAGGGGTTGCCAAGCTTCCCAAAATTGCGAGTCTCTAGAAATCTCAGCAAACATTTTTTCACCCAACGTGGATGATACTTTCAGGTTATGATCAGTACACTAAGCTCACTTCGTTCCCCAAATTTCGTTCTTCTATGTTGAAGCGTTCGTTTCCAGTAACAGTGAATTTTGGCGTTTCACTCTGTTTTCTCCTATATTGATAGATGTATTTGGAACTCTAAATCAAACACGGTTTGTGCTAGCTTCTTGAAACTTGACACAGTAAAGCAGTTTCAAGTTCTATCTTTATGTTCTGTTTTCTCTTGATGTAGCCCTAAGCAGTGACTGGGGAGAAACACTTTCATTGAAAGGGGTTGCCAAGCTTCCCAAAATTGCGAGTCTCCAGAAATCTCAGCAACTATTTTTTCACCCAAACTGGATGATACTTTCAGGTAATGATCAGTACACTGAGCCCACTTGGATCCCCAAATTTTGTTCTTCTATGTTGAAGCGTTCGTTTCCAGTAACAGTTTGAATTTTGGCCTTTCACTCTGTTTTCTACTATATTGATAGATGTATTTGGAACTCTAAACCACACCCGGTTTGTGCTAGCTTCTTGATACTTGACACAGTAAAGCAGTTTCACGTTCTATCTCTATGTTCTGTTTCCTCTTGATGTAGCACTCAGCAGTGACTGAGGAGAAACACTTTCATTGAAAGGGGTTGCCAAGCTTCCAAAAATTGCGAGTCTCCAGAAATCTCAGCAACTATTTTTTCACCCAAAATGGATGATACTTTCAGGTAATGATCAGTACACTAAGCTCACTTGGTTCCCCAAATTTCGTTCTTTTATGTTGAAGCGTTCGCTTCCAGTAACTGTTTGAATTTTGGCGTTTCACTCTGTTTTCTCCTATACTGACAGATGTATTTGGAACTCTAAATCAAACACGGTTTGTGCTAGCTTCTTGAAACTTGACACAGTAAAGCAGTTTCACGTTCTATCTCTATGTTCTGTTTCCTCTGGATGTAGCCCTAAGCAGTGACTGGGGAGAAATACTTTCATTGACAGGGGTTGCCAAGCTTCCAGAAATTACGAGTCTCCAGAAATCTCAGCAACTATGATTTCACCCAACCTGGATGATACTTTCATGTAATGATCAGTACACTAAGCCCACTTGGTTCCCCAAATTTCGTTCTTCTATGTTGAAGCGTTCGTTTCCAGTAACAGTTTGAATTTTGGTGTTTCACTCTGTTTTCTCCTATATTGATAGATGTATTTGGAACTCTAAATCAAACACGGTTTGTGCTAGCTTCTTGAAACTTGAAACAGTAAAGCAGTTTCACGTTCTATGTCTATGTTTTCTTTCCTCTTGATGTAGCACTCAGCAGTGACTGAGGAGAAACACTTTCATTGAAAGGGGTTGCCAAGCTTCCCAAAATTGCGAGTCTCTAGAAATCTCAGCAAACATTTTTTCACCCAACGTGGATGATACTTTCAGGTTATGATCAGTACACTAAGCTCACTTCGTTCCCCAAATTTCGTTCTTCTATGTTGAAGCGTTCGTTTCCAGTAACAGTGAATTTTGGCGTTTCACTCTGTTTTCTCCTATATTGATAGATGTATTTGGAACTCTAAATCAAACACGGTTTGTGCTAGCTTCTTGAAACTTGACACAGTAAAGCAGTTTCAAGTTCTATCTTTATGTTCTGTTTTCTCTTGATGTAGCCCTAAGCAGTGACTGGGGAGAAACACTTTCATTGAAAGGGGTTGCCAAGCTTCCCAAAATTGCGAGTCTCCAGAAATCTCAGCAACTATTTTTTCACCCAAACTGGATGATACTTTCAGGTAATGATCAGTACACTGAGCCCACTTGGATCCCCAAATTTTGTTCTTCTATGTTGAAGCGTTCGTTTCCAGTAACAGTTTGAATTTTGGCCTTTCACTCTGTTTTCTACTATATTGATAGATGTATTTGGAACTCTAAACCACACCCGGTTTGTGCTAGCTTCTTGATACTTGACACAGTAAAGCAGTTTCACGTTCTATCTCTATGTTCTGTTTCCTCTTGATGTAGCACTCAGCAGTGACTGAGGAGAAACACTTTCATTGAAAGGGGTTGCCAAGCTTCCAAAAATTGCGAGTCTCCAGAAATCTCAGCAACTATTTTTTCACCCAAAATGGATGATACTTTCAGGTAATGATCAGTACACTAAGCTCACTTGGTTCCCCAAATTTCGTTCTTTTATGTTGAAGCGTTCGCTTCCAGTAACTGTTTGAATTTTGGCGTTTCACTCTGTTTTCTCCTATACTGACAGATGTATTTGGAACTCTAAATCAAACACGGTTTGTGCTAGCTTCTTGAAACTTGACACAGTAAAGCAGTTTCACGTTCTATCTCTATGTTCTGTTTCCTCTGGATGTAGCCCTAAGCAGTGACTGGGGAGAAATACTTTCATTGACAGGGGTTGCCAAGCTTCCAGAAATTACGAGTCTCCAGAAATCTCAGCAACTATGATTTCACCCAACCTGGATGATACTTTCATGTAATGATCAGTACACTAAGCCCACTTGGTTCCCCAAATTTCGTTCTTCTATGTTGAAGCGTTCGTTTCCAGTAACAGTTTGAATTTTGGTGTTTCACTCTGTTTTCTCCTATATTGATAGATGTATTTGGAACTCTAAATCAAACACGGTTTGTGCTAGCTTCTTGAAACTTGAAACAGTAAAGCAGTTTCACGTTCTATGTCTATGTTTTCTTTCCTCTTGATGTAGCACTCAGCAGTGACTGAGGAGAAACACTTTCATTGAAAGGGGTTGCCAAGCTTCCCAAAATTGCGAGTCTCTAGAAATCTCAGCAAACATTTTTTCACCCAACGTGGATGATACTTTCAGGTTATGATCAGTACACTAAGCTCACTTCGTTCCCCAAATTTCGTTCTTCTATGTTGAAGCGTTCGTTTCCAGTAACAGTGAATTTTGGCGTTTCACTCTGTTTTCTCCTATATTGATAGATGTATTTGGAACTCTAAATCAAACACGGTTTGTGCTAGCTTCTTGAAACTTGACACAGTAAAGCAGTTTCAAGTTCTATCTTTATGTTCTGTTTTCTCTTGATGTAGCCCTAAGCAGTGACTGGGGAGAAACACTTTCATTGAAAGGGGTTGCCAAGCTTCCCAAAATTGCGAGTCTCCAGAAATCTCAGCAACTATTTTTTCACCCAAACTGGATGATACTTTCAGGTAATGATCAGTACACTGAGCCCACTTGGATCCCCAAATTTTGTTCTTCTATGTTGAAGCGTTCGTTTCCAGTAACAGTTTGAATTTTGGCCTTTCACTCTGTTTTCTACTATATTGATAGATGTATTTGGAACTCTAAACCACACCCGGTTTGTGCTAGCTTCTTGATACTTGACACAGTAAAGCAGTTTCACGTTCTATCTCTATGTTCTGTTTCCTCTTGATGTAGCACACAGCAGTGACTGAGGAGAAACACTTTCATTGAAAGGGGTTGCCAAGCTTCCAAAAATTACGATTCCCCAGAAATCTCAGCAACTATTTTTTCACCCAAACTGGATGATACTTTCAGGTAATGATGAGTACACTAAGCCCACTGGGTTCCCCAAATTTCGTTCTTCTATGTTGAAGTGTTCGTTTCCAGTAACAGTTTGAATTTTGGCGTTTTGCTCTGCTTTCTCCTATATTGATAGATGTATTTGCAACTCTAAACCAAACACGGTTTGTGCTAGCTTCTCCAAACTTGACACAATAAAGCAGTTTCAAGTTCTATCTCTATGTTCTGTTTCCTCTTGATGTAGCCCTAAGCAGTGACTGGGGAGAAACACTTACATTGAAAGGGGTTGCCAAGCTTCCAGAAATTACGAGTCTCCAGAAATCTCAGCAACTATGATTTCACCCAAACTGGATGATACTTTCAGGTAATGATCAGTACACTAAGCCCACTTGGTTCCCCAAATTTCGTTCTTCTATGTTGAAGCATTCGTTTCCAGTAACAGTTTGAATTTTGGCGTTTCACTCTGTTTTCTCCTATATTGATAGATGTATTTGGAACTCTAAATCAAACACGGTTTGTGCTACCTTCTTCAAACTTGACACAGTAAAGCAGTTTCAAGTTCTAGCTCTATGTTCTGTTTCCTCTTGATGTAGCACTCAGCAGTGACTGAGGAGAAACACTTTCATTGAAAGGGGTTGCCAAGCTTCCCAAAATTGCGAGTCTCCAGAAATCTCAGCAACTATTTTTTAACCCAAACTGGATGATACTTTCAGGTAATGATCAGTACACTAAGCTCACTTGGTTCCCCAAATTTCGTTCTTTTATGTTGAAGCGTTCGCTTCCAGTAACTGTTTGAATTTTGGCGTTTCACTCTGTTTTCTCCTATACTGACAGATGTATTTGGAACTCTAAATCAAACACGGTTTGTGCTAGCTTCTTGAAACTTGACACAGTAAAGCAGTATCACGTTCTATCTCTATGTTCTGTTTCCTCTGGATGTAGCCCTAAGCAGTGACTGGGGAGAAACACTTTCATTGAAAGGGGTTGCCAAGCTTCCAGAAATTACGAGTCTCCAGAAATCTCAGCAACTATGATTTCACCCAACCTGGATGATACTTTCAGGTAATGATCAGTACACTAAGCCCACTTGGTTCCCCAAATTTCGTTCTTCTATGTTGAAGCGTTCGTTTCCAGTAACAGTTTGAATTTTGGCGTTTCACTCTGTTTTCTCCTATATTGATAGATATATTTGGAACTCTAAATCAAACACGGTTTGTGCTAGCTTCTTGAAACTTGACACAGTAAAGCAGTTTTACGTTCTATCTCTATTTTCTCTTTCCTCTTGATGTAGCACTCAGCAGTGACTGAGGAGAAACACTTTCATTGAAAGGGGTTGCCAAGCTCCCCAAAATTGCAAGTCTCCAGAAATCTCAGCAACTATGATTTCACCCAACCTGGATGATACTTTCAGGTAATGATCAGTACACTAAGCCCACTTGGTTCCCCAAATTTCGTTCTTCTATGTTGAAGCGTTCGTTTCCAGTAAGAGTTTGAATTTTGGCCTTTCACTCTATTTTCTCCTATATTGATAGATGAATTTGGAACTCTAAATCAAACACGGTTTGTGCTACCTTCTTCAAACTTGACACAGTAAAGCAGTTTCAAGTTCTAGCTCTATGTTCTGTTTCCTCTTGATGTAGCACTCAGCAGTGACTGAGGAGAAACACTTTCATTGAAAGGGGTTGCCAAGCTTCCCAAAATTGCGAGTCTCCAGAAATCTCAGCAACTATTTTTTCACCCAAACTGGATGATACTTTCAGGTAATGATCAGTACACTAAGCTCACTTGGTTCCCCAAGTTTCGTTCTTTTATGTTGAAGCGTTCGCTTCCAGTAACTGTTTGAATTTTGGCGTTTCACTCTGTTTTCTCCTATACTGACAGATGTATTTGGAACTCTAAATCATACACGGTTTGTGCTAGCTTCTTGAAACTTGACACAGTAAAGCAGTTTCACGTTCTATCTCTATGTTCTGTTTCCTCTTGATGTAGCCCTAAGCAGTGACTGGGGAGAAATACTTTCATTGAAAGGGGTTGCCAAGCTTCCTGAAATTACGAGTCTCTAGAAATCTCAGCAAACATTTTTTCACCCAACGTGGATGATACTTTCAGGTAATGATCAGTACACTAAGCTCACTTCGCTCCCCAAATTTCGTTCTTCTATGTTGAAGCGTTCGTTTCCAGTAACAGTTTGAATTTTGGCCTTTCACTCTGTTTTCTCCTATATTGATAGATGTATTTGGAACTCTAAATCAAACACGGTTTGTGCTAGCTTCTTGAAACTTGACACAGTAAAGCAGTTTCACGTTCTTTCTCTATGTTCTGTTTCCTCTTGATGTAGCACTCAGCAGTGACTGAGGAGAAACACTTTCATTGAAAGGGGTTGCCAAGCTTCCCAAAATTGCGAGTCTCCAGAAATCTCAGCAACTATTTTTTCACCCAAACTCGATGATACTTTCAGGTAATGATCAGTACACTGAGCCCACTTGGATCCCCAAATTTCGTTCTTCTATGTTGAAGCGTTCGTTTCCAGTAACTGTTTGAATTTTGGCCTTTCACTCTGTTTTCTCCTATATTGATAGATGTATTTGGAACTCTAAACCACACCCGGTTTGTGCTAGCTTCTTGAAACTTGACACAGTAAAGCAGTTTCACGTTCTATATCTATGTTCTGTTTCCTCTTGATGTAGCACACAGCAGTGACTGAGGAGAAACACTTTCATTGAAAGGGGTTGCCAAGCTTCCAAAAATTACGATTCCCCAGAAATCTCAGCAACTATTTTTTCACCCAAACTGGATGATACTTTCAGGTAATGATCAGTACATTAAGCTCACTTGGTTCCCCAAATTTCGTTCTTTTATGTTGAAGCGTTCGCTTCCAGTAACTGTTTGAATTTTGGCGTTTCACTCTGTTTTCTCCTATACTGACAGATGTATTTGGAACTCTAAATCAAACACGGTTTGTGCTAGCTTCTTGAAACTTGACACAGTAAAGCAGTTTCACGTTCTATCTCTATGTTCTGTTTCCTCTGGATGTAGCACTCAGCAGTGACTGAGGAGAAACACTTTCATTGAAAGGGGTTGCCAAGCTTCCCAAAATTGCGAGTCTCCAGAAATCTCAGCAACTATGATTTCACCCAAACTGGATGATACTTTCAGGTAATGATCAGTACACTAAGCCCACTTGGATCCCCAAATTTCGTTCTTCTATGTTGAAGCGTTCGTTTCCAGTAACAGTTTGAATTTTGGCGTTTCACTCTGTTTTCTCCTATATTGATAGATGTATTTGGAACTCTAAATCAAACACGGTTTGTGCTAGCTTCTTGAAGCTTGACACAGTAAAGCAGTTTCAAGTTCTATCTCTATGTTCTGTTTCCTCTTGATGTAGCACTCAGCAGTGACTGAGGAGAAACACTTTCATTGAAAGGGGTTGCCAAGCTTCCCAAAATTGCGAGTCTCCAGAAATCTCAGCAACTATTTTTTCACCCAAACTGGATGATACTTTCAGGTAATGATCATTACACTAAGCCCACTTGGTTCCCCAAATTTCGTTCTTCTATGTTAAAGCGTTCGTTTCCATTAACAGTTTGAATTTTGGCGTTTCACTCTGTTTTCTCCTATATTGATAGATGTATTTGGAACTCTAAACCAAACCCGGTTTGTACTAGCTTCTTGAAACTTGACACAGTAAAGCAGTTTCACGTTCTATCTCTATGTTCTGTTTCCTCTTGATGTAGCACTCAGCAGTGACTGAGGAGAAACACTTTCATTGAAAGGGGTTGCCAAGCTTCCCAAAATTGCGAGTCTCCAGAAATCTCAGCAACTATGATTTCACCCAACCTGGATGATACTTTCAGGTAATGATCAGTACACTAAGCTCACTTGGTTCCCCAAATTTCGTTCTTTTATGTTGAAGTGTTCGCTTCCAGTAACTGTTTGAATTTTGGCGTTTCACTCTGTTTTCTCCTATACTGACAGATGTATTTGGAACTCTAAATCAAACACGGTTTGTGCTAGCTTCTTGAAACTTGACAGAGTAAAGCAGTTTCACGTTCTATCTCTATGTTCTATTTCCTCTGGATGTAGCCCTAAGCAGTGACTGGGGAGAAATACTTTCATTGACAGGGGTTGCCAAGCTTCCAGAAATTACGAGTCTCCAGAAATCTCAGCAACTATTTTTTCACCCAAACTGGATGATACTTTCAGGTAATGATCAGTACACTAAGCCCACTTGGTTCCCCAAATTTCGTTCTTCTATGTTGAAGCGTTCGTTTCCAGTAAGAGTTTGAATTTTGGCGTTTCACTCTGTTTTCTCCTATATTGATAGATGTATTTGGAACTCTAAATCAAACACGGTTTGTGCTACCTTCTTCAAACTTGACACCATAAAGCAGTTTCACGTTCTATCTCTATGTTCTGTTTCCTCTTGATGTAGCTCTCAGCAGTGACTGAGGAGAAACACTTTCATTGAAAGGGGTTGCCAAGCTTCCCAAAATTGCGAGTCTCCAGAAATCTCAGCAACTATTTTTTCACCCAAACTGGATGATACTTTCAGGTAATGATCAGTACACTAAGCTCACTTGGTTCCCCAAATTTCGTTCTTTTATGTTGAAGCGTTCGCTTCCAGTAACTGTTTGAATTTTGGCGTTTCACTCTGTTTTCTCCTATACTGACAGATGTATTTGGAACTCTAAATCAAACACGGTTTGTGCTAGCTTCTTGAAACTTGACACAGTAAAGCAGTTTCACGTTCTATCTCTATGTTCTGTTTCCTCTGGATGTAGCCGTAAGCAGTGACTGGGGAGAAATACTTTCATTGACAGGGGTTGCCAAGCTTCCAGAAATTACGAGTCTCCAGAAATCTCAGCAACTATGATTTCACCCAACCTGGATGATACTTTCAGGTAATGATCAGTACACTAAGCCCACTTGTTTCCCCAAATTTCGTTCTTCTATGTTGAAGCGTTCGTTTCCAGTAACAGTTTGAATTTTGGCGTTTCGCTCTGTTTTCTCCTATATTGATAGATGTATTTGGAACTCTAAACCAAACACGGTTTGTGCTAGCTTCTTGAAACGTGACACAGTAAAGCAGTTTCACGTTCTATCTCTATGTTCTGTTTCCTCTTGATGTAGCACTCAGCAGTGACTGAGGAGAAACACTTTCATTGAAAGGGGTTGCCAAGCTTCCCAAAATTGCGAGTCTCCAGAAATCTCAGCAACTATTTTTTCACCCAAACTGGATGATACTTTCAGGTAATGATCAGTACACTAAGCTCACTTGGTTCCCCAAATTTCGTTCTTTTATGTTGAAGCGTTCGCTTCCAGTAACTGTTTGAATTTTGGCGTTTCACTCTGTTTTCTCCTATACTGACAGATGTATTTGGAACTCTAAATCATACAGGGTTTGTGCTAGCTTCTTGAAACTTGACACAGTAAAGCAGTTTCACGTTCTATCTCTATGTTCTGTTTCCTCTTGATGTAGCCCTAAGCAGTGACTGGGGAGAAATACTTTCATTGAAAGGGGTTGCCAAGCTTCCAGAAATTACGAGTCTCTAGAAATCTCAGCAAACATTTTTTCACCCAACGTGGATGATACTTTCAGGTAATGATCAGTACACTAAGCTCACTTCGTTCCCCAAATTTCGTTCTTCTATGTTGAAGCGTTCGTTTCCAGTAACAGTTTGAATTTTGGCGTTTCACTCTCTTTTCTCCTATATTGATAGATGTATTTGGAACTCTAAATCAAACACGGTTTGTGCTAGCTTCTTGAAACTTGACACAGTAAACCAGTTTCAAGTTCTATCTCTATGTTCTGTTTTCTCTTGATGTAGCCCTAAGCAGTGACTGGGGAGAAACACTTTCATTGAAAGGGGTTGCCAAGCTTCCCAAAATTGCGAGTCTCCAGAAATCTCAGCAACTATTTTTTCACCCAAACTGGATGATACTTTCAGGTAATGATCAGTACACTGAGCCCACTTGGATCCCCAAATTTCGTTCTTCTATGTTGAAGCGTTCGTTTCCAGTAACTGTTTGAATTTTGGCCTTTCACTCTGTTTTCTCCTATATTGATAGATGTATTTGGAACTCTAAACCAAACACGGTTTGTGCTAGCTTCTTGAAACTTGACACAATAAAGCAGTTTCAAGTTCTATCTCTATGTTCTGTTTCCTCTTGATGTAGCCCTAAGCAGTGACTGGGGAGAAACACTTTCATTGAAAGGGGTTGCCAAGCTTCCCAAAATTGCGAGTCTCCAGAAATCTCAGCAACTATTTTTTCACCAAAACTGGATGATACTTTTAGGTAATGATCATTACACTAAGCCCACTTGGTTCCCCAAATTTCGTTCTTCTATGTTAAAGCGTTCGTTTCCAGTAACAGTTTGAATTTTGGCGTTTCACTCTGTTTTCTCCTATATTGATAGATGTATTTGGAACTCTAAACCAAACACGGTTTGTGCTAGCTTCTTGAAACTTGACACAGTAAAGCAGTTTCACGTTCTATCTCTATGTTCTGTTTCCTCTTGATGTAGCTCTCAGCAGTGACTGAGGAGAAACACTTTCATTGAAAGGGGTTGCCAAGCTTCCCAAAATTGCGAGTCTCCAGAAATCTCAGCAACTATTTTTTAAACCAAACTGGATGATACTTTCAGGTAATGATCAGTACACTAAGCCCACTTAGTTCCCCAAATTTCGTTCTTCTATGTTGAAGCGTTCGTTTCCAGTAACAGTTTGAATTTTGGCGTTTCACTCTGTTTTCTCCTATATTGATAGATGTATTTGGAACTCTAAATCAAACACGGTTGGTGCTAGCTTCTTGAAACTTGACACAGTAAAGCAGTTTCAAGTTCTATCTCTATGTTCTGTTTTCTCTTGATGTAGCCCTAAGCAGTGACTGGGGAGAAACACTTTCATTGAAAGGGGTTGCCAAGCTTCCCAAAATTGCGAGTCTCCAGAAATCTCAGCAACTATTTTTTCACCCAAACTGGATGATACTTTCAGGTAATGATCAGTACACTGAGCCCACTTGGATCCCCAAATTTCGTTCTTCTATGTTGAAGCGTTCGTTTCCAGTAACAGTTTGAATTTTGGCCTTTCACTCTGTTTTCTCCTATATTGATAGATGTATTTGGAACTCTAAACCAAACCCGGTTTGTGCTAGCTTTTTGAAACTTGACACAGTAAAGCAGTTTCACGTTCTATCTCTATGTTCTGTTTCCTCTTGATGTAGCACACAGCAGTGACTGAGGAGAAACACTTTCATTGAAAGGGGTTGCCAAGCTTCCAAAAATTACGTTTCCCCAGAAATCTCAGCAACTATTTTTTCACCCAAACTGGATGATACTTTCAGGTAATGATGAGTACACTAAGCCCACTGGGTTCCCCAAATTTCGTTCTTCTATGTTGAAGCGTTCGTTTCCAGTAACAGTTTGAATTTTGGTGTTTCGCTCTGTTTTCTCCTATATTGATAGATGTATTTGGAACTCTAAACCAAACACGGTTTGTGCTAGCTTCTTGAAACTTGACACAATAAAGCAGTTTCAAGTTCTATCTCTATGTTCTGTTTCCTCTTGATGTAGCCCTAAGCAGTGACTGGGGAGAAACACTTTCATTGAAAGGGGTTGCCAAGCTTCCCAAAATTGCGAGTCTCCAGAAATCTCAGCAACTATTTTTTCACCCAAACTGGATGATACTTTCAGGTAATGATCAGTACATTAAGCTCACTTGGTTCCCCAAATTTCGTTCTTTTATGTTGAAGCGTTCGCTTCCAGTAACTGTTTGAATTTTGGCGTTTCACTCTGTTTTCTCCTATACTGACAGATGTATTTGGAACTCTAAATCAAACACGGTTTGTGCTAGCTTCTTGAAACTTGACACAGTAAAGCAGTTTTACATTCTATCTCTATGTTCTGTTTCCTCTTGATGTAGCACTCAGTAGTGACTGAGGAGAAACACTTTCATTGAAAGGGGTTGCCAAGCTTCCAGAAATTACGAGTCTCCAGAAATCACAGCAACTATGATTTCACCCAACCTGGATGATACTTTCAGGTAATGATCAGTACACTAAGCCCACTTGGTTCCACAAATTTCGTTCTTCTATGTTGAAGCGTTCGTTTCCAGTAACAGTTTGAATTTTGGCGTTTCACTCTGTTTTCTCCTATATTGATAGATGTATTTGGAACTCTAAATCAAACACGGTTTGTGTTACCTTCTTCAAACTTGACACAGTAAAGCAGTTTCACGTTCTTTCTCTATGTTCTGTTTCCTCTTGATGTAGCACTCAGCAGTGACTGAGGAGAAACACTTTCATTGAAAGGGGTTGCCAAGCTTCCCAAAATTGCGAGTCTCCAGAAATCTCAGCAACTATTTTTTCACCAAAACTGGATGATACTTTCAGGTAATGATCAGTACACTAAGCCCACTTAGTTCCCCAAATTTCGTTCTTCTATGTTGAAGCGTTCGTTTCCAGTAACAGTTTGAATTTTGGCGTTTCACTCTGTTTTCTCCTATATTGATAGATGTATTTGGAACTCTAAATCAAACACGGTTTGTGCTAGCTTCTTGAAACTTGACACAGTAAAGCAGTTTCACGTTCTTTCTCTATGTTCTGTTTCCTCTTGATGTAGCACTCAGCAGTGACTGAGGAGAAACACTTTCATTGAAAGGGGTTGCCAAGCTTCCCAAAATTGCGAGTCTCCAGAAATCTCAGCAACTATTTTTTCACCCAAACTCGATGATACTTTCAGGTAATGATCAGTACACTGAGCCCACTTGGATCCCCAAATTTCGTTCTTCTATGTTGAAGCGTTCGTTTCCAGTAACTGTTTGAATTTTGGCCTTTCACTCTGTTTTCTCCTATATTGATAGATGTATTTGGAACTCTAAACCACACCCGGTTTGTGCTAGCTTCTTGAAACTTGACACAGTAAAGCAGTTTCACGTTCTATATCTATGTTCTGTTTCCTCTTGATGTAGCACACAGCAGTGACTGAGGAGAAACACTTTCATTGAAAGGGGTTGCCAAGCTTCCAAAAATTACGATTCCCCAGAAATCTCAGCAACTATTTTTTCACCCAAACTGGATGATACTTTCAGGTAATGATCAGTACATTAAGCTCACTTGGTTCCCCAAATTTCGTTCTTTTATGTTGAAGCGTTCGCTTCCAGTAACTGTTTGAATTTTGGCGTTTCACTCTGTTTTCTCCTATACTGACAGATGTATTTGGAACTCTAAATCAAACACGGTTTGTGCTAGCTTCTTGAAACTTGACACAGTAAAGCAGTTTCACGTTCTATCTCTATGTTCTGTTTCCTCTGGATGTAGCACTCAGCAGTGACTGAGGAGAAACACTTTCATTGAAAGGGGTTGCCAAGCTTCCCAAAATTGCGAGTCTCCAGAAATCTCAGCAACTATGATTTCACCCAAACTGGATGATACTTTCAGGTAATGATCAGTACACTAAGCCCACTTGGATCCCCAAATTTCGTTCTTCTATGTTGAAGCGTTCGTTTCCAGTAACAGTTTGAATTTTGGCGTTTCACTCTGTTTTCTCCTATATTGATAGATGTATTTGGAACTCTAAATCAAACACGGTTTGTGCTAGCTTCTTGAAGCTTGACACAGTAAAGCAGTTTCAAGTTCTATCTCTATGTTCTGTTTCCTCTTGATGTAGCACTCAGCAGTGACTGAGGAGAAACACTTTCATTGAAAGGGGTTGCCAAGCTTCCCAAAATTGCGAGTCTCCAGAAATCTCAGCAACTATTTTTTCACCCAAACTGGATGATACTTTCAGGTAATGATCATTACACTAAGCCCACTTGGTTCCCCAAATTTCGTTCTTCTATGTTAAAGCGTTCGTTTCCATTAACAGTTTGAATTTTGGCGTTTCACTCTGTTTTCTCCTATATTGATAGATGTATTTGGAACTCTAAACCAAACCCGGTTTGTACTAGCTTCTTGAAACTTGACACAGTAAAGCAGTTTCACGTTCTATCTCTATGTTCTGTTTCCTCTTGATGTAGCACTCAGCAGTGACTGAGGAGAAACACTTTCATTGAAAGGGGTTGCCAAGCTTCCCAAAATTGCGAGTCTCCAGAAATCTCAGCAACTATGATTTCACCCAACCTGGATGATACTTTCAGGTAATGATCAGTACACTAAGCTCACTTGGTTCCCCAAATTTCGTTCTTTTATGTTGAAGTGTTCGCTTCCAGTAACTGTTTGAATTTTGGCGTTTCACTCTGTTTTCTCCTATACTGACAGATGTATTTGGAACTCTAAATCAAACACGGTTTGTGCTAGCTTCTTGAAACTTGACAGAGTAAAGCAGTTTCACGTTCTATCTCTATGTTCTATTTCCTCTGGATGTAGCCCTAAGCAGTGACTGGGGAGAAATACTTTCATTGACAGGGGTTGCCAAGCTTCCAGAAATTACGAGTCTCCAGAAATCTCAGCAACTATTTTTTCACCCAAACTGGATGATACTTTCAGGTAATGATCAGTACACTAAGCCCACTTGGTTCCCCAAATTTCGTTCTTCTATGTTGAAGCGTTCGTTTCCAGTAAGAGTTTGAATTTTGGCGTTTCACTCTGTTTTCTCCTATATTGATAGATGTATTTGGAACTCTAAATCAAACACGGTTTGTGCTACCTTCTTCAAACTTGACACCATAAAGCAGTTTCACGTTCTATCTCTATGTTCTGTTTCCTCTTGATGTAGCTCTCAGCAGTGACTGAGGAGAAACACTTTCATTGAAAGGGGTTGCCAAGCTTCCCAAAATTGCGAGTCTCCAGAAATCTCAGCAACTATTTTTTCACCCAAACTGGATGATACTTTCAGGTAATGATCAGTACACTAAGCTCACTTGGTTCCCCAAATTTCGTTCTTTTATGTTGAAGCGTTCGCTTCCAGTAACTGTTTGAATTTTGGCGTTTCACTCTGTTTTCTCCTATACTGACAGATGTATTTGGAACTCTAAATCAAACACGGTTTGTGCTAGCTTCTTGAAACTTGACACAGTAAAGCAGTTTCACGTTCTATCTCTATGTTCTGTTTCCTCTGGATGTAGCCGTAAGCAGTGACTGGGGAGAAATACTTTCATTGACAGGGGTTGCCAAGCTTCCAGAAATTACGAGTCTCCAGAAATCTCAGCAACTATGATTTCACCCAACCTGGATGATACTTTCAGGTAATGATCAGTACACTAAGCCCACTTGTTTCCCCAAATTTCGTTCTTCTATGTTGAAGCGTTCGTTTCCAGTAACAGTTTGAATTTTGGCGTTTCGCTCTGTTTTCTCCTATATTGATAGATGTATTTGGAACTCTAAACCAAACACGGTTTGTGCTAGCTTCTTGAAACGTGACACAGTAAAGCAGTTTCACGTTCTATCTCTATGTTCTGTTTCCTCTTGATGTAGCACTCAGCAGTGACTGAGGAGAAACACTTTCATTGAAAGGGGTTGCCAAGCTTCCCAAAATTGCGAGTCTCCAGAAATCTCAGCAACTATTTTTTCACCCAAACTGGATGATACTTTCAGGTAATGATCAGTACACTAAGCTCACTTGGTTCCCCAAATTTCGTTCTTTTATGTTGAAGCGTTCGCTTCCAGTAACTGTTTGAATTTTGGCGTTTCACTCTGTTTTCTCCTATACTGACAGATGTATTTGGAACTCTAAATCATACAGGGTTTGTGCTAGCTTCTTGAAACTTGACACAGTAAAGCAGTTTCACGTTCTATCTCTATGTTCTGTTTCCTCTTGATGTAGCCCTAAGCAGTGACTGGGGAGAAATACTTTCATTGAAAGGGGTTGCCAAGCTTCCAGAAATTACGAGTCTCTAGAAATCTCAGCAAACATTTTTTCACCCAACGTGGATGATACTTTCAGGTAATGATCAGTACACTAAGCTCACTTCGTTCCCCAAATTTCGTTCTTCTATGTTGAAGCGTTCGTTTCCAGTAACAGTTTGAATTTTGGCGTTTCACTCTCTTTTCTCCTATATTGATAGATGTATTTGGAACTCTAAATCAAACACGGTTTGTGCTAGCTTCTTGAAACTTGACACAGTAAACCAGTTTCAAGTTCTATCTCTATGTTCTGTTTTCTCTTGATGTAGCCCTAAGCAGTGACTGGGGAGAAACACTTTCATTGAAAGGGGTTGCCAAGCTTCCCAAAATTGCGAGTCTCCAGAAATCTCAGCAACTATTTTTTCACCCAAACTGGATGATACTTTCAGGTAATGATCAGTACACTGAGCCCACTTGGATCCCCAAATTTCGTTCTTCTATGTTGAAGCGTTCGTTTCCAGTAACTGTTTGAATTTTGGCCTTTCACTCTGTTTTCTCCTATATTGATAGATGTATTTGGAACTCTAAACCAAACACGGTTTGTGCTAGCTTCTTGAAACTTGACACAATAAAGCAGTTTCAAGTTCTATCTCTATGTTCTGTTTCCTCTTGATGTAGCCCTAAGCAGTGACTGGGGAGAAACACTTTCATTGAAAGGGGTTGCCAAGCTTCCCAAAATTGCGAGTCTCCAGAAATCTCAGCAACTATTTTTTCACCAAAACTGGATGATACTTTTAGGTAATGATCATTACACTAAGCCCACTTGGTTCCCCAAATTTCGTTCTTCTATGTTAAAGCGTTCGTTTCCAGTAACAGTTTGAATTTTGGCGTTTCACTCTGTTTTCTCCTATATTGATAGATGTATTTGGAACTCTAAACCAAACACGGTTTGTGCTAGCTTCTTGAAACTTGACACAGTAAAGCAGTTTCACGTTCTATCTCTATGTTCTGTTTCCTCTTGATGTAGCTCTCAGCAGTGACTGAGGAGAAACACTTTCATTGAAAGGGGTTGCCAAGCTTCCCAAAATTGCGAGTCTCCAGAAATCTCAGCAACTATTTTTTAAACCAAACTGGATGATACTTTCAGGTAATGATCAGTACACTAAGCCCACTTAGTTCCCCAAATTTCGTTCTTCTATGTTGAAGCGTTCGTTTCCAGTAACAGTTTGAATTTTGGCGTTTCACTCTGTTTTCTCCTATATTGATAGATGTATTTGGAACTCTAAATCAAACACGGTTGGTGCTAGCTTCTTGAAACTTGACACAGTAAAGCAGTTTCAAGTTCTATCTCTATGTTCTGTTTTCTCTTGATGTAGCCCTAAGCAGTGACTGGGGAGAAACACTTTCATTGAAAGGGGTTGCCAAGCTTCCCAAAATTGCGAGTCTCCAGAAATCTCAGCAACTATTTTTTCACCCAAACTGGATGATACTTTCAGGTAATGATCAGTACACTGAGCCCACTTGGATCCCCAAATTTCGTTCTTCTATGTTGAAGCGTTCGTTTCCAGTAACAGTTTGAATTTTGGCCTTTCACTCTGTTTTCTCCTATATTGATAGATGTATTTGGAACTCTAAACCAAACCCGGTTTGTGCTAGCTTTTTGAAACTTGACACAGTAAAGCAGTTTCACGTTCTATCTCTATGTTCTGTTTCCTCTTGATGTAGCACACAGCAGTGACTGAGGAGAAACACTTTCATTGAAAGGGGTTGCCAAGCTTCCAAAAATTACGTTTCCCCAGAAATCTCAGCAACTATTTTTTCACCCAAACTGGATGATACTTTCAGGTAATGATGAGTACACTAAGCCCACTGGGTTCCCCAAATTTCGTTCTTCTATGTTGAAGCGTTCGTTTCCAGTAACAGTTTGAATTTTGGTGTTTCGCTCTGTTTTCTCCTATATTGATAGATGTATTTGGAACTCTAAACCAAACACGGTTTGTGCTAGCTTCTTGAAACTTGACACAATAAAGCAGTTTCAAGTTCTATCTCTATGTTCTGTTTCCTCTTGATGTAGCCCTAAGCAGTGACTGGGGAGAAACACTTTCATTGAAAGGGGTTGCCAAGCTTCCCAAAATTGCGAGTCTCCAGAAATCTCAGCAACTATTTTTTCACCCAAACTGGATGATACTTTCAGGTAATGATCAGTACATTAAGCTCACTTGGTTCCCCAAATTTCGTTCTTTTATGTTGAAGCGTTCGCTTCCAGTAACTGTTTGAATTTTGGCGTTTCACTCTGTTTTCTCCTATACTGACAGATGTATTTGGAACTCTAAATCAAACACGGTTTGTGCTAGCTTCTTGAAACTTGACACAGTAAAGCAGTTTTACATTCTATCTCTATGTTCTGTTTCATCTTGATGTAGCACTCAGTAGTGACTGAGGAGAAACACTTTCATTGAAAGGGGTTGCCAAGCTTCCAGAAATTACGAGTCTCCAGAAATCACAGCAACTATGATTTCACCCAACCTGGATGATACTTTCAGGTAATGATCAGTACACTAAGCCCACTTGGTTCCACAAATTTCGTTCTTCTATGTTGAAGCGTTCGTTTCCAGTAACAGTTTGAATTTTGGCGTTTCACTCTGTTTTCTCCTATATTGATAGATGTATTTGGAACTCTAAATCAAACACGGTTTGTGTTACCTTCTTCAAACTTGACACAGTAAAGCAGTTTCACGTTCTTTCTCTATGTTCTGTTTCCTCTTGATGTAGCACTCAGCAGTGACTGAGGAGAAACACTTTCATTGAAAGGGGTTGCCAAGCTTCCCAAAATTGCGAGTCTCCAGAAATCTCAGCAACTATTTTTTCACCAAAACTGGATGATACTTTCAGGTAATGATCAGTACACTAAGCCCACTTAGTTCCCCAAATTTCGTTCTTCTATGTTGAAGCGTTCGTTTCCAGTAACAGTTTGAATTTTGGCGTTTCACTCTGTTTTCTCCTATATTGATAGATGTATTTGGAACTCTAAATCAAACACGGTTGGTGCTAGCTTCTTGAAACTTGACACAGTAAAGCAGTTTCAAGTTCTATCTCTATGTTCTGTTTTCTCTTGATGTAGCCCTAAGCAGTGACTGGGGAGAAACACTTTCATTGAAAGTGGTTGCCAAGCTTCCCAAAATTGCGAGTCTCCAGAAATCTCAGCAACTATTTTTTCACCCAAACTGGATGATACTTTCAGGTAATGATCAGTACACTGAGCCCACTTGGATCCCCAAATTTCGTTCTTCTATGTTGAAGCGTTCGTTTCCAGTAACAGTTTGAATTTTGGCCTTTCACTCTGTTTTCTCCTATATTGATAGATGTATTTGGAACTCTAAACCAAACCCGGTTTGTGCTAGCTTTTTGAAACTTGACACAGTAAAGCAGTTTCACGTTCTATCTCTATGTTCTGTTTCCTCTTGATGTAGCACACAGCAGTGACTGAGGAGAAACACTTTCATTGAAAGGGGTTGCCAAGCTTCCAAAAATTACGTTTCCCCAGAAATCTCAGCAACTATTTTTTCACCCAAACTGGATGATACTTTCAGGTAATGATGAGTACACTAAGCCCACTGGGTTCCCCAAATTTCGTTCTTCTATGTTGAAGCGTTCGTTTCCAGTAACAGTTTGAATTTTGGTGTTTCGCTCTGTTTTCTCCTATATTGATAGATGTATTTGGAACTCTAAACCAAACACGGTTTGTGCTAGCTTCTTGAAACTTGACACAATAAAGCAGTTTCAAGTTCTATCACTATGTTCTGTTTCCTCTTGATGTAGCCCTAAGCAGTGACTGGGGAGAAACACTTTCATTGAAAGGGGTTGCCAAGCTTCCCAAAATTGCGAGTCTCCAGAAATCTCAGCAACTATTTTTTCACCCAAACTGGATGATACTTTCAGGTAATGATCAGTACATTAAGCTCACTTGGTTCCCCAAATTTCGTTCTTTTATGTTGAAGCGTTCGCTTCCAGTAACTGTTTGAATTTTGGCGTTTCACTCTGTTTTCTCCTATACTGACAGATGTATTTGGAACTCTAAATCAAACATGGTTTGTGCAAGCTTCTTGAAACTTGACACAGTAAAGCAGTTTTACGTTCTATCTCTATGTTCTGTTTCCTCTGGATGTAGCCCTAAGCAGTGACTGGGGAGAAATACTTTCATTGAAAGGGGTTGCCAAGCTTCCAGAAATTACGAGTCTCTAGAAATCTCAGCAAACATTTTTTCACCCAACGTGGATGATACTTTCAGGTAATGATCAGTACACTAAGCTCACTTCGTTCCCCAAATTTCGTTCTTCTATGTTGAAGCGTTCGTTTCCAGTAACAGTTTGAATTTTGGTGTTTCACTCTGTTTTCTCCTATATTGATAGATGTATTTGGAACTCTAAATCAAACACGGTTTGTGCTAGCTTCTTGAAACTTGACACAGTAAAGCAGTTTCAAGTTCTATCTCTATGTTCTGTTTTCTCTTGATGTAGCCCTAAGCAGTGACTGGGGAGAAACACTTTCATTGAAAGGGGTTGCCAAGCTTCCCAAAATTGCGAGTCTCCAGAAATCTCAGCAACTATTTTTTCACCCAAACTGGATGATACTTTCAGGTAATGATCAGTACACTGAGCCCACTTGGATCCCCAAATTTCGTTCTTCTATGTTGAAGCGTTCGTTTCCAGTAACAGTTTGAATTTTGGCGTTTCACTCTGTTTTCTCCTATATTGATAGATGTATTTGGAACTCTAAACCAAACACGGTTTGTGCTAGCTTCTTGAAACTTGACACAGTAAAGCAGTTTCACGTTCTATCTCTATGTTCTGTTTCCTCTTGATGTAGCTCTCAGCAGTGACTGAGGAGAAACACTTTCATTGAAAGGGGTTGCCAAGCTTCCCAAAATTGCGAGTCTCCAGAAATCTCAGCCACTATTTTTTAACCCAAACTGGATGATACTTTCAGGTAATGATCAGTACACTAAGCTCACTTGGTTCCCCAAATTTCGTTCTTTTATGTTGAAGCGTTCGCTTCCAGTAACTGTTTGAATTTTGGCGTTTCACTCTGTTTTCTCCTATACTGACAGATGCATTTGGAACTCTAAATCAAACACGGTTTGTGCTAGCTTCTTGAAACTTGACACAGTAAAGCAGTTTCACGTTCTATCACTATGTTCTGTTTCCTCTTGATGTAGCCCTAAGCAGTGACTGGGGAGAAACACTTACATTGAAAGGGGTTGCCAAGCTTCCAGAAATTACGAGTCTCCAGAAATCTCAGCAACTATGATTTCACCCAAACTGGATGATACTTTCAGGTAATGATCAGTACACTAAGCCCACTTGGTTCCCCAAATTTCGTTCTTCTATGTTGAAGCGTTCGTTTCCAGTAACAGTTTGAATTTTGGCGTTTCACTCTGTTTTCTCCTATATTGATAGATGTATTTGGAACTCTAAACCAAACACGGTTTGTGCTAGCTTCTTGAAACTTGACACAGTAAAGCAGTTTTACGTTCTATCTCTATGTTCTGTTTCCTCTTGATGTAGCACTCAGCAGTGACTGAGGAGAAACACTTTCATTGAAAGGGGTTGCCAAGCTTCCCAAAATTGCGAGTCTCCAGAAACCTCAGCAACTATTTTTTCACCCAAACTGGATGATACTTTCAGGTAATGATTAGTACACTAAGCCCACTTAGTTCCCCAAATTTCGTTCTTCTATGTTGAAGCGTTCGTTTCCAGTAACAGTTTGAATTTTGGCGTTTCACTCTGTTTTCTCCTATATTGATAGATGTATTTGGAACTCTAAATCAAACACGGTTGGTGCTAGCTTCTTGAAACTGGACACAGTAAAGCAGTTTCAAGTTCTATCTCTATGTTCTGTCTCCTCATGATGTAGCCCTAAGCAGTGACTGGGGAGAAACACTTTCATTGAAAGGGGTTGCCAAGCTTCCAAAAATTACGAGTCTCCAGAAATCTCAGCATCTATTTTTTCACCCAAACTGGATGATACTTTCAGGTAATGATGAGTACGCTAAGCCCACTGGGTTCCCCAAATTTCGTTCTTCTATGTTGAAGCGTTCGTTTCCAGTAACAGTTTGAATTTTGGCGTTTCACTCTGTTTTCTCCTATATTGATAGATGTATTTGGAACTCTAAACCAAACACGATTTGTGCTAGCTTCTTGAAACTTGACACAGTAAAGCAGTTTCACGTTCTATCTCTATGTTCTGTTTCATCTGGATGTAGCTGTAAGCAGTGACTGGGGAGAAATACTTTCATTGACAGGGGTTGCCAAGCTTCCAGAAATTACGAGTCTCCAGAAATCTCAGCAACTATGATTTCACCCAACCTGGATGATACTTTCAGGTAATGATCAGTACACTAAGCCCACTTGTTTCCCCAAATTTCGTTCTTCTATGTTGAAGCGTTCGTTTCCAGTAACAGTTTGAATTTTGGCGTTTCGCTCTGTTTTCTCCTATATTGATAGATGTATTTGGAACTCTAAACCAAACACGGTTTGTGCTAGCTTCTTGAAACTTGACACAGTAAAGCAGTTTTACGTTCTATCTCTATGTTCTGTTTCCTCTTGATGTAGCACTCAGCAGTGACTGAGGAGAAACACTTTCATTGAAAGGGGTTGCCAAGCTTCCCAAAAATGCGAGTCTCCAGAAATCTCAGCAACTATTTTTTCACCCAAACTGGATGATACTTTCAGGTAATGATCAGTACACTAAGCTCACTTGGTTCCCCAAATTTCGTTCTTTTATGTTGAAGCGTTCGCTTCCAGTAACTGTTTGAATTTTGGCGTTTCACTCTGTTTTCTCCTATATTGATAGATGTATTTCGAACTCTAAATCAAACACGGTTTGTGCTAGCTTCTTGAAACTTGACACAGTAAAGCAGTTTCAAGTTCTATCTCTATGTTCTGTTTTCTCTTGATGTAGCCCTAAGCAGTGACTGGGGAGAAACACTTTCATTGAAAGGGGTTGCCAAGCTTCCCAAAATTGCGAGTCTCCAGAAATCTCAGCAACTATTTTTTCACCCAAACTGGATGATACTTTCAGGTAATGATCAGTACACTGAGCCCACTTGGATCCCCAAATTTCGTTCTTCTATGTTGAAGCGTTCGTTTCCAGTAACAGTTTGAATTTTGGCCTTTCACTCTGTTTTCTCCTATATTGATAGATGTATTTGGAACTCTAAACCAAACCCGGTTTGTGCTAGCTTTTTGAAACTTGACACAGTAAAGCAGTTTCACGTTCTATCTCTATGTTCTGTTTCCTCTTATGTAGCACACAGCAGTGACTGAGGAGAAACACTTTCATTCAAAGGGGTTGCCAAGCTTCCAAAAATTACGTTTCCCCAGAAATCTCAGCAACTATTTTTTCACCCAAACTGGATGATACTTTCAGGTAATGATGAGTACACTAAGCCCACTGGGTTCCCCAAATTTCGTTCTTCTATGTTGAAGCGTTCGTTTCCAGTAACAGTTTGAATTTTGGTGTTTCGCTCTGTTTTCTCCTATATTGATAGATGTATTTGGAACTCTAAATCAAACACGGTTTGTGCTAGCTTCTTGAAACTTGACACAGTAAAGCAGTTTCAAGTTCTATCTCTATGTTCTGTTTTCTCTTGATGTAGCCCTAAGCAGTGACTGGGGAGAAACACTTTCATTGAAAGGGGTTGCCAAGCTTCCCAAAATTGCGAGTCTCCAGAAATCTCAGCAACTATTTTTTCACCCAAACTGGATGATACTTTCAGGTAATGATCAGTACACTGAGCCCACTTGGATCCCCAAATTTCGTTCTTCTATGTTGAAGCGTTCGTTTCCAGTAACAGTTTGAATTTTGGCGTTTCACTCTGTTTTCTCCTATATTGATAGATGTATTTGGAACTCTAAACCAAACACGGTTTGTGCTAGCTTCTTGAAACTTGACACAGTAAAGCAGTTTCAAGTTCTATCTCTATGTTCTGTTTCCTCTTGATGTAGCTCTCAGCAGTGACTGAGGAGAAACACTTTCATTGAAAGGGGTTGCCAAGCTTCCCAAAATTGCGAGTCTCCAGAAATCTCAGCAACTATTTTTTCACCCAAACTGGATGATACTTTCAGGTAATGATCAGTACACTAAGCTCACTTGGTTCCCCAAATTTCGTTCTTTTATGTTGAAGCGTTCGCTTCCAGTAACTGTTTGAATTTTGGCGTTTCACTCTGTTTTCTCCTATACTGACAGATGCATTTGGAACTCTAAATCAAACACGGTTTGTGCTAGCTTCTTGAAACTTGACACAGTAAAGCAGTTTCACGTTCTATCACTATGTTCTGTTTCCTCTTGATGTAGCCCTAAGCAGTGACTGGGGAGAAACACTTACATTGAAAGGGGTTGCCAAGCTTCCAGAAATTACGAGTCTCCAGAAATCTCAGCAACTATGATTTCACCCAAACTGGATGATACTTTCAGGTAATGATCAGTACACTAAGCCCACTTGGTTCCCCAAATTTCGTTCTTCTATGTTGAAGCGTTCGTTTCCAGTAACAGTTTGAATTTTGGCGTTTCACTCTGTTTTCTCCTATATTGATAGATGTATTTGGAACTCTAAACCAAACACGGTTTGTGCTAGCTTCTTGAAACTTGACACAGTAAAGCAGTTTTACGTTCTATCTCTATGTTCTGTTTCCTCTTGATGTAGCACTCAGCAGTGACTGAGGAGAAACACTTTCATTGAAAGGGGTTGCCAAGCTTCCCAAAATTGCGAGTCTCCAGAAACCTCAGCAACTATTTTTTCACCCAAACTGGATGATACTTTCAGGTAATGATTAGTACACTAAGCCCACTTAGTTCCCCAAATTTCGTTCTTCTATGTTGAAGCGTTCGTTTCCAGTAACAGTTTGAATTTTGGCGTTTCACTCTGTTTTCTCCTATATTGATAGATGTATTTGGAACTCTAAATCAAACACGGTTGGTGCTAGCTTCTTGAAACTGGACACAGTAAAGCAGTTTCAAGTTCTATCTCTATGTTCTGTCTCCTCATGATGTAGCCCTAAGCAGTGACTGGGGAGAAACACTTTCATTGAAAGGGGTTGCCAAGCTTCCAAAAATTACGAGTCTCCAGAAATCTCAGCATCTATTTTTTCACCCAAACTGGATGATACTTTCAGGTAATGATGAGTACGCTAAGCCCACTGGGTTCCCCAAATTTCGTTCTTCTATGTTGAAGCGTTCGTTTCCAGTAACAGTTTGAATTTTGGCGTTTCACTCTGTTTTCTCCTATATTGATAGATGTATTTGGAACTCTAAACCAAACACGATTTGTGCTAGCTTCTTGAAACTTTACACAGTAAAGCAGTTTCACGTTCTATCTCTATGTTCTGTTTCATCTGGATGTAGCTGTAAGCAGTGACTGGGGAGAAATACTTTCATTGACAGGGGTTGCCAAGCTTCCAGAAATTACGAGTCTCCAGAAATCTCAGCAACTATGATTTCACCCAACCTGGATGATACTTTCAGGTAATGATCAGTACACTAAGCCCACTTGTTTCCCCAAATTTCGTTCTTCTATGTTGAAGCGTTCGTTTCCAGTAACAGTTTGAATTTTGGCGTTTCGCTCTGTTTTCTCCTATATTGATAGATGTATTTGGAACTCTAAACCAAACACGGTTTGTGCTAGCTTCTTGAAACTTGACACAGTAAAGCAGTTTTACGTTCTATCTCTATGTTCTGTTTCCTCTTGATGTAGCACTCAGCAGTGACTGAGGAGAAACACTTTCATTGAAAGGGGTTGCCAAGCTTCCCAAAAATGCGAGTCTCCAGAAATCTCAGCAACTATTTTTTCACCCAAACTGGATGATACTTTCAGGTAATGATCAGTACACTAAGCTCACTTGGTTCCCCAAATTTCGTTCTTTTATGTTGAAGCGTTCGCTTCCAGTAACTGTTTGAATTTTGGCGTTTCACTCTGTTTTCTCCTATATTGATAGATGTATTTGGAACTCTAAATCAAACACGGTTTGTGCTAGCTTCTTGAAACTTGACACAGTAAAGCAGTTTCAAGTTCTATCTCTATGTTCTGTTTTCTCTTGATGTAGCCCTAAGCAGTTACTGGGGAGAAACACTTTCATTGAAAGGGGTTGCCAAGCTTCCCAAAATTGCGAGTCTCCAGAAATCTCAGCAACTATTTTTTCACCCAAACTGGATGATACTTTCAGGTAATGATCAGTACACTGAGCCCACTTGGATCCCCAAATTTCGTTCTTCTATGTTGAAGCGTTCGTTTCCAGTAACAGTTTGAATTTTGGCCTTTCACTCTGTTTTCTCCTATATTGATAGATGTATTTGGAACTCTAAACCAAACCCGGTTTGTGCTAGCTTTTTGAAACTTGACACAGTAAAGCAGTTTCACGTTCTATCTCTATGTTCTGTTTCCTCTTATGTAGCACACAGCAGTGACTGAGGAGAAACACTTTCATTGAAAGGGGTTGCCAAGCTTCCAAAAATTACGATTCCCCAGAAATCTCAGCAACTATTTTTTCACCCAAACTGGATGATACTTTCAGGTAATGATGAGTACACTAAGCCCACTGGGTTCCCCAAATTTCGTTCTTCTATGTTGAAGCGTTCGTTTCCAGTAACAGTTTGAATTTTGGCGTTTCGCTCTGTTTTCTCCTATACTGACAGATGTATTTGGAACTCTAAACCAAACACGGTTTGTGCTAGCTTCTTGAAACTTGACACAATATAGCAGTTTCAAGTTCTATCTCTATGTTCTGTTTCCTCTGGATGTAGCCCTAAGCAGTGACTGGGGAGAAACACTTACATTGAAAGGGGTTGCCAAGCTTCCAGAAATTACGAGTCTCCAGAAATCTCAGCAACTATGATTTCACCCAAACTGGATGATACTTTCAGGTAATGATCAGTACACTAAGCCCACTTGGTTCCCCAAATTTCGTTCTTCTATGTTGAAGCGTTCGTTTCCAGTAACAGTTTGAATTTTGGCGTTTCGCTCTGTTTTCTCCTATATTGATAGATGTATTTGGAACTCTAAACCAAACACGGTTTGTGCTACCTTCTTCAAACTTGACACAGTAAAGCAGTTTCAAGTTCTAGCTCTATGTTCTGTTTCCTCTTGATGTAGCACTCAGCAGTGACTGAGGAGAAACACTTCCATTGAAAGGGGTTGCCAAGCTTCCCAAAATTGCGAGACTCCAGAAATCTCAGCAACTATTTTTTCACCCAAACTGGATGATACTTTCAGGTAATGATCAGTACACTAAGCTCACTTGGTTCCCCAAATTTCGTTCTTTTATGTTGAAGCGTTCGCTTCCAGTAACTGTTTGAATTTTGGCGTTTCACTCTGTTTTCTCCTATACTGACAGATGTATTTGGAACTCTAAATCAAACACGGTTTGTGCTAGCTTCTTGAAACTTGACACAGTAAAGGAGTTTCACGTTCTATCTCTATGTTCTATTTCCTCTGGATGTAGCCCTAAGCAGTGACTGGGGAAAAACACTTTCATTGACAGGGGTTGCCAAGCTTCCAAAAATTACGAGTCTCCAGAAATCTCAGCAACTATTTTTTCACCCAACGTGGATGATACTTTCAGGTAATGATCAGTACACTAAGCTCACTTCGTTCCCCAAATTTCGTTCTTCTATGTTGAAGCGTTCGTTTCCAGTAACAGTTTGAATTTTGGCGTTTCACTCTGTTTTCTCCTATATTGATAGATGTATTTGGAACTCTAAATCAAACACGGTTTGTGCTAGCTTCTTGAAACTTGACACAGTAAAGCAGTTTCAAGTTCTATCTCTATGTTCTGTTTTCTCTTGATGTAGCCCTAAGCAGTGACTGGGGAGAAACACTTTCATTGAAAGGGGTTGCCAAGCGTCCCAAAATTGCGAGTCTATAGAAATCTCAGCAACTATTTTTTCACCCAAACTGGATGATACTTTCAGGTAATGATCAGTACACTGAGCCCACTTGGATCCCCAAATTTCGTTCTTCTATGTTGAAGCGTTCGTTTCCAGTAACAGTTTGAATTTTGGCCTTTCACTCTGTTTTCTCCTATATTGATAGATGTATTTGGAACTCTAAACCAAACCCGGTTTGTGCTAGCTTCTTGAAACTTGACACAGTAAAGCAGTTTCACGTTCTATCTCTATGTTCTGTTTCCTCTTGATGTAGCACACAGCAGTGACTGAGGAGAAACACTTTCATTGAAAGGGGTTGCCAAGCTTCCAAAAATTACGATTCCCCAGAAATCTCAGCAACTATTTTTTCACCCAAACTGGATGATACTTTCAGGTAATGATGAGTACACTAAGCCCACTGGGTTCCCCAAATTTCGTTCTTCTATGTTGAAGCGTTCGTTTCCAGTAACAGTTTGAATTTTGGTGTTTCGCTCTGTTTTCTCCTATATTGATAGATGTATTTGGAACTCTAAACCAAACACGGTTTGTGCTAGGTTCTTGAAACTTGACACAATAAAGCAGTTTCAAGTTCTATCTCTATGTTCTGTTTCCTCTTGATGTAGCCCTAAGCAGTGACTGGGGAGAAACACTTTCATTGAAAGGGGTTGCCAAGCTTCCCAAAATTGCGAGTCTCCAGAAATCTCAGCAACTATTTTTTCACCCAAACTGGATGATACTTTCATGTAATGATCAGTACATTAAGCTCACTTGGTTCCACAAATTTCGTTCTTTTATGTTGAAGCGTTCGCTTCCAGTAACTGTTTGAATTTTGGCGTTTCACTCTGTTTTCTCCTATACTGACAGATGTATTTGGAACTCTAAATCAAACAGGGTTTGTGCTAGCTTCTTGAAACTTGACACAGTAAAGCAGTTTTACGTTCTATCTCTATGTTCTGTTTCCTCTGGATGTAGCCGTAAGCAGTGACTGGGGAGAAATACTTTCATTGACAGGGGTTGCCAAGCTTCCAGAAATTACGAGTCTCCAGAAATCTCAGCAACTATGATTTCACCCAACCTGGATGATACTTTCAGGTAATGATCAGTACACTAAGCCCACTTGTTTCCCCAAATTTCGTTCTTCTATGTTGAAGCGTTCGTTTCCAGTAACAGTTTGAATTTTGGCGTTTCGCTCTGTTTTCTCCTATATTGATAGATGTATTTGGAACTCTAAACCAAACACGGTTTGTGCTAGCTTCTTGAAACTTGACACAGTAAAGCAGTTTTACGTTCTCTCTCTATGTTCTGTTTCCTCTTGATGTAGCACTCAGCAGTGACTGAGGAGAAACACTTTCATTGAAAGGGGTTGCCAAGCTTCCCAAAATTGCGAGTCTCCAGAAATCTCAGCAACTATTTTTTCACCCAAACTGGATGATACTTTCAGGTAATGATCAGTACACTAAGCTCACTGGGTTCCCCAAATTTCGTTCTTTTATGTTGAAGCGTTCGCTTCCAGTAACTGTTTGAATTTTGGCGTTTCACTCTGTTTTCTCCTATACTGACAGATGTATTTGGAACTCTAAATCAAACACGGTTTGTGCTAGCTTCTTGAAACTTGACACAGTAAAGCAGTTTCACGTTCTATCTCTATGTTCTATTTCCTCTGGATGTACCCCTAAGCAGTGACTGGGGAGAAATACTTTCATTGACAGGGGTTGCCAAGCTTCCCAAAATTGCGAGTCTCCAGAAATCTCAGCAACTATTTTTTCACCCAAACTGGATGATACGTTCAGGTAATGATCAGTACACTGAGCCCACTTGGATCCCCAAATTTCGTTCTTCTATGTTGAAGCGTTCGTTTCCAGTAACAGTTTGAATTTTGGCCTTTCACTCTGTTTTCTCCTATATTGATAGATGTATTTGGAACTCTAAACCAAACCCGGTTTGTGCTAGCTTTTTGAAACTTGACACAGTAAAGCAGTTTCACGTTCTATCTCTATGTTCTGTTTCCTCTTGATGTAGCACTCAGCAGTGACTGAGGAGAAACACTTTCATTGAAAGGGGTTGCCAAGCTTCCAAAAATTACGATTCCCCAGAAATCTCAGCAACTATTTTTTCACCCAAACTGGATGATACTTTCAGGTAATGATGAGTACACTAAGCCCACTGGGTTCCCCAAATTTCGTTCTTCTATGTTGAAGCGTTCGTTTCCAGTAACAGTTTGAATTTTGGCGTTTCGCTCTGTTTTCTCCTATATTGATAGATGTATTTGGAACTCTAAACCAAACCCGGTTTGTGCTAGCTTCTTGAAACTTGACACAATAAAGCAGTTTCAAGTTCTATCTCTATGTTCTGTTTCCTCTTGATGTAGCCCTAAGCAGTGACTGGGGAGAAACACTTACATTGAAAGGGGTTGCCAAGCTTCCAGAAATTACGAGTCTCCAGAAATCTCAGCAACTATGATTTCACCCAAACTGGATGATACTTTCAGGTAATGATCAGTACACTAAGCCCACTTGGTTCCCCAAATTTCGTTCTTCTATGTTGAAGCGTTCGTTTCCAGTAACAGTTTGAATTTTGGCGTTTCACTCTGTTTTCTCCTATATTGATAGATGTATTTGGAACTCTAAACCAAACACGGTTTGTGCTAGCTTCTTGAAACTTGACACAGTAAAGCAGTTTTACGTTCTATCTCTATGTTCTGTTTCCTCTTGATGTAGCACTCAGAAGTGTCTGTGGTGAAACACTTTCATTGAAAGGGGTTGCCAAGCTTCCCAAAATTGCGAGTCTCCAGAAATCTCAGCAACTATTGTTTCACCCAAACTGGATGATACTTTCAGGTAATGATCAGTACACTAAGCCCACTTAGTTCCCCAAATTTTGTTCTTCTATGTTGAAGCGTTCGTTTCCAGTAACAGTTTGAATTTTGGCGTTTCACTCTGTTTTCTCCTATATTGATAGATGTATTTGGAACTCTAAATCAAACACGGTTGGTGCTAGCTTCTTGAAACTGGACACAGTAAAGTAGTTTCAAGTTCTATCTCTATGTTCTGTCTCCTCATGATGTAGCCCTAAGCAGTGACTGGGGAGAAACACTTTCATTGAAAGGGGTTGCCAAGCTTCCAGAAATTACGAGTCTCCAGAAATCTCGGCATCTATTTTTTCACCCAAACTGGATGATACTTTCAGGTAATGATGAGTACGCTAAGCCCACTGGGTTCCCCAAATTTCGTTCTTCTATGTTGAAGCGTTCGTTTCCAGTAACAGTGTGAATTTTGGCGTTTCACTCTGTTTTCTCCTATATTGATAGATGTATTTGGAACTCTAAACCAAACACGATTTGTGCTAGCTTCTTGAAACTTGACACAGTAAAGCAGTTTCACATTCTATCTCTATGTTCTGTTTCCTCTTGATGTAGCACTCAGCAGTGACTGAGGAGAAACACTTTCATTGAAAGGGGTTGCCAAGCTTCCCAAAATTGCGAGTCTCCAGAAATCTCAGCAACTATTGTTTCACCCAAACTGGATGATACTTTCAGGTAATGATCAGTACACTAAGCCCACTTAGTTCCCCAAATTTTGTTCTTCTATGTTGAAGCGTTCGTTTCCAGTAACAGTTTGAATTTTGGCGTTTCACTCTGTTTTCTCCTATATTGATAGATGTATTTGGAACTCTAAATCAAACACGGTTGGTGCTAGCTTCTTGAAACTGGACACAGTAAAGTAGTTTCAAGTTCTATCTCTATGTTCTGTCTCTTCATGATGTAGCCCTAAGCAGTGACTGGGGAGAAACACTTTCATTGAAAGGGGTTGCCAAGCTTCCAGAAATTACGAGTCTCCAGAAATCTCGGCATCTATTTTTTCACCCAAACTGGATGATACTTTCAGGTAATGATGAGTACGCTAAGCCCACTGGGTTCCCCAAATTTCGTTCTTCTATGTTGAAGCGTTCGTTTCCAGTAACAGTGTGAATTTTGGCGTTTCACTCTGTTTTCTCCTATATTGATAGATGTATTTGGAACTCTAAACCAAACACGATTTGTGCTAGCTTCTTGAAACTTGACACAGTAAAGCAGTTTCACATTCTATCTCTATGTTCTGTTTCCTCTTGATGTAGCACTCAGCAGTGACTGAGGAGAAACACTTTCATTGAAAGGGGTTGCCAAGCTTCCCAAAATTGCGAGTCTCCAGAAATCTCAGCAACTATTTTTTCACCCAAACTGGATGATACTTTCAGGTAATGATCAGTACACTAAGCTCACTTGGTTCCCCAAATTTCGTTCTTTTATGTTGAAGCGTTCGCTTCCAGTAAGAGTTTGAATTTTGGCGTTTCACTCTATTTTCTCCTATATTGATAGATGTATTTGGAACTCTAAATCAAACACGGTTTGTGCTACCTTCTTCAAACTTGACACAGTAAAGCAGTTTCAAGTTCTAGCTCTATGTTCTGTTTCCTCTTGATGTAGCACTCAGCAGTGACTGAGGAGAAACACTTTCATTGAAAGGGGTTGCCAAGCTTCCCAAAATTGCGAGTCTCCAGAAATCTCAGCAACTATTTTTTCACCCAAACTGGATGATACTTTCAGGTAATGATCAGTACACTAAGCTCACTTGGTTCCCCAAATTTCGTTCTTTTATGTTGAAGCGTTCGCTTCCAGTAACTGTTTGAATTTTGGCGTTTCACTCTGTTTTCTCCTATACTGACAGATGTATTTGGAACTCTAAATCATACACGGTTTGTGCTAGCTTCCTGAAACTTGACACACTAAAGCAGTTTCACGTTCTATCTCTATGTTCTGTTTCCTCTTGATGTAGCCCTAAGCAGTGACTGGGGAGAAATACTTTCATTGAAAGGGGTTGCCAAGCTTCCAGAAATTACGAGTCTCCAGAAATCTCAGCAACTATGATTTCACCCAACCTGGATGATACTTTCAGGTAATGATCAGTACACTAAGCCCACTTGTTTCCCCAAATTTCGTTCTTCTATGTTGAAGTGTTCGTTTCCAGTAACAGTTTGAATTTTGGCGTTTCACTCTGTTTTCTCCTATATTGATAGATGTATTTGGAACTCTAAACCAAACACGGTTTGTGCTAGCTTCTTGAAACTTGACACAGTAAAGCAGTTTCACGTTCTATCTCTATGTTCTGTTTCCTCTTGATTTAGCACTCAGCAGTGACTGAGGAGAAACACTTTCATTGAAAGGGGTTGCCAAGCTTCCCAAAATTGCGAGTCTCCAGAAATCTCAGCAACTATTTTTTCACCCAACGTGGATGATACTTTCAGGTAATGATCAGTACACTAAGCTCACTTCGTTCCCCAAATTTCGTTCTTCTATGTTGAAGCGTTCGTTTCCAGTAACAGTTTGAATTTTGGCGTTTCACTCTGTTTTCTCCTATATTGATAGATGTATTTGGAACTCTAAACCAAACCCGGTTTGTGCTAGCTTCTTGAAAGTTGACACAGTAAAGCAGTTTCACGTTCTATCTCTATGTTCTGTTTTCTCTTGATGTAGCCCTAAGCAGTGACTGGGGAGAAACACTTTCATTGAAAGCGGTTGCCAAGCTTCCCAAAATTGCGAGTCTCCAGAAATCTCAGCAACTATTTTTTCACCCAAACTGGATGATACTTTCAGGTAATGATCAGTACACTGAGCCCACTTGGATCCCCAAATTTCGTTCTTCTATGTTGAAGCGTTCGTTTCCAGTAACAGTTTGAATTTTGGCCTTTCACTCTGTTTTCTCCTATATTGATAGATGTATTTGGAACTCTAAACCAAACCCGGTTTGTGCTAGCTTCTTGAAACTTGACACAGTAAAGCAGTTTCACGTTCTATCTCTATGTTCTGTTTCCTCTTGATGTAGCACACAGCAGTGACTGAGGAGAAACACTTTCATTGAAAGGGGTTGCCAAGCTTCCAAAAATTACGATTCCCCAGAAATCTCAGCAACTATTTTTTCACCCAAACTGGATGATACTTTCAGGTAATGATGAGTACACTAAGCCCACTGGGTTCCCCAAATTTCGTTCTTCTATGTTGAAGCGTTCGTTTCCAGTAACAGTTTGAATTTTGGCGTTTCGCTCTGTTTTCTCCTATATTGATAGATGTATTTGCAACTCTAAACCAAACACGGTTTGTGCTAGCTTCTTGAAACTTGACACAATAAAGCAGTTTCAAGTTCTATCTCTATGTTCTGTTTCCTCTTGATGTAGCCCTAAGCAGTGACTGGGGAGAAACACTTACATTGAAAGGGGTTGCCAAGCTTCCAGAAATTACGAGTCTCCAGAAATCTCAGCAACTATGATTTCACCCAAACTGGATGATACTTTCAGGTAATGATCAGTACACTAAGCCCACTTGGTTCCCCAAATTTCGTTCTTCTATGTTGAAGCGTTCGTTTCCAGTAACAGTTTGAATTTTGGCGTTTCACTCTGTTTTCTCCTATATTGATAGTTGTATTTGGAACTCTAAATCAAACACGGTTTGTGCTACCTTCTTCAAACTTGACACAGTAAAGCAGTTTCAAGTTCTAGCTCTATGTTCTGTTTCCTCTTGATGTAGCACTCAGCAGTGACTGAGGAGAAACACTTTCATTGAAAGGGGTTGCCAAGCTTCCCAAAATTGCGAGTCTCCAGAAATCTCAGCAACTATTTTTTAACCCAAACTGGATGATACTTTCAGGTAATGATGAGTACACTAAGCTCACTTGGTTCTCCAAATTTCATTCTTTTATGTTGAAGCGTTCGCTTCCAGTAACTGTTTGAATTTTGGCGTTTCACTCTGTTTTCTCCTATACTGACAGATGTATTTGGAACTCTAAATCAAACACGGTTTGTGCTAGCTTCTTGAAACTTGACACAGTAAAGCAGTTTCACGTTCTATCTCTATGTTCTGTTTCCTCTGGATGTAGCCGTAAGCAGTGACTGGGGAGAAATACTTTCATTGACAGGGGTTGCCAAGCTTCCAGAAATTACGAGTCTCCAGAAATCTCAGCAACTATGATTTCACCCAACCTGGATGATACTTTCAGGTAATGATCAGTTCACTAAGCCCACTTGGTTCCCCAAATTTCGTTCTTCTATGTTGAAGCGTTCGTTTCCAGTAACAGTTTGAATTTTGGCGTTTCACTCTGTTTTCTCCTATATTGATAGATGTATTTGGAACTCTAAATCAAACACGGTTTGTCCTAGCTTCTTGAAACTTGAAACAGTAAAGCAGTTTCACGTTCTATCTCTATGTTTTCTTTCCTCTTGATGTAGCACTCAGCAGTGACTGAGGAGAAACACTTTCATTGAAAGGGGTTGCCAAGCTTCCCAAAATTGCAAGTCTCTAGAAATCTCAGCAAACATTTTTGCACCCAACGTGGATGATACTTTCAGGTAATGATCAGTACACTAAGCTCACTTCGTTCCCCAAATTTCGTTCTTCTATGTTGAAGCGTTCGTTTCCAGTAACAGTTTGAATTTTGGCGTTTCACTCTGTTTTCTCCTATATTGATAGATGTATTTGGAACTCTAAATAAAACACGGTTTGTGCTAGCTTCTTGAAACTTGACACAGTAAAGCAGTTTCAAGTTCTATCTCTATGTTCTGTTTTCTCTTGATGTAGCCCTAAGCAGTGACTGGGGAGAAACACTTTCATTGAAAGGGGTTGCCAAGCTTCCCAAAATTGCGAGTCTCCAGAAATCTCAGCAACTATTTTTTCACCCAAACTGGATGATACTTTCAGGTAATGATCAGTACACTGAGCCCACTTGGATCCCCAAATTTCGTTCTTCTATGTTGAAGCGTTCGTTTCCAGTAACAGTTTGAATTTTGGCCATTCACTCTGTTTTCTCCTATATTGATAGATGTATTTGGAACTCTAAACCACACCCGGTTTGTGCTAGCTTCTTGAAACTTGACACAGTAAAGCAGTTTCACGTTCTATCTCTATGTTCTGTTTCCTCTTGATGTAGCACACAGCAGTGACTGAGGAGAAACACTTTCATTGAAAGGGGTTGCCAAGCTTCCAAAAATTACGATTCCCCAGAAATCTCAGCAACTATTTTTTCACCCAAACTGGATGATACTTCAGGTAATGATGAGTACACTAAGCCAACTGGGTTCCCCAAATTTCGTTCTTCTATGTTGAAGCGTTCGTTTCCAGTAACAGTTTGAATTTTGGCGTTCCACTCTGTTTTCTCCTATATTGATAGATGTAAATGCAACTCTAAACCAAACACGGTTTGTGCTAGCTTCTTGAAACTTGACACAATAAAGCAGTTTCAAGTTCTCTCTCTATTTTCTGTTTCCTCTTGATGTAGCCCTAAGCAGTGACTGGGGAGAAACACTTACATTGAAAGGGGTTGCCAAGCTTCCAGAAATTACGAGTCTCCAGAAATCTCAGCAACTATGATTTCACCCAAACTGGATGATACTTTCAGGTAATGATCAGTACACTAAGCCCACTTGTTTCCCCAAATTTCGTTCTTCTATGTTGAAGCGTTCGTTTCCAGTAACAGTTTGAATTTTGGCGTTTCACTCTGTTTTCTCCTATATTGATAGATGTACTTGGAACTCTAAACCAAACGCGGTTTGTGCTAGCTTCTTGAAACTTGACACAGTAAAGCAGTTTTACGTTCTATCTCTATGTTCTGTTTCCTCTTCATGTAGCACTCAGCAGTGACTGAGGAGAAACACTTTCATTGAAAAGGGTTGCCAAGCTTCCCAAAATTGCGAGTCTCCAGAAATCTCAGCAAACATTTTTTAACCCAAACTGGATGATACTTTCAGGTAATGATGAGTACACTAAGCTCACTTCGTTCCCCAAATTTCGTTCTTCTATGTTGAAGCGTTCGTTTCCAGTAACAGTTTGAATTTTGGCGTTTCACTCTGTTTTCTCCTATACTGACAGATGTATTTGGAACTCTAAATCAAACACGGTTTGTGCTAGCTTCTTGAAACTTGACACAGTAAAGCAGTTTCACGTTCTATTTCTATGTTCTGTTTCCTCTGGATGTAGCCGTAAGCAGTGACTGGGGAGAATTACTTTCATTGACAGGGGTTGCCAAGCTTCCAGAAATTACGAGTCTCCAGAAATCTCAGCAACTATGATTTCACCCAACCTGGATGATACTTTCAGGTAATGATCAGTACACTAAGCCCACTTGGTTCCCCAAATTTCGTTCTTCTATGTTGAAGCGTTCGTTTCCAGTAACAGTTTGAATTTTGGCGTTTCACTCTGTTTTCTCCTATATTGATAGATGTATTTGGAACTCTAAATCAAACACTGTTTGTGCTAGCTTCTTGAAACTTGAAACAGTAAAGCAGTTTCACATTCTATCTCTATGTTTTCTTTCCTCTTGATGTAGCAATCAGCAGTGACTGAGGAGAAACACTTTCATTGAAAGGGGTTGCCAAGCTTCCCAAAATTGCAAGTCTCTAGAAATCTCAGCAAACATTTTTGCACCCAACGTGGATGATACTTTCAGGTAATGATCAGTACACAAAGCTCACTTCGTTCCCCAAATTTCGTTCTTCTATGTTGAAGCGTTCGTTTCCAGTAACAGTTTGAATTTTGGCGTTTCACTCTGTTTTCTCCTATATTGATAGATGTATTTGGAACTCTAAATCAAACACGGTTTGTGCTAGCTTCTTGAAACTTGACACAGTAAAGCAGTTTCAAGTTCTATCTCTATGTTCTGTTTTCTCTTGATGTAGCCCTAAGCAGTGACTGGGGAGAAACACTTTCATTGAAAGGGGTTGCCAAGCTTCCCAAAATTGCGAGTCTCCAGAAATCTCAGCAACTATTTTTTCACCCAAACTGGATGATACTTTCAGGTAATGATCAGTACACTGAGCCCACTTGGATCCCCAAATTTCGTTCTTCTATGTTGAAGCGTTCGTTTCCAGTAACAGTTTGAATTTGGCCATTCACTCTGTTTTCTCCTATATTGATAGATGTATTTGGAACTCTAAACCACACCCGGTTTGTGCTAGCTTCTTGAAACTTGACACAGTAAAGCAGTTTCACGTTCTATCTCTATGTTCTGTTTCCTCTTGATGTAGCACACAGCAGTGACTGAGGAGAAACACTTTCATTGAAAGGGGTTGCCAAGCTTCCAAAAATTACGATTCCCCAGAAATCTCAGCAACTATTTTTTCACCCAAACTGGATGATACTTTCAGGTAATGATGAGTACACTAAGCCAACTGGGTTCCCCAAATTTCGTTCTTCTATGTTGAAGCGTTCGTTTCCAGTAACAGTTTGAATTTTGGCGTTCCACTCTGTTTTCTCCTATATTGATAGATGTATTTGCAACTCTAAACCAAACACGGTTTGTGCTAGCTTCTTGAAACTTGACACAATAAAGCAGTTTCAAGTTCTATCTCTATGTTCTGTTTCCTCTTGATGTAGCCCTAAGCAGTGACTGGGGAGAAACACTTACATTGAAAGGGGTTGCCAAGCTTCCAGAAATTACGAGTCTCCAGAAATCTCAGCAACTATGATTTCACCCAAACTGGATGATACTTTCAGGTAATGATCAGTACACTAAGCCCACTTGTTTCCCCAAATTTCGTTCTTCTATGTTGAAGCGTTCGTTTCCAGCAACAGTTTGAACTTTGGCGTTTCACTCTGTTTTCTCCTATATTGATAGATGTATTTGGAACTCTAAACCAAACACGGTTTGTGCTAGCTTCTTGAAACTTGACACAGTAAAGCAGTTTTACGTTCTATCTCTATTTTCTCTTTCCTCTTGATGTAGCACTCAGCAGTGACTGAGGAGAAACACTTTCATTGAAAGGGGTTGCCAAGCTCCCCAAAATTGCGAGTCTCCAGAAATCTCAGCAACTATTTTTTCACCCAAACTGGATGATACTTTCAGGTAATAATCAGTACACTAAGCTCACTTGGTTCCCCAAATTTCGTTCTTTTATGTTGAAGCGTTCGCTTCCAGTAACTGTTTGAATTTTGGCGTTTCACTCTGTTTTCTCCTATACTGACAGATGTATTTGGAACTCTAAATCCAACACGGTTTGTGCTAGCTTCTTGAAACTTGACACAGTAAAGCAGTTTCACGTTCTATCTCTATGTTCTGTTTCCTCTGGATGTAGCCCTAAGCAGTGACTGGGGAGAAATACTTTCATTGACAGGGGTTGCCAAGCTTCCAGAAATTACGAGTCTCCAGAAATCTCAGCAACTATGATTTCACCCAACCTGGATGATACTTTCAGGTAATGATCAGTACACTAAGCCCACTTGTTTCCCCAAATTTCGTTCTTCTATGTTGAAGGGTTCGTTTCCAGTAACAGTTTGAATTTTGGCGTTTCACTCTGTTTTGTCCTATATTGATAGATGTATTTGGAACTCTAAACCAAACACGGTTTGTGCTAGCTTCTTGAAACTTGACACAGTAAAGCAGTTTCACGTTCTATCACTATGTTCTGTTTCCTCTTGATGTAGCACTCAGCAGTGACTGAGGAGAAACACTTTCATTGAAAGGGGTTGCCAAGCTTCCCAAAATTGCGAGTCTCCAGAAATCTCAGCAACTATTTTTTAACCCAAACTGGATGATACTTTCAGGTAATGATCAGTACACTAAGCTCACTTGGTTCCCCAAATTTCGTTCTTTTATGTTGAAGCGTTCGCTTCCAGTAACTGTTTGAATTTTGGCGTTTCACTCTGTTTTCTCCTATACTGACAGATGTATTTGGAACTCTAAATCAAACACGGTTTGTGCTAGCTTCTTGAAACTTGACACAGTAAAGCAGTTTCACGTTCTATCTCTATGTTCTGTTTCCTCTGGATGTAGCCGTAAGCAGTGACTGGGGAGAAATACTTTCATTGACAGGGGTTGCCAAGCTTCCAGAAATTACGAGTCTCCAGAAATCTCAGCAACTATGATTTCACCCAACCTGGATGATACTTTCAGGTAATGATCAGTACACTAAGCCCACTTGTTTCCCCAAATTTCGTTCTTCTATGTTGCAGCATTCGTTTCCAGTAACAGTTTGAATTTTGGCGTTTCACTCTGTTTTCTCCTATATTGATAGATGTATTTGGAACTCTAAACCAAACACGGTTTGTGCTAGCTTATTGAAAGTTGAAACAGTAAAGCAGTTTCACGTTCTATCTCTATGTTCTGTTTCCTCTTGATGTAGCACTCAGCAGTGACTGAGGAGAAACACTTTCATTGAAAGGGGTTGCCAAGCTTCCAGAAATTACGAGTCTCCAGAAATCTCAGCAACTATGATTTCACCCAACCTGGATGATACTTTCAGGTAATGATCAGTACACTAAGCCCACTTGGTTCCCCAAATTTCGTTCTTCTATGTTGAAGCGTTCGTTTCCAGTAACAGTTTGAATTTTGGCGTTTCACTCTGTTTTCTCCTATATTGATAGATGTATTTGAAACTCTAAACCAAACACGGTTTGTGCTAGCTTCTTAAAACTTGACACAGTAAAGCAGTTTCAAGTTCTATCTCTATGTTCTGTTTCCTCTTGATGTAGCACTCAGCAGTGACTGAGGAGAAACACTTTCATTGAAAGGGGTTGCCAAGCTTCCCAAAATTGCGAGTCTCCAGAAATCTCAGCAACTATTTTTTCACCCAAACTGGATGATACTTTCAGGTAATGATCAGTACACTAAGCCCCCTTGGTTCCCCAAATTTCGTTCTTCTATGTTGAAGCGTTCGTTTCCAGTAACAATTTGAATTTTGGCGTTTCACTCTGTTTCCTCCTATATTGATAGATGTATTTGGAACTCTAAACCAAACACGGTTTGTGCTATCTTCTTGAAACTTGACACACTAAAGCAGTTTCACGTTCTATCTCTATGTTCTGTTTCGTCTTGATGTAGCACTCAGCAGTGACTGAGGAGAAACACATTCATTGAAAGGGGTTGCCAAGCTTCCCGAAATTGCGAGTCTCCAGAAATCTCAGCAACTATTTTTTCACCCAAACTGGATGATACTTTCAGGTAATGATCAGTACACTAAGCCCACTTGGTTCCCCAAATTTCGTTCTTCCATGTTAAAGCGTTCGTTTCCAGTAACAGTTTGAATTTTGGCGTTTCACTCTGTTTTCTCCTATATTGATAGATGTATTTGGAACTCTAAACCAAACACGGTTTGTGCTAGCTTCTTGAAACTTGACACAGTAAAGCAGTTTCACGTTCTATCTCTATGTTCTGTTTCCTCTGGATGTAGCCGTAAGCAGTGACTGGGGAGAAATACTTTCATTGACAGGGGTTGCCAAGCTTCCAGAAATTACGAGTCTCCAGAAATCTCAGCAACTATGATTTCACAAACCTGGATGATACTTTCAGGTAATGATCAGTACACTAAGCCCACTTGGTTCCCCAAATTTCGTTCTTCTATGTTGCAGCGTTCGTTTCCAGTAACAGTTTGAATTTTGGAGTTTTACTCTGTTTTCTCCTATATTGATAGATGTATTTGGAACTCTAAACCAAACACGGTTTGTGCTAGCTTATTGAAAGTTGAAACAGTAAAGCAGTTTCACGTTCTATCTCTATGTTCTGTTTCCTCTTGATGTAGCACTCAGCAGTGATTGAGGAGAAACACTTTCATTGAAAGGGTTTGCCAAGCTCCCCAAAATTGTGAGTCTCCAGAAATCTCAGCAACTATTTTTTCACCCAAACTGGATGATACTTTCAGGTAATGATCAGTACACTAAGCTCACTTGGTTCCCCAAATTTCGTTCTTTTATGTTGAAGCGTTCGCTTCCAGTAACTGTTTGAATTTTGGCGTTTAACTCTGTTTTCTCCTATACTGACAGATGTATTTGCAACTCTAAATCAAACACGGTTTGTGCTAGCTTCTTGAAACTTGACACAGTAAAGCAGTTTCATGTTCTATCTCTATGTTCTGTTTCCTCTGGATGTAGACCTAAGCAGTGACTGGGGAGAAATACTTTCATTGACAGGGGTTGCCAATCTTCCAGAAATTACGAGTCTCCAGAAATCTCAGCAACTATGATTTCACCCAACCTGGATGATACTTTCAGGTAATGATCAGTACACTAAGCCCACTTGGTTCCCCAAATTTCGTTCTTCTATGTTGAAGCGTTCGTTTCCAGTAACAGTTTGAATTTTGGTGTTTCACTCTGCTTTCTCCTATATTGATAGATGTATTTGGAACTCTAAATCAAACACGGTTTGTGCTAGCTTCTTGAAACTTGAAACAGTAAAGCAGTTTCACGTTCTATCTCTATGTTTTCTTTCCTCTTGATGTAGCACTCAGCAGTGACTGAGGAGAAACACTTTCATTGAAAGGGGTTGCCAAGCTTCCCAAAATTGCGAGTCTCTACAAATCTCAGCAAACATTTTTTCACAAAACGTGGATGATACTTTCAGGTAATGTCAGTACACTAAGCTCACTTCGTTCCCCAAATTTCGTTCTTCTATGTTGAAGCGTTCGTTTCCAGTAACAGTTTGAATTTTGGCATTTCACTCTGTTTTCTCCTATATTGATAGATGTATTTGGAACTCTAAATCAAACACGGTTTGTGCTAGCTTCTTGAAACTTGACACAGTAAAGCAGTTTCAAGTTCTATCTCTATGTTCTGTTTTCTCTTGATGTAGCCCTAAGCAGTGACTGGGGACAAACACTTTCATTGAAAGGGGTTGCCAAGCTTCCCAAAATTGCGAGTCTCCAGAAATCTCAGCAACTATTTTTTCACCCAAACTGGATGATACTTTCAGGTAATGATCAGTACACTAAGCCCACTTGGTTCCCCAAATTTCGTTCTTCTATGTTGAAGCGTTCGTTTCCAGTAACAGTTTGAATTTTGGTGTTTCACTCTGTTTTCTCCTATATTGATAGATGTATTTGGAACTCTAAATCAAACACGGTTTGTGCTAGCTTCTTGAAACTTGAAACAGTAAAGCAGTTTCACCTTCTATCTCTATGTTTTCTTTCCTCTTGATGTAGCACTCAGCAGTGACTCAGGAGAAACACTTTCATTGAAAGGGGTTGCCAAGCTTCCCAAAATTGCGAGTCTCCAGAAATCTCAGCAACTATTTTTTCACCCAAACTGGATGATACTTTCAGGTAATGATCAGTACACTGAGCCCACTTGGATCCCCAAATTTCGTTCTTCTATGTTGAAGCGTTCGTTCCCAGTAACAGTTTGAATTTTGGCCTTTCTCTCTGTTTTCTCCTATATTGATAGATGTATTTGGAACTCTAAACCACACCCGGTTTGTGCTAGCTTCTTGAAACTTGACACAGTAAAGCAGTTTCACGTTCTATCTCTATGTTCTGTTTCCTCTTGATGTAGCACTCAGCAGTGACTGAGGAGAAACACTTTCATTGAAAGGGGTTGCCAAGCTTCCCAAAATTGCGAGTCTCAAGAAATCTCAGCAACTATTTTTTAACCCAAACTGGATGATACTTTCAGGTAATGATCAGTACACTAAGCTCACTTGGTTCCCCAAATTTCGTTCTTTTATGTTGAAGCGTTCGCTTCCAGTAACTGTTTGAATTTTGGCGTTTCACTCTGTTTTCTCCTATACTGACAGATGTATTTGGAACTCTAAATCAAACACGGTTTGTGCTAGCTTCTTGAAACTTGACACAGTAAAGCAGTTTCACGTTCTATCTCTATGTTCTGTTTCCTCTGCATGTAGCCGTAAGCAGTGAGTGGGGAGAAATACTTTCATTGACAGGGGTTGCCAAGCTTCCAGAAATTACGAGTCTCCAGAAATCTCAGCAACTATGATTTCACCCAACCTGGATGATACTTTCAGGTAATGATCAGTACACTAAGCCCACTTGTTTCCCCAAATTTCGTTCTTCTATGTTGCAGCGTTCATTTCCAGTAAGAGTTTGAATTTTGGCATTTCACTCTGTTTTCTCCTATATTGATAGATGTATTTGGAACTCTAAACCAAACACGGTTTGTGCTAGCTTATTGAAAGTTGAAACAGTAAAGCAGTTTCACGTTCTATTTCTATGTTCTGTTTCCTCTTGATGTAGCACTCAGCAGTGACTGAGGAGAAACACTTTCATTGAAAGGGGTTGCCAAGCTTCCCAAAATTGCGAGTCTCTAGAAATCTCAGCGAACATTTTTTCACCCAACGTGGATGATACTTTCAGGTAATGATCAGTACACTAAGCTCACTTCGTTCCCCAAATTTCGTTCTTCTATGTTGAAGCGTTCGTTTCCAGTAACAGTTTGAATTTTGGCGTTTCACTCTGTTTTCTTCTATATTGATAGATGTATTTGGAACTCTAAATCAAACACGGTTTGTGCTAGCTTCTTGAAACTTGACACAGTAAAGCAGTTTCAAGTTCTATCTCTATGTTCTGTTTTCTCTTGATGTAGCCCTAAGCAGTGACTGGGGAGAAACACTTTCATTGAAAGGGGTTGCCAAGCTTCCCGAAATTGCGAGTCTCCAGAAATCTCAGCAACAATTTTTTCACCCAAACTGGATGATGCTTTCAGGTAATGATCAGTCCACTGAGCCCACTTGGATCCCCAAATTTCGTTCTTCTATGTTGAAGCGTTCGTATCCAGTAACAGATTGAATTTTGGCCTTTCACTCTGTTTTCTCCTATATTGATAGATGTATTTGGAACTCTAAACCACACCCGGTTTGTGCTAGCTTCTTGACAATTGACACAGTAAAGCAGTTTCACGTTCTATCTCTATGTTCTGTTTCCTCTTGATGTAGCACTCAGCAGTGACTGAGGAGAAACACTTTCATTGAAAGGGGTTGCCAAGCTTCCCAAAATTGTGAGTCTCCAGAAATCTCAGCAACTATTTTTTAAACCAAACTGGATGATACTTTCAGGTAATGATCAGTACACTAAGCTCACTTGGTTCCCCAAATTTCGTTCTTTTATGTTGAAGCGTTCGCTTCCAGTAACTGTTTGAATTTTGGCGTTTCACTCTGTTTTCTCCTATACTGACAGATGTATTTGGAACTCTAAATCAAACACGGTTTGTGCTAGCTTCTTGAAACTTGACACAGTAAAGCAGTTTCACGTTCTATCTCTAGGTTCTGTTTCCTCTGGATGTAGCCGTAAGCAGTGACTGGGGAGAAATACTTTCATTGACAGGGGTTGCCAAGCTTCCAGAAATTACAAGTCTCCAGAAATCTCAGCAACTATGATTTCACCCAACTTGGATGATACTTTCAGGTAATGATCAGTACACTAAGCCCACTTGTTTCCCCAAATTTCGTTCTTCTATGTTGCAGCGTTCATTTCCAGTAACAGTTTGAATTTTGGTGTTTCACTCTGTTTTCACCTATATTGATAGATGTATTTGGAACTCTAAACCAAACACGGTTTGTGCTAGCTTATTGAAAGTTGAAACAGTAAAGCAGTTTCACGTTCTATCTCTTTGTTCTGTTTCCTCTTGATGTAGCACTCAGCAGTGACTGAGAAGAAACACTTTCATTGAAAGGGGTTGCCAAGCTTCCAGAAATTACGAGTCTCCAGAAATCACAGCAACTATGATTTCACCCAAACTGGATGATACTTTCAGGTAATGATCAGTACACTAAGCCCACTTGGTTCCCCAAATTTCGTTCTTTTATGTTGAAGCGTTCGCTTCCAGTAACTGTTTGAATTTTGGCGTTTCACTCTGATTTCTCCTATACTGACAGATGTATTTGGAACTCTAAATCAAACACGGTTTGTGCTAGCTTCTTGAAACTTGACACAGTAAAGCAGTTTCAAGTTCTATCTCTATGTTCTGTTTTCTCTTGATGTAGCCCTAAGCAGTGACTGGGGAGAAACACTTTCATTGAAAGGGGTTGCCAAGCTTCCCAAAATTGCGAGTCTCCAGAAATCTCAGCAACTATTTTTTCACCCAAACTGGATGATACTTTCAGGTAATGATCAGTACACTAAGCCCACTTGGTTCCCCAAATTTCGTTCTTCTATGTTGAAGCGTTCGTTTCCAGTAACAGTTTGAATTTTGGTGTTTCACTCTGTTTTCTCCTATATTGATAGATGTATTTGGAACTCTAAATCAAACACGGTTTGTGCTAGCTTCTTGAAACTTGAAACAGTAAAGCAGTTTCACGTTCTATCTCTATGTTCTGTTTCCTCTTGATGTAGCACTCAGCAGTGACCGAGGAGAAACACTTTCATTGAAAGGGGTTGCCAAGCTTCCCAAAATTGCGAGTCTCCAGAAATCTCAGCAACTATTTTTTCACCCAAACTGGATGATACTTTCAGCTAATGATCAGTACACTGAGCCCACTTGGATCCCCAAATTTCGTTCTTCTATGTTGAAGTGTTCGTTTCCAGTAACAGTTTGAATTTTGGCCTTTCACTCTGTTTTCTCCTATATTGATAGATGTATTTGGAACTCTAAACCACACCCGGTTTGTGCTAGCTACTTGAAACTTGACACAGTAAAGCAGTTTCACGTTCTATCTCTATGTTCTGTTTCCTCTTGATGTTGCACACAGCAGTGACTGAGGAGAAACACTTTCATTGAAAGGGGTTGCCAAGCTTCCAAAAATTACGATTCCCCAGAAATCTCAGCAACTATTTTTTCACCCAAACTGGATGATACTTTCAGGTAATGATCAGTACACTAAGCCCACTTGGTTCCCCAAATTTCGTTCTTCTATGTTGAAGCGTTCGTTTCCAGTAACAGTTTGAATTTTGGCGTTTCACTCTGTTTTCTCCTATATTGATAGTTGTATTTGGAACTCTAAATCAAACACGGTTTGTGCTACCTTCTTCAAACTTGACACAGTAAAGCAGTTTCAAGTTCTAGCTCTATGTTCTGTTTCCTCTTGATGTAGCACTCAGCAGTGACTGAGGAGAAACACTTTCATTGAAAGGGGTTGCCAAGCTTCCCAAAATTGCGAGTCTCCAGAAATCTCAGCAACTATTTTTTAACCCAAACTGGATGATACTTTCAGGTAATGATGAGTACACTAAGCTCACTTGGTTCTCCAAATTTCATTCTTTTATGTTGAAGCGTTCGCTTCCAGTAACTGTTTGAATTTTGGCGTTTCACTCTGTTTTCTCCTATACTGACAGATGTATTTGGAACTCTAAATCAAACACGGTTTGTGCTAGCTTCTTGAAACTTGACACAGTAAAGCAGTTTCACGTTCTATCTCTATGTTCTGTTTCCTCTGGATGTAGCCGTAAGCAGTGACTGGGGAGAAATACTTTCATTGACAGGGGTTGCCAAGCTTCCAGAAATTACGAGTCTCCAGAAATCTCAGCAACTATGATTTCACCCAACCTGGATGATACTTTCAGGTAATGATCAGTTCACTAAGCCCACTTGGTTCCCCAAATTTCGTTCTTCTATGTTGAAGGGTTCGTTTCCAGTAACAGTTTGAATTTTGGCGTTTCACTCTGTTTTGTCCTATATTGATAGATGTATTTGGAACTCTAAACCAAACACGGTTTGTCCTAGCTTCTTGAAACTTGACACAGTAAAGCAGTTTCACGTTCTATCTCTATGTTCTGTTTCCTCTTGATGTAGCACTCAGCAGTGACTGAGGAGAAACACTTTCATTGAAAGGGGTTGCCAAGCTTCCCAAAATTGCGAGTCTCCAGAAATCTCAGCAACTATTTTTTAACCCAAACTGGATGATACTTTCAGGTAATGATCAGTACACTAAGCTCACTTGGTTCCCCAAATTTCGTTCTTTTATGTTGAAGCGTTCGCTTCCAGTAACTGTTTGAATTTTGGCGTTTCACTCTGTTTTCTCCTATACTGACAGATGTATTTGGAACTCTAAATCAAACACGGTTTGTGCTAGCTTCTTGAAACTTGACACAGTAAAGCAGTTTCACGTTCTATCTCTATGTTCTGTTTCCTCTGGATGTAGCCGTAAGCAGTGACTGGGGAGAAATACTTTCATTGACAGGGGTTGCCAAGCTTCCAGAAATTACGAGTCTCCAGAAATCTCAGCAACTATGATTTCACCCAACCTGGATGATACTTTCAGGTAATGATCAGTACACTAAGCCCACTTGTTTCCCCAAATTTCGTTCTTCTATGTTGCAGCATTCGTTTCCAGTAACAGTTTGAATTTTGGCGTTTCACTCTGTTTTCTCCTATATTGATAGATGTATTTGGAACTCTAAACCAAACACGGTTTGTGCTAGCTTATTGAAAGTTGAAACAGTAAAGCAGTTTCACGTTCTATCTCTATGTTCTGTTTCCTCTTGATGTAGCACTCAGCAGTGACTGAGGAGAAACACTTTCATTGAAAGGGGTTGCCAAGCTTCCCAAAATTGCGAGTCTCCAGAAATCTCAGCAACTATTTTTTCACCCAAACTGGATGATACTTTCAGGTAATGATCAGTACACTGAGCCCACTTGGATCCCCAAATTTCGTTCTTCTATGTTGAAGCGTTCGTTCCCAGTAACAGTTTGAATTTTGGCCTTTCACTCTGTTTTCTCCTATATTGATAGATGTATTTGGAACTCTAAACCACACCCGGTTTGTGCTAGCTTCTTGAAACTTGACACAGTAAAGCAGTTTCACGTTCTATCTCTATGTTCTGTTTCCTCTTGATGTAGCACTCAGCAGTGACTGAGGAGAAACACTTTCATTGAAAGGGGTTGCCAAGCTTCCCAAAATTGCGAGTCTCAAGAAATCTCAGCAACTATTTTTTAACCCAAACTGGATGATACTTTCAGGTAATGATCAGTACACTAAGCTCACTTGGTTCCCCAAATTTCGTTCTTTTATGTTGAAGCGTTCGCTTCCAGTAAGTGTTTGAATTTTGGCGTTTCACTCTGTTTTCTCCTATACTGACAGATGTATTTGGAACTCTAAATCAAACACGGTTTGTGCTAGCTTCTTGAAACTTGACACAGTAAAGCAGTTTCACGTTCTATCTCTATGTTCTGTTTCCTCTGCATGTAGCCGTAAGCAGTGAGTGGGGAGAAATACTTTCATTGACAGGGGTTGCCAAGCTTCCAGAAATTACGAGTCTCCAGAAATCTCAGCAACTATGATTTCACCCAACCTGGATGATACTTTCAGGTAATGATCAGTACACTAAGCCCACTTGTTTCCCCAAATTTTGTTCTTCTATGTTGCAGCGTTCATTTCCAGTAAGAGTTTGAATTTTGGCATTTCACTCTGTTTTCTCCTATATTGATAGATGTATTTGGAACTCTAAACCAAACACGGTTTGTGCTAGCTTATTGAAAGTTGAAACAGTAAAGCAGTTTCACGTTCTATCTCTATGTTCTGTTTCCTCTTGATGTAGCACTCAGCAGTGACTGAGGAGAAACACTTTCATTGAAAGGGGTTGCCAAGCTTCCCAAAATTGCGAGTCTCTAGAAATCTCAGCAAACATTTTTTCACCCAACGTGGATGATACTTTCAGGTAATGATCAGTACACTAAGCTCACTTCGTTCCCCAAATTTCGTTCTTCTATGTTGAAGCGTTCGTTTCCAGTAACAGTTTGAATTTTGGCGTTTCACTCTGTTTTCTTCTATATTGATAGATGTATTTGGAACTCTAAATCAAACACGGTTTGTGCTAGCTTCTTGAAACTTGACACAGTAAAGCAGTTTCAAGTTCTATCTCTATGTTCTGTTTTCTCTTGATGTAGCCCTAAGCAGTGACTGGGGAGAAACACTTTCATTGAAAGGGGTTGCCAAGCTTCCCGAAATTGCGAGTCTCCAGAAATCTCAGCAACAATTTTTTCACCCAAACTGGATGATACTTTCAGGTAATGATCAGTCCACTGAGCCCACTTGGATCCCCAAATTTCGTTCTTCTATGTTGAAGCGTTCGTATCCAGTAACAGTTTGAATTTTGGCCTTTCACTCTGTTTTCTCCTATATTGATAGATGTATTTGGAACTCTAAACCACACCCGGTTTGTGCTAGCTTCTTGACAATTGACACAGTAAAGCAGTTTCACGTTCTATCTCTATGTTCTGTTTCCTCTTGATGTAGCACTCAGCAGTGACTGAGGAGAAACACTTTCATTGAAAGGGGTTGCCAAGCTTCCCAAAATTGTGAGTCTCCAGAAATCTCAGCAACTATTTTTTAAACCAAACTGGATGATACTTTCAGGTAATGATCAGTACACTAAGCTCACTTGGTTCCCCAAATTTCGTTCTTTTATGTTGAAGCGTTCGCTTCCAGTAACTGTTTGAATTTTGGCGTTTCACTCTGTTTTCTCCTATACTGACAGATGTATTTGGAACTCTAAATCAAACACGGTTTGTGCTAGCTTCTTGAAACTTGACACAGTAAAGCAGTTTCACGTTCTATCTCTAGGTTCTGTTTCCTCTGGATGTAGCCGTAAGCAGTGACTGGGGAGAAATACTTTCATTGACAGGGGTTGCCAAGCTTCCAGAAATTACAAGTCTCCAGAAATCTCAGCAACTATGATTTCACCCAACTTGGATGATACTTTCAGGTAATGATCAGTACACTAAGCCCACTTGTTTCCCCAAATTTCGTTCTTCTATGTTGCAGCGTTCATTTCCAGTAACAGTTTGAATTTTGGTGTTTCACTCTGTTTTCTCCTACATTGATAGATGTATTTGGAACTCTAAACCAAACACGGTTTGTGCTAGCTTATTGAAAGTTGAAACAGTAAAGCAGTTTCACGTTCTATCTCTTTGTTCTGTTTCCTCTTGATGTAGCACTCAGCAGTGACTGAGAAGAAACACTTTCATTGAAAGGGGTTGCCAAGCTTCCAGAAATTACGAGTCTCCAGAAATCACAGCAACTATGATTTCACCCAAACTGGATGATACTTTCAGGTAATGATCAGTACACTAAGCCCACTTGGTTCCCCAAATTTCGTTCTTTTATGTTGAAGCGTTCGCTTCCAGTAACTGTTTGAATTTTGGCGTTTCACTCTGATTTCTCCTATACTGACAGATGTATTTGGAACTCTAAATCAAACACGGTTTGTGCTAGCTTCTTGAAACTTGACACAGTAAAGCAGTTTCAAGTTCTATCTCTATGTTCTGTTTTCTCTTGATGTAGCCCTAAGCAGTGACTGGGGAGAAACACTTTCATTGAAAGGGGTTGCCAAGCTTCCCAAAATTGCGAGTCTCCAGAAATCTCAGCAACTATTTTTTCACCCAAACTGGATGATACTTTCAGGTAATGATCAGTACACTAAGCCCACTTGGTTCCCCAAATTTCGTTCTTCTATGTTGAAGCGTTCGTTTCCAGTAACAGTTTGAATTTTGGTGTTTCACTCTGTTTTCTCCTATATTGATAGATGTATTTGGAACTCTAAATCAAACACGGTTTGTGCTAGCTTCTTGAAACTTGAAACAGTAAAGCAGTTTCACCTTCTATCTCTATGTTTTCTTTCCTCTTGATGTAGCACTCAGCAGTGACTCAGGAGAAACACTTTCATTGAAAGGGGTTGCCAAGCTTCCCAAAATTGCGAGTCTCTAGAAATCTCAGCAAACATTTTTTCACCCAACGTGGATGATACTTTCAGGTAATGTCAGTACACTAAGCTCACTTCGTTCCCCAAATTTCGTTCTTCTATGTTGAAGCGTTCATTTCCAGTAACAGTTTGAATTTTGGCGTTTCACTCTGTTTTCTCCTATATTGATAGATGTATTTGGAACTCTAAATCAAACACGGTTTGTGCTAGCTTCTTGAAACTTGACACAGTAAAGCAGTTTCAAGTTCTATCTCTATGTTCTGTTTTCTCTTGATGTAGCCCTAAGCAGTGACTGGGGAGAAACACTTTCATTGAAAGGGGTTGCCAAGCTTCCCAAAATTGCGAGTCTCCAGAAATCTCAGCAACTATTTTTTCACCCAAACTGGATGATACTTTCAGGTAATGATCAGTACACTAAGCCCACTGGGTTCCCCAAATTTCGTTCTTCTATGTTGAAGCGTTCGTTTCCAGTAACAGTTTGAATTTTGGTGTTTCACTCTGTTTTCTCCTATATTGATAGATGTATTTGGAACTCTAAATCAAACACGGATTGTGCTAGCTTCTTTAAACTTGAAACAGTAAAGCAGTTTCACATTCTATCTCTATGTTTTCTTTCCTCTTGATGTAGCACTCAGCAGTGACTGAGGAGAAACACTTTCATTGAAAGGGGTTGCCAAGCTTCCCAATATTGCGAGTCTCTAGAAATCTCAGCAAACATTTTTTCACCCAACGTGGATGATACTTTCAGGTAATGTCAGTACACTAAGCTCACTTCGTTCCCCAAATTTCGTTCTTCTATGTTGAAGCGTTCGCTTCCAGTAACTGTTTGAATTTTGGCGTTTCACTCTGTTTTCTCCTATACTGACAGATGTATTTGGAACTCTAAATCAAACACGGTTTGTGCTAGCTTCTTGAAACTTGACACAGTAAAGCAGTTTCACGTTCTATCTCTAGGTTCTGTTTCCTCTGGATGTAGCCGTAAGCAGTGACTGGGGAGAAATACTTTCATTGACAGGGGTTGCCAAGCTTCCAGAAATTACGAGTCTCCAGAAATCTCAACAACTATGATTTCACCCAACCTGGATGATACTTTCAGGTAATGATCAGTACACTAAGCCCACTTGTTTCCCCAAATTTCGTTCTTCTATGTTGCAGCGTTCATTTCCAGTAACAGTTTGAATTTTGGCGTTTCACTCTGTTTTCTCCTATATTGATAGATGTATTTGGAACTCTAAACCAAACACGGTTTGTGCTAGCTTATTGAAAGTTGAAAGAGTAAAGCAGTTTCACGTTCTATCTCTATGTTCTGTTTCCTCTTGATGTAGCACTCAGCAGTGACTGAGAAGAAACACTTTCATTGAAAGGGGTTGCCAAGCTTCCAGAAATTACGAGTCTCCAGAAATCTCAGCAACTATGATTTCACCCAAACTGGATGATACTTTCAGGTAATGATCAGTACACTAAGCCCACTTGGTTCCCCAAATTTCGTTCTTCTATGTTGAAGCGTTCGTTTACAGTAACAGTTTGAATTTTGGCGTTTCACTCTGTTTTCTCCTATATTGATAGATGTATTTGGAACTCTAAACCAAACACGGTTTGTGCTAGCTTCTTGAAACTTGACGCAGTAAAGCAGTTTCACGTTCTATCTCTATGTTCTGTTTCCTCTTGATGTAGCACTCAGCAGTGACTGAGGAGAAACACTTTCATTGAAAGGGGTTGCCTAGCTTCCCAAAATTGCGAGTCTCCAGAAATCTCAGCAACTATTTTTTCACCCAAAATGGATAATACTTTCAGGTAATGATCAGTACACTAAGCTCACTTGGTTCCCCAAATTTCGTTCTTTTATGTTGAAGCGTTCGCTTCCAGTAAGTGTTTGAATTTTGGCGTTTCACTCTGTTTTCTCCTATACTGACAGATGTATTTGGAACTCTAAATCAAACACGGTTTGTGCTAGCTTCTTGAAACTTGACACAGTAAAGCAGTTTTACGTTCTATCTCTATGTTCTGTTTCCTCTGGATGTAGCCCTAAGCAGTGACTGGGGAGAAATACTTTCATTGACAGGGGTTGCCAAGCTTCCAGAAATTACGAGTCTCCAGAAATCTCAGCAAACATGATTTCACCCAATCTGGATGATACTTTCAGGTAATGATCAGTACATTAAGCTCACTTGGTTCCCCAAATTTCGTTCTTCTATGTTGAAGCGTTCGTTTCCAGTAACAGTTTGAATTTTGGTGTTTCACTCTGTTTTCTCCTATATTGATAGATGTATTTGGAACTCTAAATCAAACACGGTTTGTGCTAGCTTCTTGAAACTTGAAACAGTAAAGCAGTTTCACGTTCTATCTCTATGTTTTCTTTCCTCTTGATGTAGCACTCAGCTTGACTGAGGAGAAACACTTTCATTGAAAGGGGTTGCCAAGCTTCCCAAAATTGCGAGTCTCTAGAAATCTCAGCAAACATTTTTTCACCCAACGTGGATGATACTTTCAGGTAATGATCAGTACACTAAGCTCACTTCGTTCCCCAAATTTCGTTCTTCTATGTTGAAGCGTTCGTTTCCAGTAACAGTTTGAATTTTGGCGTTTCACTCTGTTTTCTCCTATATTGTTAGATGTATTTGGAACTCTTAATCAAACACGGTTTGTGCTAGCTTCTTGAAACTTGACACAGTAAAGCAGTTTCAAGTTCTATCTCTATGTTCTGTTTTCTCTTGATGTAGCCCTAAGCAGTGACTGGGGAGAAACACTTGCATTGAAAGGGGTTGCCAAGCTTCCCAAAAAGGCGAGTCTCCAGAAATCTCAGCAACTATTTTTTCACCCAAACTGGATGATACTTTCAGGTAATGATCAGTACACTGAGCCCACTTGGATCCCCAAATTTCGTTCTTCTATGTTGAAGCGTTCGTTTCCAGTAACAGTTTGAATTTTGGCCTTTCACTCTGTTTTCTCCTATATTGATAGATGTATTTGGAACTCTAAACCACACCCGGTTTGTGCTAGCTTCTTGAAACTTGACACAGTAAAGCAGTTTCACGTTCTATCTCTATGTTCTGTTTCCTCTTGATGTAGCACACAGCAGTGACTGAGGAGAAACACTTTCATTGAAAGGGGTTGCCAAGCTTCCAAAAATTACGATTCCCCAGAAATCTCAGCAACTATTTTTTCACCCAAACTGGATGATACTTTCAGGTAATGATGAGTACACTAAGCCCACTGGGTTCCCCAAATTTCGTTCTTCTATGTTGAAGCGTTCGTTTCCAGTAACAGTTTGAATTTTGGCGTTTCGCTCTGTTTTCTCCTATATTGATAGATGTATTTGGAACTCTAAACCAAACACGGTTTGTGCTAGCTTCTTGAAACTTGACACAATAAAGCAGTTTCAAGTTCTATCTCTGTGTTCTGTTTCCTCTTGATGTAGCCCTAAGCAGTGACTGGGGAGAAACACTTACATTGAAAGGGGTTGCCAAGCTTCCAGAAATTACGAGTCTCCAGAAATCTCAGCAACTATGATTTCACCCAAACTGGATGATACTTTCAGGTAATGATCAGTACACTAAGCCCACTTAGTTCCCCAAATTTCGTTCTTCTATGTTGAAGCGTTCGTTTCCAGTAACAGTTTGAATTTTGGCGTTTCACTCTGTTGTCTCCTATATTGATAGATGTATTTGGAACTCTAAACCAAACACGGTTTGTGCTAGCTTCTTGTAACTTGACACAGTAAAGCAGTTTCAGGTTCTATCTCTATGTTCTGTTTCCTCTTGATGTAGCACTCAGCAGTGACTGAGGAGAAACACTTTCATTGAAAAGGGTTGCCAAGCTTCCCAAAATTGCGAGTCTTCAGAAATCTCAGCAACTATTTTTTCACCCAACGTGGATGATACTTTCAGGTAATGATCAGTACACTAAGCTCACTTGGTTCCCCAAATTTCGTTCTTCTATGTTGAAGCGTTCGTTTCCTGTAACAGTTTGAATTTTGGCGTTTCACTCTGTTTTCTCCTATATTGATAGATGTATTTGGAACTCTAAATCAAACACGGTTTGTGCTAGCTCCTTGAAACTTGACACAGTAAAGCAGTTTCAAGCTCTATCTCTATGTTCTGTTTTCTCTTGATGTAGCCTTAAGCAGTGACTGGGGAGAAAAACTTTCATTGAAAGGGGTTGCCAAGCTTCCCAAAATTGCGAGTCTCCAGAAATCTCAGCAACTATTTTTTCACCCAAACTGGATGATACTTTCAGGTAATGATCAGTACATTAAGCTCACTTGGTTCCCCAAATTTCGTTCTTTTATGTTGAAGCGTTCGCTTCCAGTAACTGTTTGAATTTTGGCGTTTCACTCTGTTTTCTCCTATACTGACAGATGTATTTGGAACTCTAAATCAAACACGGTTTGTGCTAGCTTCTTGAAACTTGACACAGTAAAGCAGTTTTACGTTCTATCTCTATGTTCTGTTTCCTCTTGATGTAGCACTCAGCAGTGACTGAGGAGAAACACTTTCATTGAAAGGGGTTGCCAAGCTTCCCAAAATTGTGAGTCTCCAGAAATCTCAGCAACTATTTTTTAACCCAAAGTGGATGATACTTTCAGGTAATGATCAGTACACTAAGCTCACTTGGTTCCCCAAATTTCGTTCTTTTATGTTGAAGCGTTCGCTTCCAGTAACTGTTTGAATTTTGGCGTTTCACTCTGTTTTCTCCTATACTGACAGATGTATTTGGAACTCTAAATCAAACACGGTTTGTGCTAGCTTCTTGAAACTTGACACAGTAAAGCAGTTTCACGTTCTATCTCTAGGTTCTGTTTCCTCTGGATGTAGCCGTAAGCAGTGACTGGGGAGAAATACTTTCATTGACAGGGGTTGCCAAGCTTCCAGAAATTACGAGTCTCCAGAAATCTCAGCAACGATGATTTCACCCAACCTGGATGATACTTTCAGGTAATGATCAGTACACTAAGCCCACTTGTTTCCCCAAATTTCGTTCTTCTATGTTGCAGCGTTCATTTCCAGTAACAGTTTGAATTTTGGCGTTTCACTCTGTTTTCTCCTATATTGATAGATGTATTTGGAACTCTAAACCAAACACGGTTTGTGCTAGCTTATTGAAAGTTGAAACAGTAAAGCAGTTTCACGTTCTATCTCTATGTTCTGTTTCCTCTTGATGTAGCACTCAGCAGTGACTGAGGAGAAACACTTTCATTGAAAGGGGTTGCCAAGCTTCCAGAAATTACGAGTCTCCAGAAATCTCAGCAACTATGATTTCACCCAAACTGGATGATACTTTCAGGTAATGATCAGTACACTAAGCCCACTTGGTTCCCCAAATTTCGTTCTTCTATGTTGAAGCGTTCGTTTCCAGTAACAGTTTGAATTTTGGCGTTTCACTCTGTTTTCTCCTATATTGATAGATGTATTTGGAACTCTAAACCAAACACGGTTTGTGCTAGCTTCTTGAAACTTGACACAGTAAAGCAGTTTCACGTTCTATCTCTATGTTCTGTTTCCTCTTGATGTAGCACTCAGCAGTGACTGAGGAGAAACACTTTCATTGAAAGGGGTTGCCAAGCTTCCCAAAATTGCGAGTCTCCAGAAATCTCAGCAACTATTTTTTCACCCAAAATGGATAATACTTTCAGGTAATGATCAGTACACTAAGCTCACTTGGTTCCCCAAATTTCGTTCTTTTATGTTGAAGCGTTCGCTTCCAGTAAGTGTTTGAATTTTGGCGTTTCACTCTGTTTTCTCCTATACTGACAGATGTATTTGGAACTCTAAATCAAACACGGTTTGTGCTAGCTTCTTGAAACTTGACACAGTAAAGCAGTTTCACGTTCTATCTCTATGTTCTGTTTCCTCTGGATGTAGCCCTAAGCAGTGACTGGGGAGAAATACTTTCATTGACAGGGGTTGCCAAGCTTCCAGAAATTACGAGTCTCCAGAAATCTCAGCAACTATGATTTCACCCAACCTGGATGATACTTTCAGGTAATGATCAGTACACTAAGCCCACTTGGTTCCCCAAATTTCGTTCTTCTATGTTGAAGCGTTCGTTTCCAGTAACAGTTTGAATTTTGGCCTTTCACTCTGTTTTCTCCTATATTGATAGATGTATTTGGAAATCTAAACCACACCCGGTTTGTGCTAGCTTCTTGAAACTTGACACAGTAAAGCAGTTTCACGTTCTATCTCTATGTTCTGTTTCCTCTTGATGTAGCACTCAGCAGTGACTGAGGAGAAACACTTTCATTGAAAGGGGTTGCCAAGCTTCCCAAAATTGTGAGTCTCCAGAAATCTCAGCAACTATTTTTTAACCCAAACTGGATGATACTTTCAGGTAATGATCAGTACACTAAGCTCACTTGGTTCCCCAAATTTCGTTCTTTTATGTTGAAGCGTTCGCTTCCAGTAACTGTTTGAATTTTGGCGTTTCACTCTGTTTTCTCCTATACTGACAGATGTATTTGGAACTCTAAATCAAACACGGTTTGTGCTAGCTTCTTGAAACTTGACACAGTAAAGCAGTTTCACGTTCTATCTCTAGGTTCTGTTTCCTCTGGATGTAGCCGTAAGCAGTGACTGGGGAGAAATACTTTCATTGACAGGGGTTGCCAAGCTTCCAGAAATTACGAGTCTCCAGAAATCTCAGCAACTATGATTTCACCCAACCTGGATGATACTTTCAAGTAATGATCAGTACACTAAGCCCACTTGTTTCCCCAAATTTCATTCTTCTATGTTGCACCGTTCATTTCCTGTAACAGTTTGAATTTTGGCGTTTCACTCTGTTTTCTCTTATATTGATAGATGTATTTGGAACTCTAAACCAAACACGGTTTGTGCTAGCTTATTGAAAGTTGAAACAGTAAAGAAGTTTCACGTTCTCTCTCTATGTTCTGTTTCCTCTTGATGTAGCACTCAGCAGTGACTGAGGAGAAACACTTTCATTGAAAGGGGTTGCCAAGCTTCCAGAAATTACGAGTCTCCAGAAATCTCAGCAACTATGATTTCACCCAAACTGGATGATACTTTCAGGTAATGATCAGTACACTAAGCCCACTTGGTTCCCCAAATTTCGTTCTTCTATGTTGAAGCGTTCGTTTCCAGTAACAGTTTGAATTTTGGCGTTTCACTCTGTTTTCTCCTATATTGATAGATGTATTTGGAACTCTAAACCAAACACGGTTTGTGCTAGCTTCTTGAAACTTGACACAGTAAAGCAGTTTCACGTTCTATCTCTATGTTCTGTTTCCTCTTGATGTAGCACTCAGCAGTGACTGAGGAGAAACACTTTCATTGAAAGGGGTTGCCAAGCTTCCCAAAATTGTGAGTCTCCAGAAATCTCAGCAACTATTTTTTACCCAAACTGGATGATACTTTCAGGTAATGATCAGTACACTAAGCTCACTTGGTTCCCCAAATTTCGTTCTTTTATGTTGAAGCGTTCGCTTCCAGTAACTGTTTGAATTTTGGCGTTTCACTCTGTTTTCTCCTATACTGACAGATGTATTTGGAACTCTAAATCAAACACGGTTTGTGCTAGCTTCTTGAAACTTGACACAGTAAAGCAGTTTCACGTTCTATCTCTAGGTTCTGTTTCCTCTGGATGTAGCCGTAAGCAGTGACTGGGGAGAAATACTTTCATTGACAGGGGTTGCCAAGCTTCCAGAAATTACGAGTCTCCAGAAATCTCAGCAACTATGATTTCACCCAACCTGGATGATACTTTCAGGTAATGATCAGTACACTAAGCCCACTTGGTTCCCCAAATTTCGTTCTTCTATGTTGAAGCGTTCGTTTCCAGTAACAATTTGAATTTTGGCCTTTCACTCTGTTTTCTCCTATATTGATAGATGTATTTGGAACTCTAAACCACACCCGGTTTGTGCTAGCTTCTTGAAACTTGACACAGTAAAGCAGTTTCATGTTCTATCTCTATGTTCTGTTTCCTCTTGATGTAGCACACAGCAGTGACTGAGGAGAAACACTTTCATTGAAAGGGGTTGCCAAGCTTCCAAAAATTACGATTCCCCAGAAATCTCAGGAACTATTTTTTCACCCAAACTGGATGATACTTTCAGGTAATGATGAGTACACTAAGCCCACTGGGTTCCCCAAATTTCGTTCTTCTATGTTGAAGCGTTCGTTTCCAGTAACAGTTTGAATTTTGGCGTTTCACTCTGTTTTCTCCTATATTGATAGATGTATTTGGAACTCTAAACCAAACACGGTTTGTGCTAGCTTCTTGAAACTTGACACAATAAAGCAGTTTCAAGTTCTATCTCTGTGTTCTGTTTCCTCTTGATGTAGCCCTAAGCAGTGACTGGGGAGAAACACGTACATTGAAAGGGGTTGCCAAGCTTCCAGAAATTACGAGTCTCCAGAAATCTCAGCAACTATGATTTCACCCAAACTGGATGATACTTTCAGGTAATGATCAGTACACTAAGCCCACTTAGTTCCCCAAATTTCGTTCTTCTATGTTGAAGCGTTCGTTCCCAGTAACAGTTTGAATTTTGGCGTTTCACTCTGTTTTCTCCTATATTGATAGATGTATTTGGAACTCTAAACCAAACACGGTTTGTGCTAGCTTCTTGTAACTTGACACAGTAAAGCAGTTTCAGGTTCTATCTCTATGTTCTGTTTCCTCTTGATGTAGCACTCAGCAGTGACTGAGGAGAAACACTTTCATTGAAAGGGGTTGCCAAGCTTCCCAAAATTGCGAGTCTCCAGAAATCTCAGCAACTATTTTTTCACCCAACGTGGATGATACTTTCAGGTAATGATCAGTACACTAAGCTCACTTGGTTCCCCAAATTTCGTTCTTCTATGTTGAAGCGTTCGTTTCCTGTAACAGTTTGAATTTTGGCGTTTCACTCTGTTTTCTCCTATATTGATAGATGTATTTGGAACTCTAAATCAAACACGGTTTGTGCTAGCTTCTTGAAACTTGACACAGTAAAGCAGTTTCAAGCTCTATCTCTATGTTCTGTTTTCTCTTGATGTAGCCTTAAGCAGTGACTGGGGAGAAACACTTTCATTGAAAGGGGTTGCCAAGCTTCCCAAAATTGCGAGTCTCCAGAAATCTCAGCAACTATTTTTTCACCCAAACTGGATGATACTTTCAGGTAATGATCAGTACATTAAGCTCACTTGGTTCCCCAAATTTCGTTTTTTATGTTGAAGCGTTCGCTTCCAGTAACTGTTTGAATTTTGGCGTTTCACTCTGTTTTCTCCTATACTGACAGATGTATTTGGAACTCTAAATCAAACACGGTTTGTGCTAGCTTCTTGAAACTTGACACAGTAAAGCAGTTTTACGTTCTATCTCTATGTTCTGTTTCCTCTTGATGTAGCACTCAGCAGTGACTGAGGAGAAACACTTTCATTGAAAGGGGTTGCCAAGCTTCCAGAAATTACGAGTCTCCAGAAATCACAGCAACTATGATTTCACCCAACCTGGATGATACTTTCAGGTAATGATCAGTACACTAAGCCCACTTGGTTCCCCAAATTTCGTTCTTCTATGTTGAAGCGTTCTTTTCCATTAACAGTTTGAATTTTGGCGTTTCACTCTGTTTTCTCCTATATTGATAGATGTATTTGGAACTCTAAATCAAACACGGTTTGTGCTACCTTCTTCAAACTTGACACAGTAAAGCAGTTTCACGTTCTTTCTCTATGTTCTGTTTCCTCTTGATGTAGCACTCAGCAGTGACTGAGGAGAAACACTTTCATTGAAAGGGGTTGCCAAGCTTCCCAAAATTGCGAGTCTCCAGAAATCTCAGCAACTATTTTTTCACCCAAACTGGATGATACTTTCAGGTAATGATCATTACACTAAGCCCACTTGGTTCCCCAAATTTCGTTCTTCTATGTTAAAGCGTTCGTTTCCAGTAACAGTTTGAATTTTGGCGTTTCACTCTGTTTTCTCCTATATTGATAGATGTATTTGGAACTCTAAACCAAACACGGTTTGTGCTAGCTTCTTGAAACTTGACACAGTAAAGCAGTTTCACGTTCTATCTCTATGTTCTGTTTCCTCTTGATGTAGCACTCAGCAGTGACTGAGGAGAAACACTTTCATTGAAAGGGGTTGCCAAGCTTCCCAAAATTGCGAGTCTCCAGAAATCTCAGCAACTATTTTTTCACCCAAACTGGATGATACTTTCAGGTAATGATCAGTACACTAAGCTCACTTGTTTCCCCAAATTTCGTTCTTTTATGTTGATGCGTTCGCTTCCAGTAACTGTTTGTATTTTGGCGTTTCACTCTGTTTTCTCCTATACTGACAGATGTATTTGGAACTCTAAATCAAACACGGTTTGTGCTAGCTTCTTGAAACTTGACACAGTAAAGCAGTTTCACGTTCTATATCTATGTTCTGTTTCCTCTGGATGTAGCCCTAAGCAGTGACTGCGGAAAAATACTTTCATTGACAGAGGTTGCCAAGCTTCCAGAAATTACGAGTCTTCAGAAATCTCAGCAACTATGATTTCACCCAAACTGGATGATACTTTCAGGTAATGATCAGTACACTAAGCCCACTTGGTTCCCCAAATTTCGTTCTTCTATGTTGAAGCGTTCGTTTCCAGTAACAGTTTGAATTTTGGCGTTTCACTCTGTTTTCTCCTATATTGATAGATGTATTTGGAACTCTAAACCAAACAGGGTTTGTGCTAGCTTCTTGAAACTTGACACAGTAAAGCAGTTTCACGTTCTATCTCTATGTTCTGTTTCCTCTTGATGTAGCACTCAGCAGTGACTGAGGAGAAACACTTTCATTGAAAGGGGTTGCCAAGCTTCCCAAAATTGCGAGTCTCCAGAAATCTCAGCAACAATTTTTTCACCCAAACTGGATGATACTTTCAGGTAATGATCAGTACACTAAGCTCACTTGGTTCCCCAAATTTCGTTCTTTTATGTTGAAGCGTTCGCTTCCAGTAACTGTTTGAATTTTGGCGTTTCACTCTGTTTTCTCCTATACTGACAGATGTATTTGGAACTCTAAATCAAACACGGTTTGTGCTAGCTTCTTGAAACTTGACACAGTAAAGCAGTTTCACGTTCTATCTCTATGTTCTGTTTCCTCTGGATGTAGCACTCAGCAGTGACTGAGGAGAAACACTTTCATTGAAAGGGGTTGCCAAGCTTCCCAAAATTGCGAGTCTCTAGAAATCTCAGCAACTATTTTTTCACCCAAAGTGGATGATACTTTCAGGTAATGATCAGTACACTAAGCTCACTTGGTTCCCCAAATTTCGTTCTTTTATGTTGAAGCGTTCGCTTCCAGTAACTGTTTGAATTTTGGCATTTCACTCTGTTTCCTCCTATACTGACAGATGTATTTGGAACTCTAAATCAAACACGGTTTGTGCTAGCTTCTTGAAACTTGACACAGTAAAGCAGTTTCACGTTCTATCTCTATGTTTTGTTTCCTCTTGATGTAGCACTCAGCAGTGACTGAGGAGAAACACTTTCATTGAAAGGGGTTGCCAAGCTTCCCAAAATTGTGAGTCTGTAGAAATCTCAGCAAACAGATTTTAACCCAAAGTGGATGATACTTTCAGGTAATGATCAGTACACTAAGCTCACTTGGTTACCCAAATTTCGTTCTTCTATGTTGAAGCGTTCGTTTCCAGTAACAGTTTGAATTTTGGCGTTTTACTCTGTTTTCTCCTATATTGATAGATGTATTTGGAACTCTAAATCAAACACGGTTTGTGCTAGCATCTTGAAACTTGACACAGTAAAGCAGTTTTACGTTCTATCTCTATGTTCTGTTTCCTCTGGATGTAGCCCTAAGCAGTGACTGGGGAGAAATACTTTCATTGACAGGGGTTGCCAAGCTTCCAGAAATTACGAATCTCCAGAAATCTCAGCAACTATGATTTCACCCAACCTGGATGATACTTTCAGGTAATGATCAGTACACTAAGCCCACTTGGTTCCCCAAATTTCGTTCTTCTATGTTGAAGCGTTCGTTTCCAGTAACAGTTTGAATTTTGGTGTTTCACTCTGTTTTCTCCTATATTGATAGATGTATTTGGAACTCTGAATCAAACACGGTTTGTGCTAGCTTCTTGAAACTTGAAACAGTAAAGCAGTTTCACGTTCTATCTCTATGTTTTCTTTCCTCTTGATGTAGCACTCAGCAGTGACTGAGGAGAAACACTTTCATTGAAAGGGGTTGCCAAGCTTCCCAAAATTGCGAGTCTCTAGAAATCTCAGCAAACATTTTTTCACCCAACGTGGATGATACTTTCAGGTAATGATCAGTACACTAAGCTCACTTCGTTCCCCAAATTTCGTTCTTCTATGTTGAAGCGTTCGTTTCCAGTGTCAGTTTGAATTTTGGAGTTTCACTCTGTTTTCTCCTATATTGATAGATGTATTTGGAACTCTAAATCAAACACGGTTTGTGCTAGCTTCTTGAAACTTGACACAGTAAAGCAGTTTCAAGTTCTATCTCTATGTTCTGTTTTCTCTTGATGTAGCCCTAAGCAGTGACTGGGGAGAAACACTTTCATTGAAAGGGGTTGCCAATCTTCCCAAAATTGCGAGTCTCCAGAAATCTCAGCAACTATTTTTTCACCCAAACTGGATGATACTTTCAGGTAATGATCAGTACACTGAGCCCACTTGGATCCCCAAATTTCGTTCTTCTATGTTGAAGCGTTCGTTTCCAGTAACAGTTTGAATTTTGGCCTTTCACTCTGTTTTCTCCTATATTGATAGATGTATTTGGAACTCTAAACCACACCCGGTTTGTGCTAGCTTCTTGAAACTTGACACAGTAAAGCAGTTTCACGTTCTATCTCTATGTTCTGTTTCCTCTTTATGTAGCACACAGCAGTGACTGAGGAGAAACACTTTCATTGAAAGGGGTTGCCAAGCTTCCAAAAATTACGATTCCCCAGAAATCTCAGCAACTATTTTTTCACCCAAACTGGATGATACTTTCAGGTAATGATGAGTACACTAAGCCCACTGGGTTCCCCAAATTTCGTTCTTCTATGTTGAAGCGTTCGTTTCCAGTAACAGTTTGAATTTTGGCGTTTCGCTCTGTTTTCTCCTATATTGATAGATGTATTTGCAACTCTAAACCAAACACGGTTTGTGCTAGCTTCTTAAAACTTGACACAATAAAGCAGTTTCAAGTTCTATCTCTATGTTCTGTTTCCTCTTGATGTAGCCCTAAGCAGTGACTGGGGAGAAACACTTACATTGAAAGGGGTTGCCAAGCTTCCAGAAATTACGAGTCTCCAGAAATCTCAGCAACTATGATTTCACCCAAACTGCATGATACTTTCAGGTAATGATCAGTACACTAAGCCCACTTGGTTCCCCAAATTTCGTTCTTCTATGTTGAAGCGTTCGTTTCCAGTAACAGTTTGAATTTTGGCGTTTCACTCTGTTTTCTCCTATATTGATAGATGTATTTGGAACTCTAAATCAAACACGGTTTGTGCTACCTTCTTCAAACTTGACACAGTAAAGCAGTTTCAAGTTCTAGCTCTATGTTCTGTTTCCTCTTGATGTAGCACTCAGCAGTGACTGAGGAGAAACACTTTCATTGAAAGGGGTTGCCAAGCTTCCCAAAATTGCGAGTCTCCAGAAATCTCAGCAACTATTTTTTCACCCAAACTGGATGATACTTTCAGGTAATGATCAGTACACTAAGCTCACTTGGTTCCCCAAATTTCGTTCTTTTATGTTGAAGCGTTCGCTTCCAGTAACTGTTTGAATTTTGGCGTTTCACTCTGTTTTCTCCTATACTGACAGATGTATTTGGAACTCTAAATCATACACGGTTTGTGCTAGCTTCTTGAAACTTGACAGAGTAAAGCAGTTTCACGTTCTATCTCTATGTTCTGTTTCCTCAGGATGTAGCCCTAAGCAGTGACTGGGGAGAAATACTTTCATTGACAGGGGTTGCCAAGCTTCCAGAAATTACGAGTCTCCAGAAATCTCAGCAACTATGATTTCACCCAACCTGGATGATACTTTCAGGTAATGATCACTACACTAAGCCCACTTGGTTCCCCAAATTTCGTTCTTCTATGTTGAAGCGTTCGTTTCCAGTAACAGTTTGAATTTTGGCGTTTCACTCTGTTTTCTCCTATATTGATAGATGTATTTGGAACTCTAAATCAAACACGGTTTGTGCTAGCTTCTTGAAACTTGACACAGTAAAGCAGTTTCACGTTCTATCTCTATGTTCTGTTTCCTCTGCATGTAGCCGTAAGCAGTGAGTGGGGAGAAATACTTTCATTGACAGGGGTTGCCAAGCTTCCAGAAATTACGAGTCTCCAGAAATCTCAGCAACTATGATTTCACCCAACCTGGATGATACTTTCAGGTAATGATCAGTACACTAAGCCCACTTGTTTCCCCAAATTTCGTTCTTCTATGTTGCAGCGTTCATTTCCAGTAACAGTTTGAATTTTGGCGTTTCACTCTGTTTTCTCCTATATTGATAGATGTATTTGGAACTCTAAACCAAACACGGTTTGTGCTAGCTTATTGAAAGTTGAAACAGTAAAGCAGTTTCACGTTCTATCCCTATGTTCTGTTTCCTCTTGATGTAGCACTCAGCAGTGACTGAGGAGAAACACTTTCATTGAAAGGGGTTGCCAAGCTTCCCAAAATTGCGAGTCTCTAGAAATCTCAGCAAACATTTTTTCACCCAACGTGGATGATACTTTCAGGTAATGATCAGTACACTAAGCTCACTTCGTTCCCCAAATTTCGTTCTTCTATGTTGAAGCGTTCGTTTCCAGTAACAGTTTGAATTTTGGCGTTTCACTCTGTTTTATTTTATATTGATAGATGTATTTGGAACTCTAAATCAAACACGGTTTGTGCTAGCTTCTTGAAACTTGACACAGTAAAGCAGTTTCAAGTTCTATCTCTATGTTCTGTTTTCTCTTGATGTAGCCCTAAGCAGTGACTGGGGAGAAACACTTTCATTGAAAGGGGTTGCCAAGCTTCCCGAAATTGCGAGTCTCCAGAAACCTCAGCAACTATTTTTTCATCCAAACTGGATGATACTTTCAGGTAATGATCATTACACTGAGCCCACTTGGATCCCCAAATTTCGTTCTTCTATGTTGAAGCGTTCGTTTCCAGTAACAGTTTGAATTTTGGCCTTTCACTCTGTTTTCTCCTATATTGATAGATGTATTTGGAACTCTAAACCACACCCGGTTTGTGCTAGCTTCTTGAAACTTGACACAGTAAAGCAGTTTCACGTTCTATCTCTAGGTTCTGTTTCCTCTGGATGTAGCCGTAAGCAGTGACTGGGGAGAAATACTTTCATTGACAGGGGTTGCCAAGCTTCCAGAAATTACGAGTCTCCAGAAATCTCAGCAACTATGATTTCACCCAACCTGGATGATACTTTCAGGTAATGATCAGTACACTAAGCCCACTTGTTTCCCCAAATTTCGTTCTTCTATGTTGCAGCGTTCATTTCCAGTAACAGTTTGAATTTTGGCGTTTCACTCTGTTTTCTCCTATATTGATAGATGTATTTGGAACTCTAAACCAAACACGGTTTGTGCTAGCTTATTGAAAGTTGAAACAGTAAAGCAGTTTCACGTTCTATCTCTATGTTCTGTTTCCTCTTGATGTAGCACTCAGCAGTGACTGAGGAGAAACACTTTCATTGAAAGGGGTTGCCAAGCTTCCAGAAATTACGAGTCTCCAGAAATCTCAGCAACTATGATTTCACCCAAACTGGATGATACTTTCAGGTAATGATCAGTACACTAAGCCCACTTGGTTCCCCAAATTTCGTTCTTCTATATTGAAGCGTTCGTTTCCAGTAACAGTTTGAATTTTGGCGTTTCACTCTGTTTTCTCCTATATTGATAGATGTATTTGGAACTCTAAACCAAACACGGTTTGTGCTAGCTTCTTGAAACTTGACACAGTAAAGCAGTTTCACGTTCTATCTCTATGTTCTGTTTCCTCTTGATGTAGCACTCAGCAGTGACTGAGGAGAAACACTTTCATTGAAAGGGGTTGCCAAGCTTCCCAAAATTGTGAGTCTCCAGAAATCTCAGCAACTATTTTTTAACCCAAACTGGATGATACTTTCAGGTAATGATCAGTACACTAAGCTCACTTGGTTCCCCAAATTTCGTTCTTTTATGTTGAAGCGTTCGCTTCCAGTAACTGTTTGAATTTTGGCGTTTCACTCTGTTTTCTCCTATATTGACAGATGTATTTGGAACTCTAAATTAAACACGGTTTGTGCTAGCTTCTTGAAACTTGACACAGTAAAGCAGTTTCACGTTCTATCTCTAGGTTCTGTTTCCTCTGTATGTAGCCGTAAGCAGTGACTGGGGAGAAATACTTTCATTGACAGGGGTTGCCAAGCTTCCAGAAATTACGAGTCTCCAGAAATCTCAGCAACTATGATTTCACCCAACCTGGATGATACTTTCAGGTAATGATCAGTACACTAAGCCCACTTGTTTCCCCAAATTTCGTTCTTCTATGTTGCAGCGTTCATTTCCAGTAACAGTTTGAATTTTGGCGTTTCACTCTGTTTTCTCCTATATTGATAGATGTATTTGGAACTCTAAACCAAACACGGTTTGTGCTAGCTTATTGAAAGTTGAAACAGTAAAGCAGTTTCACGTTCTATCTCTATGTTCTGTTTCCTCTTGATGTAGCACTCAGCAGTGACTGAGGAGAAACACTATCATTGAAAGGGGTTGCCAAGCTTCCAGAAATTACGAGTCTCCAGAAATCTCAGCAACTATGATTTCACCCAAACTGGATGATACTTTCAGGTAATGATCAGTACACTAAGCCCACTTGGTTCCCCAAATTTCGTTCTTCTATGTTGAAGCGTTCGTTTCCAGTAACAGTTTGAATTTTGGCGTTTCACTCTGTTTTCTCCTATATTGATAGATGTATTTGGAACTCTAAACCAAACACGGTTTGTGCTAGCTTCTTTAAACTTGACACAGTAAAGCAGTTTCACATTCTATCTCTATGTTCTGTTTCCTCTTGATGTAGCACTCAGCAGTGACTGAGGAGAAACACTTTCATTGAAAGGGGTTGCCAAGCTTCCCAAAATTGCGAGTCTCCAGAAATCTCAGCAACTATTTTTTCACCCAAAATGGATAATACTTTCAGGTAATGATCAGTACACTAAGCTCACTTGGTTCCCCAAATTTCGTTCTTTTATGTTGAAGCGTTCGCTTCCAGTAAGTGTTTGAATTTTAGCATTTCACTCTGTTTTCTCCTATACTGACAGATGTATTTGGAACTCTAAATCAAACACGGTTTGTGCTAGCTTCTTGAAACTTGACACAGTAAAGCAGTTTCACGTTCTATCTCTATGTTCTGTTTCCTCTGGATGTAGCCCTAAGCAGTGACTGGGGAGAAATACTTTCATTGACAGGGTTTGCCAAGCTTCCAGAAATTACGAGTCTCCAGAAATCTCAGCAACTATGATTTCACCCAACCTGGATGATACTTTCAGGTAATGATCAGTACACTAAGCCCACTTGTTTCCCCAAATTTCGTTCTTCTATGTTGCAGCGTTCATTTCCAGTAACAGTTTGAATTTTGGCGTTTCACTCTGTTTTCTCCTATATTGATAGATGTATTTGGAACTCTAAACCAAACACGGTTTGTGCTAGCTTATTGAAAGTTGAAACAGTAAAGCAGTTTCACGTTCTATCTCTATGTTCTGTTTCCTCTTGATGTAGCACTCAGCAGTGACTGAGGAGAAACACTTTCATTGAAAGGGGTTGCCAAGCTTCCAGAAATTACGAGTCTCCAGAAATCTCAGCAACTATGATTTCACCCAAACTGGATGATACTTTCAGGTAATGATCAGTACACTAAGCCCACTTGGTTCCCCAAATTTCGTTCTTCTATATTGAAGCGTTCGTTTCCAGTAACAGTTTGAATTTTGGCGTTTCACTCTGTTTTCTCCTATATTGATAGATGTATTTGGAACTCTAAACCAAACACGGTTTGTGCTAGCTTCTTGAAACTTGACACAGTAAAGCAGTTTCACGTTCTATCTCTATGTTCTGTTTCCTCTTGATGTAGCACTCAGCAGTGACTGAGGAGAAACACTTTCATTGAAAGGGGTTGCCAAGCTTCCCAAAATTGTGAGTCTCCAGAAATCTCAGCAACTATTTTTTAACCCAAACTGGATGATACTTTCAGGTAATGATCAGTACACTAAGCTCACTTGGTTCCCCAAATTTCGTTCTTTTATGTTGAAGCGTTCGCTTCCAGTAACTGTTTGAATTTTGGCGTTTCACTCTGTTTTCTCCTATATTGACAGATGTATTTGGAACTCTAAATTAAACACGGTTTGTGCTAGCTTCTTGAAACTTGACACAGTAAAGCAGTTTCACGTTCTATCTCTAGGTTCTGTTTCCTCTGTATGTAGCCGTAAGCAGTGACTGGGGAGAAATACTTTCATTGACAGGGGTTGCCAAGCTTCCAGAAATTACGAGTCTCCAGAAATCTCAGCAACTATGATTTCACCCAACCTGGATGATACTTTCAGGTAATGATCAGTACACTAAGCCCACTTGTTTCCCCAAATTTCGTTCTTCTATGTTGCAGCGTTCATTTCCAGTAACAGTTTGAATTTTGGCGTTTCACTCTGTTTTCTCCTATATTGATAGATGTATTTGGAACTCTAAACCAAACACGGTTTGTGCTAGCTTATTGAAAGTTGAAACAGTAAAGCAGTTTCACGTTCTATCTCTATGTTCTGTTTCCTCTTGATGTAGCACTCAGCAGTGACTGAGGAGAAACACTATCATTGAAAGGGGTTGCCAAGCTTCCAGAAATTACGAGTCTCCAGAAATCTCAGCAACTATGATTTCACCCAAACTGGATGATACTTTCAGGTAATGATCAGTACACTAAGCCCACTTGGTTCCCCAAATTTCGTTCTTCTATGTTGAAGCGTTCGTTTCCAGTAACAGTTTGAATTTTGGCGTTTCACTCTGTTTTCTCCTATATTGATAGATGTATTTGGAACTCTAAACCAAACACGGTTTGTGCTAGCTTCTTTAAACTTGACACAGTAAAGCAGTTTCACATTCTATCTCTATGTTCTGTTTCCTCTTGATGTAGCACTCAGCAGTGACTGAGGAGAAACACTTTCATTGAAAGGGGTTGCCAAGCTTCCCAAAATTGCGAGTCTCCAGAAATCTCAGCAACTATTTTTTCACCCAAAATGGATAATACTTTCAGGTAATGATCAGTACACTAAGCTCACTTGGTTCCCCAAATTTCGTTCTTTTATGTTGAAGCGTTCGCTTCCAGTAAGTGTTTGAATTTTAGCATTTCACTCTGTTTTCTCCTATACTGACAGATGTATTTGGAACTCTAAATCAAACACGGTTTGTGCTAGCTTCTTGAAACTTGACACAGTAAAGCAGTTTCACGTTCTATCTCTAGGTTCTGTTTCCTCTGTATGTAGCCGTAAGCAGTGACTGGGGAGAAATACTTTCATTGACAGGGGTTGCCAAGCTTCCAGAAATTACGAGTCTCCAGAAATCTCAGCAACTATGATTTCACCCAACCTGGATGATACTTTCAGGTAATGATCAGTACACTAAGCCCACTTGTTTCCCCAAATTTCGTTCTTCTATGTTGCAGCGTTCATTTCCAGTAACAGTTTGAATTTTGGCGTTTCACTCTGTTTTCTCCTATATTGATAGATGTATTTGGAACTCTAAACCAAACACGGTTTGTGCTAGCTTATTGAAAGTTGAAACAGTAAAGCAGTTTCACGTTCTATCTCTATGTTCTGTTTCCTCTTGATGTAGCACTCAGCAGTGACTGAGGAGAAACACTATCATTGAAAGGGGTTGCCAAGCTTCCAGAAATTACGAGTCTCCAGAAATCTCAGCAACTATGATTTCACCCAAACTGGATGATACTTTCAGGTAATGATCAGTACACTAAGCCCACTTGGTTCCCCAAATTTCGTTCTTCTATGTTGAAGCGTTCGTTTCCAGTAACAGTTTGAATTTTGGCGTTTCACTCTGTTTTCTCCTATATTGATAGATGTATTTGGAACTCTAAACCAAACACGGTTTGTGCTAGCTTCTTTAAACTTGACACAGTAAAGCAGTTTCACATTCTATCTCTATGTTCTGTTTCCTCTTGATGTAGCACTCAGCAGTGACTGAGGAGAAACACTTTCATTGAAAGGGGTTGCCAAGCTTCCCAAAATTGCGAGTCTCCAGAAATCTCAGCAACTATTTTTTCACCCAAAATGGATAATACTTTCAGGTAATGATCAGTACACTAAGCTCACTTGGTTCCCCAAATTTCGTTCTTTTATGTTGAAGCGTTCGCTTCCAGTAAGTGTTTGAATTTTAGCGTTTCACTCTGTTTTCTCCTATACTGACAGATGTATTTGGAACTCTAAATCAAACACGGTTTGTGCTAGCTTCTTGAAACTTGACACAGTAAAGCAGTTTCACGTTCTATCTCTATGTTCTGTTTCCTCTTGATGTAGCACACAGCAGTGACTGAGGAGAAACACTTTCATTGAAAGGGGTTGCCAAGCTTCCAAAAATTACGATTCCCCAGAAATCTCAGCAACTATTTTTTCACCCAAACTGGATGATACTTTCAGGTAATGATGAGTACACTAAGCCCACTGGCTTCCCCAAATTTCGTTCTTCTATGTTGAAGCGTTCGTTTCCAGTAACAGTTTGAATTTTGGCGTTTCGCTCTGTTTTCTCCTATATTGATAGATGTATTTGGAACTCTAAATCAAACACGGTTTGTGCTAGCTTCTTGAAACTTGACACACTAAAGCAGTTTCAAGCTCTATCTCTATGTTCTGTTTTCTCTTGATGTAGCCTTAAGCAGTGACTGGGGAGAAACACTTTCATTGAAAGGGGTTGCCAAGCTTCCCAAAATTGCAAGTCTCCAGAAATCTCAGCAACTATTTTTTCACCCAAACTGGATGATACTTTCAGGTAATGATCAGTACATTAAGCTCACTTGGTTCCCCAAATTTCGTTCTTTTATGTTGAAGCGTTCGCTTCCAGTAACTGTTTGAATTTTGGCGTTTCACTCTGTTTTCTCCTATACTGACAGATGTATTTGGAACTCTAAATCAAACACGGTTTGTGCTAGCTTCTTGAAACTTGACACAGTAAAGCAGTTTTACGTTCTATCTCTATGTTCTGTTTCCTCTTGATGTAGCACTCAGCAGTGACTGAGGTGAAACACTTTCATTGAAAGGGGTTGCCAAGCTTCCAGAAATTACGAGTCTCCAGAAATCACAGCAACTATGATTTCACCCAACCTGAATGATACTTTCAGGTAATGATCAGTACACTAAGCCCACTTGGTTCCCCAAATTTCGTTCTTCTATGTTGAAGCGTTCGTTTCCATTAACAGTTTGAATTTTGGCGTTTCACTCCGTTTTCTCCTATATTGATAGATGTATTTGGAACTCTAAATCAAACACGGTTTGTGCTACCTTCTTCAAACTTGACACAGTAAAGCAGTTTCACGTTCTTTCTCTATGTTCTGTTTCCTCTTGATGTAGCACTCAGCAGTGACTGAGGAGAAACACTTTCATTGAAAGGGGTTGCCAAGCTTCCCAAAATTGCGAGTCTCCAGAAATCTCAGCAACTATTTTTTCACCCAAACTGGATGATACTTTCAGGTAATGATCATTACACTAAGCCCACTTGGTTCCCCAAATTTCGTTCTTCTATGTTAAAGCGTTCGTTTCCAGTAACAGTTTGAATTTTGGCGTTTCACTCTGTTTTCTCCTATATTGATAGATGTATTTGGAACTCTAAACCAAACACGGTTTGTGCTAGCTTCTTGAAACTTGACACAGTAAAGCAGTTTCACGTTCTATCTCTATGTTCTGTTTCCTCTTGATGTAGCACTCAGCAGTGACTGAGGAGAATCACTTTCATTGAAAGGGGTTGCCAAGCTTCCCAAAATTGCGAGTCTCCAGAAATCTCAGCAACTATTTTTTCACCCAAACTGGATGATACTTTCAGGTAATGATCAGTACACTAAGCTCACTTGTTTCCCCAAATTTCGTTCTTTTATGTTGATGCGTTCGCTTCCAGTAACTGTTTGAATTTTGGCGTTTCACTCTGTTTTCTCCTATACTGACAGATGTATTTGGAACTCTAAATCAAACACGGTTTGTGCTAGCTTCTTGAAACTTGACACAGTAAAGCAGTTTCACGTTCTATCTCTATGTTCTGTTTCCTCTGGATGTAGCCCTAAGCAGTGACTGGGGAAAAATACTTTCCTTGACAGAGGTTGCCAAGCTTCCAGAAATTACGAGTCTTCAGAAATCTCAGCAACTATGATTTCACCCAAACAGGATGATACTTTCAGGTAATGATCAGTACACTAAGCCCACTTGGTTCCCCAAATTTCGTTCTTCTATGTTGAAGCGTTCGTTTCCAGTAACAGTTTGAATTTTGGCGTTTCACTCTGTTTTCTCCTATATTGATAGATGTATTTGGAACTCTAAACCAAACAGGGTTTGTGCTAGCTTCTTGAAACTTGACACAGTAAAGCAGTTTCACGTTCTATCTCTATGTTCTGTTTCCTCTTGATGTAGCACTCAGCAGTGACTGAGGAGAAACACTTTCATTGAAAGGGGTTGCCAAGCTTCCCAAAATTGCGAGTCTCCAGAAATCACAGCAACAATTTTTTCACCCAAACTGGATGATACTTTCAGGTAATGATCAGTACACTAAGCTCACTTGGTTCCCCAAATTTCGTTCTTTTATGTTGAAGCGTTCGCTTCCAGTAACTGTTTGAATTTTGGCGTTTCACTCTGTTTTCTCCTATACTGACAGATGTATTTGGAACTCTAAATCAAACACGGTTTGTGCTAGCTTCTTGAAACTTGACACAGTAAAGCAGTTTCACGTTCTATCTCTATGTTCTGTTTCCTCTGGATGTAGCACTCAGCAGTGACTGAGGAGAAACACTTTCATTGAAAGGGGTTGCCAAGCTTCCCAAAATTGCGAGTCTCTAGAAATCTCAGCAACTATTTTTTCACCCAAAGTGGATGATACTTTCAGGTAATGATCAGTACACTAAGCTCACTTGGTTCCCCAAATTTCGTTCTTTTATGTTGAAGCGCTCGCTTCCAGTAACTGTTTGAATTTTGGCATTTCACTCTGTTTCCTCCTATACTGACAGATGTATTTGGAACTCTAAATCAAACACGGTTTGTGCTAGCTTCTTGAAACTTGACACAGTAAAGCAGTTTCACGTTCTATCTCTATGTTTTGTTTCCTCTTGATGTAGCACTCAGCAGTGAATGAGGAGAAACACTTTCATTGAAAGGGGTTGCCAAGCTTCCCAAAATTGTGAGTCTCTAGAAATCTCAGCAAACAGATTTTAACCCAAAGTGGATGATACTTTCAGGTAATGATCAGTACACTAAGCTCACTTGGTTACCCAAATTTCGTTCTTCTATGTTGAAGCGTTCGTTTCCAGTAACAGTTTGAATTTTGGCGTTTTACTCTGTTTTCTCCTATATTGATAGATGTATTTGGAACTCTAAATCAAACACGGTTTGTGCTAGCATCTTGAAACTTGACACAGTAAAGCAGTTTTACGTTCTATCTCTATGATCTGTTTCCTCTGGATGTAGCCCTAAGCAGTGACTGGGGAGAAATACTTTCATTGACAGGGGTTGCCAAGCTTCCAGAAATTACGAGTCTCCAGAAATCTCAGCAACTATGATTTCACCCAACCTGGATGATACTTTCAGGTAATGATCAGTCCACTAAGCCCACTTGGTTCCCCAAATTTCGTTCTTCTATGTTGAAGCGTTCGTTTCCAGTAACAGTTTGAATTTTGGTGTTTCACTCTGTTTTCTCCTATATTGATAGATGTATTTGGATCTCTAAATCAAACACGGTTTGTGCTAGCTTCTTGAAACTTGAAACAGTAAAGCAGTTTTACGTTCTATCTCTATGTTTTCTTTCCTCTTGATGTAGCACTCAGCAGTGACTGAGGAGAAACACTTTCATTGAAAGGGGTTGCCAAGCTTCCCAAAATTGCGAGTCTCTAGAAATCTCAGCAAACATTTTTTCACCCAACGTGGATGATACTTTCAGGTAATGATCAGTACACTAAGCTCACTTCGTTCCCCAAATTTCGTTCTTCTATGTTGAAGCGTTCGTTTCCAGTGTCAGTTTGAATTTTGGCGTTTCACTCTGTTTTCTCCTATATTGATAGATGTATTTGGAACTCTAAATCAAACACGGTTTGTGCTAGCTTCTTGAAACTTGACACAGTAAAGCAGTTTCAAGTTCTATCTCTATGTTCTGTTTTCTCTTGATGTAGCCCTAAGCAGTGACTGGGGAGAAACACTTTCATTGAAAGGGGTTGCCAAGCTTCCCAAAATTGCGAGTCTCCAGAAATCTCAGCAACTATTTTTTCACCCAAACTGGATGATACTTTCAGGTAATGATCAGTACACTGAGCCCACTTGGATCCCCAAATTTCGTTCTTCTATGTTGAAGCGTTCGTTTCCAGTAAGAGTTTGAATTTTGGCCTTTCACTCTGTTTTCTCCTATATTGATAGATGTATTTGGAACTCTAAACCACACCCGGTTTGTGCTAGCTTCTTGAAACTTGACACAGTAAAGCAGTTTCACGTTCTATCTCTATGTTCTGTTTCCTCTTGATGTAGCACACAGCAGTGACTGAGGAGAAACACTTTCATTGAAAGGGGTTGCCAAGCTTCCAAAAATTACGATTCCCCAGAAATCTCAGCAACTATTTTTTCACCCAAACTGGATGATACTTTCAGGTAATGATGAGTACACTAAGCCCACTGGGTTCCCCAAATTTCGTTCTTCTATGTTGAAGCGTTCGTTTCCAGTAACAGTTTGAATTTTGGCGTTTCGCTCTGTTTTCTCCTATATTGATAGATGTATTTGCAACTCTAAACCAAACACGGTTTGTGCTAGCTTCTTGAAACTTGACACAATAAAGCAGTTTCAAGTTCTATCTCTATGTTCTGTTTCCTCTTGATGTAGCCCTAAGCAGTGACTGGGGAGAAACACTTACATTGAAAGGGGTTGCCAAGCTTCCAGAAATTACGAGTCTCCAGAAATCTCAGCAACTATGATTTCACCCAAACTGCATGATACTTTCAGGTAATGATCAGTACACTAAGCCCACTTGGTTCCCCAAATTTCGTTCTTCTATGTTGAAGCGTTCGTTTCCAGTAACAGTTTAAATTTTGGCGTTTCACTCTGTTTTCTCCTATATTGATAGATGTATTTGGAACTCTAAATCAAACACGGTTTGTGCTACCTTCTTCAAACTTGACACAGTAAAGCAGTTTTACGTTCTATCTCTATTTTCTCTTTCCTCTTGATGTAGCACTCAGCAGTGACTGAGGAGAAACCCTTACATTGAAAGGGGTTGCCAAGCTCCCCAAAATTGCGAGTCTCCAGAAATCTCAGCAACAATTTTTTCACCCAAACTGGATGATACTTTCAGGTAATAATCAGTACACTAAGCTAACTTGGTTCCCCAAATTTCGTTCTTTTATGTTGAAGCGTTCGCTTCCAGTAACTGTTTGAATTTGGGCGTTTCACTCTGTTTTCTCCTATACTGACAGATGTATTTGGAACTCTAAATCAAACACGGTTTGTGCTAGCTTCTTGAAACTTGACACAGTAAAGCAGTTTCACGTTCTATCTCTATGTTCTGTTTCCTCTGGATGTAGCCCTAAGCAGTGACTGGGGAGAAATACTTTCATTGACAGGGGTTGCCAAGTTTCCAGAAATTACGAGTCTCCAGAAATCTCAGCAACTATGATTTCACCCAACCTGGATGATACTTTCAGGTAATGATCAGTACACTAAGCCCACTTGGTTCCCCAAATTTCGTTCTTCTATGTTGAAGCGTTCGTTTCCAGTAACAGTTTGAATTTTGGTGTTTCACTCTGTTTTCTCCTATATTGATAGATGTATTTGGAACTCTAAATCAAACAAGGTTTGTGCTAGCTTCTTGAAACTTGACACAGTAAAGCAGTTTTATGTTCTCTCTCTATGTTCTGTTTCCTCTTCATGTAGCACTCAGCAGTGACTGAGGAGAAACACTTTCATTGAAAGGGGTTGCCAAGCTTCCCAAAATTGCGAGTCTCTAGAAATCTCAGCAAACATTTTTTCACCCAACGTGGATGATACTTTCAGGTAATGATCAGTACACTAAGCTCACTTCGTTCCCCAAATTTCGTTCTTCTATGTTGAAGCGTTCGTTTCCAGTAACAGTTTGAATTTTGGCGTTTCACTCTGTTTTCTCCTATATTGATAGATGTATTTGGAACTCTAAATCAAACACGGTTTGTGCTAGCTTCTTGAAACTTGACACAGTAAAGCAGTTTCAAGTTCTATCCCTATGTTCTGTTTTCTCTTGATGTAGCCCTAAGCAGTGACTGGGGAGAAACACTTTCATTGAAAGGGGTGGCCAAGCTTCCCAAAATTGCGAGTCTCCACAAATCTCAGCAACTATTTTTTCACCCAAACTGGATGATACTTTCAGGTAATGATCAGTACACTGAGCCCACTTGGATCCCCAAATTTCGTTCTTCTATGTTGAAGCGTTCGTTTCCAGTAACAGTTTGAATTTTGGCCTTTCACTCTGTTTTCTCCTATATTGATAGATGTATTTGGAACTCTAAACCACACCCGGTTTGTGCTAGCTTCTTGAAACTTGACACAGTAAAGCAGTTTCACGTTCTATCTCTATGTTCTGTTTCCTCTTGATGTAGCACTCAGCAGTGACTGAGGAGAAACACTTTCATTGAAAGGGGTTGCCAAGCTTCCCAAAATTGCGAGTCTCCAGAAATCTCAGCAACTATTTTTTAACCCAAACTGGATGATACTTTCAGGTAATGATCAGTACACTAAGCTCACTTGGTTCCCCAAATTTCGTTCTTTTATGTTGAAGCGTTCGCTTCCAGTAACTGTTTGAATTTTGGCGTTTCACTCTGTTTTCTCCTATACTGACAGATGTATTTGGAACTCTAAATCAAACACGGTTTGTGCTAGCTTCTTGAAACTTGACACAGTAAAGCAGTTTCAAGTTCTATCTCTATGTTCTGTTTCCTCTGGATGTAGCCGTAAGCAGTGACTGGGGAGAAATACTTTCATTGACAGGGGTTGCCAAGCTTCCAGAAATTACGAGTCTCCAGAAATCTCAGCAACTATGATTTCACCCAACCTGGATGATACTTTCAGGTAATGATCAGTACACTAAGCCCACTTGTTTCCCCAAATTTCGTTCTTCTATGTTGCAGCTTTCATTTCCAGTAACAGTTTGAATTTTGGCGTTTCACTCTGTTTTCTCCTATATTGATAGATGTATTTGGAACTCTAAACCAAACACGGTTTGTGCTAGCTTATTGAAAGTTGAAACAGTAAAGCAGTTTCACGTTCTATCTCTATGTTCTGTTTCCTCTTGATGTAGCACTCAGCAGTGACTGAGGAGAAACACTTTCATTGAAAGGGGTTGCCAAGCTTCCAGAAATTACGAGTCTCCAGAAATCTCAGCAACTATGATTTCACCCAAACTGGATGATACTTTCAGGTAATGATCAGTACACTAAGCCCACTTGGTTCCCCAAATTTCGTTCTTCTATGTTGAAGTGTTCGTTTCCAGTTACAGTTTGAATTTTGGCGTTTCACTCTGTTTTCTCCTATATTGATAGATGTATTTGGAACTCTAAACCAAACACGGTTTGTGCTAGCTTCTTGAAACTTGACACAGTAAAGCAGTTTCACGTTCTATCTCTATGTTCTGTTTCCTCTTGATGTAGCACTCAGCAGTGACTGAGGAGAAACACTTTCATTGAAAGGGGTTGCCAAGCTTCCCAAAATTGCGAGTCTCCAGAAATCTCAGCAACTATTTTTTCACCCAAAATGGATGATACTTTCAGGTAATGATCAGTACACTAAGCTCACTTGGTTCCCCAAATTTCGTTCTTTTATGTTGAAGCGTTCGCTTCCAGTAACTGTTTGAATTTTGGCGTTTCACTCTGTTTTCTCCTATACTGACAGATGTATTTGGAACTCTAAATCAAACACGGTTTGTGCTAGCTTCTTGAAACTTGACACAATAAAGCAGTTTCACGTTCTATCTCTATGTTCTGTTTCCTCTGGATGTAGCCCTAAGCAGTGACTGGGGAGAAATACTTTCATTGACAGGGGTTGCCAAGTTGCCAGAAATTACGAGTCTCCAGAAATCTCAGCAACTATGATTTCACCCAACCTGGATGATACTTTCAGGTAATGATCAGTACACTAAGCCCACTTGGTTCCCCAAATTTCGTTCTTCTATGTTGAAGCGTTCGTTTCCAGTTACAGTTTGAATTTTGGCGTTTCACTCTGTTTTCTCCTATATTGATAGATGTATTTGGAACTCTAAACCAAACACGGTTTGTGCTAGCTTCTTGAAACTTGACACAGTAAAGCAGTTTCACGTTCTATCTCTATGTTCTGTTTCCTCTTGATGTAGCACTCAGCAGTGACTGAGGAGAAACACTTTCATTGAAAGGGGTTGCCAAGCTTCCCAAAATTGCGAGTCTCCAGAAATCTCAGCAACTATTTTTTCACCCAAAATGGATGATACTTTCAGGTAATGATCAGTACACTAAGCTCACTTGGTTCCCCAAATTTCGTTCTTTTATGTTGAAGCGTTCGCTTCCAGTAACTCTTTGAATTTTGGCGTTTCACTCTGTTTTCTCCTATACTGACAGATGTATTTGGAACTCTAAATCAAACACGGTTTGTGCTAGCTTCTTGAAACTTGACACAATAAAGCAGTTTCACGTTCTATCTCTATGTTCTGTTTCCTCTGGATGTAGCCCTAAGCAGTGACTGGGGAGAAATACTTTCATTGACAGGGGTTGCCAAGCTGCCAAAAATTACGAGTCTCCAGAAATCTCAGCAACTATGATTTCACCCAACCTGGATGATACTTTCAGGTAATGATCAGTACACTAAGACCACTTGGTTCCCCAAATTTCGTTCTTCTATGTTGAAGCGTTCGTTTCCAGTAACAGTTTGAATTTTGGTGTTTCACTCTGTTTTCTCCTATATTGATAGATGTATTTGGAACTCTAAATCAAACACGGTTTGTGCTAGCTTCTTGAAATTTGAAACAGTAAAGCAGTTTCACGTTCTATCTCTAATATTTCTCTCCTCATGATGTAGCACTCAGCAGTGACTGAGGAGAAACACTTTCATTGAAAGGGGTTGCCAAGCTTCCCAAAATTGCGAGTCTCTAGAAATCTCAGCAAACATTTTTTCACCCAACGTGGATGATACTTTCAGGTAATGATCAGTACACTAAGCTCACTTCGTTCCCCAAATTTCGTTCTTCTATGTTGAAGCGTTCGTTTCCAGTAACAGTTTGGATTTGGCATTTCACTCTGATTTCTCCTATATTGATAGATGTATTTGGAACTCTAAATCAAACACGGTTTGTGCTAGCTTCTTGAAACTTGACACAGTAAAGCAGTTTCAAGTTCTTTCTCTATGTTCTGTTTTCTCTTGATGTAGCCCTAAGCAGTGACTGGGGAGAAACACTTTCATTGAAAGGGGTTGTCAAGCTTCCCAAAATTGCGAGTCTCCAGAAATCTCAGCAACTATTTTTTCACCCAAACTGGATGATACTTTCAGGTAATGATCAGTACACTGAGCCCACTTGGATCCCCAAATTTCGTTCTTCTATGTTGAAGCGTTCGTTTCCAGTAACAGTTTGAATTTTGGCCTTTCACTCTGTTTTCTCCTATATTGATAGATGTATTTGGAACTCTAAACCACACCCGGTTTGTGCTAGCTTCTTGAAACTTGACACAGTAAAGCAGTTTCACGTTCTATCTCTATGTTCTGTTTCCTCTTGATGTAGCACTCAGCAGTGACTGAGGAGAAACACTTTCATTGAAAGGGGTTGCCAAGCTTCCCAAAATTGCGAGTCTCCAGAAATCTCAGCAACTATTTTTTAACCCAAACTGGATGATACTTTCAGGTAATGATCAGTACACTAAGCTCACTTGGTTCCCCAAATTTCGTTCTTTTATGTTGAAGCGTTCGCTTCCAGTAACTGTTTGAATTTTGGCGTTTCACTCTGTTTTCTCCTATACTGACAGATGTATTTGGAACTCTAAATCAAACACGGTTTGTGCTAGCTTCTTGAAACTTGACACAGTAAAGCAGTTTCACGTTCTATCTCTATGTTCTGTTTCCTCTGGATGTAGCCGTAAGCAGTGACTGGGGAGAAATACTTTCATTGACAGGGGTTGCCAAGCTTCCAGAAATTACGAGTCTCCAGAAATCTCAGCAACTATGATTTCACCCAACCTGGATGATACTTTCAGGTAATGATCAGTACACTAAGCCCACTTGTTTCCCCAAATTTCGTTCTTCTATGTTGCAGCGTTCATTTCCAGTAACAGTTTGAATTTTGGCGTTTCACTCTGTTTTCTCCTATATTGATAGATGTATTTGGAACTCTAAACCAAACACGGTTTGTGCTAGCTTATTGAAAGTTGAAACAGTAAAGCAGTTTCACGTTCTATCTCTATGTTCTGTTTCCTCTTGATGTAGCACTCAGCAGTGACTGAGGAGAAACACTTTCATTGAAAGGGGTTGCCAAGCTTCCAGAAATTACGAGTCTCCAGAAATCTCAGCAACTATGATTTCACCCAAACTGGATGATACTTTCAGGTAATGATCAGTACACTAAGCCCACTTGGTTCCCCAAATTTCGTTCTTCTATGTTGAAGCGTTCGTTTCCAGTTTCAGTTTGAATTTTGGTGTTTCACTCTGTTTTCTCCTATATTGATAGATGTATTTGGAACTCTAAACCAAACACGGTTTGTGCTAGCTTCTTGAAACTTGACACAGTAAAGCAGTTTCACGTTCTATCTCTATGTTCTGTTTCCTCTTGATGTAGCACTCAGCAGTGACTGAGGAGAAACACTTTCATTGAAAGGGGTTGCCAAGCTTCCCAAAATTGCGAGTCTCCAGAAATCTCAGCAACTATTTTTTCACCCAAAATGGATGATACTTTCAGGTAATGATCAGTACACTAAGCTCACTTGGTTCCCCAAATTTCGTTCTTTTATGTTGAAGCGTTCGCTTCCAGTAACTGTTTGAATTTTGGCGTTTCACTCTGTTTTCTCCTATACTGACAGATGTATTTGGAACTCTAAATCAAACACGGTTTGTGCTAGCTTCTTGAAACTTGACACAGTAAAGCAGTTTCACGTTCTATCTCTATGTTCTGTTTCCTCTGGATGTAGCCCTAAGCAGTGACTGGGGAGAAATACTTTCATTGACAGGGGTTGCCAAGCTTCCAGAAATTACGAGTCTCCAGAAATCTCAGCAACTATGATTTCACCCAACCTGGATGATACTTTCATGTAATGATCAGTACACTAAGCCCACTTGGTTCCCCAAATTTCGTTCTTCTATGTTGAAGCGTTCGTTTCCAGTAACAGTTTGAATTTTGGTGTTTCACTCTGTTTTCTCCTATATTGATAGATGTATTTGGAACTCTAAATCAAACACGGTTTGTGCTAGCTTCTTGAAACTTGAAACAGTAAAGCAGTTTCACGTTCTATGTCTATGTTTTCTTTCCTCTTGATGTAGCACTCAGCAGTGACTGAGGAGAAACACTTTCATTGAAAGGGGTTGCCAAGCTTCCCAAAATTGCGAGTCTCTAGAAATCTCAGCAAACATTTTTTCACCCAACGTGGATGATACTTTCAGGTTATGATCAGTACACTAAGCTCACTTCGTTCCCCAAATTTCGTTCTTCTATGTTGAAGCGTTCGTTTCCAGTAACAGTGAATTTTGGCGTTTCACTCTGTTTTCTCCTATATTGATAGATGTATTTGGAACTCTAAATCAAACACGGTTTGTGCTAGCTTCTTGAAACTTGACACAGTAAAGCAGTTTCAAGTTCTATCTTTATGTTCTGTTTTCTCTTGATGTAGCCCTAAGCAGTGACTGGGGAGAAACACTTTCATTGAAAGGGGTTGCCAAGCTTCCCAAAATTGCGAGTCTCCAGAAATCTCAGCAACTATTTTTTCACCCAAACTGGATGATACTTTCAGGTAATGATCAGTACACTGAGCCCACTTGGATCCCCAAATTTTGTTCTTCTATGTTGAAGCGTTCGTTTCCAGTAACAGTTTGAATTTTGGCCTTTCACTCTGTTTTCTACTATATTGATAGATGTATTTGGAACTCTAAACCACACCCGGTTTGTGCTAGCTTCTTGATACTTGACACAGTAAAGCAGTTTCACGTTCTATCTCTATGTTCTGTTTCCTCTTGATGTAGCACACAGCAGTGACTGAGGAGAAACACTTTCATTGAAAGGGGTTGCCAAGCTTCCAAAAATTACGATTCCCCAGAAATCTCAGCAACTATTTTTTCACCCAAACTGGATGATACTTTCAGGTAATGATGAGTACACTAAGCCCACTGGGTTCCCCAAATTTCGTTCTTCTATGTTGAAGTGTTCGTTTCCAGTAACAGTTTGAATTTTGGCGTTTTGCTCTGCTTTCTCCTATATTGATAGATGTATTTGCAACTCTAAACCAAACACGGTTTGTGCTAGCTTCTCCAAACTTGACTCAATAAAGCAGTTTCACGTTCTATCTCTATGTTCTGTTTCCTCTTGATGTAGCCCTAAGCAGTGACTGGGGAGAAATACTTTCATTGAAAGGGGTTGCCAAGCTTCCTGAAATTACGAGTCTCTAGAAATCTCAGCAAACATTTTTTCACCCAACGTGGATGATACTTTCAGGTAATGATCAGTACACTAAGCTCACTTCGTTCCCCAAATTTCGTTCTTCTATGTTGAAGCGTTCGTTTCCAGTAACAGTTTGAATTTTGGCGTTTCGCTCTGTTTTCTCCTATATTGATAGATGTATTTGGAACTCTAAACCAAACACGGTTTGTGCTAGCTTCTTGAAACGTGACACAGTAAAGCAGTTTCACGTTCTATCTCTATGTTCTGTTTCCTCTTGATGTAGCACTCAGCAGTGACTGAGGAGAAACACTTTCATTGAAAGGGGTTGCCAAGCTTCCCAAAATTGCGAGTCTCCAGAAATCTCAGCAACTATGATTTCACCCAACCTGGATGATACTTTCAGGTAATGATCAGTACACTAAGCTCACTTGGTTCCCCAAATTTCGTTCTTTTATGTTGAAGTGTTCGCTTCCAGTAACTGTTTGAATTTTGGCGTTTCACTCTGTTTTCTCCTATACTGACAGATGTATTTGGAACTCTAAATCAAACACGGTTTGTGCTAGCTTCTTGAAACTTGACAGAGTAAAGCAGTTTCACGTTCTATCTCTATGTTCTATTTCCTCTGGATGTAGCCCTAAGCAGTGACTGGGGAGAAATACTTTCATTGACAGGGGTTGCCAAGCTTCCAGAAATTACGAGTCTCCAGAAATCTCAGCAACTATTTTTTCACCCAAACTGGATGATACTTTCAGGTAATGATCAGTACACTAAGCCCACTTGGTTCCCCAAATTTCGTTCTTCTATGTTGAAGCGTTCGTTTCCAGTAAGAGTTTGAATTTTGGCGTTTCACTCTGTTTTCTCCTATATTGATAGATGTATTTGGAACTCTAAATCAAACACGGTTTGTGCTACCTTCTTCAAACTTGACACCATAAAGCAGTTTCACGTTCTATCTCTATGTTCTGTTTCCTCTTGATGTAGCTCTCAGCAGTGACTGAGGAGAAACACTTTCATTGAAAGGGGTTGCCAAGCTTCCCAAAATTGCGAGTCTCCAGAAATCTCAGCAACTATTTTTTCACCCAAACTGGATGATACTTTCAGGTAATGATCAGTACACTAAGCTCACTTGGTTCCCCAAATTTCGTTCTTTTATGTTGAAGCGTTCGCTTCCAGTAACTGTTTGAATTTTGGCGTTTCACTCTGTTTTCTCCTATACTGACAGATGTATTTGGAACTCTAAATCAAACACGGTTTGTGCTAGCTTCTTGAAACTTGACACAGTAAAGCAGTTTCACGTTCTATCTCTATGTTCTGTTTCCTCTGGATGTAGCCGTAAGCAGTGACTGGGGAGAAATACTTTCATTGACAGGGGTTGCCAAGCTTCCAGAAATTACGAGTCTCCAGAAATCTCAGCAACTATGATTTCACCCAACCTGGATGATACTTTCAGGTAATGATCAGTACACTAAGCCCACTTGTTTCCCCAAATTTCGTTCTTCTATGTTGAAGCGTTCGTTTCCAGTAACAGTTTGAATTTTGGCGTTTCGCTCTGTTTTCTCCTATATTGATAGATGTATTTGGAACTCTAAACCAAACACGGTTTGTGCTAGCTTCTTGAAACGTGACACAGTAAAGCAGTTTCACGTTCTATCTCTATGTTCTGTTTCCTCTTGATGTAGCACTCAGCAGTGACTGAGGAGAAACACTTTCATTGAAAGGGGTTGCCAAGCTTCCCAAAATTGCGAGTCTCCAGAAATCTCAGCAACTATTTTTTCACCCAAACTGGATGATACTTTCAGGTAATGATCAGTACACTAAGCTCACTTGGTTCCCCAAATTTCGTTCTTTTATGTTGAAGCGTTCGCTTCCAGTAACTGTTTGAATTTTGGCGTTTCACTCTGTTTTCTCCTATACTGACAGATGTATTTGGAACTCTAAATCATACAGGGTTTGTGCTAGCTTCTTGAAACTTGACACAGTAAAGCAGTTTCACGTTCTATCTCTATGTTCTGTTTCCTCTTGATGTAGCCCTAAGCAGTGACTGGGGAGAAATACTTTCATTGAAAGGGGTTGCCAAGCTTCCAGAAATTACGAGTCTCTGGAAATCTCAGCAAACATTTTTTCACCCAACGTGGATGATACTTTCAGGTAATGATCAGTACACTAAGCTCACTTCGCTCCCCAAATTTCGTTCTTCTATGTTGAAGCGTTCGTTTCCAGTAACAGTTTGAATTTTGGCCTTTCACTCTGTTTTCTCCTATATTGATAGATGTATTTGGAACTCTAAATCAAACACGGTTTGTGCTAGCTTCTTGAAACTTGACACAGTAAAGCAGTTTCACGTTCTTTCTCTATGTTCTGTTTCCTCTTGATGTAGCACTCAGCAGTGACTGAGGAGAAACACTTTCATTGAAAGGGGTTGCCAAGCTTCCCAAAATTGCGAGTCTCCAGAAATCTCAGCAACTATTTTTTCACCCAAACTGGATGATACTTTCAGGTAATGATCAGTACACTGAGCCCACTTGGATCCCCAAATTTCGTTCTTCTATGTTGAAGCGTTCGTTTCCAGTAACTGTTTGAATTTTGGCCTTTCACTCTGTTTTCTCCTATATTGATAGATGTATTTGGAACTCTAAACCACACCCGGTTTGTGCTAGCTTCTTGAAACTTGACACAGTAAAGCAGTTTCACGTTCTATATCTATGTTCTGTTTCCTCTTGATGTAGCACACAGCAGTGACTGAGGAGAAACACTTTCATTGAAAGGGGTTGCCAAGCTTCCAAAAATTACGATTCCCCAGAAATCTCAGCAACTATTTTTTCACCCAAACTGGATGATACTTTCAGGTAATGATCAGTACATTAAGCTCACTTGGTTCCCCAAATTTCGTTCTTTTATGTTGAAGCGTTCGCTTCCAGTAACTGTTTGAATTTTGGCGTTTCACTCTGTTTTCTCCTATACTGACAGATGTATTTGGAACTCTAAATCAAACACGGTTTGTGCTAGCTTCTTGAAACTTGACACAGTAAAGCAGTTTCACGTTCTATCTCTATGTTCTGTTTCCTCTGGATGTAGCACTCAGCAGTGACTGAGGAGAAACACTTTCATTGAAAGGGGTTGCCAAGCTTCCCAAAATTGCGAGTCTCCAGAAATCTCAGCAACTATGATTTCACCCAAACTGGATGATACTTTCAGGTAATGATCAGTACACTAAGCCCACTTGGATCCCCAAATTTCGTTCTTCTATGTTGAAGCGTTCGTTTCCAGTAACAGTTTGAATTTTGGCGTTTCACTCTGTTTTCTCCTATATTGATAGATGTATTTGGAACTCTAAATCAAACACGGTTTGTGCTAGCTTCTTGAAATTTGACACAGTAAAGCAGTTTCAAGTTCTATCTCTATGTTCTGTTTTCTCTTGATGTAGCCCTAAGCAGTGACTGGGGAGAAACACTTTCATTGAAAGGGGTTGCCAAGCTTCCCAAAATAGCGAGTCTCCAGAAATCTCAGCAACTATTTTTTCACCCAAACTGGATGATACTTTCAGGTAATGATCAGTACACTGAGCCCACTTGGATCCCCAAATTTCGTTCTTCTATGTTGAAGCGTTCGTTTCCAGTAACTGTTTGAATTTTGGCCTTTCACTCTGTTTTCTCCTATATTGATAGATGTATTTGGAACTCTAAACCAAACCCGGTTTGTGCTAGCTTTTTGAAACTTGACACAGTAAAGCAGTTTCACGTTCTATCTTTATGTTCTGTTTCCTCTTGATGTAGCACACAGCAGTGACTGAGGAGAAACACTTTCATTGAAAGGGGTTGCCAAGCTTCCAAAAATTACGATTCCTCAGAAATCTCAGCATCTATTTTTTCACCCAAACTGGATGATACTTTCAGGTAATGATGAGTACACTAAGCCCACTGGGTTCCCCAAATTTCGTTCTTCTATGTTGAAGCGTTCGTTTCCAGTAACAGTTTGAATTTTGGCGTTTCGCTCTGTTTTCTCCTATATTGATAGATGTATTTGGAACTCTAAACCAAACACGGTTTGTGCTAGCTTCTTGAAACTTGACACAATAAAGCAGTTTCAAGTTCTATCTCTATGTTCTGTTTCCTCTTGATATAGCCCTAAGCAGTGACGGGGGAGAAACACTTACATTGAAAGGGGTTGCCAAGCTTCCAGAAATTACGAGTCTCCAGAAATCTCAGCAACTATGATTTCACCCAAACTGGATGATACTTTCAGGTAATGATCAGTACACTAAGCCCACTTGGTTCCCCAAATTTCGTTCTTCTATGTTGAAGCGTTCGTTTCCAGTAACAGTTTGAATTTTGGCGTTTCACTCTGTTTTCTCCTATATTGATAGATGTATTTGGAACTCTAAACCAAACACGGTTTGTGCTAGCTTCTTGAAACTTGACACAGTAAAGCAGTTTTATGTTCTATCTCTATGTTCTGTTTCCTCTTGATGTAGCACTCAGCAGTGACTGAGGAGAAACACTTTCATTGAAAGGGGTTGCCAAGCTTCCCAAAATTGCGAGTCTCCAGAAACCTCAGCAACTATTTTTTCACCCAAACTGGATGATACTTTCAGGTAATGATCAGTACACTAAGCCCACTTAGTTCCCCAAATTTCGTTCTTCTATGTTGAAGCGTTCGTTTCCAGTAACAGTTTGAATTTTGGCGTTTCACTCTGTTTTCTCCTATATTGATAGATGTATTTGGAACTCTAAATCAAACACGGTTGGTGCTAGCTTCTTGAAACTTGACACAGTAAAGCAGTTTCAAGTTCTATCTCTATGTTCTGTTTTCTCTTGATGTAGCCCTAAGCAGTGACTGGGGAGAAACACTTTCATTGAAAGGGGTTGCCAAGCCTCCCAAAATTGCGAGTCTCCAGAAATCTCAGCAACTATTTTTTCACCCAAACTGGATGATACTTTCAGGTAATGATCAGTACACTGAGCCCACTTAGATCCCCAAATTTCGTTCTTCTATGTTGAAGCGTTCGTTTCCAGTAACAGTTTGAATTTTGGCCTTTCACTCTGTTTTCTCCTATATTGATAGATGTATTTGGAACTCTAAATCAAACACGGTTTGTGCTAGCTTCTTGAAACTTGACACAGTAAAGCAGTTTCACGTTCTTTCTCTATGTTCTGTTTCCTCTTGATGTAGCACACAGCAGTGACTGAGGAGAAACACTTTCATTGAAAGGGGTTGCCAAGCTTCCAAAAATTACGTTTCCCCAGAAATCTCAGCAACTATTTTTTCACCCAAACTGGATGATACTTTCAGGTAATGATGAGTACACTAAGCCCACTGGGTTCCCCAAATTTCGTTCTTCTATGTTGAAGCGTTCGTTTCCAGTAACAGTTTGAATTTTGGTGTTTCGCTCTGTTTTCTCCTATATTGATAGATGTATTTGGAACTCTAAACCAAACACGGTTTGTGCTAGCTTCTTGAAACTTGACACAATAAAGCAGTTTCAAGTTCTATCTCTATGTTCTGTTTCCTCTTGATGTAGCCCTAAGCAGTGACTGGGGAGAAACACTTTCATTGAAAGGGGTTGCCAAGCTTCCCAAAATTGCGAGTCTCCAGAAATCTCAGCAACTATTTTTTCACCAAAACTGGATGATACTTTTAGGTAATGATCATTACACTAAGCCCACTTGGTTCCCCAAATTTCGTTCTTCTATGTTAAAGCGTTCGTTTCCAGTAACAGTTTGAATTTTGGCGTTTCACTCTGTTTTCTCCTATATTGATAGATGTATTTGGAACTCTAAACCAAACACGGTTTGTGCTAGCTTCTTGAAACTTGACACAGTAAAGCAGTTTCACGTTCTATCTCTATGTTCTGTTTCCTCTTGATGTAGCTCTCAGCAGTGACTGAGGAGAAACACTTTCATTGAAAGGGGTTGCCAAGCTTCCCAAAATTGCGAGTCTCCAGAAATCTCAGCAACTATTTTTTAAACCAAACTGGATGATACTTTCAGGTAATGATCAGTACACTAAGCCCACTTAGTTCCCCAAATTTCGTTCTTCTATGTTGAAGCGTTCGTTTCCAGTAACAGTTTGAATTTTGGCGTTTCACTCTGTTTTCTCCTATATTGATAGATGTATTTGGAACTCTAAATCAAACACGGTTGGTGCTAGCTTCTTGAAACTTGACACAGTAAAGCAGTTTCAAGTTCTGTCTCTATGTTCTGTTTTCTCTTGATGTAGCCCTAAGCAGTGACTGGGGAGAAACACTTTCATTGAAAGGGGTTGCCAAGCTTCCCAAAATTGCGAGTCTCCAGAAATCTCAGCAACTATTTTTTCACCCAAACTGGATGATACTTTCAGGTAATGATCAGTACACTGAGCCCACTTGGATCCCCAAATTTCGTTCTTCTATGTTGAAGCGTTCGTTTCCAGTAACAGTTTGAATTTTGGCCTTTCACTCTGTTTTCTCCTATATTGATAGATGTATTTGGAACTCTAAACCAAACCCGGTTTGTGCTAGCTTTTTGAAACTTGACACAGTAAAGCAGTTTCACGTTCTATCTCTATGTTCTGTTTCCTCTTGATGTAGCACACAGCAGTGACTGAGGAGAAACACTTTCATTGAAAGGGGTTGCCAAGCTTCCAAAAATTACGTTTCCCCAGAAATCTCAGCAACTATTTTTTCACCCAAACTGGATGATACTTTCAGGTAATGATGAGTACACTAAGCCCACTGGGTTCCCCAAATTTCGTTCTTCTATGTTGAAGCGTTCGTTTCCAGTAACAGTTTGAATTTTGGTGTTTCGCTCTGTTTTCTCCTATATTGATAGATGTATTTGGAACTCTAAACCAAACACGGTTTGTGCTAGCTTCTTGAAACTTGACACAATAAAGCAGTTTCAAGTTCTATCTCTATGTTCTGTTTCCTCTTGATGTAGCCCTAAGCAGTGACTGGGGAGAAACACTTTCATTGAAAGGGGTTGCCAAGCTTCCCAAAATTGCGAGTCTCCAGAAATCTCAGCAACTATTTTTTCACCCAAACTGGATGATACTTTCAGGTAATGATCAGTACATTAAGCTCACTTGGTTCCCCAAATTTCGTTCTTTTATGTTGAAGCGTTCGCTTCCAGTAACTGTTTGAATTTTGGCGTTTCACTCTGTTTTCTCCTATACTGACAGATGTATTTGGAACTCTAAATCAAACACGGTTTGTGCTAGCTTCTTGAAACTTGACACAGTAAAGCAGTTTTACATTCTATCTCTATGTTCTGTTTCCTCTTGATGTAGCACTCAGTAGTGACTGAGGAGAAACACTTTCATTGAAAGGGGTTGCCAAGCTTCCAGAAATTACGAGTCTCCAGAAATCACAGCAACTATGATTTCACCCAACCTGGATGATACTTTCAGGTAATGATCAGTACACTAAGCCCACTTGGTTCCACAAATTTCGTTCTTCTATGTTGAAGCGTTCGTTTCCAGTAACAGTTTGAATTTTGGCGTTTCACTCTGTTTTCTCCTATATTGATAGATGTATTTGGAACTCTAAATCAAACACGGTTTGTGTTACCTTCTTCAAACTTGACACAGTAAAGCAGTTTCACGTTCTTTCTCTATGTTCTGTTTCCTCTTGATGTAGCACTCAGCAGTGACTGAGGAGAAACACTTTCATTGAAAGGGGTTGCCAAGCTTCCCAAAATTGCGAGTCTCCAGAAATCTCAGCAACTATTTTTTCACCAAAACTGGATGATACTTTCAGGTAATGATCAGTACACTAAGCCCACTTAGTTCCCCAAATTTCGTTCTTCTATGTTGAAGCGTTCGTTTCCAGTAACAGTTTGAATTTTGGCGTTTCACTCTGTTTTCTCCTATATTGATAGATGTATTTGGAACTCTAAATCAAACACGGTTGGTGCTAGCTTCTTGAAACTTGACACAGTAAAGCAGTTTCAAGTTCTATCTCTATGTTCTGTTTTCTCTTGATGTAGCCCTAAGCAGTGACTGGGGAGAAACACTTTCATTGAAAGGGGTTGCCAAGCCTCCCAAAATTGCGAGTCTCCAGAAATCTCAGCAACTATTTTTTCACCCAAACTGGATGATACTTTCAGGTAATGATCAGTACACTGAGCCCACTTAGATCCCCAAATTTCGTTCTTCTATGTTGAAGCGTTCGTTTCCAGTAACAGTTTGAATTTTGGCCTTTCACTCTGTTTTCTCCTATATTGATAGATGTATTTGGAACTCTAAACCAAACCCGGTTTGTGCTAGCTTTTTGAAACTTGACACAGTAAAGCAGTTTCACATTCTATCTCTATGTTCTGTTTCCTCTTGATGTAGCACACAGCAGTGACTGAGGAGAAACACTTTCATTGAAAGGGGTTGCCAAGCTTCCAAAAATTACGTTTCCCCAGAAATCTCAGCAACTATTTTTTCACCCAAACTGGATGATACTTTCAGGTAATGATGAGTACACTAAGCCCACTGGGTTCCCCAAATTTCGTTCTTCTATGTTGAAGCGTTCGTTTCCAGTAACAGTTTGAATTTTGGTGTTTCGCTCTGTTTTCTCCTATATTGATAGATGTATTTGGAACTCTAAACCAAACACGGTTTGTGCTAGCTTCTTGAAACTTGACACAGTAAAGCAGTTTCACGTTCTATCTCTATGTTCTGTTTCCTCTTGATGTAGCTCTCAGCAGTGACTGAGGAGAAACACTTTCATTGAAAGGGGTTGCCAAGCTTCCCAAAATTGCGAGTCTCCAGAAATCTCAGCAACTATTTTTTAAACCAAACTGGATGATACTTTCAGGTAATGATCAGTACACTAAGCCCACTTAGTTCCCCAAATTTCGTTCTTCTATGTTGAAGCGTTCGTTTCCAGTAACAGTTTGAATTTTGGCGTTTCACTCTGTTTTCTCCTATATTGATAGATGTATTTGGAACTCTAAATCAAACACGGTTGGTGCTAGCTTCTTGAAACTTGACACAGTAAAGCAGTTTCAAGTTCTATCTCTATGTTCTGTTTTCTCTTGATGTAGCCCTAAGCAGTGACTGGGGAGAAACACTTTCATTGAAAGGGGTTGCCAAGCTTCCCAAAATTGCGAGTCTCCAGAAATCTCAGCAACTATTTTTTCACCCAAAGTGGATGATACTTTCAGGTAATGATCAGTACACTGAGCCCACTTGGATCCCCAAATTTCGTTCTTCTATGTTGAAGCGTTCGTTTCCAGTAACAGTTTGAATTTTGGCCTTTCACTCTGTTTTCTCCTATATTGATAGATGTATTTGGAACTCTAAACCAAACCCGGTTTGTGCTAGCTTTTTGAAACTTGACACAGTAAAGCAGTTTCACGTTCTATCTCTATGTTCTGTTTCCTCTTGATGTAGCACACAGCAGTGACTGAGGAGAAACACTTTCATTGAAAGGGGTTGCCAAGCTTCCAAAAATTACGTTTCCCCAGAAATCTCAGCAACTATTTTTTCACCCAAACTGGATGATACTTTCAGGTAATGATGAGTACACTAAGCCCACTGGGTTCCCCAAATTTCGTTCTTCTATGTTGAAGCGTTCGTTTCCAGTAACAGTTTGAATTTTGGTGTTTCGCTCTGTTTTCTCCTATATTGATAGATGTATTTGGAACTCTAAACCAAACACGGTTTGTGCTAGCTTCTTGAAACTTGACACAATAAAGCAGTTTCAAGTTCTATCTCTATGTTCTGTTTCCTCTTGATGTAGCCCTAAGCAGTGACTGGGGAGAAACACTTTCATTGAAAGGGGTTGCCAAGCTTCCCAAAATTGCGAGTCTCCAGAAATCTCAGCAACTATTTTTTCACCCAAACTGGATGATACTTTCAGGTAATGATCAGTACATTAAGCTCACTTGGTTCCCCAAATTTCGTTCTTTTATGTTGAAGCGTTCGCTTCCAGTAACTGTTTGAATTTTGGCGTTTCACTCTGTTTTCTCCTATACTGACAGATGTATTTGGAACTCTAAATCAAACACGGTTTGTGCTAGCTTCTTGAAACTTGACACAGTAAAGCAGTTTTACATTCTATCTCTATGTTCTGTTTCCTCTTGATGTAGCACTCAGTAGTGACTGAGGAGAAACACTTTCATTGAAAGGGGTTGCCAAGCTTCCAGAAATTACGAGTCTCCAGAAATCACAGCAACTATGATTTCACCCAACCTGGATGATACTTTCAGGTAATGATCAGTACACTAAGCCCACTTGGTTCCACAAATTTCATTCTTCTATGTTGAAGCGTTCGTTTCCAGTAACAGTTTGAATTTTGGCGTTTCACTCTGTTTTCTCCTATATTGATAGATGTATTTGGAACTCTAAATCAAACACGGTTTGTGTTACCTTCTTCAAACTTGACACAGTAAAGCAGTTTCACGTTCTTTCTCTATGTTCTGTTTCCTCTTGATGTAGCACTCAGCAGTGACTGAGGAGAAACACTTTCATTGAAAGGGGTTGCCAAGCTTCCCAAAATTGCGAGTCTCCAGAAATCTCAGCAACTATTTTTTCACCAAAACTGGATGATACTTTCAGGTAATGATCAGTACACTAAGCCCACTTAGTTCCCCAAATTTCGTTCTTCTATGTTGAAGCGTTCGTTTCCAGTAACAGTTTGAATTTTGGCGTTTCACTCTGTTTTCTCCTATATTGATAGATGTATTTGGAACTCTAAATCAAACACGGTTGGTGCTAGCTTCTTGAAACTTGACACAGTAAAGCAGTTTCAAGTTCTATCTCTATGTTCTGTTTTCTCTTGATGTAGCCCTAAGCAGTGACTGGGGAGAAACACTTTCATTGAAAGGGGTTGCCAAGCTTCCCAAAATTGCGAGTCTCCAGAAATCTCAGCAACTATTTTTTCACCCAAACTGGATGATACTTTCAGGTAATGATCAGTACACTGAGCCCACTTGGATCCCCAAATTTCGTTCTTCTATGTTGAAGCGTTCGTTTCCAGTAACAGTTTGAATTTTGGCCTTTCACTCTGTTTTCTCCTATATTGATAGATGTATTTGGAACTCTAAACCAAACCCGGTTTGTGCTAGCTTTTTGAAACTTGACACAGTAAAGCAGTTTCACGTTCTATCTCTATGTTCTGTTTCCTCTTGATGTAGCACACAGCAGTGACTGAGGAGAAACACTTTCATTGAAAGGGGTTGCCAAGCTTCCAAAAATTACGTTTCCCCAGAAATCTCAGCAACTATTTTTTCACCCAAACTGGATGATACTTTCAGGTAATGATGAGTACACTAAGCCCACTGGGTTCCCCAAATTTCGTTCTTCTATGTTGAAGCGTTCGTTTCCAGTAACAGTTTGAATTTTGGTGTTTCGCTCTGTTTTCTCCTATATTGATAGATGTATTTGGAACTCTAAACCAAACACGGTTTGTGCTAGCTTCTTGAAACTTGACACAATAAAGCAGTTTCAAGTTCTATCTCTATGTTCTGTTTCCTCTTGATGTAGCCCTAAGCAGTGACTGGGGAGAAACACTTTCATTGAAAGGGGTTGCCAAGCTTCCCAAAATTGCGAGTCTCCAGAAATCTCAGCAACTATTTTTTCACCCAAACTGGATGATACTTTCAGGTAATGATCAGTACATTAAGCTCACTTGGTTCCCCAAATTTCGTTCTTTTATGTTGAAGCGTTCGCTTCCAGTAACTGTTTGAATTTTGGCGTTTCACTCTGTTTTCTCCTATACTGACAGATGTATTTGGAACTCTAAATCAAACATGGTTTGTGCTAGCTTCTTGAAACTTGACACAGTAAAGCAGTTTTACGTTCTATCTCTATGTTCTGTTTCCTCTGGATGTAGCCCTAAGCAGTGACTGGGGAGAAATACTTTCATTGAAAGGGGTTGCCAAGCTTCCAGAAATTACGAGTCTCTAGAAATCTCAGCAAACATTTTTTCACCCAACGTGGATGATACTTTCAGGTAATGATCAGTACACTAAGCTCACTTCGTTCCCCAAATTTCGTTCTTCTATGTTGAAGCGTTCGTTTCCAGTAACAGTTTGAATTTTGGTGTTTCACTCTGTTTTCTCCTATATTGATAGATGTATTTGGAACTCTAAATCAAACACGGTTTGTGCTAGCTTCTTGAAACTTGACACAGTAAAGCAGTTTCAAGTTCTATCTCTATGTTCTATTTTCTCTTGATGTAGCCCTAAGCAGTGACTGGGGAGAAACACTTTCATTGAAAGGGGTTGCCAAGCTTCCCAAAATTGCGAGTCTCCAGAAATCTCAGCAACTATTTTTTCACCCAAACTGGATGATACTTTCAGGTAATGATCAGTACACTGAGCCCACTTGGATCCCCAAATTTCGTTCTTCTATGTTGAAGCGTTCGTTTCCAGTAACAGTTTGAATTTTGGCGTTTCACTCTGTTTTCTCCTATATTGATAGATGTATTTGGAACTCTAAACCAAACACGGTTTGTGCTAGCTTCTTGAAACTTGACACAGTAAAGCAGTTTCACGTTCTATCTCTATGTTCTGTTTCCTCTTGATGTAGCTCTCAGCAGTGACTGAGGAGAAACACTTTCATTGAAAGGGGTTGCCAAGCTTCCCAAAATTGCGAGTCTCCAGAAATCTCAGCCACTATTTTTTAACCCAAACTGGATGATACTTTCAGGTAATGATCAGTACACTAAGCTCACTTGGTTCCCCAAATTTCGTTCTTTTATGTTGAAGCGTTCGCTTCCAGTAACTGTTTGAATTTTGGCGTTTCACTCTGTTTTCTCCTATACTGACAGATGCATTTGGAACTCTAAATCAAACACGGTTTGTGCTAGCTTCTTGAAACTTGACACAGTAAAGCAGTTTCACGTTCTATCACTATGTTCTGTTTCCTCTTGATGTAGCCCTAAGCAGTGACTGGGGAGAAACACTTACATTGAAAGGGGTTGCCAAGCTTCCAGAAATTACGAGTCTCCAGAAATCTCAGCAACTATGATTTCACCCAAACTGGATGATACTTTCAGGTAATGATCAGTACACTAAGCCCACTTGGTTCCCCAAATTTCGTTCTTCTATGTTGAAGCGTTCGTTTCCAGTAACAGTTTGAATTTTGGCGTTTCACTCTGTTTTCTCCTATATTGATAGATGTATTTGGAACTCTAAACCAAACACGGTTTGTGCTAGCTTCTTGAAACTTGACACAGTAAAGCAGTTTTACGTTCTATCTCTATGTTCTGTTTCCTCTTGATGTAGCACTCAGCAGTGACTGAGGAGAAACACTTTCATTGAAAGGGGTTGCCAAGCTTCCCAAAATTGCGAGTCTCCAGAAACCTCAGCAACTATTTTTTCACCCAAACTGGATGATACTTTCAGGTAATGATTAGTACACTAAGCCCACTTAGTTCCCCAAATTTCGTTCTTCTATGTTGAAGCGTTCGTTTCCAGTAACAGTTTGAATTTTGGCGTTTCACTCTGTTTTCTCCTATATTGATAGATGTATTTGGAACTCTAAATCAAACACGGTTGGTGCTAGCTTCTTGAAACTGGACACAGTAAAGCAGTTTCAAGTTCTATCTCTATGTTCTGTCTCCTCATGATGTAGCCCTAAGCAGTGACTGGGGAGAAACACTTTCATTGAAAGGGGTTGCCAAGCTTCCAAAAATTACGAGTCTCCAGAAATCTCAGCATCTATTTTTTCACCCAAACTGGATGATACTTTCAGGTAATGATGAGTACGCTAAGCCCACTGGGTTCCCCAAATTTCGTTCTTCTATGTTGAAGCGTTCGTTTCCAGTAACAGTTTGAATTTTGGCGTTTCACTCTGTTTTCTCCTATATTGATAGATGTATTTGGAACTCTAAACCAAACACGATTTGTGCTAGCTTCTTGAAACTTGACACAGTAAAGCAGTTTCACGTTCTATCTCTATGTTCTGTTTCATCTGGATGTAGCTGTAAGCAGTGACTGGGGAGAAATACTTTCATTGACAGGGGTTGCCAAGCTTCCAGAAATTACGAGTCTCCAGAAATCTCAGCAACTATGATTTCACCCAACCTGGATGATACTTTCAGGTAATGATCAGTACACTAAGACCACTTGTTTCCCCAAATTTCGTTCTTCTATGTTGAAGCGTTCGTTTCCAGTAACAGTTTGAATTTTGGCGTTTCGCTCTGTTTTCTCCTATATTGATAGATGTATTTGGAACTCTAAACCAAACACGGTTTGTGCTAGCTTCTTGAAACTTGACACAGTAAAGCAGTTTTACGTTCTATCTCTATGTTCTGTTTCCTCTTGATGTAGCACTCAGCAGTGACTGAGGAGAAACACTTTCATTGAAAGGGGTTGCCAAGCTTCCCAAAAATGCGAGTCTCCAGAAATCTCAGCAACTATTTTTTCACCCAAACTGGATGATACTTTCAGGTAATGATCAGTACACTAAGCTCACTTGGTTCCCCAAATTTCGTTCTTTTATGTTGAAGCGTTCGCTTCCAGTAACTGTTTGAATTTTGGCGTTTCACTCTGTTTTCTCCTATATTGATAGATGTATTTGAAACTCTAAATCAAACACGGTTTGTGCTAGCTTCTTGAAACTTGACACAGTAAAGCAGTTTCAAGTTCTATCTCTATGTTCTGTTTTCTCTTGATGTAGCCCTAAGCAGTGACTGGGGAGAAACACTTTCATTGAAAGGGGTTGCCAAGCTTCCCAAAATTGCGAGTCTCCAGAAATCTCAGCAACTATTTTTTCACCCAAACTGGATGATACTTTCAGGTAATGATCAGTACACTGAGCCCACTTGGATCCCCAAATTTCGTTCTTCTATGTTGAAGCGTTCGTTTCCAGTAACAGTTTGAATTTTGGCCTTTCACTCTGTTTTCTCCTATATTGATAGATGTATTTGGAACTCTAAACCAAACCCGGTTTGTGCTAGCTTTTTGAAACTTGACACAGTAAAGCAGTTTCACGTTCTATCTCTATGTTCTGTTTCCTCTTATGTAGCACACAGCAGTGACTGAGGAGAAACACTTTCATTGAAAGGGGTTGCCAAGCTTCCAAAAATTACGTTTCCCCAGAAATCTCAGCAACTATTTTTTCACCCAAACTGGATGATACTTTCAGGTAATGATGAGTACACTAAGCCCACTGGGTTCCCCAAATTTCGTTCTTCTATGTTGAAGCGTTCGTTTCCAGTAACAGTTTGAATTTTGGTGTTTCGCTCTGTTTTCTCCTATATTGATAGATGTATTTGGAACTCTAAACCAAACACGGTTTGTGCTAGCTTCTTGAAACTTGACACAATAAAGCAGTTTCAAGTTCTATCTCTATGTTCTGTTTCCTCTTGATGTAGCCCTAAGCAGTGACTGGGGAGAAACACTTTCATTGAAAGGGGTTGCCAAGCTTCCCAAAATTGCGAGTCTCCAGAAATCTCAGCAACTATTTTTTCACCCAAACTGGATGATACTTTCAGGTAATGATCAGTACATTAAGCTCACTTGGTTCCCCAAATTTCGTTCTTTTATGTTGAAGCGTTCGCTTCCAGTAACTGTTTGAATTTTGGCGTTTCACTCTGTTTTCTCCTCTACTGACAGATGTATTTGGAACTCTAAATCAAACATGGTTTGTGCTAGCTTCTTGAAACTTGACACAGTAAAGCAGTTTTACGTTCTATCTCTATGTTCTGTTTCCTCTGGATGTAGCCCTAAGCAGTGACTGGGGAGAAATACTTTCATTGAAAGGGGTTGCCAAGCTTCCAGAAATTACGAGTCTCTAGAAATCTCAGCAAACATTTTTTCACCCAACGTGGATGATACTTTCAGGTAATGATCAGTACACTAAGCTCACTTCGTTCCCCAAATTTCGTTCTTCTATGTTGAAGCGTTCGTTTCCAGTAACAGTTTGAATTTTGGTGTTTCACTCTGTTTTCTCCTATATTGATAGATGTATTTGGAACTCTAAATCAAACACGGTTTGTGCTAGCTTCTTGAAACTTGACACAGTAAAGCAGTTTCAAGTTCTATCTCTATGTTCTGTTTTCTCTTGATGTAGCCCTAAGCAGTGACTGGGGAGAAACACTTTCATTGAAAGGGGTTGCCAAGCTTCCCAAAATTGCGAGTCTCCAGAAATCTCAGCAACTATTTTTTCACCCAAACTGGATGATACTTTCAGGTAATGATCAGTACACTGAGCCCACTTGGATCCCCAAATTTCGTTCTTCTATGTTGAAGCGTTCGTTTCCAGTAACAGTTTGAATTTTGGCGTTTCACTCTGTTTTCTCCTATATTGATAGATGTATTTGGAACTCTAAACCAAACACGGTTTGTGCTAGCTTCTTGAAACTTGACACAGTAAAGCAGTTTCACGTTCTATCTCTATGTTCTGTTTCCTCTTGATGTAGCTCTCAGCAGTGACTGAGGAGAAACACTTTCATTGAAAGGGGTTGCCAAGCTTCCCAAAATTGCGAGTCTCCAGAAATCTCAGCAACTATTTTTTCACCCAAACTGGATGATACTTTCAGGTAATGATCAGTACACTAAGCTCACTTGGTTCCCCAAATTTCGTTCTTTTATGTTGAAGCGTTCGCTTCCAGTAACTGTTTGAATTTTGGCGTTTCACTCTGTTTTCTCCTATACTGACAGATGCATTTGGAACTCTAAATCAAACACGGTTTGTGCTAGCTTCTTGAAACTTGACACAGTAAAGCAGTTTCACGTTCTATCACTATGTTCTGTTTCCTCTTGATGTAGCCCTAAGCAGTGACTGGGGAGAAACACTTACATTGAAAGGGGTTGCCAAGCTTCCAGAAATTACGAGTCTCCAGAAATCTCAGCAACTATGATTTCACCCAAACTGGATGATACTTTCAGGTAATGATCAGTACACTAAGCCCACTTGGTTCCCCAAATTTCGTTCTTCTATGTTGAAGCGTTCGTTTCCAGTAACAGTTTGAATTTTGGCGTTTCACTCTGTTTTCTCCTATATTGATAGATGTATTTGGAACTCTAAACCAAACACGGTTTGTGCTAGCTTCTTGAAACTTGACACAGTAAAGCAGTTTTACGTTCTATCTCTATGTTCTGTTTCCTCTTGATGTAGCACTCAGCAGTGACTGAGGAGAAACACTTTCATTGAAAGGGGTTGCCAAGCTTCCCAAAATTGCGAGTCTCCAGAAACCTCAGCAACTATTTTTTCACCCAAACTGGATGATACTTTCAGGTAATGATTAGTACACTAAGCCCACTTAGTTCCCCAAATTTCGTTCTTCTATGTTGAAGCGTTCGTTTCCAGTAACAGTTTGAATTTTGGCGTTTCACTCTGTTTTCTCCTATATTGATAGATGTATTTGGAACTCTAAATCAAACACGGTTGGTGCTAGCTTCTTGAAACTGGACACAGTAAAGCAGTTTCAAGTTCTATCTCTATGTTCTGTCTCCTCATGATGTAGCCCTAAGCAGTGACTGGGGAGAAACACTTTCATTGAAAGGGGTTGCCAAGCTTCCAAAAATTACGAGTCTCCAGAAATCTCAGCATCTATTTTTTCACCCAAACTGGATGATACTTTCAGGTAATGATGAGTACGCTAAGCCCACTGGGTTCCCCAAATTTCGTTCTTCTATGTTGAAGCGTTCGTTTCCAGTAACAGTTTGAATTTTGGCGTTTCACTCTGTTTTCTCCTATATTGATAGATGTATTTGGAACTCTAAACCAAACACGATTTGTGCTAGCTTCTTGAAACTTGACACAGTAAAGCAGTTTCACGTTCTATCTCTATGTTCTGTTTCATCTGGATGTAGCTGTAAGCAGTGACTGGGGAGAAATACTTTCATTGACAGGGGTTGCCAAGCTTCCAGAAATTACGAGTCTCCAGAAATCTCAGCAACTATGATTTCACCCAACCTGGATGATACTTTCAGGTAATGATCAGTACACTAAGACCACTTGTTTCCCCAAATTTCGTTCTTCTATGTTGAAGCGTTCGTTTCCAGTAACAGTTTGAATTTTGGCGTTTCGCTCTGTTTTCTCCTATATTGATAGATGTATTTGGAACTCTAAACCAAACACGGTTTGTGCTAGCTTCTTGAAACTTGACACAGTAAAGCAGTTTTACGTTCTATCTCTATGTTCTGTTTCCTCTTGATGTAGCACTCAGCAGTGACTGAGGAGAAACACTTTCATTGAAAGGGGTTGCCAAGCTTCCCAAAAATGCGAGTCTCCAGAAATCTCAGCAACTATTTTTTCACCCAAACTGGATGATACTTTCAGGTAATGATCAGTACACTAAGCTCACTTGGTTCCCCAAATTTCGTTCTTTTATGTTGAAGCGTTCGCTTCCAGTAACTGTTTGAATTTTGGCGTTTCACTCTGTTTTCTCCTATATTGATAGATGTATTTGGAACTCTAAATCAAACACGGTTTGTGCTAGCTTCTTGAAACTTGACACAGTAAAGCAGTTTCAAGTTCTATCTCTATGTTCTGTTTTCTCTTGATGTAGCCCTAAGCAGTGACTGGGGAGAAACACTTTCATTGAAAGGGGTTGCCAAGCTTCCCAAAATTGCGAGTCTCCAGAAATCTCAGCAACTATTTTTTCACCCAAACTGGATGATACTTTCAGGTAATGATCAGTACACTGAGCCCACTTGGATCCCCAAATTTCGTTCTTCTATGTTGAAGCGTTCGTTTCCAGTAACAGTTTGAATTTTGGCCTTTCACTCTGTTTTCTCCTATATTGATAGATGTATTTGGAACTCTAAACCAAACCCGGTTTGTGCTAGCTTTTTGAAACTTGACACAGTAAAGCAGTTTCACGTTCTATCTCTATGTTCTGTTTCCTCTTATGTAGCACACAGCAGTGACTGAGGAGAAACACTTTCATTGAAAGGGGTTGCCAAGCTTCCAAAAATTACGATTCCCCAGAAATCTCAGCAACTATTTTTTCACCCAAACTGGATGATACTTTCAGGTAATGATGAGTACACTAAGCCCACTGGGTTCCCCAAATTTCGTTCTTCTATGTTGAAGCGTTCGTTTCCAGTAACAGTTTGAATTTTGGCGTTTCGCTCTGTTTTCTCCTATACTGACAGATGTATTTGGAACTCTAAACCAAACACGGTTTGTGCTAGCTTCTTGAAACTTGACACAATATAGCAGTTTCAAGTTCTATCTCTATGTTCTGTTTCCTCTGGATGTAGCCCTAAGCAGTGACTGGGGAGAAACACTTACATTGAAAGGGGTTGCCAAGCTTCCAGAAATTACGAGTCTCCAGAAATCTCAGCAACTATGATTTCACCCAAACTGGATGATACTTTCAGGTAATGATCAGTACACTAAGCCCACTTGGTTCCCCAAATTTCGTTCTTCTATGTTGAAGCGTTCGTTTCCAGTAACAGTTTGAATTTTGGCGTTTCGCTCTGTTTTCTCCTATATTGATAGATGTATTTGGAACTCTAAACCAAACACGGTTTGTGCTACCTTCTTCAAACTTGACACAGTAAAGCAGTTTCAAGTTCTAGCTCTATGTTCTGTTTCCTCTTGATGTAGCACTCAGCAGTGACTGAGGAGAAACACTTCCATTGAAAGGGGTTGCCAAGCTTCCCAAAATTGCGAGACTCCAGAAATCTCAGCAACTATTTTTTCACCCAAACTGGATGATACTTTCAGGTAATGATCAGTACACTAAGCTCACTTGGTTCCCCAAATTTCGTTCTTTTATGTTGAAGCGTTCGCTTCCAGTAACTGTTTGAATTTTGGCGTTTCACTCTGTTTTCTCCTATACTGACAGATGTATTTGGAACTCTAAATCAAACACGGTTTGTGCTAGCTTCTTGAAACTTGACACAGTAAAGGAGTTTCACGTTCTATCTCTATGTTCTATTTCCTCTGGATGTAGCCCTAAGCAGTGACTGGGGAAAAACACTTTCATTGACAGGGGTTGCCAAGCTTCCAAAAATTACGAGTCTCCAGAAATCTCAGCAACTATTTTTTCACCCAACGTGGATGATACTTTCAGGTAATGATCAGTACACTAAGCTCACTTCGTTCCCCAAATTTCGTTCTTCTATGTTGAAGCGTTCGTTTCCAGTAACAGTTTGAATTTTGGCGTTTCACTCTGTTTTCTCCTATATTGATAGATGTATTTGGAACTCTAAATCAAACACGGTTTGTGCTAGCTTCTTGAAACTTGACACAGTAAAGCAGTTTCAAGTTCTATCTCTATGTTCTGTTTTCTCTTGATGTAGCCCTAAGCAGTGACTGGGGTGAAACACTTTCATTGAAAGGGGTTGCCAAGCTTCCCAAAATTGCGAGTCTCCAGAAATCTCAGCAACTATTTTTTCACCCAAACTGGATGATACTTTCAGGTAATGATCAGTACACTGAGCCCACTTGGATCCCCAAATTTCGTTCTTCTATGTTGAAGCGTTCGTTTCCAGTAACAGTTTGAATTTTGGCCTTTCACTCTGTTTTCTCCTATATTGATAGATGTATTTGGAACTCTAAACCAAACCCGGTTTGTGCTAGCTTCTTGAAACTTGACACAGTAAAGCAGTTTCACGTTCTATCTCTATGTTCTGTTTCCTCTTGATGTAGCACACAGCAGTGACTGAGGAGAAACACTTTCATTGAAAGGGGTTGCCAAGCTTCCAAAAATTACGATTCCCCAGAAATCTCAGCAACTATTTTTTCACCCAAACTGGATGATACTTTCAGGTAATGATGAGTACACTAAGCCCACTGGGTTCCCCAAATTTCGTTCTTCTATGTTGAAGCGTTCGTTTCCAGTAACAGTTTGAATTTTGGTGTTTCGCTCTGTTTTCTCCTATATTGATAGATGTATTTGGAACTCTAAACCAAACACGGTTTGTGCTAGGTTCTTGAAACTTGACACAATAAAGCAGTTTCAAGTTCTATCTCTATGTTCTGTTTCCTCTTGATGTAGCCCTAAGCAGTGACTGGGGAGAAACACTTTCATTGAAAGGGGTTGCCAAGCTTCCCAAAATTGCGAGTCTCCAGAAATCTCAGCAACTATTTTTTCACCCAAACTGGATGATACTTTCATGTAATGATCAGTACATTAAGCTCACTTGGTTCCACAAATTTCGTTCTTTTATGTTGAAGCGTTCGCTTCCAGTAACTGTTTGAATTTTGGCGTTTCACTCTGTTTTCTCCTATACTGACAGATGTATTTGGAACTCTAAATCAAACAGGGTTTGTGCTAGCTTCTTGAAACGTGACACAGTAAAGCAGTTTTACGTTCTATCTCTATGTTCTGTTTCCTCTTGATGTAGCACTCAGCAGTGACTGAGGAGAAACACTTTCATTGAAAGAGGTTGCCAAGCTTCCAGAAATTACGAGTCTCCAGAAATCTCAGCAACTATGATTTCACCCAACCTGGATGATACTTTCAGGTAATGATCAGTACACTAAGCCCACTTGGTTCCCCAAATTTCGTTCTTCTATGTTGAAGCGTTCGTTTCCAGTAACAGTTTGAATTTCGGCGTTTCACTCTGTTTTCTCCTATATTGATAGATGTATTTGGAACTCTAAATCAAACACGGTTTGTGCTACCTTCTTCAAACTTGACAAAGTAAAGCAGTTTCATGTTCTTACTCTATTTTCTGTTTCCTCTTGATGTAGCACTCAGCAGTGACTGAGGAGAAACACTTTCATTGAAAGGGGTTGCCAAGCTTCCCAAAATTGCGAGTCTCCAGAAATCTCAGCAACTATTTTTTCACCCAAACTGGATGATACTTTCAGGTAATGATCATTACACTAAGCCCACTTGGTTCCCCAAATTTCGTTCTTCTATGTTAAAGCGTTCGTTTCCAGTAACAGTTTGAATTTTGGCGTTTCACTCTGTTTTCTCCTATATTGATAGATGTATTTGGAACTCTAAACCAAACACGGTTTGTGCTAGCTTCTTGAAACTTGACACAGTAAAGCAGTTTCACGTTGTATCTCTATGTTCTGTTTCCTCTTGATGTAGCTCTCAGCAGTGACTGAGGAGAAACACTTTCATTGAAAGGGGTTGCCAAGCTTCCCAAAATTGCGAGTCTCCAGAAATCTCAGCAACTATTTTTTAACCCAAACTGGATGATACTTTCAGGTAATGATCAGTACACTAAGCTCACTTGGTTCCCCAAATTTCGTTCTTTTATGTTGAAGCGTTCGTTTCCAGTAACTGTTTGAATTTTGGCGTTTCACTCTGTTTTCTCCTATACTGACAGATGTATTTGGAACTCTAAATCAAACACGGTTTGTGCTAGCTTCTTGAAACTTGACACAGTAAAGCAGTTTCACGTTCTATCTCTATGTTCTGTTTCCTCTGGATGTAGCCGTAAGCAGTGACTGGGGAGAAATACTTTCATTGACAGGGGTTGCCAAGCTTCCAGAAATTACGAGTCTCCAGAAATCTCAGCAACTATGATTTCACCCAACCTGGATGATACTTTCAGGTAATGATCAGTACACTAAGCCCACTTGTTTCCCCAAATTTCGTTCTTCTATGTTGAAGCGTTCGTTTCCAGTAACAGTTTGAATTTTGGCGTTTCGCTCTGTTTTCTCCTATATTGATAGATGTATTTGGAACTCTAAACCAAACACGGTTTGTGCTAGCTTCTTGAAACTTGACACAGTAAAGCAGTTTTACGTTCTCTCTCTATGTTCTGTTTCCTCTTGATGTAGCACTCAGCAGTGACTGAGGAGAAACACTTTCATTGAAAGGGGTTGCCAAGCTTCCCAAAATTGCGAGTCTCCAGAAATCTCAGCAACTATTTTTTCACCCAAACTGGATGATACTTTCAGGTAATGATCAGTACACTAAGCTCACTGGGTTCCCCAAATTTCGTTCTTTTATGTTGAAGCGTTCGCTTCCAGTAACTGTTTGAATTTTGGCGTTTCACTCTGTTTTCTCCTATACTGACAGATGTATTTGGAACTCTAAATCAAACACGGTTTGTGCTAGCTTCTTGAAACTTGACACAGTAAAGCAGTTTCACGTTCTATCTCTATGTTCTATTTCCTCTGGATGTACCCCTAAGCAGTGACTGGGGAGAAATACTTTCATTGACAGGGGTTGCCAAGCTTCCCAAAATTGCGAGTCTCCAGAAATCTCAGCAACTATTTTTTCACCCAAACTGGATGATACGTTCAGGTAATGATCAGTACACTGAGCCCACTTGGATCCCCAAATTTCGTTCTTCTATGTTGAAGCGTTCGTTTCCAGTAACAGTTTGAATTTTGGCCTTTCACTCTGTTTTCTCCTATATTGATAGATGTATTTGGAACTCTAAACCAAACCCGGTTTGTGCTAGCTTTTTGAAACTTGACACAGTAAAGCAGTTTCACGTTCTATCTCTATGTTCTGTTTCCTCTTGATGTAGCACTCAGCAGTGACTGAGGAGAAACACTTTCATTGAAAGGGGTTGCCAAGCTTCCAAAAATTACGATTCCCCAGAAATCTCAGCAACTATTTTTTCACCCAAACTGGATGATACTTTCAGGTAATGATGAGTACACTAAGCCCACTGGGTTCCCCAAATTTCGTTCTTCTATGTTGAAGCGTTCGTTTCCAGTAACAGTTTGAATTTTGGCGTTTCGCTCTGTTTTCTCCTATATTGATAGATGTATTTGGAACTCTAAACCAAACCCGGTTTGTGCTAGCTTCTTGAAACTTGACACAATAAAGCAGTTTCAAGTTCTATCTCTATGTTCTGTTTCCTCTTGATGTAGCCCTAAGCAGTGACTGGGGAGAAACACTTACATTGAAAGGGGTTGCCAAGCTTCCAGAAATTACGAGTCTCCAGAAATCTCAGCAACTATGATTTCACCCAAACTGGATGATACTTTCAGGTAATGATCAGTACACTAAGCCCACTTGGTTCCCCAAATTTCGTTCTTCTATGTTGAAGCGTTCGTTTCCAGTAACAGTTTGAATTTTGGCGTTTCACTCTGTTTTCTCCTATATTGATAGATGTATTTGGAACTCTAAACCAAACACGGTTTGTGCTAGCTTCTTGAAACTTGACACAGTAAAGCAGTTTTACGTTCTATCTCTATGTTCTGTTTCCTCTTGATGTAGCACTCAGAAGTGTCTGTGGTGAAACACTTTCATTGAAAGGGGTTGCCAAGCTTCCCAAAATTGCGAGTCTCCAGAAATCTCAGCAACTATTGTTTCACCCAAACTGGATGATACTTTCAGGTAATGATCAGTACACTAAGCCCACTTAGTTCCCCAAATTTTGTTCTTCTATGTTGAAGCGTTCGTTTCCAGTAACAGTTTGAATTTTGGCGTTTCACTCTGTTTTCTCCTATATTGATAGATGTATTTGGAACTCTAAATCAAACACGGTTGGTGCTAGCTTCTTGAAACTGGACACAGTAAAGTAGTTTCAAGTTCTATCTCTATGTTCTGTCTCCTCATGATGTAGCCCTAAGCAGTGACTGGGGAGAAACACTTTCATTGAAAGGGGTTGCCAAGCTTCCAGAAATTACGAGTCTCCAGAAATCTCGGCATCTATTTTTTCACCCAAACTGGATGATACTTTCAGGTAATGATGAGTACGCTAAGCCCACTGGGTTCCCCAAATTTCGTTCTTCTATGTTGAAGCGTTCGTTTCCAGTAACAGTGTGAATTTTGGCGTTTCACTCTGTTTTCTCCTATATTGATAGATGTATTTGGAACTCTAAACCAAACACGATTTGTGCTAGCTTCTTGAAACTTGACACAGTAAAGCAGTTTCACATTCTATCTCTATGTTCTGTTTCCTCTTGATGTAGCACTCAGCAGTGACTGAGGAGAAACACTTTCATTGAAAGGGGTTGCCAAGCTTCCCAAAATTGCGAGTCTCCAGAAATCTCAGCAACTATTTTTTCACCCAAACTGGATGATACTTTCAGGTAATGATCAGTACACTAAGCTCACTTGGTTCCCCAAATTTCGTTCTTTTATGTTGAAGCGTTCGCTTCCAGTAAGAGTTTGAATTTTGGCGTTTCACTCTATTTTCTCCTATATTGATAGATGTATTTGGAACTCTAAATCAAACACGGTTTGTGCTACCTTCTTCAAACTTGACACAGTAAAGCAGTTTCAAGTTCTAGCTCTATGTTCTGTTTCCTCTTGATGTAGCACTCAGCAGTGACTGAGGAGAAACACTTTCATTGAAAGGGGTTGCCAAGCTTCCCAAAATTGCGAGTCTCCAGAAATCTCAGCAACTATTTTTTCACCCAAACTGGATGATACTTTCAGGTAATGATCAGTACACTAAGCTCACTTGGTTCCCCAAATTTCGTTCTTTTATGTTGAAGCGTTCGCTTCCAGTAACTGTTTGAATTTTGGCGTTTCACTCTGTTTTCTCCTATACTGACAGATGTATTTGGAACTCTAAATCATACACGGTTTGTGCTAGCTTCCTGAAACTTGACACACTAAAGCAGTTTCACGTTCTATCTCTATGTTCTGTTTCCTCTTGATGTAGCCCTAAGCAGTGACTGGGGAGAAATACTTTCATTGAAAGGGGTTGCCAAGCTTCCAGAAATTACGAGTCTCCAGAAATCTCAGCAACTATGATTTCACCCAACCTGGATGATACTTTCAGGTAATGATCAGTACACTAAGCCCACTTGTTTCCCCAAATTTCGTTCTTCTATGTTGAAGTGTTCGTTTCCAGTAACAGTTTGAATTTTGGCGTTTCACTCTGTTTTCTCCTATATTGATAGATGTATTTGGAACTCTAAACCAAACACGGTTTGTGCTAGCTTCTTGAAACTTGACACAGTAAAGCAGTTTCACGTTCTATCTCTATGTTCTGTTTCCTCTTGATTTAGCACTCAGCAGTGACTGAGGAGAAACACTTTCATTGAAAGGGGTTGCCAAGCTTCCCAAAATTGCGAGTCTCCAGAAATCTCAGCAACTATTTTTTCACCCAACGTGGATGATACTTTCAGGTAATGATCAGTACACTAAGCTCACTTCGTTCCCCAAATTTCGTTCTTCTATGTTGAAGCGTTCGTTTCCAGTAACAGTTTGAATTTTGGCGTTTCACTCTGTTTTCTCCTATATTGATAGATGTATTTGGAACTCTAAACCAAACCCGGTTTGTGCTAGCTTCTTGAAAGTTGACACAGTAAAGCAGTTTCACGTTCTATCTCTATGTTCTGTTTTCTCTTGATGTAGCCCTAAGCAGTGACTGGGGAGAAACACTTTCATTGAAAGCGGTTGCCAAGCTTCCCAAAATTGCGAGTCTCCAGAAATCTCAGCAACTATTTTTTCACCCAAACTGGATGATACTTTCAGGTAATGATCAGTACACTGAGCCCACTTGGATCCCCAAATTTCGTTCTTCTATGTTGAAGCGTTCGTTTCCAGTAACAGTTTGAATTTTGGCCTTTCACTCTGTTTTCTCCTATATTGATAGATGTATTTGGAACTCTAAACCAAACCCGGTTTGTGCTAGCTTCTTGAAACTTGACACAGTAAAGCAGTTTCACGTTCTATCTCTATGTTCTGTTTCCTCTTGATGTAGCACACAGCAGTGACTGAGGAGAAACACTTTCATTGAAAGGGGTTGCCAAGCTTCCAAAAATTACGATTCCCCAGAAATCTCAGCAACTATTTTTTCACCCAAACTGGATGATACTTTCAGGTAATGATGAGTACACTAAGCCCAATGGGTTCCCCAAATTTCGTTCTTCTATGTTGAAGCGTTCGTTTCCAGTAACAGTTTGAATTTTGGTGTTTCGCTCTGTTTTCTCCTATATTGATAGATGTATTTGGAACTCTAAACCAAACACGGTTTGTGCTAGCTTCTTGAAACTTGACACAATAAAGCAGTTTCAAGTTCTATCTCTATGTTCTGTTTCCTCTTGATGTAGCCCTAAGCAGTGACTGGGGAGAAACACTTTCATTGAAAGGGGTTGCCAAGCTTCCCAAAACTGCGAGTCTCCAGAAATCTCAGCAACTATTTTTTCACCCAAACTGGATGATACGTTCAGGTAATGATCAGTACATTAAGCTCACTTGGTTCCCCAAATTTCGTTCTTTTATGTTGAAGCGTTCGCTTCCAGTAACTGTTTGAATTTTGGCGTTTCACTCTGTTGTCTCCTATACTGACAGATGTACTTGGAACTCTAAATCAAACACGGTTTGTGCTAGCTTCTTGAAACTTGACACAGTAAAGCAGTTTTACGTTCTATCTCTATGTTCTGTTTCCTCTTGATGTAGCACTCAGCAGTGACTGAGGAGAAACACTTTCATTGAAAGGGGTTGCCAAGCTTCCAGAAATTACGAGTCTCCAGAAATCTCAGCAACTATGATTTCACCCAACCTGGATGATACTTTCAGGTAATGATCAGTACACTAAGCCCACTTGGTTCCCCAAATTTCGTTCTTCTATGTTGAAGCGTTCGTTTCCAGTAACAGTTTGAATTTTGGCATTTCACTCTGTTTTCTCCTATATTGATAGATGTATTTGGAACTCTAAATCAAACACGGTTTGTGCTACCTTCTTCAAACTTGACACAGTAAAGCAGTTTCACGTTCTTTCTCTATGTTCTGTTTCCTCTTGATGTAGCACTCAGCAGTGACTGAGGAGAAACACTTTGATTGAAAGGGGTTGCCAAGCTTCCCAAAATTGCGAGTCTCCAGAAATCTCAGCAACTATTTTTTCACCCAAACTGGATGATACTTTCAGGTAATGATCATTACACTAAGCCCACTTGGTTCCCCAAATTTCGTTCTTCTATGTTAAAGCGTTCGTTTCCAGTAAGAGTTTGAATTTTGGCGTTTCACTCTGTTTTCTCCTATATTGATAGATGTATTTGGAACTCTAAACCAAACCCGGTTTGTGCTAGCTTCTTGAAACTTGACACAGTAAAGCAGTTTCACGTTCTATCTCTATGTTCTGTTTCCTCTTGATGTAGCACACAGCAGTGACTGAGGAGAAACACTTTCATTGAAAGGGGTTGCCAAGCTTCCAAAAATTACGATTCCCCAGAAATCTCAGCAACTATTTTTTCACCCAAACTGGATGATACTTTCAGGTAATGATGAGTACACTAAGCCCACTGGGTTCCCCAAATTTCGTTCTTCTATGTTGAAGCGTTCGTTTCCAGTAACAGTTTGAATTTTGGTGTTTCGCTCTGTTTTCTCCTATATTGATAGATGTATTTGGAACTCTAAACCAAACACGGTTTGTGCTAGCTTCTTGAAACTTGACACAATAAAGCAGTTTCAAGTTCTATCTCTATGTTCTGTTTCCTCTTGATGTAGCCCTAAGCAGTGACTGGGGAGAAACACTTTCATTGAAAGGGGTTGCCAAGCTTCCCAAAATTGCGAGTCTCCAGAAATCTCAGCAACTATTTTTTCACCCAAACTGGATGATACTTTCAGGTAATGATCAGTACATTAAGCTCACTTGGTTCCCCAAATTTCGTTCTTTTATGTTGAAGCGTTCGCTTCCAGTAACTGTTTGAATTTTGGCGTTTCACTCTGTTTTCTCCTATACTGACAGATGTATTTGGAACTCTAAATCAAACACGGTTTGTGCTAGCTTCTTGAAACTTGACACAGTAAAGCAGTTTCACGTTCTATCTCTATGTTCTGTTTCCTCTGGATGTAGCCTTAAGCAGTGACTCGGGAGAAATACTTTCATTGACAGGGGTTGCCAAGCTTCCAGAAATTACGAGTCTCCAGAAATCTCAGCAACTATGATTTCACCCAACCTGGATGATACTTTCAGGTAATGATCAGTACACTAAGCCTACTTGTTTCCCCAAATTTCGTTCTTCTATGTTGAAGCGTTCGTTTCCAGTAACAGTTTGAATTTTGGCATTTCGCTCTGTTTTCTCCTATATTGATAGATGTATTTGGAACTCTAAACCAAACACGGTTTGTGCTAGCTTCTTGAAACTTGACACAGTAAAGCAGTTTCACGTTCTATCTCTATGTTCTGTTTCCTCTTGATTTAGCACTCAGCAGTGACTGAGGAGAAACACTTTCATTGAAAGGGGTTGCCAAGCTTCCCAAAATTGCGAGTCTCCAGAAATCTCAGCAACTATTTTTTCACCCAACGTGGATGATACTTTCAGGTAATGATCAGTACACTAAGCTCACTTCGTTCCCCAAATTTCGTTCTTCTATGTTGAAGCGTTCGTTTCCAGTAACAGTTTGAATTTTGGCGTTTCACTCTGTTTTCTCCTATATTGATAGATGTATTTGGAACTCTAAACCAAACCCGGTTTGTGCTAGCTTCTTGAAAGTTGACACAGTAAAGCAGTTTCACGTTCTATCTCTATGTTCTGTTTTCTCTTGATGTAGCCCTAAGCAGTGACTGGGGAGAAACACTTTCATTGAAAGCGGTTGCCAAGCTTCCCAAAATTGCGAGTCTCCAGAAATCTCAGCAACTATTTTTTCACCCAAACTGGATGATACTTTCAGGTAATGATCAGTACACTGAGCCCACTTGGATCCCCAAATTTCGTTCTTCTATGTTGAAGCGTTCGTTTCCAGTAACAGTTTGAATTTTGGCCTTTCACTCTGTTTTCTCCTATATTGATAGATGTATTTGGAACTCTAAACCAAACCCGGTTTGTGCTAGCTTCTTGAAACTTGACACAGTAAAGCAGTTTCACGTTCTATCTCTATGTTCTGTTTCCTCTTGATGTAGCACACAGCAGTGACTGAGGAGAAACACTTTCATTGAAAGGGGTTGCCAAGCTTCCAAAAATTACGATTCCCCAGAAATCTCAGCAACTATTTTTTCACCCAAACTGGATGATACTTTCAGGTAATGATGAGTACACTAAGCCCACTGGGTTCCCCAAATTTCGTTCTTCTATGTTGAAGCGTTCGTTTCCAGTAACAGTTTGAATTTTGGTGTTTCGCTCTGTTTTCTCCTATATTGATAGATGTATTTGGAACTCTAAACCAAACACGGTTTGTGCTAGCTTCTTGAAACTTGACACAATAAAGCAGTTTCAAGTTCTATCTCTATGTTCTGTTTCCTCTTGATGTAGCCCTAAGCAGTGACTGGGGAGAAACACTTTCATTGAAAGGGGTTGCCAAGCTTCCCAAAACTGCGAGTCTCCAGAAATCTCAGCAACTATTTTTTCACCCAAACTGGATGATACGTTCAGGTAATGATCAGTACATTAAGCTCACTTGGTTCCCCAAATTTCGTTCTTTTATGTTGAAGCGTTCGCTTCCAGTAACTGTTTGAATTTTGGCGTTTCACTCTGTTTTCTCCTATACTGACAGATGTACTTGGAACTCTAAATCAAACACGGTTTGTGCTAGCTTCTTGAAACTTGACACAGTAAAGCAGTTTTACGTTCTATCTCTATGTTCTGTTTCCTCTTGATGTAGCACTCAGCAGTGACTGAGGAGAAACACTTTCATTGAAAGGGGTTGCCAAGCTTCCAGAAATTACGAGTCTCCAGAAATCTCAGCAACTATGATTTCACCCAACCTGGATGATACTTTCAGGTAATGATCAGTACACTAAGCCCACTTGGTTCCCCAAATTTCGTTCTTCTATGTTGAAGCGTTCGTTTCCAGTAACAGTTTGAATTTTGGCGTTTCACTCTGTTTTCTCCTATATTGATAGATGTATTTGGAACTCTAAATCAAACACGGTTTGTGCTACCTTCTTCAAACTTGACACAGTAAAGCAGTTTCACGTTCTTTCTCTATGTTCTGTTTCCTCTTGATGTAGCACTCAGCAGTGACTGAGGAGAAACACTTTGATTGAAAGGGGTTGCCAAGCTTCCCAAAATTGCGAGTCTCCAGAAATCTCAGCAACTATTTTTTCACCCAAACTGGATGATACTTTCAGGTAATGATCATTACACTAAGCCCACTTGGTTCCCCAAATTTCGTTCTTCTATGTTAAAGCGTTCGTTTCCAGTAAGAGTTTGAATTTTGGCGTTTCACTCTGTTTTCTCCTATATTGATAGATGTATTTGGAACTCTAAACCAAACCCGGTTTGTGCTAGCTTCTTGAAACTTGACACAGTAAAGCAGTTTCACGTTCTATCTCTATGTTCTGTTTCCTCTTGATGTAGCACACAGCAGTGACTGAGGAGAAACACTTTCATTGAAAGGGGTTGCCAAGCTTCCAAAAATTACGATTCCCCAGAAATCTCAGCAACTATTTTTTCACCCAAACTGGATGATACTTTCAGGTAATGATGAGTACACTAAGCCCACTGGGTTCCCCAAATTTCGTTCTTCTATGTTGAAGCGTTCGTTTCCAGTAACAGTTTGAATTTTGGTGTTTCGCTCTGTTTTCTCCTATATTGATAGATGTATTTGGAACTCTAAACCAAACACGGTTTGTGCTAGCTTCTTGAAACTTGACACAATAAAGCAGTTTCAAGTTCTATCTCTATGTTCTGTTTCCTCTTGATGTAGCCCTAAGCAGTGACTGGGGAGAAACACTTTCATTGAAAGGGGTTGCCAAGCTTCCCAAAATTGCGAGTCTCCAGAAATCTCAGCAACTATTTTTTCACCCAAACTGGATGATACTTTCAGGTAATGATCAGTACATTAAGCTCACTTGGTTCCCCAAATTTCGTTCTTTTATGTTGAAGCGTTCGCTTCCAGTAACTGTTTGAATTTTGGCGTTTCACTCTGTTTTCTCCTATACTGACAGATGTATTTGGAACTCTAAATCAAACACGGTTTGTGCTAGCTTCTTGAAACTTGACACAGTAAAGCAGTTTCACGTTCTATCTCTATGTTCTGTTTCCTCTGGATGTAGCCTTAAGCAGTGACTCGGGAGAAATACTTTCATTGACAGGGGTTGCCAAGCTTCCAGAAATTACGAGTCTCCAGAAATCTCAGCAACTATGATTTCACCCAACCTGGATGATACTTTCAGGTAATGATCAGTACACTAAGCCTACTTGTTTCCCCAAATTTCGTTCTTCTATGTTGAAGCGTTCGTTTCCAGTAACAGTTTGAATTTTGGCGTTTCACTCTGTTTTCTCCTATATTGATAGATGTATTTGGAACTCTAAACCAAACACGGTTTGTGCTAGCTTCCTGAAACTTGACACAGTAAAGCAGTTTTACGTTCTATCTCTATGTTCTGTTTCCTCTTGATGTAGCACTCAGCAGTGACTGAGGAGAAAAACTTTCATTGAAACGGGTTGCCAAGCTTCCCAAAATTGCGAGTCTCCAGAAATCTCAGCAACTATTTTTTCACCCAAACTGGATGATACTTTCAGGTAATGATCAGTACACTAAGCTCACTTGGTTCCCCAAATTTCGTTCTTTTATGTTGAAGCGTTCGCTTCCAGTAACTGTTTGAATTTTGGCGTTTCACTCTGTTTTCTCCTATACTGACAGATGTATTTGGAACTCTAAATCATACACGGTTTGTGCTAGCTTCTTGAAACTTGACACATTAAAGCAGTTTCACGTTCTATCTCTATGTTCTGTTTCCTCTTGATGTAGCCCTAAGCAGTGACTGGGGAGAAATACTTTCATTGAAAGGGGTTGCCAAGGTTCCAGAAATTACGAGTCTCTAGAAATCTCAGCAAACATTTTTTCACCCAACGTGGATGATACTTTCAGGTAATGATCAGTACACTAAGCTCACTTCGTTCCCCAAATTTCGTTCTTCTATGTTGAAGCGTTCGTTTCCAGTAACAGTTTGAATTTTGGCGTTTCACTCTGTTTTCTCCTATATTGATAGATGTATTTGGAACTCTAAATCAAACACGGTTTGTGCTAGCTTCTTGAAACTTGACACAGTAAAGCAGTTTCAAGTTCTATCTCTATGTTCTGTTTTCTCTTGATGTAGCCCTAAGCAGTGACTGGGGAGAAACACTTTCATTGAAAGGGGTTGCCAAGCTTCCCAAAATTGCGAGTCTCCAGAAATCTCAGCAACTATTTTTTCACCCAAACTGGATGATACTTTCAGGTAATGATCAGTACACTGAGCCCACTTGGATCCCCAAATTTCGTTCTTCTATGTTGAGGCGTTCGTTTCCAGTAACAGTTTGAATTTTGGCCTTTCACTCTATTTTCTCCTATATTGATAGATGTATTTGGAACTCTAAACCAAACACGGTTTGTGCTAGCTTCTTGAAACTTGACACAGTAAAGCAGTTTCACGTTCTATCTCTATGTTCTGTTTCCTCTTGATGTAGCACACAGCAGTGACTGAGGAGAAACACTTTCATTGAAAGGGGTTGCCAAGCTTCCCAAAATTGCGAGTCTCCAGAAATCTCAGCAACTATTTTTTCACCCAAACTGGATGATACTTTCAGGTAATGATCAGTACACTAAGCTCACTTGGTTCACCAAATTTCGTTCTTCTATGTTAAAGCGTTCGTTTCCAGTAAGAGTTTGAATTTTGGCGTTTCACTCTGTTTTCTCCTATATTGATAGATGTATTTGGAACTCTAAACCAAACACGGTTTGTGCTAGCTTCTTGAAACTTGACACAGTAAAGCAGTTTAACGTTCTATCTCTATGTTCTGTTTCCTCTTGATGTAGCTCTCAGCAGTGACTGAGGAGAAACACTTTCATTGAAAGGGGTTGTCAAGCTTCCCAAAATTGCGAGTCTCCAGAAATCTCAGCAACTATTTTTTCACCCAAACTGGATGATACTTTCAGGTAATGATCAGTACACTGAGCCCACTTGCATCCCCAAATTTCGTTCTTCTATGTTGAGGCGTTCGTTTCCAGTAACAGTTTGAATTTTGGCCTTTCACTCTATTTTCTCCTATATTGATAGATGTATTTGGAACTCTAAACCAAACCCGGTTTGTGCTAGCTTCTTGAAACTTGACACAGTAAAGCAGTTTCACGTTCTATCTCTATGTTCTGTTTCCTCTTGATGTAGCACACAGCAGTGACTGAGGAGAAACACTTTCATTGAAAGGGGTTGCCAAGCTTCCCAAAATTGCGAGTCTCCAGAAATCTCAGCAACTATTTTTTCACCCAAACTGGATGATACTTTCAGGTAATGATCAGTGCACTAAGCCCACTTGGTTCCCGAAATTTCGTTCTTCTATGTTAAAGCGTTCGTTTCCAGTAAGAGTTTGAATTTTGGCGTTTCACTCTGTTTTCTCCTATATTGATAGATGTATTTGGAACTCTAAACCAAACACGGTTTGTGCTAGCTTCTTGAAACTTGACACAGTAAAGCAGTTTAACGTTCTATCTCTATGTTCTGTTTCCTCTTGATGTAGCTCTCAGCAGTGACTGAGGAGAAACACTTTCATTGAAAGGGGTTGTCAAGCTTCCCAAAATTGCGAGTCTCCAGAAATCTCAGCAACTATTTTTTCACCCAAACTGGATGATACTTTCAGGTAATGATCAGTACACTAAGCTCACTTGGTTCCCCAAATTTCGTTCTTTTATGTTGAAGCGTTCGCTTCCAGTAACTGTTTGAATTTTGGCGTTTCACTCTGTTTTCTCCTATACTGACAGATGTATTTGGAACTCTAAATCAAACACGGTTTGTGCTAGCTTCTTGAAACTTGACACAGTAAAGCAGTTTCACGTTCTATCTCTATGTTCTGTTTCCTCTGGATGTAGCCTTAAGCAGTGACTCGGGAGAAATACTTTCATTGACAGGGGTTGCCAAGCTTCCAGAAATTACGAGTCTCCAGAAATCTCAGCAACTATGATTTCACCCAACCTGGATGATACTTTCAGGTAATGATCAGTACACTAAGCCTACTTGTTTCCCCAAATTTCGTTCTTCTATGTTGAAGCGTTCGTTTCCAGTAACAGTTTGAATTTTGGCGTTTCACTCTGTTTTCTCCTATATTGATAGATGTATTTGGAACTCTAAACCAAACACGGTTTGTGCTAGCTTCCTGAAACTTGACACAGTAAAGCAGTTTTACGTTCTATCTCTATGTTCTGTTTCCTCTTGATGTAGCACTCAGCAGTGACTGAGGAGAAAAACTTTCATTGAAACGGGTTGCCAAGCTTCCCAAAATTGCGAGTCTCCAGAAATCTCAGCAACTATTTTTTCACCCAAACTGGATGATACTTTCAGGTAATGATCAGTACACTAAGCTCACTTGGTTCCCCAAATTTCGTTCTTTTATGTTGAAGCGTTCGCTTCCAGTAACTGTTTGAATTTTGGCGTTTCACTCTGTTTTCTCCTATACTGACAGATGTATTTGGAACTCTAAATCATACACGGTTTGTGCTAGCTTCTTGAAACTTGACACATTAAAGCAGTTTCACGTTCTATCTCTATGTTCTGTTTCCTCTTGATGTAGCCCTAAGCAGTGACTGGGGAGAAATACTTTCATTGAAAGGGGTTGCCAAGGTTCCAGAAATTACGAGTCTCTAGAAATCTCAGCAAACATTTTTTCACCCAACGTGGATGATACTTTCAGGTAATGATCAGTACACTAAGCTCACTTCGTTCCCCAAATTTCGTTCTTCTATGTTGAAGCGTTCGTTTCCAGTAACAGTTTGAATTTTGGCGTTTCACTCTGTTTTCTCCTATATTGATAGATGTATTTGGAACTCTAAATCAAACACGGTTTGTGCTAGCTTCTTGAAACTTGACACAGTAAAGCAGTTTCAAGTTCTATCTCTATGTTCTGTTTTCTCTTGATGTAGCCCTAAGCAGTGACTGGGGAGAAACACTTTCATTGAAAGGGGTTGCCAAGCTTCCCAAAATTGCGAGTCTCCAGAAATCTCAGCAACTATTTTTTCACCCAAACTGGATGATACTTTCAGGTAATGATCAGTACACTGAGCCCACTTGGATCCCCAAATTTCGTTCTTCTATGTTGAGGCGTTCGTTTCCAGTAACAGTTTGAATTTTGGCCTTTCACTCTATTTTCTCCTATATTGATAGATGTATTTGGAACTCTAAACCAAACACGGTTTGTGCTAGCTTCTTGAAACTTGACACAGTAAAGCAGTTTCACGTTCTATCTCTATGTTCTGTTTCCTCTTGATGTAGCACACAGCAGTGACTGAGGAGAAACACTTTCATTGAAAGGGGTTGCCAAGCTTCCCAAAATTGCGAGTCTCCAGAAATCTCAGCAACTATTTTTTCACCCAAACTGGATGATACTTTCAGGTAATGATCAGTACACTAAGCTCACTTGGTTCACCAAATTTCGTTCTTCTATGTTAAAGCGTTCGTTTCCAGTAAGAGTTTGAATTTTGGCGTTTCACTCTGTTTTCTCCTATATTGATAGATGTATTTGGAACTCTAAACCAAACACGGTTTGTGCTAGCTTCTTGAAACTTGACACAGTAAAGCAGTTTAACGTTCTATCTCTATGTTCTGTTTCCTCTTGATGTAGCTCTCAGCAGTGACTGAGGAGAAACACTTTCATTGAAAGGGGTTGTCAAGCTTCCCAAAATTGCGAGTCTCCAGAAATCTCAGCAACTATTTTTTCACCCAAACTGGATGATACTTTCAGGTAATGATCAGTACACTGAGCCCACTTGCATCCCCAAATTTCGTTCTTCTATGTTGAGGCGTTCGTTTCCAGTAACAGTTTGAATTTTGGCCTTTCACTCTATTTTCTCCTATATTGATAGATGTATTTGGAACTCTAAACCAAACCCGGTTTGTGCTAGCTTCTTGAAACTTGACACAGTAAAGCAGTTTCACGTTCTATCTCTATGTTCTGTTTCCTCTTGATGTAGCACACAGCAGTGACTGAGGAGAAACACTTTCATTGAAAGGGGTTGCCAAGCTTCCCAAAATTGCGAGTCTCCAGAAATCTCAGCAACTATTTTTTCACCCAAACTGGATGATACTTTCAGGTAATGATCAGTGCACTAAGCCCACTTGGTTCCCGAAATTTCGTTCTTCTATGTTAAAGCGTTCGTTTCCAGTAAGAGTTTGAATTTTGGCGTTTCACTCTGTTTTCTCCTATATTGATAGATGTATTTGGAACTCTAAACCAAACACGGTTTGTGCTAGCTTCTTGAAACTTGACACAGTAAAGCAGTTTAACGTTCTATCTCTATGTTCTGTTTCCTCTTGATGTAGCTCTCAGCAGTGACTGAGGAGAAACACTTTCATTGAAAGGGGTTGTCAAGCTTCCCAAAATTGCGAGTCTCCAGAAATCTCAGCAACTATTTTTTCACCCAAACTGGATGATACTTTCAGGTAATGATCAGTACACTAAGCTCACTTGGTTCCCCAAATTTCGTTCTTTTATGTTGAAGCGTTCGCTTCCAGTAACTGTTTGAATTTTGGCGTTTCACTCTGTTTTCTCCTATACTGACAGATGTATTTGGAACTCTAAATCAAACACGGTTTGTGCTAGCTTCTTGAAACTTGACACAGTAAAGCAGTTTCACGTTCTATCTCTATGTTCTGTTTCCTCTGGATGTAGCCTTAAGCAGTGACTGGGGAGAAATACTTTCATTGACAGGGGTTGCCAAGTTTCTAGAAATTACGAGTCTCCAGAAATCTCAGCAACTATGATTTCACCCAACCTGGATGATACTTTCAGGTAATGATCAGTACACTAAGCCCACTTGTTTCCCCAAATTTCGTTCTTCTATGTTGAAGCGTTCGTTTCCAGTAACAGTTTGAATTTTGGCGTTTCGCTCTGTTTTCTCCTATATTGATAGATGTATTTGGAACTCTAAACCAAACACGGTTTGTGCTAGCTTCTTGAAACTTGACACAGTAAAGCAGTTTTACGTTCTATCTCTATGTTCTGGTTTCTCTTGATGTACCACTCAGCAGTGACTGAGGAGAAACACTTTCATTGAAAGGGGTTGCCAAGCTTCCCAAAATTGCGAGTCTCCAGAAATCTCAGCAACTATTTTTTCACCCAAACTGGATGATACTTTCAGGTAATGATCAGTACACTAAGCTCACTTGGTTCCCCAAATTTCGTTCTTTTATGTTGAAGCGTTCGCTTCCAGTAACAGTTTGAATTTTGGCGTTTCACTCTGTTTTCTCCTATATTGATAGATGTATTTGGAACTCTAAATCAAACACGGTTTGTGCTAGCTTCTTGAAACTTGACACAGTAAAGCAGTTTCAAGTTCTATCTCTATGTTCTGTTTTCTCTTGATGTAGCCCTAAGCAGTGACTGGGGAGAAACACTTTCATTGAAAGGGGTTGCCAAGCTTCCAGAAATTACGAGTCTCTAGAAATCTCAGCAAACATTTTTTCATCCAACGTGGATGATACTTTCAGGTAATGATCAGTACACTAAGCTCACTTCGTTCCCCAAATTTCGTTCTTCTATGTTGAAGCGTTCGTTTCCAGTAACAGTTTGAATTTTGGTGTTTCACTCTGTTTTCTCCTATATTGATAGATGTATTTGGAACTCTAAATCAAACACGGTTTGTGCTAGCTTCTTGAAACTTGACACAGTAAAGCAGTTTCAAGTTCTATCTCTATGTTCTGTTTTCTCTTGATGTAGCCCTAAGCAGTGACTGGGGAGAAACACTTTCATTGAAAGGGGTTGCCAAGCTTCCCAAAATTGCGAGTCTCCAGAAATCTCAGCAACTATTTTTTCACCCAAACTGGATGATACTTTCAGGAAATGATCAGTACATTAAGCTCACTTGGTTCCCCAAATTTCGTTCTTTTATGTTGAAGCGTTCGCTTCCAGTAACTGTTTGAATTTTGGCGTTTCACTCTGTTTTCTCCTATACTGACAGATGTATTTGGAACTCTAAATCAAACACGGTTTGTGCTAGCTTCTTGAAACTTGACACAGTAAAGCAGTTTCACGTTCTATCTCTATGTTCTGTTTCCTCTTGATTTAGCACTCAGCAGTGACTGAGGAGAAACACTTTCATTGAAAGGGGTTGCCAAGCTTCCCAAAATTGCGAGTCTCCAGAAATCTCAGCAACTATTTTTTCACCCAACGTGGATGATACTTTCAGGTAATGATCAGTACACTAAGCTCACTTCGTTCCCCAAATTTCGTTCTTCTATGTTGAAGCGTTCGTTTCCAGTAACAGTTTGAATTTTGGCGTTTCACTCTGTTTTCTCCTATATTGATAGATGTATTTGGAACTCTAAATCAAACACGGTTTGTGCTAGCTTCTTGAAACTTGACACAGTAAAGCAGTTTCAAGTTCTATCTCTATGTTCTGTTTTCTCTTGATGTAGCCCTAAGCAGTGACTGGGGAGAAACACTTTCATTGAAAGGGGTTGCCAAGCTTCCCAAAATTGCGAGTCTCCAGAAATCTCAGCAACTATTTTTTCACCCAAACTGGATGATACTTTCAGGAAATGATCAGTACATTAAGCTCACTTGGTTCCCCAAATTTCGTTCTTTTATGTTGAAGCGTTCGTTTCCAGTAACAGTTTGAATTTTGGCCTTTCACTCTGTTTTCTCCTATATTGATAGATGTATTTGGAACTCTAAACCAAACCCGGTTTGTGCTAGCTTCTTGAAACTTGACACAGTAAAGCAGTTTCACGTTCTATCTCTATGTTCTGTTTCCTCTTGATGTAGCACACAGCAGTGACTGAGGAGAAACACTTTCATTGAAAGGGGTTGCCAAGCTTCCAAAAATTACGATTCCCCAGAAATCTCAGCAACTATTTTTTCACCCAAACTGGATGATACTTTCAGGTAATGATGAGTACACTAAGCCCACTGGGTTCCCCAAATTTCGTTCTTCTATGTTGAAGCGTTCGTTTCCAGTAACAGTTTGAATTTTGGTGTTTCGCTCTGTTTTCTCCTATATTGATAGATGTATTTGGAACTCTAAACCAAACACGGTTTGTGCTAGCTTCTTGAAACTTGACACAATAAAGCAGTTTCAAGTTCTATCTCTATGTTCTGTTTCCTCTTGATGTAGCCCTAAGCAGTGACTGGGGAGAAACACTTTCATTGAAAGGGGTTGCCAAGCTTCCCAAAATTGCGAGTCTCCAGAAATCTCAGCAACTATTTTTTCACCCAAACTGGATGATACTTTCAGGAAATGATCAGTACATTAAGCTCACTTGGTTCCCCAAATTTCGTTCTTTTATGTTGAAGCGTTCGCTTCCAGTAACTGTTTGAATTTTGGCGTTTCACTCTGTTTTCTCCTATACTGACAGATGTATTTGGAACTCTAAATCAAACACGGTTTGTGCTAGCTTCTTGAAACTTGACACAGTAAAGCAGTTTCACGTTCTATCTCTATGTTCTGTTTCCTCTGGATGTAGCCTTAAGCAGTGACTGGGGAGAAATACTTTCATTGACAGGGGTTGCCAAGTTTCTAGAAATTACGAGTCTCCAGAAATCTCAGCAACTATGATTTCACCCAACCTGGATGATACTTTCAGGTAATGATCAGTACACTAAGCCCACTTGTTTCCCCAAATTTCGTTCTTCTATGTTGAAGCGTTCGTTTCCAGTAACAGTTTGAATTTTGGCGTTTCGCTCTGTTTTCTCCTATATTGATAGATGTATTTGGAACTCTAAACCAAACACGGTTTGTGCTAGCTTCTTGAAACTTGACACAGTAAAGCAGTTTTACGTTCTATCTCTATGTTCTGGTTTCTCTTGATGTACCACTCAGCAGTGACTGAGGAGAAACACTTTCATTGAAAGGGGTTGCCAAGCTTCCCAAAATTGCGAGTCTCCAGAAATCTCAGCAACTATTTTTTCACCCAAACTGGATGATACTTTCAGGTAATGATCAGTACACTAAGCTCACTTGGTTCCCCAAATTTCGTTCTTTTATGTTGAAGCGTTCGCTTCCAGTAACAGTTTGAATTTTGGCGTTTCACTCTGTTTTCTCCTATATTGATAGATGTATTTGGAACTCTAAATCAAACACGGTTTGTGCTAGCTTCTTGAAACTTGACACAGTAAAGCAGTTTCAAGTTCTATCTCTATGTTCTGTTTTCTCTTGATGTAGCCCTAAGCAGTGACTGGGGAGAAACACTTTCATTGAAAGGGGTTGCCAAGCTTCCAGAAATTACGAGTCTCTAGAAATCTCAGCAAACATTTTTTCATCCAACGTGGATGATACTTTCAGGTAATGATCAGTACACTAAGCTCACTTCGTTCCCCAAATTTCGTTCTTCTATGTTGAAGCGTTCGTTTCCAGTAACAGTTTGAATTTTGGTGTTTCACTCTGTTTTCTCCTATATTGATAGATGTATTTGGAACTCTAAATCAAACACGGTTTGTGCTAGCTTCTTGAAACTTGACACAGTAAAGCAGTTTCAAGTTCTATCTCTATGTTCTGTTTTCTCTTGATGTAGCCCTAAGCAGTGACTGGGGAGAAACACTTTCATTGAAAGGGGTTGCCAAGCTTCCCAAAATTGCGAGTCTCCAGAAATCTCAGCAACTATTTTTTCACCCAAACTGGATGATACTTTCAGGAAATGATCAGTACATTAAGCTCACTTGGTTCCCCAAATTTCGTTCTTTTATGTTGAAGCGTTCGCTTCCAGTAACTGTTTGAATTTTGGCGTTTCACTCTGTTTTCTCCTATACTGACAGATGTATTTGGAACTCTAAATCAAACACGGTTTGTGCTAGCTTCTTGAAACTTGACACAGTAAAGCAGTTTCACGTTCTATCTCTATGTTCTGTTTCCTCTTGATTTAGCACTCAGCAGTGACTGAGGAGAAACACTTTCATTGAAAGGGGTTGCCAAGCTTCCCAAAATTGCGAGTCTCCAGAAATCTCAGCAACTATTTTTTCACCCAACGTGGATGATACTTTCAGGTAATGATCAGTACACTAAGCTCACTTCGTTCCCCAAATTTCGTTCTTCTATGTTGAAGCGTTCGTTTCCAGTAACAGTTTGAATTTTGGCGTTTCACTCTGTTTTCTCCTATATTGATAGATGTATTTGGAACTCTAAATCAAACACGGTTTGTGCTAGCTTCTTGAAACTTGACACAGTAAAGCAGTTTCAAGTTCTATCTCTATGTTCTGTTTTCTCTTGATGTAGCCCTAAGCAGTGACTGGGGAGAAACACTTTCATTGAAAGGGGTTGCCAAGCTTCCCAAAATTGCGAGTCTCCAGAAATCTCAGCAACTATTTTTTCACCCAAACTGGATGATACTTTCAGGAAATGATCAGTACATTAAGCTCACTTGGTTCCCCAAATTTCGTTCTTTTATGTTGAAGCGTTCGTTTCCAGTAACAGTTTGAATTTTGGCCTTTCACTCTGTTTTCTCCTATATTGATAGATGTATTTGGAACTCTAAACCAAACCCGGTTTGTGCTAGCTTCTTGAAACTTGACACAGTAAAGCAGTTTCACGTTCTATCTCTATGTTCTGTTTCCTCTTGATGTAGCACACAGCAGTGACTGAGGAGAAACACTTTCATTGAAAGGGGTTGCCAAGCTTCCAAAAATTACGATTCCCCAGAAATCTCAGCAACTATTTTTTCACCCAAACTGGATGATACTTTCAGGTAATGATGAGTACACTAAGCCCACTGGGTTCCCCAAATTTCGTTCTTCTATGTTGAAGCGTTCGTTTCCAGTAACAGTTTGAATTTTGGTGTTTCGCTCTGTTTTCTCCTATATTGATAGATGTATTTGGAACTCTAAACCAAACACGGTTTGTGCTAGCTTCTTGAAACTTGACACAATAAAGCAGTTTCAAGTTCTATCTCTATGTTCTGTTTCCTCTTGATGTAGCCCTAAGCAGTGACTGGGGAGAAACACTTTCATTGAAAGGGGTTGCCAAGCTTCCCAAAACTGCGAGTCTCCAGAAATCTCAGCAACTATTTTTTCACCCAAACGGGATGATACGTTCAGGTAATGATCAGTACATTAAGCTCACTTGGTTCCCCAAATTTCGTTCTTTTATGTTGAAGCGTTCGCTTCCAGTAACTGTTTGAATTTTGGCGTTTCACTCTGTTTTCTCCTATACTGACAGATGTATTTGGAACTCTAAATCAAACACGGTTTGTGCTAGCTTCTTGAAACTTGACACAGTAAAGCAGTTTCACGTTCTATCTCTATGTTCTGTTTCCTCTGGATGTAGCCTTAAGCAGTGACTCGGGAGAAATACTTTCATTGACAGGGGTTGCCAAGCTTCCAGAAATTACGAGTCTCCAGAAATCTCAGCAACTATGATTTCACCCAACCTGGATGATACTTTCAGGTAATGATCAGTACACTAAGCCTACTTGTTTCCCCAAATTTCGTTCTTCTATGTTGAAGCGTTCGTTTCCAGTAACAGTTTGAATTTTGGCGTTTCACTCTGTTTTCTCCTATATTGATAGATGTATTTGGAACTCTAAACCAAACACGGTTTGTGCTAGCTTCCTGAAACTTGACACAGTAAAGCAGTTTTACGTTCTATCTCTATGTTCTGTTTCCTCTTGATGTAGCACTCAGCAGTGACTGAGGAGAAACACTTTCATTGAAACGGGTTGCCAAGCTTCCCAAAATTGCGAGTCTCCAGAAATCTCAGCAACTATTTTTTCACCCAAACTGGATGATACTTTCAGGTAATGATCAGTACACTAAGCTCACTTGGTTCCCCAAATTTCGTTCTTTTATGTTGAAGCGTTCGCTTCCAGTAACTGTTTGAATTTTGGCGTTTCACTCTGTTTTCTCCTATACTGACAGATGTATTTGGAACTCTAAATCATACACGGTTTGTGCTAGCTTCTTGAAACTTGACACAGTAAAGCAGTTTCACGTTCTATCTCTATGTTCTGTTTCCTCTTGATGTAGCCCTAAGCAGTGACTGGGGAGAAATACTTTCATTGAAAGGGGTTGCCAAGCTTCCAGAAATTACGAGTCTCTAGAAATCTCAGCAAACATTTTTTCACCCAACGTGGATGATACTTTCAGGTAATGATCAGTACACTAAGCTCACTTCGTTCCCCAAATTTCGTTCTTCTATGTTGAAGCGTTCGTTTCCAGTAACAGTTTGAATTTTGGCGTTTCACTCTGTTTTCTCCTATATTGATAGATGTATTTGGAACTCTAAATCAAACACGGTTTGTGCTAGCTTCTTGAAACTTGACACAGTAAAGCAGTTTCAAGTTCTATCTCTATGTTCTGTTTTCTCTTGATGTAGCCCTAAGCAGTGACTGGGGAGAAACACTTTCATTGAAAGGGGTTGCCAAGCTTCCCAAAATTGCGAGTCTCCAGAAATCTCAGCAACTATTTTTTCACCCAAACTGGATGATACTTTCAGGTAATGATCAGTACACTGAGCCCACTTGGATCCCCAAATTTCGTTCTTCTATGTTGAGGCGTTCGTTTCCAGTAACAGTTTGAATTTTGGCCTTTCACTCTATTTTCTCCTATATTGATAGATGTATTTGGAACTCTAAACCAAACACGGTTTGTGCTAGCTTCTTGAAACTTGACACAGTAAAGCAGTTTCACGTTCTATCTCTATGTTCTGTTTCCTCTTGATGTAGCACACAGCAGTGACTGAGGAGAAACACTTTCATTGAAAGGGGTTGCCAAGCTTCCCAAAATTGCGAGTCTCCAGAAATCTCAGCAACTATTTTTTCACCCAAACTGGATGATACTTTCAGGTAATGATCAGTGCACTAAGCCCACTTGGTTCCCGAAATTTCGTTCTTCTATGTTAAAGCGTTCGTTTCCAGTAAGAGTTTGAATTTTGGCGTTTCACTCTGTTTTCTCCTATATTGATAGATGTATTTGGAACTCTAAACCAAACACGGTTTGTGCTAGCTTCTTGAAACTTGACACAGTAAAGCAGTTTAACGTTCTATCTCTATGTTCTGTTTCCTCTTGATGTAGCTCTCAGCAGTGACTGAGGAGAAACACTTTCATTGAAAGGGGTTGTCAAGCTTCCCAAAATTGCGAGTCTCCAGAAATCTCAGCAACTATTTTTTCACCCAAACTGGATGATACTTTCAGGTAATGATCAGTACACTAAGCTCACTTGGTTCCCCAAATTTCGTTCTTTTATGTTGAAGCGTTCGCTTCCAGTAACTGTTTGAATTTTGGCGTTTCACTCTGTTTTCTCCTATACTGACAGATGTATTTGGAACTCTAAATCAAACACGGTTTGTGCTAGCTTCTTGAAACTTGACACAGTAAAGCAGTTTCACGTTCTATCTCTATGTTCTATTTCCTCTGGATGTACCCCTAAGCAGTGACTGGGGAGAAATACTTTCATTGACAGGGGTTGCCAAGCTTCCCAAAATTGCGAGTCTCCAGAAATCTCAGCAACTATTTTTTCACCCAAACTGGATGATACGTTCAGGTAATGATCAGTACACTGAGCCCACTTGGATCCCCAAATTTCGTTCTTCTATGTTGAAGCGTTCGTTTCCAGTAACAGTTTGAATTTTGGCCTTTCACTCTGTTTTCTCCTATATTGATAGATGTATTTGGAACTCTAAACCAAACCCGGTTTGTGCTAGCTTTTTGAAACTTGACACAGTAAAGCAGTTTCACGTTCTATCTCTATGTTCTGTTTCCTCTTGATGTAGCACTCAGCAGTGACTGAGGAGAAACACTTTCATTGAAAGGGGTTGCCAAGCTTCCAAAAATTACGATTCCCCAGAAATCTCAGCAACTATTTTTTCACCCAAACTGGATGATACTTTCAGGTAATGATGAGTACACTAAGCCCACTGGGTTCCCCAAATTTCGTTCTTCTATGTTGAAGCGTTCGTTTCCAGTAACAGTTTGAATTTTGGCGTTTCGCTCTGTTTTCTCCTATATTGATAGATGTATTTGGAACTCTAAACCAAACCCGGTTTGTGCTAGCTTCTTGAAACTTGACACAATAAAGCAGTTTCAAGTTCTATCTCTATGTTCTGTTTCCTCTTGATGTAGCCCTAAGCAGTGACTGGGGAGAAACACTTACATTGAAAGGGGTTGCCAAGCTTCCAGAAATTACGAGTCTCCAGAAATCTCAGCAACTATGATTTCACCCAAACTGGATGATACTTTCAGGTAATGATCAGTACACTAAGCCCACTTGGTTCCCCAAATTTCGTTCTTCTATGTTGAAGCGTTCGTTTCCAGTAACAGTTTGAATTTTGGCGTTTCACTCTGTTTTCTCCTATATTGATAGATGTATTTGGAACTCTAAACCAAACACGGTTTGTGCTAGCTTCTTGAAACTTGACACAGTAAAGCAGTTTTACGTTCTATCTCTATGTTCTGTTTCCTCTTGATGTAGCACTCAGAAGTGTCTGTGGTGAAACACTTTCATTGAAAGGGGTTGCCAAGCTTCCCAAAATTGCGAGTCTCCAGAAATCTCAGCAACTATTGTTTCACCCAAACTGGATGATACTTTCAGGTAATGATCAGTACACTAAGCCCACTTAGTTCCCCAAATTTTGTTCTTCTATGTTGAAGCGTTCGTTTCCAGTAACAGTTTGAATTTTGGCGTTTCACTCTGTTTTCTCCTATATTGATAGATGTATTTGGAACTCTAAATCAAACACGGTTGGTGCTAGCTTCTTGAAACTGGACACAGTAAAGTAGTTTCAAGTTCTATCTCTATGTTCTGTCTCCTCATGATGTAGCCCTAAGCAGTGACTGGGGAGAAACACTTTCATTGAAAGGGGTTGCCAAGCTTCCAGAAATTACGAGTCTCCAGAAATCTCGGCATCTATTTTTTCACCCAAACTGGATGATACTTTCAGGTAATGATGAGTACGCTAAGCCCACTGGGTTCCCCAAATTTCGTTCTTCTATGTTGAAGCGTTCGTTTCCAGTAACAGTGTGAATTTTGGCGTTTCACTCTGTTTTCTCCTATATTGATAGATGTATTTGGAACTCTAAACCAAACACGATTTGTGCTAGCTTCTTGAAACTTGACACAGTAAAGCAGTTTCACATTCTATCTCTATGTTCTGTTTCCTCTTGATGTAGCACTCAGCAGTGACTGAGGAGAAACACTTTCATTGAAAGGGGTTGCCAAGCTTCCCAAAATTGCGAGTCTCCAGAAATCTCAGCAACTATTTTTTCACCCAAACTGGATGATACTTTCAGGTAATGATCAGTACACTAAGCTCACTTGGTTCCCCAAATTTCGTTCTTTTATGTTGAAGCGTTCGCTTCCAGTAAGAGTTTGAATTTTGGCGTTTCACTCTATTTTCTCCTATATTGATAGATGTATTTGGAACTCTAAATCAAACACGGTTTGTGCTACCTTCTTCAAACTTGACACAGTAAAGCAGTTTCAAGTTCTAGCTCTATGTTCTGTTTCCTCTTGATGTAGCACTCAGCAGTGACTGAGGAGAAACACTTTCATTGAAAGGGGTTGCCAAGCTTCCCAAAATTGCGAGTCTCCAGAAATCTCAGCAACTATTTTTTCACCCAAACTGGATGATACTTTCAGGTAATGATCAGTACACTAAGCTCACTTGGTTCCCCAAATTTCGTTCTTTTATGTTGAAGCGTTCGCTTCCAGTAACTGTTTGAATTTTGGCGTTTCACTCTGTTTTCTCCTATATTGATAGATGTATTTGGAACTCTAAACCAAACCCGGTTTGTGCTAGCTTCTTGAAAGTTGACACAGTAAAGCAGTTTCACGTTCTATCTCTATGTTCTGTTTTCTCTTGATGTAGCCCTAAGCAGTGACTGGGGAGAAACACTTTCATTGAAAGCGGTTGCCAAGCTTCCCAAAATTGCGAGTCTCCAGAAATCTCAGCAACTATTTTTTCACCCAAACTGGATGATACTTTCAGGTAATGATCAGTACACTGAGCCCACTTGGATCCCCAAATTTCGTTCTTCTATGTTGAAGCGTTCGTTTCCAGTAACAGTTTGAATTTTGGCCTTTCACTCTGTTTTCTCCTATATTGATAGATGTATTTGGAACTCTAAACCAAACCCGGTTTGTGCTAGCTTCTTGAAACTTGACACAGTAAAGCAGTTTCACGTTCTATCTCTATGTTCTGTTTCCTCTTGATGTAGCACACAGCAGTGACTGAGGAGAAACACTTTCATTGAAAGGGGTTGCCAAGCTTCCAAAAATTACGATTCCCCAGAAATCTCAGCAACTATTTTTTCACCCAAACTGGATGATACTTTCAGGTAATGATGAGTACACTAAGCCCACTGGGTTCCCCAAATTTCGTTCTTCTATGTTGAAGCGTTCGTTTCCAGTAACAGTTTGAATTTTGGTGTTTCGCTCTGTTTTCTCCTATATTGATAGATGTATTTGGAACTCTAAACCAAACACGGTTTGTGCTAGCTTCTTGAAACTTGACACAATAAAGCAGTTTCAAGTTCTATCTCTATGTTCTGTTTCCTCTTGATGTAGCCCTAAGCAGTGACTGGGGAGAAACACTTTCATTGAAAGGGGTTGCCAAGCTTCCCAAAACTGCGAGTCTCCAGAAATCTCAGCAACTATTTTTTCACCCAAACTGGATGATACGTTCAGGTAATGATCAGTACATTAAGCTCACTTGGTTCCCCAAATTTCGTTCTTTTATGTTGAAGCGTTCGCTTCCAGTAACTGTTTGAATTTTGGCGTTTCACTCTGTTTTCTCCTATACTGACAGATGTATTTGGAACTCTAAATCAAACACGGTTTGTGCTAGCTTCTTGAAACTTGACACAGTAAAGCAGTTTTACGTTCTATCTCTATGTTCTGTTTCCTCTTGATGTAGCACTCAGCAGTGACTGAGGAGAAACACTTTCATTGAAAGGGGTTGCCAAGCTTCCAGAAATTACGAGTCTCCAGAAATCTCAGCAACTATGATTTCACCCAACCTGGATGATACTTTCAGGTAATGATCAGTACACTAAGCCCACTTGGTTCCCCAAATTTCGTTCTTCTATGTTGAAGCGTTCGTTTCCAGTAACAGTTTGAATTTTGGCGTTTCACTCTGTTTTCTCCTATATTGATAGATGTATTTGGAACTCTAAATCAAACACGGTTTGTGCTACCTTCTTCAAACTTGACACAGTAAAGCAGTTTCACGTTCTTTCTCTATGTTCTGTTTCCTCTTGATGTAGCACTCAGCAGTGACTGAGGAGAAACACTTTGATTGAAAGGGGTTGCCAAGCTTCCCAAAATTGCGAGTCTCCAGAAATCTCAGCAACTATTTTTTCACCCAAACTGGATGATACTTTCAGGTAATGATCATTACACTAAGCCCACTTGGTTCCCCAAATTTCGTTCTTCTATGTTAAAGCGTTCGTTTCCAGTAAGAGTTTGAATTTTGGCGTTTCACTCTGTTTTCTCCTATATTGATAGATGTATTTGGAACTCTAAACCAAACCCGGTTTGTGCTAGCTTCTTGAAACTTGACACAGTAAAGCAGTTTCACGTTCTATCTCTATGTTCTGTTTCCTCTTGATGTAGCACACAGCAGTGACTGAGGAGAAACACTTTCATTGAAAGGGGTTGCCAAGCTTCCAAAAATTACGATTCCCCAGAAATCTCAGCAACTATTTTTTCACCCAAACTGGATGATACTTTCAGGTAATGATGAGTACACTAAGCCCACTGGGTTCCCCAAATTTCGTTCTTCTATGTTGAAGCGTTCGTTTCCAGTAACAGTTTGAATTTTGGTGTTTCGCTCTGTTTTCTCCTATATTGATAGATGTATTTGGAACTCTAAACCAAACACGGTTTGTGCTAGCTTCTTGAAACTTGACACAATAAAGCAGTTTCAAGTTCTATCTCTATGTTCTGTTTCCTCTTGATGTAGCCCTAAGCAGTGACTGGGGAGAAACACTTTCATTGAAAGGGGTTGCCAAGCTTCCCAAAATTGCGAGTCTCCAGAAATCTCAGCAACTATTTTTTCACCCAAACTGGATGATACTTTCAGGTAATGATCAGTACATTAAGCTCACTTGGTTCCCCAAATTTCGTTCTTTTATGTTGAAGCGTTCGCTTCCAGTAACTGTTTGAATTTTGGCGTTTCACTCTGTTTTCTCCTATACTGACAGATGTATTTGGAACTCTAAATCAAACACGGTTTGTGCTAGCTTCTTGAAACTTGACACAGTAAAGCAGTTTCACGTTCTATCTCTATGTTCTGTTTCCTCTGGATGTAGCCTTAAGCAGTGACTCGGGAGAAATACTTTCATTGACAGGGGTTGCCAAGCTTCCAGAAATTACGAGTCTCCAGAAATCTCAGCAACTATGATTTCACCCAACCTGGATGATACTTTCAGGTAATGATCAGTACACTAAGCCTACTTGTTTCCCCAAATTTCGTTCTTCTATGTTGAAGCGTTCGTTTCCAGTAACAGTTTGAATTTTGGCGTTTCACTCTGTTTTCTCCTATATTGATAGATGTATTTGGAACTCTAAACCAAACACGGTTTGTGCTAGCTTCCTGAAACTTGACACAGTAAAGCAGTTTTACGTTCTATCTCTATGTTCTGTTTCCTCTTGATGTAGCACTCAGCAGTGACTGAGGAGAAAAACTTTCATTGAAAGGGGTTGCCAAGCTTCCCAAAATTGCGAGTCTCCAGAAATCTCAGCAACTATTTTTTCACCCAAACTGGATGATACTTTCAGGTAATGATCAGTACACTAAGCTCACTTGGTTCCCCAAATTTCGTTCTTTTATGTTGAAGCGTTCGCTTCCAGTAACTGTTTGAATTTTGGCGTTTCACTCTGTTTTCTCCTATACTGACAGATGTATTTGGAACTCTAAATCATACACGGTTTGTGCTAGCTTCTTGAAACTTGACACATTAAAGCAGTTTCACGTTCTATCTCTATGTTCTGTTTCCTCTTGATGTAGCCCTAAGCAGTGACTGGGGAGAAATACTTTCATTGAAATGGGTTGCCAAGGTTCCAGAAATTACGAGTCTCTAGAAATCTCAGCAAACATTTTTTCACCCAACGTGGATGATACTTTCAGGTAATGATCAGTACACTAAGCTCACTTCGTTCCCCAAATTTCGTTCTTCTATGTTGAAGCGTTCGTTTCCAGTAACAGTTTGAATTTTGGCGTTTCACTCTGTTTTCTCCTATATTGATAGATGTATTTGGAACTCTAAATCAAACACGGTTTGTGCTAGCTTCTTGAAACTTGACACAGTAAAGCAGTTTCAAGTTCTATCTCTATGTTCTGTTTTCTCTTGATGTAGCCCTAAGCAGTGACTGGGGAGAAACACTTTCATTGAAAGGGGTTGCCAAGCTTCCCAAAATTGCGAGTCTCCAGAAATCTCAGCAACTATTTTTTCACCCAAACTGGATGATACTTTCAGGTAATGATCAGTACACTGAGCCCACTTGGATCCCCAAATTTCGTTCTTCTATGTTGAGGCGTTCGTTTCCAGTAACAGTTTGAATTTTGGCCTTTCACTCTATTTTCTCCTATATTGATAGATGTATTTGGAACTCTAAACCAAACACGGTTTGTGCTAGCTTCTTGAAACTTGACACAGTAAAGCAGTTTCACGTTCTATCTCTATGTTCTGTTTCCTCTTGATGTAGCACACAGCAGTGACTGAGGAGAAACACTTTCATTGAAAGGGGTTGCCAAGCTTCCCAAAATTGCGAGTCTCCAGAAATCTCAGCAACTATTTTTTCACCCAAACTGGATGATACTTTCAGGTAATGATCAGTACACTAAGCTCACTTGGTTCACCAAATTTCGTTCTTCTATGTTAAAGCGTTCGTTTCCAGTAAGAGTTTGAATTTTGGCGTTTCACTCTGTTTTCTCCTATATTGATAGATGTATTTGGAACTCTAAACCAAACACGGTTTGTGCTAGCTTCTTGAAACTTGACACAGTAAAGCAGTTTAACGTTCTATCTCTATGTTCTGTTTCCTCTTGATGTAGCTCTCAGCAGTGACTGAGGAGAAACACTTTCATTGAAAGGGGTTGTCAAGCTTCCCAAAATTGCGAGTCTCCAGAAATCTCAGCAACTATTTTTTCACCCAAACTGGATGATACTTTCAGGTAATGATCAGTACACTGAGCCCACTTGCATCCCCAAATTTCGTTCTTCTATGTTGAGGCGTTCGTTTCCAGTAACAGTTTGAATTTTGGCCTTTCACTCTATTTTCTCCTATATTGATAGATGTATTTGGAACTCTAAACCAAACCCGGTTTGTGCTAGCTTCTTGAAACTTGACACAGTAAAGCAGTTTCACGTTCTATCTCTATGTTCTGTTTCCTCTTGATGTAGCACACAGCAGTGACTGAGGAGAAACACTTTCATTGAAAGGGGTTGCCAAGCTTCCCAAAATTGCGAGTCTCCAGAAATCTCAGCAACTATTTTTTCACCCAAACTGGATGATACTTTCAGGTAATGATCAGTGCACTAAGCCCACTTGGTTCCCGAAATTTCGTTCTTCTATGTTAAAGCGTTCGTTTCCAGTAAGAGTTTGAATTTTGGCGTTTCACTCTGTTTTCTCCTATATTGATAGATGTATTTGGAACTCTAAACCAAACACGGTTTGTGCTAGCTTCTTGAAACTTGACACAGTAAAGCAGTTTAACGTTCTATCTCTATGTTCTGTTTCCTCTTGATGTAGCTCTCAGCAGTGACTGAGGAGAAACACTTTCATTGAAAGGGGTTGTCAAGCTTCCCAAAATTGCGAGTCTCCAGAAATCTCAGCAACTATTTTTTCACCCAAACTGGATGATACTTTCAGGTAATGATCAGTACACTAAGCTCACTTGGTTCCCCAAATTTCGTTCTTTTATGTTGAAGCGTTCGCTTCCAGTAACTGTTTGAATTTTGGCGTTTCACTCTGTTTTCTCCTATACTGACAGATGTATTTGGAACTCTAAATCAAACACGGTTTGTGCTAGCTTCTTGAAACTTGACACAGTAAAGCAGTTTCACGTTCTATCTCTATGTTCTGTTTCCTCTGGATGTAGCCTTAAGCAGTGACTGGGGAGAAATACTTTCATTGACAGGGGTTGCCAAGTTTCTAGAAATTACGAGTCTCCAGAAATCTCAGCAACTATGATTTCACCCAACCTGGATGATACTTTCAGGTAATGATCAGTACACTAAGCCCACTTGTTTCCCCAAATTTCGTTCTTCTATGTTGAAGCGTTCGTTTCCAGTAACAGTTTGAATTTTGGCGTTTCGCTCTGTTTTCTCCTATATTGATAGATGTATTTGGAACTCTAAACCAAACACGGTTTGTGCTAGCTTCTTGAAACTTGACACAGTAAAGCAGTTTTACGTTCTATCTCTATGTTCTGGTTTCTCTTGATGTACCACTCAGCAGTGACTGAGGAGAAACACTTTCATTGAAAGGGGTTGCCAAGCTTCCCAAAATTGCGAGTCTCCAGAAATCTCAGCAACTATTTTTTCACCCAAACTGGATGATACTTTCAGGTAATGATCAGTACACTAAGCTCACTTGGTTCCCCAAATTTCGTTCTTTTATGTTGAAGCGTTCGCTTCCAGTAACAGTTTGAATTTTGGCGTTTCACTCTGTTTTCTCCTATATTGATAGATGTATTTGGAACTCTAAATCAAACACGGTTTGTGCTAGCTTCTTGAAACTTGACACAGTAAAGCAGTTTCAAGTTCTATCTCTATGTTCTGTTTTCTCTTGATGTAGCCCTAAGCAGTGACTGGGGAGAAACACTTTCATTGAAAGGGGTTGCCAAGCTTCCAGAAATTACGAGTCTCTAGAAATCTCAGCAAACATTTTTTCACCCAACGTGGATGATACTTTCAGGTAATGATCAGTACACTAAGCTCACTTCGTTCCCCAAATTTCGTTCTTCTATGTTGAAGCGTTCGTTTCCAGTAACAGTTTGAATTTTGGTGTTTCACTCTGTTTTCTCCTATATTGATAGATGTATTTGGAACTCTAAATCAAACACGGTTTGTGCTAGCTTCTTGAAACTTGACACAGTAAAGCAGTTTCAAGTTCTATCTCTATGTTCTGTTTTCTCTTGATGTAGCCCTAAGCAGTGACTGGGGAGAAACACTTTCATTGAAAGGGGTTGCCAAGCTTCCCAAAATTGCGAGTCTCCAGAAATCTCAGCAACAATTTTTTCACCCAAACTGGATGATACTTTCAGGAAATGATCAGTACATTAAGCTCACTTGGTTCCCCAAATTTCGTTCTTTTATGTTGAAGCGTTCGCTTCCAGTAACTGTTTGAATTTTGGCGTTTCACTCTGTTTTCTCCTATACTGACAGATGTATTTGGAACTCTAAATCAAACACGGTTTGTGCTAGCTTCTTGAAACTTGACACAGTAAAGCAGTTTCACGTTCTATCTCTATGTTCTGTTTCCTCTTGATTTAGCACTCAGCAGTGACTGAGGAGAAACACTTTCATTGAAAGGGGTTGCCAAGCTTCCCAAAATTGCGAGTCTCCAGAAATCTCAGCAACTATTTTTTCACCCAACGTGGATGATACTTTCAGGTAATGATCAGTACACTAAGCTCACTTCGTTCCCCAAATTTCGTTCTTCTATGTTGAAGCGTTCGTTTCCAGTAACAGTTTGAATTTTGGCGTTTCACTCTGTTTTCTCCTATATTGATAGATGTATTTGGAACTCTAAATCAAACACGGTTTGTGCTAGCTTCTTGAAACTTGACACAGTAAAGCAGTTTCAAGTTCTATCTCTATGTTCTGTTTTCTCTTGATGTAGCCCTAAGCAGTGACTGGGGAGAAACACTTTCATTGAAAGGGGTTGCCAAGCTTCCCAAAATTGCGAGTCTCCAGAAATCTCAGCAACTATTTTTTCACCCAAACTGGATGATACTTTCAGGAAATGATCAGTACATTAAGCTCACTTGGTTCCCCAAATTTCGTTCTTTTATGTTGAAGCGTTCGTTTCCAGTAACAGTTTGAATTTTGGCCTTTCACTCTGTTTTCTCCTATATTGATAGATGTATTTGGAACTCTAAACCAAACCCGGTTTGTGCTAGCTTCTTGAAACTTGACACAGTAAAGCAGTTTCACGTTCTATCTCTATGTTCTGTTTCCTCTTGATGTAGCACACAGCAGTGACTGAGGAGAAACACTTTCATTGAAAGGGGTTGCCAAGCTTCCAAAAATTACGATTCCCCAGAAATCTCAGCAACTATTTTTTCACCCAAACTGGATGATACTTTCAGGTAATGATGAGTACACTAAGCCCACTGGGTTCCCCAAATTTCGTTCTTCTATGTTGAAGCGTTCGTTTCCAGTAACAGTTTGAATTTTGGTGTTTCGCTCTGTTTTCTCCTATATTGATAGATGTATTTGGAACTCTAAACCAAACACGGTTTGTGCTAGCTTCTTGAAACTTGACACAATAAAGCAGTTTCAAGTTCTATCTCTATGTTCTGTTTCCTCTTGATGTAGCCCTAAGCAGTGACTGGGGAGAAACACTTTCATTGAAAGGGGTTGCCAAGCTTCCCAAAACTGCGAGTCTCCAGAAATCTCAGCAACTATTTTTTCACCCAAACTGGATGATACGTTCAGGTAATGATCAGTACATTAAGCTCACTTGGTTCCCCAAATTTCGTTCTTTTATGTTGAAGCGTTCGCTTCCAGTAACTGTTTGAATTTTGGCGTTTCACTCTGTTTTCTCCTATACTGACAGATGTATTTGGAACTCTAAATCAAACACGGTTTGTGCTAGCTTCTTGAAACTTGACACAGTAAAGCAGTTTTACGTTCTATCTCTATGTTCTGTTTCCTCTTGATGTAGCACTCAGCAGTGACTGAGGAGAAACACTTTCATTGAAAGGGGTTGCCAAGCTTCCAGAAATTACGAGTCTCCAGAAATCTCAGCAACTATGATTTCACCCAACCTGGATGATACTTTCAGGTAATGATCAGTACACTAAGCCCACTTGGTTCCCCAAATTTCGTTCTTCTTTGTTGAAGCGTTCGTTTCCAGTAACAGTTTGAATTTTGGCGTTTCACTCTGTTTTCTCCTATATTGATAGATGTATTTGGAACTCTAAATCAAACACGGTTTGTGCTACCTTCTTCAAACTTGACACAGTAAAGCAGTTTCACGTTCTTTCTCTATGTTCTGTTTCCTCTTGATGTAGCACTCAGCAGTGACTGAGGAGAAACACTTTGATTGAAAGGGGTTGCCAAGCTTCCCAAAATTGCGAGTCTCCAGAAATCTCAGCAACTATTTTTTCACCCAAACTGGATGATACTTTCAGGTAATGATCATTACACTAAGCCCACTTGGTTCCCCAAATTTCGTTCTTCTATGTTAAAGCGTTCGTTTCCAGTAAGAGTTTGAATTTTGGCGTTTCACTCTGTTTTCTCCTATATTGATAGATGTATTTGGAACTCTAAACCAAACCTGGTTTGTGCTAGCTTCTTGAAACTTGACACAGTAAAGCAGTTTCACGTTCTATCTCTATGTTCTGTTTCCTCTTGATGTAGCACACAGCAGTGACTGAGGAGAAACACTTTCATTGAAAGGGGTTGCCAAGCTTCCAAAAATTACGATTCCCCAGAAATCTCAGCAACTATTTTTTCACCCAAACTGGATGATACTTTCAGGTAATGATGAGTACACTAAGCCCACTGGGTTCCCCAAATTTCGTTCTTCTATGTTGAAGCGTTCGTTTCCAGTAACAGTTTGAATTTTGGTGTTTCGCTCTGTTTTCTCCTATATTGATAGATGTATTTGGAACTCTAAACCAAACACGGTTTGTGCTAGCTTCTTGAAACTTGACACAATAAAGCAGTTTCAAGTTCTATCTCTATGTTCTGTTTCCTCTTGATGTAGCCCTAAGCAGTGACTGGGGAGAAACACTTTCATTGAAAGGGGTTGCCAAGCTTCCCAAAATTGCGAGTCTCCAGAAATCTCAGCAACTATTTTTTCACCCAAACTGGATGATACTTTCAGGTAATGATCAGTACATTAAGCTCACTTGGTTCCCCAAATTTCGTTCTTTTATGTTGAAGCGTTCGCTTCCAGTAACTGTTTGAATTTTGGCGTTTCACTCTGTTTTCTCCTATACTGACAGATGTATTTGGAACTCTAAATCAAACACGGTTTGTGCTAGCTTCTTGAAACTTGACACAGTAAAGCAGTTTCACGTTCTATCTCTATGTTCTGTTTCCTCTGGATGTAGCCTTAAGCAGTGACTCGGGAGAAATACTTTCATTGACAGGGGTTGCCAAGCTTCCAGAAATTACGAGTCTCCAGAAATCTCAGCAACTATGATTTCACCCAACCTGGATGATACTTTCAGGTAATGATCAGTACACTAAGCCTACTTGTTTCCCCAAATTTCGTTCTTCTATGTTGAAGCGTTCGTTTCCAGTAACAGTTTGAATTTTGGCGTTTCACTCTGTTTTCTCCTATATTGATAGATGTATTTGGAACTCTAAACCAAACACGGTTTGTGCTAGCTTCCTGAAACTTGACACAGTAAAGCAGTTTTACGTTCTATCTCTATGTTCTGTTTCCTCTTGATGTAGCACTCAGCAGTGACTGAGGAGAAACACTTTCATTGAAACGGGTTGCCAAGCTTCCCAAAATTGCGAGTCTCCAGAAATCTCAGCAACTATTTTTTCACCCAAACTGGATGATACTTTCAGGTAATGATCAGTACACTAAGCTCACTTGGTTCCCCAAATTTCGTTCTTTTATGTTGAAGCGTTCGCTTCCAGTAACTGTTTGAATTTTGGCGTTTCACTCTGTTTTCTCCTATACTGACAGATGTATTTGGAACTCTAAATCATACACGGTTTGTGCTAGCTTCTTGAAACTTGACACAGTAAAGCAGTTTCACGTTCTATCTCTATGTTCTGTTTCCTCTTGATGTAGCCCTAAGCAGTGACTGGGGAGAAATACTTTCATTGAAAGGGGTTGCCAAGCTTCCAGAAATTACGAGTCTCTAGAAATCTCAGCAAACATTTTTTCACCCAACGTGGATGATACTTTCAGGTAATGATCAGTACACTAAGCTCACTTCGTTCCCCAAATTTCGTTCTTCTATGTTGAAGCGTTCGTTTCCAGTAACAGTTTGAATTTTGGCGTTTCACTCTGTTTTCTCCTATATTGATAGATGTATTTGGAACTCCAAATCAAACACGGTTTGTGCTAGCTTCTTGAAACTTGACACAGTAAAGCAGTTTCAAGTTCTATCTCTATGTTCTGTTTTCTCTTGATGTAGCCCTAAGCAGTGACTGGGGAGAAACACTTTCATTGAAAGGGGTTGCCAAGCTTCCCAAAATTGCGAGTCTCCAGAAATCTCAGCAACTATTTTTTCACCCAAACTGGATGATACTTTCAGGTAATGATCAGTACACTGAGCCCACTTGGATCCCCAAATTTCGTTCTTCTATGTTGAGGCGTTCGTTTCCAGTAACAGTTTGAATTTTGGCCTTTCACTCTATTTTCTCCTATATTGATAGATGTATTTGGAACTCTAAACCAAACACGGTTTGTGCTAGCTTCTTGAAACTTGACACAGTAAAGCAGTTTCACGTTCTATCTCTATGTTCTGTTTCCTCTTGATGTAGCACACAGCAGTGACTGAGGAGAAACACTTTCATTGAAAGGGGTTGCCAAGCTTCCCAAAATTGCGAGTCTCCAGAAATCTCAGCAACTATTTTTTCACCCAAACTGGATGATACTTTCAGGTAATGATCAGTGCACTAAGCCCACTTGGTTCCCGAAATTTCGTTCTTCTATGTTAAAGCGTTCGTTTCCAGTAAGAGTTTGAATTTTGGCGTTTCACTCTGTTTTCTCCTATATTGATAGATGTATTTGGAACTCTAAACCAAACACGGTTTGTGCTAGCTTCTTGAAACTTGACACAGTAAAGCAGTTTAACGTTCTATCTCTATGTTCTGTTTCCTCTTGATGTAGCTCTCAGCAGTGACTGAGGAGAAACACTTTCATTGAAAGGGGTTGTCAAGCTTCCCAAAATTGCGAGTCTCCAGAAATCTCAGCAACTATTTTTTCACCCAAACTGGATGATACTTTCAGGTAATGATCAGTACACTAAGCTCACTTGGTTCCCCAAATTTCGTTCTTTTATGTTGAAGCGTTCGCTTCCAGTAACTGTTTGAATTTTGGCGTTTCACTCTGTTTTCTCCTATACTGACAGATGTATTTGGAACTCTAAATCAAACACGGTTTGTGCTAGCTTCTTGAAACTTGACACAGTAAAGCAGTTTCACGTTCTATCTCTATGTTCTGTTTCCTCTGGATGTAGCCTTAAGCAGTGACTGGGGAGAAATACTTTCATTGACAGGGGTTGCCAAGTTTCTAGAAATTACGAGTCTCCAGAAATCTCAGCAACTATGATTTCACCCAACCTGGATGATACTTTCAGGTAATGATCAGTACACTAAGCCCACTTGTTTCCCCAAATTTCGTTCTTCTATGTTGAAGCGTTCGTTTCCAGTAACAGTTTGAATTTTGGCGTTTCGCTCTGTTTTCTCCTATATTGATAGATGTATTTGGAACTCTAAACCAAACACGGTTTGTGCTAGCTTCTTGAAACTTGACACAGTAAAGCAGTTTTACGTTCTATCTCTATGTTCTGGTTTCTCTTGATGTACCACTCAGCAGTGACTGAGGAGAAACACTTTCATTGAAAGGGGTTGCCAAGCTTCCCAAAATTGCGAGTCTCCAGAAATCTCAGCAACTATTTTTTCACCCAAACTGGATGATACTTTCAGGTAATGATCAGTACACTAAGCTCACTTGGTTCCCCAAATTTCGTTCTTTTATGTTGAAGCGTTCGCTTCCAGTAACTGTTTGAATTTTGGCGTTTCACTCTGTTTTCTCCTATATTGATAGATGTATTTGGAACTCTAAACCAAACACGGTTTGTGCTAGCTTCTTGAAACTTGACACAGTAAAGCAGTTTAACGTTCTATCTCTATGTTCTGTTTCCTCTTGATGTAGCTCTCAGCAGTGACTGAGGAGAAACACTTTCATTGAAAGGGGTTGTCAAGCTTCCCAAAATTGCGAGTCTCCAGAAATCTCAGCAACTATTTTTTCACCCAAACTGGATGATACTTTCAGGTAATGATCAGTACACTGAGCCCACTTGCATCCCCAAATTTCGTTCTTCTATGTTGAGGCGTTCGTTTCCAGTAACAGTTTGAATTTTGGCCTTTCACTCTATTTTCTCCTATATTGATAGATGTATTTGGAACTCTAAACCAAACCCGGTTTGTGCTAGCTTCTTGAAACTTGACACAGTAAAGCAGTTTCACGTTCTATCTCTATGTTCTGTTTCCTCTTGATGTAGCACACAGCAGTGACTGAGGAGAAACACTTTCATTGAAAGGGGTTGCCAAGCTTCCCAAAATTGCGAGTCTCCAGAAATCTCAGCAACTATTTTTTCACCCAAACTGGATGATACTTTCAGGTAATGATCAGTGCACTAAGCCCACTTGGTTCCCGAAATTTCGTTCTTCTATGTTAAAGCGTTCGTTTCCAGTAAGAGTTTGAATTTTGGCGTTTCACTCTGTTTTCTCCTATATTGATAGATGTATTTGGAACTCTAAACCAAACACGGTTTGTGCTAGCTTCTTGAAACTTGACACAGTAAAGCAGTTTAACGTTCTATCTCTATGTTCTGTTTCCTCTTGATGTAGCTCTCAGCAGTGACTGAGGAGAAACCCTTTCATTGAAAGGGGTTGTCAAGCTTCCCAAAATTGCGAGTCTCCAGAAATCTCAGCAACTATTTTTTCACCCAAACTGGATGATACTTTCAGGTAATGATCAGTACACTAAGCTCACTTGGTTCCCCAAATTTCGTTCTTTTATGTTGAAGCGTTCGCTTCCAGTAACTGTTTGAATTTTGGCGTTTCACTCTGTTTTCTCCTATACTGACAGATGTATTTGGAACTCTAAATCAAACACGGTTTGTGCTAGCTTCTTGAAACTTGACACAGTAAAGCAGTTTCACGTTCTATCTCTATGTTCTGTTTCCTCTGGATGTAGCCTTAAGCAGTGACTGGGGAGAAATACTTTCATTGACAGGGGTTGCCAAGTTTCTAGAAATTACGAGTCTCCAGAAATCTCAGCAACTATGATTTCACCCAACCTGGATGATACTTTCAGGTAATGATCAGTACACTAAGCCCACTTGTTTCCCCAAATTTCGTTCTTCTATGTTGAAGCGTTCGTTTCCAGTAACAGTTTGAATTTTGGCGTTTCGCTCTGTTTTCTCCTATATTGATAGATGTATTTGGAACTCTAAACCAAACACGGTTTGTGCTAGCTTCTTGAAACTTGACACAGTAAAGCAGTTTTACGTTCTATCTCTATGTTCTGGTTTCTCTTGATGTACCACTCAGCAGTGACTGAGGAGAAACACTTTCATTGAAAGGGGTTGCCAAGCTTCCCAAAATTGCGAGTCTCCAGAAATCTCAGCAACTATTTTTTCACCCAAACTGGATGATACTTTCAGGTAATGATCAGTACACTAAGCTCACTTGGTTCCCCAAATTTCGTTCTTTTATGTTGAAGCGTTCGCTTCCAGTAACAGTTTGAATTTTGGCGTTTCACTCTGTTTTCTCCTATATTGATAGATGTATTTGGAACTCTAAATCAAACACGGTTTGTGCTAGCTTCTTGAAACTTGACACAGTAAAGCAGTTTCAAGTTCTATCTCTATGTTCTGTTTTCTCTTGATGTAGCCCTAAGCAGTGACTGGGGAGAAACACTTTCATTGAAAGGGGTTGCCAAGCTTCCAGAAATTACGAGTCTCTAGAAATCTCAGCAAACATTTTTTCACCCAACGTGGATGATACTTTCAGGTAATGATCAGTACACTAAGCTCACTTCGTTCCCCAAATTTCGTTCTTCTATGTTGAAGCGTTCGTTTCCAGTAACAGTTTGAATTTTGGCGTTTCACTCTGTTTTCTCCTATATTGATAGATGTACTTGGAACTCTAAATCAAACACGGTTTGTGCTAGCTTCTTGAAACTTGACACAGTAAAGCAGTTTCAAGTGCTATCTCTATGTTCTGTTTTCTCTTGATGTAGCCCTAAGCAGTGACTGGGGAGAAACACTTTCATTGAAAGGGGTTGCCAAGCTTCCCAAAATTGCGAGTCTCCAGAAATCTCAGCAACTATTTTTTCACCCAAACTGGATGATACTTTCAGGTAATGATCAGTACATTAAGCTCACTTGGTTCCCCAAATTTCGTTCTTTTATGTTGAAGCGTTCGCTTCCAGTAACTGTTTGAATTTTGGCGTTTCACTCTGTTTTCTCCTATACTGACAGATGTATTTGGAACTCTAAATCAAACACGGTTTGTGCTAGCTTCTTGAAACTTGACACAGTAAAGCAGTTTCACGTTCTATCTCTATGTTCTGTTTCCTCTGGATGTAGCCTTAAGCAGTGACTCGGGAGAAATACTTTCATTGACAGGGGTTGCCAAGCTTCCAGAAATTACGAGTCTCCAGAAATCTCAGCAACTCTGATTTCACCCAACCTGGATGATACTTTCAGGTAATGATCAGTACACTAAGCCTACTTGTTTCCCCAAATTTCGTTCTTCTATGTTGAAGCGTTCGTTTCCAGTAACAGTTTGAATTTTGGCGTTTCACTCTGTTTTCTCCTATATTGATAGATGTATTTGGAACTCTAAACCAAACACGGTTTGTGCTAGCTTCCTGAAACTTGACACAGTAAAGCAGTTTTACGTTCTATCTCTATGTTCTGTTTCCTCTTGATGTAGCACTCAGCAGTGACTGAGGAGAAACACTTTCATTGAAACGGGTTGCCAAGCTTCCCAAAATTGCGAGTCTCCAGAAATCTCAGCAACTATTTTTTCACCCAAACTGGATGATACTTTCAGGTAATGATCAGTACACTAAGCTCACTTGGTTCCCCAAATTTCGTTCTTTTATGTTGAAGCGTTCGCTTCCAGTAACTGTTTGAATTTTGGCGTTTCACTCTGTTTTCTCCTATACTGACAGATGTATTTGGAACTCTAAATCATACACGGTTTGTGCTAGCTTCTTGAAACTTGACACAGTAAAGCAGTTTCACGTTCTATCTCTATGTTCTGTTTCCTCTTGATGTAGCCCTAAGCAGTGACTGGGGAGAAATACTTTCATTGAAAGGGGTTGCCAAGCTTCCAGAAATTACGAGTCTCTAGAAATCTCAGCAAACATTTTTTCACCCAACGTGGATGATACTTTCAGGTAATGATCAGTACACTAAGCTCACTTCGTTCCCCAAATTTCGTTCTTCTATGTTGAAGCGTTCGTTTCCAGTAACAGTTTGAATTTTGGCGTTTCACTCTGTTTTCTCCTATATTGATAGATGTATTTGGAACTCTAAATCAAACACGGTTTGTGCTAGCTTCTTGAAACTTGACACAGTAAAGCAGTTTCAAGTTCTATCTCTATGTTCTGTTTTCTCTTGATGTAGCCCTAAGCAGTGACTGGGGAGAAACACTTTCATTGAAAGGGGTTGCCAAGCTTCCCAAAATTGCGAGTCTCCAGAAATCTCAGCAACTATTTTTTCACCCAAACTGGATGATACTTTCAGGTAATGATCAGTACACTGAGCCCACTTGGATCCCCAAATTTCGTTCTTCTATGTTGAGGCGTTCGTTTCCAGTAACAGTTTGAATTTTGGCCTTTCACTCTATTTTCTCCTATATTGATAGATGTATTTGGAACTCTAAACCAAACACGGTTTGTGCTAGCTTCTTGAAACTTGACACAGTAAAGCAGTTTCACGTTCTATCTCTATGTTCTGTTTCCTCTTGATGTAGCACACAGCAGTGACTGAGGAGAAACACTTTCATTGAAAGGGGTTGCCAAGCTTCCCAAAATTGCGAGTCTCCAGAAATCTCAGCAACTATTTTTTCACCCAAACTGGATGATACTTTCAGGTAATGATCAGTGCACTAAGCCCACTTGGTTCCCGAAATTTCGTTCTTCTATGTTAAAGCGTTCGTTTCCAGTAAGAGTTTGAATTTTGGCGTTTCACTCTGTTTTCTCCTATATTGATAGATGTATTTGGAACTCTAAACCAAACACGGTTTGTGCTAGCTTCTTGAAACTTGACACAGTAAAGCAGTTTAACGTTCTATCTCTATGTTCTGTTTCCTCTTGATGTAGCTCTCAGCAGTGACTGAGGAGAAACACTTTCATTGAAAGGGGTTGTCAAGCTTCCCAAAATTGCGAGTCTCCAGAAATCTCAGCAACTATTTTTTCACCCAAACTGGATGATACTTTCAGGTAATGATCAGTACACTAAGCTCACTTGGTTCCCCAAATTTCGTTCTTTTATGTTGAAGCGTTCGCTTCCAGTAACTGTTTGAATTTTGGCGTTTCACTCTGTTTTCTCCTATACTGACAGATGTATTTGGAACTCTAAATCAAACACGGTTTGTGCTAGCTTCTTGAAACTTGACACAGTAAAGCAGTTTCACGTTCTATCTCTATGTTCTGTTTCCTCTGGATGTAGCCTTAAGCAGTGACTGGGGAGAAATACTTTCATTGACAGGGGTTGCCAAGTTTCTAGAAATTACGAGTCTCCAGAAATCTCAGCAACTATGATTTCACCCAACCTGGATGATACTTTCAGGTAATGATCAGTACACTAAGCCCACTTGTTTCCCCAAATTTCGTTCTTCTATGTTGAAGCGTTCGTTTCCAGTAACAGTTTGAATTTTGGCGTTTCGCTCTGTTTTCTCCTATATTGATAGATGTATTTGGAACTCTAAACCAAACACGGTTTGTGCTAGCTTCTTGAAACTTGACACAGTAAAGCAGTTTTACGTTCTATCTCTATGTTCTGGTTTCTCTTGATGTACCACTCAGCAGTGACTGAGGAGAAACACTTTCATTGAAAGGGGTTGCCAAGCTTCCCAAAATTGCGAGTCTCCAGAAATCTCAGCAACTATTTTTTCACCCAAACTGGATGATACTTTCAGGTAATGATCAGTACACTAAGCTCACTTGGTTCCCCAAATTTCGTTCTTTTATGTTGAAGCGTTCGCTTCCAGTAACTGTTTGAATTTTGGCGTTTCACTCTGTTTTCTCCTATATTGATAGATGTATTTGGAACTCTAAACCAAACACGGTTTGTGCTAGCTTCTTGAAACTTGACACAGTAAAGCAGTTTAACGTTCTATCTCTATGTTCTGTTTCCTCTTGATGTAGCTCTCAGCAGTGACTGAGGAGAAACACTTTCATTGAAAGGGGTTGTCAAGCTTCCCAAAATTGCGAGTCTCCAGAAATCTCAGCAACTATTTTTTCACCCAAACTGGATGATACTTTCAGGTAATGATCAGTACACTGAGCCCACTTGCATCCCCAAATTTCGTTCTTCTATGTTGAGGCGTTCGTTTCCAGTAACAGTTTGAATTTTGGCCTTTCACTCTATTTTCTCCTATATTGATAGATGTATTTGGAACTCTAAACCAAACCCGGTTTGTGCTAGCTTCTTGAAACTTGACACAGTAAAGCAGTTTCACGTTCTATCTCTATGTTCTGTTTCCTCTTGATGTAGCACACAGCAGTGACTGAGGAGAAACACTTTCATTGAAAGGGGTTGCCAAGCTTCCCAAAATTGCGAGTCTCCAGAAATCTCAGCAACTATTTTTTCACCCAAACTGGATGATACTTTCAGGTAATGATCAGTGCACTAAGCCCACTTGGTTCCCGAAATTTCGTTCTTCTATGTTAAAGCGTTCGTTTCCAGTAAGAGTTTGAATTTTGGCGTTTCACTCTGTTTTCTCCTATATTGATAGATGTATTTGGAACTCTAAACCAAACACGGTTTGTGCTAGCTTCTTGAAACTTGACACAGTAAAGCAGTTTAACGTTCTATCTCTATGTTCTGTTTCCTCTTGATGTAGCTCTCAGCAGTGACTGAGGAGAAACCCTTTCATTGAAAGGGGTTGTCAAGCTTCCCAAAATTGCGAGTCTCCAGAAATCTCAGCAACTATTTTTTCACCCAAACTGGATGATACTTTCAGGTAATGATCAGTACACTAAGCTCACTTGGTTCCCCAAATTTCGTTCTTTTATGTTGAAGCGTTCGCTTCCAGTAACTGTTTGAATTTTGGCGTTTCACTCTGTTTTCTCCTATACTGACAGATGTATTTGGAACTCTAAATCAAACACGGTTTGTGCTAGCTTCTTGAAACTTGACACAGTAAAGCAGTTTCACGTTCTATCTCTATGTTCTGTTTCCTCTGGATGTAGCCTTAAGCAGTGACTGGGGAGAAATACTTTCATTGACAGGGGTTGCCAAGTTTCTAGAAATTACGAGTCTCCAGAAATCTCAGCAACTATGATTTCACCCAACCTGGATGATACTTTCAGGTAATGATCAGTACACTAAGCCCACTTGTTTCCCCAAATTTCGTTCTTCTATGTTGAAGCGTTCGTTTCCAGTAACAGTTTGAATTTTGGCGTTTCGCTCTGTTTTCTCCTATATTGATAGATGTATTTGGAACTCTAAACCAAACACGGTTTGTGCTAGCTTCTTGAAACTTGACACAGTAAAGCAGTTTTACGTTCTATCTCTATGTTCTGGTTTCTCTTGATGTACCACTCAGCAGTGACTGAGGAGAAACACTTTCATTGAAAGGGGTTGCCAAGCTTCCCAAAATTGCGAGTCTCCAGAAATCTCAGCAACTATTTTTTCACCCAAACTGGATGATACTTTCAGGTAATGATCAGTACACTAAGCTCACTTGGTTCCCCAAATTTCGTTCTTTTATGTTGAAGCGTTCGCTTCCAGTAACAGTTTGAATTTTGGCGTTTCACTCTGTTTTCTCCTATATTGATAGATGTATTTGGAACTCTAAATCAAACACGGTTTGTGCTAGCTTCTTGAAACTTGACACAGTAAAGCAGTTTCAAGTTCTATCTCTATGTTCTGTTTTCTCTTGATGTAGCCCTAAGCAGTGACTGGGGAGAAACACTTTCATTGAAAGGGGTTGCCAAGCTTCCAGAAATTACGAGTCTCTAGAAATCTCAGCAAACATTTTTTCACCCAACGTGGATGATACTTTCAGGTAATGATCAGTACACTAAGCTCACTTCGTTCCCCAAATTTCGTTCTTCTATGTTGAAGCGTTCGTTTCCAGTAACAGTTTGAATTTTGGCGTTTCACTCTGTTTTCTCCTATATTGATAGATGTACTTGGAACTCTAAATCAAACACGGTTTGTGCTAGCTTCTTGAAACTTGACACAGTAAAGCAGTTTCAAGTTCTATCTCTATGTTCTGTTTTCTCTTGATGTAGCCCTAAGCAGTGACTGGGGAGAAACACTTTCATTGAAAGGGGTTGCCAAGCTTCCCAAAATTGCGAGTCTCCAGAAATCTCAGCAACTATTTTTTCACCCAAACTGGATGATACTTTCAGGTAATGATCAGTACATTAAGCTCACTTGGTTCCCCAAATTTCGTTCTTTTATGTTGAAGCGTTCGCTTCCAGTAACTGTTTGAATTTTGGCGTTTCACTCTGTTTTCTCCTATACTGACAGATGTATTTGGAACTCTAAATCAAACACGGTTTGTGCTAGCTTCTTGAAACTTGACACAGTAAAGCAGTTTCACGTTCTATCTCTATGTTCTGTTTCCTCTGGATGTAGCCTTAAGCAGTGACTCGGGAGAAATACTTTCATTGACAGGGGTTGCCAAGCTTCCAGAAATTACGAGTCTCCAGAAATCTCAGCAACTCTGATTTCACCCAACCTGGATGATACTTTCAGGTAATGATCAGTACACTAAGCCTACTTGTTTCCCCAAATTTCGTTCTTCTATGTTGAAGCGTTCGTTTCCAGTAACAGTTTGAATTTTGGCGTTTCACTCTGTTTTCTCCTATATTGATAGATGTATTTGGAACTCTAAACCAAACACGGTTTGTGCTAGCTTCCTGAAACTTGACACAGTAAAGCAGTTTTACGTTCTATCTCTATGTTCTGTTTCCTCTTGATGTAGCACTCAGCAGTGACTGAGGAGAAACACTTTCATTGAAACGGGTTGCCAAGCTTCCCAAAATTGCGAGTCTCCAGAAATCTCAGCAACTATTTTTTCACCCAAACTGGATGATACTTTCAGGTAATGATCAGTACACTAAGCTCACTTGGTTCCCCAAATTTCGTTCTTTTATGTTGAAGCGTTCGCTTCCAGTAACTGTTTGAATTTTGGCGTTTCACTCTGTTTTCTCCTATACTGACAGATGTATTTGGAACTCTAAATCATACACGGTTTGTGCTAGCTTCTTGAAACTTGACACAGTAAAGCAGTTTCACGTTCTATCTCTATGTTCTGTTTCCTCTTGATGTAGCCCTAAGCAGTGACTGGGGAGAAATACTTTCATTGAAAGGGGTTGCCAAGCTTCCAGAAATTACGAGTCTCTAGAAATCTCAGCAAACATTTTTTCACCCAACATGGATGATACTTTCAGGTAATGATCAGTACACTAAGCTCACTTCGTTCCCCAAATTTCGTTCTTCTATGTTGAAGCGTTCGTTTCCAGTAACAGTTTGAATTTTGGCGTTTCACTCTGTTTTCTCCTATATTGATAGATGTATTTGGAACTCTAAATCAAACACGGTTTGTGCTAGCTTCTTGAAACTTGACACAGTAAAGCAGTTTCAAGTTCTATCTCTATGTTCTGTTTTCTCTTGATGTAGCCCTAAGCAGTGACTGGGGAGAAACACTTTCATTGAAAGGGGTTGCCAAGCTTCCCAAAATTGCGAGTCTCCAGAAATCTCAGCAACTATTTTTTCACCCAAACTGGATGATACTTTCAGGTAATGATCAGTACACTGAGCCCACTTGGATCCCCAAATTTCGTTCTTCTATGTTGAGGCGTTCGTTTCCAGTAACAGTTTGAATTTTGGCCTTTCACTCTATTTTCTCCTATATTGATAGATGTATTTGGAACTCTAAACCAAACACGGTTTGTGCTAGCTTCTTGAAACTTGACACAGTAAAGCAGTTTCACGTTCTATCTCTATGTTCTGTTTCCTCTTGATGTAGCACACAGCAGTGACTGAGGAGAAACACTTTCATTGAAAGGGGTTGCCAAGCTTCCCAAAATTGCGAGTCTCCAGAAATCTCAGCAACTATTTTTTCACCCAAACTGGATGATACTTTCAGGTAATGATCAGTGCACTAAGCCCACTTGGTTCCCGAAATTTCGTTCTTCTATGTTAAAGCGTTCGTTTCCAGTAAGAGTTTGAATTTTGGCGTTTCACTCTGTTTTCTCCTATATTGATAGATGTATTTGGAACTCTAAACCAAACACGGTTTGTGCTAGCTTCTTGAAACTTGACACAGTAAAGCAGTTTAACGTTCTATCTCTATGTTCTGTTTCCTCTTGATGTAGCTCTCAGCAGTGACTGAGGAGAAACACTTTCATTGAAAGGGGTTGTCAAGCTTCCCAAAATTGCGAGTCTCCAGAAATCTCAGCAACTATTTTTTCACCCAAACTGGATGATACTTTCAGGTAATGATCAGTACACTAAGCTCACTTGGTTCCCCAAATTTCGTTCTTTTATGTTGAAGCGTTCGCTTCCAGTAACTGTTTGAATTTTGGCGTTTCACTCTGTTTTCTCCTATACTGACAGATGTATTTGGAACTCTAAATCAAACACGGTTTGTGCTAGCTTCTTGAAACTTGACACAGTAAAGCAGTTTCACGTTCTATCTCTATGTTCTGTTTCCTCTGGATGTAGCCTTAAGCAGTGACTGGGGAGAAATACTTTCATTGACAGGGGTTGCCAAGTTTCTAGAAATTACGAGTCTCCAGAAATCTCAGCAACTATGATTTCACCCAACCTGGATGATACTTTCAGGTAATGATCAGTACACTAAGCCCACTTGTTTCCCCAAATTTCGTTCTTCTATGTTGAAGCGTTCGTTTCCAGTAACAGTTTGAATTTTGGCGTTTCGCTCTGTTTTCTCCTATATTGATAGATGTATTTGGAACTCTAAACCAAACACGGTTTGTGCTAGCTTCTTGAAACTTGACACAGTAAAGCAGTTTTACGTTCTATCTCTATGTTCTGGTTTCTCTTGATGTACCACTCAGCAGTGACTGAGGAGAAACACTTTCATTGAAAGGGGTTGCCAAGCTTCCCAAAATTGCGAGTCTCCAGAAATCTCAGCAACTATTTTTTCACCCAAACTGGATGATACTTTCAGGTAATGATCAGTACACTAAGCTCACTTGGTTCCCCAAATTTCGTTCTTTTATGTTGAAGCGTTCGCTTCCAGTAACTGTTTGAATTTTGGCGTTTCACTCTGTTTTCTCCTATATTGATAGATGTATTTGGAACTCTAAACCAAACACGGTTTGTGCTAGCTTCTTGAAACTTGACACAGTAAAGCAGTTTAACGTTCTATCTCTATGTTCTGTTTCCTCTTGATGTAGCTCTCAGCAGTGACTGAGGAGAAACACTTTCATTGAAAGGGGTTGTCAAGCTTCCCAAAATTGCGAGTCTCCAGAAATCTCAGCAACTATTTTTTCACCCAAACTGGATGATACTTTCAGGTAATGATCAGTACACTGAGCCCACTTGCATCCCCAAATTTCGTTCCTCTATGTTGAGGCGTTCGTTTCCAGTAACAGTTTGAATTTTGGCCTTTCACTCTATTTTCTCCTATATTGATAGATGTATTTGGAACTCTAAACCAAACCCGGTTTGTGCTAGCTTCTTGAAACTTGACACAGTAAAGCAGTTTCACGTTCTATCTCTATGTTCTGTTTCCTCTTGATGTAGCACACAGCAGTGACTGAGGAGAAACACTTTCATTGAAAGGGGTTGCCAAGCTTCCCAAAATTGCGAGTCTCCAGAAATCTCAGCAACTATTTTTTCACCCAAACTGGATGATACTTTCAGGTAATGATCAGTGCACTAAGCCCACTTGGTTCCCGAAATTTCGTTCTTCTATGTTAAAGCGTTCGTTTCCAGTAAGAGTTTGAATTTTGGCGTTTCACTCTGTTTTCTCCTATATTGATAGATGTATTTGGAACTCTAAACCAAACACGGTTTGTGCTAGCTTCTTGAAACTTGACACAGTAAAGCAGTTTAACGTTCTATCTCTATGTTCTGTTTCCTCTTGATGTAGCTCTCAGCAGTGACTGAGGAGAAACACTTTCATTGAAAGGGGTTGTCAAGCTTCCCAAAATTGCGAGTCTCCAGAAATCTCAGCAACTATTTTTTCACCCAAACTGGATGATACTTTCAGGTAATGATCAGTACACTAAGCTCACTTGGTTCCCCAAATTTCGTTCTTTTATGTTGAAGCGTTCGCTTCCAGTAACTGTTTGAATTTTGGCGTTTCACTCTGTTTTCTCCTATACTGACAGATGTATTTGGAACTCTAAATCAAACACGGTTTGTGCTAGCTTCTTGAAACTTGACACAGTAAAGCAGTTTCACGTTCTATCTCTATGTTCTGTTTCCTCTGGATGTAGCCTTAAGCAGTGACTGGGGAGAAATACTTTCATTGACAGGGGTTGCCAAGTTTCTAGAAATTACGAGTCTCCAGAAATCTCAGCAACTATGATTTCACCCAACCTGGATGATACTTTCAGGTAATGATCAGTACACTAAGCCCACTTGTTTCCCCAAATTTCGTTCTTCTATGTTGAAGCGTTCGTTTCCAGTAACAGTTTGAATTTTGGCGTTTCGCTCTGTTTTCTCCTATATTGATAGATGTATTTGGAACTCTAAACCAAACACGGTTTGTGCTAGCTTCCTGAAACTTGACACAGTAAAGCAGTTTTACGTTCTATCTCTATGTTCTGGTTTCTCTTGATGTACCACTCAGCAGTGACTGAGGAGAAACACTTTCATTGAAAGGGGTTGCCAAGCTTCCCAAAATTGCGAGTCTCCAGAAATCTCAGCAACTATTTTTTCACCCAAACGGGATGATACTTTCAGGTAATGATCAGTACACTAAGCTCACTTGGTTCCCCAAATTTCGTTCTTTTATGTTGAAGCGTTCGCTTCCAGTAACAGTTTGAATTTTGGCGTTTCACTCTGTTTTCTCCTATATTGATAGATGTATTTGGAACTCTAAATCAAACACGGTTTGTGCTAGCTTCTTGAAACTTGACACAGTAAAGCAGTTTCAAGTTCTATCTCTATGTTCTGTTTTCTCTTGATGTAGCCCTAAGCAGTGACTGGGGAGAAACACTTTCATTGAAAGGGGTTGCCAAGCTTCCAGAAATTACGAGTCTCTAGAAATCTCAGCAAACATTTTTTCACCCAACGTGGATGATACTTTCAGGTAATGATCAGTACACTAAGCTCACTTCGTTCCCCAAATTTCGTTCTTCTATGTTGAAGCGTTCGTTTCCAGTAACAGTTTGAATTTTGGCGTTTCACTCTGTTTTCTCCTATATTGATAGATGTATTTGGAACTCTAAATCAAACACGGTTTGTGCTAGCTTCTTGAAACTTGACACAGTAAAGCAGTTTCAAGTTCTATCTCTATGTTCTGTTTTCTCTTGATGTAGCCCTAAGCAGTGACTGGGGAGAAACACTTTCATTGAAAGGGGTTGCCAAGCTTCCCAAAATTGCGAGTCTCCAGAAATCTCAGCAACTATTTTTTCACCCAAACTGGATGATACTTTCAGGTAATGATCAGTACATTAAGCTCACTTGGTTCCCCAAATTTCGTTCTTTTATGTTGAAGCGTTCGCTTCCAGTAACTGTTTGAATTTTGGCGTTTCACTCTGTTTTCTCCTATACTGACAGATGTATTTGGAACTCTAAATCAAACACGGTTTGTGCTAGCTTCTTGAAACTTGACACAGTAAAGCAGTTTCACGTTCTATCTCTATGTTCTGTTTCCTCTGGATGTAGCCTTAAGCAGTGACTCGGGAGAAATACTTTCATTGACAGGGGTTGCCAAGCTTCCAGAAATTACGAGTCTCCAGAAATCTCAGCAACTATGATTTCACCCAACCTGGATGATACTTTCAGGTAATGATCAGTACACTAAGCCTACTTGTTTCCCCAAATTTCGTTCTTCTATGTTGAAGCGTTCGTTTCCAGTAACAGTTTGAATTTTGGCGTTTCACTCTGTTTTCTCCTATATTGATAGATGTATTTGGAACTCTAAACCAAACACGGTTTGTGCTAGCTTCCTGAAACTTGACACAGTAAAGCAGTTTTACGTTCTATCTCTATGTTCTGTTTCCTCTTGATGTAGCACTCAGCAGTGACTGAGGAGAAACACTTTCATTGAAACGGGTTGCCAAGCTTCCCAAAATTGCGAGTCTCCAGAAATCTCAGCAACTATTTTTTCACCCAAACTGGATGATACTTTCAGGTAATGATCAGTACACTAAGCTCACTTGGTTCCCCAAATTTCGTTCTTTTATGTTGAAGCGTTCGCTTCCAGTAACTGTTTGAATTTTGGCGTTTCACTCTGTTTTCTCCTATACTGACAGATGTATTTGGAACTCTAAATCATACACGGTTTGTGCTAGCTTCTTGAAACTTGACACAGTAAAGCAGTTTCACGTTCTATCTCTATGTTCTGTTTCCTCTTGATGTAGCCCTAAGCAGTGACTGGGGAGAAATACTTTCATTGAAAGGGGTTGCCAAGCTTCCAGAAATTACGAGTCTCTAGAAATCTCAGCAAACATTTTTTCACCCAACGTGGATGATACTTTCAGGTAATGATCAGTACACTAAGCTCACTTCGTTCCCCAAATTTCGTTCTTCTATGTTGAAGCGTTCGTTTCCAGTAACAGTTTGAATTTTGGCGTTTCACTCTGTTTTCTCCTATATTGATAGATGTATTTGGAACTCTAAATCAAACACGGTTTGTGCTAGCTTCTTGAAACTTGACACAGTAAAGCAGTTTCAAGTTCTATCTCTATGTTCTGTTTTCTCTTGATGTAGCCCTAAGCAGTGACTGGGGAGAAACACTTTCATTGAAAGGGGTTGCCAAGCTTCCCAAAATTGCGAGTCTCCAGAAATCTCAGCAACTATTTTTTCACCCAAACTGGATGATACTTTCAGGTAATGATCAGTACACTGAGCCCACTTGGATCCCCAAATTTCGTTCTTCTATGTTGAGGCGTTCGTTTCCAGTAACAGTTTGAATTTTGGCCTTTCACTCTATTTTCTCCTATATTGATAGATGTATTTGGAACTCTAAACCAAACACGGTTTGTGCTAGCTTCTTGAAACTTGACACAGTAAAGCAGTTTCAAGTTCTATCTCTATGTTCTGTTTCCTCTTGATGTAGCCCTAAGCAGTGACTGGGGAGAAACACTTACATTGAAAGGGGTTGCCAAGCTTCCCAAAATTGCGAGTCTCCAGAAATCTCAGCAACTATTTTTTCACCCAAACTGGATGATACTTTCAGGTAATGATCAGTGCACTAAGCCCACTTGGTTCCCGAAATTTCGTTCTTCTATGTTAAAGCGTTCGTTTCCAGTAAGAGTTTGAATTTTGGCGTTTCACTCTGTTTTCTCCTATATTGATAGATGTATTTGGAACTCTAAACCAAACACGGTTTGTGCTAGCTTCTTGAAACTTGACACAGTAAAGCAGTTTAACGTTCTATCTCTATGTTCTGTTTCCTCTGGATGTAGCTCTCAGCAGTGACTGAGGAGAAACACTTTCATTGAAAGGGGTTGTCAAGCTTCCCAAAATTGCGAGTCTCCAGAAATCTCAGCAACTATTTTTTCACCCAAACTGGATGATACTTTCAGGTAATGATCAGTACACTAAGCTCACTTGGTTCCCCAAATTTCGTTCTTTTATGTTGAAGCGTTCGCTTCCAGTAACTGTTTGAATTTTGGCGTTTCACTCTGTTTTCTCCTATACTGACAGATGTATTTGGAACTCTAAATCAAACACGGTTTGTGCTAGCTTCTTGAAACTTGACACAGTAAAGCAGTTTCACGTTCTATCTCTATGTTCTGTTTCCTCTGGATGTAGCCTTAAGCAGTGACTGGGGAGAAATACTTTCATTGACAGGGGTTGCCAAGCTTCCAGAAATTACGAGTCTCCAGAAATCTCAGCAACTCTGATTTCACCCAACCTGGATGATACTTTCAGGTAATGATCAGTACACTAAGCCCACTTGTTTCCCCAAATTTCGTTCTTCTATGTTGAAGCGTTCGTTTCCAGTAACAGTTTGAATTTTGGCGTTTCGCTCTGTTTTCTCCTATATTGATAGATGTATTTGGAACTCTAAACCAAACACGGTTTGTGCTAGCTTCTTGAAACTTGACACAGTAAAGCAGTTTTACGTTCTATCTCTATGTTCTGTTTCCTCTTGATGTAGCACTCAGCAGTGACTGAGGAGAAACACTTTCATTGAAAGGGGTTGCCAAGCTTCCCAAAATTGCGAGTCTCCAGAAATCTCAGAAACTATTTTTTCACCCAAACTGGATGATACTTTCAGGTAATGATCAGTACACTGAGCCCACTTGGATCCCCAAATTTCGTTCTTCTATGTTGAAGCGTTCGTTTCCAGTAACAGTTTGAATTTTGGCCTTTCACTCTATTTTCTCCTATATTGATAGATGTATTTGGAACTCTAAACCAAACCCGGTTTGTGCTAGCTTCTTGAAACTTGACACAGTAAAGCAGTTTCACGTTCTATCTCTATGTTCTGTTTCCTCTTGATGTAGCACACAGCAGTGACTGAGGAGAAACACTTTCATTGAAAGTGGTTGCCAAGCTTCCAAAAATTACGAATCCCCAGAAATCTCAGCAACTATTTTTTCACCCAAACTGGATGATACTTTCAGGTAATGATGAGTACACTAAGCCCACTGGGTTCCCCAAATTTCGTTCTTCTATGTTGAAGCGTTCATTTCCAGTAACAGTTTGAATTTTGGCGTTTCGCTCTGTTTTCTCCTATATTGATAGATGTATTTGGAACTCTAAATCAAACACGGTTTGTGCTAGCTTCTTGAAACTTGACACAATAAAGCAGTTTCAAGTTCTATCTCTATGTTCTGTTTCCTCTTGATGTAGCCCTAAGCAGTGACTGGGGAGAAACACTTTCATTGAAAGGGGTTGCCAAGCTTCCCAAAATTGCGAGTCTCCAGAAATCTCAGCAACTATTTTTTCACCCAAACTGGATGATACTTTCAGGTAATGATCAGTACATTAAGCTCACTTGGTTCCCCAAATTTCGTTCTTTTATGTTGAAGCGTTCGCTTCCAGTAACTGTTTGAATTTTGGCGTTTCACTCTGTTTTCTCCTATACTGACAGATGTATTTGGAACTCTAAATCAAACACGGTTTGTGCTAGCTTCTTGAAACTTGACACAGTAAAGCAGTTTCACGTTCTCTCTCTATGTTCTATTTCCTCTGGATGTAGCCCTAAGCAGTGACTGGGGAGAAATACTTTCATTGACAGGGGTTGCCAAGCTTCCAGAAATTACGAGTCTCCAGAAATCTCAGCAACTATGATTTCACCCAACCTGGATGATACTTTCAGGTAATGAAAAGTACACTAAGCCCACTTGGTTCCCCAAATTTCGTTCTTCTATGTTGAAGCGTTCGTTTCCAGTAAGAGTTTGAATTTTGGCGTTTCACTCTATTTTCTCCTATATTGATAGATGTATTTGGAACTCTAAATCAAACACGGTTTGTGCTACCTTCTTCAAACTTGACACAGTAAAGCAGTTTCACGTTCTTTCTCTATGTTCTGTTTCCTCTTGATGTAGCACTCAGCAGTGACTGAGGAGAAACACTTTCATTGAAATGGATTGCCAAGCTTCCCAAAATTGCGAGTCTCCAGAAATCTCAGCAACTATTTTTTCACCCAAACTGGATGATACTTTCAGGTAATGATCATTACACTAAGCCCACATGGTTCCCCAAATTTCGTTCTTCTATGTTAAAGCGTTCGTTTCCAGTAAGAGTTTGAATTTTGGCGTTTCACTCTGTTTTCTCCTATATTGATAGATGTATTTGGAACTCTAAACCAAACACGGTTTGTGCCAGCTTCTTGAAACTTGACACAGTAAAGCAGTTTAACGTTCTATCTCTATGTTCTGTTTCCTCTTGATGTAGCTCTCAGCAGTGACTGAGGAGAAACACTTTCATTGAAAGGGGTTGCCAAGCTTCCCAAAATTGCGAGTCTCCAGAAATCTCAGCAACTATTTTTTCACCCAAACTGGATGATACTTTCAGGTAATGATCAGTACACTAAGCTCACTTGGTTCCCCAAATTTCGTTCTTTTATGTTGAAGCGTTCGCTTCCAGTAACTGTTTGAATTTTGGCGTTTCACTCTGTATTCTCCTATACTGACAGATGTATTTGGAACTCTAAATCATACACGGTTTGTGCTAGCTTCTGGAAACTTGACACAGTAAAGCAGTTTCACGTTCTATCTCTATGTTCTGTTTCCTCTTGATGTAGCACACAGCAGTGACTGAGGAGAAACACTTTCATTGAAAGGGGTTGCCAAGCTTCCAAAAATTACGATTCCCCAGAAATCTCAGCAACTATTTTTTCACCCAAACTGGATGATACTTTCAGGTAATGATGAGTACACTAAGCCCACTGGGTTCCCCAAATTTCGTTCTTCTATGTTGAAGCGTTCGTTTCCAGTAACATTTTGAATTTTGGCGTTTCGCTCTGTTTTCTCCTATATTGATAGATGTATTTGGAACTCTAAACAAAACACGGTTTGTGCTAGCTTCTTGAAACTTGACACAATAAAGCAGTTTCAAGTTCTATCTCTATGTCCTGTTTCCTCTTGATGTAGCCCTAAGCAGTGACTGGGGAAAAACACTTACATTGAAAGGGGTTGCCAAGCTTCCAGAAATTACGAGTCTCCAGAAATCTCAGCAACTATGATTTCACCCAAACTGGATGATACTTTCAGGTAATGATCTGTACACTAAGCCCACTTGGTTCCCCAAATTTCGTTCTTCTATGTTGAAGCGTTCGTTTCCAGTAACAGTTTGAATTTTGGCGTTTCGCTCTATTTTCTCCTATATTGATAGATGTATTTGGAACTCTAAACCAAACACGGTTTGTGCTAGCTTCTTCAAACTTGACACAGTAAAGCAGTTTCAAGTTCTAGCTCTATGTTCTGTTTCCTCTTGATGTAGCACTCAGCAGTGACTGAGGAGAAACACTTTCATTGAAAGGGGTTGCCAAGCTTCCCAAAATTGCGAGTCTCCAGAAATCTCAGCAACTATTTTTTCACCCAAACTGGATGATACTTTCAGGTAATGATCAGTACACTAAGCTCACTTGGTTCTCCAAATTTCGTTCTTTTATGTTGAAGCGTTCGCTTCCAGTAACTGTTTGAATTTTGGCGTTTCACTCTGTTTTCTCCTATACTGACAGATGTATTTGGAACTCTAAATCATACACGGTTTGTGCTAGCTTCTTGAAACTTGACACAGTAAAGCAGTTTCACGTTCTATCTCTATGTTCTGTTTCCTCTTGATGTAGCCCTAAGCAGTGACTGGGGAGAAATACTTTCATTGAAAGGGGTTGCCAAGCTTCCAGAAATTACGAGTCTCTAGAAATCTCAGCAAACATTTTTTCACCCAACGTGGATGATACTTTCAGGTAATGATCAGTACACTAAGCTCACTTCGTTCCCCAAATTTCGTTCTTCTATGTTGAAGCGTTCGTTTCCAGTAACAGTTTGAATTTTGGCGTTTCACTCTGTTTTCTCCTATATTGATAGATGTATTTGGAACTCTAAACCAAACACGGTTTGTGCTAGCTTCTTGAAACTTGACACAGTAAAGCAGTTTCACGTTCTATCTCTATTTTCTGTTTCCTCTTGATGTAGCACTCAGCAGTGACTGAGGAGAAACACTTTCATTGAAAGGGGTTGCCAAGCTTCCCAAAATTGCGAGTCTCCAGAAATCTCAGCAACTATTTTTTAACCCAAACTGGTTGATACTTTCAGGTAATGATCAGTACACTAAGCTCACTTGGTTCCCCAAATTTCGTTCTTTTATGTTGAAGCGTTCGCTTCCAGTAACTGTTTGAATTTTGGCGTTTCACTCTGTTTACTCCTATACTGACAGATGTATTTGGAACTCTAAATCAAACACGGTTTGTGCTAGCTTCTTGAAACTTGACACAGTAAAGCAGTTTCACGTTCTATCTCTATGTTCTGTTTCCTCTTGATGTAGCCCTAAGCAGTGACTGAGGAGAAATACTTTCATTGACAGGGGTTGCCAAGCTTCCAGAAATTACGAGTCTCCAGAAATCTCAGCAACTATGATTTCACCCAACCTGGATGATACTTTCAGGTAATGATCAGTACACTAAGCCCACTTGGTTCCCCAAATTTCGTTCTTCTATGTTGCAGCGTTCGTTTCCAGTAACAGTTTAAATTTTGGCGTTTCACTCTGTTTTCTCCTATATTGATAGATGTATTTGGAACTCTAAACCAAACACGGTTTGTGCTAGCTTATTGAAAGTTGAAACAGTAAAGCAGTTTCACGTTCTATCTCTATGTTCTGTTTCCTCTTGATGTAGCACTCAGCAGTGAATGAGGAGAAACACTTTCATTGAAAGGGGTTGCCAAGCTTCCAGAAATTACGAGTCTCCAGAAATCTCAGCAACTATGATTTCACCCAAACTGGATGATACTTTCAGGTAATGATCAGTACACTGAGCCCACTTGGATCCCCAAATTTCGTTCTTCTATGTTGAAGCGTTCGTTTCCAGTAACAGTTTGAATTTTGGCGTTTCGCTCTATTTTCTCCTATATTGATAGATGTATTTGCAACTCTAAACCAAACACGGTTTGTGCTAGCTTCTTGAAACTTGACACAATAAAGCAGTTTCAAGTTCTATCTCTATGTTCTGTTTCCTCTTGATGTAGCCCTAAGCAGTGACTGGGGAGAAACACTTACATTGAAAGGGGTTGCCAAGCTTCCAGAAATTACGAGTCTCCAGAAATCTCAGCAACTATGATTTCACCCAAACTGGATGATACTTTCAGGTAATGATCAGTACACTAAGCCCACTTGGTTCCCCAAATTTCGTTCTTCTATGTTGAAGCGTTCGTTTCCAGTAACAGTTTGAATTTTGGCGTTTCACTCTGTTTTCTCCTATATTGATAGATGTATTTGGAACTCTAAATCAAACACGGTTTGTGCTAGCTTCTTCAAACTTGACACAGTAAAGCAGTTTCAAGTTCTAGCTCTATGTTCTGTTTCCTCTTGATGTAGCACTCAGCAGTGACTGAGGAGAAACACTTTCATTGAAAGGGGTTGCCAAGCTTCCCAAAATTGCGAGTCTCCAGAAATCTCAGCAACTATGATTTCACCCAACCTGGATGATACTTTCAGGTAATGATCAGTACACTAAGCCCACTTGGTTCCCCAAATTTCGTTCTTCTATGTTGCAGCGTTCGTTTCCAGTAACAGTTTAAATTTTGGCGTTTCACTCTGTTTTCTCCTATATTGATAGATGTATTTGGAACTCTAAACCAAACACGGTTTGTGCTAGCTTATTGAAAGTTGAAACAGTAAAGCAGTTTCACGTTCTATCTCTATGTTCTGTTTCCTCTTGATGTAGCACTCAGCAGTGACTGAGGAGAAACACTTTCATTGAAAGGGGTTGCCAAGCTTCCAGAAATTACGAGTCTCCAGAAATCTCAGCAACTATGATTTCACCCAAACTGGATGATACTTTCAGGTAATGATCAGTACACTGAGCCCACTTGGATCCCCAAATTTCGTTCTTCTATGTTGAAGCGTTCGTTTCCAGTAACAGTTTGAATTTTGGCCTTTCACTCTGTTATCTCCTATATTGATAGATGTATTTTGAACTCTAAACCACACCCGGTTTGTGCTAGCTTCTTGAAACTTGACACAGTAAAGCAGTTTCACGTTCTATCTCTATGTTCTGTTTCCTCTTGATGTAGCACACAGCAGTGACTGAGGAGAAACACTTTCATTGAAAGGGGTTGCCAAGCTTCCAAAAATTACGATTCCCCAGAAATCTCAGCAACTATTTTTTCAGCCAAACTGGATGATACTTTCAGGTAATGATGAGTACACTAAGCCCACTGGGTTCCCCAAATTTCGTTCTTCTATGTTGAAGCGTTCGTTTCCAGTAACAGTTTGAATTTTGGCGTTTCGCTCTATTTTCTCCTATATTGATAGATGTATTTGCAACTCTAAACCAAACACGGTTTGTGCTAGCTTCTTGAAACTTGACACAATAAAGCAGTTTCAAGTTCTATCTCTATGTTCTGTTTCCTCTTGATGTAGCCCTAAGCAGTGACTGGGGAGAAACACTTACATTGAAAGGGGTTGCCAAGCTTCCAGAAATTACGAGTCTCCAGAAATCTCAGCAACTATGATTTCACCCAAACTGGATGATACTTTCAGGTAATGATCAGTACACTAAGCCCACTTGGTTCCCCAAATTTCGTTCTTCTATGTTGAAGCGTTCGTTTCCAGTAACAGTTTGAATTTTGGCGTTTCACTCTGTTTTCTCCTATATTGATAGATGTATTTGGAACTCTAAATCAAACACGGTTTGTGCTAGCTTCTTCAAACTTGACACAGTAAAGCAGTTTCAAGTTCTAGCTCTATGTTCTGTTTCCTCTTGATGTAGCACTCAGCAGTGACTGAGGAGAAACACTTTCATTGAAAGGGGTTGCCAAGCTTCCCAAAATTGCGAGTCTCCAGAAATCTCAGCAACTATTTTTTAACCCAAACTGGATGATACTTTCAGGTAATGATCAGTACACTAAGCTCACTTGGTTCCCCAAATTTCGTTCTTTTATGTTGAAGCGTTCGCTTCCAGTAACTGTTTGAATTTTGGCGTTTCACTCTGTTTTCTCCTATACTGACAGATGTATTTGGAACACTAAATCATACACGGTTTGTGCTAGCTTCTTGAAACTTGACACAGTAAAGCAGTTTCACGTTCTATCTCTATGTTCTGTTTCCTCTTGATGTAGCCCTAAGCAGTGACTGGGGAGAAATACTTTCATTGAAAGGGGTTGCCAAGCTTCCAGAAATTACGAGTCTCTAGAAATCTCAGCAAACATTTTTTCACCCAACGTGGATGATACTTTCAGGTAATGATCAGTACACTAAGCTCACTTCGTTCCCCAAATTTCGTTCTTCTATGTTGAAGCGTTCGTTTCCAGTAACAGTTTGAATTTTGGCGTTTCACTCTGTTTTCTCCTATATTGATAGATGTATTTGGAACTCTAAACCAAACACGGTTTGCGCTAGCTTCTTGAAACTTGACACAGTAAAGCAGTTTCACGTTCTATCTCTATGTTCTGTTTCCTCTTCATGTAGCACTCAGCAGTGACTGAGGAGAAACACTTTCATTGAAAGGGGTTGCCAAGCTTCCCAAAATTGCGAGTCTCCAGAAATCTCAGCAACTATTTTTTCACCCAAACTGGATGATACTTTCAGGTAATGATCAGTACACTAAGCCCACTTGGTTCACCAAATTTCGTTCTTCTATGTTAAAGCGTTCGTTTCCAGTAAGAGTTTGAATTTTGGCGTTTCACTCTGTTTTCTCCTATATTGATAGATGTATTTGGAACTCTAAGTCAAACACGGTTTGTGCTAGCTTCTTGAAACTTGACACAGTAAAGCAGTTTCACGTTCTATCTCTATGTTCTGTTTCCTCTTGATGTAGCACTCAGCAGTGACTGAGGAGAAACACTTTCATTGAAAGGGGTTGCCAAGCTTCCCAAAATTGCGAGTCTCCAGAAATCTCAGCAACTATTTTTTAACCCAAACTGGATGATACTTTCAGGTAATGATCAGTACACTGAGCCCACTTGGATCCCCAAATTTCGTTCTTCTATGTTGAAGCGTTCGTTTCCAGTAACAGTTTGAATTTTGGCCTTTCACTCTGTTTTCTCCTATATTGATAGATGTATTTGGAACTCTAAACCAAACCAGGTTTGTGCTAGCTTCTTGAAACTTGACACAGTAAAGCAGTTTCACGTTCTATCTCTATGTTCTGTTTCCTCTTGATGTAGCACACAGCAGTGACTGAGGAGAAACACTTTCATTGAAAGGGGTTGCCAAGCTTCCAAAAATTACGATTCCCCAGAAATCTCAGCAACTATTTTTTCACCCAAACTGGATGATACTTTCAGGTAATGATGAGTACACTAAGCCCACTGGGTTCCCCAAATTTCGTTCTTCTATGTTGAAGCGTTCGTTTCCAGTAACAGTTTGAATTTTGGTGTTTCGCTCTGTTTTCTCCTATATTGATAGATGTATTTGGAACTCTAAACCAAACACGGTTTGTGCTAGCTTCTTGAAACTTGACACAATAAAGCAGTTTCAAGTTCTATCTCTATGTTCTGTTTCCTCTTGGTGTAGCCCTAAGCAGTGACTGGGGAGAAACACTTACATTGAAAGCGGTTGCCAAGCTTCCTGAAATTACGAGTCTCCAGAAATCTCAGCAACTATTTTTTCACCCAAACTGGATGATACTTTCAGGTAATGATCAGTACACTAAGCCCACTTGGTTCCCCAAATTTCGTTCTTCTATGTTGAAGCGTTCGTTTCCAGTAACAGTTTGAATTTTGGCGTTTCACTCTGTTTTCTCCTATATTGATAGATGTATTTGGAACTCTAAACCAAACACGGTTTGTGCTAGCTTCTTGAAACTTGAAACAGTAAAGCAGTTTTATGTTCTATCTCTATGTTCTGTTTCCTCTTGATGTAGCACTCAGCAGTGACTGAGGAGAAACTCTTTCATTGAAAGGGGTTGCCAAGCTTCCCAAAATTGCGAGTCTCCAGAAATCTCAGCAACGATTTTTTCACCCAAACTGGATGATACTTTCAGGTAATGATCAGTACATTAAGCTCACTTGGTTCCCCAAATTTCGTTCTTTTATGTTGAAGCGTTAGCTTCCAGTAACTGTTTGAATTTTGGCGTTTCGCTCTGTTTTCTCCTATACTGACAGATGTATTTGGAACTCTAAATCAAACACGGTTTGTGCTAGCTTCTTGAAACTTGACACAGTAAAGCAGTTTTACGTTCTATCTCTATGTTCTGTTTCCTCTTGATGTAGCACTCAGCAGTGACTGAGGAGAAACACTTTCATTGAAAGGGGTTGCCAAGCTTCCAGAAATTGCGAGTCTCCAGAAATCTCAGCAACTATTTTTTCACCCAAACTGGATGATACTTTCAGGTAATGATCATTACACTAAGCCCACTTGGTTCCCCAAATTTCGTTTTTCTATGTTGAAGCGTTCGTTTCCAGTAACAGTTTGAATTTTGGCGTTTCACTCTGTTTTCTCCTATATTGATAGATGTATTTGGAACTCTAAATCAAACACGGTTGGTGCTACCTTCTTCAAACTTGACACAGTAAAGCAGTTTCACGTTCTATCTCTATGTTCTGTTTCCTCTTGATGTAGCACTCAGCAGTGACTGAGGAGAAACACTTTCATTGAAAGGGGTTGCCAAGCTTCCCAAAATTGTGAGTCTCCAGAAATCTCAGCAACTATTTTTTCACCCAAACTGGATGATACTTTCAGGTAATGATCATTACACTAAGCCCACTTGGTTCCCCAAATTTCGTTCTTCTATGTTAAAGCGTTCGTTTCCAGTAACAGTTTGAATTTTGGCGTTTCACTCTGTTTTCTCCTATATTGATAGATGTATTTGGAACTCTAAACCAAACACGGTTTGTGCTAGCTTCTTGAAACTTGACACAGTAAAGCAGTTTCACGTTCTATCTCTATGTTCTGTTTCCTATGATGTAGCACTCAGCAGTGACTGAGGAGAAACACTTTCATTGAAAGGGGTTGCCAAGCTTCCCAAAATTGCGAGTCTCCAGAAATCTCAGCAACTATTTTTTCACCCAAACTGGATGATACTTTCAGGTAATGATCAGTACACTAAGCTCACTTGGTTCCCCAAATTTCGTTCTTTTATGTTGAAGCGTTCGCTTCCAGTAACTGTTTGAATTTTGGCGTTTCACTCTGTTTTCTCCTATACTGACAGATGTATTTGGAACTCTAAATCAAACACGGTTTGTGCTAGCTTCTTGAAACTTGACACAGTAAAGCAGTTTCACGTTCTATCTCTATGTTCTGTTTCCTCTGGATGTAGCCCTAAGCAGTGACTGGGGAGAAATACTTTCATTGACAGGGGTTGCCAAGCTTCCTGAAATTACGAGTCTCCAGAAATCTCAGCAACTATGATTTCACCCAACCTGGATGATACTTTCAGGTAATGATCAGTACACTAAGCCCACTTGGTTCCCCAAATTTCGTTCTTCTATGTTGAAGCGTTCGTTTCCAGTAACAGTTTGAATTTTGGTGTTTCACTCTGTTTTCTCCTATATTGATAGATGTATTTGGAACTCTAAATCAAACACGGTTTGTGCTAGCTTCTTGAAACTCTAAACAGTAAAGCAGTTTCACGTTCTATAGCTATGTTTTCTTTCCTCTTCATGTAGCACTCAGCAGTGACTGAGGAGAAACACTTTCATTGAAAGGGGTTGCCAAGCTTCCCAAAATTGCGAGTCTCTAGAAATCTCAGAAAACATTTTTGCACCCAACGTGGATGATACTTTCAGGTAATGATCAGTACACTAAGCTCACTTCGTTCCCCAAATTTCGTTCTTCTATGTTGAAGCGTTCGTTTCCAGTAACAGTTTGAATTTTGGCGTTTCACTCTGTTTTCTCCTATATTGATAGATGTATTTGGAACTCTAAATCAAACACGGTTTGTGCTAGCTTCTTGAAACTTAACACAGTAAAGCAGTTTCAAGTTCTATCTCTATGTTCTGTTTTCTCTTGATGTAGCCCTAAGCAGTGACTGGGGAGAAACACTTTCATTGAAAGGGGTTGCCAAGCTTCCCAAAATTGCGAGTCTCCAGAAATCTCAGCAACTATTTTTTCACCCAAACTGGATGATACTTTCAGCTAATGATCAGTACACTGAGCCCACTTGGATCCCCAAATTTCGTTCTTCTATGTTGAAGCGTTCGTTTCCAGTAACAGTTTGAATTTTGGCCTTTCACTCTGTTTTCTCCTATATTGATAGATGTATTTGGAACTCTAAACCACACCCGGTTTGTGCTAGCTTCTTGAAACTTGACACAGTAAAGCAGTTTCACGTTCTATCTCTATGTTCTGTTTCCTCTTGATGTAGTCCTAAGCAGTGACTGGGGAGAAACACTTACATTGAAAGGGGTTGCCAAGCTTCCAGAAATTACGAGTCTCCAGAAATCTCAGCAACTATGATTTCACCCAATCTGGATGATACTTTCAGGTAATGATCAGTACACTAAGCCCACTTGGTTCTCCAAATTTCGTTCTTCTATGTTGAAGCGTTCGTTTCCAGTAACAGTTTGAATTTTGGCCTTTCACTCTGTTTTCTCCTATATTGATAGATGTATTTGGAACTCTAAACCACACCTGGTTTGTGCTAGCTTCTTGAAACTTGACACAGTAAAGCAGTTTCACGTTCTATCTCTATGTTCTGTTTCCTCTTGATGTAGCACACAGCAGTGACTGAGGAGAAACACTTTCATTGAAAGGGGTTGCCAAGCTTCCAAAAATTACGATTCCCCAGAAATCTCAGCAACTATTTTTTCACCCAAACTGGATGATACTTTCAGGTAATGATGAGTACACTAAGCCCACTGGGTTCCCCAAATTTCGTTCTTCTATGTTGAAGCGTTCGCTTCCAGTAACAGTTTGAATTTTGGCGTTTCGCTCTGTTTTCTCCTATATTGATAGATGTATTTGCAACTCTAAACCAAACACGGTTTGTGCTAGCTTCTTGAAACTTGACACAATAAAGCAGTTTCAAGTTCTATCTCTATGTTCTGTTTCCTCTTGATGTAGCCCTAAGCAGTGACTGGGGAGAAACACTTACATTGAAAGGGGTTGCCAAGCTTCCAGAAATTACGAGTCTCCAGAAATCTCAGCAACTATGATTTCACCCAAACTAGATGATACTTTCAGGTAATGATCAGTACACTAAGCCCACTTGGTTCCCCAAATTTCGTTCTTCTATGTTGAAGCGTTCGTTTCCAGTAACAGTTTGAATTTTGGCGTTTCACTCTGTTTTCTCCTATATTGATAGATGTATTTGGAACTCTAAATCAAACACGGTTTGTGCTACCTTCTTCAAACTTGACACAGTAAAGCAGTTTCAAGTTCTAGCTCTATGTTCTGTTTCCTCTTGATGTAGCACTCAGCAGTGACTGAGGAAAAACACTTTCATTGAAAGGGGTTGCCAAGCTTCCCAAAATTGCGAGTCTCCAGAAATCTCAGCAACTATTTTTTAACCCAAACAGGATGATACTTTCAGGTAATGATCAGTACACTAAGCTCACTTGGTTCCCCAAATTTCGTTCTTTTATGTTGAACCGTTCGCTTCCAGTAACTGTTTGAATTTTGGCGTTTCACTCTGTTTTCTCCTATACTGACAGATGTATTTGGAACTCTAAATCATACACGGTTTGTGCTAGCTTCTTGAAACTTCACACAGTAAAGCAGTTTCACGTTCTATCTCTATGTTCTGTTTCCTCTTGATGTAGCCCTAAGCAGTGACTGGGGAGAAATACTTTCATTGAAAGGGGTTGCCAAGCTTCCAGAAATTACGAGTCTCTAGAAATCTCAGCAAACATTTTTTCACCCAACGTGGATGATACTTTCAGGTGATGATCAGTACACTAAGCTCACTTCGTTCCCCAAATTTCGTTCTTCTATGTTGAAGCGTTCGTTTCCAGTAACAGTTTGAATTTTGGCGTTTCACTCTGTTTTCTCCTATATTGATAGATGTATTTGGAACTCTAAATCAAACACGGTTTGTGCTAGCTTCTTGAAACTTAACACAGTAAAGCAGTTTCAAGTTCTATCTCTATGTTCTGTTTTCTCTTGATGTAGCCCTAAGCAGTGACTGGGGAGAAACACTTTCATTGAAAGGGGTTGCCAAGCTTCCCAAAATTGCGAGTCTCCAGAAATCTCAGCAACTATTTTTTCACCCAAACTGGATGATACTTTCAGCTAATGATCAGTACACTGAGCCCACTTGGATCCCCAAATTTCGTTCTTCTATGTTGAAGCGTTCGTTTCCAGTAACAGTTTGAATTTTGGCCTTTCACTCTGTTTTCTCCTATATTGATAGATGTATTTGGAACTCTAAACCACACCCGGTTTGTGCTAGCTTCTTGAAACTTGACACAGTAAAGCAGTTTCACGTTCTATCTCTATGTTCTGTTTCCTCTTGATGTAGTCCTAAGCAGTGACTGGGGAGAAACACTTACATTGAAAGGGGTTGCCAAGCTTTCAGAAATTACGAGTCTCCAGAAATCTCAGCAACTATGATTTCACCCAATCTGGATGATACTTTCAGGTAATGATCAGTACACTAAGCCCACTTGGTTCCCCAAATTTCGTTCTTTTATGTTGAAGCGTTCGCTTCCAGTAACTGTTTGAATTTTGGCGTTTCACTCTGTTTTCTCCTATACTGACAGATGTATTTGGAACTCTAAATCAAATACGGTTTGTACTACCTTCTTCAAACTTGACACAGTAAAGCAGTTTCACGTTCTATCTCTATGTTCTGTTTCCTCTTGATGTAGCACTCAGCAGTGACTGAGGAGAAACACTTTCATTGAAAGGGGTTGCCAAGCTTCCCAAAATTGCGAGTCTCCAGAAATCTCAGCAACTATTTTTTCACCGAAACTGGATGATACTTTCATGTAATGATCATTACACTAAGCCCACTTGGTTCCCCAAATTTCGTTCTTCTATGTTAAAGCGTTCGTTTCCTGTAACAGTTTGAATTTTGGCGTTTCACTCTGTTTTCTCCTATATTGATAGATGTATTTGGAACTCTAAACCAAACACGGTTTGTGCTAGCTTCTTGAAACTTGACACAGTAAAGCAGTTTCACGTTCTATCTCTATGTTCTGTTTCCTCTTGATGTAGCACTCAGCAGTGACTGAGGAGAAACACTTTCATTGAAAGGGGTTGCCAAGCTTCCCAAAATTGCGAGTCTCCAGAAATCTCAGCAACTATTTTTTCACCCAAACTGGATGATACTTTCAGGTAATGATCAGTACACTAAGCTCACTTGGTTCCCCAAATTTCGTTCTTTTATGTTGAAGCGTTCGCTTCCAGTAACTGTTTGAATTTTGGCGTTTCACTCTGTTTTCTCCTATACTGACAGATGTATTTGGAACTCTAAATCAAACACGGTTTGTGCTAGCTTCTTGAAACTTGACACAGTAAAGCAGTTTCACGTTCTATCTCTATGTTCTGTTTCCTCTGGATGTAGCCCTAAGCAGTGACTGGGGAGAAATACTTTCATTGACAGGGGTTGCCAAGCTTCCAGAAATTACGAGTCTCCAGAAATCTCAGCAACTATGATTTCACCCAACCTGGATGATACTTTCAGGTAATGATCAGTACACTAAGCCCACTTGGTTACCCAAATTTCGTTCTTCTATGTTGAAGCGTTCGTTTCCAGTAACAGTTTGAATTTTGGTGTTTCACTCTGTTTTCTCCTATATTGATAGATGTATTTGGAACTCTAAATCAAACACGGTTTGTGCTAGCTTCTTGAAACTTTAAACAATGAAGCAGTTTCACGTTCTATATCTATGTTTTCTTTCCTCTTGATGTAGCACTCAGCAGTGACTGAGGAGAAACACTTTCATTGAAAGGGGTTGCCAAGCTTCCCAAAATTGCGAGTCTCTAGAAATCTCAGCAAACATTTTTGCACCCAACGTGGATGATACTTTCAGGTAATGATCAGGACACTAAGCTCACTTCGTTCCCCAAATTTCGTTCTTCTATGTTGAAGCGTTCGTTTCCAGTAACAGTTTGAATTTTGGCGTTTCACTCTGTTTTCTCCTATATTGATAGATGTATTTGGAACTCTAAATCAAACACGGTTTGTGCTAGCTTCTTGAAACTTGACATAGTAAAGCAGTTTCAAGTTCTATCTCTATGTTCTGTTTTCTCTAGATGTAGCCCTAAGCAGTGACTGGGGAGAAACACTTTCATTGAAAGGGGTTGCCAAGCTTCCCAAAATTGCGAGTCTCCAGAAATCTCAGCAACTATGTTTTCACCCAAACTGGATGATACTTTCAGCTAATGATCAGAACACTGAGCCCACTTGGATCCCCAAATTTCGTTCTTCTATGTTGAAGCGTTCGTTTCCAGTAACAGTTTGAATTTTGGCCTTTCACTCTGTTTTCTCCTATATTGATAGATGTATTTGGAACTCTAAACCACACCCGGTTTGTGCTAGCTTCTTGAAACTTGACACAGTAAAGCAGTTTCACGTTCTATCTCTATGTTCTGTTTCCTCTTGATGTAGCACACAGCAGTGACTGAGGAGAAACACTTTCATTGAAAGGGGTTGCCAAGCTTCCAAAAATTACGATTCCCCAGAAATCTCAGCAACTATTTTTTCACCCAAACTGGATGATACTTTCAGGTAATGATGAGTACACTAAGCCCACTGGGTTCCCCAAATTTCGTTCTTCTATGTTGAAGCGTTCGCTTCCAGTAACAGTTTGAATTTTGGCGTTTCGCTCTGTTTTCTCCTATATTGATAGATGTATTTGCAACTCTAAACCAAACACGGTTTGTGCTAGCTTCTTGAAACTTGACACAATAAAGCAGTTTCAAGTTCTATCTCTATGTTCTGTTTCCTCTTGATGTAGCCCTAAGCAGTGACTGGGGAGAAACACTTACATTGAAAGGGGTTGCCAAGCTTCCAGAAATTACGAGTCTCCAGAAATCTCAGCAACTATGATTTCACCCAAACTAGATGATACTTTCAGGTAATGATCAGTACACTAAGCCCACTTGGTTCCCCAAATTTCGTTCTTCTATGTTGAAGCGTTCGTTTCCAGTAACAGTTTGAATTTTGGCGTTTCACTCTGTTTTCTCCTATATTGATAGATGTATTTGGAACTCTAAATCAAACACGGTTTGTGCTACCTTCTTCAAACTTGACACAGTAAAGCAGTTTCAAGTTCTAGCTCTATGTTCTGTTTCCTCTTGATGTAGCACTCAGCAGTGACTGAGGAGAAACACTTTCATTGAAAGGGGTTGCCAAGCTTCCCAAAATTGCGAGTCTCCAGAAATCTCAGCAACTATTTTTTAACCCAAACAGGATGATACTTTCAGGTAATGATCAGTACACTAAGCTCACTTGGTTCCCCAAATTTCGTTCTTTTATGTTGAAGCGTTCGCTTCCAGTAACTGTTTGAATTTTGGCGTTTCACTCTGTTTTCTCCTATACTGACAGATGTATTTGGAACTCTAAATCATACACGGTTTGTGCTAGCTTCTTGAAACTTCACACAGTAAAGCAGTTTCACGTTCTATCTCTATGTTCTGTTTCCTCTTGATGTAGCCCTAAGCAGTGACTGGGGAGAAATACTTTCATTGAAAGGGGTTGCCAAGCTTCCAGAAATTACGAGTCTCTAGAAATCTCAGCAAACATTTTTTCACCCAACGTGGATGATACTTTCAGGTGATGATCAGTACACTAAGCTCACTTCGTTCCCCAAATTTCGTTCTTCTATGTTGAAGCATTCGTTTCCATTTACAGTTTGAATTTTGGCTTTTCACTCTGTTTTCTCCTATATTGATAGATGTATTTGGAACTCTAAATCAAACACGGTTTGTGCTAGCTTCTTGAAACTTGACACAGTAAAGCAGTTTCAAGTTCTATCTCTATGTTCTGTTTTCTCTTGATGTAGCCCTAAGCAGTGACTGGGGAGAAACACTTTCATTGAAAGGGGTTGCCAAGCTTCCCAAAATTGCGAGTCTCCAGAAATCTCAGCAACTATTTTTTCACCCAAACTGGATGATACTTTCAGGTAATGATCAGTACACTGAGCCCACTTGGATCCCCAAATTTCGTTCTTCTATGTTGAAGCGTTCGTTTCCAGTAACAGTTTCAATTTTGGCGTTTCACTCTGTTTTCTCCTATACTGACAGATGTATTTGGAACTCTAAATCAAACACGGTTTGTGCTAGCTTCTTGAAACTTGACACAGTAAAGCAGTTTTACGTTCTATCTCTATGTTCTGTTTCCTCTTGATGTAGCACTCAGCAGTGACTGAGGAGAAACACTTTCATTGAAAGGGGTTGCCAAGCTTCCAGAAATTACGAGTCTCCAGAAATCTCAGCAACTATGATTTCACCCAACCTGGATGATACTTTCAGGTAATGATCAGTACACTAAGCCCACTTGGTTCCCCAAATTTCGTTCTTCTATGTTGAAGCGTTCGTTTCCAGTAACAGTTTGAATTTTGGCTTTTCACTCTGTTTTGTCCTATATTGATAGATGTATTTGGAACTCTAAATCAAACACGGTTTGTGCTACCTTCTTCAAACTTGACACAGTAAAGCAGTTTCACGTTCTATCTCTATGTTCTGTTTCCTCTTGATGTAGCACTCAGCAGTGACTGAGGAGAAACACTTTCATTGAAAGGGGTTGCCAAGCTTCCCCAAATTGCGAGTCTCCAGAAATCTCAGCAACTATTTTTTAACCCAAACTGGATGATACTTTCAGGTAATGATCATTACACTAAGCCCACTTGGTTCCCCAAATTTCGTTCTTCTATGTTAAAGCGTTCGTTTCCAGTAACAGTTTGAATTTTGGCCTTTCACTCTGTTTTCTCCTATATTGATAGATGTATTTGGAACTCTAAACCAAACACGGTTTGTGCTAGCTTCTTGAAACTTGACACAGTAAAGCAGTTTCACGTTCTATCTCTATGTTCTGTTTCCTCTTGATGTAGCACACAGCAGTGACTGAGGAGAAACACTTTCATTGAAAGGGGTTGCCAAGCTTCCAAAAATTACGATTCCCCAGAAATCTCAGCAACTATTTTTTCACCCAAACTGGATGATACTTTCAGGTAATGATGAGTACACTAAGCCCACTGGGTTCCCCAAATTTCGTTCTTCTATGTTGAAGCGTTCGCTTCCAGTAACAGTTTGAATTTTGGCGTTTCGCTCTGTTTTCTCCTATATTGATAGATGTATTTGCAACTCTAAACCAAACACGGTTTGTGCTAGCTTCTTGAAACTTGACACAATAAAGCAGTTTCAAGTTCTATCTCTATGTTCTGTTTCCTCTTTATGTAGCCCTAAGCAGTGACTGGGGAGAAACACTTACATTGAAAGGGGTTGCCAAGCTTCCAGAAATTACGAGTCTCCAGAAATCTCAGCAACTATGATTTCACCCAAACTAGATGATACTTTCAGGTAATGATCAGTACACTAAGCCCACTTGGTTCCCCAAATTTCGTTCTTCTATGTTGAAGCGTTCGTTTCCAGTAACAGTTTGAATTTTGGCGTTTCACTCTGTTTTCTCCTATATTGATAGATGTATTTGGAACTCTAAATCAAACACGGTTTGTGCTACCTTCTTCAAACTTGACACAGTAAAGCAGTTTCAAGTTCTAGCTCTATGTTCTGTTTCCTCTTGATGTAGCACTCAGCAGTGACTGAGGAGAAACACTTTCATTGAAAGGGGTTGCCAAGCTTCCCAAAATTGCGAGTCTCCAGAAATCTCAGCAACTATTTTTTAACCCAAACAGGATGATACTTTCAGGTAATGATCAGTACACTAAGCTCACTTGGTTCCCCAAATTTCGTTCTTTTATGTTGAAGCGTTCGCTTCCAGTAACTGTTTGAATTTTGGCGTTTCACTCTGTTTTCTCCTATACTGACAGATGTATTTGGAACTCTAAATCATACACGGTTTGTGCTAGCTTCTTGAAACTTCACACAGTAAAGCAGTTTCACGTTCTATCTCTATGTTCTGTTTCCTCTTGATGTAGCCCTAAGCAGTGACTGGGGAGAAATACTTTCATTGAAAGGGGTTGCCAAGCTTCCAGAAATTACGAGTCTCTAGAAATCTCAGCAAACATTTTTTCACCCAACGTGGATGATACTTTCAGGTGATGATCAGTACACTAAGCTCACTTCGTTCCCCAAATTTCGTTCTTCTATGTTGAAGCGTTCGTTTCCATTTACAGTTTGAATTTTGGCTTTTCACTCTGTTTTCTCCTATATTGATAGATGTATTTGGAACTCTAAATCAAACACGGTTTGTGCTAGCTTCTTGAAACTTGACACAGTAAAGCAGTTTCAAGTTCTATCTCTATGTTCTGTTTTCTCTTGATGTAGCCCTAAGCAGTGACTGGGGAGAAACACTTTCATTGAAAGGGGTTGCCAAGCTTCCCAAAATTGCGAGTCTCCAGAAATCTCAGCAACTATTTTTTCACCCAAACTGGATGATACTTTCAGGTAATGATCAGTACACTGAGCCCACTTGGATCCCCAAATTTCGTTCTTCTATGTTGAAGCGTTCGTTTCCAGTAACAGTTTCAATTTTGGCGTTTCACTCTGTTTTCTCCTATACTGACAGATGTATTTGGAACTCTAAATCAAACACGGTTTGTGCTAGCTTCTTGAAACTTGACACAGTAAAGCAGTTTTACGTTCTATCTCTATGTTCTGTTTCCTCTTGATGTAGCACTCAGCAGTGACTGAGGAGAAACACTTTCATTGAAAGGGGTTGCCAAGCTTCCAGAAATTACGAGTCTCCAGAAATCTCAGCAACTATGATTTCACCCAACCTGGATGATACTTTCAGGTAATGATCAGTACACTAAGCCCACTTGGTTCCCCAAATTTCGTTCTTCTATGTTGAAGCGTTCGTTTCCAGTAACAGTTTGAATTTTGGCTTTTCACTCTGTTTTCTCCTATATTGATAGATGTATTTGGAACTCTAAATCAAACACGGTTTGTGCTACCTTCTTCAAACTTGACACAGTAAAGCAGTTTCACGTTCTATCTCTATGTTCTGTTTCCTCTTGATGTAGCACTCAGCAGTGACTGAGGAGAAACACTTTCATTGAAAGGGGTTGCCAAGCTTCCCCAAATTGCGAGTCTCCAGAAATCTCAGCAACTATTTTTTAACCCAAACTGGATGATACTTTCAGGTAATGATCATTACACTAAGCCCACTTGGTTCCCCAAATTTCGTTCTTCTATGTTAAAGCGTTCGTTTCCAGTAACAGTTTGAATTTTGGCCTTTCACTCTGTTTTCTCCTATATTGATAGATGTATTTGGAACTCTAAACCAAACACGGTTTGTGCTAGCTTCTTGAAACTTGACACAGTAAAGCAGTTTCACGTTCTATCTCTATGTTCTGTTTCCTCTTGATGTAGCTTTCAGCAGTGACTGAGGAGAAACACTTTCATTGAAAGGGGTTGCCAAGCTTCCCAAAATTGCGAGTCTCCAGAAATCTCAGCAACTATTTTTTAACCCAAACTGGATGATACTTTCAGGTAATGATCAGTACACTAAGCTCACTTGGTTCCCCAAATTTCGTTCTTTTATGTTGAAGCGTTCGCTTCCAGTAACTGTTTGAATTTTGGCGTTTCACTCTGTTTTCTCCTATACTGACAGATGTATTTGGAACTCTAAATCAAACACGGTTTGTGCTAGCTTCTTGAAACTTGACACAGTAAAGCAGTTTCACGTTCTATCTCTATGTTCTGTTTCCTCTTGATGTAGCCCTAAGCAGTGACTGGGGAGAAACACTTTCATTGAAAGGGGTTGCCAAGCTTGCAAAGATTACGAGTCTCCAGAAATCTCAGCAACTATTTTGTCACCCAAACTGGATGATACTTTCATGTAATGATCAGTACACTAAGCCCACTTGGTTCCCCAAATTTCATTCTTCTATGTTGAAGCTTTCGTTTCCAGTAACAGTTTGAATTTTGGCGTTTCACTCTGTTTTCTCCTATATTGATAGATGTATTTGGAACTCTAAATCAAACACGGTTTGTGCTAGCTTCTTGAAACTTGACACAATAAAGCAGTTTCACATTCTATCTCTATGTTCTGTTTCCTCTTGATGTAGCCCTAAGCAGTTACTGGGGAGAAACACTTTCATTGAAAGTGGTTGCCAAGCTTCCAAAATTTGCGAGTCTCCAGAAATCTCAGCAACTATTTTTTCACCCAACGTGGATGATACTTTCAGGTAATGATCAGTACACTAAGCTCACTTCGTTCCCCAAATTTCGTTCTTCTATGTTGAAGCGTTCGTTTCCAGTAACAGTTTGAATTTTGGCGTTTCACTCTGTTTTCTCCTATATTGATAGATGTATTTGGAACTCTAAATCAAACACGGTTTGTGCTAGCTTCTTGAAACTTGACACAGTAAAGCAGTTTCAAGTTCTATCTCTATGTTCTGTTTTCTTTTGATGTAGCCCTAAGCAGTGACTGGGGAGAAACACTTTCATTGAAAGGGGTTGCCAAGCTTCCCAAAATTGCGAGTCTCCAGAAATCTCAGCAACTATTTTTTCACCCAAACTGGATGATACTTTCAGATAATGATCAGTACACTGAGCCCACTTGGATCCCCAAATTTCGTTCTTCTATGTTGAAGCGTTCGTTTCCAGTAACAGTTTGAATTTTGGCGTTTCACTCTGTTTTCTCCTATATTGATAGATGTATTTGGAACTCTAAACCAAACCCGGTTTGTGCTAGCTTCTTGAAACTTGACACAGTAAAGCAGTTTCACGTTCTATCTCTATGTTCTGTTTCCTCTTGATGTAGCACACAGCAGTGACTGAGGAGAAACACTTTCATTGAAAGGGGTTGCCAAGCTTCCAAAAATTACGATTCCCCAGAAATCTCAGCAACTATTTTTTCACCCAAACTGGATGATACTTTAAGGTAATAATGAGTACACTAAGCCCACTGGGTTCCCCAAATTTCGTTCTTCTATGTTGAAGCGTTTGTTTCCAGTAACAGTTTGAATTTTGGCGTTTCGCTCTGTTTTCTCCTATATTGATAGATGTATTTGCAACTCTAAACCAAACACGGTTTGTGCTAGCTTCTTGAAACTTGACACAATAAAGCAGTTTCAAGTTCTATCTCTATGTTCTGTTTCCTCTTGATGTAGCCCTAAGCAGTGACTGGGGAGAAACACTTACATTGAAAGGGGTTGCCAAGCTTCCAGAAATTATGAGTCTCCAGAAATCTCAGCAACTATGATTTCACCCAAACTGGATGATACTTTCAGGTAATGATCTGTACACTAAGCCCACTTGGTTCCCTAAATTTCGTTCTTCTATGTTGAAGCGTTCGTTTCCAGTAACAGTTTGAATTTTGGCGTTTCACTCTGTTTTCTCCTATATTGATAGATGTATTTGGAACTCTAAACCAAACACGGTTTGTGCTAGCTTCTTGAAACTTGACACAGTAAAGCAGTTTTACGTTCTATCTCTATGTTCTGTTTCCTCTTGATGTAGCACTCAGCAGTGACTGAGGAGAAACACTTTCATTGAAAGGGGTTGCCAAGCTTCCCAAAATTGCGAGTCTCCAGAAATCTCAGCAACTATTTTTTCACCCAAACTGGATGATACTTTCAGGTAATGATCAGTACACTATGCCCACTTAGTTCCCCAAATTTCGTTCTTCTATGTTGAAGCGTTCGTTTCCAGTAACAGTTTGAATTTTGGCGTTTCACTCTGTTTTCTCCTATATTGATAGATGTATTTGGAACTCTAAATCAAACACGGTTGGTGCTAGCTTCTTGAAACTTGACACAGTAAAGCAGTTTCAAGTTCTATCTCTATGTTCTGTCTCCTCATGATGTAGCCCTAAGCAGTGACTGGGGAGAAACACTTTCATTGAAAGGGGTTGCCAAGCTTCCAAAAATTACGAGTCTCCAGAAATCTCAGCATCTATTTTTTCACCCAAACTGGATGATACTCTCAGGTAATGATGAGTACGCTAAGCCCACTGGGTTCCCCAAATTTCGTTCTTCTATGTTGAAGCGTTCGTTTCCAGTAACAGTTTGAATTTTGGCGTTTCACTCTGTTTTCTCCTATATTGATAGATGTATTTGGAACTCTAAACCAAACACGGTTTGTGCTAGCTTCTTGAAACTTGACACAGTAAAGCAGTTTCACGTTCTATCTCTATGTTCTGTTTCCTCTTGATGTAGCACTCAGCAGTGACTGAGGAGAAACACTTTCATTGAAAGGGGTTGCCAAGCTTCCCAAAATTGCGAGTCTCCAGAAATCTCAGCAACTATTTTTTCACCCAAACTGGATGATACTTTCAGGTAATGATCAGTACACTAAGCCCACTTGGTTCCCCAAATTTCGTTCTTCTATGTTAAAGCGTTCGTTTCCAGTAACAGTTTGAATTTTGGCGTTTCACTCTGTTTTCTCCTATATTGATAGATGTATTTGGAACTCTAAACCAAACACGGTTTGTGCTAGCTTCTTGAAAGTTGACACAGTAAAGGAGTTTCACGTTCTATCTCTATGTTCTGTTTCCTCTTGATGTAGCACTCAGCAGTGACTGAGGAAAAACACTTTCATTGAAAGGGGTTGCCAAGCTTCCCAAAATTGCGAGTCTCCAGAAATCTCAGCAACTATTTTTTAACCCAAACTGGATGATACTTTCAGGTAATGATCAGTACACTAAGCTCACTTGGTTCCCCAAATTTCGTTCTTTTATGTTGAAGCGTTCGCTTCCAGTAACTGTTTGAATTTTGGCGTTTCACTCTGTGTTCTCCTATATTGACAGATGTATTTGGAACTCTAAATCAAACACGGTTTGTGCTAGCTTCTTGAAACTTGACACAGTAAAGCAGTTTCACGTTCTATCTCTATGTTCTGTTTCCTCTGGATGTAGCCGTAAGCAGTGACTGGGGAGAAATACTTTCATTGACAGGGGTTGCCAAGCTTCCAGAAATTACGAGTCTCCAGAAATCTCAGCCACTATGATTTCACCCAACCTGAATGATACTTTCAGGTAATGATCAGTTCACTAAGCCCACTTGTTTCCCCAAATTTCGTTCTTCTATGTTAAAGCGTTCGTTTCCAGTAAGAGTTTGAATTTTGGCGTTTCGCTCTGTTTTCTCCTATATTGATAGATGTATTTGGAACTCTAAATCAAACACGGTTTGTGCTAGCTTCTTCAAACTTGACACAGTAAAGCAGTTTCAAGTTCTAGCTCTATGTTCTGTTTCCTCTTGATGTAGCACTCAGCAGTGACTGAGGAGAAACACTTTCATTGAAAGGGGTTGCCAAGCTTCCCAAAATTGCGAGTCTCCAGAAATCTCAGCAACTATTTTTTCACCCAAACTGGATGATACTTTCAGGTAATGATCAGTACACTAAGCTCACTTGGTTCCCCAAATTTCGTTCTTTTATGTTGAAGCGTTCGCTTCCAGTAACTGTTTGAATTTTGGCGTTTCACTCTGTTTTCTCCTATACTGACAGATGTATTTGGAACTCTAAATCATACACGGTTTGTGCTAGCTTCTTGAAACTTGACACAGTAAAGCAGTTTCACGTTCTATCTCTATGTTCTGTTTTCTCTTGATGTAGCCCTAAGCAGTGACTGGGGAGAAACACTTTCATTGAAAGGGGTTGCCAAGCTTCCCAATATTGCGAGTCTCCAGAAATCTCAGCAACTATTTTTTCACCCAAACTGGATGATACTTTCAGGTAATGATCAGTACACTGAGCCCACTTGGATCCCCAAATTTCGTTCTTCTATGTTGAAGCGTTCGTTTCCAGTAACAGTTTGAACTTTGGCCTTTCACTCTGTTTTCTCCTATATTGATAGATGTATTTGGAACTCTAAACCAAACCGGATTTGTGCTAGCTTCTTGAAACTTGACACAGTAAAGCAGTTTCACGTTCTATCTCTATGTTCTGTTTCCTCTTGATGTAGCACACAGCAGTGACTGAGGAGAAACACTTTCATTGAAAGGGGTTGCCAAGCTTCCAAAAATTACGATTCCCCAGAAATCTCAGCAACTATTTTTTCACCCAAACTGGATGATACTTTCAGGTAATGATCAGTACACTAAGCCCACTGGGTTCCCCAAATTTCGTTCTTCTATGTTGAAGCGTTCGTTTCCAGTAACAGTTTGAATTTTGGAGTTTCACTCTGTTTTCTCCTATATTGATAGATGTATTTGGAACTCTAAACCAAACACGGTTTGTGCTAGCTTCTTGAAACTTGACACAATAAAGCAGTTTCAAGTTCTATCTCTATGTTCTGTCTCCTTATGATGTAGCCCTAAGCTGTGACTGGGGAGAAACACTTTCATTGAAAGGGGTTGCCAAGCTTCCAAAAATTACGAGTCTCCAGAAATCTCAGCATCTATTTTTTCACCCAAACTGGATGATACTTTCAGGTAATGATGAGTACACTAAGCCCACTGGGTTCCCCAAATTTCGTTCTTCTATGTTGAAGCGTTCGTTTCCAGTAACAGTTTGAATTTTGGCGTTTCACTCTGTTTTCTCCTATATTGATAGATGTATTTGGAACTCTAAACCAAACACGGTTTGTGCTAGCTTCTTGAAACTTGACACAGTAAAGCAGTTTCACGTTCTATCTCTATGTTCTGTTTCCTCTTGATGTAGCACTCAGCAGTGACTGAGGAGAAACACTTTCATTGAAAGGGGTTGCCAAGCTTCCCAAAATTGCGAGTCTCCAGAAATCTCAGCAACTATTTTTTAACCCAAACTGGATGATACTTTCAGGTAATGATCAGTACACTAAGCTCACTTGGTTCCCCAAATTTCGTTCTTTTATGTTGAAGCGTTCGCTTCCAGTAACTGTTTGAATTTTGGCGTTTCACTCTGTTTTCTCCTATACTGACAGATGTATTTGGAACTCTAAATCAAACATGGTTTGTGCTAGCTTCTTGAAACTTGACACAGTAAAGCAGTTTCACATTCTATCTCTATGTTCTGTTTCCTCTGGATGTAGCCGTAAGCAGTGACTGGGGAGAAATACTTTCATTGACAGGGGTTGCCAAGCTTCCAGAAATTACGAGTCTCCAGAAATCTCAGCAACTATGATTTCACCCAACCTGGATGATACTTTCAGGTAATGATCAGTACACTAAGCCCACTTGGTTCCCCAAATTTCGTTCTTCTATGTTGACGCGTTCGTTTCCAGTAAGAGTTTGAATTTTGGCGTTTCACTCTGTTTTCTCCTATATTGATAGATGTATTTGGAATTCTAAACCAAACACGGTTTGTGCTAGCTTCTTGAAACTTGACACAGTAAAGCAGTTTCACGTTCTATCTCTATGTTCTCTTTCCTCTTGATGTAGCTCTCAGCAGTGACTGAGGAGAAACACTTTCATTGAAAGGGGTTGCCAAGCTTCCCAAAATTGCGAGTCTCCAGAAATCTCAGCAACTATTTTTTAACCCAAACTGGATGATACTTTCAGGTAATGATCAGTACACTAAGCTCACTTGGTTCCCCAAATTTCGTTCTTTTATGTTGAAGCGTTCGCTTCCAGTAACTGTTTGAAATTTGGCTTTTCACTCTGTTTTCTCCTATACTGACAGATGTATTTGGAACTCTAAATCAAACACGGTTTGTGCTAGCTTCTTGAAACTTGACACAGTAAAGCAGTTTCACGTTCTATCTCTATGTTCTGTTTCCTCTGGATGTAGCCCTAAGCAGTGACTGGGGACAAACACTTTCATTGAAAGGGGTTGCCAAGCTTGCAAAGATTACGAGTCTCCAGAAATCTCAGCAACTATTTTTTCACCCAAACTGGATGATACTCTCAGGTAATGATGAGTACGCTAAGCCCACTGGGTTCCCCAAATTTCGTTCTTCTATGTTGAAGCGTTCGTTTCCAGTAACAGTTTGAATTTTGGCGTTTCACTCTGTTTTCTCCTATATTGATAGATGTATTTGGAACTCTAAACCAAACACGGTTTGTGCTAGCTTCTTGAAACTTGACACAGTAAAGCAGTTTCACGTTCTATCTCTATGTTCTCTTTCCTCTTGATGTAGCACTCAGCAGTGACTGAGGAGAAACACTTTCATTGAAAGGGGTTGCCAAGCTTCCCAAAATTGCGAGTCTCCAGAAATCTCAGCAACTATTTTTTCACCCAAACTGGATGATACTTTCAGGTAATGATCATTACACTAAGCCCACTTGGTTCCCCAAATTTAGTTCTTCTATGTTAAAGCGTTCGTTTCCAGTAACAGTTTGAATTTTGGCGTTTCACTCTGTTTTCTCCTATATTGACAGATGTATTTGGAACTCTAAATCAAACACGGTTTGTGCTAGCTTCTTGAAACTTGACACAGTAAAGCAGTTTCACGTTCTATCTCTATGTTCTGTATCCTCTGGATGTAGCCATAAGCAGTGACTGGGGAGAAATACTTTCATTGACAGGGGTTGCCAAGCTTCCAGAAATTACGAGTCTCCAGAAATCTCAGCAACTATGATTTCACCCAACCTGAATGATACTTTCAGGTAATGATCAGTACACTAAGCCCACATGTTTCCCCAAATTTCGTTCTTCTATGTTAAAGCGTTCGTTTCCAGTAAGAGTTTGAATTTTGGCGTTTTGCTCTGTTTTCTCCTATATTGATAGATGTATTTGGAACTCTAAATCAAACACGGTTTGTGCTAGCTTCTTCAAACTTGACACAGTAAAGCAGTTTCAAGTTCTAGCTCTATGTTCTGTTTCCTCTTGATGTAGCACTCAGCAGTGACTGAGGAGAAACACTTTCATTGAAAGGGGTTGCCAAGCTTCCCAAAATTGCGAGTCTTCAGAAATCTCAGCAACTATTTTTTCACCCAAACTGGATGATACTTTCAGGTAATGATCAGTACACTAAGCTCACTTGGTTCCCCAAATTTCGTTCTTTTATGTTGAAGCGTTCGCTTCCAGTAACTGTTTGAATTTTGGCGTTTCACTCTGTTTTCTCCTATACTGACAGATGTATTTGGAACTCTAAATCATACACGGTTTGTGCTAGCTTCTTGAAACTTGACACAGTAAAGCAGTTTCACGTTCTATCCCTATGTTCTGTTTTCTCTTGATGTAGCCCTAAGCAGTGACTGGGGAGAAACACTTTCATTGAAAGGGGTTGCCAAGCTTCCCAAAATTGCAAGTCTCCAGAAATCTCAGCAACTATTTTTTCACCCAAACTGGATGATACTTTCAGGTAATGATCAGTACACTGAGCCCACTTGGATCCCCAAATTTCGTTCTTCTATGTTGAAGCGTTCGTTTCCAGTAACAGTTTGAACTTTGGCCTTTCACTCTGTTTTCTACTATATTGATAGATGTATTTGGAACTCTAAACCAAACCGGATTTGTGCTAGCTTCTTGAAACTTGACACAGTAAAGCAGTTTCACGTTCTTTCTCGATGTTCTGTTTCCTCTTGATGTAGCACACAGCAGTGACTGAGGAGAAACACTTTCATTGAAAGGGGTTGCCAAGCTTCCAAAAATTACGATTCCCCAGAAATCTCAGCAACTATTTTTTCACCCAAACTGGATGATACTTTCAGGTAATGATCAGTACACTGAGCCCACTTGGATCCCCAAATTTCGTTCTTCTATGTTGAAGCGTTCGTTTCCAGTAACAGTTTGAATTTTGGAGTTTCGCTCTGTTTTCTCCTATATTGATAGATGTATTTGGAACTCTAAACCAAACACGGTTTGTGCTAGCTTCTTGAAACTTGACACAATAAAGCAGTTTCAAATTCTATCTCTATGTTCTGTCTCCTTATGATGTAGCCCTAAGCAGTGACTGGGGACAAACACTTTCATTGAAAGGGGTTGCCAAGCTTGCAAAGATTACGAGTCTCCAGAAATCTCAGCAACTATTTTGTCACCCAAACTGGATGATACTTTCAGGTAATGATCAGTACACTAAGCCCACTTGGTTCCCCAAATTTCATTCTTCTATGTTGAAGCGTTGGTTTCCAGTAACAGTTTGAATTTTGGCGTTTCACTCTGTTTTCTCCTATACTGACAGATGTATTTGGAACTCTAAATCAAACACGGTTTGTGCTAGCTTCTTGAAACTTGACACAGTAAAGCAGTTTCACGTTCTATCTCTATGTTCTGTTTCCTCTTGATGTAGCACTCAGCAGTGACTGAGGAGAAACACTTTCATTGAAAGGGGTTGCCAAGCTTCCAAAAATTGCGAGTCTCCAGAAATCTCAGCAACTATTTTTTCACCCAAACTGGATGATACTTTCAGGTAATGATCAGTACACTAAGCCCACTTGGTTCCCCAAATTTAGTTCTTCTATGTTAAAGCGTTCGTTTCCAGTAACAGTTTGAATTTTGGCGTTTCACTCTGTTTTCTCCTATATTGACAGATGTATTTGGAACTCTAAATCAAACACGGTTTGTGCTAGCTTCTTGAAACTTGACACAGTAAAGCAGTTTCACGTTCTATCTCTATGTTCTGTATCCTCTGGATGTAGCCATAAGCAGTGACTGGGGAGAAATACTTTCATTGACAGGGGTTGCCAAGCTTCCAGAAATTACGAGTCTCCAGAAATCTCAGCAACTATGATTTCACCCAACCTGAATGATACTTTCAGGTAATGATCAGTACACTAAGCCCACTTGTTTCCCCAAATTTCGTTCTTCTATGTTAAAGCGTTCGTTTCCAGTAAGAGTTTGAATTTTGGCGTTTTGCTCTGTTTTCTCCTATATTGATAGATGTATTTGGAACTCTAAATCAAACACGGTTTGTGCTAGCTTCTTCAAACTTGACACAGTAAAGCAGTTTCAAGTTCTAGCTCTATGTTCTGTTTCCTCTTGATGTAGCACTCAGCAGTGACTGAGGAGAAACACTTTCATTGAAAGGGGTTGCCAAGCTTCCCAAAATTGCGAGTCTTCAGAAATCTCAGCAACTATTTTTTCACCCAAACTGGATGATACTTTCAGGTAATGATCAGTACACTAAGCTCACTTGGTTCCCCAAATTTCGTTCTTTTATGTTGAAGCGTTCGCTTCCAGTAACTGTTTGAATTTTGGCGTTTCACTCTGTTTTCTCCTATACTGACAGATGTATTTGGAACTCTAAATCATACACGGTTTGTGCTAGCTTCTTGAAACTTGACACAGTAAAGCAGTTTCACGTTCTATCTCTATGTTCTGTTTTCTCTTGATGTAGCCCTAAGCAGTGACTGGGGAGAAACACTTTCATTGAAAGGGGTTGCCAAGCTTCCCAAAATTGCAAGTCTCCAGAAATCTCAGCAACTATTTTTTCACCCAAACTGGATGATACTTTCAGGTAATGATCAGTACACTGAGCCCACTTGGATCCCCAAATTTCGTTCTTCTATGTTGAAGCGTTCGTTTCCAGTAACAGTTTGAATTTTGGAGTTTCGCTCTTTTTTCTCCTATATTGATAGATGTATTTGGAACTCTAAACCAAACACGGTTTGTGCTAGCTTCTTGAAACTTGACACAATAAAGCAGTTTCAAATTCTATCTCTATGTTCTGTCTCCTTATGATGTAGCCCTAAGCAGTGACTGGGGACAAACACTTTCATTGAAAGGGGTTGCCAAGCTTGCAAAGATTACGAGTCTCCAGAAATCTCAGCAACTATTTTGTCACCCAAACTGGATGATACTTTCAGGTAATGATCAGTACACTAAGCCCACTTGGTTCCCCAAATTTCATGCTTCTATGTTGAAGCGTTCGTTTCCAGTAACAGTTTGAATTTTGGCGTTTCACTCTGTTTTCTCCTATACTGACAGATGTATTTGGAACTCTAAATCAAACACGGTTTGTGCTAGCTTCTTGAAACTTGACACAGTAAAGCAGTTTCACGTTCTATCTCTATGTTCTGTTTCCTCTTGATGTAGCACTCAGCAGTGACTGAGGAGAAACACTTTCATTGAAAAAGGTTGCCAAGCTTCCCAAAATTGCGAGTCTCCAGAAATCTCAGCAACTATTTTTTCACCCAAACTGGATGATACTTTCAGGTAATGATCAGTACACTAAGCCCACTTAGTTCCCCAAATTTCGTTCTTCTATGTTGAAGCGTTCGTTTCCAGTAACAGTTTGAATTTTGGCGTTTCACTCTGTTTTCTCCTATATTGATAGATGTGTTTGGAACTCTAAATCAAACACGGTTGGTGCTAGCTTCTTGAAACTTGACACAGTAAAGCAGTTTCAAGTTCTATCTCTATGTTCTGTCTCCTCATGATGTAGCCCTAAGCAGTGACTGGGGAGAAACACTTTCATTGACAGGGGTTGCCAAGCTTCCAGAAATTACGAGTCTCCAGAAATCTCAGCAACTATGATTTCACCCAACCTGAATGATACTTTCAGGTAATGATCAGTACACTAAGCCCACTTGTTTCCCCAAATTTCGTTCTTCTATGTTAAAGCGTTCGTTTCCAGTAAGAGTTTGAATTTTGGCGTTTTGCTCTGTTTTCTCCTATATTGATAGATGTATTTGGAACTCTAAATCAAACACGGTTTGTGCTAGCTTCTTCAAACTTGACACAGTAAAGCAGTTTCAAGTTCTAGCTCTATGTTCTGTTTCCTCTTGATGTAGCCCTAAGCAGTGACTGAGGAGAAACACTTTCATTGAAAGGGGTTGCCAAGCTTCCCAAAATTGCGAGTCTTCAGAAATCTCAGCAACTATTTTTTCACCCAAACTGGATGATACTTTCAGGTAATGATCAGTACACTAAGCTCACTTGGTTCCCCAAATTTCGTTCTTTTATGTTGAAGCGTTCGCTTCCAGTAACTGTTTGAATTTTGGCGTTTCACTCTGTTTTCTCCTATACTGACAGATGTATTTGGAACTCTAAATCATACACGGTTTGTGCTAGCTTCTTGAAACTTGACACAGTAAAGCAGTTTCACGTTCTATCTCTATGTTCTGTTTTCTCTTGATGTAGCCCTAAGCAGTGACTGGGGAGAAACACTTTCATTGAAAGGGGTTGCCAAGCTTCCCAAAATTGCAAGTCTCCAGAAATCTCAGCAACTATTTTTTCACCCAAACTGGATGATACTTTCAGGTAATGATCAGTACACTGAGCCCACTTGGATCCCCAAATTTCGTTCTTCTATGTTGAAGCGTTCGTTTCCAGTAACAGTTTGAACTTTGGCCTTTCACTCTGTTTTCTCCTATATTGATAGATGTATTTGGAACTCTAAACCAAACCGGATTTGTGCTAGCTTCTTGAAACTTGACACAGTAAAGCAGTTTCACGTTCTATCTCTATGTTCTGTTTCCTCTTGATGTAGCACACAGCAGTGACTGAGGAGAAACACTTTCATTGAAAGGGGTTGCCAAGCTTCCAAAAATTACGATTCCCCAGAAATCTCAGCAACTATTTTTTCACCCAAACTGGATGATACTTTCAGGTAATGATCAGTACACTAAGCCCACTGGGTTCCCCAAATTTCGTTCTTCTATGTTGAAGCGTTCGTTTCCAGTAACAGTTTGAATTTTGGAGTTTCGCTCTGTTTTCTCCTATATTGATAGATGTATTTGGAACTCTAAACCAAACACGGTTTGTGCTAGCTTCTTGAAACTTGACACAATAAAGCAGTTTCAAATTCTATCTCTATGTTCTGTCTCCTTATGATGTAGCCCTAAGCAGTGACTGGGGACAAACACTTTCATTGAAAGGGGTTGCCAAGCTTGCAAAGATTACGAGTCTCCAGAAATCTCAGCAACTATTTTGTCACCCAAACTGGATGATACTTTCATGTAATGATCAGTACACTAAGCCCACTTGGTTCCCCAAATTTCATTCTTCTATGTTGAAGCGTTCGTTTCCAGTAACAGTTTGAATTTTGGCGTTTCACTCTGTTTTCTCCTATACTGACAGATGTATTTGGAACTCTAAATCAAACACGGTTTGTGCTAGCTTCTTGAAACTTGACACATTAAAGCAGTTTCACGTTCTATCTCTATGTTCTGTTTCCTCTTGATGTAGCACTCAGCAGTGACTGAGGAGAAACACTTTCATTGAAAAAGGTTGCCAAGCTTCCCAAAATTGCGAGTCTCCAGAAATCTCAGCAACTATTTTTTCACCCAAACTGGATGATACTTTCAGGTAATGATCAGTACACTAAGCCCACTTAGTTCCCCAAATTTCGTTCTTCTATGTTGAAGCGTTCGTTTCCAGTAACAGTTTGAATTTTGGCGTTTCACTCTGTTTTCTCCTATATTGATAGATGTGTTTGGAACTCTAAATCAAACACGGTTGGTGCTAGCTTCTTGAAACTTGACACAGTAAAGCAGTTTCAAGTTCTATCTCTATGTTCTGTCTCCTCATGATGTAGCCCTAAGCAGTGACTGGGGAGAAACACTTTCATTGAAAGGGGTTGCCAAGCTTCCAAAAATTACGAGTCTCCAGAAATCTCAGCATCTATTTTTTCACCCAAACTGGATGATACTCTCAGGTAATGATGAGTACGCTAAGCCCACTGGGTTCCCCAAATTTCGTTCTTCTATGTTGAAGCGTTCGTTTCCAGTAACAGTTTGAATTTTGGCGTTTCACTCTGTTTTCTCCTATATTGATAGATGTATTTGGAACTCTAAACCAAACACGGTTTGTGCTAGCTTCTTGAAACTTGACACAGTAAAGCAGTTTCACGTTCTATCTCTATGTTCTCTTTCCTCTTGATGTAGCACTCAGCAGTGACTGAGGAGAAACACTTTCATTGAAAGGGGTTGCCAAGCTTCCCAAAATTGCGAGTCTCCAGAAATCTCAGCAACTATTTTTTCACCCAAACTGGATGATACTTTCAGGTAATGATCAGTACACTAAGCCCACTTGGTTCCCCAAATTTAGTTCTTCTATGTTAAAGCGTTCGTTTCCAGTAACAGTTTGAATTTTGGCGTTTCACTCTGTTTTCTCCTATATTGACAGATGTATTTGGAACTCTAAATCAAACACGGTTTGTGCTAGCTTCTTGAAACTTGACACAGTAAAGCAGTTTCACGTTCTATCTCTATGTTCTGTATCCTCTGGATGTAGCCATAAGCAGTGACTGGGGAGAAATACTTTCATTGACAGGGGTTGCCAAGCTTCCAGAAATTACGAGTCTCCAGAAATCTCAGCAACTATGATTTCACCCAACCTGAATGATACTTTCAGGTAATGATCAGTACACTAAGCCCACTTGTTTCCCCAAATTTCGTTCTTCTATGTTAAAGCGTTCGTTTCCAGTAAGAGTTTGAATTTTGGCGTTTTGCTCTGTTTTCTCCTATATTGATAGATGTATTTGGAACTCTAAATCAAACACGGTTTGTGCTAGCTTCTTCAAACTTGACACAGTAAAGCAGTTTCAAGTTCTAGCTCTATGTTCTGTTTCCTCTTGATGTAGCACTCAGCAGTGACTGAGGAGAAACACTTTCATTGAAAGGGGTTGCCAAGCTTCCCAAAATTGCGAGTCTTCAGAAATCTCAGCAACTATTTTTTCACCCAAACTGGATGATACTTTCAGGTAATGATCAGTACACTAAGCTCACTTGGTTCCCCAAATTTCGTTCTTTTATGTTGAAGCGTTCGCTTCCAGTAACTGTTTGAATTTTGGCGTTTCACTCTGTTTTCTCCTATACTGACAGATGTATTTGGAACTCTAAATCATACACGGTTTGTGCTAGCTTCTTGAAACTTGACACAGTAAAGCAGTTTCACGTTCTATCTCTATGTTCTGTTTTCTCTTGATGTAGCCCTAAGCAGTGACTGGGGAGAAACACTTTCATTGAAAGGGGTTGCCAAGCTTCCCAAAATTGCAAGTCTCCAGAAATCTCAGCAACTATTTTTTCACCCAAACTGGATGATACTTTCAGGTAATGATCAGTACACTGAGCCCACTTGGATCCCCAAATTTCGTTCTTCTATGTTGAAGCGTTCGTTTCCAGTAACAGTTTGAACTTTGGCCTTTCACTCTGTTTTCTCCTATATTGATAGATGTATTTGGAACTCTAAACCAAACCGGATTTGTGCTAGCTTCTTGAAACTTGACACAGTAAAGCAGTTTCACGTTCTATCTCTATGTTCTGTTTCCTCTTGATGTAGCACACAGCAGTGACTGAGGAGAAACACTTTCATTGAAAGGGGTTGCCAAGCTTCCAAAAATTACGATTCCCCAGAAATCTCAGCAACTATTTTTTCACCCAAACTGGATGATACTTTCAGGTAATGATCAGTACACTAAGCCCACTGGGTTCCCCAAATTTCGTTCTTCTATGTTGAAGCGTTCGTTTCCAGTAACAGTTTGAATTTTGGAGTTTCGCTCTGTTTTCTCCTATATTGATAGATGTATTTGGAACTCTAAACCAAACACGGTTTGTGCTAGATTCTTGAAACTTGACACAATAAAGCAGTTTCAAATTCTATCTCTATGTTCTGTCTCCTTATGATGTAGCCCTAAGCAGTGACTGGGGACAAACACTTTCATTGAAAGGGGTTGCCAAGCTTGCAAAGATTACGAGTCTCCAGAAATCTCAGCAACTATTTTGTCACCCAAACTGGATGATACTTTCATGTAATGATCAGTACACTAAGCCCACTTGGTTCCCCAAATTTCATTCTTCTATGTTGAAGCGTTCGTTTCCAGTAACAGTTTGAATTTTGGCGTTTCACTCTGTTTTCTCCTATACTGACAGATGTATTTGGAACTCTAAATCAAACACGGTTTGTGCTAGCTTCTTGAAACTTGACACAGTAAAGCAGTTTCACGTTCTATCTCTATGTTCTGTTTCCTCTTGATGTAGCACTCAGCAGTGACTGAGGAGAAACACTTTCATTGAAAAAGGTTGCCAAGCTTCCCAAAATTGCGAGTCTCCAGAAATCTCAGCAACTATTTTTTCACCCAAACTGGATGATACTTTCAGGTAATGATCAGTACACTAAGCCCACTTAGTTCCCCAAATTTCGTTCTTCTATGTTGAAGCGTTCGTTTCCAGTAACAGTTTGAATTTTGGCGTTTCACTCTGTTTTCTCCTATATTGATAGATGTGTTTGGAACTCTAAATCAAACACGGTTGGTGCTAGCTTCTTGAAACTTGACACAGTAAAGCAGTTTCAATTTCTCTCTCTATGTTCTGTCTCCTCATGATGTAGCCCTAAGCAGTGACTGGGGAGAAACACTTTCATTGAAAGGGGTTGCCAAGCTTCCAAAAATTACGAGTCTCCAGAAATCTCAGCATCTATTTTTTCACCCAAACTGGATGATACTCTCAGGTAATGATGAGTACGCTAAGCCCACTGGGTTCCCCAAATTTCGTTCTTCTATGTTGAAGCGTTCGTTTCCAGTAACAGTTTGAATTTTGGCGTTTCACTCTGTTTTCTCCTATATTGATAGATGTATTTGGAACTCTAAACCAAACACGGTTTGTGCTAGCTTCTTGAAACTTGACACAGTAAAGCAGTTTCACGTTCTATCTCTATGTTCTCTTTCCTCTTGATGTAGCACTCAGCAGTGACTGAGGAGAAACACTTTCATTGAAAGGGGTTGCCAAGCTTCCCAAAATTGCGAGTCTTCAGAAATCTCAGCAACTATTTTTTCACCCAAACTGGATGATACTTTCAGGTAATGATCAGTACACTAAGCTCACTTGGTTCCCCAAATTTCGTTCTTTTATGTTGAAGCGTTCGCTTCCAGTAACTGTTTGAATTTTGGCGTTTCACTCTGTTTTCTCCTATACTGACAGATGTATTTGGAACTCTAAATCATACACGGTTTGTGCTAGCTTCTTGAAACTTGACACAGTAAAGCAGTTTCACGTTCTATCTCTATGTTCTGTTTTCTCTTGATGTAGCCCTAAGCAGTGACTGGGGAGAAACACTTTCATTGAAAGGGGTTGCCAAGCTTCCCAAAATTGCAAGTCTCCAGAAATCTCAGCAACTATTTTTTCACCCAAACTGGATGATACTTTCAGGTAATGATCAGTACACTGAGCCCACTTGGATCCCCAAATTTCGTTCTTCTATGTTGAAGCGTTCGTTTCCAGTAACAGTTTGAACTTTGGCCTTTCACTCTGTTTTCTCCTATATTGATAGATGTATTTGGAACTCTAAACCAAACCGGATTTGTGCTAGCTTCTTGAAACTTGACACAGTAAAGCAGTTTCACGTTCTATCTCTATGTTCTGTTTCCTCTTGATGTAGCACACAGCAGTGACTGAGGAGAAACACTTTCATTGAAAGGGGTTGCCAAGCTTCCAAAAATTACGATTCCCCAGAAATCTCAGCAACTATTTTTTCACCCAAACTGGATGATACTTTCAGGTAATGATCAGTACACTAAGCGCACTGGGTTCCCCAAATTTCGTTCTTCTATGTTGAAGCGTTCGTTTCCAGTAACAGTTTGAATTTTGGAGTTTCGCTCTGTTTTCTCCTATATTGATAGATGTATTTGGAACTCTAAACCAAACACGGTTTGTGCTAGCTTCTTGAAACTTGACACAATAAAGCAGTTTCAAATTCTATCTCTATGTTCTGTCTCCTTATGATGTAGCCCTAAGCTGTGACTGGGGAGAAACACTTTCATTGAAAGGGGTTGCCAAGCTTCCAAAAATTACGAGTCTCCAGAAATCTCAGCATCTATTTTTTCACCCAAACTGGATGATACTTTCAGGTAATGATGAGTACACTAAGCCCACTGGGTTCCCCAAATTTCATTCTTCTATGTTGAAGCGTTCGTTTCCAGTAACAGTTTGAATTTTGGCGTTTCACTCTGTTTTCTCCTATATTGATAGATGTATTTGGAACTCTAAACCAAACATGGTTTGTGCTAGCTTCTTGAAACTTGACACAGTAAAGCAGTTTCACGTTCTAGCTCTATGTTCTGTTTCCTCTTGATGTAGCACTCAGCAGTGACTGAGGAGAAACACTTTCATTGAAAGGGGTTGCCAAGCTTCCCAAAATTGCGAGTCTCCAGAAATCTCAGCAACTATTTTTTAACCCAAACTGGATGATACTTTCAGGTAATGATCAGTACACTAAGCTCACTTGGTTCCCCAAATTTCGTTCTTTTATGTTGAAGCGTTCGCTTCCAGTAACTGTTTGAATTTTGGCATTTCACTCTGTTTTCTCCTATACTGACAGATGTATTTGGAACTCTAAATCAAACACGGTTTGTGCTAGCTTCTTGAAACTTGACACAGTAAAGCAGTTTCACGTTCTATCTCTATGTTCTGTTTCCTCTGGATGTAGCCATAAGCAGTGACTGGGGAGAAATACTTTCATTGACAGGGGTTGCCAAGCTTCCAGAAATTACGAGTCTCCAGAAATCTCAGCAACTATGATTTCACCCAACCTGGATGATACTTTCAGGTAATGATAAGTACACTAAGCCCACTTGTTTCCCCAAATTTCGTTCTTCTATGTTGAAGCGTTCGTTTCCAGTAACAGTTTGAATTTTGGCGTTTCACTCTGTTTTCTCCTATATTGATAGATGTATTTGGAATTCTAAACCAAACACGGTTTGTGCTAGCTTCTTGAAACTTGACACAGTAAAGCAGTTTCACGTTCTATCTCTATGTTCTGTTTCCTCTTGATGTAGCACTCAGCAGTGACTGAGGAGAAACACTTTCATTGAAAGGGGTTGCCAAGCTTCCCAAAATTGCGAGTCTCCAGAAATCTCAGCAACTATTTTTTCACCCAAACTGGATGATACTTTCAGGTAATGATCATTACACTAAGCCCACTTGGTTCCCCAAATTTCGTTCTTCTATGTTAAAGCGTTTGTTTCCAGTAACAGTTTGAATTTTGGCGTTTCACTCTGTTTTCTCCTATATTGATAGATGTATTTGGAACTCTAAACCAAACACGGTTTGTGCTAACTTCTTGAAACTTGACACAGTAAAGCAGTTTCACGTTCTATCTCTATGTTCTCTTTCCTCTTGATGTAGCTCTCAGCAGTGACTGAGGAGAAACACTTTCATTGAAAGGGGTTGCCAAGCTTCCCAAAATTGCGAGTCTCCAGAAATCTCAGCAACTATTTTTTAACCCAAACTGGATGATACTTTCAGGTAATGATCAGTACACTAAGCTCACTTGGTTCCCCAAATTTCGTTCTTTTATGTTGAAGCGTTCGCTTCCAGTAACTGTTTGAAATTTGGCTTTTCACTCTGTTTTCTCCTATACTGACAGATGTATTTGGAACTCTAAATCAAACACGGTTTGTGCTAGCTTCTTGAAACTTGACACAGTAAAGCAGTTTCACGTTCTATCTCTATGTTCTGTTTCCTCTGGATGTAGCCCTAAGCAGTGACTGGGGACAAACACTTTCATTGAAAGGGGTTGCCAAGCTTGCAAAGATTACGAGTCTCCAGAAATCTCAGCAACTATTTTTTCACCCAAACTGGATGATACTTTCAGGTAATGATCAGTACACTAAGCCCACTTGGTTCCCCAAATTTCATTCTTGTATGTTGAAGCGTTCGTTTCCAGTAACAGTTTGAATTTTGGCGTTTCACTCTGTTTTCTCCTATATTGATAGATGTATTTGGAACTCTAAATCAAACACGGTTTGTGCTAGCTTCTTGAAACTTGACACAGTAAAGCAGTTTCACGTTCTATCTCTATGTTCTGTTTCCTCTTGATGTAGCACTCAGCAGTGACTGGGGAGAAACACTTTCATTGAAAGGGGTTGCCAAGCTTCCAAAAATTACGAGTCTCCAGAAATCTCAGCATCTATTTTTTCACCCAAACTGGATGATACTCTCAGGTAATGATGAGTACGCTAAGCCCACTGGGTTCCCCAAATTACGTTCTTCTATGTTGAAGCGTTCGTTTCCAGTAACAGTTTGAATTTTGGCGTTTCACTCTGTTTTCTCCTATATTGATAGATGTATTTGGAACTCTAAACCAAACACGGTTTGTGCTAGCTTCTTGAAACTTGACACAGTAAAGCAGTTTCACGTTCTATCTCTATGTTCTCTTTCCTCTTGATGTAGCACTCAGCAGTGACTGAGGAGAAACACTTTCATTGAAAGGGGTTGCCAAGCTTCCCAAAATTGCGAGTCTCCAGAAATCTCAGCAACTATGATTTCACCCAACCTGAATGATACTTTCAGGTAATGATCAGTACACTAAGCCCACTTGTTTCCCCAAATTTCGTTCTTCTATGTTAAAGCGTTCGTTTCCAGTAAGAGTTTGAATTTTGGCGTTTTGCTCTGTTTTCTCCTATATTGATAGATGTATTTGGAACTCTAAATCAAACACGGTTTGTGCTAGCTTCTTCAAACTTGACACAGTAAAGCAGTTTCAAGTTCTAGCTCTATGTTCTGTTTCCTCTTGATGTAGCACTCAGCAGTGACTGAGGAGAAACACTTTCATTGAAAGGGGTTGCCAAGCTTCCCAAAATTGCGAGTCTTCAGAAATCTCAGCAACTATTTTTTCACCCAAACTGGATGATACTTTCAGGTAATGATCAGTACACTAAGCTCACTTGGTTCCCCAAATTTCGTTCTTTTATGTTGAAGCGTTCGCTTCCAGTAACTGTTTGAATTTTGGCGTTTCACTCTGTTTTCTCCTATACTGACAGATGTATTTGGAACTCTAAATCATACACGGTTTGTGCTAGCTTCTTGAAACTTGACACAGTAAAGCAGTTTCACGTTCTATCTCTATGTTCTGTTTTCTCTTGATGTAGCCCTAAGCAGTGACTGGGGAGAAACACTTTCATTGAAAGGGGTTGCCAAGCTTCCCAAAATTGCAAGTCTCCAGAAATCTCAGCAACTATTTTTTCACCCAAACTGGATGATACTTTCAGGTAATGATCAGTACACTGAGCCCACTTGGATCCCCAAATTTCGTTCTTCTATGTTGAAGCGTTCGTTTCCAGTAACAGTTTGAACTTTGGCCTTTCACTCTGTTTTCTCCTATATTGATACATGTATTTGGAACTCTAAACCAAACCGGATTTGTGCTAGCTTCTTGAAACTTGACACAGTAAAGCAGTTTCACGTTCTATCTCTATGTTCTGTTTCCTCTTGATGTAGCACACAGCAGTGACTGAGGAGAAACACTTTCATTGAAAGGGGTTGCCAAGCTTCCAAAAATTACGATTCCCCAGAAATCTCAGCAACTATTTTTTCACCCAAACTGGATGATACTTTCAGGTAATGATCAGTACACTAAGCCCACTGGGTTCCCCAAATTTCGTTCTTCTATGTTGAAGCGTTCGTTTCCAGTAACAGTTTGAATTTTGGAGTTTCGCTCTGTTTTCTCCTATATTGATAGATGTATTTGGAACTCTAAACCAAACACGGTTTGTGCTAGCTTCTTGAAACTTGACACAATAAAGCAGTTTCAAATTCTATCTCTATGTTCTGTCTCCTTATGATGTAGCCCTAAGCAGTGACTGGGGACAAACACTTTCATTGAAAGGGGTTGCCAAGCTTGCAAAGATTACGAGTCTCCAGAAATCTCAGCAACTATTTTGTCACCCAAACTGGATGATACTTTCATGTAATGATCAGTACACTAAGCCCACTTGGTTCCCCAAATTTCATTCTTCTATGTTGAAGCGTTCGTTTCCAGTAACAGTTTGAATTTTGGCGTTTCACTCTGTTTTCTCCTATACTGACAGATGTATTTGGAACTCTAAATCAAACACGGTTTGTGCTAGCTTCTTGAAACTTGACACAGTAAAGCAGTTTCACGTTCTATCTCTATGTTCTGTTTCCTCTTGATGTAGCACTCAGCAGTGACTGAGGAGAAACACTTTCATTGAAAAAGGTTGCCAAGCTTCCCAAAATTGCGAGTCTCCAGAAATCTCAGCAACTATTTTTTCACCCAAACTGGATGATACTTTCAGGTAATGATCAGTACACTAAGCCCACTTAGTTCCCCAAATTTCGTTCTTCTATGTTGAAGCGTTCGTTTCCAGTAACAGTTTGAATTTTGGCGTTTCACTCTGTTTTCTCCTATATTGATAGATGTGTTTGGAACTCTAAATCAAACACGGTTGGTGCTAGCTTCTTGAAACTTGACACAGTAAAGCAGTTTCAAGTTCTCTCTCTATGTTCTGTCTCCTCATGATGTAGCCCTAAGCAGTGACTGGGGAGAAACACTTTCATTGAAAGGGGTTGCTAAGCTTCCAAAAATTACGAGTCTCCAGAAATCTCAGCATCTATTTTTTCACCCAAACTGGATGATACTCTCAGGTAATGATGAGTACGCTAAGCCCACTGGGTTCCCCAAATTTCGTTCTTCTATGTTGAAGCGTTCGTTTCCAGTAACAGTTTGAATTTTGGCGTTTCACTCTGTTTTCTCCTATATTGATAGATGTATTTGGAACTCTAAACCAAACACGGTTTGTGCTAGCTTCTTGAAACTTGACACAGTAAAGCAGTTTCACGTTCTATCTCTATGTTCTCTTTCCTCTTGATGTAGCACTCAGCAGTGACTGAGGAGAAACACTTTCATTGAAAGGGGTTGCCAAGCTTCCCAAAATTGCGAGTCTTCAGAAATCTCAGCAACTATTTTTTCACCCAAACTGGATGATACTTTCAGGTAATGATCAGTACACTAAGCTCACTTGGTTCCCCAAATTTCGTTCTTTTATGTTGAAGCGTTCGCTTCCAGTAACTGTTTGAATTTTGGCGTTTCACTCTGTTTTCTCCTATACTGACAGATGTATTTGGAACTCTAAATCATACACGGTTTGTGCTAGCTTCTTGAAACTTGACACAGTAAAGCAGTTTCACGTTCTATCTCTATGTTCTGTTTTCTCTTGATGTAGCCCTAAGCAGTGACTGGGGAGAAACACTTTCATTGAAAGGGGTTGCCAAGCTTCCCAAAATTGCAAGTCTCCAGAAATCTCAGCAACTATTTTTTCACCCAAACTGGATGATACTTTCAGGTAATGATGAGTACACTGAGCCCACTTGGATCCCCAAATTTCGTTCTTCTATGTTGAAGCGTTCGTTTCCAGTAACAGTTTGAACTTTGGCCTTTCACTCTGTTTTCTCCTATATTGATAGTTGTATTTGGAACTCTAAACCAAACCGGATTTGTGCTAGCTTCTTGAAACTTGACACAGTAAAGCAGTTTCACGTTCTATCTCTATGTTCTGTTTCCTCTTGATGTAGCACACAGCAGTGACTGAGGAGAAACACTTTCATTGAAAGGGGTTGCCAAGCTTCCAAAAATTACGATTCCCCAGAAATCTCAGCAACTATTTTTTCACCCAAACTGGATGATACTTTCAGGTAATGATCAGTACACTAAGCGCACTGGGTTCCCCAAATTTCGTTCTTCTATGTTGAAGCGTTCGTTTCCAGTAACAGTTTGAATTTTGGAGTTTCGCTCTGTTTTCTCCTATATTGATAGATGTATTTGGAACTCTAAACCAAACACGGTTTGTGCTAGCTTCTTGAAACTTGACACAATAAAGCAGTTTCAAATTCTATCTCTATGTTCTGTCTCCTTATGATGTAGCCCTAAGCTGTGACTGGGGAGAAACACTTTCATTGAAAGGGGTTGCCAAGCTTCCAAAAATTACGAGTCTCCAGAAATCTCAGCATCTATTTTTTCACCCAAACTGGATGATACTTTCAGGTAATGATGAGTACACTAAGCCCACTGGGTTCCCCAAATTTCATTCTTCTATGTTGAAGCGTTCGTTTCCAGTAACAGTTTGAATTTTGGCGTTTCACTCTGTTTTCTCCTATATTGATAGATGTATTTGGAACTCTAAACCAAACATGGTTTGTGCTAGCTTCTTGAAACTTGACACAGTAAAGCAGTTTCACGTTGTAGCTCTATGTTCTGTTTCCTCTTGATGTAGCACTCAGCAGTGACTGAGGAGAAACACTTTCATTGAAAGGGGTTGCCAAGCTTCCCAAAATTGCGAGTCTCCAGAAATCTCAGCAACTATTTTTTAACCCAAACTGGATGATACTTTCAGGTAATGATCAGTACACTAAGCTCACTTGGTTCCCCAAATTTCGTTCTTTTATGTTGAAGCGTTCGCTTCCAGTAACTGTTTGAATTTTGGCGTTTCACTCTGTTTTCTCCTATACTGACAGATGTATTTGGAACTCTAAATCAAACACGGTTTGTGCTAGCTTCTTGAAACTTGACACAGTAAAGCAGTTTCACGTTCTATCTCTATGTTCTGTTTCCTCTGGATGTAGCCGTAAGCAGTGACTGGGGAGAAATACTTTCATTGACAGGGGTTGCCAAGCTTCCAGAAATTACGAGTCTCCAGAAATCTCAGCAACTATGATTTCACCCAACCTGGATGATACTTTCAGGTAATGATCAGTACACTAAGCCCACTTGTTTCCCCAAATTTCGTTCTTCTATGTTGAAGCGTTCGTTTCCAGTAACAGTTTGAATTTTGGCGTTTCACTCTGTTTTCTCCTATATTGATAGATGTATTTGGAATTCTAAACCAAACACGGTTTGTGCTAGCTTCTTGAAACTTGACACAGTAAAGCAGTTTTACGTTCTATCTCTATGTTCTGTTTCCTCTTGATGTAGCACTCAGCAGTGACTGAGGAGAAACACTTTCATTGAAAGGGGTTGCCAAGCTTCCCAAAATTGCGAGTCTCCAGAAATCTCAGCAACTATTTTTTCACCCAAACTGGATGATACTTTCAGGTAATGATCATTACACTAAGCCCACTTGGTTCCCCAAATTTCGTTCTTCTATGTTAAAGCGTTTGTTTCCAGTAACAGTTTGAATTTTGGCGTTTCACTCTGTTTTCTCCTATATTGATAGATGTATTTGGAACTCTAAACCAAACACGGTTTGTGCTAACTTCTTGAAACTTGACACAGTAAAGCAGTTTCACGTTCTATCTCTATGTTCTCTTTCCTCTTGATGTAGCTCTCAGCAGTGACTGAGGAGAAACACTTTCATTGAAAGGGGTTGCCAAGCTTCCCAAAATTGCGAGTCTCCAGAAATCTCAGCAACTATTTTTTAACCCAAACTGGATGATACTTTCAGGTAATGATCAGTACACTAAGCTCACTTGGTTCCCCAAATTTCGTTCTTTTATGTTGAAGCGTTCGCTTCCAGTAACTGTTTGAAATTTGGCTTTTCACTCTGTTTTCTCCTATACTGACAGATGTATTTGGAACTCTAAATCAAACACGGTTTGTGCTAGCTTCTTGAAACTTGACACAGTAAAGCAGTTTCACGTTCTATCTCTATGTTCTGTTTCCTCTGGATGTAGCCCTAAGCAGTGACTGGGGACAAACAATTTCATTGAAAGGGGTTGCCAAGCTTGCAAAGATTACGAGTCTCCAGAAATCTCAGCAACTATTTTTTCACCCAAACTGGATGATACTTTCAGGTAATGATCAGTACACTAAGCCCACTTGGTTCCCCAAATTTCATTCTTGTATGTTGAAGCGTTCGTTTCCAGTAACAGTTTGAATTTTGGCGTTTCACTCTGTTTTCTCCTATATTGATAGATGTATTTGGAACTCTAAATCAAACACGGTTTGTGCTAGCTTCTTGAAACTTGACACAGTAAAGCAGTTTCACGTTCTGTCTCTATGTTCTGTTTCCTCTTGATGTAGCACTCAGCAGTGACTGAGGAGAAACCCTTTCATTGAAAGGGGTTGCCAAGCTTCCCAAAATTGCAAGTCTCCAGAAATCTCAGCAACTATTTTTTCACCCAAACTGGATGATACTTTCAGGTAATGATCAGTACACTAAGCCCACTTGGTTCCCCAAATTTAGTTCTTCTATGTTAAAGCGTTCGTTTCCAGTAACAGTTTGAATTTTGGCGTTTCACTCTGTTTTCTCCTATATTGACAGATGTATTTGGAACTCTAAATCAAACACGGTTTGTGCTAGCTTCTTGACACTTGACACAGTAAAGCAGTTTCACGTTCTATCTCTATGTTCTGTATCCTCTGGATGTAGCCATAAGCAGTGACTGGGGAGAAATACTTTCATTGACAGGGGTTGCCAAGCTTCCAGAAATTACGAGTCTCCAGAAATCTCAGCAACTATGATTTCACCCAACCTGAATGATACTTTCAGGTAATGATCAGTACACTAAGCCCACTTGTTTCCCCAAATTTCGTTCTTCTATGTTAAAGCGTTCGTTTCCAGTAAGAGTTTGAATTTTGGCGTTTTGCTCTGTTTTCTCCTATATTGATAGATGTATTTGGAACTCTAAATCAAACACGGTTTGTGCTAGCTTCTTCAAACTTGACACAGTAAAGCAGTTTCAAGTTCTAGCTCTATGTTCTGTTTCCTCTTGATGTAGCACTCAGCAGTGACTGAGGAGAAACACTTTCATTGAAAGGGGTTGCCAAGCTTCCCAAAATTGCGAGTCTTCAGAAATCTCAGCAACTATTTTTTCACCCAAACTGGATGATACTTTCAGGTAATGATCAGTACACTAAGCTCACTTGGTTCCCCAAATTTCGTTCTTTTATGTTGAAGCGTTCGCTTCCAGTAACTGTTTGAATTTTGGCGTTTCACTCTGTTTTCTCCTATACTGACAGATGTATTTGGAACTCTAAATCATACACGGTTTGTGCTAGCTTCTTGAAACTTGACACAGTAAAGCAGTTTCACGTTCTATCTCTATGTTCTGTTTTCTCTTGATGTCGCCCTAAGCAGTGACTGGGGAGAAACACTTTCATTGAAAGGGGTTGCCAAGCTTCCCAAAATTGCAAGTCTCCAGAAATCTCAGCAACTATTTTTTCACCCAAACTGGATGATACTTTCAGGTAATGATCAGTACACTGAGCCCACTTGGATCCCCAAATTTCGTTCTTCTATGTTGAAGCGTTCATTTCCAGTAACAGTTTGAACTTTGGCCTTTCACTCTGTTTTCTCCTATATTGATACATGTATTTGGAACTCTAAACCAAACCGGATTTGTGCTAGCTTCTTGAAACTTGACACAGTAAAGCAGTTTCACGTTCTATCTCTATGTTCTGTTTCCTCTTGATGTAGCACACAGCAGTGACTGAGGAGAAACACTTTCATTGAAAGGGGTTGCCAAGCTTCCAAAAATTACGATTCCCCAGAAATCTCAGCAACTATTTTTTCACCCAAACTGGATGATACTTTCAGGTAATGATCAGTACACTAAGCGCACTGGGTTCCCCAAATTTCGTTCTTCTATGTTGAAGCGTTCGTTTCCAGTAACAGTTTGAATTTTGGAGTTTCGCTCTGTTTTCTCCTATATTGATAGATGTATTTGGAACTCTAAACCAAACACGGTTTGTGCTAGCTTCTTGAAACTTGACACAATAAAGCAGTTTCAAATTCTATCTCTATGTTCTGTCTCCTTATGATGTAGCCCTAAGCTGTGACTGGGGAGAAACACTTTCATTGAAAGGGGTTGCCAAGCTTCCAAAAATTACGAGTCTCCAGAAATCTCAGCATCTATTTTTTCACCCAAACTGGATGATACTTTCAGGTAATGATGAGTACACTAAGCCCACTGGGTTCCCCAAATTTCATTCTTCTATGTTGAAGCGTTCGTTTCCAGTAACAGTTTGAATTTTGGCGTTTCACTCTGTTTTCTCCTATATTGATAGATGTATTTGGAACTCTAAACCAAACATGGTTTGTGCTAGCTTCTTGAAACTTGACACAGTAAAGCAGTTTCACGTTCTAGCTCTATGTTCTGTTTCCTCTTGATGTAGCACTCAGCAGTGACTGAGGAGAAACACTTTCATTGAAAGGGGTTGCCAAGCTTCCCAAAATTGCGAGTCTCCAGAAATCTCAGCAACTATTTTTTAACCCAAACTGGATGATACTTTCAGGTAATGATCAGTACACTAAGCTCACTTGGTTCCCCAAATTTCGTTCTTTTATGTTGAAGCGTTCGCTTCCAGTAACTGTTTGAATTTTGGCGTTTCACTCTGTTTTCTCCTATACTGACAGATGTATTTGGAACTCTAAATCAAACACGGTTTGTGCTAGCTTCTTGAAACTTGACACAGTAAAGCAGTTTCACGTTCTATCTCTATGTTCTGTTTCCTCTGGATGTAGCCGTAAGCAGTGACTGGGGAGAAATACTTTCATTGACAGGGGTTGCCAAGCTTCCAGAAATTACGAGTCTCCAGAAATCTCAGCAACTATGATTTCACCCAACCTGGATGATACTTTCAGGTAATGATCAGTACACTAAGCCCACTTGTTTCCCCAAATTTCGTTCTTCTATGTTGAAGCGTTCGTTTCCAGTAAGAGTTTGAATTTTGGCGTTTTGCTCTGTTTTCTCCTATATTGATAGATGTATTTGGAACTCTAAATCAAACACGGTTTGTGCTAGCTTCTTCAAACTTGACACAGTAAAGCAGTTTCAAGTTCTAGCTCTATGTTCTGTTTCCTCTTGATGTAGCACTCAGCAGTGACTGAGGAGAAACACTTTCATTGAAAGGGGTTGCCAAGCTTCCCAAAATTGCGAGTCTTCAGAAATCTCAGCAACTATTTTTTCACCCAAACTGGATGATACTTTCAGGTAATGATCAGTACACTAAGCTCACTTGGTTCCCCAAATTTCGTTCTTTTATGTTGAAGCGTTCGCTTCCAGTAACTGTTTGAATTTTGGCGTTTCACTCTGTTTTCTCCTATACTGACAGATGTATTTGGAACTCTAAATCATACACGGTTTGTGCTAGCTTCTTGAAACTTGACACAGTAAAGCAGTTTCACGTTCTATCTCTATGTTCTGTTTTCTCTTGATGTAGCCCTAAGCAGTGACTGGGGAGAAACACTTTCATTGAAAGGGGTTGCCAAGCTTCCCAAAATTGCAAGTCTCCAGAAATCTCAGCAACTATTTTTTCACCCAAACTGGATGATACTTTCAGGTAATGATCAGTACACTGAGCCCACTTGGATCCCCAAATTTCGTTGTTCTATGTTGAAGCGTTCGTTTCCAGTAACAGTTTGAACTTTGGCCTTTCACTCTGTTTTCTCCTATATTGATACATGTATTTGGAACTCTAAACCAAACCGGATTTGTGCTAGCTTCTTGAAACTTGACACAGTAAAGCAGTTTCACGTTCTATCTCTATGTTCTGTTTCCTCTTGATGTAGCACACAGCAGTGACTGAGGAGAAACACTTTCATTGAAAGGGGTTGCCAAGCTTCCAAAAATTACGATTCCCCAGAAATCTCAGCAACTATTTTTTCACCCAAACTGGATGATACTTTCAGGTAATGATCAGTACACTAAGCGCACTGGGTTCCCCAAATTTCGTTCTTCTATGTTGAAGCGTTCGTTTCCAGTAACAGTTTGAATTTTGGAGTTTCGCTCTGTTTTCTCCTATATTGATAGATGTATTTGGAACTCTAAACCAAACACGGTTTGTGCTAGCTTCTTGAAACTTGACACAATAAAGCAGTTTCAAATTCTATCTCTATGTTCTGTCTCCTTATGATGTAGCCCTAAGCTGTGACTGGGGAGAAACACTTTCATTGAAAGGGGTTGCCAAGCTTCCAAAAATTACGAGTCTCCAGAAATCTCAGCATCTATTTTTTCACCCAAACTGGATGATACTTTCAGGTAATGATGAGTACACTAAGCCCACTGGGTTCCCCAAATTTCATTCTTCTATGTTGAAGCGTTCGTTTCCAGTAACAGTTTGAATTTTGGCGTTTCACTCTGTTTTCTCCTATATTGATAGATGTATTTGGAACTCTAAACCAAACATGGTTTGTGCTAGCTTCTTGAAACTTGACACAGTAAAGCAGTTTCACGTTCTAGCTCTATGTTCTGTTTCCTCTTGATGTAGCACTCAGCAGTGACTGAGGAGAAACACTTTCATTGAAAGGGGTTGCCAAGCTTCCCAAAATTGCGAGTCTCCAGAAATCTCAGCAACTATTTTTTAACCCAAACTGGATGATACTTTCAGGTAATGATCAGTACACTAAGCTCACTTGGTTCCCCAAATTTCGTTCTTTTATGTTGAAGCGTTCGCTTCCAGTAACTGTTTGAATTTTGGCGTTTCACTCTGTTTTCTCCTATACTGACAGATGTATTTGGAACTCTAAATCAAACACGGTTTGTGCTAGCTTCTTGAAACTTGACACAGTAAAGCAGTTTCACGTTCTATCTCTATGTTCTGTTTCCTCTGGATGTAGCCGTAAGCAGTGACTGGGGAGAAATACTTTCATTGACAGGGGTTGCCAAGCTTCCAGAAATTACGAGTCTCCAGAAATCTCAGCAACTATGATTTCACCCAACCTGGATGATACTTTCAGGTAATGATCAGTACACTAAGCCCACTTGTTTCCCCAAATTTCGTTCTTCTATGTTGAAGCGTTCGTTTCCAGTAACAGTTTGAATTTTGGCGTTTCACTCTGTTTTCTCCTATATTGATAGATGTATTTGGAATTCTAAACCAAACACGGTTTGTGCTAGCTTCTTGAAACTTGACACAGTAAAGCAGTTTCACGTTCTATCTCTATGTTCTGTTTCCTCTTGATGTAGCACTCAGCAGTGACTGAGGAGAAACACTTTCATTGAAAGGGGTTGCCAAGCTTCCCAAAATTGCGAGTCTCCAGAAATCTCAGCAACTATTTTTTCACCCAAACTGGATGATACTTTCAGGTAATGATCATTACACTAAGCCCACTTGGTTCCCCAAATTTCGTTCTTCTATGTTAAAGCGTTTGTTTCCAGTAACAGTTTGAATTTTGGCGTTTCACTCTGTTTTCTCCTATATTGATAGATGTATTTGGAACTCTAAACCAAACACGGTTTGTGCTAGCTTCTTGAAACTTGACACAGTAAAGCAGTTTCACGTTCTATCTCTATGTTCTCTTTCCTCTTGATGTAGCTCTCAGCAGTGACTGAGGAGAAACACTTTCATTGAAAGGGGTTGCCAAGCTTCCCAAAATTGCGAGTCTCCAGAAATCTCAGCAACTATTTTTTAATCCAAACTGGATGATACTTTCAGGTAATGATCAGTACACTAAGCTCACTTGGTTCCCCAAATTTCGTTCTTTTATGTTGAAGCGTTCGCTTCCAGTAACTGTTTGATATTTGGCTTTTCACTCTGTTTTCTCCTATACTGACAGATGTATTTGGAACTCTAAATCAAACACGGTTTGTGCTAGCTTCTTGAAACTTGACACAGTAAAGCAGTTTCACGTTCTATCTCTATGTTCTGTTTCCTCTGGATGTAGCCCTAAGCAGTGACTGGGGACAAACACTTTCATTGAAAGGGGTTGCCAAGCTTGCAAAGATTACGAGTCTCCAGAAATCTCAGCAACTATTTTTTCACCCAAACTGGATGATACTTTCAGGTAATGATCAGTACACTAAGCCCACTTGGTTCCCCAAATTTCATTCTTGTATGTTGAAGCGTTCGTTTCCAGTAACAGTTTGAATTTTGGCGTTTCACTCTGTTTTCTCCTATATTAATAGATGTATTTGGAACTCTAAATCAAACACGGTTTGTGCTAGCTTCTTGAAACTTGACACAGTAAAGCAGTTTCACGTTCTATCTCTATGTTCTGTTTCCTCTTGATGTAGCACTCAGCAGTGACTGAGGAGAAACACTTTCATTGAAAGGGGTTGCCAAGCTTCCCAAAATTGCGAGTCTCCAGAAATCTCAGCAACTATTTTTTCACCCAAACTGGATGATACTTTCAGGTAATGATCAGTACACTAAGCCCACTTAGTTCCCCAAATTTCGTTCTTCTATGTTGAAGCGTTCGTTTCCAGTAACAGTTTGAATTTTGGCGTTTCACTCTGTTTTCTTCTATATTGATAGATGTATTTGGAACTCTAAATCAAACACGGTTGGTGCTAGCTTCTTGAAACTTGACAGAGTAAAACAGTTTCAAGTTCTATCTCTATGTTCTGTCTCCTCATGATGTAGCCCTAAGCAGTGACTGGGGAGAAACACTTTCATTGAAAGGGGTTGCCAAGCTTCCAAAAATTACGAGTCTCCAGAAATCTCAGCATCTATTTTTTCACCCAAACTGGATGATACTCTCAGGTAATGATGAGTACGCTAAGCCCACTGGGTTCCCCAAATTTCGGTCTTCTATGTTGAAGCATTCGTTTCCAGTAACAGTTTGAATTTTGGCGTTTCACTCTGTTTTCTCCTATATTGATAGATGTATTTGGAACTCTAAACCAAACACGGTTTGTGCTAGCTTCTTGAAACTTGACACAGTAATGCAGTTTCACGTTCTATCTCTATGTTCTGTTTCCTCTTGATGTAGCACACAGCAGTGACTGAGGAGAAACACTTTCATTGAAAGGGGTTGCCAAGCTTCCAAAAATTACGATTCCCCAGAAATCTCAGCAACTATTTTTTCACCCAAACTGGATGATACTTTCAGGTAATGATCAGTACACTAAGCCCACTGGGTTCCCCAAATTTCGTTCTTCTATGTTGAAGCGTTCGTTTCCAGTAACAGTTTGAATTTTGGAGTTTCGCTCTGTTTTCTCCTATATTGATAGATGTATTTGGAACTCTAAACCAAACACGGTTTGTGCTAGCTTCTTGAAACTTGACACAGTAAAGCAGTTTCACGTTCTATCTCTATGTTCTATTTCCTCTGGATGTAGCCCTAAGCAGTGACTGGGGACAAACACTTTCATTGAAAGGGGTTGCCAAGCTTGCAAAGATTACAAGTCTCCAGAAATCTCAGCAACTATTTTTTCACCCAAACTGGATGATACTTTCAGGTAATGATCAGTACACTAAGCCCACTTGGTTCCCCAAATTTCATTCTTCTATGTTGAAGCGTTCGTTTCCAGTAACAGTTTGAATTTTGGCGTTTCACTCTGTTTTCTCCTATATTGATAGATGTATTTGGAACTCTTAATCAAACACGGTTTGTGCTAGCTTCTTGAAACTTGACACAGTAAAGCAGTTTCACGTTCTATCTCTATGTTCTGTTTCCTCTTGATGTAGCACTCAGCAGTGACTGAGGAGAAACACTTTCATTGAAAGGGGTTGCCAAGCTTCCCAAAATTGCAAGTCTCCAGAAATCTCAGCAACTATTTTTTCACCCAAACTAGATGATACTTTCAGGTAATGATCAGTACACTAAGCTCACTTGGTTCCCCAAATTTCGTTCTTTTATGTTGAAGCGTTCGCTTCCAGTAACTGTTTGAATTTTGGCGTTTCACTCTGTTTTCTCCTATACTGACAGATGTATTTGGAACTCTAAATCAAACACGGTTTGTGCTAGCTTCTTGAATCTTGACACAGTAAAGCAGTTTCACGTTCTATCTCTATGTTCTGTTTCCTCTGGATGTAGCCCTAGGCAGTGACTGGGGACAAACACTTTCATTGAAAGGGGTTGCCAAGCTTGCAAAGATTACGAGTCTCCAGAAATCTCAGCAACTATTTTTTCACCCAAACTGGATGATACTTTCAGGTAATGATCAGTACACTAAGCCCACTTGGTTCCCCAAATTTCATTCTTCTATGTTGAAGCGTTCGTTTCCAGTAACAGTTTGAATTTTGGCGTTTCACTCTGTTTTCTCCTATATTGATAGATGTATTTGGAACTCTAAATCAAACACGGTTTTTGCTAGCTTCTTGAAACTTGACACAATAAAGCAGTTTCACATTCTATATCTATGTTCTGTTTCCTCTTGATGTAGCCCTAAGCAGTTACTGGGGAGAAACACTTTCATTGAAAGTGGTTGCCAAGCTTCCAAAATTTGCGTGTCTCCAGAAATCTCAGCAACTATTTTTTCACCCAACGTGGATGATACTTTCAGGTAATGATCAGTACACTAAGCTCACTTCGTTCCCCAAATTTCGTTCTTCTATGTTGAAGCGTTCGTTTCCAGTAACAGTTTGAATTTTGGCGTTTCACTCCGTTTTCTCCTATATTGATAGATGTATTTGGAACTCTAAATCAAACACGGTTTTGCTAGCTTCTTGAAACTTGACACAGTAAAGCAGTTTCACGTTCTATCTCTATGTTCTGTTTCCTCTTGATGTAGCACTAAGCAGTGACTGAGGAGAAACACTTTCATTGAAAGGGGTTGCCAAGCTTCCCAAAATTGCGAGTCTCCAGAAATCTCAGCAACTATTTTTTCACCCAAACTGGATGATACTTTCAGGTAATGATCAGTACACTAAGCCCACTTAGTTCCCCAAATTTCGTTCTTCTATGTTGAAGCGTTCGTTTCCAGTAACAGTTTGAATTTTGGCGTTTCACTCTGTTTTCTCCTATATTGATAGATGTATTTGGAACTCTAAATCAAACACGGTTGGTGCTAGCTTCTTGAAACTTGACAGAGTAAAGCAGTTTCAAGTTCTATCTCTATGTTCTGTCTCCTCATGATGTAGCCCTAAGCAGTGACTGGGGAGAAACACTTTCATTGAAAGGGGTTGCCAAGCTTCCAAAAATTACGAGTCTCCAGAAATCTCAGCATCTATTTTTTCACCCCAACTGGATGATACTCTCAGGTAATGATGAGTACGCTAAGCCCACTGGGTTCCCCAAATTTCGGTCTTCTATGTTGAAGCGTTCGTTTCCAGTAACAGTTTGAATTTTGGCGTTTCGCTGTGTTTTCTCCTTTATTGATGGATGTATTTGGAACTCTAAATCAAACACGGTTTGTGCCAGCTTCTTCAAACTTGACACAGTAAAGCAGTTTCAAGTTCTAGCTCTATGTTCTGTTTCCTCTTGATGTAGCACTCAGCAGTGACTGAGGAGAAACACTTTCATTGAAAGGGGTTGCCAAGCTTCCCAAAATTGCGAGTCTCCAGAAATCTCAGCAACTATTTTTTCACCCAAACTGGATGATACTTTCAGGTAATGATCAGTACACTAAGCTCACTTGGTTCCCCAAATTTCGTTCTTTTATTTTGAAGCGTTCGCTTCCAGTAACTGTTTGAATTTTGGCGTTTCACTCTGTTTTCTCCTATACTGACAGATGTATTTGGAACTCTAAATCATACACGGTTTGTGCTAGCTTCTTGAAACTTGACACAGTAAAACAGTTTCACGTTCTATCTCTATGTTCTGTTTCCTCTTGATGTAGCACACAGCAGTGACTGAGGAGAAACACTTTCATTGAAAGGGGTTGCCAAGCTTCCAAAAATTACGATTCCCCAGAAATCTCAGCAACTATTTTTTCACCCAAACTGGATGATACTTTCAGGTAATGATGAGTACACTAAGCCCACTGGGTTCCCCAAATTTCGTTCTTCTATGTTGAAGCGTTCGTTTCCAGTAACAGTTTGAATTTTGGCGTTTCACTCTGTTTTCTCCTATATTGATAGATGTATTTGGAACTCTAAATCAAACACGGTTTGTGCTAGCTTCTTCAAACTTGACACAGTAAAGCAGTTTCAAGTTCTAGCTCTATGTTCTGTTTCCTCTTGATGTAGCACTCAGCAGTGACTGAGGAGAAACACTTTCATTGAAAGGGGTTGCCAAGCTTCCCAAAATTGCGAGTCTCCAGAAATCTCAGCAACTATTTTTTCACCCAAACTGGATGATACTTTCAGGTAATGATCAGGACACTAAGCTCACTTGGTTCCCCAAATTTCATTCTTTTATGTTGAAGCGTTCGCTTCCAGTAACTGTTTGAATTTTGGCGTTTCACTCTGTTTTCTCCTATACTGACAGATGTATTTGGAACTCTAAATCATACACGGTTTGTGCTAGCTTCTTGAAACTTGACACAGTAAAGCAGTTTCACGTTCTATCTCTATGTTCTGTTTTCTCTTGATGTAGCCCTAAGCAGTGACTGGGGAGAAACACTTTCATTGAAAGGGGTTGCCAAGCTTCCCAAAATTGCGAGTCTCCAGAAATCTCAGCAACTATTTTTTCACCCAACGTGGATGATACTTTCAGGTAATGATCAGTACACTGAGCCCACTTGGATCCCCAAATTTCGTTCTTCTATGTTGAAGCGTTCGTTTCCAGTAACAGTTTGAACTTTGGCCTTTCACTCTGTTTTCTCCTATATTGATAGATGTATTTGGAACTCTAAACCAAACCGGATTTGTGCTAGCTTCTTGAAACTTGACACAGTAAAGCAGTTTCACGTTCTATCTCTATGTTCTGTTTCCTCTTGATGTAGCACACAGCAGTGACTGAGGAGAAACACTTTCATTGAAAGGGGTTGCCAAGCTTCCAAAAATTACGATTCCCCAGAAATCTCAGCAACTATTTTTTAACCCAAACTGGATGATACTTTCAGGTAATGATCAGTACACTAAGCCCACTGGGTTCCCCAAATTTCGTTCTTCTATGTTGAAGCGTTCGTTTCCAGTAACAGTTTGAATTTTGGAGTTTCGCTCTGTTTTCTCCTATATTGATAGATGTATTTGGAACTCTAAACCAAACACGGTTTGTGCTAGCTTCTTGAAACTTGACACAATAAAGCAGTTTCAAGTTCTGTCTCTATGTTCTGTCTCCTTATGATGTAGCCCTAAGCAGTGACTGGGGAGAAACACTTTCATTGAAAGGGGTTGCCAAGCTTCCAAAAATTACGAGTCTCCAGAAATCTCAGCATCTATTTTTTCACCCAAACTGGATGATACTTTTAGGTAATGATGAGTACACTAAGCCCACTGGGTTCCCCAAATTTCGTTCTTCTATGTTGAAGCGTTCGTTTCCAGTAACAGTTTGAATTTTGGTGTTTCACTCTGTTTTCTCCTCTATTGATAGATGTATTTGGAACTCTAAACCAAACACGGTTTGTGCTAGCTTCTTGAAACTTGACACAGTAAAGCAGTTTCACGTTCTATCTCTATGTTCTGTTTCCTCTTGATGTAGCACTCAGCAGTGACTGAGGAGAAACACTTTCATTGAAAGGGGTTGCCAAGCTTCCCAAAATTGCGAGTCTCCAGAAATCTCAGCAACTATTTTTTCACCCAAACTGGATGATACTTTCAGGTAATGATCAGTACACTAAGCTCACTTGGTTCCCCAAATTTCGTTCTTTTATGTTGAAGCGTTCGCTTCCAGTAACTGTTTGAATTTTGGCGTTTCACTCTGTTTTCTCCTATACTGACAGATGTATTTGGAACTCTAAATCAAACACGGTTTGTGCTAGCTTCTTGAAACTTGACACAGTAAAGCAGTTTCACGTTCTATCTCTATGTTCTGTTTCCTCTGGATGTAGCCGTAAGCAGTGACTGGGGAGAAATACTTTCATTGACAGGGGTTGCCAAGCTTCCAGAAATTACGAGTCTCCAGAAATCTCAGCAACTATGATTTCAACCAACCTGGATGATACTTTCAGGTAATGATCAGTACACTAAGCCCACTTGTTTCCCCAAATTTCGTTCTTCTATGTTGAAGCGTTCGTTTCCAGTAACAGTTTGAATTTTGGCGTTTCGCTCTGTTTTCTCCTATATTGATAGATGTATTTGGAACTCTAAACCAAACACGGTTTGTGCTAGCTTCTTGAAACTTGACACAGTAAAGCAGTTTTACGTTCTATCTCTATGTTCTGTTTCCTCTTGATGTAGCCCTAAGCAGTGACTGGGGAGAAACACTTTCATTGAAAGGGGTTGCCAAGCTTCCCAAAATTGTGAGTCTCCAGAAATCTCAGCAACTATTTTTTCACCCAAACTGGGTGATACTTTCAGGTAATGATCAGTACACTAAGCTCACTTGGTTCCCCAAATTTAGTTCTTTTATGTTGAAGCGTTCGCTTCCAGTAACTGTTTGAATTTTGGCGTTTCACTCTGTTTTCTCCTATACTGACAGATGTATTTGGAACTCTAAATCATACACGGTTTGTGCTAGCTTCTTGAAACTTGACACAGTAAAGCAGTTTCACGTTCTATCTCTATGTTCTGTTTCCTCTTGATGTAGCCCTAAGCAGTGACTGGGGAGAAATACTTTCATTGACAGGGGTTGCCAAGCTTCCAGAAATTACGAGTCTCTAGAAATCTCAGCAAACATTTTTTCACCCAACGTGGATGATACTTTCAGGTAATGATCAGTACACTAAGCTCACTTCGTTCCCCAAATTTCGTTCTTCTATGTTGAAGCGTTCGTTTCCAGTAACAGTTTGAATTTTGGCGTTTCACTCTGTTTTCTCCTATATTGATAGATGTATTTGGAACTCTAAATCAAACACGGTTTGTGCTAGCTTCTTGAAACTTGACACAGTAAAGCAGTTTCAAGTTCTATCTTTATGTTCTGTTTTCTCTTGATGTAGCCCTAAGCAGTGACTGGGGAGAAACACTTTCATTGAAAGGGGTTGCCAAGCTTCCCAAAATTGCGAGTCTCCAGAAATCTCAGCAACTATTTTTTCACCCAAACTGGATGATACTTTCAGGTAATGATCAGGACACTAAGCTCACTTGGTTCCCCAAATTTCATTCTTTTATGTTGAAGCGTTCGCTTCCAGTAACTGTTTGAATTTTGGCGTTTCACTCTGTTTTCTCCTATACTGACAGATGTATTTGGAACTCTAAATCATACACGGTTTGTGCTAGCTTCTTGAAACTTGACACAGTAAAGCAGTTTCACGTTCTATCTCTATGTTCTGTTTTCTCTTGATGTAGCCCTAAGCAGTGACTGGGGAGAAACACTTTCATTGAAAGGGGTTGCCAAGCTTCCCAAAATTGCGAGTCTCCAGAAATCTCAGCAACTATTTTTTCACCCAACGTGGATGATACTTTCAGGTAATGATCAGTACACTGAGCCCACTTGGATCCCCAAATTTCGTTCTTCTATGTTGAAGCGTTCGTTTCCAGTAACAGTTTGAACTTTGGCCTTTCACTCTGTTTTCTCCTATATTGATAGATGTATTTGGAACTCTAAACCAAACCGGATTTGTGCTAGCTTCTTGAAACTTGACACAGTAAAGCAGTTTCACGTTCTATCTCTATGTTCTGTTTCCTCTTGATGTAGCACACAGCAGTGACTGAGGAGAAACACTTTCATTGAAAGGGGTTGCCAAGCTTCCAAAAATTACGATTCCCCAGAAATCTCAGCAACTATTTTTTAACCCAAACTGGATGATACTTTCAGGTAATGATCAGTACACTAAGCCCACTGGGTTCCCCAAATTTCGTTCTTCTATGTTGAAGCGTTCGTTTCCAGTAACAGTTTGAATTTTGGAGTTTCGCTCTGTTTTCTCCTATATTGATAGATGTATTTGGAACTCTAAACCAAACACGGTTTGTGCTAGCTTCTTGAAACTTGACACAATAAAGCAGTTTCAAGTTCTGTCTCTATGTTCTGTCTCCTTATGATGTAGCCCTAAGCAGTGACTGGGGAGAAACACTTTCATTGAAAGGGGTTGCCAAGCTTCCAAAAATTACGAGTCTCCAGAAATCTCAGCATCTATTTTTTCACCCAAACTGGATGATACTTTTAGGTAATGATGAGTACACTAAGCCCACTGGGTTCCCCAAATTTCGTTCTTCTATGTTGAAGCGTTCGTTTCCAGTAACAGTTTGAATTTTGGTGTTTCACTCTGTTTTCTCCTCTATTGATAGATGTATTTGGAACTCTAAACCAAACACGGTTTGTGCTAGCTTCTTGAAACTTGACACAGTAAAGCAGTTTCACGTTCTATCTCTATGTTCTGTTTCCTCTTGATGTAGCACTCAGCAGTGACTGAGGAGAAACACTTTCATTGAAAGGGGTTGCCAAGCTTCCCAAAATTGCGAGTCTCCAGAAATCTCAGCAACTATTTTTTCACCCAAACTGGATGATACTTTCAGGTAATGATCAGTACACTAAGCTCACTTGGTTCCCCAAATTTCGTTCTTTTATGTTGAAGCGTTCGCTTCCAGTAACTGTTTGAATTTTGGCGTTTCACTCTGTTTTCTCCTATACTGACAGATGTATTTGGAACTCTAAATCAAACACGGTTTGTGCTAGCTTCTTGAAACTTGACACAGTAAAGCAGTTTCACGTTCTATCTCTATGTTCTGTTTCCTCTGGATGTAGCCGTAAGCAGTGACTGGGGAGAAATACTTTCATTGACAGGGGTTGCCAAGCTTCCAGAAATTACGAGTCTCCAGAAATCTCAGCAACTATGATTTCAACCAACCTGGATGATACTTTCAGGTAATGATCAGTACACTAAGCCCACTTGTTTCCCCAAATTTCGTTCTTCTATGTTGAAGCGTTCGTTTCCAGTAACAGTTTGAATTTTGGCGTTTCGCTCTGTTTTCTCCTATATTGATAGATGTATTTGGAACTCTAAACCAAACACGGTTTGTGCTAGCTTCTTGAAACTTGACACAGTAAAGCAGTTTTACGTTCTATCTCTATGTTCTGTTTCCTCTTGATGTAGCCCTAAGCAGTGACTGGGGAGAAACACTTTCATTGAAAGGGGTTGCCAAGCTTCCCAAAATTGTGAGTCTCCAGAAATCTCAGCAACTATTTTTTCACCCAAACTGGGTGATACTTTCAGGTAATGATCAGTACACTAAGCTCACTTGGTTCCCCAAATTTAGTTCTTTTATGTTGAAGCGTTCGCTTCCAGTAACTGTTTGAATTTTGGCGTTTCACTCTGTTTTCTCCTATACTGACAGATGTATTTGGAACTCTAAATCATACACGGTTTGTGCTAGCTTCTTGAAACTTGACACAGTAAAGCAGTTTCACGTTCTATCTCTATGTTCTGTTTCCTCTTGATGTAGCCCTAAGCAGTGACTGGGGAGAAATACTTTCATTGACAGGGGTTGCCAAGCTTCCAGAAATTACGAGTCTCTAGAAATCTCAGCAAACATTTTTTCACCCAACGTGGATGATACTTTCAGGTAATGATCAGTACACTAAGCTCACTTCGTTCCCCAAATTTCGTTCTTCTATGTTGAAGCGTTCGTTTCCAGTAACAGTTTGAATTTTGGCGTTTCACTCTGTTTTCTCCTATATTGATAGATGTATTTGGAACTCTAAATCAAACACGGTTTGTGCTAGCTTCTTGAAACTTGACACAGTAAAGCAGTTTCAAGTTCTATCTTTATGTTCTGTTTTCTCTTGATGTAGCCCTAAGCAGTGACTGGGGAGAAACACTTTCATTGAAAGGGGTTGCCAAGCTTCCCAAAATTGCGAGTCTCCAGAAATCTCAGCAACTATTTTTTCACCCAAACTGGATGATACTTTCAGGTAATGATCAGTACACTGAGCCCACTTGGATCCCCAAATTTCGTTCTTCTATGTTGAAGCGTTCGTTTCCAGTAACAGTTTGAATTTTGGCCTTTCACTCTATTTTCTCCTATATTGATAGATGTATTTGGAACTCTAAACCAAACCCGGTTTGTGCTAGCTTCTTGAAACTTGACACAGTAAAGCAGTTTCACGTTCTATCTCTATGTTCTGTTTCCTCTTGATGTAGCACACAGCAGTGACTGAGGAGAAACACTTTCATTGAAAGTGGTTGCCAAGCTTCCAAAAATTACGAATCCCCAGAAATCTCAGCAACTATTTTTTCACCCAAACTGGATGATACTTTCAGGTAATGATGAGTACACTAAGCCCACTGGGTTCCCCAAATTTCGTTCTTCTATGTTGAAGCGTTCGTTTCCAGTAACAGTTTGAATTTTGGCGTTTCGCTCTGTTTTCTCCTATATTGATAGATGTATTTGGAACTCTAAATCAAACACGGTTTGTGCTAGCTTCTTGAAACTTGACACAATAAAGCAGTTTCAAGTTCTATCTCTATGTTCTGTTTCCTCTTGATGTAGCCCTAAGCAGTGACTGGGGAGAAACACTTTCATTGAAAGGGGTTGCCAAGCTTCCCAAAATTGCGAGTCTCCCGAAATCTCAGCAACTATTTTTTCACCCAAACTGGATGATACTTTCAGGTAATGATCAGTACATTAAGCTCACTTGGTTCCACAATTTCGTTCTTTTATGTTGAAGCGTTCGCTTCCAGTAACTGTTTGAATTTTGGCGTTTCACTCTGTTTTCTCCTATACTGACAGATGTATTTGGAACTCTAAATCAAACACGGTTTGTGCTAGCTTCTTGAAACTTGGCACAGTAAAGCAGTTTCACGTTCTCTCTCTATGTTCTATTTCCTCTGGATGTAGCCCTAAGCAGTGACTCTGGAGAAACACTTTCATTGAAAGGGGTTGCCAAGCTTCCCAAAATTGCGAGTCTCCAGAAATCTCAGCAACTATTTTTTCACCCAAACTGGATGATACTTTCAGGTAATGATCATTACACTTAGCCCACTTGGTTCCCCAAATTTCGTTCTTCTATGTTAAAGCGTTCGTTTCCAGTAAGAGTTTGAATTTTGGCGTTTCACTCTGTTTTCTCCTATATTGATAGATGTATTTGGAACTCTAAACCAAACACGGTTTGTGCTAGCTTCTTGAAACTTGACACAGTAAAGCAGTTTAACGTTCTATCTCTATGTTCTGTTTCCTCTTGATGTAGCTCTCAGCAGTGACTGAGGAGAAACACTTTCATTGAAAGGGGTTGTCAAGCTTCCCAAAATTGCGAGTCTCCAGAAATCTCAGCAACTATTTTTTCACCCAAACTGGATGATACTTTCAGGTAATGATCAGTACACTGAGCCCACTTGGATCCCCAAATTTCGTTCTTTTATGTTGAAGCGTTCGCTTCCAGTAACTGTTTGAATTTTGGCGTTTCACTCTGTTTTCTCCTATACTGACAGATGTATTTGGAACTCTAAATCAAACACGGTTTGTGCTAGCTTCTTGAAACTTGACACAGTAAAGCAGTTTCACGTTCTATCTCTATGTTCTGTTTCCTCTGGATGTAGCCTTAAGCAGTGACTGGGGAGAAATACTTTCATTGACAGGGGTTGCCAAGCTTCCAGAAATTACGAGTCTCCAGAAATCTCAGCAACTATGATTTCACCCAACCTGGATGATACTTTCAGGTAATGATCAGTACACTAAGCCCACTTGTTTCCCCAAATTTCGTTCTTCTATGTTGAAGCGTTCGTTTCCAGTAACAGTTTGAATTTTGGCGTTTCGCTTTGTTTTCTCCTATATTGATAGATGTATTTGGAACACTAAACCAAACACGGTTTGTGCTAGATTCTTGAAACTTGACACAGTAAAGCAGTTTTACGTTCTATCTCTATGTTCTGTTTCCTCTTGATGTAGCACTCAGCAGTGACTGAGGAGAAACACTTTCATTGAAAGGGGTTGCCAAGCTTCCCAAAATTGCGAGTCTCCAGAAATCTCAGCAACTATTTTTTCACCCAAACTGGATGATACTTTCAGGTAATGATCAGTACACTAAGCTCACTTGGTTCCCCAAATTTCGTTCTTTTATGTTGAAGCGTTCGCTTCCAGTAACTGTTTGAATTTTGGCGTTTCACTCTGTTTTCTCCTATACTGACAGATGTATTTGGAAGTCTAAATCAAACACGGTTTGTGCTAGCTTCTTGAAACTTGACACAGTAAAGCAGTTTCACGTTCTATCTCTATGTTCTGTTTCCTCTGGATGTAGCCTTAAGCAGTGACTGGGGAGAAATACTTTCATTGACAGGGGTTGCCAAGCTTCCAGAAATTACGAGTCTCCAGAAATCTCAGCAACTCTGATTTCACCCAACCTGGATGATACTTTCAGGTAATGATCAGTACCCTAAGCCCACTTGTTTCCCCAAATTTCGTTCTTCTATGTTGAAGCGTTCGTTTCCAGTAACAGTTTGAATTTTGGCGTTTCGCTCTGTTTTCTCCTATATTGATAGATGTATTTGGAACTCTAAACCAAACACGGTTTGTGCTAGCTTCTTGAAACTTGACACAGTAAAGCAGTTTTACGTTCTATCTCTATGTTCTGTTTCCTCTTGATGTAGCACTCAGCAGTGACTGAGGAGAAACACTTTCATTGAAAGGGGTTGCCAAGCTTCCCAAAATTGCGAGTCTCCAGAAATCTCAGCATCTATTTTTTCACCCAAACTGGATGATACTTTCAGGTAATGATCAGTACACTGAGCCCACTTGGATCCCCAAATTTCGTTCTTCTATGTTGAAGCGTTCGTTTCCAGTAACAGTTTGAATTTTGGCCTTTCACTCTATTTTCTCCTATATTGATAGATGTATTTGGAACTCTAAACCAAACCCGGTTTGTGCTAGCTTCTTGAAACTTGACACAGTAAAGCAGTTTCACGTTCTATCTCTATGTTCTGTTTCCTCTTGATGTAGCACACAGCAGTGACTGAGGAGAAACACTTTCATTGAAAGTGGTTGCCAAGCTTCCAAAAATTACGAATCCCCAGAAATCTCAGCAACTATTTTTTCACCCAAACTGGATGATACTTTCAGGTAATGATGAGTACACTAAGCCCACTGGGTTCCCCAAATTTCGTTCTTCTATGTTGAAGCGTTCGTTTCCAGTAACAGTTTGAATTTTGGCGTTTCGCTCTGTTTTCTCCTATATTGATAGATGTATTTGGAACTCTAAATCAAACACGGTTTGTGCTAGCTTCTTGAAACTTGACACAATAAAGCAGTTTCAAGTTCTATCTCTATGTTCTGTTTCCTCTTGATGTAGCCCTAAGCAGTGACTGGGGAGAAACACTTTCATTGAAAGGGGTTGCCAAGCTTCCCAAAATTGCGAGTCTCCAGAAATCTCAGCAACTATTTTTTCACCCAAACTGGATGATACTTTCAGGTAATGATCAGTACACTAAGCTCACTTGGTTCCCCAAATTTCGTTCTTTTATGTTGAAGCGTTCGCTTCCAGTAACTGTTTGAATTTTGGCGTTTCACTCTGTTTTCTCCTATACTGACAGATGTATTTGGAACTCTAAATCAAACACGGTTTGTGCTAGCTTCTTGAAACTTGACACAGTAAAGCAGTTTCACGTTCTCTCTCTATGTTCTATTTCCTCTGGATGTAGCCCTAAGCAGTGACTGGGGAGAAATACTTTCATTGACAGGGGTTGCCAAGCTTCCAGAAATTACGAGTCTCCAGAAATCTCAGCAACTATGATTTCACCCAACCTGGATGATACTTTCAGGTAATGAAAAGTACACTAAGCCCACTTGGTTACCCAAATTTCGTTCTTCTATGTTGAAGCGTTCGTTTCCAGTAAGAGTTTGAATTTTGGCGTTTCACTCTATTTTCTCCTATATTGATAGATGTATTTGGAACTCTAAATCAAACACGGTTTGTGCTACCTTCTTCAAACTTGACACAGTAAAGCAGTTTCAAGTTCTAGCTCTATGTTCTGTTTCCTCTTGATGTAGCACTCAGCAGTGACTGAGGAGAAACACTTTCATTGAAAGGGGTTGCCAAGCTTCCCAAAATTGCGAGTCTCCAGAAATCTCAGCAACTATTTTTTCACCCAAACTGGATGATACTTTCAGGTAATGATCAGTACACTAAGCTCACTTGGTTCCCCAAATTTCGTTCTTTTATGTTGAAGCGTTCGCTTCCAGTAACTGTTTGAATTTTGGCGTTTCACTCTGTTTTCTCCTATACTGACAGATGTATTTGGAACTCTAAATCATACACGGTTTGTGCTAGCTTCTTGAAACTTGACACAGTAAAGCAGTTTCACGTTCTATCTCTATGTTCTGTTTCCTCTTGATGTAGCCCTAAGCAGTGACTGGGGAGAAATACTTTCATTGAAAGGGGTTGCCAAGCTTCCAGAAATTACGAGTCTCCAGAAATCTCAGCAACTATGATTTCACCCAACCTGGATGATACTTTCAGGTAATGATCAGTACACTAAGCCCACTTGGTTCCCCAAATTTCGTTCTTCTATGTTGAAGCGTTCGTTTCCAGTAACAGTTTGAATTTTGGCGTTTCACTCTGTTTTCTCCTATATTGATAGATGTATTTGGAACTCTAAATCAAACACGGTTTGTGCTACCTTCTTCAAACTTGACACAGTAAAGCAGTTTCACGTTCTTTCTCTATGTTCTGTTTCCTCTTGATGTAGCACTCAGCAGTGACTGAGGAGAAACACTTTCATTGAAAGGGATTGCCAAGCTTCCCAAAATTGCGAGTCTCCAGAAATCTCAGCAACTATTTTTTCACCCAAACTGGATGATACTTTCAGGTAATGATCATTACACTAAGCCCACATGGTTCCCCAAATTTCGTTCTTCTATGTTAAAGCGTTCGTTTCCAGTAAGAGTTTGAATTTTGGCGTTTCACTCTGTTTTCTCCTATATTGATAGATGTATTTGGAACTCTAAACCAAACACGGTTTGTGCCAGCTTCTTGAAACTTGACACAGTAAAGCAGTTTAACGTTCTATCTCTATGTTCTGTTTCCTCTTGATGTAGCTCTCAGCAGTGACTGAGGAGAAACACTTTCATTGAAAGGGGTTGCCAAGCTTCCCAAAATTGCGAGTCTCCAGAAATCTCAGCAACTATTTTTTCACCCAAACTGGATGATACTTTCAGGTAATGATCAGTACACTAAGCTCACTTGGTTCCCCAAATTTCGTTCTTTTATGTTGAAGCGTTCGCTTCCAGTAACTGTTTGAATTTTGGCGTTTCACTCTGTATTCTCCTATACTGACAGATGTATTTGGAACTCTAAATCATACACGGTTTGTGCTAGCTTCTGGAAACTTGACACAGTAAAGCAGTTTCACGTTCTATCTCTATGTTCTGTTTCCTCTTGATGTAGCACACAGCAGTGACTGAGGAGAAACACTTTCATTGAAAGGGGTTGCCAAGCTTCCAAAAATTACGATTCCCCAGAAATCTCAGCAACTATTTTTTCACCCAAACTGGATGATACTTTCAGGTAATGATGAGTACACTAAGCCCACTGGGTTCCCCAAATTTCGTTCTTCTATGTTGAAGCGTTCGTTTCCAGTAACATTTTGAATTTTGGCGTTTCGCTCTGTTTTCTCCTATATTGATAGATGTATTTGGAACTCTAAATCAAACACGGTTTGTGCTAGCTTCTTGAAACTTGACACAAAAAAGCAGTTTCAAGTTCTATCTCTATGTTCTGTTTCCTCTTGATGTAGCCCTAAGCAGTGACTGGAAAGAAACACTTACATTGAAAGGGGTTGCCAAGCTTCCCAAAATTGCGAGTCTCCAGAAATCTCAGCAACTATTTTTTCACCCAAACTGGATGATACTTTCAGGTAATGATCAGTACACTAAGCTCACTTGGTTCACCAAATTTCGTTCTTCTATGTTAAAGCGTTCGTTTCCAGTAAGAGTTTGAATTTTGGCGTTTCACTCTGTTTTCTCCTATATTGATAGATGTATTTGGAACTCTAAACCAAACACGGTTTGTGCCAGCTTCTTGAAACTTGACACAGTAAAGCAGTTTAACGTTCTATCTCTATGTTCTGTTTCCTCTTGATGTAGCTCTCAGCAGTGACTGAGGAGAAACACTTTCATTGAAAGGGGTTGCCAAGCTTCCCAAAATTGCGAGTCTCCAGAAATCTCAGCAACTTTTTTTTCACCCAAACTGGATGATACTTTCAGGTAATGATCAGTACACTAAGCTCACTTGGTTCCCCAAATTTCGTTCTTTTATGTTGAAGCGTTCGCTTCCAGTAACTGTTTGAATTTTGGCGTTTCACTCTGTATTCTCCTATACTGACAGATGTATTTGGAACTCTAAATCATACACGGTTTGTGCTAGCTTCTGGAAACTTGACACAGTAAAGCAGTTTCACGTTCTATCTCTATGTTCTGTTTCCTCTTGATGTAGCACACAGCAGTGACTGAGGAGAAACACTTTCATTGAAAGGGGTTGCCAAGCTTCCAAAAATTACGATTCCCCAGAAATCTCAGCAACTATTTTTTCACCCAAACTGGATGATACTTTCAGGTAATGATGAGTACACTAAGCCCACTGGGTTCCCCAAATTTCGTTCTTCTATGTTGAAGCGTTCGTTTCCAGTAACATTTTGAATTTTGGCGTTTCGCTCTGTTTTCTCCTATATTGATAGATGTATTTGGAACTCTAAATCAAACACGGTTTGTGCTAGCTTCTTGAAACTTGACACAAAAAAGCAGTTTCAAGTTCTATCTCTATGTTCTGTTTCCTCTTGATGTAGCCCTAAGCAGTGACTGGAAAGAAACACTTACATTGAAAGGGGTTGCCAAGCTTCCCAAAATTGCGAGTCTCCAGAAATCTCAGCAACTATTTTTTCACCCAAACTGGATGATACTTTCAGGTAATGATCAGTACACTAAGCTCACTTGGTTCACCAAATTTCGTTCTTCTATGTTAAAGCGTTCGTTTCCAGTAAGAGTTTGAATTTTGGCGTTTCACTCTGTTTTCTCCTATACTGACAGATGTATTTGGAACTCTAAATCAAACACGGTTTGTGCTAGCTTCTTGAAACTTGACACAGTAAAGCAGTTTCACGTTCTATCTCTATGTTCTGTTTCCTCTGGATGTAGCCGTAAGCAGTGACTGGGGAGAAATACTTTCATTGACAGGGGTTGCCAAGCTTCCAGAAATTACGAGTCTCCAGAAATCTCAGCAACTATGATTTCAACCAACCTGGATGATACTTTCAGGTAATGATCAGTACACTAAGCCCACTTGTTTCCCCAAATTTCGTTCTTCTATGTTGAAGCGTTCGTTTCCAGTAACAGTTTGAATTTTGGCGTTTCGCTCTGTTTTCTCCTATATTGATAGATGTATTTGGAACTCTAAACCAAACACGGTTTGTGCTAGCTTCTTGAAACTTGACACAGTAAAGCAGTTTTACGTTCTATCTCTATGTTCTGTTTCCTCTTGATGTAGCCCTAAGCAGTGACTGGGGAGAAACACTTTCATTGAAAGGGGTTGCCAAGCTTCCCAAAATTGTGAGTCTCCAGAAATCTCAGCAACTATTTTTTCACCCAAACTGGGTGATACTTTCAGGTAATGATCAGTACACTAAGCTCACTTGGTTCCCCAAATTTCGTTCTTTTATGTTGAAGCGTTCGCTTCCAGTAACTGTTTGAATTTTGGCGTTTCACTCTGTTTTCTCCTATACTGACAGATGTATTTGGAACTCTAAATCATACACGGTTTGTGCTAGCTTCTTGAAACTTGACACAGTAAAGCAGTTTCACGTTCTATCTCTATGTTCTGTTTCCTCTTGATGTAGCCCTAAGCAGTGACTGGGGAGAAATACTTTCATTGACAGGGGTTGCCAAGCTTCCAGAAATTACGAGTCTCTAGAAATCTCAGCAAACATTTTTTCACCCAACGTGGATGATACTTTCAGGTAATGATCAGTACACTAAGCTCACTTCGTTCCCCAAATTTCGTTCTTCTATGTTGAAGCGTTCGTTTCCAGTAACAGTTTGAATTTTGGCGTTTCACTCTGTTTTCTCCTATATTGATAGATGCATTTGGAACTCTAAATCAAACACGGTTTGTGCTAGCTTCTTGAAACTTGACACAGTAAAGCAGTTTCACGTTCTATCTCTATGTTCTGTTTCCTCTTGATGTAGCACTCAGCAGTGACTGAGGAGAAACACTTTCATTGAAAGGGGTTGCCAAGCTTCCCAAAATTGCGAGTCTCCAGAAATCTCAGCAACTATTTTTTCACCCAAACTGGATGATACTTTCAGGTAATGATCAGTACACTAAGCCCACTTAGTTCCCCAAATTTCGTTCTTCTATGTTGAAGCGTTCGTTTCCAGTAACAGTTTGAATTTTGGCGTTTCACTCTGTTTTCTACTATATTGATAGATGTATTTGGAACTCTAAATCAAACACGGTTTGTGCTAGCTTCTTGAAACTTGACACAGTAAAGCAGTTTCAAGTTCTATCTTTATGTTCTGTTTTCTCTTGATGTAGCCCTAAGCAGTGACTGGGGAGAAACACTTTCATTGAAAGGGGTTGCCAAGCTTCCCAAAATTGCGAGTCTCCAGAAATCTCAGCAACTATTTTTTCACCCAAACTGGATGATACTTTCAGGTAATGATCAGTACACTGAGCCCACTTGGATCCCCAAATTTCGTTCTTCTATGTTGAAGCGTTCGTTTCCAGTAACAGTTTGAATTTTGGCCTTTCACTCTATTTTCTCCTATATTGATAGATGTATTTGGAACTCTAAACCAAACCCGGTTTGTGCTAGCTTCTTGAAACTTGACACAGTAAAGCAGTTTCACGTTCTATCTCTATGTTCTGTTTCCTCTTGATGTAGCACACAGCAGTGACTGAGGAGAAACACTTTCATTGAAAGTGGTTGCCAAGCTTCCAAAAATTACGAATCCCCAGAAATCTCAGCAACTATTTTTTCACCCAAACTGGATGATACTTTCAGGTAATGATGAGTACACTAAGCCCACTGGGTTCCCCAAATTTCGTTCTTCTATGTTGAAGCGTTCGTTTCCAGTAACAGTTTGAATTTTGGCGTTTTGCTCTGTTTTCTCCTATATTGATAGATGTATTTGGAACTCTAAATCAAACACGGTTTGTGCTAGCTTCTTGAAACTTGACACAATAAAGCAGTTTCAAGTTCTATCTCTATGTTCTGTTTCCTCTTGATGTAGCCCTAAGCAGTGACTGGGGAGAAACACTTTCATTGAAAGGGGTTGCCAAGCTTCCCAAAATTGCGAGTCTCCCGAAATCTCAGCAACTATTTTTTCACCCAAACTGGATGATACTTTCAGGTAATGATCAGTACATTAAGCTCACTTGGTTCCACAAATTTCGTTCTTTTATGTTGAAGCGTTCGCTTCCAGTAACTGTTTGAATTTTGGCGTTTCACTCTGTTTTCTCCTATACTGACAGATGTATTTGGAACTCTAAATCAAACACGGTTTGTGCTAGCTTCTTGAAACTTGGCACAGTAAAGCAGTTTCACGTTCTCTCTCTATGTTCTATTTCCTCTGGATGTAGCCCTAAGCAGTGACTCTGGAGAAACACTTTCATTGAAAGGGGTTGCCAAGCTTCCCAAAATTGCGAGTCTCCAGAAATCTCAGCAACTATTTTTTCACCCAAACTGGATGATACTTTCAGGTAATGATCATTACACTTAGCCCACTTGGTTCCCCAAATTTCGTTCTTCTATGTTAAAGCGTTCGTTTCCAGTAAGAGTTTGAATTTTGGCGTTTCACTCTGTTTTCTCCTATATTGATAGATGTATTTGGAACTCTAAACCAAACACGGTTTGTGCTAGCTTCTTGAAACTTGACACAGTAAAGCAGTTTAACGTTCTATCTCTATGTTCTGTTTCCTCTTGATGTAGCTCTCAGCAGTGACTGAGGAGAAACACTTTCATTGAAAGGGGTTGTCAAGCTTCCCAAAATTGCGAGTCTCCAGAAATCTCAGCAACTATTTTTTCACCCAAACTGGATGATACTTTCAGGTAATGATCAGTACACTGAGCCCACTTGGATCCCCAAATTTCGTTCTTTTATGTTGAAGCGTTCGCTTCCAGTAACTGTTTGAATTTTGGCGTTTCACTCTGTTTTCTCCTATACTGACAGATGTATTTGGAACTCTAAATCAAACACGGTTTGTGCTAGCTTCTTGAAACTTGACACAGTAAAGCAGTTTCACGTTCTATCTCTATGTTCTGTTTCCTCTGGATGTAGCCTTAAGCAGTGACTGGGGAGAAATACTTTCATTGACAGGGGTTGCCAAGCTTCCAGAAATTACGAGTCTCCAGAAATCTCAGCAACTATGATTTCACCCAACCTGGATGATACTTTCAGGTAATGATCAGTACACTAAGCCCACTTGTTTCCCCAAATTTCGTTCTTCTATGTTGAAGCGTTCGTTTCCAGTAACAGTTTGAATTTTGGCGTTTCGCTTTGTTTTCTCCTATATTGATAGATGTATTTGGAACACTAAACCAAACACGGTTTGTGCTAGATTCTTGAAACTTGACACAGTAAAGCAGTTTTACGTTCTATCTCTATGTTCTGTTTCCTCTTGATGTAGCACTCAGCAGTGACTGAGGAGAAACACTTTCATTGAAAGGGGTTGCCAAGCTTCCCAAAATTGCGAGTCTCCAGAAATCTCAGCAACTATTTTTTCACCCAAACTGGATGATACTTTCAGGTAATGATCAGTACACTAAGCTCACTTGGTTCACCAAATTTCGTTCTTCTATGTTAAAGCGTTCGTTTCCAGTAAGAGTTTGAATTTTGGCGTTTCACTCTGTTTTCTCCTATATTGATAGATGTATTTGGAACTCTAAACCAAACACGGTTTGTGCTAGCTTCTTGAAACTTGACACAGTAAAGCAGTTTAACGTTCTATCTCTATGTTCTGTTTCCTCTTGATGTAGCTCTCAGCAGTGACTGAGGAGAAACACTTTCATTGAAAGGGGTTGTCAAGCTTCCCAAAATTGCGAGTCTCCAGAAATCTCAGCAACTATTCTTTCACCCAAACTGGATGATACTTTCAGGTAATGATCAGTACACTAAGCTCACTTGGTTCCCCAAATTTCGTTCTTTTATGTTGAAGCGTTCGCTTCCAGTAACTGTTTGAATTTTGGCGTTTCACTCTGTTTTCTCCTATACTGACAGATGTATTTGGAAGTCTAAATCAAACACGGTTTGTGCTAGCTTCTTGAAACTTGACACAGTAAAGCAGTTTCACGTTCTATCTCTATGTTCTGTTTCCTCTGGATGTAGCCTTAAGCAGTGACTGGGGAGAAATACTTTCATTGACAGGGGTTGCCAAGCTTCCAGAAATTACGAGTCTCCAGAAATCTCAGCAACTCTGATTTCACCCAACCTGGATGATACTTTCAGGTAATGATCAGTACCCTAAGCCCACTTGTTTCCCCAAATTTCGTTCTTCTATGTTGAAGCGTTCGTTTCCAGTAACAGTTTGAATTTTGGCGTTTCGCTCTGTTTTCTCCTATATTGATAGATGTATTTGGAACTCTAAACCAAACACGGTTTGTGCTAGCTTCTTGAAACTTGACACAGTAAAGCAGTTTTACGTTCTATCTCTATGTTCTGTTTCCTCTTGATGTAGCACTCAGCAGTGACTGAGGAGAAACACTTTCATTGAAAGGGGTTGCCAAGCTTCCCAAAATTGCGAGTCTCCAGAAATCTCAGCAACTATTTTTTCACCCAAACTGGATGATACTTTCAGGTAATGATCAGTACACTGAGCCCACTTGGATCCCCAAATTTCGTTCTTCTATGTTGAAGCGTTCGTTTCCAGTAACAGTTTGAATTTTGGCCTTTCACTCTATTTTCTCCTATATTGATAGATGTATTTGGAACTCTAAACCAAACCCGGTTTGTGCTAGCTTCTTGAAACTTGACACAGTAAAGCAGTTTCACGTTCTATCACTATGTTCTGTTTCCTCTTGATGTAGCACACAGCAGTGACTGAGGAGAAACACTTTCATTGAAAGTGGTTGCCAAGCTTCCAAAAATTACGAATCCCCAGAAATCTCAGCAACTATTTTTTCACCCAAACTGGATGATACTTTCAGGTAATGATGAGTACACTAAGCCCACTGGGTTCCCCAAATTTCGTTCTTCTATGTTGAAGCGTTCGTTTCCAGTAACAGTTTGAATTTTGGCGTTTCGCTCTGTTTTCTCCTATATTGATAGATGTATTTGGAACTCTAAATCAAACACGGTTTGTGCTAGCTTCTTGAAACTTGACACAATAAAGCAGTTTCAAGTTCTATCTCTATGTTCTGTTTCCTCTTGATGTAGCCCTAAGCAGTGACTGGGGAGAAACACTTTCATTGAAAGGGGTTGCCAAGCTTCCCAAAATTGCGAGTCTCCAGAAATCTCAGCAACTATTTTTTCACCCAAACTGGATGATACTTTCAGGTAATGATCAGTACACTAAGCTCACTTGGTTCCCCAAATTTCGTTCTTTTATGTTGAAGCGTTCGCTTCCAGTAACTGTTTGAATTTTGGCGTTTCACTCTGTTTTCTCCTATACTGACAGATGTATTTGGAACTCTAAATCAAACACGGTTTGTGCTAGCTTCTTGAAACTTGACACAGTAAAGCAGTTTCACGTTCTCTCTCTATGTTCTATTTCCTCTGGATGTAGCCCTAAGCAGTGACTGGGGAGAAATACTTTCATTGACAGGGGTTGCCAAGCTTCCAGAAATTACGAGTCTCCAGAAATCTCAGCAACTATGATTTCACCCAACCTGGATGATACTTTCAGGTAATGAAAAGTACACTAAGCCCACTTGGTTACCCAAATTTCGTTCTTCTATGTTGAAGCGTTCGTTTCCAGTAAGAGTTTGAATTTTGGCGTTTCACTCTATTTTCTCCTATATTGATAGATGTATTTGGAACTCTAAATCAAACACGGTTTGTGCTACCTTCTTCAAACTTGACACAGTAAAGCAGTTTCAAGTTCTAGCTCTATGTTCTGTTTCCTCTTGATGTAGCACTCAGCAGTGACTGAGGAGAAACACTTTCATTGAAAGGGGTTGCCAAGCTTCCCAAAATTGCGAGTCTCCAGAAATCTCAGCAACTATTTTTTCACCCAAACTGGATGATACTTTCAGGTAATGATCAGTACACTAAGCTCACTTGGTTCCCCAAATTTCGTTCTTTTATGTTGAAGCGTTCGCTTCCAGTAACTGTTTGAATTTTGGCGTTTCACTCTGTTTTCTCCTATACTGACAGATGTATTTGGAACTCTAAATCATACACGGTTTGTGCTAGCTTCTTGAAACTTGACACAGTAAAGCAGTTTCACGTTCTATCTCTATGTTCTGTTTCCTCTTGATGTAGCCCTAAGCAGTGACTGGGGAGAAATACTTTCATTCAAAGGGGTTGCCAAGCTTCCAGAAATTACGAGTCTCCAGAAATCTCAGCAACTATGATTTCACCCAACCTGGATGATACTTTCAGGTAATGATCAGTACACTAAGCCCACTTGGTTCCCCAAATTTCGTTCTTCTATGTTGAAGCGTTCGTTTCCAGTAACAGTTTGAATTTTGGCGTTTCACTCTGTTTTCTCCTATATTGATAGATGTATTTGGAACTCTAAATCAAACACGGTTTGTGCTACCTTCTTCAAACTTGACACAGTAAAGCAGTTTCACGTTCTTTCTCTATGTTCTGTTTCCTCTTGATGTAGCACTCAGCAGTGACTGAGGAGAAACACTTTCATTGAAAGGGATTGCCAAGCTTCCCAAAATTGCGAGTCTCCAGAAATCTCAGCAACTATTTTTTCACCCAAACTGGATGATACTTTCAGGTAATGATCATTACACTAAGCCCACATGGTTCCCCAAATTTCGTTCTTCTATGTTAAAGCGTTCGTTTCCAGTAAGAGTTTGAATTTTGGCGTTTCACTCTGTTTTCTCCTATATTGATAGATGTATTTGGAACTCTAAACCAAACACGGTTTGTGCCAGCTTCTTGAAACTTGACACAGTAAAGCAGTTTAACGTTCTATCTCTATGTTCTGTTTCCTCTTGATGTAGCTCTCAGCAGTGACTGAGGAGAAACACTTTCATTGAAAGGGGTTGCCAAGCTTCCCAAAATTGCGAGTCTCCAGAAATCTCAGCAACTATTTTTTCACCCAAACTGGATGATACTTTCAGGTAATGATCAGTACACTAAGCTCACTTGGTTCCCCAAATTTCGTTCTTTTATGTTGAAGCGTTCGCTTCCAGTAACTGTTTGAATTTTGGCGTTTCACTCTGTATTCTCCTATACTGACAGATGTATTTGGAACTCTAAATCATACACGGTTTGTGCTAGCTTCTGGAAACTTGACACAGTAAAGCAGTTTCACGTTCTATCTCTATGTTCTGTTTCCTCTTGATGTAGCACACAGCAGTGACTGAGGAGAAACACTTTCATTGAAAGGGGTTGCCAAGCTTCCAAAAATTACGATTCCCCAGAAATCTCAGCAACTATTTTTTCACCCAAACTGGATGATACTTTCAGGTAATGATGAGTACACTAAGCCCACTGGGTTCCCCAAATTTCGTTCTTCTATGTTGAAGCGTTCGTTTCCAGTAACATTTTGAATTTTGGCGTTTCGCTCTGTTTTCTCCTATATTGATAGATGTATTTGGAACTCTAAATCAAACACGGTTTGTGCTAGCTTCTTGAAACTTGACACAAAAAAGCAGTTTCAAGTTCTATCTCTATGTTCTGTTTCCTCTTGATGTAGCCCTAAGCAGTGACTGGAAAGAAACACTTACATTGAAAGGGGTTGCCAAGCTTCCCAAAATTGCGAGTCTCCAGAAATCTCAGCAACTATTTTTTCACCCAAACTGGATGATACTTTCAGGTAATGATCAGTACACTAAGCTCACTTGGTTCACCAAATTTCGTTCTTCTATGTTAAAGCGTTCGTTTCCAGTAAGAGTTTGAATTTTGGCGTTTCACTCTGTTTTCTCCTATATTGATAGATGTATTTGGAACTCTAAACCAAACACGGTTTGTGCCAGCTTCTTGAAACTTGACACAGTAAAGCAGTTTAACGTTCTATCTCTATGTTCTGTTTCCTCTTGATGTAGCTCTCAGCAGTGACTGAGGAGAAACACTTTCATTGAAAGGGGTTGCCAAGCTTCCCAAAATTGCGAGTCTCCAGAAATCTCAGCAACTATTTTTTCACCCAAACTGGATGATACTTTCAGGTAATGATCAGTACACTAAGCTCACTTGGTTCCCCAAATTTCGTTCTTTTATGTTGAAGCGTTCGCTTCCAGTAACTGTTTGAATTTTGGCGTTTCACTCTGTATTCTCCTATACTGACAGATGTATTTGGAACTCTAAATCATACACGGTTTGTGCTAGCTTCTGGAAACTTGACACAGTAAAGCAGTTTCACGTTCTATCTCTATGTTCTGTTTCCTCTTGATGTAGCACACAGCAGTGACTGAGGAGAAACACTTTCATTGAAAGGGGTTGCCAAGCTTCCAAAAATTACGATTCCCCAGAAATCTCAGCAACTATTTTTTCACCCAAACTGGATGATACTTTCAGGTAATGATGAGTACACTAAGCCCACTGGGTTCCCCAAATTTCGTTCTTCTATGTTGAAGCGTTCGTTTCCAGTAACATTTTGAATTTTGGCGTTTCGCTCTGTTTTCTCCTATATTGATAGATGTATTTGGAACTCTAAATCAAACACGGTTTGTGCTAGCTTCTTGAAACTTGACACAAAAAAGCAGTTTCAAGTTCTATCTCTATGTTCTGTTTCCTCTTGATGTAGCCCTAAGCAGTGACTGGAAAGAAACACTTACATTGAAAGGGGTTGCCAAGCTTCCCAAAATTGCGAGTCTCCAGAAATCTCAGCAACTATTTTTTCACCCAAACTGGATGATACTTTCAGGTAATGATCAGTACACTAAGCTCACTTGGTTCACCAAATTTCGTTCTTCTATGTTAAAGCGTTCGTTTCCAGTAAGAGTTTGAATTTTGGCGTTTCACTCTGTTTTCTCCTATATTGATAGATGTATTTGGAACTCTAAACCAAACACGGTTTGTGCTAGCTTCTTGAAACTTGACACAGTAAAGCAGTTTAACGTTCTATCTCTATGTTCTGTTTCCTCTGGATGTAGCTCTCAGCAGTGACTGAGGAGAAACACTTTCATTGAAAGGGGTTGTCAAGCTTCCCAAAATTGCGAGTCTCCAGAAATCTCAGCAACTATTTTTTCACCCAAACTGGATGATACTTTCAGGTAATGATCAGTACACTAAGCTCACTTGGTTCCCCAAATTTCGTTCTTTTATGTTGAAGCGTTCGCTTCCAGTAACTGTTTGAATTTTGGCGTTTCACTCTGTTTTCTCCTATACTGACAGATGTATTTGGAACTCTAAATCAAACACGGTTTGTGCTAGCTTCTTGAAACTTGACACAGTAAAGCAGTTTCACGTTCTATCTCTATGTTCTGTTTCCTCTGGATGTAGCCTTAAGCAGTGACTGGGGAGAAATACTTTCATTGACAGGGGTTGCCAAGCTTCCAGAAATTACGAGTCTCCAGAAATCTCAGCAACTCTGATTTCACCCAACCTGGATGATACTTTCAGGTAATGATCAGTACACTAAGCCCACTTGTTTCCCCAAATTTCGTTCTTCTATGTTGAAGCGTTCGTTTCCAGTAACAGTTTGAATTTTGGCGTTTCGCTCTGTTTTCTCCTATATTGATAGATGTATTTGGAACTCTAAACCAAACACGGTTTGTGCTAGCTTCTTGAAACTTGACACAGTAAAGCAGTTTTACGTTCTATCTCTATGTTCTGTTTCCTCTTGATGTAGCACTCAGCAGTGACTGAGGAGAAACACTTTCATTGAAAGGGGTTGCCAAGCTTCCCAAAATTGCGAGTCTCCAGAAATCTCAGCAACTATTTTTTCACCCAAACTGGATGATACTTTCAGGTAATGATCAGTACACTGAGCCCACTTGGATCCCCAAATTTCGTTCTTCTATGTTGAAGCGTTCGTTTCCAGTAACAGTTTGAATTTTGGCCTTTCACTCTATTTTCTCCTATATTGATAGATGTATTTGGAACTCTAAACCAAACCCGGTTTGTGCTAGCTTCTTGAAACTTGACACAGTAAAGCAGTTTCACGTTCTATCTCTATGTTCTGTTTCCTCTTGATGTAGCACACAGCAGTGACTGAGGAGAAACACTTTCATTGAAAGTGGTTGCCAAGCTTCCAAAAATTACGAATCCCCAGAAATCTCAGCAACTATTTTTTCACCCAAACTGGATGATACTTTCAGGTAATGATGAGTACACTAAGCCCACTGGGTTCCCCAAATTTCGTTCTTCTATGTTGAAGCGTTCGTTTCCAGTAACAGTTTGAATTTTGGCGTTTCGCTCTGTTTTCTCCTATATTGATAGATGTATTTGGAACTCTAAATCAAACACGGTTTGTGCTAGCTTCTTGAAACTTGACACAATAAAGCAGTTTCAAGTTCTATCTCTATGTTCTGTTTCCTCTTGATGTAGCCCTAAGCAGTGACTGGGGAGAAACACTTTCATTGAAAGGGGTTGCCAAGCTTCCCAAAATTGCGAGTCTCCAGAAATCTCAGCAACTATTTTTTCACCCAAACTGGATGATACTTTCAGGTAATGATCAGTACACTAAGCTCACTTGGTTCCCCAAATTTCGTTCTTTTATGTTGAAGCGTTCGCTTCCAGTAACTGTTTGAATTTTGGCGTTTCACTCTGTTTTCTCCTATACTGACAGATGTATTTGGAACTCTAAATCAAACACGGTTTGTGCTAGCTTCTTGAAACTTCACACAGTAAAGCAGTTTCACGTTCTCTCTCTATGTTCTATTTCCTCTGGATGTAGCCCTAAGCAGTGACTGGGGAGAAATACTTTCATTGACAGGGGTTGCCAAGCTTCCAGAAATTACGAGTCTCCAGAAATCTCAGCAACTATGATTTCACCCAACCTGGATGATACTTTCAGGTAATGAAAAGTACACTAAGCCCACTTGGTTCCCCAAATTTCGTTCTTCTATGTTGAAGCGTTCGTTTCCAGTAAGAGTTTGAATTTTGGCGTTTCACTCTATTTTCTCCTATATTGATAGATGTATTTGGAACTCTAAATCAAACACGGTTTGTGCTACCTTCTTCAAACTTGACACAGTAAAGCAGTTTCAAGTTCTAGCTCTATGTTCTGTTTCCTCTTGATGTAGCACTCAGCAGTGACTGAGGAGAAACACTTTCATTGAAAGGGGTTGCCAAGCTTCCCAAAATTGCGAGTCTCCAGAAATCTCAGCAACTATTTTTTCACCCAAACTGGATGATACTTTCAGGTAATGATCAGTACACTAAGCTCACTTGGTTCCCCAAATTTCGTTCTTTTATGTTGAAGCGTTCGCTTCCAGTAACTGTTTGAATTTTGGCGTTTCACTCTGTTTTCTCCTATACTGACAGATGTATTTGGAACTCTAAATCATACACGGTTTGTGCTAGCTTCTTGAAACTTGACACAGTAAAGCAGTTTCACGTTCTATCTCTATGTTCTGTTTCCTCTTGATGTAGCCCTAAGCAGTGACTGGGGAGAAATACTTTCATTGAAAGGTGTTGCCAAGCTTCCAGAAATTACGAGTCTCCAGAAATCTCAGCAACTATGATTTCACCCAACCTGGATGATACTTTCAGGTAATGATCAGTACACTAAGCCCACTTGGTTCCCCAAATTTCGTTCTTCTATGTTGAAGCGTTCGTTTCCAGTAACAGTTTGAATTTTGGCGTTTCACTCTGTTTTCTCCTATATTGATAGATGTATTTGGAACTCTAAATCAAACACGGTTTGTGCTACCTTCTTCAAACTTGACACAGTAAAGCAGTTTCACGTTCTTTCTCTATGTTCTGTTTCCTCTTGATGTAGCACTCAGCAGTGACTGAGGAGAAACACTTTCATTGAAAGGGATTGCCAAGCTTCCCAAAATTGCGAGTCTCCAGAAATCTCAGCAACTATTTTTTCACCCAAACTGGATGATACTTTCAGGTAATGATCATTACACTAAGCCCACATGGTTCCCCAAATTTCGTTCTTCTATGTTAAAGCGTTCGTTTCCAGTAAGAGTTTGAATTTTGGCGTTTCACTCTGTTTTCTCCTATATTGATAGATGTATTTGGAACTCTAAACCAAACACGGTTTGTGCCAGCTTCTTGAAACTTGACACAGTAAAGCAGTTTAACGTTCTATCTCTATGTTCTGTTTCCTCTTGATGTAGCTCTCAGCAGTGACTGAGGAGAAACACTTTCATTGAAAGGGGTTGCCAAGCTTCCCAAAATTGCGAGTCTCCAGAAATCTCAGCAACTATTTTTTCACCCAAACTGGATGATACTTTCAGGTAATGATCAGTACACTAAGCTCACTTGGTTCCCCAAATTTCGTTCTTTTATGTTGAAGCGTTCGCTTCCAGTAACTGTTTGAATTTTGGCGTTTCACTCTGTATTCTCCTATACTGACAGATGTATTTGGAACTCTAAATCATACACGGTTTGTGCTAGCTTCTGGAAACTTGACACAGTAAAGCAGTTTCACGTTCTATCTCTATGTTCTGTTTCCTCTTGATGTAGCACACAGCAGTGACTGAGGAGAAACACTTTCATTGAAAGGGGTTGCCAAGCTTCCAAAAATTACGATTCCCCAGAAATCTCAGCAACTATTTTTTCACCCAAACTGGATGATACTTTCAGGTAATGATGAGTACACTAAGCCCACTGGGTTCCCCAAATTTCGTTCTTCTATGTTGAAGCGTTCGTTTCCAGTAACATTTTGAATTTTGGCGTTTCGCTCTGTTTTCTCCTATATTGATAGATGTATTTGGAACTCTAAATCAAACACGGTTTGTGCTAGCTTCTTGAAACTTGACACAAAAAAGCAGTTTCAAGTTCTATCTCTATGTTCTGTTTCCTCTTGATGTAGCCCTAAGCAGTGACTGGAAAGAAACACTTACATTGAAAGGGGTTGCCAAGCTTCCCAAAATTGCGAGTCTCCAGAAATCTCAGCAACTATTTTTTCACCCAAACTGGATGATACTTTCAGGTAATGATCAGTACACTAAGCTCACTTGGTTCACCAAATTTCGTTCTTCTATGTTAAAGCGTTCGTTTCCAGTAAGAGTTTGAATTTTGGCGTTTCACTCTGTTTTCTCCTATATTGATAGATGTATTTGGAACTCTAAACCAAACACGGTTTGTGCCAGCTTCTTGAAACTTGACACAGTAAAGCAGTTTAACGTTCTATCTCTATGTTCTGTTTCCTCTTGATGTAGCTCTCAGCAGTGACTGAGGAGAAACACTTTCATTGAAAGGGGTTGCCAAGCTTCCCAAAATTGCGAGTCTCCAGAAATCTCAGCAACTATTTTTTCACCCAAACTGGATGATACTTTCAGGTAATGATCAGTACACTAAGCTCACTTGGTTCCCCAAATTTCGTTCTTTTATGTTGAAGCGTTCGCTTCCAGTAACTGTTTGAATTTTGGCGTTTCACTCTGTATTCTCCTATACTGACAGATGTATTTGGAACTCTAAATCATACACGGTTTGTGCTAGCTTCTGGAAACTTGACACAGTAAAGCAGTTTCACGTTCTATCTCTATGTTCTGTTTCCTCTTGATGTAGCACACAGCAGTGACTGAGGAGAAACACTTTCATTGAAAGGGGTTGCCAAGCTTCCAAAAATTACGATTCCCCAGAAATCTCAGCAACTATTTTTTCACCCAAACTGGATGATACTTTCAGGTAATGATGAGTACACTAAGCCCACTGGGTTCCCCAAATTTCGTTCTTCTATGTTGAAGCGTTCGTTTCCAGTAACATTTTGAATTTTGGCGTTTCGCTCTGTTTTCTCCTATATTGATAGATGTATTTGGAACTCTAAATCAAACACGGTTTGTGCTAGCTTCTTGAAACTTGACACAAAAAAGCAGTTTCAAGTTCTATCTCTATGTTCTGTTTCCTCTTGATGTAGCCCTAAGCAGTGACTGGAAAGAAACACTTACATTGAAAGGGGTTGCCAAGCTTCCCAAAATTGCGAGTCTCCAGAAATCTCAGCAACTATTTTTTCACCCAAACTGGATGATACTTTCAGGTAATGATCAGTACACTAAGCTCACTTGGTTCACCAAATTTCGTTCTTCTATGTTAAAGCGTTCGTTTCCAGTAAGAGTTTGAATTTTGGCGTTTCACTCTGTTTTCTCCTATATTGATAGATGTATTTGGAACTCTAAACCAAACACGGTTTGTGCTAGCTTCTTGAAACTTGACACAGTAAAGCAGTTTAACGTTCTATCTCTATGTTCTGTTTCCTCTGGATGTAGCTCTCAGCAGTGACTGAGGAGAAACACTTTCATTGAAAGGGGTTGTCAAGCTTCCCAAAATTGCGAGTCTCCAGAAATCTCAGCAACTATTTTTTCACCCAAACTGGATGATACTTTCAGGTAATGATCAGTACACTAAGCTCACTTGGTTCCCCAAATTTCGTTCTTTTATGTTGAAGCGTTCGCTTCCAGTAACTGTTTGAATTTTGGCGTTTCACTCTGTTTTCTCCTATACTGACAGATGTATTTGGAACTCTAAATCAAACACGGTTTGTGCTAGCTTCTTGAAACTTGACACAGTAAAGCAGTTTCACGTTCTATCTCTATGTTCTGTTTCCTCTGGATGTAGCCTTAAGCAGTGACTGGGGAGAAATACTTTCATTGACAGGGGTTGCCAAGCTTCCAGAAATTACGAGTCTCCAGAAATCTCAGCAACTCTGATTTCACCCAACCTGGATGATACTTTCAGGTAATGATCAGTACACTAAGCCCACTTGTTTCCCCAAATTTCGTTCTTCTATGTTGAAGCGTTCGTTTCCAGTAACAGTTTGAATTTTGGCGTTTCGCTCTGTTTTCTCCTATATTGATAGATGTATTTGGAACTCTAAACCAAACACGGTTTGTGCTAGCTTCTTGAAACTTGACACAGTAAAGCAGTTTTACGTTCTATCTCTATGTTCTGTTTCCTCTTGATGTAGCACTCAGCAGTGACTGAGGAGAAACACTTTCATTGAAAGGGGTTGCCAAGCTTCCCAAAATTGCGAGTCTCCAGAAATCTCAGCAACTATTTTTTCACCCAAACTCGATGATACTTTCAGGTAATGATCAGTACACTGAGCCCACTTGGATCCCCAAATTTCGTTCTTCTATGTTGAAGCGTTCGTTTCCAGTAACAGTTTGAATTTTGGCCTTTCACTCTATTTTCTCCTATATTGATAGATGTATTTGGAACTCTAAACCAAACCCGGTTTGTGCTAGCTTCTTGAAACTTGACACAGTAAAGCAGTTTCACGTTCTATCTCTTTGTTCTGTTTCCTCTTGATGTAGCACACAGCAGTGACTGAGGAGAAACACTTTCATTGAAAGTGGTTGCCAAGCTTCCAAAAATTACGAATCCCCAGAAATCTCAGCAACTATTTTTTCACCCAAACTGGATGATACTTTCAGGTAATGATGAGTACACTAAGCCCACTGGGTTCCCCAAATTTCGTTCTTCTATGTTGAAGCGTTCGTTTCCAGTAACAGTTTGAATTTTGGCGTTTCGCTCTGTTTTCTCCTATATTGATAGATGTATTTGGAACTCTAAATCAAACACGGTTTGTGCTAGCTTCTTGAAACTTGACACAATAAAGCAGTTTCAAGTTCTATCTCTATGTTCTGTTTCCTCTTGATGTAGCCCTAAGCAGTGACTGGGGAGAAACACTTTCATTGAAAGGGGTTGCCAAGCTTCCCAAAATTGCGAGTCTCCAGAAATCTCAGCAACTATTTTTTCACCCAAACTGGATGATACTTTCAGGTAATGATCAGTACACTAAGCTCACTTGGTTCCCCAAATTTCGTTCTTTTATGTTGAAGCGTTCGCTTCCAGTAACTGTTTGAATTTTGGCGTTTCACTCTGTTTTCTCCTATACTGACAGATGTATTTGGAACTCTAAATCAAACACGGTTTGTGCTAGCTTCTTGAAACTTGACACAGTAAAGCAGTTTCACGTTCTCTCTCTATGTTCTATTTCCTCTGGATGTAGCCCTAAGCAGTGACTGGGGAGAAATACTTTCATTGACAGGGGTTGCCAAGCTTCCAGAAATTACGAGTCTCCAGAAATCTCAGCAACTATGATTTCACCCAACCTGGATGATACTTTCAGGTAATGAAAAGTACACTAAGCCCACTTGGTTCCCCAAATTTCGTTCTTCTATGTTGAAGCGTTCGTTTCCAGTAAGAGTTTGAATTTTGGCGTTTCACTCTATTTTCTCCTATATTGATAGATGTATTTGGAACTCTAAATCAAACACGGTTTGTGCTACCTTCTTCAAACTTGACACAGTAAAGCAGTTTCAAGTTCTAGCTCTATGTTCTGTTTCCTCTTGATGTAGCACTCAGCAGTGACTGAGGAGAAACACTTTCATTGAAAGGGGTTGCCAAGCTTCCCAAAATTGCGAGTCTCCAGAAATCTCAGCAACTATTTTTTCACCCAAACTGGATGATACTTTCAGGTAATGATCAGTACACTAAGCTCACTTGGTTCCCCAAATTTCGTTCTTTTATGTTGAAGCGTTCGCTTCCAGTAACTGTTTGAATTTTGGCGTTTCACTCTGTTTTCTCCTATACTGACAGATGTATTTGGAACTCTAAATCATACACGGTTTGTGCTAGCTTCTTGAAACTTGACACAGTAAAGCAGTTTCACGTTCTATCTCTATGTTCTGTTTCCTCTTGATGTAGCCCTAAGCAGTGACTGGGGAGAAATACTTTCATTGAAAGGTGTTGCCAAGCTTCCAGAAATTACGAGTCTCCAGAAATCTCAGCAACTATGATTTCACCCAACCTGGATGATACTTTCAGGTAATGATCAGTACACTAAGCCCACTTGGTTCCCCAAATTTCGTTCTTCTATGTTGAAGCGTTCGTTTCCAGTAACAGTTTGAATTTTGGCGTTTCACTCTGTTTTCTCCTATATTGATAGATGTATTTGGAACTCTAAATCAAACACGGTTTGTGCTACCTTCTTCAAACTTGACACAGTAAAGCAGTTTCACGTTCTTTCTCTATGTTCTGTTTCCTCTTGATGTAGCACTCAGCAGTGACTGAGGAGAAACACTTTCATTGAAAGGGATTGCCAAGCTTCCCAAAATTGCGAGTCTCCAGAAATCTCAGCAACTATTTTTTCACCCAAACTGGATGATACTTTCAGGTAATGATCATTACACTAAGCCCACATGGTTCCCCAAATTTCGTTCTTCTATGTTAAAGCGTTCGTTTCCAGTAAGAGTTTGAATTTTGGCGTTTCACTCTGTTTTCTCCTATATTGATAGATGTATTTGGAACTCTAAACCAAACACGGTTTGTGCCAGCTTCTTGAAACTTGACACAGTAAAGCAGTTTAACGTTCTATCTCTATGTTCTGTTTCCTCTTGATGTAGCTCTCAGCAGTGACTGAGGAGAAACACTTTCATTGAAAGGGGTTGCCAAGCTTCCCAAAATTGCGAGTCTCCAGAAATCTCAGCAACTATTTTTTCACCCAAACTGGATGATACTTTCAGGTAATGATCAGTACACTAAGCTCACTTGGTTCCCCAAATTTCGTTCTTTTATGTTGAAGCGTTCGCTTCCAGTAACTGTTTGAATTTTGGCGTTTCACTCTGTATTCTCCTATACTGACAGATGTATTTGGAACTCTAAATCATACACGGTTTGTGCTAGCTTCTGGAAACTTGACACAGTAAAGCAGTTTCACGTTCTATCTCTATGTTCTGTTTCCTCTTGATGTAGCACACAGCAGTGACTGAGGAGAAACACTTTCATTGAAAGGGGTTGCCAAGCTTCCAAAAATTACGATTCCCCAGAAATCTCAGCAACTATTTTTTCACCCAAACTGGATGATACTTTCAGGTAATGATGAGTACACTAAGCCCACTGGGTTCCCCAAATTTCGTTCTTCTATGTTGAAGCGTTCGTTTCCAGTAACATTTTGAATTTTGGCGTTTCGCTCTGTTTTCTCCTATATTGATAGATGTATTTGGAACTCTAAATCAAACACGGTTTGTGCTAGCTTCTTGAAACTTGACACAAAAAAGCAGTTTCAAGTTCTATCTCTATGTTCTGTTTCCTCTTGATGTAGCCCTAAGCAGTGACTGGAAAGAAACACTTACATTGAAAGGGGTTGCCAAGCTTCCCAAAATTGCGAGTCTCCAGAAATCTCAGCAACTATTTTTTCACCCAAACTGGATGATACTTTCAGGTAATGATCAGTACACTAAGCTCACTTGGTTCACCAAATTTCGTTCTTCTATGTTAAAGCGTTCGTTTCCAGTAAGAGTTTGAATTTTGGCGTTTCACTCTGTTTTCTCCTATATTGATAGATGTATTTGGAACTCTAAACCAAACACGGTTTGTGCCAGCTTCTTGAAACTTGACACAGTAAAGCAGTTTAACGTTCTATCTCTATGTTCTGTTTCCTCTTGATGTAGCTCTCAGCAGTGACTGAGGAGAAACACTTTCATTGAAAGGGGTTGCCAAGCTTCCCAAAATTGCGAGTCTCCAGAAATCTCAGCAACTATTTTTTCACCCAAACTGGATGATACTTTCAGGTAATGATCAGTACACTAAGCTCACTTGGTTCCCCAAATTTCGTTCTTTTATGTTGAAGCGTTCGCTTCCAGTAACTGTTTGAATTTTGGCGTTTCACTCTGTATTCTCCTATACTGACAGATGTATTTGGAACTCTAAATCATACACGGTTTGTGCTAGCTTCTGGAAACTTGACACAGTAAAGCAGTTTCACGTTCTATCTCTATGTTCTGTTTCCTCTTGATGTAGCACACAGCAGTGACTGAGGAGAAACACTTTCATTGAAAGGGGTTGCCAAGCTTCCAAAAATTACGATTCCCCAGAAATCTCAGCAACTATTTTTTCACCCAAACTGGATGATACTTTCAGGTAATGATGAGTACACTAAGCCCACTGGGTTCCCCAAATTTCGTTCTTCTATGTTGAAGCGTTCGTTTCCAGTAACATTTTGAATTTTGGCGTTTCGCTCTGTTTTCTCCTATATTGATAGATGTATTTGGAACTCTAAATCAAACACGGTTTGTGCTAGCTTCTTGAAACTTGACACAAAAAAGCAGTTTCAAGTTCTATCTCTATGTTCTGTTTCCTCTTGATGTAGCCCTAAGCAGTGACTGGAAAGAAACACTTACATTGAAAGGGGTTGCCAAGCTTCCCAAAATTGCGAGTCTCCAGAAATCTCAGCAACTATTTTTTCACCCAAACTGGATGATACTTTCAGGTAATGATCAGTACACTAAGCTCACTTGGTTCACCAAATTTCGTTCTTCTATGTTAAAGCGTTCGTTTCCAGTAAGAGTTTGAATTTTGGCGTTTCACTCTGTTTTCTCCTATATTGATAGATGTATTTGGAACTCTAAACCAAACACGGTTTGTGCTAGCTTCTTGAAACTTGACACAGTAAAGCAGTTTAACGTTCTATCTCTATGTTCTGTTTCCTCTGGATGTAGCTCTCAGCAGTGACTGAGGAGAAACACTTTCATTGAAAGGGGTTGTCAAGCTTCCCAAAATTGCGAGTCTCCAGAAATCTCAGCAACTATTTTTTCACCCAAACTGGATGATACTTTCAGGTAATGATCAGTACACTAAGCTCACTTGGTTCCCCAAATTTCGTTCTTTTATGTTGAAGCGTTCGCTTCCAGTAACTGTTTGAATTTTGGCGTTTCACTCTGTTTTCTCCTATACTGACAGATGTATTTGGAACTCTAAATCAAACACGGTTTGTGCTAGCTTCTTGAAACTTGACACAGTAAAGCAGTTTCACGTTCTATCTCTATGTTCTGTTTCCTCTGGATGTAGCCTTAAGCAGTGACTGGGGAGAAATACTTTCATTGACAGGGGTTGCCAAGCTTCCAGAAATTACGAGTCTCCAGAAATCTCAGCAACTCTGATTTCACCCAACCTGGATGATACTTTCAGGTAATGATCAGTACACTAAGCCCACTTGTTTCCCCAAATTTCGTTCTTCTATGTTGAAGCGTTCGTTTCCAGTAACAGTTTGAATTTTGGCGTTTTGCTCTGTTTTCTCCTATATTGATAGATGTATTTGGAACTCTAAACCAAACACGGTTTGTGCTAGCTTCTTGAAACTTGACACAGTAAAGCAGTTTTACGTTCTATCTCTATGTTCTGTTTCCTCTTGATGTAGCACTCAGCAGTGACTGAGGAGAAACACTTTCATTGAAAGGGGTTGCCAAGCTTCCCAAAATTGCGAGTCTCCAGAAATCTCAGCAACTATTTTTTCACCCAAACTGGATGATACTTTCAGGTAATGATCAGTACACTGAGCCCACTTGGATCCCCAAATTTCGTTCTTCTATGTTGAAGCGTTCGTTTCCAGTAACAGTTTGAATTTTGGCCTTTCACTCTATTTTCTCCTATATTGATAGATGTATTTGGAACTCTAAACCAAACCCGGTTTGTGCTAGCTTCTTGAAACTTGACACAGTAAAGCAGTTTCACGTTCTATCTCTATGTTCTGTTTCCTCTTGATGTAGCACACAGCAGTGACTGAGGAGAAACACTTTCATTGAAAGTGGTTGCCAAGCTTCCAAAAATTACGAATCCCCAGAAATCTCAGCAACTATTTTTTCACCCAAACTGGATGATACTTTCAGGTAATGATGAGTACACTAAGCCCACTGGGTTCCCCAAATTTCGTTCTTCTATGTTGAAGCGTTCGTTTCCAGTAACAGTTTGAATTTTGGCGTTTCGCTCTGTTTTCTCCTATATTGATAGATGTATTTGGAACTCTAAATCAAACACGGTTTGTGCTAGCTTCTTGAAACTTGACACAATAAAGCAGTTTCAAGTTCTATCTCTATGTTCTGTTTCCTCTTGATGTAGCCCTAAGCAGTGACTGGGGAGAAACACTTTCATTGAAAGGGGTTGCCAAGCTTCCCAAAATTGCGAGTCTCCAGAAATCTCAGCAACTATTTTTTCACCCAAACTGGATGATACTTTCAGGTAATGATCAGTACATTAAGCTCACTTGGTTCCCCAAATTTCGTTCTTTTATGTTGAAGCGTTCGCTTCCAGTAACTGTTTGAATTTTGGCGTTTCACTCTGTTTTCTCCTATACTGACAGATGTATTTGGAACTCTAAATCAAACACGGTTTGTGCTAGCTTCTTGAAACTTGACACAGTAAAGCAGTTTCACGTTCTCTCTCTATGTTCTATTTCCTCTGGATGTAGCCCTAAGCAGTGACTGGGGAGAAATACTTTCATTGACAGGGGTTGCCAAGCTTCCAGAAATTACGAGTCTCCAGAAATCTCAGCAACTATGATTTCACCCAACCTGGATGATACTTTCAGGTAATGAAAAGTACACTAAGCCCACTTGGTTCCCCAAATTTCGTTCTTCTATGTTGAAGCGTTCGTTTCCAGTAAGAGTTTGAATTTTGGCGTTTCACTCTATTTTCTCCTATATTGATAGATGTATTTGGAACTCTAAATCAAACACGGTTTGTGCTACCTTCTTCAAACTTGACACAGTAAAGCAGTTTCACGTTCTTTCTCTATGTTCTGTTTCCTCTTGATGTAGCACTCAGCAGTGACTGAGGAGAAACACTTTCATTGAAATGGATTGCCAAGCTTCCCAAAATTGCGAGTCTCCAGAAATCTCAGCAACTATTTTTTCACCCAAACTGGATGATACTTTCAGGTAATGATCATTACACTAAGCCCACATGGTTCCCCAAATTTCGTTCTTCTATGTTAAAGCGTTCGTTTCCAGTAAGAGTTTGAATTTTGGCGTTTCACTCTGTTTTCTCCTATATTGATAGATGTATTTGGAACTCTAAACCAAACACGGTTTGTGCCAGCTTCTTGAAACTTGACACAGTAAAGCAGTTTAACGTTCTATCTCTATGTTCTGTTTCCTCTTGATGTAGCTCTCAGCAGTGACTGAGGAGAAACACTTTCATTGAAAGGGGTTGCCAAGCTTCCCAAAATTGCGAGTCTCCAGAAATCTCAGCAACTATTTTTTCACCCAAACTGGATGATACTTTCAGGTAATGATCAGTACACTAAGCTCACTTGGTTCCCCAAATTTCGTTCTTTTATGTTGAAGCGTTCGCTTCCAGTAACTGTTTGAATTTTGGCGTTTCACTCTGTATTCTCCTATACTGACAGATGTATTTGGAACTCTAAATCATACACGGTTTGTGCTAGCTTCTTGAAACTTGACACAGTAAAGCAGTTTCACGTTCTATCTCTATGTTCTGTTTCCTCTTGATGTAGCACACAGCAGTGACTGAGGAGAAACACTTTCATTGAAAGGGGTTGCCAAGCTTCCAAAAATTACGATTCCCCAGAAATCTCAGCAACTATTTTTTCACCCAAACTGGATGATACTTTCAGGTAATGATCAGTACACTAAGCGCACTGGGTTCCCCAAATTTCGTTCTTCTATGTTGAAGCGTTCGTTTCCAGTAACAGTTTGAATTTTGGAGTTTCGCTCTGTTTTCTCCTATATTGATAGATGTATTTGGAACTCTAAACCAAACACGGTTTGTGCTAGCTTCTTGAAACGTGACACAATAAAGCAGTTTCAAATTCTATCTCTATGTTCTGTCTCCTTATGATGTAGCCCTAAGCTGTGACTGGGGAGAAACACTTTCATTGAAAGGGGTTGCCAAGCTTCCAAAAATTACGAGTCTCCAGAAATCTCAGCATCTATTTTTTCACCCAAACTGGATGATACTTTCAGGTAATGATGAGTACACTAAGCCCACTGGGTTCCCCAAATTTCATTCTTCTATGTTGAAGCGTTCGTTTCCAGTAACAGTTTGAATTTTGGCGTTTCACTCTGTTTTCTCCTATATTGATAGATGTATTTGGAACTCTAAACCAAACATGGTTTGTGCTAGCTTCTTGAAACTTGACACAGTAAAGCAGTTTCATGTTCTAGCTCTATGTTCTGTTTCCTCTTGATGTAGCACTCAGCAGTGACTGAGGAGAAACACTTTCATTGAAAGGGGTTGCCAAGCTTCCCAAAATTGCGAGTCTCCAGAAATCTCAGCAACTATTTTTTAACCCAAACTGGATGATACTTTCAGGTAATGATCAGTACACTAAGCTCACTTGGTTCCCCAAATTTCGTTCTTTTATGTTGAAGCGTTCGCTTCCAGTAACTGTTTGAATTTTGGCGTTTCACTCTGTTTTCTCCTATACTGACAGATGTATTTGGAACTCTAAATCAAACACGGTTTGTGCTAGCTTCTTGAAACTTGACACAGTAAAGCAGTTTCACGTTCTATCTCTATGTTCTGTTTCCTCTGGATGTAGCCGTAAGCAGTGACTGGGGAGAAATACTTTCATTGACAGGGGTTGCCAAGCTTCCAGAAATTACGAGTCTCCAGAAATCTCAGCAACTATGATTTCACCCAACCTGGATGATACTTTCAGGTAATGATCAGTACACTAAGCCCACTTGTTTCCCCAAATTTCGTTCTTCTATGTTGAAGCGTTCGTTTCCAGTAACAGTTTGAATTTTGGCGTTTCACTCTGTTTTCTCCTATATTGATAGATGTATTTGGAATTCTAAACCAAACACGGTTTGTGCTAGCTTCTTGAAACTTGACACAGTAAAGCAGTTTCACGTTCTAACTCTATGTTCTGTTTCCTCTTGATGTAGCACTCAGCAGTGACTGAGGAGAAACACTTTCATTGAAAGGGGTTGCCAAGCTTCCCAAAATTGCGAGTCTCCAGAAATCTCAGCAACTATTTTTTCACCCAAACTGGATGATACTTTCAGGTAATGATCATTACACTAAGCCCACTTGGTTCCCCAAATTTCGTTCTTCTATGTTAAAGCGTTTGTTTCCAGTAACAGTTTGAATTTTGGCGTTTCACTCTGTTTTCTCCTATATTGATAGATGTATTTGGAACTCTAAACCAAACACGGTTTGTGCTAGCTTCTTGAAACTTGACACAGTAAAGCAGTTTCACGTTCTATCTCTATGTTCTCTTTCCTCTTGATGTAGCTCTCAGCAGTGACTGAGGAGAAACACTTTCATTGAAAGGGGTTGCCAAGCTTCCCAAAATTGCGAGTCTCCAGAAATCTCAGCAACTATTTTTTAACCCAAACTGGATGATACTTTCAGGTAATGATCAGTACACTAAGCTCACTTGGTTCCCCAAATTTCGTTCTTTTATGTTGAAGCGTTCGCTTCCAGTAACTGTTTGAAATTTGGCTTTTCACTCTGTTTTCTCCTATACTGACAGATGTATTTGGAACTCTAAATCAAACACGGTTTGTGCTAGCTTCTTGAAACTTGACACAGTAAAGCAGTTTCACGTTCTATCTCTATGTTCTCTTTCCTCTGGATGTAGCCCTAAGCAGTGACTGGGGACAAACACTTTCATTGAAAGGGGTTGCCAAGCTTGCAAAGATTACGAGTCTCCAGAAATCTCAGCAACTATTTTTTCACCCAAACTGGATGATACTTTCAGGTAATGATCAGTACACTAAGCCCACTTGGTTCCCCAAATTTCATTCTTGTATGTTGAAGCGTTCGTTTCCAGTAACAGTTTGAATTTTGGCGTTTCACTCTGTTTTCTCCTATACTGATAGATGTATTTGGAACTCTAAATCAAACACGGTTTGTGCTAGCTTCTTGAAACTTGACACAGTAAAGCAGTTTCACGTTCTATCTCTATGTTCTGTTTCCTCTTGATGTAGCACTCAGCAGTGACTGGGGAGAAACACTTTCATTGAAAGGGGTTGCCAAGCTTCCAAAAATTACGAGTCTCCAGAATCTCAGCATCTATTTTTTCACCCAAACTGGATGATACTCTCAGGTAATGATGAGTACGCTAAGCCCACTGGGTTCCCCAAATTTTGTTCTTCTATGTTGAAGCGTTCGTTTCCAGTAACAGTTTGAATTTTGGCGTTTCACTCTGTTTTCTCCTATATTGATAGATGTATTTGGAACTCTAAACCAAACACGGTTTGTGCTAGCTTCTTGAAACTTGACACAGTAAAGCAGTTTCACGTTCTATCTCTATGTTCTCTTTCCTCTTGATGTAGCACTCAGCAGTGACTGAGGAGAAACACTTTCATTGAAAGGGGTTGCCAAGCTTCCCAAAATTGCGAGTCTCCAGAAATCTCAGCAACTATTTTTTCACCCAAACTGGATGATACTTTCAGGTAATGATCATTACACTAAGCCCACTTGGTTCCCCAAATTTAGTTCTTCTATGTTAAAGCGTTCGTTTCCAGTAACAGTTTGAATTTTGGCGTTTCACTCTGTTTTCTCCTATATTGACAGATGTATTTGGAACTCTAAATCAAACACGGTTTGTGCTAGCTTCTTGAAACTTGACACAGTAAAGCAGTTTCACGTTCTATCTCTATGTTCTGTATCCTCTGGATGTAGCCATAAGCAGTGACTGGGGAGAAATACTTTCATTGACAGGGGTTGCCAAGCTTCCAGAAATTACGAGTCTCCAGAAATCTCAGCAACTATGATTTCACCCAACCTGAATGATACTTTCAGGTAATGATCAGTACACTAAGCCCACTTGTTTCCCCAAATTTCGTTCTTCTATGTTAAAGCGTTCGTTTCCAGTAAGAGTTTGAATTTTGGCGTTTTGCTCTGTTTTCTCCTATATTGATAGATGTATTTGGAACTCTAAATCAAACACGGTTTGTGCTAGCTTCTTCAAACTTGACACAGTAAAGCAGTTTCAAGTTCTAGCTCTATGTTCTGTTTCCTCTTGATGTAGCACTCAGCAGTGACTGAGGAGAAACACTTTCATTGAAAGGGGTTGCCAAGCTTCCCAAAATTGCGAGTCTTCAGAAATCTCAGCAACTATTTTTTCACCCAAACTGGATGATACTTTCAGGTAATGATCAGTACACTAAGCTCACTTGGTTCCCCAAATTTCGTTCTTTTATGTTGAAGCGTTCGCTTCCAGTAACTGTTTGAATTTTGGCGTTTCACTCTGTTTTCTCCTATACTGACAGATGTATTTGGAACTCTAAATCATACACGGTTTGTGCTAGCTTCTTGAAACTTGACACAGTAAAGCAGTTTCACGTTCTATCTCTATGTTCTGTTTTCTCTTGATGTAGCCCTAAGCAGTGACTGGGGAGAAACACTTTCATTGAAAGGGGTTGCCAAGCTTCCCAAAATTGCAAGTCTCCAGAAATCTCAGCAACTATTTTTTCACCCAAACTGGATGATACTTTCAGGTAATGATCAGTACACTGAGCCCACTTGGATCCCCAAATTTCGTTCTTCTATGTTGAAGCGTTCGTTTCCAGTAACAGTTTGAACTTTGGCCTTTCACTCTGTTTTCTCCTATATTGATAGATGTATTTGGAACTCTAAACCAAACCGGATTTGTGCTAGCTTCTTGAAACTTGACACAGTAAAGCAGTTTCACGTTCTATCTCTATGTTCTGTTTCCTCTTGATGTAGCACACAGCAGTGACTGAGGAGAAACACTTTCATTGAAAGGGGTTGCCAAGCTTCCAAAAATTACGATTCCCCAGAAATCTCAGCAACTATTTTTTCACCCAAACTGGATGATACTTTCAGGTAATGATCAGTACACTAAGCGCACTGGGTTCCCCAAATTTCGTTCTTCTATGTTGAAGCGTTCGTTTCCAGTAACAGTTTGAATTTTGGCGTTTCACTCTGTTTTCTCCTATATTGATAGATGTATTTGGAATTCTAAACCAAACACGGTTTGTGCTAGCTTCTTGAAACTTGACACAGTAAAGCAGTTTCACGTTCTATCTCTATGTTCTGTTTCCTCTGGATGTAGCCCTAAGCAGTGACTGGGGACAAACACTTTCATTGAAAGGGGTTGCCAAGCTTGCAAAGATTACGAGTCTCCAGAAATCTCAGCAACTATTTTTTCACCCAAACTGGATGATACTTTCAGGTAATGATCAGTATACTAAGCCCACTTGGTTCCCCAAATTTCATTCTTGTATGTTGAAGCGTTCGTTTCCAGTAACAGTTTGAATTTTGGCGTTTCACTCTGTTTTCTCCTATATTGATAGATGTATTTGGAACTCTAAATCAAACACGGTTTGTGCTAGCTTCTTGAAACTTGACACAGTAAAGCAGTTTCACGTTCTATCTCTGTGTTCTGTTTCCTCTTGATGTAGCACTCAGCAGTGACTGAGGAGAAACACTTTCATTGAAAGGGGTTGCCAAGCTTCCCAAAATTGCGAGTCTCCAGAAATCTCAGCAACTATTTTTTCACCCAAACTGGATGATACTTTCAGGTAATGATCAGTACACTAAGCCCACTTAGTTCCCCAAATTTCGTTCTTCTATATTGAAGCGTTCGTTTCCAGTAACAGTTTGAATTTTGGCGTTTCACTCTGTTTTCTCCTATATTGATAGATGTATTTGGAACTCTAAATCAAACACGGTTGGTGCTAGCTTCTTGAAACTTGACAGAGTAAAGCAGTTTCAAGTTCTATCTCTATGTTCTGTCTCCTCATGATGTAGCCCTAAGCAGTGACTGGGGAGAAACACTTTCATTGAAAGGGGTTGCCAAGCTTCCAAAAATTACGAGTCTCCAGAAATCTCAGCATCTATTTTTTCACCCAAACTGGATGATACTCTCAGGTAATGATGAGTACGCTAAGCCCACTGGGTTCCCCAAATTTCGGTCTTCTATGTTGAAGCGTTCGTTTCCAGTAACTGTTTGAATTTTGGCGTTTCACTCTGTTTTCTCCTATATTGATAGATGTATTTGGAACTCTAAACCAAACACGGTTTGTGCTAGCTTCTTGAAACTTGACACAGTAAAGCAGTTTCACGTTCTATCTCTATGTTCTGTTTCCTCTTGATGTAGCACACAGCAGTGACTGAGGAGAAACACTTTCATTGAAAGGGGTTGCCAAGCTTCCAAAAATTACGATTCCCCAGAAATCTCAGCAACTATTTTTTCACCCAAACTGGATGATACTTTCAGGTAATGATCAGTACACTAAGCCCACTGGGTTCCCCAAATTTCGTTCTTCTATGTTGAAGCGTTCTTTTCCAGTAACAGTTTGAATTTTGGAGTTTCGCTCTGTTTTCTCCTATATTGATAGATGTATTTGGAACTCTAAACCAAACACGGTTTGTGCTAGCTTCTTGAAACTTGACACAGTAAAGCAGTTTCACGTTCTATCTCTATGTTCTATTTCCTCTGGATGTAGCCCTAAGCAGTGACTGGGGACAAACACTTTCATTGAAAGGGGTTGCCAAGCTTGCAAAGATTACGAGTCTCCAGAAATCTCAGCAACTATTTTTTCACCCAAACTGGATGATACTTTCAGGTAATGATCAGTACACTAAGCCCACTTGGTTCCCCAAATTTCATTCTTCTATGTTGAAGCGTTCGTTTCCAGTAACAGTTTGAATTTTGGCGTTTCACTCTGTTTTCTCCTATATTGATAGATGTATTTGGAACTCTTAATCAAACACGGTTTGTGCTAGCTTCTTGAAACTTGACACAGTAAAGCAGTTTCACGTTCTATCTCTATGTTCTGTTTCCTCTTGATGTAGCACTCAGCAGTGACTGAGGAGAAACACTTTCATTGAAAGGGGTTGCCAAGCTTCCCAAAATTGCAAGTCTCCAGAAATCTCAGCAACTATTTTTTCACCCAAACTAGATGATACTTTCAGGTAATGATCAGTACACTAAGCTCACTTGGTTCCCCAAATTTCGTTCTTTTATGTTGAAGCGTTCGCTTCCAGTAACTGTTTGAATTTTGGCGTTTCACTCTGTTTTCTCCTATACTGACAGATGTATTTGGAACTCTAAATCAAACACGGTTTGTGCTAGCTTCTTGAATCTTGACACAGTAAAGCAGTTTCACGTTCTATCTCTATGTTCTGTTTCCTCTGGATGTAGCCCTAGGCAGTGACTGGGGACAAACACTTTCATTGAAAGGGGTTGCCAAGCTTGCAAAGATTACGAGTCTCCAGAAATCTCAGCAACTATTTTTTCACCCAAACTGGATGATACTTTCAGGTAATGATCAGTACACTAAGCCCACTTGGTTCCCCAAATTTCATTCTTCTATGTTGAAGCGTTCGTTTCCAGTAACAGTTTGAATTTTGGCGTTTCACTCTGTTTTCTCCTATATTGATAGATGTATTTGGAACTCTAAATCAAACACGGTTTGTGCTAGCTTCTTGAAACTTGACACAATAAAGCAGTTTCACATTCTATATCTATGTTCTGTTTCCTCTTGATGTAGCCCTAAGCAGTTACTGGGGAGAAACACTTTCATTGAAAGTGGTTGCCAAGCTTCCAAAATTTGCGAGTCTCCAGAAATCTCAGCAACTATTTTTTCACCCAACGTGGATGATACTTTCAGGTAATGATCAGTACACTAAGCTCACTTCGTTCCCCAAATTTCGTTCTTCTATGTTGAAGCGTTCGTTTCCAGTAACAGTTTGAATTTTGGCGTTTCACTCTGTTTTCTCCTATATTGATAGATGTATTTGGAACTCTAAATCAAACACGGTTTGTGCTAGCTTCTTGAAACTTGACACAGTAAAGCAGTTTCACGTTCTATCTCTATGTTCTGTTTCCTCTTGATGTAGCACTCAGCAGTGACTGAGGAGAAACACTTTCATTGAAAGGGGTTGCCAAGCTTCCCAAAATTGCGAGTCTCCAGAAATCTCAGCAACTATTTTTTCACCCAAACTGGATGATACTTTCAGGTAATGATCATTACACTAAGCCCACATGGTTCCCCAAATTTCGTTCTTCTATGTTAAAGCGTTCGTTTCCAGTAAGAGTTTGAATTTTGGCGTTTCACTCTGTTTTCTCCTATATTGATAGATGTATTTGGAACTCTAAACCAAACACGGTTTGTGCCAGCTTCTTGAAACTTGACACAGTAAAGCAGTTTAACGTTCTATCTCTATGTTCTGTTTCCTCTTGATGTAGCTCTCAGCAGTGACTGAGGAGAAACACTTTCATTGAAAGGGGTTGCCAAGCTTCCCAAAATTGCGAGTCTCCAGAAATCTCAGCAACTATTTTTTCACCCAAACTGGATGATACTTTCAGGTAATGATCAGTACACTAAGCTCACTTGGTTCCCCAAATTTCGTTCTTTTATGTTGAAGCGTTCGCTTCCAGTAACTGTTTGAATTTTGGCGTTTCACTCTGTTTTCTCCTATACTGACAGATGTATTTGGAACTCTAAATCATACACGGTTTGTGCTAGCTTCTTGAAACTTGACACAGTAAAGCAGTTTCACGTTCTATCTCTATGTTCTGTTTCCTCTTGATGTAGCCCTAAGCAGTGACTGGGGAGAAATACTTTCATTGAAAGGGGTTGCCAAGCTTCCAGAAATTACGAGTCTCCAGAAATCTCAGCAACTATGATTTCACCCAACCTGGATGATACTTTCAGGTAATGATCAGTACACTAAGCCCACTTGGTTCCCCAAATTTCGTTCTTCTATGTTGAAGCGTTCGTTTCCAGTAACAGTTTGAATTTTGGCGTTTCACTCTGTTTTCTCCTATATTGATAGATGTATTTGGAACTCTAAATCAAACACGGTTTGTGCTACCTTCTTCAAACTTGACACAGTAAAGCAGTTTCACGTTCTTTCTCTATGTTCTGTTTCCTCTTGATGTAGCACACAGCAGTGACTGAGGAGAAACACTTTCATTGAAAGGGATTGCCAAGCTTCCCAAAATTGCGAGTCTCCAGAAATCTCAGCAACTATGATTTCACCCAACCTGGATGATACTTTCAGGTAATGATCAGTACACTAAGCCCACTTGGTTCCACAAATTTCGTTCTTCTATGTTAAAGCGTTCGTTTCCAGTAAGAGTTTGAATTTTGGCGTTTCACTCTGTTTTCTCCTATATTGATAGATGTATTTGGAACTCTAAACCAAACACGGTTTGTGCCAGCTTCTTGAAACTTGACACAGTAAAGCAGTTTAACGTTCTATCTCTATGTTCTGTTTCCTCTTGATGTAGCTCTCAGCAGTGACTGAGGAGAAACACTTTCATTGAAAGGGGTTGCCAAGCTTCCCAAAATTGCGAGTCTCCAGAAATCTCAGCAACTATTTTTTCACCCAAACTGGATGATACTTTCAGGTAATGATCAGTACACTAAGCTCACTTGGTTCCCCAAATTTCGTTCTTTTATGTTGAAGCGTTCGCTTCCAGTAACTGTTTGAATTTTGGCGTTTCACTCTGTATTCTCCTATACTGACAGATGTATTTGGAACTCTAAATCATACACGGTTTGTGCTAGCTTCTGGAAACTTGACACAGTAAAGCAGTTTCACGTTCTATCTCTATGTTCTGTTTCCTCTTGATGTAGCACACAGCAGTGACTGAGGAGAAACACTTTCATTGAAAGGGGTTGCCAAGCTTCCAAAAATTACGATTCCCCAGAAATCTCAGCAACTATTTTTTCACCCAAACTGGATGATACTTTCAGGTAATGATGAGTACACTAAGCCCACTGGGTTCCCCAAATTTCGTTCTTCTATGTTGAAGCGTTCGTTTCCAGTAACATTTTGAATTTTGGCGTTTCGCTCTGTTTTCTCCTATATTGATAGATGTATTTGGAACTCTAAATCAAACACGGTTTGTGCTAGCTTCTTGAAACTTGACACAAAAAAGCAGTTTCAAGTTCTATCTCTATGTTCTGTTTCCTCTTGATGTAGCCCTAAGCAGTGACTGGGGAGAAACACTTACATTGAAAGGGGTTGCCAAGCTTCCCAAAATTGCGAGTCTCCAGAAATCTCAGCAACTATTTTTTCACCCAAACTGGATGATACTTTCAGGTAATGATCAGTACACTAAGCTCACTTGGTTCACCAAATTTCGTTCTTCTATGTTAAAGCGTTCGTTTCCAGTAAGAGTTTGAATTTTGGCGTTTCACTCTGTTTTCTCCTATATTGATAGATGTATTTGGAACTCTAAACCAAACACGGTTTGTGCTAGCTTCTTGAAACTTGACACAGTAAAGCAGTTTAACGTTCTATCTCTATGTTCTGTTTCCTCTGGATGTAGCTCTCAGCAGTGACTGAGGAGAAACACTTTCATTGAAAGGGGTTGTCAAGCTTCCCAAAATTGCGAGTCTCCAGAAATCTCAGCAACTATTTTTTCACCCAAACTGGATGATACTTTCAGGTAATGATCAGTACACTAAGCTCACTTGGTTCCCCAAATTTCGTTCTTTTATGTTGAAGCGTTCGCTTCCAGTAACTGTTTGAATTTTGGCGTTTCACTCTGTTTTCTCCTATACTGACAGATGTATTTGGAACTCTAAATCAAACACGGTTTGTGCTAGCTTCTTGAAACTTGACACAGTAAAGCAGTTTCACGTTCTATCTCTATGTTCTGTTTCCTCTGGATGTAGCCTTAAGCAGTGACTGGGGAGAAATACTTTCATTGACAGGGGTTGCCAAGCTTCCAGAAATTACGAGTCTCCAGAAATCTCAGCAACTCTGATTTCACCCAACCTGGATGATACTTTCAGGTAATGATCAGTACACTAAGCCCACTTGTTTCCCCAAATTTTGTTCTTCTATGTTGAAGCGTTCGTTTCCAGTAACAGTTTGAATTTTGGCGTTTCGCTCTGTTTTCTCCTATATTGATAGATGTATTTGGAACTCTAAACCAAACACGGTTTGTGCTAGCTTCTTGAAACTTGACACAGTAAAGCAGTTTTACGTTCTATCTCTATGTTCTGTTTCCTCTTGATGTAGCACTCAGCAGTGACTGAGGAGAAACACTTTCATTGAAAGGGGTTGCCAAGCTTCCCAAAATTGCGAGTCTCCAGAAATCTCAGCAACTATTTTTTCACCCAAACTGGATGATACTTTCAGGTAATGATCAGTACACTGAGCCCACTTGGATCCCCAAATTTCGTTCTTCTATGTTGAAGCGTTCGTTTCCAGTAACAGTTTGAATTTTGGCCTTTCACTCTATTTTCTCCTATATTGATAGATGTATTTGGAACTCTAAACCAAACCCGGTTTGTGCTAGCTTCTTGAAACTTGACACAGTAAAGCAGTTTCACGTTCTATCTCTATGTTCTGTTTCCTCTTGATGTAGCACACAGCAGTGACTGAGGAGAAACACTTTCATTGAAAGTGGTTGCCAAGCTTCCAAAAATTACGAATCCCCAGAAATCTCAGCAACTATTTTTTCACCCAAACTGGATGATACTTTCAGGTAATGATGAGTACACTAAGCCCACTGGGTTCCCCAAATTTCGTTCTTCTATGTTGAAGCGTTCGTTTCCAGTAACAGTTTGAATTTTGGCGTTTCGCTCTGTTTTCTCCTATATTGATAGATGTATTTGGAACTCTAAATCAAACACGGTTTGTGCTAGCTTCTTGAAACTTGACACAATAAAGCAGTTTCAAGTTCTATCTCTATGTTCTGTTTCCTCTTGATGTAGCCCTAAGCAGTGACTGGGGAGAAACACTTTCATTGAAAGGGGTTGCCAAGCTTCCCAAAATTGCGAGTCTCCAGAAATCTCAGCAACTATTTTTTCACCCAAACTGGATGATACTTTCAGGTAATGATCAGTACATTAAGCTCACTTGGTTCCCCAAATTTCGTTCTTTTATGTTGAAGCGTTCGCTTCCAGTAACTGTTTGAATTTTGGCGTTTCACTCTGTTTTCTCCTATACTGACAGATGTATTTGGAACTCTAAATCAAACACGGTTTGTGCTAGCTTCTTGAAACTTGACACAGTAAAGCAGTTTCACGTTCTCTCTCTATGTTCTATTTCCTCTGGATGTAGCCCTAAGCAGTGACTGGGGAGAAATACTTTCATTGACAGGGGTTGCCAAGCTTCCAGAAATTACGAGTCTCCAGAAATCTCAGCAACTATGATTTCACCCAACCTGGATGATACTTTCAGGTAATGAAAAGTACACTAAGCCCACTTGGTTCCCCAAATTTCGTTCTTCTATGTTGAAGCGTTCGTTTCCAGTAAGAGTTTGAATTTTGGCGTTTCACTCTATTTTCTCCTATATTGATAGATGTATTTGGAACTCTAAATCAAACACGGTTTGTGCTACCTTCTTCAAACGTGACACAGTAAAGCAGTTTCACGTTCTTTCTCTATGTTCTGTTTCCTCTTGATGTAGCACTCAGCAGTGACTGAGGAGAAACACTTTCATTGAAATGGATTGCCAAGCTTCCCAAAATTGCGAGTCTCCAGAAATCTCAGCAACTATTTTTTCACCCAAACTGGATGATACTTTCAGGTAATGATCATTACACTAAGCCCACATGGTTCCCCAAATTTCGTTCTTCTATGTTAAAGCGTTCGTTTCCAGTAAGAGTTTGAATTTTGGCGTTTCACTCTGTTTTCTCCTATATTGATAGATGTATTTGGAACTCTAAACCAAACACGGTTTGTGCCAGCTTCTTGAAACTTGACACAGTAAAGCAGTTTAACGTTCTATCTCTATGTTCTGTTTCCTCTTGATGTAGCTCTCAGCAGTGACTGAGGAGAAACACTTTCATTGAAAGGGGTTGCCAAGCTTCCCAAAATTGCGAGTCTCCAGAAATCTCAGCAACTATTTTTTCACCCAAACTGGATGATACTTTCAGGTAATGATCAGTACACTAAGCTCACTTGGTTCCCCAAATTTCGTTCTTTTATGTTGAAGCGTTCGCTTCCAGTAACTGTTTGAATTTTGGCGTTTCACTCTGTATTCTCCTATACTGACAGATGTATTTGGAACTCTAAATCATACACGGTTTGTGCTAGCTTCTGGAAACTTGACACAGTAAAGCAGTTTCAGGTTCTATCTCTATGTTCTGTTTCCTCTTGATGTAGCACACAGCAGTGACTGAGGAGAAACACTTTCATTGAAAGGGGTTGCCAAGCTTCCAAAAATTACGATTCCCCAGAAATCTCAGCAACTATTTTTTCACCCAAACTGGATGATACTTTCAGGTAATGATGAGTACACTAAGCCCACTGGGTTCCCCAAATTTCGTTCTTCTATGTTGAAGCGTTCGTTTCCAGTAACATTTTGAATTTTGGCGTTTCGCTCTGTTTTCTCCTATATTGATAGATGTATTTGGAACTCTAAACAAAACACGGTTTGTGATAGCTTCTTGAAACTTGACACAATAAAGCAGTTTCAAGTTCTATCTCTATGTTCTGTTTCCTCTTGATGTAGCCCTAAGCAGTGACTGGGGAGAAACACTTACATTGAAAGGGGTTGCCAAGCTTCCAGAAATTACGAGTCTCCAGAAATCTCAGCAACTATGATTTCACCCAAACTGGATGATACTTTCAGGTAATGATCTGTACACTAAGCCCACTTGGTTCCCCAAATTTCGTTCTTCTATGTTGAAGCGTTCGTTTCCAGTAAGAGTTTGAATTTTAGCGTTTCACTCTATTTTCTCCTATATTGATAGATGTATTTGGAACTCTAAATCAAACACGGTTTGTGCTAGCTTCTTCAAACTTGACACAGTAAAGCAGTTTCAAGTTCTAGCTCTATGTTCTGTTTCCTCTTGATGTAGCACTCAGCAGTGACTGAGGAGAAACACTTTCATTGAAAGGGGTTGCCAAGCTTCCCAAAATTGCGAGTCTCCAGAAATCTCAGCAACTATTTTTTCACCCAAACTGGATGATACTTTCAGGTAATGATCAGTACACTAAGCTCACTTGGTTCTCCAAATTTCGTTCTTTTATGTTGAAGCGTTCGCTTCCAGTAACTGTTTGAATTTTGGCGTTTCACTCTGTTTTCTCCTATACTGACAGATGTATTTGGAACTCTAAATCATACACGGTTTGTGCTAGCTTCTTGAAACTTGACACAGTAAAGCAGTTTCACGTTCTATCTCTATGTTCTGTTTCCTCTTGATGTAGCCCTAAGCAGTGACTGGGGAGAAATACTTTCATTGAAAGGGGTTGCCAAGCTTCCAGAAATTACGAGTCTCTAGAAATCTCAGCAAACATTTTTTCACCCAACGTGGATGATACTTTCAGGTAATGATCAGTACACTAAGCTCACTTCGTTCCCCAAATTTCGTTCTTCTATGTTGAAGCGTTCGTTTCCAGTAACAGTTTGAATTTTGGCGTTTCACTCTGTTTTCTCCTATATTGATAGATGTATTTGGAACTCTAAACCAAACACGGTTTGTGCTAGCTTCTTGAAACTTGACACAGTAAAGCAGTTTCACGTTCTATCTCTATGTTCTGTTTCCTCTTGATGTAGCACTCAGCAGTGACTGAGGAGAAACACTTTCATTGAAAGGGGTTGCCAAGCTTCCCAAAATTGCGAGTCTCCAGAAATCTCAGCAACTATTTTTTAACCCAAACTGGTTGATACTCTCAGGTAATGATCAGTACACTAAGCTCACTTGGTTCCCCAAATTTCGTTCTTTTATGTTGAAGCGTTCGCTTCCAGTAACTGTTTGAATTTTGGCGTTTCACTCTGTTTACTCCTATACTGACAGATGTATTTGGAACTCTAAATCAAACACGGTTTGTGCTAGCTTCTTGAAAGTTGAAACAGTAAAGCAGTTTCACGTTCTATCTCCATGTTCTGTTTCCTCTTGATGTAGCACTCAGCAGTGACTGAGGAGAAACACTTTCATTGAAAGGGGTTGCCAAGCTTCCAGAAATTACGAGTCTCCAGAAATCTCAGCAACTATGATTTCACCCAAACTGGATGATACTTTCAGGTAATGATCAGTACACTGAGCCCACTTGGATCCCCAAATTTCGTTCTTCTATGTTGAAGCGTTCGTTTCCAGTAACAGTTTGAATTTTGGCCTTTCACTCTGTTTTCTCCTATATTGATAGATGTATTTTGAACTCTAAACCACACCCGGTTTGTGCTAGCTTCTTGAAACTTGACACAGTAAAGCAGTTTCACGTTCTATCTCTATGTTCTGTTTCCTCTTGATGTAGCACACAGCAGTGACTGAGGAGAAACACTTTCATTGAAAGGGGTTGCCAAGCTTCCGAAAATTACGATTCCCCAGAAATCTCAGCAACTATTTTTTCAGCCAAACTGGATGATACTTTCAGGTAATGATGAGTACACTAAGCCCACTGGGTTCCCCAAATTTCGTTCTTCTATGTTGAAGCGTTCGTTTCCAGTAACAGTTTGAATTTTGGCGTTTCGCTCTATTTTCTCCTATATTGATAGATGTATTTGCAACTCTAAACCAAACACGGTTTGTGCTAGCTTCTTGAAACTTGACACAATAAAGCAGTTTCAAGTTCTATCTCTATGTTCTGTTTCCTCTTCATGTAGCCCTAAGCAGTGACTGGGGAGAAACACTTACATTGAAAGGGGTTGCCAAGCTTCCAGAAATTACGAGTCTCCAGAAATCTCAGCAACTATGATTTCACCCAAACTGGATGATACTTTCAGGTAATGATCAGTACACTAAGCCCACTTGGTTCCCCAAATTTCGTTCTTCTATGTTGAAGCGTTCGTTTCCAGTAACAGTTTGAATTTTGGCGTTTCACTCTGTTTTCTCCTATATTGATAGATGTATTTGGAACTCTAAATCAAACACGGTTTGTGCTAGCTTCTTCAAACTTGACACAGTAAAGCAGTTTCAAGTTCTAGCTCTATGTTCTGTTTCCTCTTGATGTAGCACTCAGCAGTGACTGAGGAGAAACACTTTCATTGAAAGGGGTTGCCAAGCTTCCCAAAATTGCGAGTCTCCAGAAATCTCAGCAACTATTTTTTAACCCAAACTGGATGATACTTTCAGGTAATGATTAGTACACTAAGCTCACTTGGTTCCCCAAATTTCGTTCTTTTATGTTGAAGCGTTCGCTTCCAGTAACTGTTTGAATTTTGGCGTTCACTCTGTTTTGTCCTATATTGATAGATGTATTTGGAACTCTAAATCAAACACGGTTTGTGCTAGCTTCTTGAAACTTGACACAGTAAAGCAGTTTCACGTTCTATCTCTATGTTCTGTTTCCTCTTGATGTAGCACTCAGCAGTGACTGAGGAGAAACACTTTCATTGAAAGGGGTTGCCAAGCTTCCCAAAATTGCGAGTCTCCAGAAATCTCAGCAACTATTTTTTAACCCAAACTGGATGATACTTTCAGGTAATGATCAGTACACTGAGCCCACTTGGATCCCCAAATTTCGTTCTTCTATGTTGAAGCGTTCGTTTCCAGTAACAGTTTGAATTTTGGCCTTTCACTCTGTTTTCTCCTATATTGATAGATGTATTTGGAACTCTAAACCAAACGAGGTTTGTGCTAGCTTCTTGAAACTTGACACAGTAAAGCAGTTTCACGTTCTATCTCTATGTTCTGTTTCCTCTTGATGTAGCACACAGCAGTGACTGAGGAGAAACACTTTCATTGAAAGGGGTTGCCAAGCTTCCAAAAATTACGATTCCCCAGAAATTTCAGCAACTATTTTTTCACCCAAACTGGATGATACTTTCAGGTAATGATGAGTACACTAAGCCCACTGGGTTCCCCAAATTTCGTTCTTCTATGTTGAAGCGTTCGTTTCCAGTAACAGTTTGAATTTTGGTGTTTCGCTCTGTTTTCTCCTATATTGATAGATGTATTTGGAACTCTAAACCAAACACGGTTTGTGCTAGCTTCTTGAAACTTGACACAATAAAGCAGTTTCAAGTTCTATCTCTATGTTCTGTTTCCTCTTGGTGTAGCCCTAAGCAGTGACTGGGGAGAAACACTTACATTGAAAGCGGTTGCCAAGCTTCCAGAAATTACGAGTCTCCAGAAATCTCAGCAACTATGATTTCACCCAAACTGGATGATACATTCAGGTAATGATCAGTACACTAAGCCCACTTGGTTCCCCAAATTTCGTTCTTCTATGTTGAAGCGTTCGTTTCCAGTAACAGTTTGAATTTTGGCGTTTCACTCTGTTTTCTCCTATATTGATAGATGTATTTGGAACTCTAAACCAAACACGGTTTGTGCTAGCTTCTTGAAACTTGAAACAGTAAAGCAGTTTTACGTTCTATCTCTATGTTCTGTTTCCTCTTGATGTAGCACTCAGCAGTGACTGAGGAGAAACTCTTTCATTGAAAGGGGTTGCCAAGCTTCCCAAAATTGCGAGTCTCCAGAAATCTCAGCAACTATTTTTTCACCCAAACTGGATGATACTTTCAGGTAATGATCAGTACATTAAGCTCACTTGGTTCCCCAAATTTCGTTCTTTTATGTTGAAGCGTTCGCTTCCAGTAACTGTTTGAATTTTGGCGTTTCGCTCTGTTTTCTCATATACTGACAGATGTATTTGGAACTCTAAATCAAACACGGTTTGTGCTAGCTTCTTGAAACTTGACACAGTAAAGCAGTTTTACGTTCTATCTCTATGTTCTGTTTCCTCTTGATGTAGCACTCAGCAGTGACTGAGGAGAAACACTTTCATTGAAAGGGGTTGCCAAGCTTCCAGAAATTGCGAGTCTCCAGAAATCTCAGCAACTATTTTTTCACCCAAACTGGATGATACTTTCAGGTAATGATCATTACACTTAGCCCACTTGGTTCCCCAAATTTCGTTCTTCTATGTTGAAGCGTTCGTTTCCAGTAACAGTTTGAATTTTGGCGTTTCACTCTGTTTTCTCCTATATTGATAGATGTATTTGGAACTCTAAATCAAACACGGTTGGTGCTACCTTCTTCAAACTTGACACAGTAAAGCAGTTTCACGTTCTATCTCTATGTTCTGTTTCCTCTTGATGTAGCACTCAGCAGTGACTGAGGAGAAACACTTTCATTGAAAGGGGTTGCCAAGCTTCCCAAAATTGTGAGTCTCCAGAAATCTCAGCAACTATTTTTTCACCCAAACTGGATGATACTTTCAGGTAATGATCATTACACTAAGCCCACTTGGTTCCCCAAATTTCGTTCTTCTATGTTAAAGCGTTCGTTTCCAGTAACAGTTTGAATTTTGGCGTTTCACTCTGTTTTCTCCTATATTGATAGATGTATTTGGAACTCTAAACCAAACAAGGTTTGTGCTAGCTTCTTGAAACTTGACACAGTAAAGCAGTTTCAAGTTCTATCTCTATGTTCTGTTTTCTCTTGATGTAGCACTCAGCAGTGACTGGGGAGAAACACTTTCATTGAAAGGGGTTGCCAAGCTTCCCAAAATTGCGAGTCTCCAGAAATCTCAGCAACTATTTTTTCACCCAAACTGGATGATACTTTCAGCTAATGATCAGTACACTGAGCCCACTTGGATCCCCAAATTTCGTTCTTCTATGTTGAAGCGTTCGTTTCCAGTAACAGTTTGAATTTTGGCCTTTCACTCTGTTTTCTCCTATATTGATAGATGTATTTGGAACTCTAAACCACACCCGGTTTGTGCTAGCTTCTTGAAACTTGACACAGTAAAGCAGTTTCACGTTCTATCTCTATGTTCTGTTTCCTCTTGATGTAGTCCTAAGCAGTGACTGGGGAGAAACACTTACATTGAAAGGGGTTGCCAAGCTTCCAGAAATTACGAGTCTCCAGAAATCTCAGCAACTATGATTTCACCCAATCTGGATGATACTTTCAGGTAATGATCAGTACACTAAGCCCACTTGGTTCTCCAAATTTCGTTCTTTTATGTTGAAGCGTTCGCTTCCAGTAACTGTTTGAATTTTGGCGTTTCACTCTGTTTTCTCCTATACTGACAGATGTATTTGGAACTCTAAATCAAACACGGTTTGTACTACCTTCTTCAAACTTGACACAGTAAAGCAGTTTCACGTTCTATCTCTATGTTCTGTCTCCTCTTGATGTAGCCCTAAGCAGTGACTGGGGAGAAACACTTTCATTGAAAGGGGTTGCCAAGCTTCCCAAAATTGCGAGTCTCCAGAAATCTCAGCAACTATTTTTTCACCGAAACTGGATGATACTTTCATGTAATGATCATTACACTAAGCCCACTTTGTTCCCCAAATTTCGTTCTTCTATGTTAAAGCGTTCGTTTCCTGTAACAGTTTGAATTTTGGCGTTTCACTCTGTTTTCTCCTATATTGATAGATGTATTTGGAACTCTAAACCAAACACGGTTTGTGCTAGCTTCTTGAAACTTGACACAGTAAAGCAGTTTCACGTTCTATCTCTATGTTCTGTTTCCTCTTGATGTAGCACTCAGCAGTGACTGAGGAGAAACACTTTCATTGAAAGGGGTTGCCAAGCTTCCCAAAATTGCGAGTCTCCAGAAATCTCAGCAACTATTTTTTCACCCAAACTGGATGATACTTTCAGGTAATGATCAGTACACTAAGCTCACTTGGTTCCCCAAATTTCGTTCTTTTATGTTGAAGCGTTCGCTTCCAGTAACTGTTTGAATTTTGGCGTTTCACTCTGTTTTCTCCTATACTGACAGATGTATTTGGAACTCTAAATCAAACACGGTTTGTGCTAGCTTCTTGAAACTTGACACAGTAAAGCAGTTTCACGTTCTATCTCTATGTTCTGTTTCCTCTGGATGTAGCCCTAAGCAGTGACTGGGGAGAAATACTTTCATTGACAGGGGTTGCCAAGCTTCCAGAAATTACGAGTCTCCAGAAATCTCAGCAACTATGATTTCACCCAACCTGGATGATACTTTCAGGTAATGATCAGTACACTAAGCCCACTTGGTTACCCAAATTTCGTTCTTCTATGTTGAAGCGTTCGTTTCCAGTAACAGTTTGAATTTTGGTGTTTCACTCTGTTTTCTCCTATATTGATAGATGTATTTGGAACTCTAAATCAAACACGGTTTGTGCTAGCTTCTTGAAACTTTAAACAATAAAGCAGTTTCACGTTCTATATCTATGTTTTCTTTCCTCTTGATGTAGCACTCAGCAGTGACTGAGGAGAAACACTTTCATTGAAAGGAGTTGCCAAGCTTCCCAAAATTGCGAGTCTCTAGAAATCTCAGCAAACATTTTTGCACCCAACGTGGATGATACTTTCAGGTAATGATCAGGACACTAAGCTCACTTCGTTCCCCAAATTTCGTTCTTCTATGTTGAAGCGTTCGTTTCCAGTAACAGTTTGAATTTTGGCGTTTCACTCTGTTTTCTCCTATATTGATAGATGTATTTGGAACTCTAAATCAAACACGGTTTGTGCTAGCTTCTTGAAACTTGACACAGTAAAGCAGTTTCAAGTTCTATCTCTATGTTCTGTTTTCTCTAGATGTAGCCCTAAGCAGTGACTGGGGAGAAACACTTTCATTGAAAGGGGTTGCCAAGCTTCCCAAAATTGCGAGTCTCCAGAAATCTCAGCAACTATTTTTTCACCCAAACTGGATGATACTTTCAGCTAATGATCAGAACACTGAGCCCACTTGGATCCCCAAATTTCGTTCTTCTATGTTGAAGCGTTCGTTTCCAGTAACAGTTTGAATTTTGGCCTTTCACTCTGTTTTCTCCTATATTGATAGATGTATTTGGAACTCTAAACCACACCCGGTTTGTGCTAGCTTCTTGAAACTTGACACAGTAAAGCAGTTTCACGTTCTATCTCTATGTTCTGTTTCCTCTTGATGTAGCACACAGCAGTGACTGAGGAGAAACACTTTCATTGAAAGGGGTTGCCAAGCTTCCAAAAATTACGATTCCCCAGAAATCTCAGCAACTATTTTTTCACCCAAACTGGATGATACTTTCAGGTAATGATGAGTACACTAAGCCCACTGGGTTCCCCAAATTTCGTTCTTCTATGTTGAAGCGTTCGCTTCCAGTAACAGTTTGAATTTTGGCGTTTCGCTCTGTTTTCTCCTATATTGATAGATGTATTTGCAACTCTAAACCAAACACGGTTTGTGCTAGCTTCTTGAAACTTGACACAATAAAGCAGTTTCAAGTTCTATCTCTATGTTCTGTTTCCTCTTGATGTAGCCCTAAGCAGTGACTGGGGAGAAACACTTACATTGAAAGGGGTTGCCAAGCTTCCAGAAATTACGAGTCTCCAGAAATCTCAGCAACTATGATTTCACCCAAACTAGATGATACTTTCAGGTAATGATCAGTACACTAAGCCCACTTGGTTCCCCAAATTTCGTTCTTTTATGTTGAAGCGTTCGCTTCCAGTAACTGTTTGAATTTTGGCGTTTCACTCTGTTTTCTCCTATACTGACAGATGTATTTGGAACTCTAAATCATACACGGTTTGTGCTAGCTTCTTGAAACTTCACACAGTAAAGCAGTTTCACGTTCTATCTCTATGTTCTGTTTCCTCTTGATGTAGCCCTAAGCAGTGACTGGGGAGAAATACTTTCATTGAAAGGGGTTGCCAAGCTTCCAGAAATTACGAGTCTCTAGAAATCTCAGCAAACATTTTTTCACCCAACGTGGATGATACTTTCAGGTGATGATCAGTACACTAAGCTCACTTCGTTCCCCAAATTTCGTTCTTCTATGTTGAAGCGTTCGTTTCCATTTACAGTTTGAATTTTGGCTTTTCACTCTGTTTTCTCCTATATTGATAGATGTATTTGGAACTCTAAATCAAACACGGTTTGTGCTAGCTTCTTGAAACTTGACACAGTAAAGCAGTTTCAAGTTCTATCTCTATGTTCTGTTTTCTCTTGATGTAGCCCTAAGCAGTGACTGGGGAGAAACACTTTCATTGAAAGGGGTTGCCAAGCTTCCCAAAATTGCGAGTCTCCAGAAATCTCAGCAACTATTTTTTCACCCAAACTGGATGATACTTTCAGGTAATGATCAGTACACTGAGCCCACTTGGATCCCCAAATTTCGTTCTTCTATGTTGAAGCGTTCGTTTCCAGTAACAGTTTCAATTTTGGCGTTTCACTCTGTTTTCTCCTATACTGACAGATGTATTTGGAACTCTAAATCAAACACGGTTTGTGCTAGCTTCTTGAAACTTGACACAGTAAAGCAGTTTTACGTTCTATCTCTATGTTCTGTTTCCTCTTGATGTAGCACTCAGCAGTGACTGAGGAGAAACACTTTCATTGAAAGGGGTTGCCAAGCTTCCAGAAATTACGAGTCTCCAGAAATCTCAGCAACTATGATTTCACCCAACCTGGATGATACTTTCAGGTAATGATCAGTACACTAAGCCCACTTGGTTCCCCAAATTTCGTTCTTCTATGTTGAAGCGTTCGTTTCCAGTAACAGTTTGAATTTTGGCTTTTCACTCTGTTTTCTCCTATATTGATAGATGTATTTGGAACTCTAAATCAAACACGGTTTGTGCTACCTTCTTCAAACTTGACACAGTAAAGCAGTTTCACATTCTATCTCTATGTTCTGTTTCCTCTTGATGTAGCACTCAGCAGTGACAGAGGAGAAACACTTTCATTGAAAGGGGTTGCCAAGCTTCCCCAAATTGCGAGTCTCCAGAAATCTCAGCAACTATTTTTTAACCCAAACTGGATGATACTTTCAGGTAATGATCATTACACTAAGCCCACTTGGTTCTCCAAATTTCGTTCTTCTATGTTAAAGCGTTCGTTTCCAGTAACAGTTTGAATTTTGGCCTTTCACTCTGTTTTCTCCTATATTGATAGATGTATTTGGAACTCTAAACCAAACACGGTTTGTGCTAGCTTCTTGAAACTTGACACAGTAAAGCAGTTTCACGTTCTATCTCTATGTTCTGTTTCCTCTTGATGTAGCTTTCAGCAGTGACTGAGGAGAAACACTTTCATTGAAAGGGGTTGCCAAGCTTCCCAAAATTGCGAGTCTCCAGAAATCTCAGCAACTATTTTTTAACCCAAACTGGATGATACTTTCAGGTAATGATCAGTACACTAAGCTCACTTGGTTCCCCAAATTTCGTTCTTTTATGTTGAAGCGTTCGCTTCCAGTAACTGTTTGAATTTTGGCGTTTCACTCTGTTTTCTCCTATACTGACAGATGTATTTGGAACTCTAAATCAAACACGGTTTGTGCTAGCTTCTTGAAACTTGACACAGTAAAGCAGTTTCACGTTCTATCTCTATGTTCTGTTTCCTCTTGATGTAGCCCTAAGCAGTGACTGGGGAGAAACACTTTCATTGAAAGGGGTTGCCAAGCTTGCAAAGATTACGAGTCTCCAGAAATCTCAGCAACTATTTTTTCACCCAAACTGGATGATACTTTCAGGTAATGATCAGTACACTAAGCCCACTTGGTTCCCCAAATTTCATTCTTCTATGTTGAAGCGTTCGTTTCCAGTAACAGTTTGAATTTTGGCGTTTCACTCTGTTTTCTCCTATATTGATAGATGTATTTGGAACTCTAAATCAAACACGGTTTGTGCTAGCTTCTTGAAACTTGACACAATAAAGCAGTTTCACATTCTATCTCTATGTTCTGTTTCCTCTTGATATAGCCCTAAGCAGTTACTGGGGAGAAACACTTTCATTGAAAGTGGTTGCCAAGCTTCCAAAATTTGCGAGTCTCCAGAAATCTCAGCAACTATTTTTTCACCCAACGTGGATGATACTTTCAGGTAATGATCAGTACACTAAGCTCACTTCGTTCCCCAAATTTCGTTCTTCTATGTTGAAGCGTTCGTTTCCAGTAACAGTTTGAATTTTGGCGTTTCACTCTGTTTTCTCCTATATTGATAGATGTATTTGGAACTCTAAATCAAACACGGTTTGTGCTAGCTTCTTGAAACTTGACACAGTAAAGCAGGTTCAAGTTCTATCTCTATGTTCTGTTTTCTCTTGATGTAGCCCTAAGCAGTGACTGGGGAGAAACACTTTCATTGAAAGGGGTTGCCAAGCTTCCCAAAATTGCGAGTCTCCAGAAATCTCAGCAACTATTTTTTCACCCAAACTGGATGATACTTTCAGATAATGATCAGTACACTGAGCCCACTTGGATCCCCAAATTTCGTTCTTCTATGTTGAAGCGTTCGTTTCCAGTAACAGTTTGAATTTTGGCGTTTCACTCTGTTTTCTCCTATATTGATAGATGTATTTGGAACTCTAAACCAAACCCGGTTTGTGCTAGCTTCTTGAAACTTGACACAGTAAAGCAGTTTCACGTTCTATCTCTATGTTCTGTTTCCTCTTGATGTAGCACACAGCAGTGACTGAGGAGAAACACTTTCATTGAAAGGGGTTGCCAAGCTTCCAAAAATTACGATTCCCCAGAAATCTCAGCAACTATTTTTTCACCCAAACTGGATGATACTTTAAGGTAATAATGAGTACACTAAGCCCACTGGGTTCCCCAAATTTCGTTCTTCTATGTTGAAGCGTTTGTTTCCAGTAACAGTTTGAATTTTGGCGTTTCACTCTGTTTTCTCCTATATTGATAGATGTATTTGCAACTCTAAACCAAACACGGTTTGTGCTAGCTTCTTGAAACTTGACACAATAAAGCAGTTTCAAGTTCTATCTCTATGTTCTGTTTCCTCTTGATGTAGCCCTAAGCAGTGACTGGGGAGAAACACTTACATTGAATGGGGTTGCCAAGCTTCCAGAAATTATGAGTCTCCAGAAATCTCAGCAACTATGATTTCACCCAAACTGGATGATACTTTCAGGTAATGATCTGTACACTAAGCCCACTTGGTTCCCTAAATTTCGTTCTTCTATGTTGAAGCGTTCGTTTCCAGTAACAGTTTGAATTTTGGCGTTTCACTCTGTTTTCTCCTATATTGATAGATGTATTTGGAACTCTAAACCAAACACGGTTTGTGCTAGCTTCTTGAAACTTGACACAGTAAAGCAGTTTTACGTTCTATCTCTATGTTCTGTTTCCTCTTGATGTAGCACTCAGCAGTGACTGAGGAGAAACACTTTCATTGAAAGGGGTTGCCAAGCTTCCCAAAATTGCGAGTCTCCAGAAATCTCAGATACTATTTTTTCACCCAAACTGGATGATACTTTCAGGTAATGATCAGTACACTATGCCCACTTAGTTCCCCAAATTTCGTTCTTCTATGTTGAAGCGTTCGTTTCCAGTAACAGTTTGAATTTTGGCGTTTCACTCTGTTTTCTCCTATATTGATAGATGTATTTGGAACTCTAAATCAAACACGGTTGGTGCTAGCTTCTTGAAACTTGACACAGTAAAGCAGTTTCAAGTTCTATCTCTATGTTCTGTCTCCTCATGATGTAGCCCTAAGCAGTGACTGGGGAGAAACACTTTCATTGAAAGGGGTTGCCAAGCTTCCAAAAATTACGAGTCTCCAGAAATCTCAGCATCTATTTTTTCACCCAAACTGGATGATACTCTCAGGTAATGATGAGTACGCTAAGCCCACTGGGTTCCCCAAATTTCGTTCTTCTATGTTGAAGCGTTCGTTTCCAGTAACAGTTTGAATTTTGGCGTTTCACTCTGTTTTCTCCTATATTGATAGATGTATTTGGAACTCTAAACCAAACACGGTTTGTGCTAGCTTCTTGAAACTTGACACAGTAAAGCAGTTTCACGTTCTATCTCTATGTTCTGTATCCTCTGGATGTAGCCATAAGCAGTGACTGGGGAGAAATACTTTCATTGACAGGGGTTGCCAAGCTTCCAGAAATTACGAGTCTCCAGAAATCTCAGCAACTATGATTTCACCCAACCTGAATGATACTTTCAGGTAATGATCAGTACACTAAGCCCACTTGTTTCCCCAAATTTCGTTCTTCTATGTTAAAGCGTTCGTTTCCAGTAAGAGTTTGAATTTTGGCGTTTTGCTCTGTTTTCTCCTATATTGATAGATGTATTTGGAACTCTAAATCAAACACGGTTTGTGCTAGCTTCTTCAAACTTGACACAGTAAAGCAGTTTCAAGTTCTAGCTCTATGTTCTGTTTCCTCTTGATGTAGCACTCAGCAGTGACTGAGGAGAAACACTTTCATTGAAAGGGGTTGCCAAGCTTCCAGAAATTACGAGTCTCCAGAAATCTCAGCAACTATTTTTTCACCCAAACTGGATGATACTTTCAGGTAATGATCAGTACACTAAGCGCACTGGGTTCCCCAAATTTCGTTCTTCTATGTTGAAGCGTTCGTTTCCAGTAACAGTTTGAATTTTGGAGTTTCGCTCTGTTTTCTCCTATATTGATAGATGTATTTGGAACTCTAAACCAAACACGGTTTGTGCTAGCTTCTTGAAACTTGACACAATAAAGCAGTTTCAAATTCTATCTCTATGTTCTGTCTCCTTATGATGTAGCCCTAAGCTGTGACTGGGGAGAAACACTTTCATTGAAAGGGGTTGCCAAGCTTCCAAAAATTACGAGTCTCCAGAAATCTCAGCATCTATTTTTTCACCCAAACTGGATGATACTTTCAGGTAATGATGAGTACACTAAGCCCACTGGGTTCCCCAAATTTCATTCTTCTATGTTGAAGCGTTCGTTTCCAGTAACAGTTTGAATTTTGGCGTTTCACTCTGTTTTCTCCTATATTGATAGATGTATTTGGAACTCTAAACCAAACATGGTTTGTGCTAGCTTCTTGAAACTTGACACAGTAAAGCAGTTTCACGTTCTAGCTCTATGTTCTGTTTCCTCTTGATGTAGCACTCAGCAGTGACTGAGGAGAAACACTTTCATTGAAAGGGGTTGCCAAGCTTCCCAAAATTGCGAGTCTCCAGAAATCTCAGCAACTATTTTTTAACCCAAACTGGATGATACTTTCAGGTAATGATCAGTACACTAAGCTCACTTGGTTCCCCAAATTTCGTTCTTTTATGTTGAAGCGTTCGCTTCCAGTAACTGTTTGAATTTTGGCGTTTCACTCTGTTTTCTCCTATACTGACAGATGTATTTGGAACTCTAAATCAAACACGGTTTGTGCTAGCTTCTTGAAACTTGACACAGTAAAGCAGTTTCACGTTCTATCTCTATGTTCTGTTTCCTCTGGATGTAGCCGTAAGCAGTGACTGGAGAGAAATACTTTCATTGACAGGGGTTGCCAAGCTTCCAGAAATTACGAGTCTCCAGAAATCTCAGCAACTATGATTTCACCCAACCTGGATGATACTTTCAGGTAATGATCAGTACACTAAGCCCACTTGTTTCCCCAAATTTCGTTCTTCTATGTTGAAGCGTTCGTTTCCAGTAACAGTTTGAATTTTGGCGTTTCACTCTGTTTTCTCCTATATTGATAGATGTATTTGGAATTCTAAACCAAACACGGTTTGTGCTAGCTTCTTGAAACTTGACACAGTAAAGCAGTTTCACGTTCTATCTCTATGTTCTGTTTCCTCTTGATGTAGCACTCAGCAGTGACTGAGGAGAAACACTTTCATTGAAAGGGGTTGCCAAGCTTCCCAAAATTGCAAGTCTCCAGAAATCTCAGCAACTATTTTTTCACCCAAACTGGATGATACTTTCAGGTAATGATCATTACACTAAGCCCACTTGGTTCCCCAAATTTCGTTCTTCTATGTTAAAGCGTTTGTTTCCAGTAACAGTTTGAATTTTGGCGTTTCACTCTGTTTTCTCCTATATTGATAGATGTATTTGGAACTCTAAACCAAACACGGTTTGTGCTAGCTTCTTGAAACTTGACACAGTAAAGCAGTTTCACGTTCTATCTCTATGTTCTCTTTCCTCTTGATGTAGCTCTCAGCAGTGACTGAGGAGAAACACTTTCATTGAAAGGGGTTGCCAAGCTTCCCAAAATTGCGAGTCTCCAGAAATCTCAGCAACTATTTTTTAACCCAAACTGGATGATACTTTCAGGTAATGATCAGTACACTAAGCTCACTTGGTTCCCCAAATTTCGTTCTTTTATGTTGAAGCGTTCGCTTCCAGTAACTGTTTGAAATTTGGCTTTTCACTCTGTTTTCTCCTATACTGACAGATGTATTTGGAACTCTAAATCAAACACGGTTTGTGCTAGCTTCTTGAAACTTGACACAGTAAAGCAGTTTCACGTTCTATCTCTATGTTCTGTTTCCTCTGGATGTAGCCCTAAGCAGTGACTGGGGACAAACACTTTCATTGAAAGGGGTTGCCAAGCTTGCAAAGATTACGAGTCTCCAGAAATCTCAGCAACTATTTTTTCACCCAAACTGGATGATACTTTCAGGTAATGATCAGTACACTAAGCCCACTTGGTTCCCCAAATTTCATTCTTGTATGTTGAAGCGTTCGTTTCCAGTAACAGTTTGAATTTTGGCGTTTCACTCTGTTTTCTCCTATATTGATAGATGTATTTGGAACTCTAAATCAAACACGGTTGGTGCTAGCTTCTTGAAACTTGACAGAGTAAAGCAGTTTCAAGTTCTATCTCTATGTTCTGTCTCCTCATGATGTAGCCCTAAGCAGTGACTGGGGAGAAACACTTTCATTGAAAGGGGTTGCCAAGCTTCCAAAAATTACGAGTCTCCAGAAATCTCAGCATCTATTTTTTCACCCAAACTGGATGATACTCTCAGGTAATGATGAGTACGCTAAGCCCACTGGGTTCCCCAAATTTCGGTCTTCTATGTTGAAGCGTTCGTTTCCAGTAACAGTTTGAATTTTGGCGTTTCACTCTGTTTTCTCCTATATTGATAGATGTATTTGGAACTCTAAACCAAACACGGTTTGTGCTAGCTTCTTGAAACTTGACACAGTAAAGCAGTTTCACGTTCTATCTCTATGTTCTATTTCCTCTGGATGTAGCCCTAAGCAGTGACTGGGGACAAACACTTTCATTGAAAGGGGTTGCCAAGCTTGCAAAGATTACGAGTCTCCAGAAATCTCAGCAACTATTTTTTCACCCAAACTGGATGATACTTTCAGGTAATGATCAGTACACTAAGCCCACTTGGTTCCCCAAATTTCATTCTTCTATGTTGAAGCGTTCGTTTCCAGTAACAGTTTGAATTTTGGCGTTTCACTCTGTTTTCTCCTATATTGATAGATGTATTTGGAACTCTTAATCAAACACGGTTTGTGCTAGCTTCTGGAAACTTGACACAGTAAAGCAGTTTCACGTTCTATCTCTATGTTCTGTTTCCTCTTGATGTAGCACTCAGCAGTGACTGAGGAGAAACACTTTCATTGAAAGGGGTTGCCAAGCTTCCCAAAATTGCAAGTCTCCAGAAATCTCAGCAACTATTTTTTCACCCAAACTAGATGATACTTTCAGGTAATGATCAGTACACTAAGCTCACTTGGTTCCCCAAATTTCGTTCTTTTATGTTGAAGCGTTCGCTTCCAGTAACTGTTTGAATTTTGGCGTTTCACTCTGTTTTCTCCTATACTGACAGATGTATTTGGAACTCTAAATCAAACACGGTTTGTGCTAGCTTCTTGAATCTTGACACAGTAAAGCAGTTTCAAGTTCTATCTCTATGTTCTGTCTCCTCATGATGTAGCCCTAAGCAGTGACTGGGGAGAAACACTTTCATTGAAAGGGGTTGCCAAGCTTTCAAAAATTACGAGTCTCCAGAAATCTCAGCATCTATTTTTTCACCCAAACTGGATGATACTTTCAGGTAATGATGAGTACGCTAAGCCCACTGGGTTCCCCAAAGTTCGTTCTTCTATGTTGAAGCGTTCCTTTCCAGTAACAGTTTGAATTTTGGCGTTTCACTCTGTTTTCTCCTATATTGATAGATGTATTTGGAACTCTAAACCAAACACGGTTTGTGCTAGCTTCTTGAAACTTGACACAGTAAAGCAGTTTCACGTTCTATCTCTATGTTCTGTTTCCTCTGGATGTAGCCCTAGGCAGTGACTGGGGACAAACACTTTCATTGAAAGGGGTTGCCAAGCTTGCAAAGATTACGAGTCTCCAGAAATCTCAGCAACTATTTTTTCACCCAAACTGGATGATACTTTCAGGTAATGATGAGTACACTAAGCCCACTGGGTTCCCCAAATTTCGTTCTTCTATGTTGAAGCGTTCGCTTCCAGTAACAGTTTGAATTTTGGCGTTTCGCTCTGTTTTCTCCTATATTGATAGATGTATTTGCAACTCTAAACCAAACACGGTTTGTGCTAGCTTCTTGAAACTTGACACAATAAAGCAGTTTCACATTCTATATCTATGTTCTGTTTCCTCTTGATGTAGCCCTAAGCAGTTACTGGGGAGAAACACTTTCATTGAAAGTGGTTGCCAAGCTTCCAAAATTTGCGAGTCTCCAGAAATCTCAGCAACTATTTTTTCACCCAACGTGGATGATACTTTCAGGTAATGATCAGTACACTAAGCTCACTTCGTTCCCCAAATTTCGTTCTTCTATGTTGAAGCGTTCGTTTCCAGTAACAGTTTGAATTTTGGCGTTTCACTCCGTTTTCTCCTATATTGATAGATGTATTTGGAACTCTAAATCAAACACGGTTTGTGCTAGCTTCTTGAAACTTGACACAGTAAAGCAGTTTCACGTTCTATCTCTATGTTCTGTTTCCTCTTGATGTAGCACTCAGCAGTGACTGAGGAGAAACACTTTCATTGAAAGGGGTTGCCAAGCTTCCCAAAATTGCGAGTCTCCAGAAATCTCAGCAACTATTTTTTCACCCAAACTGGATGATACTTTCAGGTAATGATCAGTACACTAAGCCCACTTAGTTCCCCAAATTTCGTTCTTCTATGTTGAAGCGTTCGTTTCCAGTAACAGTTTGAATTTTGGCGTTTCACTCTGTTTTCTCCTATATTGATAGATGTATTTGGAACTCTAAATCAAACACGGTTGGTGCTAGCTTCTTCAAACTTGACACAGTAAAGCAGTTTCAAGTTCTAGCTCTATGTTCTGTTTCCTCTTGATGTAGCACTCAGCAGTGACTGAGGAGAAACACTTTCATTGAAAGGGGTTGCCAAGCTTCCCAAAATTGCGAGTCTCCAGAAATCTCAGCAACTATTTTTTCACCCAAACTGGATGATACTTTCAGGTAATGATCATTACACTAAGCTCACTTGGTTCCCCAAATTTCGTTCTTTTATTTTGAAGCGTTGGCTTCCAGTAACTGTTTGAATTTTGGCGTTTCACTCTGTTTTCTCCTATACTGACAGATGTATTTGGAACTCTAAATCATACACGGTTTGTGCTAGCTTCTTGAAACTTGACACAGTAAAGCAGTTTCACGTTCTATCTCTATGTTCTGTTTCCTCTTGATGTAGCACACAGCAGTGACTGAGGAGAAACACTTTCATTGACAGGGGTTGCCAAGCTTCCAAAAATTACGATTCCCCAGAAATCTCAGCAACTATTTTTTCACCCAAACTGGATGATACTTTCAGGTAATGATGAGTACACTAAGCCCACTGGGTTCCCCAAATTTCGTTCTTCTATGTTGAAGCGTTCGTTTCCAGTAACAGTTTGAATTTTGGCGTTTCACTCTGTTTTCTCCTATATTGATAGATGTATTTGGAACTCTAAATCAAACACGGTTTGTGCTATCTTCTTCAAACTTGACACAGTAAAGCAGTTTCAAGTTCTAGCTCTATGTTCTGTTTCCTCTTGATGTAGCACTCAGCAGTGACTGAGGAGAAACACTTTCATTGAAAGGGGTTGCCAAGCTTCCCAAAATTGCGAGTCTCCAGAAATCTCAGCAACTATTTTTTCACCCAAACTGGATGATACTTTCAGGTAATGATCAGGACACTAAGCTCACTTGGTTCCCCAAATTTCGTTCTTTTATGTTGAAGCGTTCGCTTCCAGTAACTGTTTGAATTTTGGCGTTTCACTCTGTTTTCTCCTATACTGACAGATGTATTTGGAACTCTAAATCATACACGGTTTGTGCTAGCTTCTTGAAACTTGACACAGTAAAGCAGTTTCACGTTCTATCTCTATGTTCTGTTTTCTCTTGATGTAGCCCTAAGCAGTGACTGGGGAGAAACACTTTCATTGAAAGGGGTTGCCAAGCTTCCCAAAATTGCGAGTCTCCAGAAATCTCAGCAACTATTTTTTCACCCAACGTGGATGATACTTTCAGGTAATGATCAGTACACTGAGCCCACTTGGATCCCCAAATTTCATTCTTCTATGTTGAAGCGTTCGTTTCCAGTAACAGTTTGAACTTTGGCCTTTCACTCTGTTTTCTCCTATATTGATAGATGTATTTGGAACTCTAAACCAAACCGGATTTGTGCTAGCTTCTTGAAACTTGACACAGTAAAGCAGTTTCACGTTCTATCTCTATGTTCTGTTTCCTCTTGATGTAGCACACAGCAGTGACTGAGGAGAAACACTTTCATTGAAAGGGGTTGCCAAGCTTCCAAAAATTACGATTCCCCAGAAATCTCAGCAACTATTTTTTAACCCAAACTGGATGATACTTTCAGGTAATGATCAGTACACTAAGCCCACTGGGTTCCCCAAATTTCGTTCTTCTATGTTGAAGCGTTCGTTTCGAGTAACAGTTTGAATTTTGGAGTTTCGCTCTGTTTTCTCCTATATTGATAGATGTATTTGGAACTCTAAACCAAACACGGTTTGTGCTATCTTCTTGAAACTTGACACAATAAAGCAGTTTCAAGTTCTATCTCTATGTTCTGTCTCCTTATGATGTAGCCCTAAGCAGTGACTGGGGAGAAACACTTTCATTGAAAGGGGTTGCCAAGCTTCCAAAAATTACGAGTCTCCAGAAATCTCAGCATCTATTTTTTCACCCAAACTGGATGATACTTTCAGGTAATGATGAGTACACTAAGCCCACTGGGTTCCCCAAATTTCGTTCTTCTATGTTGAAGCGTTCGTTTCCAGTAACAGTTTGAATTTTGGCGTTTCACTCTGTTTTCTCCTCTATTGATAGATGTATTTGGAACTCTAAACCAAACACGGTTTGTGCTAGCTTCTTGAAACTTGACACAGTAAAGCAGTTTCACGTTCTATCTCTATGTTCTGTTTCCTCTTGATGTAGCACTCAGCAGTGACTGAGGAGAAACACTTTCATTGAAAGGGGTTGCCAAGCTTCCCAAAATTGCGAGTCTCCAGAAATCTCAGCAACTATTTTTTAACCCAAACTGGATGATACTTTCAGGTAATGATCAGTACACTAAGCTCACTTGGTTCCCCAAATTTCGTTCTTTTATGTTGAAGCGTTCGCTTCCAGTAACTGTTTGAATTTTGGCGTTTCACTCTGTTTTCTCCTATACTGACAGATGTATTTGGAACTCTAAATCAAACACGGTTTGTGCTAGCTTCTTGAAACTTGACACAGTAAAGCAGTTTCACGTTCTATCTCTATGTTCTGTTTCCTCTGGATGTAGCCGTAAGCAGTGACTGGGGAGAAATACTTTCATTGACAGGGGTTGCCAAGCTTCCAGAAATTACGAGTCTCCAGAAATCTCAGCAACTATGATTTCACCCAACCTGGATGATACTTTCAGGTAATGATCAGTACACTAAGCCCACTTGTTTCCCCAAATTTCGTTCTTCTATGTTGAAGCGTTCGTTTCCAGTAACAGTTTGAATTTTGGCGTTTCACTCTGTTTTCTCCTATACTGACAGATGTATTTGGAACTCTAAATCAAACACGGTTTGTGCCAGCTTCTTCAAACTTGACACAGTAAAGCAGTTTCAAGTTCTAGCTCTATGTTCTGTTTCCTCTTGATGTAGCACTCAGCAGTGACTGAGGAGAAACACTTTCATTGAAAGGGGTTGCCAAGCTTCCCAAAATTGCAAGTCTCCAGAAATCTCAGCAACTATTTTTTCACCCAAACTGGATGATACTTTCAGGTAATGATCATTACACTAAGCCCACTTGGTTCCCCAAATTTCGTTCTTCTATGTTAAAGCGTTTGTTTCCAGTAACAGTTTGAATTTTGGCGTTTCACTCTGTTTTCTCCTATATTGATAGATGTATTTGGAACTCTAAACCAAACACGGTTTGTGCTAGCTTCTTGAAACTTGACACAGTAAAGCAGTTTCACGTTCTATCTCTATGTTCTCTTTCCTCTTGATGTAGCTCTCAGCAGTGACTGAGGAGAAACACTTTCATTGAAAGGGGTTGCCAAGCTTCCCAAAATTGCGAGTCTCCAGAAATCTCAGCAACTATTTTTTAACCCAAACTGGATGATACTTTCAGGTAATGATCAGTACACTAAGCTCACTTGGTTCCCCAAATTTCGTTCTTTTATGTTGAAGCGTTCGCTTCCAGTAACTGTTTGAAATTTGGCTTTTCACTCTGTTTTCTCCTATACTGACAGATGTATTTGGAACTCTAAATCAAACACGGTTTGTGCTAGCTTCTTGAAACTTGACACAGTAAAGCAGTTTCACGTTCTATCTCTATGTTCTGTTTCCTCTGGATGTAGCCCTAAGCAGTGACTGGGGAAAAACACTTTCATTGAAAGGGGTTGCCAAGCTTCCCAAAATTGCGAGTCTCCAGAAATCTCAGCAACTATTTTTTAACCCAAACTGGATGATACTTTCAGGTAATGATCAGTACACTAAGCTCACTTGGTTCCCCAAATTTCGTTCTTTTATGTTGAAGCGTTCGTTCTAAGTAACTGTTTGAATTTTGGCGTTTCACTCTGTTTTCTCCTATACTGACAGATGTATTTGGAACTCTAAATCAAACACGGTTTGTGCTAGCTTCTTGAAACTTGACACAGTAAAGCAGTTTCACGTTCTATCTCTATGTTCTGTTTCCTCTGGATGTAGCCGTAAGCAGTGACTGGGGAGAAATACTTTCATTGACAGGGGTTGCCAAGCTTCCAGAAATTACGAGTCTCCAGAAATCTCAGCAACTATGATTTCACCCAACCTGAATGATACTTTCAGGTAATGATCAGTACACTAAGCTCACTTGGTTCCCCAAATTTCGTTCTTTTATGTTGAAGCGTTCGCTTCCAGTAACTGTTTGAATTTTGGCGTTTCACTCTGTTTTCTCCTATACTGACAGATGTATTTGGAACTCTAAATCAAACACGGTTTGTGCTAGCTTCTTGAAACTTGACACAGTAAAGCAGTTTCACGTTCTATCTCTATGTTCTGTTTCCTCTGGATGTAGCCGTAAGCAGTGACTGGGGAGAAATACTTTCATTGACAGGGGTTGCCAAGCTTCCAGAAATTACGAGTCTCCAGAAATCTCAGCAACTATGATTTCACCCAACCTGAATGATACTTTCAGGTAATGATCAGTACACTAAGCCCACTTGTTTCCCCAAATTTCGTTCTTCTATGTTGAAGCGTTCGTTTCCAGTAACAGTTTGAATTTTGGCGTTTCGCTCTGTTTTCTCCTATATTGATAGATGTATTTGGAACTCTAAATCAAACACGGTTTGTGCCAGCTTCTTCAAACTTGACACAGTAAAGCAGTTTCAAGTTCTAGCTCTATGTTCTGTTTCCTCTTGATGTAGCACTCAGCAGTGACTGAGGAGAAACACTTTCATTGAAAGGGGTTGCCAAGCTTCCCAAAATTGCGAGTCTCCAGAAATCTCAGCAACTATTTTTTCACCCAAACTGGATGATAATTTCAGGTAATGATCAGTACACTAAGCTCACTTGGTTCCCCAAATTTCGTTCTTTTATTTTGAAGCGTTCGCTTCCAGTAACTGTTTGAATTTTGGTGTTTCACTCTGTTTTCTCCTATACTGACAGATGTATTTGGAACTCTAAATCATACACGGTTTGTGCTAGCTTCTTGAAACTTGACACAGTAAAGCAGTTTCACGTTCTATCTCTATGTTCTGTTTCCTCTAGATGTAGCCCTAAGCAGTGACTGGGGAAAAACACTTTCATTGAAAGGGGTTGCCAAGCTTCCCAAAATTGCGAGTCTCCAGAAATCTCAGCAACTATTTTTTAACCCAAACTGGATGATACTTTCAGGTAATGATCAGTACACTAAGCTCACTTGGTTCCCCAAATTTCGTTCTTTTATGTTGAAGCGTTCGCTTCCAGTAACTGTTTGAATTTTGGCGTTTCACTCTGTTTTCTCCTATACTGACAGATGTATTTGGAACTCTAAATCAAACACGGTTTGTGCTAGCTTCTTGAAACTTGACACAGTAAAGCAGTTTCACGTTCTATCTCTATGTTCTGTTTCCTCTGGATGTAGCCGTAAGCAGTGACTGGGGAGAAATACTTTCATTGACAGGGGTTGCCAAGCTTCCAGAAATTACGAGTCTCCAGAAATCTCAGCAACTATGATTTCACCCAACCTGAATGATACTTTCAGGTAATGATCAGTACACTAAGCTCACTTGGTTCCCCAAATTTCGTTCTTTTATGTTGAAGCGTTCGCTTCCAGTAACTGTTTGAATTTTGGCGTTTCACTCTGTTTTCTCCTATACTGACAGATGTATTTGGAACTCTAAATCAAACACGGTTTGTGCTAGCTTCTTGAAACTTGACACAGTAAAGCAGTTTCACGTTCTATCTCTATGTTCTGTTTCCTCTGGATGTAGCCGTAAGCAGTGACTGGGGAGAAATACTTTCATTGACAGGGGTTGCCAAGCTTCCAGAAATTACGAGTCTCCAGAAATCTCAGCAACTATTTTTTCACCCAAACTGGATGATACTTTCAGGTAATGATCAGTACACTAAGCTCCCTTGGTTCCCCAAATTTTGTTCTTTTATGTTGAAGCGTTCGTTTCCAGTAACAGTTTGAATTTTGGCATTTCGCTCTGTTTTCTCCTATATTGATAGATGTATTTGGAACTCTAAATCAAACACGGTTTGTGCCAGCTTCTTCAAACTTGACACAGTAAAGCAGTTTCAAGTTCTAGCTCTATGTTCTGTTTCCTCTTGATGTAGCACTCAGCAGTGACTGAGGAGAAACACTTTCATTGAAAGGGGTTGCCAAGCTTCCCAAAATTGCGAGTCTCCAGAAATCTCAGCAACTATTTTTTCACCCAAACTGGATGATAATTTCAGGTAATGATCAGTACACTAAGCTCACTTGGTTCCCCAAATTTCGTTCTTTTATTTTGAAGCGTTCGCTTCCAGTAACTGTTTGAATTTTGGTGTTTCACTCTGTTTTCTCCTATACTGACAGATGTATTTGGAACTCTAAACCAAACCGGATTTGTGCTAGCTTCTTGAAACTTGACACAGTAAAGCAGTTTCACGTTCTATCTCTATGTTCTGTTTCCTCTTGATGTAGCACTCAGCAGTGACTGAGGAGAAACACTTTCATTGAAAGGGGTTGCCAAGCTTCCCAAAATTGCGAGTCTCCAGAAATCTCAGCAACTATTTTTTCACCCAAACTGGATGATACTTTCAGGTAATGATCATTACACTAAGCCCACTTGGTTCCCCAAATTTCGTTCTTCTATGTTAAAGCGTTTGTTTCCAGTACAGTTTGAATTTTGGCGTTTCACTCTGTTTTCTCATATATTGATAGATGTATTTGGAACTCTAAACCAAACACGGTTTGTGCTAGCTTCTTGAAACTTGACACAGTAAAGCAGTTTCACGTTCTATCTCTATGTTCTGTTTCCTCTTGATGTAGCTCTCAGCAGTGACTGAGGAGAAACACTTTCATTGAAAGGTGTTGCCAAGCTTCCCAAAATTGCGAGTCTCCAGAAATCTCAGCAACTATTTTTTCACCCAAACTGGATGATACTTTCAGGTAATGATCAGTACACTAAGCCCACTTGGTTCCCCAAATTTCATTCTTCTATGTTGAAGCGTTCGTTTCCAGTAACAGTATGAATTTTGGCGTTTCACTCTGTTTTCTCCTATATTGATAGATGCATTTGGAACTCTAAATCAAACACGGTTTGTGCTAGCTTCTTGAAACTTGACACAGTAAAGCAGTTTCACGTTCTATCTCTATGTTCTGTTTCCTCTTGATGTAGCACTCAGCAGTGACTGAGGAGAAACACTTTCATTGAAAGGGGTTGCCAAGCTTCCCAAAATTGCGAGTCTCCAGAAATCTCAGCAACTATTTTTTCACCCAAACTGGATGATACTTTCAGGTAATGATCAGTACACTAAGCCCACTTAGTTCCCCAAATTTCGTTCTTCTATGTTGAAGCGTTCGTTTCCAGTAACAGTTTGAATTTTGGCGTTTCACTCTGTTTTCTACTATATTGATAGATGTATTTGGAACTCTAAATCAAACACGGTTGGTGCTAGCTTCTTGAAACTTGACAGAGTAAAGCAGTTTCAAGTTCTATCTCTATGTTCTGTCTCCTCATGATGTAGCCCTAAGCAGTGACTGGGGAGAAACACTTTCATTGAAAGGGGTTGCCAAGCTTCCAAAAATTACGAGTCTCCAGAAATCTCAGCATCTATTTTTTCACCCAAACTGGATGATACTCTCAGGTAATGATGAGTACGCTAAGCCCACTGGGTTCCCCAAATTTCGGTCTTCTATGTTGAAGCATTCGTTTCCAGTAACAGTTTGAATTTTGGCGTTTCACTCTGTTTTCTCCTATATTGATAGATGTATTTGGAACTCTAAACCAAACACGGTTTGTGCTAGCTTCTTGAAACTTGACACAGTAAAGCAGTTTCACATTCTATCTCTATGTTCTGTTTCCTCTTGATATAGCACTCAGCAGTGACTGAGGAGAAACACTTTCATTGAAAGGGGTTGCCAAGCTTCCCAAAATTGCGAGTCTCCAGAAATCTCAGCAACTATTTTTTCACCCAAACTGGATGATACTTTCAGGTAATGATCAGTACACTAAGCCCACTTGGTTCCCCAAATTTCGTTCTTCTATGTTAAAGCGTTCGTTTCCAGTAACAGTTTGAATTTTGGCGTTTCACTCTGTTTTCTCCTATATTGGTAGATGTATTTGGAACTCTAAACCAAACACGGTTTGTGCTAGCTTCTTGAAACTTGACACAGTAAAGCAGTTTCACGTTCTATCTCTATGTTCTGTTTCCTCTTGATGTAGCTCTCAGCAGTGACTGAGGAAAAACTCTTTCATTGAAAGGGTTTGCCAAGCTTCCCAAAATTGCGAGTCTCCAGAAATCTCAGCAACTATTTTTTAACCCAAACTGGATGATGCTTTCAGGTAATGATCAGTACACTAAGCTCACTTGGTTCCCCAAATTTCGTTCTTTTATGTTGAAGCGTTCGCTTCCAGTAACTGTTTGAATTTTGGCGTTTCACTCTGTTTTCTCCTATACTGACAGATGTATTTGGAACTCTAAATCAAACACGGTTTGTGCTAGCTTCTTGAAGCTTGACACAGTAAAGCAGTTTCACGTTCTATCTCTATGTTCTGTTTCCTCTGGATGTAGCCGTAAGCAGTGACTTGGGAGAAATACTTTAATTGACAGGCGTTGCCAAGCTTCCAGAAATTACGAGTCTCCAGAAATCTCAGCAACTATGATTTCACCCAACCTGAATGATACTTTCAGGTAATGATCAGTACACTAAGCCCACTTGTTTCCCCAAATTTCGTTCTTCTATGTTGAAGCGTTCGTTTCCAGTAACAGTTTGAATTTTGGCGTTTCGCTCTGTTTTCTCCTATATTGATAGATGTATTTGGAACTCTAAATCAAACAGGGTTTGTGCCAGCTTCTTCAAACTTGACACAGTAAAGCAGTTTCAAGTTCTAGCTCTATGTTCTGTTTCCTCTTGATGTAGCACTCAGCAGTGACTGAGGAGAAACACTTTCATTGAAAGGGGTTGCCAAGCTTCCCAAAATTGCGAGTCTCCAGAAATCTCAGCAACTATTTTTTCACCCAAACTGGATGATACTTTCAGGTAATGATCAGTACACTAAGCTCACTTGGTTCCCCAAATTTCGTTCTTTTATTTTGAAGCGTTCGCTTCCAGTAACTGTTTGAATTTTGGCGTTTCACTCTGTTTTCTCCTATACTGACAGATGTATTTGGAACTCTAAATCATACACGGTTTGTGCTAGCTTCTTGAAACTTGACACAGTAAAGCAGTTTCACGTTCTATCTCTATGTTCTGTTTCCTCTTGATGTAGCACACAGCAGTGACTGAGGAGAAACACTTTCATTGAAAGGGGTTGCCAAGCTTCCAAAAATTACGATTCCCCAGAAATCTCAGCAACTATTTTTTCACCCAAACTGGATGATACTTTCAGGTAATGATGAGTACACTAAGCCCACTGGGTTCCCCAAATTTCGTTCTTCTATGTTGAAGCGTTCGTTTCCAGTAACAGTTTGAATTTTGGCGTTTCACTCTGTTTTCTCCTATATTGATAGATGTATTTGGAACTCTAAATCAAACACGGTTTGTGCTAGCTTCTTCAAACTTGACACAGTAAAGCAGTTTCAAGTTCTAGCTCTATGTTCTGTTTCCTCTTGATGTAGCACTCAGCAGTGACTGAGGAGAAACACTTTCATTGAAAGGGGTTGCCAAGCTTCCCAAAATTGCGAGTCTCCAGAAATCTCAGCATCTATTTTTTCACCCAAACTGGATGATACTCTCAGGTAATGATGAGTACGCTAAGCCCACTGGGTTCCCCAAATTTCGTTCTTCTATGTTGAAGCGTTCGTTTCCAGTAACAGTTTGAATTTTGGCGTTTCACTCTGTTTTCTCCTATATTGATAGATGTATTTGGAACTCTAAATCAAACACGGTTGGTGCTAGCTTCTTGAAACTTGACACAGTAAAGCAGTTTCAAGTTCTATCTCTATGTTCTGTCTCCTCATGATGTAGCCCTAAGCAGTGACTGGGGAGAAACACTTTCATTGAAAGGGGTTGCCAAGCTTCCAAAAATTACGAGTCTCCAGAAATCTCAGCATCTATTTTTTCACCCAAACTGGATGATACTCTCAGGTAATGATGAGTACGCTAAGCCCACTGGGTTCCCCAAATTTCGTTCTTCTATGTTGAAGCGTTCGTTTCCAGTAACAGTTTGAATTTTGGCGTTTCACTCTGTTTTCTCCTATATTGATAGATTATTTGGAACTCTAAACCAAACACGGTTTGTGCTAGCTTCTTGAAACTTGACACAGTAAAGCAGTTTCACATTCTATCTCTATGTTCTGTTTCCTCTTGATGTAGCACTCAGCAGTGACTGGGGAGAAATACTTTCATTGACAGGGGTTGCCAAGCTTCCAGGAATTACGAGTCTCCAGAAATCTCAGCAACTATGATTTCACCCAACCTGAATGAAACTTTCAGGTAATGATCAGTACACTAAGCCCACTTGTTTCCCCAAATTTCGTTCTTCTATGTTGAAGCGTTCGTTTCCAGTAACAGTTTGAATTTTGGCGTTTCGCTCTGTTTTCTCCTATATTGATAGATGTATTTGGAACTCTAAATCAAACACGGTTTGTGCCAGCTTCTTCAAACTTGACACAGTAAAGCAGTTTCAAGTTCTAGCTCTATGTTCTGTTTCCTCTTGATGTAGCACTCAGCAGTGACTGGGGAGAAATACTTTCATTGACAGGGGTTGCCAAGCTTCCAGAAATTACGAGTCTCCAGAAATCTCAGCAACTATGATTTCACCCAACCTGAATGAAACTTTCAGGTAATGATCAGTACACTAAGCCCACTTGTTTCCCCAAATTTCGTTCTTCTATGTTGAAGCGTTCGTTTCCAGTAACAGTTTGAATTTTGGCGTTTCGCTCTGTTTTCTCCTATATTGATAGATGTATTTGGAACTCTAAATCAAACACGGTTTGTGCCAGCTTCTTCAAACTTGACACAGTAAAGCAGTTTCAAGTTCTAGCTCTATGTTCTGTTTCCTCTTGATGTAGCACTCAGCAGTGACTGAGGAGAAACACTTTCATTGAAAGGGGTTGCCAAGCTTCCCAAAATTGCGAGTCTCCAGAAATCTCAGCAACTATTTTTTCACCCAAACTGGATGATACTTTCAGGTAATGATCAGTACACTAAGCTCACTTGTTTCCCCAAATTTTGTTCTTTTATGTTGAAGCGTTCGCTTCCAGTAACTGTTTGAATTTTGGCGTTTCACTCTGTTTTCTCCTATACTGACAGATGTATTTGGAACTCTAAATCATACACGGTTTGTGCTAGCTTCTTGAAACTTGACACAGTAAAGCAGTTTCACGTTCTATCTCTATGTTCTGTTTCCTCTTGATGTAGCACACAGCAGTGACTGAGGAGAAACACTTTCATTGAAAGGGGTTGCCAAGCTTCCAAAAATTACGATTCCCCAGAAATCTCAGCAACTATTTTTTCACCCAAACTGGATGATACTTTCAGGTAATGATGAGTACACTAAGCCCACTGGGTTCCCCAAATTTCGTTCTTCTATGTTGAAGCGTTCGTTTCCAGTAACAGTTTGAATTTTGGAGTTTCGCTCTGTTTTCTCCTATATTGATAGATGTATTTGGAACTCTAAATCAAACACGGTTTGTGCCAGCTTCTTCAAACTTGACACAGTAAAGCAGTTTCAAGTTCTAGCTCTATGTTCTGTTTCCTCTTGATGTAGCACTCAGCAGTGACTGAGGAGAAACACTTTCATTGAAAGGGGTTGCCAAGCTTCCCAAAATTGCGAGTCTCCAGAAATCTCAGCAACTATTTTTTCACCCAAACTGGATGATAATTTCAGGTAATGATCAGTACACTAAGCTCACTTGGTTCCCCAAATTTCGTTCTTTTATTTTGAAGCGTTCGCTTCCAGTAACTGTTTGAATTTTGGTGTTTCACTCTGTTTTCTCCTATACTGACAGATGTATTTGGAACTCTAAACCAAACCGGATTTGTGCTAGCTTCTTGAAACTTGACACAGTAAAGCAGTTTCACGTTCTATCTCTATGTTCTGTTTCCTCTTGATGTAGCACTCAGCAGTGACTGAGGAGAAACACTTTCATTGAAAGGGGTTGCCAAGCTTCCCAAAATTGCGAGTCTCCAGAAATCTCAGCAACTATTTTTTCACCCAAACTGGATGATACTTTCAGGTAATGATCATTACACTAAGCCCACTTGGTTCCCCAAATTTCGTTCTTCTATGTTAAAGCGTTTGTTTCCAGTAACAGTTTGAATTTTGGCGTTTCACTCTGTTTTCTCATATATTGATAGATGTATTTGGAACTCTAAACCAAACACGGTTTGTGCTAGCTTCTTGAAACTTGACACAGTAAAGCAGTTTCACGTTCTATCTCTATGTTCTGTTTCCTCTTGATGTAGCTCTCAGCAGTGACTGAGGAGAAACACTTTCATTGAAAGGTGTTGCCAAGCTTCCCAAAATTGCGAGTCTCCAGAAATCTCAGCAACTATTTTTTCACCCAAACTGGATGATACTTTCAGGTAATGATCAGTACACTAAGCCCACTTGGTTCCCCAAATTTCATTCTTCTATGTTGAAGCGTTCGTTTCCAGTAACAGTATGAATTTTGGCGTTTCACTCTGTTTTCTCCTATATTGATAGATGCATTTGGAACTCTAAATCAAACACGGTTTGTGCTAGCTTCTTGAAACTTGACACAGTAAAGCAGTTTCAAGTTCTAGCTCTATGTTCTGTTTCCTCTTGATGTAGCACTCAGCAGTGACTGAGGAGAAACACTTTCATTGAAAGGGGTTGCCAAGCTTCCCAAAATTGCGAGTCTCCAGAAATCTCAGCAACTATTTTTTCACCCAAACTGGATGATAATTTCAGGTAATGATCAGTACACTAAGCTCACTTGGTTCCCCAAATTTCGTTCTTTTATTTTGAAGCGTTCGCTTCCAGTAACTGTTTGAATTTTGGTGTTTCACTCTGTTTTCTCCTATACTGACAGATGTATTTGGAACTCTAAACCAAACCGGATTTGTGCTAGCTTCTTGAAACTTGACACAGTAAAGCAGTTTCACGTTCTATCTCTATGTTCTGTTTCCTCTTGATGTAGCACTCAGCAGTGACTGAGGAGAAACACTTTCATTGAAAGGGGTTGCCAAGCTTCCCAAAATTGCGAGTCTCCAGAAATCTCAGCAACTATTTTTTCACCCAAACTGGATGATACTTTCAGGTAATGATCATTACACTAAGCCCACTTGGTTCCCCAAATTTCGTTCTTCTATGTTAAAGCGTTTGTTTCCAGTAACAGTTTGAATTTTGGCGTTTCACTCTGTTTTCTCATATATTGATAGATGTATTTGGAACTCTAAACCAAACACGGTTTGTGCTAGCTTCTTGAAACTTGACACAGTAAAGCAGTTTCACGTTCTATCTCTATGTTCTGTTTCCTCTTGATGTAGCTCTCAGCAGTGACTGAGGAGAAACACTTTCATTGAAAGGTGTTGCCAAGCTTCCCAAAATTGCGAGTCTCCAGAAATCTCAGCAACTATTTTTTCACCCAAACTGGATGATACTTTCAGGTAATGATCAGTACACTAAGCCCACTTGGTTCCCCAAATTTCATTCTTCTATGTTGAAGCGTTCGTTTCCAGTAACAGTATGAATTTTGGCGTTTCACTCTGTTTTCTCCTATATTGATAGATGCATTTGGAACTCTAAATCAAACACGGTTTGTGCTAGCTTCTTGAAACTTGACACAGTAAAGCAGTTTCACGTTCTATCTCTATGTTCTGTTTCCTCTTGATGTAGCACTCAGCAGTGACTGAGGAGAAACACTTTCATTGAAAGGGGTTGCCAAGCTTCCCAAAATTGCGAGTCTCCAGAAATCTCAGCAACTATTTTTTCACCCAAACTGGATGATACTTTCAGGTAATGATCAGTACACTAAGCCCACTTAGTTCCCCAAATTTCGTTCTTCTATGTTGAAGCGTTCGTTTCCAGTAACAGTTTGAATTTTGGCGTTTCACTCTGTTTTCTACTATATTGATAGATGTATTTGGAACTCTAAATCAAACACGGTTGGTGCTAGCTTCTTGAAACTTGACAGAGTAAAGCAGTTTCAAGTTCTATCTCTATGTTCTGTCTCCTCATGATGTAGCCCTAAGCAGTGACTGGGGAGAAACACTTTCATTGAAAGGGGTTGCCAAGCTTCCAAAAATTACGAGTCTCCAGAAATCTCAGCATCTATTTTTTCACCCAAACTGGATGATACTCTCAGGTAATGATGAGTACGCTAAGCCCACTGGGTTCCCCAAATTTCGGTCTTCTATGTTGAAGCATTCGTTTCCAGTAACAGTTTGAATTTTGGCGTTTCACTCTGTTTTCTCCTATATTGATAGATGTATTTGGAACTCTAAACCAAACACGGTTTGTGCTAGCTTCTTGAAACTTGACACAGTAAAGCAGTTTCACATTCTATCTCTATGTTCTGTTTCCTCTTGATATAGCACTCAGCAGTGACTGAGGAGAAACACTTTCATTGAAAGGGGTTGCCAAGCTTCCCAAAATTGCGAGTCTCCAGAAATCTCAGCAACTATTTTTTCACCCAAACTGGATGATACTTTCAGGTAATGATCAGTACACTAAGCCCACTTGGTTCCCCAAATTTCGTTCTTCTATGTTAAAGCGTTCGTTTCCAGTAACAGTTTGAATTTTGGCGTTTCACTCTGTTTTCTCCTATATTGGTAGATGTATTTGGAACTCTAAACCAAACACGGTTTGTGCTAGCTTCTTGAAACTTGACACAGTAAAGCAGTTTCACGTTCTATCTCTATGTTCTGTTTCCTCTTGATGTAGCTCTCAGCAGTGACTGAGGAAAAACTCTTTCATTGAAAGGGTTTGCCAAGCTTCCCAAAATTGCGAGTCTCCAGAAATCTCAGCAACTATTTTTTAACCCAAACTGGATGATGCTTTCAGGTAATGATCAGTACACTAAGCTCACTTGGTTCCCCAAATTTCGTTCTTTTATGTTGAAGCGTTCGCTTCCAGTAACTGTTTGAATTTTGGCGTTTCACTCTGTTTTCTCCTATACTGACAGATGTATTTGGAACTCTAAATCAAACACGGTTTGTGCTAGCTTCTTGAAGCTTGACACAGTAAAGCAGTTTCACGTTCTATCTCTATGTTCTGTTTCCTCTGGATGTAGCCGTAAGCAGTGACTTGGGAGAAATACTTTAATTGACAGGCGATGCCAAGCTTCCAGAAATTACGAGTCTCCAGAAATCTCAGCAACTATGATTTCACCCAACCTGAATGATACTTTCAGGTAATGATCAGTACACTAAGCCCACTTGTTTCCCCAAATTTCGTTCTTCTATGTTGAAGCGTTCGTTTCCAGTAACAGTTTGAATTTTGGCGTTTCGCTCTGTTTTCTCCTATATTGATAGATGTATTTGGAACTCTAAATCAAACAGGGTTTGTGCCAGCTTCTTCAAACTTGACACAGTAAAGCAGTTTCAAGTTCTAGCTCTATGTTCTGTTTCCTCTTGATGTAGCACTCAGCAGTGACTGAGGAGAAACACTTTCATTGAAAGGGGTTGCCAAGCTTCCCAAAATTGCGAGTCTCCAGAAATCTCAGCAACTATTTTTTCACCCAAACTGGATGATACTTTCAGGTAATGATCAGTACACTAAGCTCACTTGGTTCCCCAAATTTCGTTCTTTTATTTTGAAGCGTTCGCTTCCAGTAACTGTTTGAATTTTGGCGTTTCACTCTGTTTTCTCCTATACTGACAGATGTATTTGGAACTCTAAATCATACACGGTTTGTGCTAGCTTCTTGAAACTTGACACAGTAAAGCAGTTTCACGTTCTATCTCTATGTTCTGTTTCCTCTTGATGTAGCACACAGCAGTGACTGAGGAGAAACACTTTCATTGAAAGGGGTTGCCAAGCTTCCAAAAATTACGATTCCCCAGAAATCTCAGCAACTATTTTTTCACCCAAACTGGATGATACTTTCAGGTAATGATGAGTACACTAAGCCCACTGGGTTCCCCAAATTTCGTTCTTCTATGTTGAAGCGTTCGTTTCCAGTAACAGTTTGAATTTTGGCGTTTCACTCTGTTTTCTCCTATATTGATAGATGTATTTGGAACTCTAAATCAAACACGGTTTGTGCTAGCTTCTTCAAACTTGACACAGTAAAGCAGTTTCAAGTTCTAGCTCTATGTTCTGTTTCCTCTTGATGTAGCACTCAGCAGTGACTGAGGAGAAACACTTTCATTGAAAGGGGTTGCCAAGCTTCCCAAAATTGCGAGTCTCCAGAAATCTCAGCATCTATTTTTTCACCCAAACTGGATGATACTCTCAGGTAATGATGAGTACGCTAAGCCCACTGGGTTCCCCAAATTTCGTTCTTCTATGTTGAAGCGTTCGTTTCCAGTAACAGTTTGAATTTTGGCGTTTCACTCTGTTTTCTCCTATATTGATAGATGTATTTGGAACTCTAAATCAAACACGGTTGGTGCTAGCTTCTTGAAACTTGACACAGTAAAGCAGTTTCAAGTTCTATCTCTATGTTCTGTCTCCTCATGATGTAGCCCTAAGCAGTGACTGGGGAGAAACACTTTCATTGAAAGGGGTTGCCAAGCTTCCAAAAATTACGAGTCTCCAGAAATCTCAGCATCTATTTTTTCACCCAAACTGGATGATACTCTCAGGTAATGATGAGTACGCTAAGCCCACTGGGTTCCCCAAATTTCGTTCTTCTATGTTGAAGCGTTCGTTTCCAGTAACAGTTTGAATTTTGGCGTTTCACTCTGTTTTCTCCTATATTGATAGATGTATTTGGAACTCTAAACCAAACACGGTTTGTGCTAGCTTCTTGAAACTTGACACAGTAAAGCAGTTTCACATTCTATCTCTATGTTCTGTTTCCTCTTGATGTAGCACTCAGCAGTGACTGGGGAGAAATACTTTCATTGACAGGGGTTGCCAAGCTTCCAGGAATTACGAGTCTCCAGAAATCTCAGCAACTATGATTTCACCCAACCTGAATGAAACTTTCAGGTAATGATCAGTACACTAAGCCCACTTGTTTCCCCAAATTTCGTTCTTCTATGTTGAAGCGTTCGTTTCCAGTAACAGTTTGAATTTTGGCGTTTCGCTCTGTTTTCTCCTATATTGATAGATGTATTTGGAACTCTAAATCAAACACGGTTTGTGCCAGCTTCTTCAAACTTGACACAGTAAAGCAGTTTCAAGTTCTAGCTCTATGTTCTGTTTCCTCTTGATGTAGCACTCAGCAGTGACTGGGGAGAAATACTTTCATTGACAGGGGTTGCCAAGCTTCCAGAAATTACGAGTCTCCAGAAATCTCAGCAACTATGATTTCACCCAACCTGAATGAAACTTTCAGGTAATGATCAGTACACTAAGCCCACTTGTTTCCCCAAATTTCGTTCTTCTATGTTGAAGCGTTCGTTTCCAGTAACAGTTTGAATTTTGGCGTTTCGCTCTGTTTTCTCCTATATTGATAGATGTATTTGGAACTCTAAATCAAACACGGTTTGTGCCAGCTTCTTCAAACTTGACACAGTAAAGCAGTTTCAAGTTCTAGCTCTATGTTCTGTTTCCTCTTGATGTAGCACTCAGCAGTGACTGAGGAGAAACACTTTCATTGAAAGGGGTTGCCAAGCTTCCCAAAATTGCGAGTCTCCAGAAATCTCAGCAACTATTTTTTCACCCAAACTGGATGATACTTTCAGGTAATGATCAGTACACTAAGCTCACTTGTTTCCCCAAATTTTGTTCTTTTATGTTGAAGCGTTCGCTTCCAGTAACTGTTTGAATTTTGGCGTTTCACTCTGTTTTCTCCTATACTGACAGATGTATTTGGAACTCTAAATCATACACGGTATATGCTAGCTTCTTGAAACTTGACACAGTAAAGCAGTTTCACGTTCTATCTCTATGTTCTGTTTCCTCTTGATGTAGCACACAGCAGTGACTGAGGAGAAACACTTTCATTGAAAGGGGTTGCCAAGCTTCCAAAAATTACGATTCCCCAGAAATCTCAGCAACTATTTTTTCACCCAAACTGGATGATACTTTCAGGTAATGATGAGTACACTAAGCCCACTGGGTTCCCCAAATTTCGTTCTTCTATGTTGAAGCGTTCGTTTCCAGTAACAGTTTGAATTTTGGAGTTTCGCTCTGTTTTCTCCTATATTGATAGATGTATTTGGAACTCTAAATCAAACACGGTTTGTGCCAGCTTCTTCAAACTTGACACAGTAAAGCAGTTTCAAGTTCTAGCTCTATGTTCTGTTTCCTCTTGATGTAGCACTCAGCAGTGACTGGGGAGAAACACTTTCATTGAAAGGGGTTGCCAAGCTTCCAAAAATTACGAGTCTCCAGAAATCTCAGCATCTATTTTTTCACCCAAACTGGATGATACTTTCAGGTAATGATGAGTACGCTAAGCCCACTGGGTTCCCCAAATTTCGTTCTTCTATGTTGAAGCGTTCGTTTCCAGTAACAGTTTGAATTTTGGCGTTTCACTCTGTTTTCTCCTATATTGATAGATGTATTTGGAACTCTAAACCAAACACGGTTTGTGCTAGCTTCTTGAAACTTGACACAGTAAAGCAGTTTCACGTTCTATCTCTATGTTCTGTTTCCTCTTGATGTAGCACTCAGCAGTGACTGAGGAGAAACACTTTCATTGAAAGGGGTTGCCAAGCTTCCCAAAATTGCGAGTCTCCAGAAATCTCAGCAACTATTTTTTAACCCAAACTGGATGATACTTTCAGGTAATGATCAGTACACTAAGCTCACTTGGTTCCCCAAATTTCGTTCTTTTATGTTGAAGCGTTCGCTTCCAGTAACTGTTTGAATTTTGGCGTTTCACTCTGTTTTCTCATATACTGACAGATGTATTTGGAACTCTAAATCAAACACGGTTTGTGCTAGCTCCTTGAAACTTGACACAGTAAAGCAGTTTCACGTTCTATCTCTATGTTCTGTTTCCTCTGGATGTAGCCGTAAGCAGTGACTGGGGAGAAATACTTTTATTGACAGGGTTTGCAAGCTTCCAGAAATTACGAGTCTCCAGAAATCTCAGCAACTATGATTTCACCCAACCTGCATGATACTTTCAGGTAATGATCAGTACACTAAGCCCACTTGGTTCCCCAAATTTCGTTCTTCTATGTTGAAGCGTTCGTTTCCAGTAACAGTTTGAATTTTGGCGTTTCGCTCTGTTTTCTCCTATATTGATAGATGTATTTGGAACTCTAAACCAAACACGGTTTGTGCTAGCTTCTTGAAACTTGACACAGTAAAGCAGTTTTACGTTCTATCTCTATGTTCTGTTTCCTCTTGATGTAGCACTCAGCAGTGAGTGAGGAGAAACACTTTCATTGAAAGGGGTTGCCAAGCTTCCCAAAATTGCGAGTCTCCAGAAATCTCAGCAACTATTTTTTCACACAAACTGAATGATACTTTCAGGTAATGATCAGTACACTAAGCTCACTTCGTTCCCCAAATTTCGTTCTTCTATGTTGAAGCGTTCGTTTCCAGTAACAGTTTGAATTTTGGCGTTTCACTCTGTTTTCTCCTATATTGATAGATGTATTTGGAACTCTAAATCAAACACGGTTTGTGCTAGCTTCTTGAAACTTGACACAGTAAAGCAGTTTCAAGTTCTATCTCTATGTTCTGTTTTCTCTTGATGTAGCCCTAAGCAGTGACTGGGGAGAAACACTTTCATTTAAAGGGGTTGCCAAGCTTCCCAAAATTGCGAGTCTCCAGAAATCTCAGCAACTATTTTTTCACCCAAACTGGATGATACTTTCAGGTAATGATCAGTACACTGAGCCCACTTGGATCCCCAAATTTCGTTCTTCTATGTTGAAGCGTTCGTTTCCAGTAACAGTTTGAATTTTGGAGTTTCACTCTGTTTTCTCCTATATTGATAGATGTATTTGGAACTCTAAATCAAACACGGTTTGTGCTAGCTTCTTGAAACTTGAAACAGTAAAGCAGTTTCACGTTCTATCTCTATGTTTTCTTTCCTCTTGTTGTAGCACTCAGCAGTGACTGAGGAGAAACACATTCATTGAAAGGGGTTGCCAAGCTTCCCAAAATTGCGAGTCTCTAGAAATCTCAGCAAACATTTTTGCACCCAACGTGGATGATACTTTCAGGGAATGATCAGTACACTAAGCTCACTTGGTTCCCCAAATTTCGTTCTTTTATGTTGAAGCGTTCGCTTCCAGTAACTGTTTGAATTTTGGCGTTTCACTCTGTTTTCTCCTATACTGACAGATATATTTGGAACTCTAAATCAAACACGGTTTGTGCTAGCTTCTTGAAACTTGACACAGTAAAGCAGTTTCACGTTCTATCTCTATGTTCTGTTTCCTCTTGATGTAGCCCTAAGCAGTGACTGGGGAGAAAACTTTCATTGAAAGGGGTTGCCAATCTTGCAAAGATTACGAGTCTCCAGAAATCTCAGCAACTATTTTTTCACCCAAACTGGATGATACTTTCAGGTAATGATCAGTACACTAAGCCCACTTGGTTCCCCAAATTTCATTCTTCTATGTTGAAGCGTTCGTTTCCAGTAACAGTTTGAATTTTGGCGTTTCACTCTGTTTTCTCCTACATTGATAGATGTATTTGGAACTCTAAATCAAACACGGTTTGTGCTAGCTTCTTGAAACTTGACACAGTAAAGCAGTTTCACGTTCTATCTCTATGTTCTGTTTCCTCTTGATGTAGCACTCAGCAGTGACTGAGGAGAAACACTTTCATTGAAAGGGGTTGCCAAGCTTCCCAAAATTGCGAGTCTCCAGAAATCTCAGCAACTATTTTTTCACCCAAACTGGATGATACTTTCAGGTAATGATCATTACACTAAGCCCACTTGGTTCCCCAAATTTCGTTCTTCTATGTTAAAGCGTTTGTTTCCAGTAACAGTTTGAATTTTGGCGTTTCACTCTGTTTTCTCCTATATTGATAGATGTATTTGGAACTCTAAACCAAACACGGTTTGTGCTAGCTTCTTGAAACTTGACACAGTAAAGCAGTTTCACGTTCTATCTCTATGTTCTCTTTCCTCTTGATGTAGCTCTCAGCAGTGACTGAGGAGAAACACTTTCATTGAAAGGGGTTGCCAAGCTTCCCAAAATTGCGAGTCTCCAGAAATCTCAGCAACTATTTTTTCACCCAAACTGGATGATACTTTCAGGTAATGATCAGTACACTAAGCCCACTTGGTTCCCCAAATTTCATTCTTCTATGTTGAAGCGTTCGTTTCCAGTAACAGTATGAATTTTGGCGTTTCACTCTGTTTTCTCCTATATTGATAGATGCATTTGGAACTCTAAATCAAACACGGTTTGTGCTAGCTTCTTGAATCTTGACACAATAAAGCAGTTTCACATTCTATATCTATGTTCTGTTTCCTCTTGATGTAGCCCTAAGCAGTTACTGGGGAGAAACACTTTCATTGAAAGTGGTTGCCAAGCTTCCAAAATTTGCGAGTCTCCAGAAATCTCAGCAACTATTTTTTCACCCAACGTGGATGATACTTTCAGGTAATGATCAGTACACTAAGCTCACTTCGTTCCCCAAATTTCGTTCTTCTATGTTGAAGCGTTCGTTTCCAGTAACAGTTTGAATTTTGGCGTTTCACTCTGTTTTCTCCTATATTGATAGATGTATTTGGAACTCTAAATCAAACACGGTTTGTGCTAGCTTCTTGAAACTTGACACAGTAAAGCAGTTTCACGTTCTATCTCTATGTTCTGTTTCCTCTTGATGTAGCACTCAGCAGTGACTGAGGAGAAACACTTTCATTGAAAGGGGTTGCCAAGCTTCCCAAAATTGCGAGTCTCCAGAAATCTCAGCAACTATTTTTTCACCCAAACTGGATGATACTTTCAGGTAATGATCAGTACACTAAGCCCACTTAGTTCCCCAAATTTCGTTCTTCTATGTTGAAGCGTTCGTTTCCAGTAACAGTTTGAATTTTGGCGTTTCACTCTGTTTTCTCCTATATTGATAGATGTATTTGGAACTCTAAATCAAACACGGTTGGTGCTAGCTTCTTGAAACTTGACAGAGTAAAGCAGTTTCAAGTTCTATCTCTATGTTCTGTCTCCTCATGATGTAGCCCTAAGCAGTGACTGGGGAGAAACACTTTCATTGAAAGGGGTTGCCAAGCTTCCAAAAATTACGAGTCTCCAGAAATCTCAGCATCTATTTTTTCACCCAAACTGGATGATACTCTCAGGTAATGATGAGTACGCTAAGCCCACTGGGTTCCCCAAATTTCGGTCTTCTATGTTGAAGCGTTCGTTTCCAGTAACAGTTTGAATTTTGGCGTTTCACTCTGTTTTCTCCTATATTGATAGATGTATTTGGAACTCTAAACCAAACACGGTTTGTGCTAGCTTCTTGAAACTTGACACAGTAAAGCAGTTTCACGTTCTATCTCTATGTTCTGTTTCCTCTTGATGTAGCACTCAGCAGTGACTGAGGAAAAACACTTTCATTGAAAGGGGTTGCCAAGCTTCCCAAAATTGTGAGTCTCCAGAAATCTCAGCAACTATTTTTTCACCCAAACTGGATGATACTTTCAGGTAATGATCAGTACACTAATCTCACTTGGTTCCCCAAATTTCGTTCTTTTATGTTGAAGCGTTCGCTTCCAGTAACTGTTTGAATTTTGGCGTTTCACTCTGTTTTCTCCTATACTGACAGATGTATTTGGAACTCTAAATCAAACACGGTTTGTGCTAGCTTCTTGAAACTTGACACAGTAAAGCAGTTTCACGTTCTATCTCTATGTTCTGTTTCCTCTGGATGTAGCCGTAAGCAGTGACTGGGGAGAAATACTTTAATTGACAGGGGTTGCCAAGCTTCCAGAAATTACGAGTCTCCAGAAATCTCAGCAACTATGATTTCACCCAACCTGAATGATACTTTCAGGTAATGATCAGTACACTAAGCCCACTTGTTTCCCCAAATTTCGTTCTTCTATGTTGAAGCGTTCGTTTCCAGTAACAGTTTGAATTTTGGCGTTTCGCTCTGTTTTCTCCTATATTGATAGATGTATTTGGAACTCTAAATCAAACACGGTTTGTGCCAGCTTCTTCAAACTTGACACAGTGAAGCAGTTTCAAGTTCTAGCTCTATGTTCTGTTTCCTCTTGATGTAGCACTCAGCAGTGACTGAGGAGAAACACTTTCATTGAAAGGGGTTGCCAAGCTTCCCAAAATTGCGAGTCTCCAGAAATCTCAGCAACTATTTTTTCACCCAAACTGGATGATACTTTCAGGTAATGATCAGTACACTAAGCTCACTTGGTTCCCCAAATTTCGTTCTTTTATTTTGAAGCGTTCGCTTCCAGTAACTGTTTGAATTTTGGCGTTTCACTCTGTTTTCTCCTATACTGACAGATGTATTTGGAACTCTAAATCATACACGGTTTGTGCTAGCTTCTTGAAACTTGACACAGTAAAGCAGTTTCACGTTCTATCTCTATGTTCTGTTTCCTCTTGATGTAGCACACAGCAGTGACTGAGGAGAAACACTTTCATTGAAAGTGGTTGCCAAGCTTCCAAAAATTACGATTCCCCAGAAATCTCAGCAACTATTTTTTCACCCAAACTGGATGATACTTTCAGGTAATGATGAGTACACTAAGCCCACTGGGTTCCCCAAATTTCGTTCTTCTATGTTGAAGCGTTCGTTTCCAGTAACAGTTTGAATTTTGGCGTTTCACTCTGTTTTCTCCTATATTGATAGATGTATTTGGAACTCTAAATCAAACACGGTTGGTGCTAGCTTCTTGAAACTTGACAGAGTAAAGCAGTTTCAAGTTCTATCTCTATGTTCTGTCTACTCATGATGTAGCCCTAAGCAGTGACTGGGGAGAAACACTTTCATTGAAAGGGGTTGCCAAGCTTCCAAAAATTACGAGTCTCCAGAAATCTCAGCATCTATTTTTTCACCCAAACTGGATGATACTCTCAGGTAATGATGAGTACGCTAAGCCCACTGGGTTCCCCAAATTTCGTTCTTCTATGTTGAAGCGTTCGTTTCCAGTAACAGTTTGAATTTTGGCGTTTCACTCTGTTTTCTCCTATATTGATAGATGTATTTGGAACTCTAAACCAAACACGGTTTGTGCTAGCTTCTTGAAACTTGACACAGTAAAGCAGTTTCACATTCTATCTCTATGTTCTGTTTCCTCTTGATGTAGCACTCAGCAGTGACTGGGGAGAAATACTTTCATTGACAGGGGTTGCCAAGCTTCCAGAAATTACGAGTCTCCAGAAATCTCAGCAACTATGATTTCACCCAACCTGAATGAAACTTTCAGGTAATGATCAGTACACTAAGCCCACTTGTTTCCCCAAATTTCGTTCTTCTATGTTGAAGCGTTCGTTTCCAGTAACAGTTTGAATTTTGGCGTTTCGCTCTGTTTTCTCCTATATTGATAGATGTATTTGGAACTCTAAATCAAACACGGTTTGTGCCAGCTTCTTCAAACTTGACACAGTAAAGCAGTTTCCAGTTCTAGCTCTATGTTCTGTTTCCTCTTGATGTAGCACTCAGCAGTGACTGAGGAGAAACACTTTCATTGAAAGGGGTTGCCAAGCTTCCCAAAATTGCGAGTCTCCAGAAATCTCAGCAACTATTTTTTCACCCAAACTGGATGATACTTTCAGGTAATGATCAGTACACTAAGCTCACTTGGTTCCCCAAATTTCGTTCTTTTATGTTGAAGCGTTCGCTTCCAGTAACTGTTTGAATTTTGGCGTTTCACTCTGTTTTCTCCTATACTAACAGATGTATTTGGAACTCTAAATCATACACGGTTTGTGCTAGCTTCTTGAAACTTGACACAGTAAAGCAGTTTCACGTTCTATCTCTATGTTCTGTTTCCTCTTGATGTAGCCCTAAGCAGTGACTGGGGAGAAAACTTTTATTGAAAGGGGTTGCCAATCTTGCAAAGATTACGAGTCTCCAGAAATCTCAGCAACTATTTTTTCACCCAAACTGGATGATACTTTCAGGTAATGATGAGTACACTAAGCCCACTGGGTTCCCCAAATTTCGTTCTTCTATGTTGAAGCGTTCGTTTCCAGTAACAGTTTGAATTTTGGAGTTTCGCTCTGTTTTCTCCTATATTGATAGATGTATTTGGAACTCTAAATCAAACACGGTTTGTGCCAGCTTCTTCAAACTTGACACAGTAAAGCAGTTTCCCGTTCTATCTCTATGTTTTCTTTCCTCTTGGTGTAGCACTCAGCAGTGACTGAGGAGAAACACATTCATTGAAAGGGGTTGCCAAGCTTCCCAAAATTGCGAGTCTCTAGAAATCTCAGCAAACATTTTTGCACCCAACGTGGATGATACTTTCAGGTAATGATCAGTACACTAAGCTCACTTGGTTCCCCAAATTTCGTTCTTTTATGTTGAAGCGTTCGCTTCCAGTAACTGTTTGAATTTTGGCGTTTCACTCTGTTTTCTCCTATACTGACAGATATATTTGGAACTCTAAATCAAACACGGTTTGTGCTAGCTTCTTGAAACTTGACACAGTAAAGCAGTTTCACGTTCTATCTCTATGTTCTGTTTCCTCTTGATGTAGCCCTAAGCAGTGACTGGGGAGAAAACTTTCATTGAAAGGGGTTGCCAATCTTGCAAAGATTACGAGTCTCCAGAAATCTCAGCAACTATTTTTTCACCCAAACTGGATGATACTTTCAGGTAATGATCAGTACACTAAGCCCACTTGGTTCCCCAAATTTCATTCTTCTATGTTGAAGCGTTCGTTTCCAGTAACAGTTTGAATTTTGGCGTTTCACTCTGTTTTCTCCTACATTGATAGATGTATTTGGAACTCTAAATCAAACACGGTTTTTGCTAGCTTCTTGAAACTTGACACAATAAAGCAGTTTCACATTCTATCTCTATGTTCTGTTTCCTCTTGATGTAGCCCTAAGCAGTTACTGGGGAGAAACACTTTCATTGAAAGTGGTTGCCAAGCTTCCAAAATTTGCGAGTCTCCAGAAATCTCAGCAACTATTTTTTCACCCAACGTGGATGATACTTTCAGGTAATGATCAGTACACTAAGCCCACTTGTTTCCCCAAATTTCGTTCTTCTATGTTGAAGCGTTCGTTTCCAGTAACAGTTTGAATTTTGGCGTTTCACTCTGTTTTCTCCTATATTGATAGATGTATTTGGAACTCTAAATCAAACACGGTTTGTGCTAGCTTCTTGAAACTTGCCACATTAAAGCAGTTTCACGTTCTATCTCTATGTTCTGTTTCCTCTTGATGTAGCAATCAGCAGTGACTGAGGAGAAACACTTTCATTGAAAGGGGTTGCCAAGCTTCCCAAAATTGCGAGTCTCCAGAAATCTCAGCAACTATTTTTTCACCCAAACTGGATGATACTTTCAGGTAATGATGAGTACGCTAAGCCCACTGGGTTCCCCAAATTTCGTTCTTCTATGTTGAAGCGTTCGTTTCCAGTAACAGTTTGAATTTTGGCGTTTCACTCTGTTTTCTCCTATATTGATAGATGTATTTGGAACTCTAAACCAAACACGGTTTGTGCTAGCTTCTTGAAACTTGACACAGTAAAGCAGTTTCACATTCTATCTCTATGTTCTGTTTCCTCTTGATGTAGCACTCAGCAGTGACTGAGGAGAAACCCTTTCATTGAAAGGGGTTGCCAAGCTTCCCAAAATTGCAAGTCTCCAGAAATCTCAGCAACTATTTTTTCACCCAAACTGGATGATACTTTCAGGTAATGATCGGTACACTAAGCCCACTTGGTTCCCCAAATTTCGTTCTTCTATGTTAAAGCGTTCGTTTCCAGTAACAGTTTGAATTTTGGCGTTTCACTCTGTTTTCTCCTATATTGATAGATGTATTTGGAACTCTAAACCAAACACGGTTTGTGCTAGCTTCTTGAAACTTGACACAGTAAAGCAGTTTCACGTTCTATCTCTATGTTCTGTTTCCTCTTGATGTAGCACTCAGCAGTGACTGAGGAGAAACACTTTCATTGAAAGGGGTTGCCAAGCTTCCCAAAATTGCGAGTCTCCAGAAATCTCAGCAACTATTTTTTAACCCAAACTGGATGATACTTTCAGGTAATGATCAGTACACTAAGCTCACTTGGTTCCCCAAATTTCGTTCTTTTATGTTGAAGCGTTCGCTTCCAGTAACTGTTTGAATTTTGGCGTTTCACTCTGTTTTCTCCTATACTGACAGATGTATTTGGAACTCTAAATCAAACACGGTTTGTGCTAGCTCCTTGAAACTTGACACAGTAAAGCAGTTTCACGTTCTATCTCTATGTTCTGTTTCCTCTGGATGTAGCCGTAAGCAGTGACTGGGGAGAAATACTTTTATTGAAAGGGGTTGCAAGCTTCCAGAAATTACGAGTCTAAAGAAATCTCAGCAACTATGATTTCACCCAACCTGGATGATACTTTCAGGTAATGATCAGTACACTAAGCCCACTTGGTTCCCCAAATTTCGTTCTTCTATGTTTAAGCGTTCGTTTCCAGTAACAGTTTGAATTTTGGCGTTTCGCTCTGTTTTCTCCTATATTGATATATGTATTTGGAACTCTAAACCAAACACGGTTTGTGCTAGCTTCTTGAAACTTGACACAGTAAAGCAGTTTTACGTTCTATCTCTATGTTCTTTTTCCTCTTGATGTAGCACTCAGCAGTGACTGAGGAGAAACACTTTCATTGAAAGGGGTTGCCAAGCTTCCCAAAATTGCGAGTCTCCAGAAATCTCAGCAACAATTTTTTCACCCAAACTGGATGATACTTTCTGGTAATGATCAGTACACTGAGCCCACTTGGATCCCCAAATTTCGTTCTTCTATGTTGAAGCGTTCGTTTCCAGTAACAGTTTGAATTTTGGAGTTTCACTCTGTTTTCTCCTATATTGATAGATGTATTTGGAACTCTAAATCAAACACGGTTTGTGCTAGCTTCTTGAAACTTGAAACAGTAAAGCAGTTTCACGTTCTATCTCTATGTTTTCTTTCCTCTTGGTGTAGCACTCAGCAGTGACTGAGGAGAAACACTTTCATTGAAAGGGGTTGCCAAGCTTCCCAAAATTGCGAGTCTCCAGAAATCTCAGCAACTATTTTTTCACCCAAACTGGATGATACTTTCAGGTAATGATCAGTACACTGAGCCCACTTGGATCCCCAAATTTCGTTCTTCTATGTTGAAGCGTTCGTTTCCAGTAACAGTTTGAATTTTGGCGTTTCACTCTGTTTTCTCCTATATTGATAGATGTATTTGGAACTCTAAATCAAACACGGTTTGTGCTAGCTTCTTGAAACTTGACACAGTAAAGCAGTTTCAAGTTCTATCTCTATGTTCTGTTTTCTCTTGATGTAGCCCTAAGCAGTGACTGGGGAGAAACACTTTCATTGAAAGGGGTTGCCAAGCTTCCCAAAATTGCGAGTCTCCAGAAATCTCAGCAACTATTTTTTCACCCAAACTGGATGATACTTTCAGGTAATGATCAGTACACTGAGCCCACTTGGATCCCCAAATTTCGTTCTTCTATGTTGAAGTGTTCGTTTCCAGTAACAGTTTGAATTTTGGAGTTTCACTCTGTTTTCTCCTATATTGATAGATGTATTTGGAACTCTAAATCAAACACGGTTTGTGCTAGCTTCTTGAAACTTGAAACAGTAAAGCAGTTTCACGTTCTATCTCTATGTTTTCTTTCCTCTTGGTGTATCACTCAGCAGTGACTGAGGAGAAACACTTTCATTGAAAGGGGTTGCCAAGCTTCCCAAAATTGCGAGTCTCTAGAAATCTCAGCAAACATTTTTGCACCCAACGTGGATGATACTTTCAGGTAATGATCAGTACACTAAGCTCACTTCGTTCCCCAAATTTCGTTCTTCTATGTTGAAGCGTTCGTTTCCAGTAACAGTTTGAATTTTGGCGTTTCACTCTGTTTTCTCCTATATTGATAGATGTATTTGGAACTCTAAATCAAACACGGTTTGTGCTAGCTTCTTGAAACTTGACACAGTAAAGCAGTTTCAAGTTCTATCTCTATGTTCTGTTTTCTCTTGATGTAGCCCTAAGCAGTGACTGGGGAGAAACACTTACATTGAAAGGGGTTGCCAAGCTTCCCAAAATTGCGAGTCTCCAGAAATCTCAGCAACTATTTTTTCACCCAAACTGGATGATACTTTCAGGTAATGATCAGTATACTGAGCCCACTTGGATCCCCAAATTTCGTTCTTCTATGTTGAAGCGTTCGTTTCCAGTAACAGTTTGAATTTTGGCGTTTCACTCTGTTTTCTCCTATATTGATAGATGTATTTGGAACTCTAAATCAAACACGGTTTGTGCTAGCTTCTTGAAACTTGACACAGTAAAGCAGTTTCAAGTTCTATCTCTATGTTCTGTTTCCTCTTGATGTAGCCCTAAGCAGTGACTGGGGAGAAACACTTTCATTGAAAGGGGTTGCCAAGCTTCCCAAAATTGCGAGTCTCCAGAAATCTCAGCAACAATTTTTTCACCCAAACTGGATGATACTTTCAGGTAATGATCAGTACACTGAGCCCACTTGGATCCCCAAATTTCATTCTTCTATGTTGAAGCGTTCGTTTCCATTAACAGTTTGAATTTTGGAGTTTCACTCTGTTTTCTCCTATATTGATAGATGTATTTGGAACTCTAAATCAAACACAGTTTGTGCTAGCTTCTTGAAACTTGAAACAGTAAAGCAGTTTCACGTTCTATCTCTATGTTTTCTTTCCTCTCGGTGTAGCACTCAGCAGTGACTGAGGAGAAACACTTTCATTGAAAGGGGTTGCCAAGCTTCCCAAAATTGCGAGTCTCTAGAAATCTCAGCAAACATTTTTGCACCCAACGTGGATGATACTTTCAGGTAATGATCAGTACACTAAGCTCACTTCGTTCCCCAAATTTCGTTCGTCTATGTTGAAGCGTTCGTTTCCAGTAACAGTTTGAATTTTGGCGTTTCACTCTGTTTTCTCCTATATTGATAGATGTATTTGGAACTCTAAACCAAACACGGTTTGTGCTAGCTTCTTGAAACTTGACACAGTAAAGCAGTTTCAAGTTCTATCTCTATGTTCTGTTTTCTCTTGATGTAGCCCTAAGCAGTGACTGGGGAGAAACACTTTCATTGAAAGGGGTTGCCAAGCTTCCCAAAATTGCGAGTCTCCAGAAATCTCAGCAACTATTTTTTCACCCAAACTGGATGATACTTTCAGGTAATGATGAGTACACGGAGCCCACTTGGATCCCCAAATTTCGTTCTTCTATGTTGAAGCGTTCGTTTCCAGTAACAGTTTGAATTTTGGCGTTTCACTCTGTTTTCTCCTATATTGATAGATGTATTTGGAACTCTAAATCAAACACGGTTTGTGCTAGCTTCTTGAAACTTGACACAGTAAAGCAGTTTCAAGTTCTATCTCTATGTTCTGTTTTCTCTTGATGTAGCCCTAAGCAGTGACTGGGGAGAAACACTTTCATTGAAAGGGGTTGCCAAGCTTCCCAAAATTGCGAGTCTCCAGAAATCTCAGCAACTATTTTTTCACCCAAACTGGATGATACTTTCAGGTAATGATCAGTACACTGAGCCCACTTGGATCCCCAAATTTCGTTCTTCTATGTTGAAGCGTTCGTTTCCAGTAACAGTTTGAATTTTGGCGTTTCACTCTGTTTTCTCCTATATTGATAGATGTATTTGGAACTCTAAATCAAACACAGTTTGTGCTAGCTTCTTGAAACTTGACACAGTAAAGCAGTTTCAAGTTCTATCTCTATGTTCTGTTTTCTCTTGATGTAGCCCTAAGCAGTGACTGGGGAGAAACACTTTCATTGAAAGGGTTGCCAAGCTTCCCAAAATTGCGAGTCTCCAGAAATCTCAGCAACTATTTTTTCACCAAAACTGGATGATACTTTCAGGTAATGATCAGTACACTAAGCCCACTTGGTTCCCCAAATTTCGTTCTTATATGTTAAAGCGTTCGTTTCCAGTAACAGTTTGAATTTTGGCGTTTCACTCTGTTTTCTCCTGTATTGATAGATGTATTTGGAACTCTAAACCAAACACGGTTTGTGCTAGCTTCTTGAAACTTGACACAGTAAAGCAGTTTCACGTTCTATCTCTATGTTCTGTTTCCTCTTGATGTAGCAGTCAGCAGTGACTGAGGAAAAACACTTTCATTGAAAGGGGTTGCCAAGCTTCCCAAAATTGCGAGTCTCCAGAAATCTCAGCAACTATTTTTTAACCCAAACTGGATGATACTTTCAGGTAATGATCAGTACACTAAGCTCACTTGGTTCCCCAAATTTCGTTCTTTTATGTTGAAGCGTTCGCTTCCAGTAACTGTTTGAATTTTGGCGTTTCACTCTGTTTTCTCCTATACTGACAGATGTATTTGGAACTCTAAATCATACACGGTTTGTGCTAGCTTCTTGAAACTTGACACAGTAAAGCAGTTTCACGTTCTATCTCTATGTTCTGTTTTCTCTTGATGTAGCCCTAAGCAGTGACTGGGGAGAAACACTTTCATTGAAAGGGGTTGCCAAGCTTCCCAAAATTGCGAGTCTCCAGAAATCTCAGCAACTATTTTTTCACCCAAACTGGATGATACTTTCAGGTAATGATCAGTACACTGAGCCCACTTGGATCCCCAAATTTCGTTCTTATATGTTGAAGCGTTCGTTTCCAGTAACAGTTTGAACTTTGGCCTTTCACTCTGTTTTCTCCTATATTGATAGATGTATTTGGAACTCTAAACCAAACCCGGTTTGTGCTAGCTTCTTGAAACTTGACACAGTAAAGCAGTTTCACGTTCTATCTCTATGTTCTGTTTCCTCTTGATGTAGCACACAGCAGTGTCTGAGGAGAAACACTTTCATTGAAAGGGGTTGAAAAGCTTCCAAAAATTACGATTCCCCAGAAATCTCAGCAACTATTTTTTCACCCAAACTGGATGATACTTTCAGGTAATGATGAGTACACTAAGCCCACTGGGTTCCCCAAATTTCGTTCTTCTATGTTGAAGCGTTCGTTTCCAGTAACAGTTTGAATTTTGGCGTTTCGCTCTGTTTTCTCCTATATTGATAGATGTATTTGGAACTCTAAATCAAACACGGTTGGTGCTAGCTTCTTGAAACTTGACACAGTAAAGCAGTTTCAAGTTCTATCTCTATGTTCTGTCTCCTCATGATGTAGCCCTAAGCAGTGACTGGGGAGAAACACTTTCATTGAAAGGGGTTGCCAAGCTTCCAAAAATTACGAGTCTCCAGAAATCTCAGCATCTATTTTTTCACCCAAACTGGATGATACTCTCAGGTAATGATGAGTACGCTAAGCCCACTGGGTTCCCCAAATTTCGTTCTTCTATGTTGAAGCGTTCGTTTCCAGTAACAGTTTGAATTTTGGCGTTTCACTCTGTTTTCTCCTATATTGATAGATGTATTTGGAACTCTAAACCAAACACGGTTTGTGCTAGCTTCTTGAAACTTGACACAGTAAAGCAGTTTCACGTTCTATCTCTATGTTCTGTTTCCTCTTGATGTAGCACTCAGCAGTGACTGAGGAGAAACACTTTCATTGAAAGGGGTTGCCAAGCTTCCCAAAATTGCGAGTCTCCAGAAATCTCAGCAACTATTTTTTCACCCAAACTGGATGATACTTTCAGGTAATGATCAGTACACTAAGCCCACTTGTTTCCCCAAATTTCGTTCTTCTATGTTGAAGCGTTCGTTTCCAGTAACAGTTTGAATTTTGGAGTTTCGCTCTGTTTTCCCCTATATTGATAGATGTATTTGGAACTCTAAACCAAACACGGTTTGTGCTAGCTTCTTGAAACTTGACACAGTAAAGCAGTTTCAAGTTCTATCTCTATGTTCTGTTTTCTCTTGATGTAGCCCTAAGCAGAGACTGGGGAGAAACACTTTCATTGAAAGGGGTTGCCAAGCTTCCAGAAATTACGAGTCTCCAGAAATCTCAGCAACTATGATTTCACCCAAACTGGATGATACTTTCAGGTAATGATCTGTACACTAAGCCCACTTGGTTCCCCAAATTTCGTTCTTCTATGTTGAAGCGTTCGTTTCCAGTAACAGTTTGAATTTTGGCGTTTCACTCTGTTTTCTCCTATATTGATAGATGTATTTGGAACTCTAAACCAAACACGGTTTGTGCTAGCTTCTTGAAACTTGACACAGTAAAGCAGTTTTACGTTCTATCTCTATGTTCTGTTTCCTCTTGATGTAGCACTCAGCAGTGACTGAGGAGAAACGCTTTTATTGAAAGGGGTTGCCAAGCTTCCCAAAATTGCGAGTCTCCAGAAATCTCAGCAACTATTTTTTCACCCAAACTGGATGATACTTTCAGGTAATGATCAGTACACTAAGCCCACTTAGTTCCCCAAATTTCGTTCTTCTATGTTGAAGCGTTCGTTTCCAGTAACAGTTTGAATTTTGGCGTTTCACTCTGTTTTCTCCTATATTGATAGATGTATTTGGAACTCTAAATCAAACGCGGTTGGTGCTAGCTTCTTGAAACTTGACACAGTAAAGCAGTTTCAAGTTCTATCTCTATGTTCTGTCTCCTCATGATGTAGCCCTAAGCAGTGACTGGGGAGAAACACTTTCATTGAAAGGGGTTGCCAAGCTTCCAAAAATTACGAGTCTCCAGAAATCTCAGCATCTATTTTTTCACCCAAACTGGATGATACTTTCAGGTAATGATGAGTACGCTAAGCCCACTGGGTTCCCCAAATTTCGTTCTTCTATGTTGAAGCGTTCGTTTCCAGTAACAGTTTGAATTTTGCCGTTTCACTCTGTTTTCTCCTATATTGATAGATGTATTTGGAACTCTAAACCAAACCTGGTTTGTGCTAGCTTCTTGAAACTTGACACAGGAAAGCAGTTTCACGTTCTATCTCTATGTTCTGTTTCCTCTTGATGTAGCACTCAGCAGTGACTGAGGAAAAACACTTTCATTGAAAGGGGTTGCCAAGCTTCCCAAAATTGCGAGTCTCCAGAAATCTCAGCAACTATTTTTTCACCCAAACTGGATGATACTTTCAGGTAATGATCAGTACACTAAGCCCACTTGGTTCCCCAAATTTCGTTCTTCTATGTTAAAGCGTTCGTTTCCAGTAACAGTTTGAATTTTGGCGTTTCACTCTGTTTTCTCCTATATTGATAGATGTATTTGGAACTCTAAACCAAACACGGTTTGTGCTAGCTTCTTGAAACTTGACACAGTAAAGCAGTTTTACGTTCTATCTCTATGTTCTGTTTCCTCTTGATGTAGCACTCAGCAGTGACTGAGGAAAAACACTTTCATTGAAAGGTGTTGCCAAGCTTCCCAAAATTGCGAGTCTCCAGAAATCTCAGCAACAATTTTTTAACCCAAACTGGATGATACTTTCAGGTAATGATCAGTACACTAAGCTCACTTGGTTCCCCAAATTTCGTTCTTTTATGTTGAAGCGTTCGCTTCCAGTAACTGTTTGAATTTTGGCGTTTCACTCTGTTTTCTCCTATACTGACAGATGTATTTGGAACTCTAAATCAAACACGGTTTGTGCTAGCTTCTTGAAACTTGACACAGTAAAGCAGTTTCACGTTCTATCTCTATGTTCTGTTTCCTCTGGATGTAGCCGTAAGCAGTGACTGGGGAGAAATACTTTCATTGACAGGGGTTGCCAAGCTTCCAGAAATTACGAGTCTCCAGAAATCTCAGCAACTATGATTTCACCCAACCTGGATGATACTTTCAGGTAATGATCAGTACACTAAGCCCACTTGTTTCCCCAAATTTCGTTCTTCTATGTTGAAGCGTTCGTTTCCAGTAACAGTTTGAATTTTGGCGTTTCGCTCTGTTTTCTCCTATATTGATAGATGTATTTGGAACTCTAAACCAAACACGGTTTGTGCTAGCTTCTTGAAACTTGACACAGTAAAGCAGTTTTACGTTCTATCTCTATGTTCTCTTTCCTCTTGATGTAGCACTCAGCAGTGACTGAGGAGAAACACTTTCATTGAAAGGGGTTGCCAAGCTTCCCAAAATTGCGAGTCTCCAGAAATCTCAGCAACTATTTTTTCACCCAAACTGGATGATACTTTCAGGTAATGATCAGTACACTAAGCTCCCTTGGTTCCCCAAATTTTGTTCTTTTATGTTGAAGCGTTCGCTTCCAGTAACTGTTTGAATTTTGGCGTTTCACTCTGTTTTCTCCTATACTGACAGATGTATTTGGAACTCTAAATCAAACACGGTTTGTGCTAGCTTCTTGAAACTTGACACAGTACAGCAGTTTCACGTTCTATCTCTATGTTCTATTTCCTCTGGATGTAGCCCTAAGCAGTGACTGGGGAGAAATACTTTCATTGACAGGGGTTGCCAAGCTTCCAGAAATTACGAGTCTCCAGAAATCTCAGCAACTATGATTTCACCCAACCTGGATGATACTTTCAGGTAATGATCGGTACACTAATCCAACTTGGTTCCCCAAATTTTGTTCTTCTATGTTGAAGCGTTCGTTTCCAGTAAGAGTTTGAATTTTGGCGTTTCACTCTATTTTCTCCTATATTGATAGATGTATTTGGAACTCTAAATCAAACACGGTTTGTGCTACCTTCTTCAAACTTGACACAGTAAAGCAGTTTCAAGTTCTAGCTCTATGTTCTGTTTCCTCTTGATGTAGCACTCAGCAGTGACTGAGGAGAAACACTTTCATTGAAAGGGGTTGCCAAGCTTCCCAAAATTGCGAGTCTCCAGAAATCTCAGCAACTATTTTTTCACCCAAACTGGATGATACTTTCAGGTAATGATCAGTACACTAAGGTCACTTGGTTCCCCAAATTTCGTTCTTTTATGTTGAAGCGTTCGCTTCCAGTAACTGTTTGAATTTTGGCGTTTCACTCTGTTTTCTCCTATACTGACAGATGAATTTGGAACTCTAAATCATACACGGTTTGTGCTAGCTTCTTGAAACTTGACACAGTAAAGCAGTTTCACGTTCTATCTCTATGTTCTGTTTCCTCTTGATGTAGCCCTAAGCAGTGACTGGGGAGGAATCCTTTCATTGAAAGGGGTTGCCAAGCTTCCAGAAATTACGAGTCTCTAGAAATCTCAGCAAACATTTTTTCACCCAACGTGGATGATACTTTCAGGTAATGATCAGTACACTAAGCTCACTTCGTTCCCCAAATTTCGTTCTTCTATGTTGAAGCGTTCGTTTCCAGTAACATTTTTAATTTTTTCGTTTCACTCTGTTTTCTCCTATATTGATAGACGTATTTGGAACTCTAAATCAAACACGGTTTGTGCTAGCTTCTTGAAACTTGACACAGTAAAGCAGTTTCACGTTCTATCTCTATGTTCTGTTTTCTCTTGATGTAGCCCTAAGCAGAGACTGGGGAGAAACACTTTAATTGAAAGGGGTTGCCAAGCTTCCAGAAATTACGAGTCTCCAGTAATCTCAGCAACTATGATTTCACCCAAACTGGATGATACTTTCAGGTAATGATCTGTACACTAAGCCCACTTGGTTCCCCAAATTTCGTTCTTCTATGTTGAAGCGTTCGTTTCCAGTAACAGTTTGAACTTTGGCGTTTCGCTCTGTTTTCTCCTATATTGATAGATGTATTTGGAACTCTAAACCAAACACGGTTTGTGCTAGCTTCTTGAAACTTGACACAGTAAAGCAGTTTCAAGTTCTAGCTCTATGTTCTGTTTCCTCTTGATGTAGCACTCAGCAGTGACTGAGGAGAAACGCTTTCATTGAAAGGGGTTGCCAAGCTTCCCAAAATTGCGAGTCTCCAGAAATCTCAGCAACTATTTTTTCCCCAAACTGGATGATACTTTCAGGTAATGATCAGTACACTAAGCCCACTTAGTTCCCCAAATTTCGTTCTTCTATGTTGAAGCGTTCGTTTCCAGTAACAGTTTGAATTTTGCCGTTTCACTCTGTTTTCTCCTATATTGATAGATGTATTTGGAACTCTAAACCAAACCAGGTTTGTGCTAGCTTCTTGAAACTTGACACAGGAAAGCAGTTTCACGTTCTATCTCTATGTTCTGTTTCCTCTTGATGTAGCACTCAGCAGTGACTGAGGAAAAACACTTTCATTGAAAGGGGTTGCCAAGCTTCCCAAAATTGCGAGTCTCCAGAAATCTCAGCAACTATTTTTTCACCCAAACTGGATGATACTTTCAGGTAATGATCAGTACACTAAGCCCACTTGGTTCCCCAAATTTCATTCTTCTATGTTAAAGCGTTCGTTTCCAGTAACAGTTTGAATTTTGGCGTTTCACTCTGTTTTCTCCTATATTGATAGATGTATTTGGAACTCTAAACCAAACACGGTTTGTGCTAGCTTCTTGAAACTTGACACAGTAAAGCAGTTTTACGTTCTATCTCTATGTTCTGTTTCCTCTTGATGTAGCACTCAGCAGTGACTGAGGAAAAACACTTTCATTGAAAGGGGTTGCCAAGCTTCCCAAAATTGCGAGTCTCCAGAAATCTCAGCAACTATTTTTTAACCCAAACTGGATGATACTTTCAGGTAATGATCAGTACACTAAGCTCACTTGGTTCTCCAAATTTCGTTCTTTTATGTTGAAGCGTTCCCTTCCAGTAACTGTTTGAATTTTGGCGTTTCACTCTGTTTTCTCCTATACTGACAGATGTATTTGGAACTCTAAATCAAACACGGTTTGTGCTAGCTTCTTGAAACTTGACACAGTAAAGCAGTTTCACGTTCTATCTCTATGTTCTGTTTCCTCTGGATGTAGCCGTAAGCAGTGACTGGGGAGAAACACTTTCATTGACAGGGGTTGCCAAGCTTCCAGAAATTACGAGTCTCCAGAAATCTCAGCAACTATGATTTCACCCAACCTGGATGATACTTTCAGGTAATGATCAGTACACTAAGCCCACTTGTTTCCCCAAATTTCGTTCTTCTATGTTGAAGCGTTCGTTTCCAGTAACAGTTTGAATTTTGGCGTTTCGCTCTGTTTTCTCCTATATTGATAGATGTATTTGGAACTCTAAACCAAACAGGGTTTGTGCTAGATTCTTGAAACTTGACACAGTAAAGCAAATTTACGTTCTATCTCTATGTTCTGTTTCCTCTTGATGTAGCACTCAGCAGTGACTGAGGAGAAACACTTTCATTGAAAGGGGTTGCCAAGCTTCCCAAAATTGCGAGTCTCCAGAAATCTCAGCAACTATTTTTTCACCCAAACTGGATGATACTTTCAGGTAATGATCAGTACACTAAGCTCCCTTGGTTCCCCAAATTTTGTTCTTTTATGTTGAAGCGTTCGCTTCCAGTAACTGTTTGAATTTTGGCGTTTCACTCTGTTTTCTCCTATACTGACAGATGTATTTGGAAATCTAAATCAAACACGGTTTGTGCTAGCTTCTTGAAACTTGACACAGTACAGCAGTTTCACGTTCTATCTCTATGTTCTATTTCCTCTGGATGTAGCCCTAAGCAGTGACTGGGGAGAAATACTTTCATTGACAGGGGTTGCCAAGCTTCCAGAAATTACGAGTCTCCAGAAATCTCAGCAACTATGATTTCACCCAACCTGGATGATACTTTCAGGTAATGATCGGTACACTAAGCCCACTTGGTGTCCCAAATTTCGTTCTTCTATGTTGAAGCGTTCGTTTCCAGTAACAGTTTGAATTTTGGCGTTTCACTCTATTTTCTCCTATATTGATAGATGTATTTGGAACTCTAAATCAAACACGGTTTGTGCTACCTTCTTCAAACTTGACACAGTAAAGCAGTTTCAAGTTCTAGCTCTATATTCTGTTTCCTCTTGATGTAGCACTCAGCAGTGACTGAGGAGAAACACTTTCATTGAAAGGGGTTGCCAAGCTTCCCAAAATTGCGAGTCTCCAGAAATCTCAGCAACTATTTTTTCACCCAAACTGGATGATACTTTCAGGTAATGATCAGTACACTAAGGTCACTTGGTTCCCCAAATTTCGTTCTTTTATGTTGAAGCGTTCGCTTCCAGTAACTTTTTGAATTTTGGCGTTTCACTCTGTTTTCTCCTATACTGACAGATGAATTTGGAACTCTAAATCATACACGGTTTGTGCTAGCTTCTTGAAACTTGACACAGTAAAGCAGTTTCACGTTCTATCTCTATGTTCTGTTTCCTCTTGATGTAGCCCTAAGCAGTGAATGGGGAGGAATACTTTCATTGAAAGGGGTTGCCAAGCTTCTAGAAATTACGAGTCTCTAGAAATCTCAGCAAACATTTTTTCACCCAACGTGGATGATACTTTCAGGTAATGATCAGTACACTAAGCTCACTTCGTTCCCCAAATTTCGTTCTTCTATGTTGAAGCGTTCGTTTCCAGTAACATTTTTAATTTTTTCGTTTCACTCTGTTTTCTCCTATATTGATAGATGTATTTGGAACTCTAAATCAAACACGGTTTGTGCTAGCTTCTTGAAACTTGACACAGTAAAGCAGTTTCAAGTTCTATCTCTATGTTCTGTTTTCTCTTGATGTAGCCCTAAGCAGAGACTGGGGAGAAACACTTTAATTGAAAGGGGTTGCCAAGCTTCCAGAAATTACGAGTCTCCAGAAATCTCAGCAACTATGATTTCACCCAAACTGGATGATACTTTCAGGTAATGATCTGTACACTAAGCCCACTTGGTTCCCCAAATTTCGTTCTTCTATGTTGAAGCGTTCGTTTCCAGTAACAGTTTGAATTTTGGCGTTTCGCTCTGTTTTCTCCTATATTGATAGATGTATTTGGAACTCTAAACCAAACACGGTTTGTGCTAGCTTCTTGAAACTTGACACAGTAAAGCAGTTTCAAGTTCTAGCTCTATGTTCTGTTTCCTCTTGATGTAGCACTCAGCAGTGACTGAGGAGAAACGCTTTCATTGAAAGGGGTTGCCAAGCTTCCCAAAATTGCGAGTCTCCAGAAATCTCAGCAACTATTTTTTCCCCAAACTGGATGATACTTTCAGGTAATGATCAGTACACTAAGAACACTTAGTTCCCCAAATTTCGTTCTTCTATGTTGAAGCGTTCGTTTCCAGTAACAGTTTGAATTTTGGCGTTTCACTCTGTTTTCTCCTATATTGATAGATGTATTTGGAACTCTAAATCAAACACGGTTGGTGCTAGCTTCTTGAAACTTGACACAGTAAAGCAGTTTCAAGTTCTATCTCTATGTTCTGTCTCCTCATGATGTAGCCCTAAGCAGTGACTGGGGAGAAACACTTTCATTGAAAGGGGTTGCCAAGCTTCCAAAAATTACGAGTCTCCAGAAATCTCAGCATCTATTTTTTCACCCAAACTGGATGATACTTTCAGGTAATGATGAGTACGCTAAGCCCACTGGGTTCCCCAAATTTCGTTCTTCTATGTTGAAGCGTTCGTTTCCAGTAACAGTTTGAATTTTGGCGTTTCACTCTGTTTTCTCCTATATTGATAGATGTATTTGGAACTCTAAACCAAACACGGTTTGTGCTAGCTTCTTGAAACTTGACACAGGAAAGCAGTTTCACGTTCTATCTCTATGTTCTGTTTCCTCTTGATGTAGCACTCAGCAGTGACTGAGGAGAAACACTTTCATTGAAAGGGGTTGCCAAGCTTCCCAAAATTGCGAGTCTCCAGAAATCTCAGCAACTATTTTTTCACCCAAACTGGATGATACTTTCAGGTAATGATCAGTACACTAAGCCCACTTGGTTCCCCAAATTTCGTTCTTCTATGTTAAAGCGTTCGTTTCCAGTAACAGTTTGAATTTTGGCGTTTCACTCTGTTTTCTCCTATATTGATAGATGTATTTGGAACTCTAAACCAAACACGGTTTGTGCTAGCTTCTTGAAACTTGACACAGTAAAGCAAATTTACGTTCTATCTCTATGTTCTGTTTCCTCTTGATGTAGCACTCAGCAGTGACTGAGGAGAAACACTTTCATTGAAAGGGGTTGCCAAGCTTCCCAAAATTGCGAGTCTCCAGAAATCTCAGCAACTATTTTTTCACCCAAACTGGATGATACTTTCAGGTAATGATCAGTACACTAAGCTCCCTTGGTTCCCCAAATTTTGTTCTTTTATGTTGAAGCGTTCGCTTCCAGTAACTGTTTGAATTTTGGCGTTTCACTCTGTTTTCTCCTATACTGACAGATGTATTTGGAACTCTAAATCAAACACGGTTTGTGCTAGCTTCTTGAAACTTGACACAGTACAGCAGTTTCACGTTCTATCTCTATGTTCTATTTCCTCTGGATGTAGCCCTAAGCAGTGACTGGGGAGAAATACTTTCATTGACAGGGGTTGCCAAGCTTCCAGAAATTACGAGTCTCCAGAAATCTCAGCAACTATGATTTCACCCAACCTGGATGATACTTTCAGGTAATGATCGGTACACTAAGCCCACTTGGTGTCCCAAATTTCGTTCTTCTATGTTGAAGCGTTCGTTTCCAGTAACAGTTTGAATTTTGGCGTTTCACTCTATTTTCTCCTATATTGATAGATGTACTTGGAACTCTAAATCAAACATGGTTTGTGCTACCTTCTTCAAACTTGACACAGTAAAGCAGTTTCAAGTTCTAGCTCTCTGTTCTGTTTCCTCTTGATGTAGCACTCAGCAGTGACTGAGGAGAAACACTTTCATTGAAAGGGGTTGTCAAGCTTCCCAAAATTGCGAGTCTCCAGAAATCTCAGCAACTATTTTTTCACCCAAACTGGATGATACTTTCAGGTAATGATCAGTACACTAAGGTCACTTGGTTCCCCAAATTTCGTTCTTTTATGTTGAAGCGTTCGCTTCCAGTAACTTTTTGAATTTTGGCGTTTCACTCTGTTTTCTCCTATACTGACAGATGAATTTGGAACTCTAAATCATACACGGTTTGTGCTAGCTTCTTGAAACTTGACACAGTAAAGCAGTTTCACGTTCTATCTCTATGTTCTGTTTCCTCTTGATGTAGCCCTAAGCAGTGAATGGGGAGGAATACTTTCATTGAAAGAGGTTGCCAAGCTTCTAGAAATTACGAGTCTCTAGAAATCTCAGCAAACATTTTTTCACCCAACGTGGATGATACTTTCAGGTAATGATCAGTACACTAAGCTCACTTCGTTCCCCAAATTTCGTTCTTCTATGTTGAAGCGTTCGTTTCCAGTAACATTTTTAATTTTTTCGTTTCACTCTGTTTTCTCCTATATTGATAGATGTATTTGGAACTCTAAATCAAACACGGTTTGTGCTAGCTTCTTGAAACTTGACACAGTAAAGCAGTTTCAAGTTCTATCTCTATGTTCTGTTTTCTCTTGATGTAGCCCTAAGCAGAGACTGGGGAGAAACACTTTAATTGAAAGGGGTTGCCAAGCTTCCAGAAATTACGAGTCTCCAGAAATCTCAGCAACTATGATTTCACCCAAACTGGATGATACTTTCAGGTAATGATCTGTACACTAAGCCCACTTGGTTCCCCAAATTTCGTTCTTCTATGTTGAAGCGTTCGTTTCCAGTAACAGTTTGAATTTTGGCGTTTCGCTCTGTTTTCTCCTATATTGATAGATGTATTTGGAACTCTAAACCAAACACAGTTTGTGCTAGCTTCTTGAAACTTGACACAGTAAAGCAGTTTCAAGTTCTAGCTCTATGTTCTGTTTCCTCTTGATGTAGCACTCAGCAGTGACTGAGGAGAAACGCTTTCATTGAAAGGGGTTGCCAAGCTTCCCAAAATTGCGAGTCTCCAGAAATCTCAGCAACTATTTTTTCCCCAAACTGGATGATACTTTCAGGTAATGATCAGTACACTAAGCCCACTTAGTTCCCCAAATTTCGTTCTTCTATGTTGAAGCGTTCGTTTCCAGTAACAGTTTGAATTTTGGCGTTTCACTCTGTTTTCTCCTATATTGATAGATGTATTTGGAACTCTAAATCAAACACGGTTGGTGCTAGCTTCTTGAAACTTGACACAGTAAAGCAGTTTCAAGTTCTATCTCTATGTTCTGTCTCCTCATGATGTAGCCCTAAGCAGTGACTGGGGAGAAACACTTTCATTGAAAGGGGTTGCCAAGCTTCCAAAAATTACGAGTCTCCAGAAATCTCAGCATCTATTTTTTCACCCAAACTGGATGATACTTTCAGGTAATGATGAGTACGCTAAGCCCACTGGGTTCCCCAAATTTCGTTCTTCTATTTTGAAGCGTTCGTTTCCAGTAACAGTTTGAATTTTGGCGTTTCACTCTGTTTTCTCCTATATTGATAGATGTATTTGGAACTCTAAACCAAACACGGTTTGTGCTAGCTTCTTGAAACTTGACACAGGAAAGCAGTTTCACGTTCTATCTCTATGTTCTGTTTCCTCTTGATGTAGCACTCAGCAGTGACTGAGGAGAAACACTTTCATTGAAAGGGGTTGCCAAGCTTCCCAAAATTGCGAGTCTCCAGAAATCTCAGCAACTATTTTTTCACCCAAACTGGATGATACTTTCAGGTAATGATCAGTACACTAAGCCCACTTGGTTCCCAAATTTCGTTCTTTTATGTTGAAGCGTTCGCTTCCAGTAACTGTTTGAATTTTGGCATTTCACTCTGTTTTCTCCTATACTGACAGATGTATTTGGAACTCTAAATCAAACACGGTTTGTGCTAGCTTCTTGAAACTTGACACAGTAAAGCAGTTTCACGTTCTATCTCTATGTTCTGTTTCCTCTGGATGTAGCCCTAAGCAGTGACTGGGGAGAAATACTTTCATTGATAGGGGTTGCCAAGCTTCCAGAAATTACGAGTCTCCAGAAATCTCAGCAACTATTTTTTCACCCAAACTGGATGATACTTTCAGGTAATGATCAGTACACTGAGCCCACTTGGATCCCCAAATTTCGTTCTTCTATGTTGAAGCGTTCGTTTCCAGTAAGAGTTTGAATTTTGGCGTTTCACTCTATTTTCTCCTATATTGATAGATGTATTTGGAACTCTATATCAAACACGGTTTGTGCTACCTTCTTCAAACTTGACACAGTAAAGCAGTTTCAAGTTCTAGCTCTATGTTCTGTTTCCTCTTGATGTAGCACTCAGCAGTGACTGAGGAGAAACACTTTCATTGAAAGGGGTTGCCAAGCTTCCCAAAATTGCGAGTCTCCAGAAATCTCAGCAACTATTTTTTCACCCAAACTGGATGATACTTTCAGGTAATGATCAGTACACTAAGCTCACTTGGTTCCCCAAATTTCGTTCTTTTATGTTGAAGCGTTCGCTTCCAGTAACAGTTTGAATTTTGGCGTTTCACTCTGTTTTCTCCTATATTGATAGATGTATTTGGAACTCTAAACCAAACACAGTTTGTGCTAGCTTCTTGAAACTTGACACAGTAAAGCAGTTTCACGTTCTATCTCTATGTTCTGTTTCCTCTTGATGTAGCCCTAAGCAGTGACTGGGGAGAAATACTTTCATTGAAAGGGGTTGCCAAGCTTCCAGAAATTACGAGTCTCTAGAAATCTCAGCAAACATTTTTTCACCCAACGTGGATGATACTTTCAGGTAATGATCAGTACACTAAGCTCACTTCGTTCCCCAAATTTCGTTCTTCTATGTTGAAGCGTTCGTTTCCAGTAACAGTTTGAATTTTGGCGTTTCACTCTATTTTCTCCTATATTGATAGATGTATTTGGAACTCTAAATCAAACACGGTTTGTGCTAGCTTCTTGAAACTTGACACAGTAAGGCAGTTTCAAGTTCTATCTCTATGTTCTGTTTTCTCTTGATGTAGCCCTAAGCAGTGACTGGGGAGAAACACTTTCATTGAAAGGGGTTGCCAAGCTTCCCAAAATTGCGAGTCTCCAGAAATCTCAGCAACTATTTTTTCACCCAAACTGGATGATACTTTCAGGTAATGATCAGTACACTGAGCCCACTTGGATCCACAAATTTCGTTCTTCTATGTTGAAGCGTTCGTTTCCAGTAACAGTTTGAATTTTGGCCTTTCACTCTGTTTTCTCCTATATTGATAGATGTATTTGGAACTCTAAACCAAACCCGGTTTGTGCTAGCTTCTTGAAACTTGACACAGTAAAGCAGTTTCACGTTCTATCTCTATGTTCTGTTTCCTCTTGATGTAGCACTCAGCAGTGACTGAGGAGAAACTCTTTCATTGAAAAACGTTGCCAAGCTTCCCAAAATTGCGAGTCTCCAGAAATCTCAGCAACTATTTTTTCACCCAAACTGGATGATACTTTCAGGTAATGATCAGTACACTAAGCCCACTTGGTTCCCGAAATTTCGTTCTTCTATGTTAAAGCGTTCGTTTCCAGTAACAGTTTGAATTTTGGCGTTTCACTCTGTTTTCTCCTATATTGATAGATGTATTTGGAACTCTAAACCAAACACGGTTTGTGCTAGTTTCTTGAAACTTGACACAGTAAAGCAGTTTCACGTTCTATCTCTATGTTTTGTTTCCTCTTGATGTAGCACTCAGCAGTGACTGAGGAAAAACACTTTCATTGAAAGGGGTTGCCAAGCTTCCCAAAATTGCGAGTCTCCAGAAATCTCAGCAACTATTTTTTCACCCAAACTGGATGATACTTTCAGGTAATGATCAGTACACTAAGCTCACTTGGTTCCCCAAATTTCGTTCTTTTATGTTGAAGCGTTCGCTTCCAGTAACTGTTTGAATTTTGGCGTTTCACTCTGTTTTCTCCTATACTGACAGATGTATTTGGAACTCTAAATCAAACACGGTTTGTGCTAGCTTCTTGAAACTTGACACAGTAAAGCAGTTTCACGTTCTATCTCTATGTTCTGTTTCCTCTGGATGTAGCCGTAAGCAGTGACTGGGGAGAAATACTTTCATTGACAGGGGTTGCCAAGCTTCCAGAAATTACGAGTCTCCAAAAATCTCAGCAACTATGATTTCACCCAACCTGAATGATACTTTCAGGTAATGATCAGTACACTGAGCCCACTTGGATCCCCAAATTTCGTTCTTCTATGTTGAAGCGTTCGTTTCCAGTAACAGTTTGAATTTTGGCCTTTCACTCTGTTTTCTCCTATATTGATAGATGTATTTGGAACTCTAAACCAAACCCGGTTTGTGCTAGCTTCTTGAAACTTGACACAGTAAAGCAGTTTCACGTTCTATCTCTATGTTCTGTTTCCTCTTGATGTAGCACACAGCAGTGACTGAGGAGAAACACTTTCATTGAAAGGGATTGCCAAGCTTCCAAAAATTACGATTCCCCAGAAATCTCAGCAAATATTTTTTCACCCAAACTGGATGATACTTTCAGGTAATGATGAGTACACTAAGCCCACTGGGTTCCCCAAATTTCGTTCTTCTATGTTGAAGCGTTCGTTTCCAGTAACAGTTTGAATTTTGGCGTTTCACTCTGTTTTCTCCTATATTGATAGATGTATTTGCAACTCTAAACCAAACACGGTTTGTGCTAGCTTCTTGAAACTTGACACAATAAAGCAGTTTCAAGTTCTATCTCTATGTTGTGTTTCCTCTTGATGTAGCCCTAAGCAGTGACTAAGGAGAAACACTTATATTGAAAGGGGTTGCCAAGCTTCCAGAAATTATGAGTCTCCAGAAATCTCAGCAACTATTTTTTCACCCAAACTGGATGATACTTTCAGGTAATGATCAGTACACTAAGCCCACTTGTTTCCCCAAATTTCGTTCTTCTATGTTGAAGCGTTCGTTTCCAGTAACAGTTTGAATTTTGGCGTTTCACTCTGTTTTCTCCTATATTGATAGATGTATTTGGAACTCTAAACCAAACACGGTTTGTGCTAGCTTCTTGAAACTTGACACAGTAAAGCAGTTTTACGTTCTATCTCTATGTTCTGTTTCCTCTTGATGTAGCACTCAGCAGTGACTGAGGAGAAACACTTTCATTGAAAGGGGTTGCCAAGCTTCCCAAAATTGCGAGTCTCCAGAAATCTCAGCAACTATTTTTTCACCCAAACTGGATGATACTTTCAGGTAATGATCAGTACACTAAGCTCACTTGGTTCCCCAAATTTCGTTCTTTTATGTTGAAGCGTTCGCTTCCAGTAACTGTTTGAATTTTGGCATTTCACTCTGTTTTCTCCTATACTGACAGATGTATTTGGAACTCTAAATCAAACACGGTTTGTGCTAGCTTCTTGAAACTTGACACAGTAAAGCAGTTTCACGTTCTATCTCTATGTTCTGTTTCCTCTGGATGTAGCCGTAAGCAGTGACTGGGGAGAAATACTTTCATTGATAGGGGTTGCCAAGCTTCCAGAAATTACGAGTCTCCAGAAATCTCAGCAACTATTTTTTCACCCAAACTGGATGATACTTTCAGGTAATGATCAGTACACTGTGCCCACTTGGATCCCCAAATTTCGTTCTTCTATGTTGAAGCGTTTGTTTCCAGTAAGAGTTTGAATTTTGGCGTTTCACTCTATTTTCTCTTATATTGATACATGTATTTGGAACTGTAAATCAAACACGGTTTGTGCTACCTTCTTCAAACTTGACACAGTAAAGCAGTTTCAAGTTCTAGCTCTATGTTCTGTTTCCTCTTGATGTAGCACTCAGCAGTGACTGAGGAGAAACACTTTCATTGAAAGGGGTTGCCAAGCTTCCCAAAATTGCGAGTCTCCAGAAATCTCAGCAACTATTTTTTCACCCAAACTGGATGATACTTTCAGGTAATGATCAGTACACTAAGCTCACTTGGTTCCCCAAATTTCATTCTTTTATGTTGAAGCGTTCGCTTCCAGTAACAGTTTGAATTTTGGCGTTTCACTCTGTTTTCTCCTATATTGATAGATGTATTTGGAACTCTAAACCAAACACGGTTTGTGCTAGCTTCTTGAAACTTGACATAGTAAGGCAGTTTCAAGTTCTATCTCTATGTTCTGTTTTCTCTTGATGTAGCCCTAAGCAGTGACTGGGGAGAAACACTTACATTGAAAGGGGTTGCCAAGCTTCCCAAAATTGCGAGTCTCCAGAAATCTCAGCAACTATTTTTTCACCCAAACTGGATGATACTTTCAGGTAATGATCAGTACACTGAGCCCACTTGGATCCCCAAATTTCGTTCTTCTATGTTGAAGCGTTCGTTTCCAGTAACAGTTTGAATTTTGGCGTTTCACTCTGTTTTCTCCTATATTGATAGATGTATTTGGAACTCTAAATCAAACACGGTTTGTGCTAGCTTCTTGAAACTTGACACAGTAAAGCAGTTTCAAGTTCTATCTCTATGTTCTGTTTTCTCTTGATGTAGCCCTAAGCAGTGACTGGGGAGAAACACTTTCATTGAAAGGGGTTGCCAAGCTTCCCAAAATTGCGAGTCTCCAGAAATCTCAGCAACTATTTTTTCACCCAAACTGGATGATACTTTCAGGTAATGATCAGTACACTGAGCCCACTTGGATCCCCAAATTTCGTTCTTCTATGTTGAAGTGTTCGTTTCCAGTAACAGTTTGAATTTTGGAGTTTCACTCTGTTTTCTCCTATATTGATAGATGTATTTGGAACTCTAAATCAAACACGGTTTGTGCTAGCTTCTTGAAACTTGAAACAGTAAAGCAGTTTCACGTTCTATCTCTATGTTTTCTTTCCTCTTGGTGTATCACTCAGCAGTGACTGAGGAGAAACACTTTCATTGAAAGGGGTTGCCAAGCTTCCCAAAATTGCGAGTCTCTAGAAATCTCAGCAAACATTTTTGCACCCAACGTGGATGATACTTTCAGGTAATGATCAGTACACTAAGCTCACTTCGTTCCCCAAATTTCGTTCTTCTATGTTGAAGCGTTCGTTTCCAGTAACAGTTTGAATTTTGGCGTTTCACGCTGTTTTCTCCTATATTGATAGATGTATTTGGAACTCTAAATCAAACACGGTTTGTGCTAGCTTCTTGAAACTTGACACAGTAAAGCAGTTTCAAGTTCTATCTCTATGTTCTGTTTTCTCTTGATGTAGCCCTAAGCAGTGACTGGGGAGAAACACTTACATTGAAAGGGGTTGCCAAGCTTCCCAAAATTGCGAGTCTCCAGAAATCTCAGCAACTATTTTTTCACCCAAACTGGATGATACTTTCAGGTAATGATCAGTATACTGAGCCCACTTGGATCCCCAAATTTCGTTCTTCTATGTTGAAGCGTTCGTTTCCAGTAACAGTTTGAATTTTGGCGTTTCACTCTGTTTTCTCCTATATTGATAGATGTATTTGGAACTCTAAATCAAACACGGTTTGTGCTAGCTTCTTGAAACTTGACACAGTAAAGCAGTTTCAAGTTCTATCTCTATGTTCTGTTTCCTCTTGATGTAGCCCTAAGCAGTGACTGGGGAGAAACACTTTCATTGAAAGGGGTTGCCAAGCTTCCCAAAATTGCGAGTCTCCAGAAATCTCAGCAACAATTTTTTCACCCAAACTGGATGATACTTTCAGGTAATGATCAGTACACTGAGCCCACTTGGATCCCCAAATTTCATTCTTCTATGTTGAAGCGTTCGTTTCCATTAACAGTTTGAATTTTGGAGTTTCACTCTGTTTTCTCCTATATTGATAGATGTATTTGGAACTCTAAATCAAACACAGTTTGTGCTAGCTTCTTGAAACTTGAAACAGTAAAGCAGTTTCACGTTCTATCTCTATGTTTTCTTTCCTCTCGGTGTAGCACTCAGCAGTGACTGAGGAGAAACACTTTCATTGAAAGGGGTTGCCAAGCTTCCCAAAATTGCGAGTCTCTAGAAATCTCAGCAAACATTTTTGCACCCAACGTGGATGATACTTTCAGGTAATGATCAGTACACTAAGCTCACTTCGTTCCCCAAATTTCGTTCTTCTATGTTGAAGCGTTCGTTTCCAGTAACAGTTTGAATTTTGGCGTTTCACTCTGTTTTCTCCTATATTGATAGATGTATTTGGAACTCTAAATCAAACACGGTTTGTGCTAGCTTCTTGAAACTTGACACAGTAAAGCAGTTTCAAGTTCTATCTCTATGTTCTGTTTTCTCTTGATGTAGGCCTAAGCAGTGACTGGGGAGAAACACTTTCATTGAAAGGGGTTGCCAAGCTTCCCAAAATTGCGAGTCTCCAGAAATCTCAGCAACTATTTTTTCACCCAAACTGGATGATACTTTCAGGTAATGATCAGTACACTAAGCTCACTTGGTTCCCCAAATTTCATTCTTTTATGTTGAAGCGTTCGCTTCCAGTAACAGTTTGAATTTTGGCGTTTCACTCTGTTTTCTCCTATATTGATAGATGTATTTGGAACTCTAAACCAAACACGGTTTGTGCTAGCTTCTTGAAACTTGACATAGTAAAGCAGTTTCAAGTTCTATCTCTATGTTCTGTTTTCTCTTGATGTAGCCCTAAGCAGTGACTGGGGAGAAACACTTACATTGAAAGGGGTTGCCAAGCTTCCCAAAATTGCGAGTCTCCAGAAATCTCAGCAACTATTTTTTCACCCAAACTGGATGATACTTTCAGGTAATGATCAGTACACTGAGCCCACTTGGATCCCCAAATTTCGTTCTTCTATGTTGAAGCGTTCGTTTCCAGTAACAGTTTGAATTTTGGCGTTTCACTCTGTTTTCTCCTATATTGATAGATGTATTTGGAACTCTAAATCAAACACGGTTTGTGCTAGCTTCTTGAAACTTGACACAGTAAAGCAGTTTCAAGTTCTATCTCTATGTTCTGTTTTCTCTTGATGTAGCCCTAAGCAGTGACTGGGGAGAAACACTTTCATTGAAAGGGGTTGCCAAGCTTCCCAAAATTGCGAGTCTCCAGAAATCTCAGCAACTATTTTTTCACCCAAACTGGATGATACTTTCAGGTAATGATCAGTACACTGAGCCCACTTGGATCCCCAAATTTCGTTCTTCTATGTTGAAGTGTTCGTTTCCAGTAACAGTTTGAATTTTGGAGTTTCACTCTGTTTTCTCCTATATTGATAGATGTATTTGGAACTCTAAATCAAACACGGTTTGTGCTAGCTTCTTGAAACTTGAAACAGTAAAGCAGTTTCACGTTCTATCTCTATGTTTTCTTTCCTCTTGGTGTATCACTCAGCAGTGACTGAGGAGAAACACTTTCATTGAAAGGGGTTGCCAAGCTTCCCAAAATTGCGAGTCTCTAGAAATCTCAGCAAACATTTTTGCACCCAACGTGGATGATACTTTCAGGTAATGATCAGTACACTAAGCTCACTTCGTTCCCCAAATTTCGTTCTTGTATGTTGAAGCGTTCGTTTCCAGTAACAGTTTGAATTTTGGCGTTTCACGCTGTTTTCTCCTATATTGATAGATGTATTTGGAACTCTAAATCAAACACGGTTTGTGCTAGCTTCTTGAAACTTGACACAGTAAAGCAGTTTCAAGTTCTATCTCTATGTTCTGTTTTCTCTTGATGTAGCCCTAAGCAGTGACTGGGGAGAAACACTTACATTGAAAGGGGTTGCCAAGCTTCCCAAAATTGCGAGTCTCCAGAAATCTCAGCAACTATTTTTTCACCCAAACTGGATGATACTTTCAGGTAATGATCAGTATACTGAGCCCACTTGGATCCCCAAATTTCGTTCTTCTATGTTGAAGCGTTCGTTTCCAGTAACAGTTTGAATTTTGGCGTTTCACTCTGTTTTCTCCTATATTGATAGATGTATTTGGAACTCTAAATCAAACACGGTTTGTGCTAGCTTCTTGAAACTTGACACAGTAAAGCAGTTTCAAGTTCTATCTCTATGTTCTGTTTCCTCTTGATGTAGCCCTAAGCAGTGACTGGGGAGAAACACTTTCATTGAAAGGGGTTGCCAAGCTTCCCAAAATTGCGAGTCTCCAGAAATCTCAGCAACAATTTTTTCACCCAAACTGGATGATACTTTCAGGTAATGATCAGTACACTGAGCCCACTTGGATCCCCAAATTTCATTCTTCTATGTTGAAGCGTTCGTTTCCATTAACAGTTTGAATTTTGGAGTTTCACTCTGTTTTCTCCTATATTGATAGATGTATTTGGAACTCTAAATCAAACACAGTTTGTGCTAGCTTCTTGAAACTTGAAACAGTAAAGCAGTTTCACGTTCTATCTCTATGTTTTCTTTCCTCTCGGTGTAGCACTCAGCAGTGACTGAGGAGAAACACTTTCATTGAAAGGGGTTGCCAAGCTTCCCAAAATTGCGAGTCTCTAGAAATCTCAGCAAACATTTTTGCACCCAACGTGGATGATACTTTCAGGTAATGATCAGTACACTAAGCTCACTTCGTTCCCCAAATTTCGTTCTTCTATGTTGAAGCGTTCGTTTCCAGTAACAGTTTGAATTTTGGCGTTTCACTCTGTTTTCTCCTATATTGATAGATGTATTTGGAACTCTAAATCAAACACGGTTTGTGCTAGCTTCTTGAAACTTGACACAGTAAAGCAGTTTCAAGTTCTATCTCTATGTTCTGTTTTCTCTTGATGTAGGCCTAAGCAGTGACTGGGGAGAAACACTTTCATTGAAAGGGGTTGCCAAGCTTCCCAAAATTGCGAGTCTCCAGAAATCTCAGCAACTATTTTTTCACCCAAACTGGATGATACTTTCAGGTAATGATCAGTACACTAAGCTCACTTGGTTCCCCAAATTTCATTCTTTTATGTTGAAGCGTTCGCTTCCAGTAACAGTTTGAATTTTGGCGTTTCACTCTGTTTTCTCCTATATTGATAGATGTATTTGGAACTCTAAACCAAACACGGTTTGTGCTAGCTTCTTGAAACTTGACATAGTAAAGCAGTTTCAAGTTCTATCTCTATGTTCTGTTTTCTCTTGATGTAGCCCTAAGCAGTGACTGGGGAGAAACACTTACATTGAAAGGGGTTGCCAAGCTTCCCAAAATTGCGAGTCTCCAGAAATCTCAGCAACTATTTTTTCACCCAAACTGGATGATACTTTCAGGTAATGATCAGTACACTGAGCCCACTTGGATCCCCAAATTTCGTTCTTCTATGTTGAAGCGTTCGTTTCCAGTAACAGTTTGAATTTTGGCGTTTCACTCTGTTTTCTCCTATATTGATAGATGTATTTGGAACTCTAAATCAAACACGGTTTGTGCTAGCTTCTTGAAACTTGACACAGTAAAGCAGTTTCAAGTTCTATCTCTATGTTCTGTTTTCTCTTGATGTAGCCCTAAGCAGTGACTGGGGAGAAACACTTTCATTGAAAGGGGTTGCCAAGCTTCCCAAAATTGCGAGTCTCCAGAAATCTCAGCAACTATTTTTTCACCCAAACTGGATGATACTTTCAGGTAATGATCAGTACACTGAGCCCACTTGGATCCCCAAATTTCGTTCTTCTATGTTGAAGTGTTCGTTTCCAGTAACAGTTTGAATTTTGGAGTTTCACTCTGTTTTCTCCTATATTGATAGATGTATTTGGAACTCTAAATCAAACACGGTTTGTGCTAGCTTCTTGAAACTTGAAACAGTAAAGCAGTTTCACGTTCTATCTCTATGTTTTCTTTCCTCTTGGTGTATCACTCAGCAGTGACTGAGGAGAAACACTTTCATTGAAAGGGGTTGCCAAGCTTCCCAAAATTGCGAGTCTCTAGAAATCTCAGCAAACATTTTTGCACCCAACGTGGATGATACTTTCAGGTAATGATCAGTACACTAAGCTCACTTCGTTCCCCAAATTTCGTTCTTGTATGTTGAAGCGTTCGTTTCCAGTAACAGTTTGAATTTTGGCGTTTCACGCTGTTTTCTCCTATATTGATAGATGTATTTGGAACTCTAAATCAAACACGGTTTGTGCTAGCTTCTTGAAACTTGACACAGTAAAGCAGTTTCAAGTTCTATCTCTATGTTCTGTTTTCTCTTGATGTAGCCCTAAGCAGTGACTGGGGAGAAACACTTACATTGAAAGGGGTTGCCAAGCTTCCCAAAATTGCGAGTCTCCAGAAATCTCAGCAACTATTTTTTCACCCAAACTGGATGATACTTTCAGGTAATGATCAGTATACTGAGCCCACTTGGATCCCCAAATTTCGTTCTTCTATGTTGAAGCGTTCGTTTCCAGTAACAGTTTGAATTTTGGCGTTTCACTCTGTTTTCTCCTATATTGATAGATGTATTTGGAACTCTAAATCAAACACGGTTTGTGCTAGCTTCTTGAAACTTGACACAGTAAAGCAGTTTCAAGTTCTATCTCTATGTTCTGTTTCCTCTTGATGTAGCCCTAAGCAGTGACTGGGGAGAAACACTTTCATTGAAAGGGGTTGCCAAGCTTCCCAAAATTGCGAGTCTCCAGAAATCTCAGCAACAATTTTTTCACCCAAACTGGATGATACTTTCAGGTAATGATCAGTACACTGAGCCCACTTGGATCCCCAAATTTCATTCTTCTATGTTGAAGCGTTCGTTTCCATTAACAGTTTGAATTTTGGAGTTTCACTCTGTTTTCTCCTATATTGATAGATGTATTTGGAACTCTAAATCAAACACAGTTTGTGCTAGCTTCTTGAAACTTGAAACAGTAAAGCAGTTTCACGTTCTATCTCTATGTTTTCTTTCCTCTCGGTGTAGCACTCAGCAGTGACTGAGGAGAAACACTTTCATTGAAAGGGGTTGCCAAGCTTCCCAAAATTGCGAGTCTCTAGAAATCTCAGCAAACATTTTTGCACCCAACGTGGATGATACTTTCAGGTAATGATCAGTACACTAAGCTCACTTCGTTCCCCAAATTTTGTTCTTCTATGTTGAAGCGTTCGTTTCCAGTAACAGTTTGAATTTTGGCGTTTCACTCTGTTTTCTCCTATATTGATAGATGTATTTGGAACTCTAAATCAAACACGGTTTGTGCTAGCTTCTTGAAACTTGACACAGTAAAGCAGTTTCAAGTTCTATCTCTATGTTCTGTTTTCTCTTGATGTAGCCCTAAGCAGTGACTGGGGAGAAACACTTTCATTGAAAGGGGTTGCCAAGCTTCCCAAAATTGCGAGTCTCCAGAAATCTCAGAAACTATTTTTTCACCCAAACTGGATGATACTTTCAGGTAATGATCAGTACACTGAGCCCACTTGGATCCCCAAATTTCGTTCTTCTATGTTGAAGCGTTCGTTTCCAGTAACAGTTTGAATTTTGGCGTTTCACTCTGTTTTCTCCTATATTGATAGATGTATTTGGAACTCTAAATCAAACACAGTTTGTGCTAGCTTCTTGAAACTTGACACAGTAAAGCAGTTTCAAGTTCTATCTCTATGTTCTGTTTTCTCTTGATGTAGCCCTAAGCAGTGACTGGGGAGAAACACTTTCATTGAAAGGGGTTGCCAAGCTTCCCAAAATTGCGAGTCTCCAGAAATCTCAGCAACTATTTTTTCACCAAAACTGGATGATACTTTCAGGTAATGATCAGTACACTAAGCCCACTTGGTTCCCCAAATTTCGTTCTTATATGTTAAAGCGTTCGTTTCCAGTAACAGTTTGAATTTTGGCGTTTCACTCTGTTTTCTCCTATATTGATAGATGTATTTGGAACTCTAAACCAAACACGGTTTGTGCTAGCTTTTTGAAACTTGACACAGTAAAGCAGTTTCACGTTCTATCTCTATGTTCTGTTTCCTCTTGATGTAGCAGTCAGCAGTGACTGAGGAAAAACACTTTCATTGAAAGGGGTTGCCAAGCTTCCCAAAATTGCGAGTCTCCAGAAATCTCAGCAACTATTTTTTAACCCAAACTGGATGATACTTTCAGGTAATGATCAGTACACTAAGCTCACTTGGTTCCCCAAATTTCGTTCTTTTATGTTGAAGCGTTCGCTTCCAGTAACTGTTTGAATTTTGGCGTTTCACTCTGTTTTCTCCTATACTGACAGATGTATTTGGAACTCTAAACCAAACACGGTTTGTGCTAGCTTCTTGAAACTTGACACAGTAAAGCAGTTTTACGTTCTATCTCTATGTTCTGTTTCCTCTTGATGTAGCACTCAGCAGTGACTGGGGAGAAACACTTTCATTGAAAGGGGTTGCCAAGCTTCCCAAAATTGCGAGTCTCCAGAAATCTCAGCAACTAGTTTTTCACCCAAACTGGATGATACTTTCAGGTAATGATCAGTACACTAAGCTCACTTGGTTCCCCAAATTTCGTTCTTTTATGTTGAAGCGTTCGCTTCCAGTAACTTTTTGAATTTTGGCATTTCACTCTGTTTTCTCCTATACTGACAGATGTATTTGGAACTCTAAATCAAACACGGTTAGTGCTAGCTTCTTGAAACTTGACACAGTAAAGCAGTTTCACGTTCTATCTCTATGTTCTGTTTCCTCTGGATGTAGCCCTAAGCAGTGACTGGGGAGAAATACTTTCATTGACAGGGGTTGCCAAGCTTCCAGAAATTACGAGTCTCCAGAAATCTCAGCAACTATTTTTTCACCCAAACTGGATGATACTTTCAGGTAATGATCAGTACACTGAGCCCACTTGGATCCCCAAATTTCGTTTTTCTATGTTGAAGCGTTCGTTTCCAGTAAGAGTTTGAATTTTGGCGTTTCACTCTATTTTCTCCTATATTGATAGATGTATTTGGAACTCTAAATCAAACACGGTTTGTGCTACCTTCTTCAAACATGACACAGTAAAGCAGTTTCAAGTTCTAGCTCTATGTTCTGTTTCCTCTTGATGTAGCACTCAGCAGTGACTGAGGAGAAACACTTTCATTGAAAGGGGTTGCCAAGCTTCCCAAAATTGCGAGTCTCCAGAAATCTCAGCAACTATTTTTTCACCCAAACTGGATGATACTTTCAGGTAATGATCAGTACACTAAGCCCACTTAGTTCCCCAAATTTCGTTCTTCTATGTTGAAGCGTTCGTTTCCAGTAACAGTTTGAATTTTGGCGTTTCACTCTGTTTTCTCCTATATTGATAGATGTATTTGGAACTCTAAATCAAACACGGTTGGTGCTAGCTTCTTGAAACTTGACACAGTAAAGCAGTTTCAAGTTCTATCTCTATGTTCTGTCTCCTCATGATGTAGCCCTAAGCAGTGACTGGGGAGAAACACTTTCATTGAAAGGGATTGCCAAGCTTCCAAAAATTACGAGTCTCCAGAAATCTCAGCATCTATTTTTTCACCCAAACTGGATGATACTTTCAGGTAATGATGAGTACGCTAAGCCCACTGGGTTCCCCAAATTTCGTTCTTCTATGTTGAAGCGTTCGTTTCCAGTAACAGTTTGAATTTTGGCGTTTCACTCTGTTTTCTCCTATATTGATAGATGTATTTGGAACTCTAAACCAAACACGGTTTGTGCTAGCTTCTTGAAACTTGACACAGTAAAGCAGTTTCACGTTCTATCTCTATGTTCTGTTTCCTCTTGATGTAGCACTCAGCAGTGACTGAGGAGAAACACTTTCATTGAAAGGGGATGCCAAGCTTCCCAAAAATGCGAGTCTCCAGAAATCTAAGCAATTATTTTTTCACCCAAACTGGATGATACTTTCAGGTAATGATCAGTACACTGAGCCCACTTGGTTCCCCAAATTTCGTTCTTCTATGTTGAAGCGTTCGTTTCCAGTAACAATTTGAATTTTGGCCTTTCACTCTGTTTTCTCCTATATTGATAGATGTATTTGGAACTCTAAACCAAACCCGGTTTGTGCTAGCTTCTTGAAACTTGACACAGTAAAGCAGTTTCACGTTCTATCTCTATGTTCTGTTTCCTCTTGATGTAGCACACAGCAGTGACTGAGGAGAAACACTTTCATTGAAAGGGGTTGCCAAGCTTCCAAAAATTACGATTCCCCAGAAATCTCAGCAACTATTTTTTCACCCAAACTGGATGATACTTTCAGGTAATGATGAGTACACTAAGCCAACTGGGTTCCCCAAATTTCGTTCTTCTATGTTGAAGCGTTCGTTTCCAGTAACAGTTTGAATTTTGGCGTTTCACTCTGTTTTCTCCTATATTGATAGATGTATTTGCAACTCTAAACCAAACACGGTTTGTGCTAGCTTCTTGAAACTTGACACAATAAAGCAGTTTCAAGTTCTATCTTTATGTTCTGTTTCCTCTTGATGTAGCCCTAAGCAGTGACTGGGGAGAAACACTTACATTGAAAGGGGTTGCCAAGCTTCCCAAAATTGCGAGTCTCCAGAAATCTCAGCAACTATTTTTTCACCCAAACTGGATGATACTTTCAGGTAATAATCAGTACACTAAGTCCACTTGGTTCCCCAAATTTCGTTCTTCTATGTTGAGGCGTTCGTTTCCAGTAACAGTTTGAATTTTGGCGTTTCACTCTGTTTTCTCCTATATTGATAGATGTATTTGGAACTCTAAACCAAACACGGTTTGTGCTAGCTTCTTGAAACTTGACACAGTAAAGCAGTTTTACGGTCTGTCTCTATGTTCTGTTTCCTCTTCATGTAGCACTCAGCAGTGACTGAGGAGAAATACTTTCATTGAAAGGGGTTGCCAAGCTTCCCAAAATTGCGAGTCTCCAGAAATCTCAGCAACTATTTTTTCACCCAAACTGGATGATACTTTCAGGTAATGATCAGTACACCAAGCCCACTTAGTTCCCCAAATTTCGTTCTTCTATGTTGAAGCGTTCGTTTCCAGTAACAGTTTGAATTTTGGCGTTTCACTCTGTTTTCTCCTATATTGATAGATGTATTTGGAACTCTAAATCAAACACGGTTGGTGCTAGCTTATTGAAACTTGACACAGTAAAGCAGTTTCAAGTTCTATCTCTATGTTCTGTTTTCTCTTGATGTAGCCCTAAGCAGTGACAGGGGAGAAACACTTTCATTGAAAGGGGTTGCCAAGCTTCCAAAAATTACGAGTCTCCAGAAATCTCAGCATCTATTTTTTCACCCAAACTGGATGATACTTTCAGGTAATGATCAGTACACTAAGCCCACTTGGTTCCCCAAATTTCGTTCTTCTATGTTAAAGCGTTCGTTTCCAGTAACAGTTTGAATTTTGGCGTTTCACTCTGTTTTCTCCTATATTGATAGATGTATTTGGAACTCTAAACCAAACACGGTTTGTGCTAGCTTCTTGAAACTTGACACAGTAAAGCAGTTTCACGTTCTATCTCTATGTTCTGTTTCCTCTTGATGTAGCACTCAGCAGTGACTGAGGAGAAACACTTTCATTGAAAGGGGTTGCCAAGCTTCCCAAAATTGCGAGTCTCCAGAAATCTCAGCAACTATTTTTTAACCCAAACTGGATGATACTTTCAGGTAATGATCAGTACACTAAGCTCACTTGGTTCCCCAAATTTCGTTCTTTTATGTTGAAGCGTTCGCTTCCAGTAACTGTTTGAATTTTGGCGTTTCACTCTGTTTTCTCCTATATTGATAGATGTATTTGGAACTCTAAATCAAACACGGTTTGTGCTAGCTTCTTGAAACTTGACACAGTAAAGCAGTTTCACGTTCTATCTCTATTTTCTGTTTCCTCTGGATGTAGCCATAAGCAGTGACTGGGGAGAAATACTTTCATTGACAGGGGTTGCCAAGCTTCCAGAAATTACGAGTCTCAAGAAATCTCAGCAACTATGATTTCACCCAACCTGGATGATACTTTCAGGTAATGATCAGTACACTAAGCCCACTTGTTTCCCCAAATTTCGTTCTTCTATGTTGAAGCGTTCTTTTTCAGTAACAGTTTGAATTTTGGAGTTTCGCTCTGTTTTCCCCTATATTGATAGATGTATTTGGAACTCTAAACCAAACACGGTTTGTGCTAGCTTCTTGAAACTTGACACAGTAAAGCAGTTTCACGTTCCATCTCTATGTTCTGTTTCCTCTTGATGTAGCACACAGCAGTGACTGAGGAGAAACACTTTCATTGAAAGGGGTTGCCAAGCTTCCAAAAATTACGATTCCCCAGAAATCTCAGCAACTATTTTTTCACCCAAACTGGATGATACTTTCAGGTAATGATGAGTACACTAAGCCAACTGGGTTCCCCAAATTTCGTTCTTCTATGTTGAAGCGTTCGTTTCCAGTAACAGTTTGAATTTTGGCGTTTCACTCTGTTTTCTCCTATATTGATAGATGTATTTGCAACTCTAAACCAAACACGGTTTGTGCTAGCTTCTTGAAACTTGACACAATAAAGCAGTTTCAAGTTCTATCTTTATGTTCTGTTTCCTCTTGATGTAGCCCTAAGCAGTGACTGGGGAGAAACACTTACATTGAAAGGGGTTGCCAAGCTTCCCAAAATTGCGAGTCTCCAGAAATCTCAGCAACTATTTTTTCACCCAAACTGGATGATACTTTCAGGTAATAATCAGTACACTAAGTCCACTTGGTTCCCCAAATTTCGTTCTTCTATGTTGAGGCGTTCGTTTCCAGTAACAGTTTGAATTTTGGCGTTTCACTCTGTTTTCTCCTATATTGATAGATGTATTTGGAACTCTAAACCAAACACGGTTTGTGCTAGCTTCTTGAAACTTGACACAGTAAAGCAGTTTTACGGTCTATCTCTATGTTCTGTTTCCTCTTCATGTAGCACTCAGCAGTGACTGAGGAGAAATACTTTCATTGAAAGGGGTTGCCAAGCTTCCCAAAATTGCGAGTCTCCAGAAATCTCAGCAACTATTTTTTCACCCAAACTGGATGATACTTTCAGGTAATGATCAGTACACCAAGCCCACTTAGTTCCCCAAATTTCGTTCTTCTATGTTGAAGCGTTCGTTTCCAGTAACAGTTTGAATTTTGGCGTTTCACTCTGTTTTCTCCTATATTGATAGATGTATTTGGAACTCTAAACCAAACACGGTTTGTGCTAGCTTCTTGAAACTTGACACAGTAAAGCAGTTTCACGTTCTATCTCTATTTTCTGTTTCCTCTGGATGTAGCCATAAGCAGTGACTGGGGAGAAATACTTTCATTGACAGGGGTTGCCAAGCTTCCAGAAATTACGAGTCTCAAGAAATCTCAGCAACTATGATTTCACCCAACCTGGATGATACTTTCAGGTAATGATCAGTACACTAAGCCCACTTGTTTCCCCAAATTTCGTTCTTCTATGTTGAAGCGTTCTTTTTCAGTAACAGTTTGAATTTTGGAGTTTCGCTCTGTTTTCCCCTATATTGATAGATGTATTTGGAACTCTAAACCAAACACGGTTTGTGCTAGCTTCTTGAAACTTGACACAGTAAAGCAGTTTCAAGTTCTATCTCTATGTTCTGTTTTCTCTTGATGTAGCCCTAAGCAGAGACTGGGGAGAAACACTTTCATTGAAAGGGGTTGCCAAGCTTCCAGAAATTACGAGTCTCCAGAAATCTCAGCAACTATGATTTCACCCAAACTGGATGATACTTTCAGGTAATGATCTGTACACTAAGCCCACTTGGTTCCCCAAATTTCGTTCTTCTATGTTGAAGCGTTAGTTTCCAGTAACAGTTTGAATTTTGGCGTTTCACTCTGTTTTCTCCTATATTGATAGATGTATTTGGAACTCTAAACCAAACACGGTTTGTGCTAGCTTCTTGAAACTTGACACAGTAAAGCAGTTTTACGTTCTATCTCTATGTTCTGTTTCCTCTTGATGTAGCACTCAGCAGTGACTGAGGAGAAACGCTTTTATTGAAAGGGGTTGCCAAGCTTCCCAAAATTGCGAGTCTCCAGAAATCTCAGCAACTATTTTTTCACCCAAACTGGATGATACTTTCAGGTAATGATCAGTACACTAAGCCCACTTAGTTCCCCAAATTTCGTTCTTCTATGTTGAAGCGTTCGTTTCCAGTAACAGTTTGAATTTTGGCGTTTCACTCTGTTTTCTCCTATATTGATAGATGTATTTGGAACTCTAAATCAAACACAGTTTGTGCTAGCTTCTTGAAACTTGACACAGTAAAGCAGTTTCACGTTCTATGTCTATGTTCTGTTTCCTCTGGATGTAGCCCTAAGCAGTGACTGGGGAGAAATACTTCCATTGACAGGGGTTGCCAAGCTTCCAGAAATTACGAGTCTCCAGAAATCTCAGCAACTATGATTTCACCCAACCTGGATGATACTTTCAGGTAATGATCAGTACACTAAGCCCACTTGGTTCCCCAAAATTCGTTCTTCTATGTTGAAGCGTTCGTTTCCAGTAACAGTTTGAATTTTGGCGTTTCACTCTGTTTTCTCCTATATTGATAGATGTATTTGGAACTCTAAATCAAACACGGTTTGTGCTACCTTCTTCAAACTTGACACAGTAAAGCAGTTTCAAGTTCTATCTCTATGTTCTGTTTCCTCTTGATGTAGCACTCAGCAGTGACTGAGGAGAAACACTTTCATTGAAAGGGGTTGCCAAGTTTCCCAAAATTGCGAGTCTCCAGAAATCTCAGCAACTATTTTTTCACCCAAACTGGATGATACTTTCAGGTAATGATCAGTACACTAAGCTCACGTGGTTCCCCAAATTTCGTTCTTTTATGTTGAAGCGTTCGCTTCCAGTAACAGTTTGAATTTTGGCGTTTCACTCTGTTTTCTCCTATACTGACAGATGTATTTGGAACTCTAAATCAAACACGGTTTGTGCTAGCTTCTTGAAACTTGACACACTAAAGCAGTTTCACGTTCTATCTCTATGTTCTGTTTCCTCTTGATGTAACCCTAAGCAGTGACTGGGGAGAAACAGTTACATTGAAAGTGGTTGCCAAGCTTCCAAAAATTACGAGTCTCCAGAAATCTCAGCAACTATTTTTTCTCCCAAACTGGATGATACTTTCAGGTAATGATGAGTACGCTAAGCCCACTGGGTTCCCCAAATTTCGTTCTTCTATGTTGAAGCGTTCGTTTCCAGTAACAGTTTGAATTTTGGCGTTTCACTCTGTTTTCTCCTATACTGACAGATGTATTTGGAACTCTAAATCAAACACGGTTTGTGCTAGCTTCTTGAAACTTGACACAGTAAAGCAGTTTCAAGTTCTATCTCTATGTTCTGTTTCCTCTGGATGTAGCCCTAAGCAGTGACTGGGGAGATATACTTTCATTGACAGGGGTTGCCAAGCTTCCAGAAATTACGAGTCTCCAGAAATCTCAGCAACTATGATTTCACCCAACCTGGATGATACTTTCAGGTAATGATCAGTACACTAAGCCCACTTGGTTCCCCAAATTTCGTTCTTCTATGTTGAAGCGTTCGTTTCCAGTAACAGTTTGAATTTTGGCATTTCACTCTGTTTTCTCCTATATTGATAGATGTATTTGGAACTCTAAACCAAACACGGTTTGTGCTAGCTTCTTGAAACTTGACACAGTAAAGCAGTTTCACGTTCTATCTCTATGTTCTGTTTCCTCTTGATGTAGCACTCAGCAGTGACTGAGGAGAAACACTTTCATTGACAGGGGTTGCCAAGCTTCCAGAAATTACGAGTCTCCACAAATCTCAGCAACTATGATTTCACCCAAACTGGATGATACTTTCAGGTAATGATCAGTACACTAAGCCCACTTGGTTCCCCAAATTTCGTTCTTCTATGTTGAAGCGTTCGTTTCCAGTAACAGTTTGAATTTTGGCGTTTCACTCTGTTTTCTCCTATATTGATAGATGTATTTGGAACTCTAAATCAAACACGGTTTGTGCTAGCTTCTTGAAACTTGACACAGTAAAGCAGTTTCACGTTCTATCTCTATGTTCTGTTTCCTCTTGATGTAGCACTCAGCAGTGACTGAGGAGAACCACTTTCATTGAAAGGGGTTGCCAAGCTTCCCAAAATTGCGAGTCTCCAGAAATCTCAGCAACTATTTTTTCACCCAAACTGGATGATACTTTCAGGTAATGATCAGTACACTAAGCTCACTTGGTTCCCCAAATTTCGTTCTTTTATGTTGAAGCGTTCGCTTCCAGTAACTGTTTGAATTTTGGCGTTTCACTCTGTTTTCTCCTATACTGACAGATGTATTTGGAACTCTAAATCAAACACGGTTTGTGCTAGCTTCTTGAAACTTGACACAGTAAAGCAGTTTCACGTTCTATCTCTATGTTTTGTTTCCTCTTGATGTAGCACTCAGCAGTAACTGAGGAGAAACACTTTCATTGAAAGGGGTTGCCAAGCTTCCCAAAATTGCGAGTCTCTAGAAATCTCGGCAAACATTTTTTCACCCAAAGTGGATGATACTTTCAGGTAATGATCAGTACACTAAGCTCACTTCGTTCCCCAAATTTCGATCTTCTATGTTGAAGCGTTCGTTTCCAGTAACAGTTTGAATTTTGGCTTTTCACTCTGTTTTCTCCTATATTGATAGATGTATTTGGAATTCTAAACCAAACACGGTTTGTGCTAGCTTCTTGAAACTTGACACAGTAAAGCAGTTTCACGTTCTATCTCTATGTTCTGTTTCCTCTTGATGTAGCACACAGCAGTGACTGAGGAGAAACACTTTCATTGAAAGGGGTTGCCAAGCTTCCAAAAATTACGATCCCCCAGAAATCTCAGCAACTATTTTTTCACCCAAACTGGATGATACTTTCAGGTAATGATGAGTACACTAAGCCCACTGGGTTCCCCAAATTTCGTTCTTCTATGTTGAAGCGTTCGTTTCCAGTAACAGTTTGAATTTTGGCGTTTCACTCTGTTTTCTCCTATACTGACAGATGTATTTGGAACTCTAAATCAAACACGGTTTGTGCTAGCTTCTTGAAACTTGACACAGTAAAGCAGTTTCACGTTCTATCTCTATATTCTGTTTCCTCTGGATGTAGCCCTAAGCAGTGACTGGGGAGAAATACTTTCATTGACAGGGGTTTCCAAGCTTCCAGAAATTACGAGTCTCCAGAAATCTCAGCAACTATGATTTCACCCAACCTGGATGATACTTTCAGGTAATGATCAGTACACTAAGCCCACTTGGTTCCCCAAATTTCGTTCTTCTATGTTGAAGCGTTCGTTTCCAGTAACAGTTTGAATTTGGCGTTTCACTCTGTTTTCTCCTATATTGATAGATGTATTTGGAACTCTAAATCAAACACGGTTTGTGCTAGCTTCTTGAAACTTGACACAGTAAAGCAGTTTCACGTTCTATCTCTATGTTCTGTTTCCTCTTGATGTAGCACTCAGCAGTGACTGAGGAGAAACACTTTCATTGAAAAGGGTTGCCAAGCTTCCCAAAATTGCGAGTCTCCAGAAATCTTAGCAACTATTTTTTCACCCAAACTGGATGATACTTTCAGGTAATGATGAGTACACTAAGCCCACTGGGTTCCCCAAATTTCGTTCTTCTATGTTGAAGCGTTCGTTTCCAGTAACTGTTTGAATTTTGGCGTTTCACTCTGTTTTCTCCTATATTGATAGATGTATTTGGAACTCTAAACCAAACATGGTTTGTGCTAGCTTCTTGAAACTTGACACAGTAAAGCAGTTTCACGTTCTATCTCTATGTTTTCTTTCCTCTTGATGTAGCACTCAGCAGTGACTGAGGAGAAACACTTTCATTGAAAGGGGTTGCCAAGCTTCCCAAAATTGCGAGTCTCCAGAAATCTCAGCAACTATTTTTTCACCCAAACTGGATGATACTTTAAGGTAATGATCAGTACACTAAGCTCACTTGGTTCCCCAAATTTCGTTCTTTTATGTTGAAGCGTTCGCTTCCAGTAACTGTTTGAATTTTGGCGTTTCACTCTGATTTCTCCTATACTGACAGATGTATTTGGAACTCTAAATCAAACACTGTTTGTGCTAGCTTCTTGAAACTTGACACAGTAAAGCAGTTTCACGTTCTATCTCTATGTTCTGTTTCCTCTGGATGTAGCCCTAAGCAGTGACTGGGGAGAAATACTTTCATTGACAGGGGTTGCCAAGCTTCCAGAAATTACGAGTCTCCAGAAATCTCAGCAACTATGATTTCACCCAACCTGGATGATACTTTCAGGTAATGATCAGTACACTAAGCCCACTTGGTTCCCCAAATTTCGTTCTTCTATGTTGAAGCGTTCGTTTCCAGTAACAGTTTGAATTTTGGCATTTCACTCTGTTTTCTCCTATATTGATAGATGTATTTGGAACTCTAAACCAAACACGGTTTGTGCTAGCTTCTTGAAACTTGACACAGTAAAGCAGTTTCACGTTCTATCTCTATGTTTTGTTTCCTCTTGATGTAGCACTCAGCAGTGACTGAGGAGAAACACTTTCATTGAAAGGGGTTGCCAAGCTTCCCAAAATTGCGAGTCTCCAGAAATCACAGCAACTATTTTTTCAACCAAACTGGATGATACTTTCAGGTAATGATCAGTACACTAAGCTCACTTGGTTCCCCAAATTTCGTTCTTTTATGTTGAAGCATTCGCTTCCAGTAACTGTTTGAATTTTGGCGTTTCACTCTGTTTTCTCCTATACTGACAGATGTATTTGGAACTCTAAATCAAACACGGTTTGTGCTAGCTTCTTGAAACTTGACACAGTAAAGCAGTTTCACGTTCTATCTCTATGTTCTGTTTCCTCTGGATGTAGCCCTAAGCAGTGACTGGGGAGAAATACTTTCATTGACAGGGGTTGCCAAGCTTCCAGAAATTACGAGTCTCCACAAATCTCAGCAACTATGATTTCACCCAACCTGGATGATACTTTCAGGTAATGATCAGTACACTAAGCCCACTTGGTTCCCCAAATTTCGTTCTTCTATGTTGAAGCGTTCGTTTCCAGTAACAGTTTGAATTTTGGCGTTTCACTCTGTTTTCTCCTATATTGATAGATGTATTTGGAACTCTAAATCAAACACGGATTGTGCTAGCTTCTTGAAACTTGACACAGTAAAGCAGTTTCACGTTCTATCTCTATGTTCTGTCTCCTCTTGATGTAGCACTCAGCAGTGACTGAGGAGAAACACTTTCATTGAAAGGGGTTGCCAAGCTTCCCAAAATTGCGAGTCTCCAGAAATCTCAGCAACTATTTTTTCACCCAAACTGGATGATACTTTCAGGTAATAATCAGTACACTAAGCTCACTTGGTTACCCAAATTTCGTTCTTTTATGTTGAAGCGTTCGCTTCCAGTAACTGTTTGAATTTTGGCGTTTCACTCTGTTTTCTCCTATACTGACAGATGTATTTGGAACTCTAAATCAAACACGGTTTGTGCTAGCTTCTTGAAACTTGACACAGTAAAGCAGTTTCACGTTCTATCTCTATGTTCTGTTTCCTCTTGATGTAGCACACAGCAGTCACTGAGGAGAAACACTTTCATTGAAAGGGGTTGCCAAGCTTCCAAAAATTACGATTCCCCAAAAATCTCAGCAACTATTTTTTCACCCAAACTGGATGATACTTTCAGGTAATGATGAGTACACTAAGCCCACTGGGTTCCCCAAATTTCGTTCTTCTATGTTGAAGCGTTCGTTTCCAGTAACAGTTTGAATTTTGGCGTTTCACTCTTTTTTCTCCTATATTGATAGATGTATTTTTAACTCTAAATCAAACACGGATTGTGCTAGCTTCTTGAAACTTTACACTGTATAGCAGTTCACGTTCTATCTCTATGTTCTGTTTCCTCTTGATGTAGCACTCAGCAGTGACTGAGGAGAAACACTTTCATTGAAAGGGGTTGCCAAGCTTCCCAAAATTGCGAGTCTCCAGAAATCTCAGCAACTATTTTTTCACCCAAACTGGATGATACTTTCAGGTAATGATCAGTACACTAAGCTCACTTGGTTCCCCAAATTTCGTTATTTTATGGTGAAGCGTTCGCTTCCAGTAACTGTTTGAATTTTGGCGTTTCACTCTGTTTTCTCCTATACTGACAGATGTATTTGGAACTCTAAATCAAACACGGTTTGTGCTAGCTTCTTGAAACTTGACAAGGTAAAGCAGTTTCACGTTCTATCTCTATGTTCTGTTTCCTCTGGATGTAGCCCTAAGCAGTGACTGGGGAGAAATACTTTCATTGACAGGGGTTGCCAAGCTTCCAGAAATTACGAGTCTCCAGAAATCTCAGCAACTATGATTTCACCCAACCTCGATGATACTTTAGGGTAATGATCAGTACACTAAGCCCACTTGGTTCCCCAAATTTCGTTCTTCTATGTTGAAGCGTTCGTTTCCAGTAACAGTTTGAATTTTGGCGTTTCACTCTGTTTTCTCCTATATTGATAGATGTATTTGGAACTCTAAATCAAACACGGTTTGTGCTAGCTTCTTGAAACTTGACACAGTAAAGCAGTTTCACGTTCTATCTCTATGTTCTGTTTCCTCTGGATGTAGCCCTAAGCAGTGACTGGGGAGAAATACTTTCATTGACAGGGGTTGCCAAGCTTCCAGAAATTACGAGTCTCCAGAAATCTCAGCACCTATGATTTTACACAACCTGGATGATACTTTCAGGTAATGATCAGTACACTAAGCCCACTTTGTTCCCCAAATTTCGTTCTTCTATGTTGAAGCGTTCGTTTCCAGTAACAGTTTGAATTTTGGCGTTTCACTCTGTTTTGTCCTATATTGATAGATGTATTTGGAACTCTAAATCAAACACGGTTTGTGCTAGCTTCTTGAAACTTGACACAGTAATGCAGTTTCACGTTCTATCTCTATGTTCTGTTTCCTCTTGTTGTAGCACTCAGCAGTGACTGAGGAGAAACACTTTCATTGAAAGGGGTTGCCAAGCTTCCCAAAATTGCGAGTCTCCAGAAATCTCAGCAACTATTTTTTCACCCAAACTGGATCATACTTTCAGGTAATAATCAGGACACTAAGCGCACTTGGTTCCCCAAATTTCGTTCTTTTATGTTGAAGTGTTCGCTTCCAGTAACTGTTTGAATTTTGGCGTTTCACTCTGTTTTCTCCTATACTGACAGATGTTTTTGGAACTCTATATCAAACACGGTTTGTGCTTGCTTCCTGAAACTTGACACAGTAAAGCAGTTTCATGTTCTATCTCTATGTTTTCTTTCCTCCTGATGTAGCACTCAGCAGTGACTGAGGAGAAACACTTTCATTGAAAGGGGTTGCCAAGCTTCCCAAAATTGCGAGTCTCTAGAAATCTCAGCAAACATTTTTTCACCCAAAGTGGATGATACTTTCAGGTAATGATCAGTACACTAAGCTCACTTGGTTCCCCAAATTTCGATCTTCTATGTTGAAGTGTTCGTTTCCAGTAACAGTTTGAATTTTGGCATTTCACTCTGTTTTCTCCTATATTGATAGATGTATTTGGAACTCTAAACCAAACACGGTTTGTGCTAGCTTCTTGAAACTTGACACAGTAAAGCAGTTTCACGTTCTATCTCTATGTTCTGTTTCCTCTTGATGTAGCACTCAGCAGTGACTGAGGAGAAACACTTTCATTGAAAGGGGTTGCCAAGCTTCCCAAAATTGCGAGTCTCCAGTAATCTCAGCAACTATTTTTTCACCCAAACTGGATGATACTTTCAGGTAATGATCAGTACACTAAGCTCACTTGGTTCCCCAAATTTCGTTCTTTTATGGTGAAGCGTTCGCTTCCAGTAACTGTTTGAATTTTGGCGTTTCACTCTGTTTTCTCCTATACTGACAGATGTATTTGGAACTCTAAATCAAACACGGTTTGTGCTAGCTTCTTGAAACTTGACACAGTAAAGCAGTTTCACGTTCTATCTCTATGTTCTGTTTCCTCTGGATGTAGCCCTAAGCAGTGACTGGGGAGAAATACTTTCATTGACAGGGGTTGCCAAGCTTCCAGAAATTACGAGTCTCCAGAAATCTCAGCAACTATGATTTCACCCAACCTCGATGATACTTTCAGGTAATGATCAGTACACTAAGCCCACTTGGTTCCCCAAATTTCGTTCTTCTATGTTGAAGCGTTCGTTTCCAGTAACAGTTTGAATTTTGGCGTTTCACTCTGTTTTCTCCTATATTGATAGATGTATTTGGAACTCTAAATCAAACACGGTTTGTGCTAGCTTCTTGAAACTTGACACAGTAAAGCAGTTTCACGTTCTATCTCTATGTTCTGTTTCCTCTGGATGTAGCCCTAAGCAGTGACTGGGGAGAAATACTTTCATTGACAGGGGTTGCCAAGCTTCCAGAAATTACGAGTCTCCAGAAATCTCAGCACCTATGATTTCACACAACCTGGATGATACTTTCAGGTAATGATCAGTACACTAAGCCCACTAGGTTCCCCAAATTTTGTTCTTCTATGTTGAAGCGTTCGTTTCCAGTAACAGTTTGAATTTTGGCGTTTCACTCTGTTTTGTCCTATATTGATAGATGTATTTGGAACTCTAAATCAAACACGGTTTGTGCTAGCTTCTTGAAACATGACACAGTAAAGCAGTTTCACGTTCTATCTCTATGTTCTGTTTCCTCTTGTTGTAGCACTCAGCAGTGACTGAGGAGAAACACTTTCATTGAAAGGGGTTGCCAAGCTTCCCAAAATTGCGAGTCTCCAGAAATCTCAGCAACTATTTTTTCACCCAAACTGGATCATACTTTCAGGTAATAATCAGTACACTAAGCTCACTTGGTTCCCCAAATTTCGTTCTTTTATGTTGAAGTGTTCGCTTCCAGTAACTGTTTGAATTTTGGCGTTTCACTCTGTTTTCTCCTATACTGACAGATGTTTTTGGAACTCTATATCAAACACGGTTTGTGCTTGCTTCTTGAAACTTGACACAGTAAAGCAGTTTCACGTTCTATCTCTATGTTTTCTTTCCTCTTGATGTAGCACTCAGCAGTGACTGAGGAGAAACACTTTCATTGAAAGGGGTTGCCAAGCTTCCCAAAATTGCGAGTCTCCATAAATCTCAGCAACTATTTTTTCACCCAAACTGGATCATACTTTCAGGTAATAATCAGTACACTAAGCTCACTTGGTTCCCCAAATTTCGTTCTTTTATGTTGAAGTGTTCGCTTCCAGTAACTGTTTGAATTTTGGCGTTTCACTCTGTTTTCTCCTATACTGACAGATGTTTTTGGAACTCTATATCAAACACGGTTTGTGCTTGCTTCTTGAAACTTGACACAGTAAAGCAGTTTCACGTTCTATCTCTATGTTTTCTTTCCTCTTGATGTAGCACTCAGCAGTGACTGAGGAGAAACACTTTCATTGAAAGGGGTTGCCAAGCTTCCCAAAATTGCGAGTCTCTAGAAATCTCAGCAAATATTTTTTCACCCAAAGTGGATGATACTTTCAGGTAATGATCAGTACACGAAGCTCACTTGGTTCCCCAAATTTCGATCTTCTATGTTGAAGTGTTCGTTTCCAGTAACAGTTTGAATTTTGGCATTTCACTCTGTTTTCTCCTATATTGATAGATGTATTTGGAACTCTAAACCAAACACGGTATGTGCTAGCTTCTTGAAACTTGACACAGTAAAGCAGTTTCACGTTCTATCTCTATGTTCTGTTTCCTCTTGATGTAGTACTCAGCAGTGACTGAGGAGAAACACTTTCATTGAAAGGGGTTGCCAAGCTTCCCAAAATTGCGAGTCTCCAGTAATCTCAGCAACTATTTTTGCACCCAAACTGGATGATACTTTCAGGTAATGATCAGTACACTAAGCTCACTTGGTTCCCCAAATTTCGTTGTTTTATGGTGAAGCGTTCGCTTCCAGTAACTGTTTGAATTTTGGCGTTTCACTCTGTTTTCTCCTATACTGACAGATGTATTTGGAACTCTAAATCAAACACGGTTTGTGCTAGCTTCTTGAAACTTGACACAGTAAAGCAGTTTCACGTTCTATCTCTATGTTCTGTTTCCTCTGGATGTAGCCCTAAGCAGTGACTGGGGAGAAATACTTTCATTGACAGGGGTTGCCAAGCTTCCAGAAATTACGAGTCTCCAGAAATCTCAGCAACTATGATTTCACCCAACCTCGATGATACTTTCAGGTAATGATCAGTACACTAAGCCCACTTGGTTCCCCAAATTTCGTTCTTCTATGTTGAAGCGTTCGTTTCCAGTAACAGTTTGAATTTTGGCGTTTCACTCTGTTTTCTCCTATATTGATAGATGTATTTGGAACTCTAAATCAAACACGGTTTGTGCTAGCTTCTTGAAACTTGACACAGTAAAGCAGTTTCACGTTCTATCTCTATGTTCTGTTTCCTCTGGATGTAGCCCTAAGCAGTGACTGGGGAGAAATACTTTCATTGACAGGGGTTGCCAAGCTTCCAGAAATTATGAGTCTCCAGAAATCTCAGCACCTATGATTTCACACAACCTGGATGATACTTTCAGGTAATGATCAGTACACTAAGCCCACTTGGTTCCCCAAATTTCGTTCTTCTATGTTGAAGCGTTCGTTTCCAGTAACAGTTTGAATTTTGGCGTTTCACTCTGTTTTCTCCTATATTGATAGATGTATTTGGAACTCTAAATCAAACGCGGTTTGTGCTACCTTCTTCAAACTTGACACTGTATAGCAGTTTCACGTTCTATCTCTATGTTCTGTTTCCTCTTGATGTAGCACTCACCAGTGACTGAGGAGAAACACTTTCATTATTAGGGGTTGCCAAGCTTCCCAAAATTGCGAGTCTCCAGAAATCTCAGCAACTATTTTTTAACCCAAACTGGATGATACTTTCAGGTAATAATCAGTACACTAAGCTCACTTGGTTCCCCAAATTTCGTTCTTTTATGCTGAAGCGTTCGCTTCCAGTAACTGTTTGAATTTTGGCGTTTCACTCTGTTTTCTCCTATACTGACAGATGTATTTGGAACTCTAAATCAAACACGGTTTGTGCTAGCTTCTTGAAACTTGACACAGTAAAGCAGTTTCACGTTCTATCTCTATGTTTTGTTTCCTCTTGATGTAGCACTCAGCAGTGACTGAGGAGAAACACTTTCATTGAAAGGGGTTGCCAAGCTTCCCAAAATTGCGAGTCTCTAGAAATCTCGGCAAACATTTTTTCACCCAAAGTGGATGATACTTTCAGGTAATGATCAGTACACTAAGCTCACTTCGTTCCCCAAATTTCGTTCTTCTATGTTGAAGCGTTCGTTTCCAGTAACAGTTTGAATTTTGGCGTTTCACTCTGTTTTCTCCTATATTGATAGATGTATTTGGAATTCTAAACCAAACACGGTTTGTGCTAGCTTCTTGAAACTTGACACAGTAAAGCAGTTTCACGTTCTATCTCTATGTTCTGTTTCCTCTTGATGTAGCACACAGCAGTGACTGAGGAGAAACACTTTCATTGAAAGGGGTTGCCAAGCTTCCAAAAATTACGATTCCCCAGAAATCTCAGCAACTATTTTTTCACCCAAACTGGATGATACTTTCAGGTAATGATGAGTACACTAAGCCCACTGGGTTCCCCAAATTTCGTTCTTCTATGTTGAAGCGTTCGTTTCCAGTAACAGTTTGAATTTTGGCGTTTCACTCTGTTTTCTCCTATACTGACAGATGTATTTGGAACTCTAAATCAAACACGGTTTGTGCTAGCTTCTTGAAACTTGACACAGTAAAGCAGTTTCACGTTCTATCTCTATGTTCTGTTTCCTCTGGATGTAGCCCTAAGCAGTGACTGGGGAGAAATACTTTCATTGACAGGGGTTGCCAAGCTTCCAGAAATTACGAGTCTCCAGAAATCTCAGCAACTATGATTTCACCCAACCTGGATGATACTTTCAGGTAATGATCAGTACACTAAGCCCACTTGGTTCCCCAAATTTCGTTCTTCTATGTTGAAGCGTTCGTTTCCAGTAACAGTTTGAATTTTGGCGTTTCACTCTGTTTTCTCCTATATTGATAGATGTATTTGGAACTCTAAATCAAACACGGTTTGTGCTAGCTTCTTGAAACTTGACACAGTAAAGCAGTTTCACGTTCTATCTCTATGTTCTGTTTCCTCTTGATGTAGCACTCAGCAGTGACTGAGGAGAAACACTTTCATTGAAAGGGGTTGCCAAGCTTCCCAAAATTGCGAGTCTCCAGAAATCTTAGCAACTATTTTTTCACCCAAACTGGATGATACTTTCAGGTAATGATGAGTACACTAAGCCCACTGGGTTCCCCAAATTTCGTTCTTCTATGTTGAAGCGTTCGTTTCCAGTAACTGTTTGAATTTTGGCGTTTCGCTCTGTTTTCTCCTAAATTGATAGATGTATTTGGAACTCTAAACCAAACACGGTTTGTGCTAGCTTCTTGAAACTTGACACAATAAAGAAGTTTCAAGTTCTATCTCTATGTTCTGTTTCCTCTTGATGTAGCCCTAAGCAGTGACTGGGGAGAAACACTTACATTGAAAGGGGTTGCCAAGCTTCCAGAAATTACGAGTCTCCAGAAATCTCAGCAACTATGATTTCACCCAAACTGGATGATACTTTCAGGTAATGATCAGTACAGTAAGCCCACTTGGTTCCCCAAATTTCGTTCTTCTATGTTGAAGCGTTCGTTTCCAGTAACAGTTTGAATTTTGGCGTTTCACTCTGTTTTCTCCTATATTGATAGATGTATTTGGAACTCTAAACCAAACATGGTTTGTGCTAGCTTCTTGAAACTTGACACAGTAAAGCAGTTTCACGTTCTATCTCTATGTTTTCTTTCCTCTTGATGTAGCACTCAGCAGTGACTGAGGAGAAACACTTTCATTGAAAGGGGTTGCCAAGCTTCCCAAAATTGCGAGTCTCCAGAAATCTCAGCAACTATTTTTTCACCCAAACTGGATGATACTTTAAGGTAATGATCAGTACACTAAGCTTACTTGGTTCCCCAAATTTCGTTCTTTTATGTTGAAGCGTTCGCTTCCAGTAACTGTTTGAATTTTGGCGTTTCACTCTGTTTTCTCCTATACTGACAGATGTATTTGGAACTCTAAATCAAACACGGTTTGTGCTAGCTTCTTGAAACTTGACACAATAAAGCAGTTTCACGTTCTATCTCTATGTTCTGTTTCCTCTGGATGTAGACCTAAGCAGTGACTGGGGAAAAATACTTTCATTGACAGGGGTTGCCAAGCTTCCAGAAATTACGAGTCTCCAGAAATCTCAGCAACTATGATTTCACCCAACCTGGGTGATACTTTCAGGTAATGATCAGTACACTAAGCCCACTTGGTTCCCCAAATTTCGTTCTTCTATGTTGAAGCGTTCGTTTCCAGTAACAGTTTGAATTTTGGCGTTTCACTCTGTTTTCTCCTATATTGATAGATGTATTTGGAACTCTAAATCAAACACGGTTGGTGCTAGCTTCTTGAAACTTGTCACAATAAAGCAGTTTCAAGTTTTATCTCTATGTTCTGTCTCCTCTTGATGTAGCCCTAAGCAGTGACTGGGGAGAAACACTTTCATTGAAAGGGGTTGCCAAACTTCCAAAAATTACGAGTCTCCAGCAATCTCAGCAACTATTTTTTCACCCAAACTGGATGATACTTTCAGGTAATGATCAGTACACTAAGCTCACTTGGTTCCCCAAATTTCGTTCTTTTATGTTGAAGCGTTCGCTTCCAGTAACTGTTTGAATTTTGGCGTTTCACTCTGTTTTCTCCTATACTGACAGATGTATTTTTAAACTCTAAATCAAACACGGTTTGTGCTAGCTTCTTGAAACTTGACACAGTAAAGCAGTTTCACGTTCTATCTCTATGTACTGTTTCCTCTGGATGTAGCCCTAAGCAGTGACTGGGGAGAAATACTTTCATTGACAGGGGTTGCCAAGCTTCCAGAAATTACGAGTCTCCAGAAATCTCAGCTACTATGATTTCACCCAACCTGGATGATACTTACAGGTAATGATCAGTACACTAAGCCCACTTGGTTCCCCAAATTTCGTTCTTCTATGTTGACGCGTTCGTTTCCAGTAACAGTTTGAATTTTGGCGTTTCACTCTGTTTTCTCCTATACTGATAGATGTATTTTTAACTCTAAATCAAACACGGATTGTGCTAGCTTCTTGAAACTTGACACTGTATAGCAGTTTCACGTTCTATCTCTATGTTCTGTTTCCTCTTGATGTAGCACTCAGCAGTGACTGAGGAGAAACACTTTCATTGAAAGGGGTTGCCAAGCTTCCCAAAATTGCGAGTCTCCAGAAATCTCAGCAACTATTTTTTCACCCAAACTGGATGATACTTTCAGGTAATGATCAGTACACTAAGCTCACTTGGTTCCCCAAATTTCGTTCTTTTAAATTGAAGCGTTCGCTTCCAGTAACTGTTTGAATTTTGGCGTTTCAGTCTGTTTTCTCCTATACTGACAGATGTATTTGGAACTCTAAATCAAACACGGTTTGTGCTAGCTTCTTGAAACTTGACACAATAAAGCAGTTTCAAGTTCTATCTCTATGTTCTCTTTCCTCTTGATGTAGCCGTAAGCAGTGACTGGGGAGAAACACTTACATTGAAAGGGGTTGCCAAGCTTCCAGAAATTACGAGTCTCCAGAAATCTCAGCAACTATGATTTCACCCAAACTGGATGATACTTTCAGGTAATGATCAGTACAATAAGCCCACTTGGTTCCCCAAATTTCGTTCTTCTATGTTGAAGCGTTCGTTTCCAGTAACAGTTTGAATTATGGCGTTTCACTCTGTTTTCTCCTATATTGATAGATGTATTTGGAACTGTAAACCAAACATGGTTTGTTCTAGCTTCTTGAAACTTGACACAGTAAAGCAGTTTCACGTTGTATCTCTATGTTTTCTTTCCTCTTGATGTAGCACTCAGCAGTGACTGAGGAGAAACACTTTCATTGAAAGGGGTTGCCAAGCTTCCCAAAATTGCGAGTCTCCAGAAATCTCAGCAACTATTTTTTCACCCAAACTGGATGATACTTTCAGGTAATGATCAGTACACTAAGCTCACTTGGTTCCCCAAATTTCGTTCTTTTATGTTGAAGCGTTCGCTTCCAGTAACTGTTTGAATTTTGGCGTTTCAGTCTGTTTTCTCCTATACTGACAGATGTATTTGGAACTCTAAATCAAACACGGTTTATGCTAGCTTCTTGAAACTTGACACAGTAAAGCAGTTTCACATTCTATCTCTATGTTTTGTTTCCTCTTGATGTAGCACTCAGCAGTGACTGAGGAGAAACACTTTCATTGAAAGGGGTTGCCAAGCTTCCCAAAATTGCGAGTCTCTAGAAATCTCGGCAAACATTTTTTCACCCAAAGTGGATGATACTTTCAGGTAATGATGAGTACGCTAAGCCCACTGGGTTCCCCAAATTTCGTTCTTCTATGTTGAAGCGTTCGTTTCCAGTAACAGTTTGAATTTTGGCGTTTCACTCTGTTTTCTCCTATATTGATAGATGTATTTGGAACTCTAAACCAAACACGGTTTGTGTTAGCTTCTTGAAACTTGACACAGTAAAGCAGTTTCAAGTTCTATCTCTATGTTCTGTCTCCTCTTGATGTAGCACACAGCAGTGACTGAGGAGAAACACTTTCATTGAAAGGGGTTGCCAAGCTTCCCAAAATTGCCAGTCTCCAAAAATCTCAGCAACTATTTTTTCATCCAAACTGGATGATACTTTCAGGTAATAATCAGTACACTAAGCTCACTTGGTTCCCCAAATTTCGTTCTTTTATGCTGAAGCGTTCGCTTCCAGTAACTGTTTGAATTTTGGCGTTTCACTCTGTTTTCTCCTATACTGACAGATGTATTTGGAACTCTAAATCAAACACGGTTTGTGCTAGCTTCTTGAAACTTGACACAGTAAAGCAGTTTCACGTTCTATCTCTATGTACTGTTTCCTCTGGATGTAGCCCTAAGCAGTGACTGGGGAGAAATACTTTCATTGACAGGGGTTGCCAAGCTTCCAGAAATTACGAGTCTCCAGAAATCTCAGCTACTATGATTTCACCCAACCTGGATGATACTTACAGGTAATGATCAGTACACTAAGCCCACTTGGTTCCCCAAATTTCGTTCTTCTATGTTGACGCGTTCGTTTCCAGTAACAGTTTGAATTTTGGCGTTTCACTCTGTTTTCTCCTATACTGATAGATGTATTTTTAACTCTAAATCAAACACGGATTGTGCTAGCTTCTTGAAACTTGACACTGTATAGCAGTTTCACGTTCTATCTCTATGTTCTGTTTCCTCTTGATGTAGCACTCAGCAGTGACTGAGGAGAAACACTTTCATTGAAAGGGGTTGCCAAGCTTCCCAAAATTGCGAGTCTCCAGAAATCTCAGCAACTATTTTTTGACCCAAACTGGATGATACTTTCAGGTAATGATCAGTACACTAAGCTCACTTGGTTCCCCAAATTTCGTTCTTTTATGTTGAAGCGTTCGCTTCCAGTAACTGTTTGAATTTTGGCGTTTCAGTCTGTTTTCTCCTATACTGACAGATGTATTTGGAACTCTAAACCAAACACGGTTTGTGCTAGCTTCTTGAAACTTGACACAATAAAGCAGTTTCAAGTTCTATCTCTATGTTCTGTTTCCTCTTGATGTAGCCGTAAGCAGTGACTGGGGAGAAACACTTACATTGAAAGGGGTTGCCAAGCTTCCAGAAATTACGAGTCTCCAGAAATCTCAGCAACTATGATTTCACCCAAACTGGATGATACTTTCAGGTAATGATCAGTACACTAAGCCCACTTGGTTCCCCAAATTTCGTTCTTCTATGTTGAAGCGTTCGTTTCCAGTAACAGTTTGAATTATGGCGTTTCACTCTTTTTTCTCCTATATTGATAGATGTATTTGGAACTCTAAACCAAACATGGTTTGTTCTAGCTTCTTGAAACTTGACACAGTAAAGCAGTTTCACGTTGTATCTCTATGTTTTCTTTCCTCTTTATGTAGCACTCAGCAGTGACTGAGGAGAAACACTTTCATTGAAAGGGGTTGCCAAGCTTCCCAAAATTGCGAGTCTCCAGAAATCTCAGCAACTATTTTTTCACCCAAACTGGATGATACTTTCAGGTAATGATCAGTACACTAAGCTCACTTGGTTCCCCAAATTTCGTTCTTTTATGTTGAAGCGTTCGCTTCCAGTAACTGTTTGAATTTTGGCGTTTCAGTCTGTTTTCTCCTATACTGACAGATGTATTTGGAACTCTAAATCAAACACGGTTTGTGCTAGCTTCTTGAAACTTGACACAGTAAAGCAGTTTCACATTCTATCTCTATGTTTTGTTTCCTCTTGATGTAGCACTCAGCAGTGACTGAGGAGAAACACTTTCATTGAAAGGGGTTGCCAAGCTTCCCAAAATTGCGAGTCTCTAGAAATCTCGGCAAACATTTTTTTCACCCAAAGTGGATGATACTTTCAGGTAATGATGAGTACGCTAAGCCCACTGGGTTCCCCAAATTTCGTTCTTCTATGTTGAAGCGTTCGTTTCCAGTAACAGTTTGAATTTTGGCGTTTCACTCTGTTTTCTCCTATATTGATAGATGTATTTGGAACTCTAAACCAAACACGGTTTGTGCTAGCTTCTTGAAACTTGACACAGTAAAGCAGTTTCAAGTTTTATCTCTATGTTCTGTCTCCTCTTGATGTAGCACACAGCAGTGACTGAGGAGAAACACTTTCATTGAAAGGGGTTGCCAAGCTTCCCAAAATTGCCAGTCTCCAAAAATCTCAGCAACTATTTTTTCATCCAAACTGGATGATACTTTCAGGTAATAATCAGTACACTAAGCTCACTTGGTTCCCCAAATTTCGTTCTTTTATGCTGAAGCGTTCGCTTCCAGTAACTGTTTGAATTTTGGCGTTTCACTCTGTTTTCTCCTATACTGACAGATGTATTTGGAACTCTAAATCAAACACGGTTTGTGCTAGCTTCTTGAAACTTGACACAGTAAAGCAGTTTCACGTTCTATCTCTATGTTTTGTTTCCTCTTGATGTAGCACTCAGCAGTGACTGAGGAGAAACACTTTCATTGAAAGGGGTTGCCAAGCTTCCCAAAATTGCGAGTCTCCAGAAATCTTAGCAACTATTTTTTCACCCAAACTGGATGATACTTTCAGGTAATGATGAGTACACTAAGCCCACTGGGTTCCCCAAATTTCGTTCTTCTATGTTGAAGCGTTCGTTTCCAGTAACTGTTTGAATTTTGGCGTTTCGCTCTGTTTTCTCCTAAATTGATAGATGTATTTGGAACTCTAAACCAAACACGGTTTGTGCTAGCTTCTTGAAACTTGACACAATAAAGCAGTTTGAAGTTCTATCTCTATGTTCTGTTTCCTCTTGATGTAGCCGTAAGCAGTGACTGGGGAGAAACACTTACATTGAAAGGGGTTGCCAAGCTTCCAGAAATTACGAGTCTCCAGAAATCTCAGCAACTATGATTTCACCCAAACTGGATGATACTTTCAGGTAATGATCAGTACACTAAGCCCACTTGGTTCGCCAAATTTCGTTCTTCTATGTTGAAGCGTTCGTTTCCAGTAACAGTTTGAATTATGGCGTTTCACTCTGTTTTCTCCTATATTGATAGATGTATTTGGAACTCTAAACCAAACATGGTTTGTTCTAGCTTCTTGAAACTTGACACAGTAAAGCAGTTTCACGTTGTATCTCTATGTTTTCTTTCCTCTTGATGTAGCACTCAGCAGTGACTGAGGAGAAACACTTTCATTGAAAGGGGTTGCCAAGCTTCCCAAAATTGCGAGTCTCCAGAAATCTCAGCAACTATTTTTTCACCCAAACTGGATGATACTTTCAGGTAATGATCAGTACACTAAGCTCACTTGGTTCCCCAAATTTCGTTCTTTTATGTTGAAGCGTTCGCTTCCAGTAACTGTTTGAATTTTGGCGTTTCAGTCTGTTTTCTCCTATACTGACAGATGTATTTGGAACTCTAAATCAAACACGGTTTGTGCTAGCTTCTTGAACCTTGACACAGTAAAGCAGTTTCACATTCTATCTCTATGTTTTGTTTCCTCTTGATGTAGCACTCAGCAGTGACTGAGGAGAAACACTTTCATTGAAAGGGGTTGCCAAGCTTCCCAAAATTGCAAGTCTCTAGAAATCTCGGCAAACATTTTTTCACCCAAAGTGGATGATACTTTCAGGTAATGATCAGTACACTAAGCTCACTTCGTTCCCCAAATTTCGTTCTTCTATGTTGAAGCGTTCGTTTCCAGTAACAGTTTGAATTTTGGCGTTTCACTCTGTTTTCTCCTATATTGATAGATGTATTTGGAACTCTAAATCAAACACGGTTTGTGCTAGCTTCTTGAAACTTGACACAGTAAAGCAGTTTCACGTTCTATCTCTATGTTTTGTTTCCTCTTGATGTAGCACTCAGCAGTGACTGAGGAGAAACACTTTCATTGAAAGGGGTTGCCAAGCTTCCCAAAATTGCCAGTCTCCAAAAATCTCAGCAACTATTTTTTCATCCAAACTGGATGATACTTTCAGGTAATAATCAGTACACTAAGCTCACTTGGTTCCCCAAATTTCGTTCTTTTATGCTGAAGCGTTCGCTTCCAGTAACTGTTTGAATTTTGGCGTTTCACTCTGTTTTCTCCTATACTGACAGATGTATTTGGAACTCTAAATCAAACACGGTTTGTGCTAGCTTCTTGAAACTTGACACAGTAAAGCAGTTTCACGTTCTATCTCTATGTTTTGTTTCCTCTTGATGTAGCACTCAGCAGTGACTGAGGAGAAACACTTTCATTGAAAGGGGTTGCCAAGCTTCCCAAAATTGCGAGTCTCCAGAAATCTTAGCAACTATTTTTTCACCCAAACTGGATGATACTTTCAGGTAATGATGAGTACACTAAGCCCACTGGGTTCCCCAAATTTCGTTCTTCTATGTTGAAGCGTTCGTTTCCAGTAACTGTTTGAATTTTGGCGTTTCACTCTGTTTTCTCCTATATTGATAGATGTATTTGGAACTCTAAACCAAACACGGTTTGTGCTAGCTTCTTGAAACTTGACACAGTAAAGCAGTTTCACGTTCTATCTCTATGTTCTGTTTCCTCTTGATGTAGCCGTAAGCAGTGACTGGGGAGAAACACTTACATTGAAAGGGGTTGCCAAGCTTCCAGAAATTACGAGTCTCCAGAAATCTCAGCAACTATGATTTCACCCAAACTGGATGATACTTTCAGGTAATGATCAGTACACTAAGCCCACTTGGTTCCCCAAATTTCGTTCTTCTATGTTGAAGCGTTCGTTTCCAGTAACAGTTTGAATTATGGCGTTTCACTCTGTTTTCTCCTATATTGATAGATGTATTTGGAACCCTAAACCAAACATGGTTTGTTCTAGCTTCTTGAAACTTGACACAGTAAAGCAGTTTCACGTTGTATCTCTATGTTTTCTTTCCTCTTGATGTAGCACTCAGCAGTGACTGAGGAGAAACACTTTCATTGAAAGGGGTTGCCAAGCTTCCCAAAATTGCGAGTCACCAGAAATCTCAGCAACTATTTTTTCACCCAAACTGGATGATACTTTCAGGTAATGATCAGTACACTAAGCTCACTTGGTTCCCCAAATTTCGTTCTTTTATGTTGAAGCGTTCGCTTCCAGTAACTGTTTGAATTTTGGCGTTTCAGTCTGTTTTCTCCTATACTGACAGATGTATTTGGAACTCTAAATCAAACACGGTTTGTGCTAGCTTCTTGAAACTTGACACAATAAAGCAGTTTCACGTTCTATCTCTATGTTCTGTTTCCTCTGGATGTAGCCCTAAGCAGTGCCTTGGGAGAAATTCTTTCATTGACAGGGGTTGCCAAGCTTCCAGAAATTACGAGTCTCCAGAAATCTCAGCAACTATTATTTCACCCAACCTGGATGATACTTTCAGGTAATAATCAGTACCCTAAGCCCACTTGGTTCCCCAAATTTCGTTCTTCTATGTTGAAGCGTTCGTTTCCAGTAACAGTTTGAATTTTGGCGTTTCACTCTGTTTTCTCCTATATTGATAGATGTATTTGGAACTCTAAATCAAACACGGTTTGTGCTACCTTCTTCAAACTTGACACAGTAAAGCAGTTTCACGTTCTATCTCTATGTTCTGTTTCCTCTTAATGTAGCACTCAGCAGTGACGGAGGAGAAACACTTTCATTGAAAGGGGTTGCCAAGCTTCCCAAAATTGCGAGTCTCCAGAAATCTCAGCAACTATTTTTTCACCCAAACTGGATGATACTTTCAGGTAATGATCAGTACACTAAGCTCACTTGGTTCCCCAAATTTCGTTCTTTTATGTTGAAGCGTTCGCTTCCAGTAACTGTTTGAATTTTGGCGTTTCACTCTGTTTTCTCCTATACTGACAGATGTATTTGGAACTCTAAATCAAACACGGTTTGTGCTAGCTTCTTGAAACTTGACACACTAAAGCAGTCTCACGTTCTCTCTCTATGTTCTGTTTCCTCTTGATGTAGCCCTAAGCAGTGACTGGGGAGAAACACTTACATTGAAAGGGGTTGCCAAGCTTCCAGAAATTACGAGTCTCCAGAAATCTCAGCAACTATGATTTCACCCAAACTGGATGATACTTTCAGGTAATGATCAGTACACTAAGTCCACTTGGTTTGCCAAATTTCGTTCTTCTATGTTGAAGCATTCGTTTCCAGTAACAGTTTGAATTTTGGCGTTTCACTCTGTTTTCTCCTATATTGATAGATGTATTTGGAACTCTATATCAAATACGGTTGGTGCTAGCTTCTTGAAACTTGACACAATAAAGCAGTTTCAAGTTTTATCTCTATGTTCTGTCTCCTCTTGATGTAGCCCTAAGCAGTGACTGGGGTGAAACACTTTCATTGAAAGGGGTTGCCAAGCTTCCAAAAATTACGAGTCTCCAGAAATCTCAGCATCTATTTTTTCACCCAAACTGGATGATACTTTCAGGTAATGATGAGTACGCTAAGCCCACTGGGTTCCCCAAATTTCGTTCTTCTATGTTGAAGCGTTCGTTTCCAGTAACAGTTTGAATTTTGGCGTTTCACTCTGTTTTCTCCTATATTGATAGATGTATTTGGAACTCTAAACCAAACACGGTTTGTGCTAGCTTCTTGAAACTTGACACAGTAAAGCAGTTTCACGTTCTATCTCTATGTTCTGTTTCCTCTTGATGTAGCACTCAGCAGTGACTGAGGAGAAACACTTTCATTGAAAGGGGTTGCCAAGCTTCCCAAAATTGCAAGTCTCTAGAAATCTCGGCAAACATTTTTTCACCCAAAGTGGATGATACTTTCAGGTAATGATCAGTACACTAAGCTCACTTCGTTCCCCAAATTTCGTTCTTCTATGTTGAAGCGTTCGTTTCCAGTAACAGTTTGAATTTTGGCGTTTCACTCTGTTTTCTCCTATATTGATAGATGTATTTGGAACTCTAAACCAAACACGGTTTGTGCTAGCTTCTTGAAACTTGACACAGTAAAGCAGTTTCAAGTTCTATCTCTATGTTCTGTCTCCTCTTGATGTAGCACACAGCAGTGACTGAGGAAAAACACTTTCATTGAAAGGGGTTGCCAAGCTTCCCAAAATTGCGAGTCTCCAAAAATCTCAGCAACTATTTTTTCATCCAAACTGGATGATACTTTCAGGTAATAATCAGTACACTAAGCTCACTTGGTTCCCCAAATTTCGTTCTTTTATGCTGAAGCGTTCGCTTCCAGTAACTGTTTGAATTTTGGCGTTTCACTCTGTTTTCTCCTATACTGACAGATGTATTTGGAACTCTAAATCAAACACGGTTTGTGCTAGCTTCTTGAAACTTGACACAGTAAAGCAGTTTCACGTTCTATCTCTATGTTTTGTTTCCTCTTGATGTAGCACTCAGCAGTGACTGAGGAGAAACACTTTCATTGAAAGGGGTTGCCAAGCTTCCCAAAATTGCGAGTCTCCAGAAATCTTAGCAACTATTTTTTCACCCAAACTGGATGATACTTTCAGGTAATGATGAGTACACTAAGCCCACTGGGTTCCCCAAATTTCGTTCTTCTATGTTGAAGCGTTCGTTTCCAGTAACTGTTTGAATTTTGGCGTTTCGCTCTGTTTTCTCCTAAATTGATAGATGTATTTGGAACTCTAAACCAAACACGGTTTGTGCTAGCTTCTTGAAACTTGACACAATAAAGCAGTTTCAAGTTCTATCTCTATGTTCTGTTTCCTCTTGATGTAGCCGTAAGCAGTGACTGGGGAGAAACACTTACATTGAAAGGGGTTGCCAAGCTTCCAGAAATTACGAGTCTCCAGAAATCTCAGCAACTATGATTTCACCCAAACTGGATGATACTTTCAGGTAATGATCAGTACACTAAGCCCACTTGGTTCCCCAAATTTCGTTCTTCTATGTTGAAGCGTTCGTTTCCAGTAACAGTTTGAATTATGGCGTTTCACTCTGTTTTCTCCTATATTGATAGATGTATTTGGAACTCTAAACCAAACATGGTTTGTTCTAGTTTCTTGAAACTTGACACAGTAAAGCAGTTTCACGTTGTATCTCTATGTTTTCTTTCCTCTTGATGTAGCACTCAGCAGTGACTGAGGAGAAACACTTTCATTGAAAGGGGTTGCCAAGCTTCCCAAAATTGCGAGTCACCAGAAATCTCAGCAACTATTTTTTCACCCAAACTGGATGATACTTTCAGGTAATGATCAGTACACTAAGCTCACTTGGTTCCCCAAATTTCGTTCTTTTATGTTGAAGCGTTCGCTTCCAGTAACTGTTTGAATTTTGGCGTTTCAGTCTGTTTTCTCCTATACTGACAGATGTATTTGGAACTCTAAATCAAACACGGTTTGTGCTAGCTTCTTGAAACTTGACACAATAAAGCAGTTTCACGTTCTATCTCTATGTTCTGTTTCCTCTGGATGTAGCCCTAAGCAGTGCCTTGGGAGAAATTCTTTCATTGACAGGGGTTGCCAAGCTTCCAGAAATTACGAGTCTCCAGAAATCTCAGCAACTATTATTTCACCCAACCTGGATGATACTTTCAGGTAATAATCAGTACCCTAAGCCCACTTGGTTCCCCAAATTTCGTTCTTCTATGTTGAAGCGTTCGTTTCCAGTAACAGTTTGAATTTTGGCGTTTCACTCTGTTTTCTCCTATATTGATAGATGTATTTGGAACTCTATATCAAATACGGTTGGTGCTAGCTTCTTGAAACTTGACACAATAAAGCAGTTTCAAGTTTTATCTCTATGTTCTGTCTCCTCTTGATGTAGCCCTAAGCAGTGACTGGGGAGAAACACTTTCATTGAAAGGGGTTGCCAAGCTTCCAAAAATTACGAGTCTCCAGAAATCTCAGCATCTATTTTTTCACCCAAACTGGATGATACTTTCAGGTAATGATGAGTACGCTAAGCCCACTGGGTTCCCCAAATTTCGTTCTTCTATGTTGAAGCGTTCGTTTCCAGTAACAGTTTGAATTTTGGCGTTTCACTCTGTTTTCTCCTATATTGATAGATGTATTTGGAACTCTAAACCAAACACGGTTTGTGCTAGCTTCTTGAAACTTGACACAGTAAAGCAGTTTCACGTTCTATCTCTATGTTCTGTTTCCTCTTGATGTAGCACTCAGCAGTGACTGAGGAGAAACACTTTCATTGAAAGGGGTTGCCAAGCTTCCCAAAATTGCGAGTCTCCAGAAATCTCAGCAACTATTTTTTAACCCAAACTGGATGATACTTTCAGGTAATGATCAGTACACTAAGCTCACTTGGTTCCCCAAATTTCGTTCTTTTATGTTGAAGCGTTCGCTTCCAGTAACTGTTTGAATTTTGGCGTTTCACTCTGTTTTCTCCTATACTGACAGATGTATTTGGAACTCTAAATCAAATACGGTTTTTGCTAGCGTCTTGAAACTTGACACAGTAAAGAAGTTTCACGTTCTATCTCTATGTTCTGTTTCCTCTGGATGTAGCCCTAAGCAGTGACTGGGGAGAAATACTTTCATTGACAGGGGTTGCCATGCTTCCAGAAATTACAAGTCTCCAGAAATCTCAGCTACTATGATTTCACCCAACCAGGATGATACTTACAGGTAATGATCAGTACACTAAGCCCACTTGGTTCCCCAAATTTCGTTCTTCTATGTTGACGCGTTCGTTTCCAGTAACAGTTTGAATTTTGGCGTTTCACTCTGTTTTCTCCTATATTGATAGATGTATTTTTAACTCTAAATCAAACACGGATTGTGCTAGCTTCTTGAAACTTGACACTGTATAGCAGTTTCACGTTCTATCTCTATGTTCTGTTTCCTCTTGATGTAGCACTCAGCAGTGACTGAGGAGAAACACTTTCATTGAAAGGGGTTGCCAAGCTTCCCAAAATTGCGAGTCTCCAGAAATCTCAGCAACTATTTTTTCACCCAAACTGGATGATACTTTCAGGTAATAATCAGTACACTAAGCTCACTTGGATCCCCAAATTTCGTTCTTTTATGCTGACGCGTTCGCTTCCAGTAACTGTTTGAATTTTGGCGTTTCACTCTGTTTTCTCCTATACTGACAGATGTATTTGGAACTCTAAATCAAACACAGTTTGTGCTAGCTTCTTGAAACTTGACACAGTAAAGCAGTTTCACAGTCTATCTCTATGTTTTGTTTCCTCTTGATGTAGCACTCAGCAGTGACTGAGGAGAAACACTTTCATTGAAAGGGGTTGCCAAGCTTCACAAAATTGCGAGTCTCTAGAAATCTCGGCAAACATTTTTTCACCCAAAGTGGATGATACTGTCAGGTAATGATCAGTACACTAAGCTCACTTCGTTCCCCAAATTTCGTTCTTCTATGTTGAAGCGTTCGTTTCCAGTAACAGTTTGAATTATGGCGTTTCACTCTGTTTTCTCCTATATTGATAGATGTATTTGGAACTCTAAACCAAACATGGTTTGTTCTAGCTTCTTGAAACTTGACACAGTAAAGCAGTTTCACGTTGTATCTCTATGTTTTCTTTCCTCTTGATGTAGCACTCAGCAGTGACTGAGGAGAAACACTTTCATTGAAAGGGGTTGCCAAGCTTCCCAAAATTGCGAGTCTCCAGAAATCTCAGCAACTATTTTTTCACCCAAACTGGATGATACTTTCAGGTAATGATCAGTACACTAAGCTCACTTGGTTCCCCAAATTTCGTTCTTTTATGTTGAAGCGTTCGCTTCCAGTAACTGTTTGAATTTTGGCGTTTCAGTCTGTTTTCTCCTATACTGACAGATGTATTTGGAACTCTAAATCAAACACGGTTTGTGCTAGCTTCTTGAAACTTGACACAATAAAGCAGTTTCACGTTCTATCTCTATGTTCTGTTTCCTCTGGATGTAGCCCTAAGCAGTGACTGGGGAGAAATTCTTTCATTGACAGGGGTTGCCAAGCTTCCAGAAATTACGAGGCTCCAGAAATCTCAGCAACTATGATTTCACCCAACCTGGATGATACTTTCAGGTAATAATCAGTACACTAAGCCCACTTGGTTCCCCAAATTTCGTTCTTCTATGTTGAAGCGTTCGTTTCCAGTAACAGTTTGAATTTTGGCGTTTCACTCTGTTTTCTCCTATATTGATAGATGTATTTGGAACTCTAAATCAAACACGGTTTGTGCTACCTTCTTCAAACTTGACACAGTAAAGCAGTTTCAAGTTCTAGCTCTATGTTCTGTTTCCTCTTAATGTAGCACTCAGCAGTGACGGAGGAGAAACACTTTCATTGAAAGGGGTTGCCAAGCTTCCCAAAATTGCGAGTCTCCAGAAATCTCAGCAACTATTTTTTCACCCAAACTGGATGATACTTTCAGGTAATGATCAGTACACTAAGCTCACTTGGTTCCCCAAATTTCGTTCTTTTATGTTGAAGTGTTCGCTTCCAGTAACTGTTTGAATTTTGGCGTTTCACTCTGTTTTCTCCTATACTGACAGATGTATTTGGAACTCTAAATCAAACACGGTTTGTGCTAGCTTCTTGAAACTTGACACACTAAAGCAGTCTCACGTTCTCTCTCTATGTTCTGTTTCCTCTTGATGTAGCCCTAAGCAGTGACTGGGGAGAAACACTTACATTGAAAGGGGTTGCCAAGCTTCCAGAAATTACGAGTCTCCAGAAATCTCAGCAACTATGATTTCACCCAAACTGGATGATACTTTCAGGTAATGATCAGTACACTAAGTCCACTTGGTTCGCCAAATTTCGTTCTTCTATGTTGAAGCGTTCGTTTCCAGTAACAGTTTGAATTTTGGCGTTTCAGTCTGTTTTCTCCTATACTGACAGATGTATATGGAACTCTAAATCAAACACGGTTGGTGCTAGCTTCTTGAAACTTGACACAATAAAGCAGTTTCAAGTTTTATCTCTATGTTCTGTCTCCTCTTGATGTAGCCCTAAGCAGTGACTGGGGAGAAACACTTTCATTGAAAGGGGTTGCCAAGCTTCCAAAAATTACGAGTCTCCAGAAATCTCAGCATCTATTTTTTCACCCAAACTGGATGATACTTTCAGGTAATGATGAGTACGCTAAGCCCACTGGGTTCCCCAAATTTCGTTCTTCTATGTTGAAGCGTTCGTTTCCAGTAACAGTTTGAATTTTGGCGTTTCACTCTGTTTTCTCCTATATTGATAGATGTATTTTTAACTCTAAATCAAACACGGATTGTGCTAGCTTCTTGAAACTTGACACTGTATAGCAGTTTCACGTTCTATCTCTATGTTCTGTTTCCTCTTGATGTAGCACTCAGCAGTGACTGAGGAGAAACACTTTCATTGAAAGGGGTTGCCAAGCTTCCCAAAATTGCGAGTCTCCAGAAATCCTAGCAACTATTTTTTCACCCAAACTGGATGATACTTTCAGGTAATGATCAGTACACTAAGCTCACTTGGTTCCCCAAATTTCGTTCTATTATGTTGAAGCGTTCGCTTCCAGTAACTGTTTGAATTTTGGCGTTTCACTCTGTTTTCTCCTATACTGACAGATGTATTTGGAACTCTAAATCAAACACGGTTTTTGCTAGCTTCTTGAAACTTGACACAGTAAAGCAGTTTCACGTTCTATCTCTATGTTCTGTTTCCTCTGGATGTAGCCCTAAGCAGTGACTGGGGAGAAATACTTTCATTGACAGGGGTTGCCAAGCTTCCAGAAATTACGAGTCTCCAGAAATCTCAGGTACTATGATTTCACCCAACCTGGATGATACTTACAGGTAATGATCAGTACACTAAGCCCACTTGGTTCCCCAAATTTCGTTCTTCTATGTTGACGCGTTCGTTTCCAGTAACAGTTTGAATTTTGGCGTTTCACTCTGTTTTCTCCTATATTGATAGATGTATTTTTAACTCTAAATCAAACACGGATTGTGCTAGCTTCTTGAAACTTGACACTGTATAGCAGTTTCACGTTCTATCTCTATGTTCTGTTTCCTCTTGATGTAGCACTCAGCAGTGACTGAGGAGAAACACTTTCATTGAAAGGGGTTGCCAAGTTTCCCAAAATTGCGAGTCTCCAGAAATCTCAGCAACTATTTTTTCACCCAAACTGGATGATACTTTCAGGTAATAATCAGTACACTAAGCTCACTTGGATCCCCAAATTTCGTTCTTTTATGCTGACGCGTTCGCTTCAAGTAACTGTTTGAATTTTGGCGTTTCACTCTGTTTTCTCCTATACTGACAGATGTATTTGGAACTCTAAATCAAACACAGTTTGTGCTAGCTTCTTGAAACTTGACACAGTAAAGCAGTTTCACATTCTATCTCTATGTTTTGTTTCCTCTTGATGTAGCACTCAGCAGTGACTGAGGAGAAACACTTTCATTGAAAGGGGTTGCCAAGCTTCCCAAAATTGCGAGTCTCTAGAAATCTCGGCAAACATTTTTTCACCCAAAGTTTATGATACTGTCAGGTAATGATCAGTACACTAAGCTCACTTCGTTCCCCAAATTTCGTTCTTCTATGTTGAAGCGTTCGTTTCCAGTAACAGTTTGAATTTTGGCGTTTCACTCTGTTTTCTCCTATATTGATAGATGTATTTGGAACTCTAAACCAAACACGGTTTGTGCTAGCTTCTTGAAACTTGACACAGTAAAGCAGTTTCAAGTTCTATCTCTATGTTCTGTCTCCTCTTGATGTAGCACACAGCAGTGACTGAGGAGAAACACTTTCATTGAAAGGGGTTGCCAAGCTTCCCAAAATTGCGAGTCTCGAAAAATCTCAGCAACTATTTTTTCATCCAAACTGGATGATACTTTCAGGTAATAATCAGTAAACTAAGCTCACTTGGTTCCCCAAATTTCGTTCTTTTATGCTGAAGCGTTCGCTTCCAGTAACTGTTTGAATTTTGGCGTTTCACTCTGTTTTCTCCTATACTGACAGATGTATTTGGAACTCCAAATCAAACACGGTTTGTGCTAGCTTCTTGAAACTTGACACAATAAAGCAGTTTCACGTTCTATCTCTATGTTCTGTTTCCTCTGGATGTAGCCCTAAGCAGTGACTGGGGAGAAATTCTTTCATTGACAGGGGTTGCCAAGCTTCCAGAAATTACGAGTCTCCAGAAATCTCAGCAACTATGATTTCACCCAACCTGGATGATACTTTCAGGTAATAATCAGTACACTAAGCCCACTTGGTTCCCCAAATTTCGTTCTTCTATGTTGAAGCGTTCGTTTCCAGTAACAGTTTGAATTTTGGCGTTTCACTCTGTTTTCTCCTATATTGATAGATGTATTTGGAACTCTAAATCAAACACGGTTTGTGCTACCTTCTTCAAACTTGACACAGTAAAGCAGTTTCACGTTCTATCTCTATGTTCTGTTTCCTCTTAATGTAGCACTCAGCAGTGACGGAGGAGAAACACTTTCATTGAAAGGGGTTGCCAAGCTTCCCAAAATTGCGAGTCTCCAGAAATCTCAGCAACTATTTTTTCACCCAAACTGGATGATACTTTCAGGTAATGATCAGTACACTAAGCTCACTTGGTTCCCCAAATTTCGATCTTTTATGTTGAAGCGTTCGCTTCCATTAACTGTTTGAATTTTGGCGTTTCACTCTGTTTTCTCCTATACTGACAGATGTATTTGGAACTCTAAATCAAACACGGTTTGTGCTAGCTTCTTGAAACTTGACACACTAAAGCAGTCTCACGTTCTCTCTCTATGATCTGTTTCCTCTTGATGTAGCCCTAAGCAGTGACTGGGGAGAAACACTTACATTGAAAGGGGTTGCCAAGCTTCCAGAAATTACGAGTCTCCAGAAATCTCAGCAACTATGATTTCACCCAAACTGGATGATACTTTCAGGTAATGATCAGTACACTAAGTCCACTTGGTTTGCCAAATTTCGTTCCTCTATGTTGAAGCGTTCGTTTCCAGTAACAGTTTGAATTTTGGCGTTTCACTCTGTTTTCTCCTATATTGATAGATGTATTTGGAACTCTAAATCAAACACGGTTGGTGCTAGCTTCTTGAAACTTGACACAATAAAGCAGTTTCAAGTTTTATCTCTATGTTCTGTCTCCTCTTGATGTAGCCCTAAGCAGTGACTGGGGAGAAACACTTTCATTGAAAGGGGTTGCCAAGCTTCCAAAAATTACGAGTCTCCAGAAATCTCAGCATCTATTTTTTCACCCAAACTGGATGATACTTTCAGGTAATGATGAGTACGCTAAGCCCACTGGGTTCCCCAAATTTCGTTCTTCTATGTTGAAGCGTTCGTTTCCAGTAACAGTTTGAATTTTGGCGTTTCACTCTGTTTTCTCATATATTGATAGATGTATTTGGAACTCTAAACCAAACACGGTTTGTGCTAGCTTCTTGAAACTTGACACAGTAAAGCAGTTTCACGTTCTATCTCTATGTTCTGTTTCCTCTTGATGTAGCACTCAGCAGTGACTGAGGAGAAACACTTTCATTGAAAGGGGTTGCCAAGCTTCCCAAAATTGCGAGTCTCCAGAATCTCAGCAACTATTTTTTCACCCAAACTGGATGATACTTTCAGGTAATGATCAGTACACTAAGCTCACTTGGTTCCCCAAATTTCGTTCTTTTATGTTGAAGCGTTCGCTTCCAGTAACTGTTTGAATTTTGGCGTTTCACTCTGTTTTCTCCTATACTGACAGATGTATTTGGAACTCTAAATCAAATACGGTTTGTGCTAGCTTCTTGAAACTTGACACAGTAAAGCAGTTTCACGTTCTGTCTCTATGTTCTGTTTCCTCTGGATGTAGCCCTAAGCAGTGACTGGGGAGAAATACTTTCATTGACAGGGGTTGCCAAGCTTCCAGAAATTACGAGTCTCCAGAAATCTCAGCTACTATGATTTCACCCAACCTGGATGATACTTTCAGGTAATGATCAGTACACTAAGCCCACTTGGTTCCCCAAATTTCGTTCTTCTATGTTGACGCGTTCGTTTCCAGTAACAGTTTGAATTTTGGCGTTTCACTCTGTTTTCTCCTATATTGATAGATGTATTTTTAACTCTAAATCAAACACGGATTGTGCTAGCTTCTTGAAACTTGACACTGTATAGCAGTTTCACGTTCTATCTCTATGTTCTGTTTCCTCTTGATGTAGCACTCAGCAGTGACTGAGGAGAAACACTTTCATTGAAAGGGGTTGCCAAGCTTCCCAAAATTGCGAGTCTCCAGAAATCTCAGCAACTATTTTTTCACCCAAACTGGATGATACTTTCAGGTAATAATCAGTACACTAAGCTCACTTGGATCCCCAAATTTCGTTCTTTTATGCTGACGCGTTCGCTTCCAGTAACTGTTTGAATTTTGGCGTTTCACTCTGTTTTCTCCTATACTGACAGATGTATTTGGAACTCTAAATCAAACACAGTTTGTGCTAGCTTCTTGAAACTTGACACAGTAAAGCAGTTTCACATTCTATCTCTATGTTTTGTTTCATCTTGATGTAGCACTCAGCAGTGACTGAGGAGAAACACTTTCATTGAAAGGGGTTGCCAAGCTTCCCAAAATTGCGAGTCTCTAGAAATCTCGGCAAACATTTTTTCACCCAAAGTGGATGATACTGTCACGTAATGATCAGTACACTAAGCTCACTTCGTTCCCCAAATTTCGTTCTTCTATGTTGAAGCGTTCGTTTCCAGTAACAGTTTGAATTTTGGCGTTTCACTCTGTTTTCTCCTATATTGATAGATGTATTTGGAACTCTAAACCAAACACGGTTTGTGCTAGCTTCTTGAAACTTGACACAGTAAAGCAGTTTCAAGTTCTATCTCTATGTTCTGTCTCCTCTTGATGTAGCACACAGCAGTGACTGAGGAGAAACACTTTCATTGAAAGGGGTTGCCAAGCTTCCAAAAATTACGATTCCCCAGAAATCTCAGCAACTATTTTTTCACCCAAACTGGATGATACTTTCAGGTAATGATGTGTACACTAAGCCCACTGGGTTCCCCAAATTTCGTTCTTCTATGTTGAAGCGTTCGTTTCCAGTAACAGTTTGAATTTTGGCGTTTCACTCTGTTTTCTCCTATACTGACAGATGTATTTGGAACTCTAAATCAAACACGGTTTGTGCTAGCTTCTTGAAACTTGACACAGTAAAGCAGTTTCACGTTCTATCTCTATGTTCTGTTTCCTCTGGATGTAGCCCTAAGCAGTGACTGGGGAGAAATACTTTCATTGACAGGGGTTGCCAAGCTTCCAGAAATTACGAGTCTCCAGAAATCTCAGCTACTATGATTTCACCCAACCTGGATGATACTTTCAGGTAATGATCAGTACACTAAGCCCACTTGGTTCCCCAAATTTCGTTCTTCTATATTGAAGCGTTCGTTTCCAGTAACAGTTTGAATTTTGGCGTTTCACTCTGTTTTCTCCTATATTGATAGATGTATTTGGAACTCTAAATCAAACACGGATTGTGCTAGCTTCTTGAAACTTGACACTGTATAGCAGTTTCACGTTCTATCTCTATGTTCTGTTTCCTCTTGATGTAGCACTCAGCAGTGACTGAGGAGAAACACTTTCATTGAAAGGGGTTGCCAAGCTTCCCAAAATTGCGAGTCTCCAGAAATCTCAGCAACTATTTTTTCATCCAAACTGGATGATACTTTCAGGTAATAATCAGTACACTAAGCTCACTTGGTTCCCCAAATTTCGTTCTTTTATGCTGAAGCGTTCGCTTCCAGTAACTGTTTGAATTTTGGCGTTTCACTCTGTTTTCTCCTATACTGACAGATGTATTTGGAACTCTAAATCAAACACGGTTTGTGCTAGCTTCTTGAAACTTGACACAGTAAAGCAGTTTCACGTTCTATCTCTATGTTTTGTTTCCTCTTGATGTAGCACTCAGCAGTGACTGAGGAGAAACACTTTCATTGAAAGGGGTTGCCAAGCTTCCCAAAATTGTGAGTCTCTAGAAATCTCGGCAAACATTTTTTCACCCAAAGTGGATGATACTTTCAGGTAATGATCAGTACACTAAGCTCACTTCGTTCCCCAAATTTCGTTCTTCTATGTTGAAGCGTTCGTTTCCAGTAACAGTTTGAATTTTGGCGTTTCACTCTGTTTTCTCCTATATTGATAGATGTATTTGGAACTCTAAACCAAACACGGTTTGTGCTAGCTTCTTGAAACTTGACACAGTAAAGCAGTTTCACGTTCTATCTCTATGTTCTGTTTCCTCTTGATGTAGCACACAGCAGTGACTGAGGAGAAACACATTCATTGAAAGGGGTTGCCAAGCTTCCAAAAATTACGATTCCCCAGAAATCTCAGCAACTATTTTTTCACCCAAACTGGATGATACTTTCAGGTAATGATGAGTACACTAAGCCCACTGGGTTCCCCAAATTTCGTTCTTCTATGTTGAAGCGTTCGTTTCCAGTAACAGTTTGAATTTTGGCGTTTCACTCTGTTTTCTCCTATACTGACAGATGTATTTGGAACTCTAAATCAAACACGGTTTGTGCTAGCTTCTTGAAACTTGACACAGTAAAGCAGTTTCACGTTCTATCTCTATGTTCTGTTTCCTCTGGATGTAGCCCTAAGCAGTGACTGGGGAGAAATACTTTCATTGACAGGGGTTGCCAAGCTTCCAGAAATTACGAGTCTCCAGAAATCTCAGCAACTATGATTTCACCCAACCTGGATGATACTTTCAGGTAATGATCAGTACACTAAGCTCACTTGGTTCCCCAAATTTCGTTCTTTTATGTTGAAGCGTTCGCTTTCAGTAACTGTTTGAATTTTGGCGTTTCACTCTGTTTTCTCCTATACTGACAGATATATTTGGAACTCTAAATCAAACACGGTTTGTGCTAGCTTCTTGAAACTTGACACACTAAAGCTGTTTCACGTTCTAACTCTATGTTCTGTTTCCTCTTGATGTAGCCCTAAGCAGTGACTGGGGAGAAATACTTTCATTGAAAGGGGTTGCCAAGCTTCCAGAAATTACGAGTCTCCAGAAATCTCAGCAACTATGATTTCTCCCAACCTGGATGATACTTTCAGGTAATGATCAGTACACTAAGTCCACTTGGTTTGCCAAATTTCGTTCTTCTATGTTGAAGCGTTCGTTTCCAGTAACAGTTTGAATTTTGGCGTTTCAATCTGTTTTCTCCTATATTGATAGATGTATTTGGAACTCTAAATCAAACACGGTTGGTGCTAGCTTCTTGAAACTTGACACAATAAAGCAGTTTCAAGTTTTATCTCTATGTTCTGTCTCCTATTGATGTAGCCCTAAGCAGTGACTGGGGAGAAACACTTTCATTGAAAGGGGTTGCCAAGCTTCCAAAAATTACGAGTCTCCAGAAATCTCAGCATCTATTTTTTCACCCAAACTGGATGATACTTTCAGGTAATGATGAGTACGCTAAGCCCACTGGGTTCCCCAAATTTCGTTCTTCTATGTTGAAGCGTTCGTTTCCAGTAACAGTTTGAATTTTGGCGTTTCACTCTGTTTTCTCCTATATTGATAGATGTATTTGGAACTCTAAACCAAACACGGTTTGTGCTAGCTTCTTGAAACTTGACACAGTAAAGCAGTTTCACGTTCTATCTCTATGTTCTGTTTCCTCTTGATGTAGCACTCAGCAGTGACTGAGGAGAAACACTTTCATTGAAAGGGGTTGCCAAGTTTCCCAAAATTGCGAGTCTCCAGAAATCTCAGCAACTATTTTTTCACCCAAACTGGATGATACTTTCAGGTAATGATCAGTACACTAAGCTCACTTGGTTCCCCAAATTTCGTTCTTTTATGTTGAAGCGTTCGCTTCCAGTAACTGTTTGAATTTTGGCGTTTCACTCTGTTTTCTCCTATACTGACAGATGTATTTGGAACTCTAAATCAAACACGGTTTGTGCTAGCTTCTTGAAACTTGACACAGTAAAGCAGTTTCACGTTCTATCTCTATGTTCTGTTTCCTCTGGATGTAGCCCTAAGCAGTGACTGGGGAGAAATACTTTCATTGACAGGGGTTGCCAAGCTTCCAGAAATTACGAGTCTCCAGAAATCTCAGCTACTATGATTTCACCCAATCTGGATGATACTTTCAGGTAATGATCAGTATACTAAGCCCACTTGGTTCCCCAAATTTCGTTCTTCTATGTTGAAGCGTTCGTTTCCAGTAACAGTTTGAATTTTGGTGTTTCACTCTGTTTTCTCCTATATTGATAGATGTATTTGGAACTCTAAATCAAACACGGATTGTGCTAGATTCTTGAAACTTGACACAGTAAAGCAGTTTCACGTTCTATCTCTATGTTCTCTTTCCTCTTGATGTAGCACTCAGCAGTGACTGAGGAGAAACACTTTCATTGAAAGGGGTTGCCAAGCTTCCAAAAATTACGATTCCCCAGAATTCTCAGCAACAATTTTTTCACCCAAACTGGATGATACTTTCAGGTAATGATGAGTACACTAAGCCCACTGGGTTCCCCAAATTTCGTTCTTCTATGTTGAAGCGTTCGTTTCCAGTAACTGTTTGAATTTTGGCGTTTCACTCTGTTTTCTCCTATACTGACAGATGTATTTGGAACTCTAAACCAAACACGGTTTGTGCTAGCTTCTTGAAACTTGACACAGTAAAGCAGTTTCACGTTCTATCTCTATGTTCTGTTTCCTCTGGATGTAGCCCTAAGCAGTGACTGGGGAGAAATACTTTCATTGACAGGGGTTGCCAAGCTTCCAGAAATTACGAGTCTCCAGAAATCTCAGCAACTATGATTTCACCCAACCTGGATGATACTTTCAGGTAATGATCAGTACACTAAGTCCACTTGGTTCCCCAAATTTCGTTCTTCTATGTTGAAGCGTTCGTTTCCAGTAACAGTTTGAATTTTGGCGTTTCACTCTGTTTTCTCCTATACTGACAGATGTATTTGGAACTCTAAACCAAACACGGTTTGTGCTAGCTTCTTGAAACTTGACACAGTAAAGCAGTTTTACGTTCTATCTCTATGTTCTGTTTCCTCTTGATGTAGCACTCAGCAGTGACTGAGGAGAAACACTTTCATTGAAAGGGGTTGCCAAGCTTCCCAAAATTGCGAGTCTCCAGAAATCTCAGCAACTATTTTTTCACCCAAACTGGATGATACTTTCAGGTAATGATCAGTACACTAAGCTCACTTGGTTCCCCAAATTTCGTTCTTTTATGTTGAAGCGTTCGCTTCCAGTAACTGTTTGAATTTTGGCGTTTCACTCTGTTTTCTCCTATACTGACAGATGTATTTGGAACTCCAAATCAAACACGGTTTGTGCTAGCTTCTTGAAACTTGACACAGTAAAGCAGTTTCACGTTCTGTCTCTATGTTCTGTTTCCTCTGGATGTAGCCCTAAGCAGTGACTGGGGAGAAACACTTTCATTGAAAGGGGTTGCCAAGCTTCCCAAAATTGCGAGTCTCTAGAAATCTCAGCAACTATTTTTTCACCCAAAATGGATGATACTTTCAGGTAATGATCAGTACACTGAGCCCACTTGGAGGTCCAAATTTCGTTCTTCTATGTTGAAGCGTTCGTTTCCAGTAACAGTTTGAATTTTGGCCTTTCACTCTGTTTTCTCCTATAATGATAGATGTATTTGCAACTCTAAACCAAACCCGGTTTGTGCTAGCTTCTTGAAACTTGACACAGTAAAGCAGTTTCACGTTCTATCTCTATGTTCTGTTTCCTCTTGATGTAGCACACAGCAGTGACTGAGGAGAAACACTTTCATTGAAAGGGGTTGCCAAGCTTCCAAAAATTACGATTCCCCAGAAATCTCAGCAACTATTTTTTCACCCAAACTGGATGATACTTTCAGGTAATGATCAGTACACTAAGCCCACTGGGTTCCCCAAATTTCGTTCTTCTATGTTGAAGCGTTCGTTTCCAGTAACAGTTTGAATTTTGGCGTTTCACTCTCTTTTCTCCTATATTGATAGATGTATTTGCAACTCTAAACCAAACACGGTTTGTGCTAGCTTCTTGAAACTTGACACAATAAAGCAGTTTCAAGTTCTATCTCTATGTTCTGTTTCCTCTTGATGTAGCCCTAAGCAGTGACTGGGGAGAAACACTTACATTGAAAGGGGTTGCCAAGCTTCCAGAAATTACGAGTCTCCAGAAATCTCAGCAACTATGATTTCACCCAAACTGGATGATACTTTCAGGTAATGATCAGTACACTAAGCTCACTTGGTTCCCCAAATTTCGTTCTTTTATGTTGAAGCGTTCGCTTCCAGTAACTGTTTGAATTTTGGCGTTTCACTCTGTTTTCTCCTATACTGACAGATGTATTTGGAACTCTAAATCAAACAAGGTTTGTGCTAGCTTCTTGAAACTTGACACAGTAAAGCAGTTTCACGTTCTATCTCTATGTTTTCTTTCCTCTTGATGTAGCACTCAGCAGTGACTGGGGAGAAACACTTTCATTGAAAGGGGTTGCCAAGCTTCCCAAAATTGCGAGTCTCCAGAAATCTCAGCAACTATTTTTTCACCCAAACTGGATGATACTTTTAGGTAATGATGAGTACACTAAGCCCACTGGGTTCCCCAAATTTCGTTCTTCTATGTTGAAGCGTTCGTTTCCAGTAACAGTTTGAATTTTGGCGTTTCGGTCTGTTTTCTCCTATATTGATAGATGTATTTGGAACTCTAAACCAAACACGGTTTGTGCTAGCTTCTTGAAACTTGACACAATAATGCAGTTTCGAGTTCTATCTCTATGTTCTGTTTCCTCTTGATGTAGCCCTAAGCAGTGACTGGGGAGAAACACTTACATTGAAAGGGGTTGCCAAGCTTCCAAAAATTACGAGTCTCCAGAAATCTCAGCATCTATTTTTTCACCCAAACTGGATGATACTTTCAGGTAATGATGAGTACGCTAAGCCCACTGGGTTCCCCAAATTTCGTTCTTCTATGTTGAAGCGTTCGTTTCCAGTAACAGTTTGAATTTTGGCGTTTCACTCTGTTTTCTCCTATATTGATAGATGTATTTGGAACTCTAAACCAAACACGGTTTGTGCTAGCTTCTTGAAACTTGACACAGTAAAGCAGTTTCACGTTCTATCTCTATGTTCTGTTTCCTCTTGATGTAGCAATCAGCAGTGAGTGAGGAGAAACTCTTTCATTGAAAGGGGTTGCCAAGCTTCCCAAATTTGCGAGTCTCCAGAAATCTCAGCATCTATTTTTTCACCCAAACTGGATGATACTTTCAGGTAATGATCAGTACACTAAGCCCACTTGGTTCCCCAAATTTCGTTCTTCTATTTTGAAGCGTTCGTTTCCAGTAACAGTTTGAATTTTGGCGTTTCACTCTGTTTTCTCCTATATTGATAGATGTATTTGGAACTCTAAACCCAACACGGTTTGTGCTAGCTTCTTGAAACTTGACACAGTAAAGCAGTTTCACGTTTATTTCTATGTTCTGCTTCCTCTTGATGTAGCACTCAGCAGTGACTGAGGAGAAACACTTTCATTGAAAGGGGTTGCCAAGCTTCCCAAAATTGCGAGTCTCCAGTAATCTCAGCAAATATTTTTTAACCCAAACTGGATGATACTTTCAGGTAATGATCAGTACACTAAGCTCACTTGGTTCCCCAAATTTCGTTCTTTTATGTTGAAGCGTTCGCTTCCAGTAACTGTTTGAATTTTGGGGTTTCGCTCTGTTTTCTCCTATATTGATAGATGTATTTGGAACTCTAAACCAAACACGGTTTGTGCTAGCTTCTTGAAACTTGACACAATAAAGCAGTTTCAAGTTCTATCTGTATGTTCTGTTTCCTCTTGATGTAGCCCTAAGCAGTGACTGGGGAGAAACACTTACATTGAAAGGGGTTGCCAAGCTTCCAGAAATTACGAGTCTCCAGAAATCTCAGCAACTATGATTTCACCCAAACTGGATGATACTTTCAGGTAATGATCAGTACACTGAGATCACTTGGTTCCCCAAATTTCGTTCTTTTATGTTGAAGCGTTCGCTTCCAGTAACTGTTTGAATTTTGGCGTTTCACTCTGTTTTCTCCTATACTGACAGATGTATTTGGAACTCTAAATCAAACACGGTTTGTGCTAGCTTCTTGAAACTAGAAACAGTAAAGCAGTTTCACGTTCTATCTCTATGTTCTGTTTTTTCTTGATGTAGCACTCAGCAGTGACTGAGGAGAAACACTTTCATTGAAAGGGGTTGCCAAGCTTCCCAAACTTGCGAGTCTCCAGAAATCTCAGCAACTATTTTTTCACCCAAACTGGATGATAATTTCAGGAAATGATCAGTACACTAACCTCACTTGGTTCCCCAAATTTCATTCTTTTATGTTGAAGCGTTCGATTCCAGTAACTGTTTGAATTTTAGCTTTTCACTCTGTTTTCTCCTATACTGACAGATGTATTTGGAACTCTAAATCCAACATGGTTTGTGCTAGCTTCTTGAAACTTGACACATTAAAGCAGTTTCACGTTCTATCTCTTTGTTCTCTTTCCTCTGGATGTAGCCCTAAGCAGTGACTGGGGGAAATACTTTCATTGACAGGGGTTGCCAAGCTTCCAGAAATTACGAGTCTCCAGAAATCTCAGCAACTATGATTTCACCCAAACTGGATGATACTTTCAGGTAGTGATCAGTACACTAAGCCCACTTGGTTCCTCAAATTTCGTTCTTCTATGTTGAAGCGTTCGTTTCCAGTAACAGTTTGAATTTTGGCGTTTCACTCTGTTTTCTCCTATATTGATAGATGTATTTGGAACTATAAATCAAACACGGTTGGTGCTAGCTTCTTGAAACTTGAAACAATAAAGCAGTTTCAAGTTCTATCTCTATGTTCTGTCTCCTCTTGATGTAGCCCTAAGCAGTGACTGGGGAGAAACACTTTCATTGAAAGGGGTTGCCAAGCTTCCAAAAATTACGAGTCTCCAGAAATCTCAGCATCTATTTTTTCACCCAAACTGGATGATACTTTCAGGTAATGATGAGTACGCTAAGCCCACTGGGTTCCCCAAATTTCGTTCTTCGATGTTGAAGCGTTCGTTTCCAGTAACAGTTTGAATTTTGGCGTTTCACTCTGTTTTCTCCTATATTGATAGATGTATTTGGAACTCTAAACCCAACACGGTTTGTGCTAGCTTCTTGAAACTTGACACAGTAAAGCAGTTTCACGTTTATTTCTATGTTCTGCTTCCTCTTGATGTAGCACTCAGCAGTGACTGAGGAGAAACACTTTCATTGAAAGGGGTTGCCAAGCTTCCCAAAATTGCGAGTCTCCAGTAATCTCAGCAACTATTTTTTAACCCAAACTGGATGATACTTTCAGGTAATGATCAGTACACTAAGCTCACTTGGTTCCCCAAATTTCGTTCTTTTATGTTGAAGCGTTCGCTTCCAGTAACTGTTTTAATTTTGGGGTTTCGCTCTGTTTTCTCCTATATTGATAGATGTATTTGGAACTCTAAACCAAACACGGTTTGTGCTAGCTTCTTGAAACTTGACACAACAAAGCAGTTTCAAGTTCTATCTGTATGTTCTGTTTCCTCTTGATGTAGCCCTAAGCAGTGACTGGGGAGAAACACTTACATTGAAAGGGGTTGCCAAGCTTCCAGAAATTACGAGTCTCCAGAAATCTCAGCAACTATGATTTCACCCAAACTGGATGATACTTTCAGGTAATGATCAGTACACTGAGATCACTTGGTTCCCCAAATTTCGTTCTTTTATGTTGAAGCGTTCGCTTCCAGTAACTGTTTGAATTTTGGCGTTTCACTCTGTTTTCTCCTATACTGACAGATGTATTTGGAACTCTAAATCAAACACGGTTTGTGCTAGCTTCTTGAAACTAGAAACAGTAAAGCAGTTTCACGTTCTATCTCTATGTTCTGTTTCCTCTTGATGTAGCACTCAGCAGTGACTGAGGAGAAACACTTTCATTGAAAGGGGTTGCCAAGCTTCCCAAACTTGCGAGTCTCCAGAAATCTCAGCAACTATTTTTTCACCCAAACTGGATGATAATTTCAGGAAATGATCAGTACACTAACCTCACTTGGTTCCCCAAATTTCATTCTTTTATGTTGAAGCGTTCGCTTCCAGTAACTGTTTGAATTTTAGCTTTTCACTCTGTTTTCTCCTATACTGACAGATGTATTTGGAACTCTAAATCCAACATGGTTTGTGCTAGCTTCTTGAAACTTGACACATTAAAGCAGTTTCACGTTCTATCTCTTTGTTCTCTTTCCTCTGGATGTAGCCCTAAGCAGTGACTGGGGGAAATACTTTCATTGAAAGGGGTTGCCAAGCTTCCAGAAATTACGAGTCTCCAGAAATCTCAGCAACTATGATTTCAACCAAACTGGATGATACTTTCAGGTAGTGATCAGTACACTAAGCCCACTTGGTTCCTCAAATTTCGTTCTTCTATGTTGAAGCGTTCGTTTCCAGTAACAGTTTGAATTTTGGCGTTTCACTCTGTTTTCTCCTATACTGACAGATGTATTTGGAACTATAAATCAAACACGGTTGGTGCTAGCTTCTTGAAACTTGAAACAATAAAGCAGTTTCAAGTTCTATCTCTATGTTCTGTCTCCTCTTGATGTAGCCCTAAGCAGTGACTGGGGAGAAACACTTTCATTGAAAGGGGTTGCCAAGCTTCCAAAAATTACGAGTCTCCAGAAATCTCAGCATCTATTTTTTCACCCAAACTGGATGATACTTTCAGGTAATGATGAGTACGCTAAGCCCACTGGGTTCCCCAAATTTCGTTCTTCTATGTTGAAGCGTTCGTTTCCAGTAACAGTTTGAATTTTGGCGTTTCACTCTGTTTTCTCCTATATTGATAGATGTATTTGGAACTCTAAACCAAACACGGTTTGTGCTAGCTTCTTGAAACTTGACACAGTAAAGCAGTTTCACGTTCTATCTCTATGTTCTGTTTCCTCTTGATGTAGCACTCAGCAGTGAGTGAGGAGAAACACTTTCATTGAAAGGGGTTGCCAAGCTTCCCAAATTTGCGAGTCTCCAGAAATCTCAGCATCTATTTTTTCACCCAAACTGGATGATACTTTCAGGTAATGATGAGTACGCTAAGCCCACTGGGTTCCCCAAATTTCGTTCTTCTATGTTGAAGCGTTCGTTTCCAGTAACAGTTTGAATTTTGGCATTTCACTCTGTTTTCTCCTATATTGATAGATGTATTTGGAACTCTAAATCAAACACGGTTTGTGCTAGCTTCTTGAAACTTGACACAGTAAAGCAGTTTCACGTTCTATCTCTATGTTCTGTTTCCTCTTGATGTAGCACTCAGCAGTGACTGAGGAGAAACACTTTCATTGAAAGAGGTTGCCAAGCTTCCCAAAATTGCGAGTCTCTAGAAATCTCAGCAAACATTTTTTCACCCAAAGTGGATGATACTTTCAGGTAATAATCAGTACACTAAGCTCACTTGGTTCCAAAAATTTCGTTCTTTTATGCTGAAGCGTTCGCTTCCAGTAACTGTTTGAATTTTGGCGTTTCACTCTGTTTTCTCCTATACTGACAGATGTATTTGGAACTCTAAATCAAACACGGTTTGTGCTAGCTTCTTGAAACTTGACACAATAAAGCAGATTCAAGTTCTATCTCTATGTTCTGTCTCCTCTTGATGTAGCCCTAAGCAGTGACTGGGGAGAAACACTTTCATTGAAAGGGGTTGCCAAGCTTCCAAAAATTACAAGTCTCCAGAAATCTCAGCATCTATTTTTTCACCCAAACTGGATGATACTTTCAGGTAATGATGAGTACGCTAAGCCCACTTTGTTCCCCAAATTTCGTTCTTCTATGTTGAAGCGTTCGTTTCCAGTAACAGTTTGAATTTTGGCGTTTCACTCTGTTTTCTCCTATATTGATAGATGTATTTGGAACTCTAAACCAAACACGGTTTGTGCTAGCTTCTTGAAACTTGACACAGTAAAGCAGTTTCACGTTCTATCTCTATGTTCTGTTTCCTCTTGATGTAGCACTCAGCAGTGACTGAGGAGAAACACTTTCATTGAAAGGGGTTGCCAAGCTTCCCAAAATTGCGAGTCTCCAGAAATCTCAGCAACTATTTTTTCACCCAAACTGGATGATACTTTCAGGTAATGATCAGTACACTAAGCTCACTTGGTTCCCCAAATTTCGTTCTTTTATGTTGAAGCGTTCGCTTCCAGTAACTGTTTGAATTTTGGCGTTCCACTCTGTTTTCTCCTATACTGACAGATGTATTTGGAACTCTAAATCAAACACGGTTTGTGCTAGCTTCTTGTAACTTGACACAGTAAAGCAGTTTCACGTTCTATCTCTATGTTCTGTTTCCTCTGGATGTAGCCCTAAGCAGTGACTGGGGAGAAATACTTTCATTGACAGGGGTTGCCAAGCTTCCAGAAATTACGAGTCTCCAGAAATCTCAGCAAGTATGATTTCACCCAACCTGGATGATACTTTCAGGTAATGATCAGTACACTAAGCCCACTTTGTTCCCCAAATTTCGTTCTTCTATGTTGAAGCGTTCGTTTCCAGTAACAGTTTGAATTTTGGCGTTTCACTCTGTTTTCTCCTATATTGATAGATGTATTTGGAACTCTAAATCAAACACGGTTTGTGCTAGATTCTTGAAACTTGACACCATAAAGCAGTTTCAAGTTCTGTCTCTATGTTCTGTTTCCTTTTGATGTAGCACTCAGCAGTGACTGTGGAGAAACACTTTCATTGAAAGGGGTTGCCAAGCTTCCCAAAATTGCGAGTCTCCAGAATTCTCAGCGACTATTTTTTCACCCAAACTGGATGATACTTTCAGGTAATAATATGTACACTAAGCTCACTTGGTTCCCCAAATTTCGTTCTTTTATGCTGAAGCGTTCGCTTCCAGTAACTGTTTGAATTTTGGCGTTTCACTCTGTTTTCTCCTATACTGACAGATGCATTTGGAACTCTAAATCAAACACGGTTTGTGCTAGCTTCTTGAAACTTGACACAGTAAAGCAGTTTCACGTTCTATCTCTATGTTTTGTTTCCTCTTGATGTAGCACTCAGCAGTGACTGAGGAGAAACACTTTCATTGAAAGGGGTTGCCAAGCTTTCCAAAACTGCGAGTCTCTAGAAATCTCGGCAAACATTTTTTCACCCAAAGTGGATGATACTTTCAGGTAATGATCAGTACACTAAGCTCACTTGGTTACCGAAATTTCGTTCTTCTATGTTGAAGCGTTCGTTTCCAGTAACAGTTTGAATTTTGGCGTTTTACTCTGTTTTCTCCTATATTGATAGATGTATTTGGAACTCTAAATCAAACACGGTTTGTGCTAGCTTCTTGAAACTTGACACAATAAAGCAGTTTCAAGTTCTATCTCTATGTTCTGTCTCCTCTTGATGTAGCCCTAAGCAGTGACTGGGGAGAAACACTTTCATTGAAAGGGGTTGCCAAGCTTCCAAAAATTACGAGTCTCCAGAAATCTCAGCAACTATTTTTTCACCCAAACTGGATGATACTTTCAGGTAATGATCAGTACACTAAGCTCACTTGGTTCCCCAAATTTCGTTCTTTTATGTTGAAGCGTTCGCTTCCAGTACCTGTTTGAATTTTGGCGTTTCACTCTGTTTTCTCCTATACTGACAGATGTATTTGGAACTCTAAATCAAACACGGTTTGTGCTAGCTTCTTGAAACTTGACACAGTAAAGCAGTTTCACGTTCTATCTCTATGTTCTGTTTCCTCTGGATGTAGCCCTAAGCAGTGACTGGGGAGAAATACTTTCATTGACAGGGGTTGCCAAGCTTCCAGAAATTACGAGTCTCCAGAAATCTCAGCAACTATGATTTCACCCAACCTGGATGATACTTTCAGGTAATGATCAGTACACTAAGCCCACTTGGTTCCCCAAATTTCGTTCTTCTATGTTGAAGCGTTCGTTTCCAGTAACAGTTTGAATTTTGGCGTTTCACTCTGTTTTCTCCTATATTGATAGATGTATTTGGAACTCTAAATCAAACACGGTTTGTGCTAGCTTCTTGAAACTTGACAGAGTAAAGCAGTTTCACGTTCTATCTCTATGTTTTCTTTCCTCTTGATGTAGCACTCAGCAGTGACTCAGGAGAAACACTTTCATTGAAAGGGGTTGCCAAGCTTCCCAAAATTGCGAGTCTCTAGAAATCTCAGCAACTATTTTTTCACCCAAACTGGATGATACTTTCAGGTAATGATCAGTACACTGAGCCCACTTGGATCCCCAAATTTCGTTCTTCTATGTTGAAGCGTTCGTTTCCAGTAACAGTTTGAATTTTGGCCTTTCACTCTGTTTTCTCCTATATTGATAGATGTATTTGCAACTCTAAACCAAACCCGGTTTGTGCTAGCTTCTTGAAACTTCACACAGTAAAGCAGTTTCACATTCTATCTCTATGTTCTGTTTCCTCTTGATGTAGCACACAGCAGTGACTGAGGAGAAACACTTTCATTGAAAGGGGTTGCCAAGCTTCCAAAAATTACGATTCCCCAGAAATCTCAGCAACTATTTTTTCACCCAAACTGGATGATACTTTCAGGTAATGATGAGTACACTAAGCTCACTTGGTTCCCCAAATTTCGTTCTTTTATGTTGAAGCGTTCGCTTCCAGTAACTGTTTGAATTTTGGCGTTTCACTCTGTTTTCTCCTATACTGACAGATGTATTTGGAACTCTAAATCAAACACGGTTTGTGCTAGCTTCTTGAAACTTGACACAGTAAAGCAGTTTCACGTTCTATCTCTATGTTTTCTTTCCTCTTGACGTAGCACTCAGCAGTGACTGGGGAGAAACACTTTCATTGAAAGGGGTTGCCAAGCTTCCCATAATTGCGAGTCTCCAGAAATCTCAGCAACTATTTTTTCACCCAAACTGGATGATACTTTCAGGTAATGATGAGTACACTAAGCCCACTGGGTTCCCCAAATTTCGTTCTTCTATGTTGAAGCGTTCGTTTCCAGTAACAGTTTGAATTTTGGCGTTTCGCTCTGTTTTCTCCTATATTGATAGATGTATTTGGAACTCTAAACCAAACACGGTTTGTGCTAGCTTCTTGAAACTTGACACAATAATGCAGTTTCAAGTTCTATCTCTATGTTCTGTTTCCTCTTGATGTAGCCCTAAGCAGTGACTGGGGAGAAACACTTACATTGAAAGGGGTTGCCAAGCTTCCAGAAATTACGAGTCTCCAGAAATCTCAGCAACTATGATTTCACCCAAACTGGATGATACTTTCAGGTAATGATCAGTACACTAAGTCCACTTGGTTCCCCAAATTTCGTTCTTCTATGTTGAAGCGTTCGTTTCCAGTAACAGTTTGAATTTTGGTGTTTCACTCTGTTTTCTCCTATATTGATAGATGTATTTGGAACTCTAAACCAAACACGGTTTGTGCTAGCTTCTTGAAACGTGACACAGTAAAGCAGTTTTACGTTCTATCTCTATGTTCTGTTTCCTCTTGATGTAGCACTCAGCAGTGACTGAGGAGAAACACTTTCATTGAAAGGGGTTGCCAAGCTTCCCAAAATTGCGAGTCTCCAGAAATCTCAGCAACTATTTTTTCACCCAAACTGGATGATAATTTCAGGAAATGATCAGTACACTAAGTCCACTTGGTTCCCCAAATTTCGTTCTTCTATGTTGAAGCGTTCGTTTCCAGTAACAGTTTGAATTTTGGCGTTTCACTCTGTTTTCTCCTATATTGATAGATGTATTTGGAACTCTAAACCCAACACGGTTTGTGCTAGCTTCTTCAAACTTGACACAGTAAAGCAGTTTCACGTTCTATCACTATGTTCTGTTTCCTCTTGATTTAGAACTCAGCAGTGACTGAGGAGAAACACTTTCATTGAAAGGGGTTGCCAAGCTTCCCAAAATTGCGAGTCTCCAGTAATCTCAGCAACTATTTTTTAACTCAAACTGGATGATACTTTCAGGTAATGATCAGTACACTAAGCTCACTTGGTTCCCCAAATTTCGTTCTTTTATGTTGAAGCGTTCGCTTCCAGTAACTGTTTGAATTTTGGCGTTTCACTCTGTTTTCTCCTATACTGACAGATGTATTTGGAACTCTAAATCAAACACGGTTTGTGCTAGCTTCTTGAAACTTGACACAGTAAAGCAGTTTCACGTTCTATCTCTATGTTCTGTTTCCTCTGGATGTAGCCCTAAGCACTGACTGGGGAGAAATACTTTCATTGACAGGGGTTGCCAAGCTTCCAGAAATTACGAGTCTCCAGAAATCTCAGCAACTATGATTTCACCCAACGTGGATGATACTTTCAGGTAATGATCAGTACACTAAGCCCACTTGGTTCCCCAAATTTCGTTCTTCTATGTTGAAGCATTCGTTTCCAGTAACAGTTTGAATTTTGGCGTTTCACTCTGTTTTCTCCTATATTGATAGATGTATTTGGAACTCTAAATCAAACACGGTTTGTGCTAGCTTCTTGAAACTTGACACAGTAAAGCAGTTTCACGTTCTATCTCTATGTTTTCTTTCCTCTTGATGTAGCACTCAGCAGTGACTGAGGAGAAACACTTTCATTGAAAGGGGTTGCCAAGCTTCCCAAAATTGCGAGTCTCTAGAAATCTCAGCAACTATTTTTTCACCCAAACTGGATGATACTTTCAGGTAATGATCAGTACACTGAGCCCACTTGGATCCCCAAATTTCGTTCTTCTATGTTGAAGCGTTCGTTTCCAGTAACAGTTTGAATTTTGGCCTTTCACTCTGTTTTCTCCTATATTGATAGATGTATTTGCAACTCTAAACCAAACCCGGTTTGTGCTAGCTTCTTGAAACTTGACACAGTAAAGCAGTTTCACTTTCTATCTCTATGTTCTGTTTCCTCTTGATGTAGCACACAGCAGTGACTAGGAGAAACACTTTCATTGAAAGGGGTTGCCAAGCTTCCAAAAATTATGATTCCCCAGAAATCTCAGCAACTATTTTTTCACCCAAACTGGATGATACTTTCAGGTAATGATGAGTACACTAAGCCCACTGGGTTCCCCAAATTTCTTTCTTCTATGTTGAAGCGTTCGTTTCCAGTAACAGTTTGAATTTTGGCGTTTCGCTCTGTTTTCTCCTATATTGATAGATGTATTTGCAACTCTAAACCAAACACAGTTTGTGCTAGCTTCTTGAAACTTGACACAATAAAGCAGTTTCAAGTTCTATCTCTATGTTCTGTTTCCTCTTGATGTAGCCCTAAGCAGTGACTGGGGAGAAACACTTACATTGAAAGGGGTTGCCAAGTCTCCAGAAATCTCAGCAACTATGATTTCACCCAAACTGGATGATACTTTCAGGTAATGATCAGTACACTGAGCCCACTTGGATCCCCAAATTTCGTTCTTCTATGTTGAAGCGTTCGTTTCCAGTAACAGTTTGAATTTTGGCCTTTCACTCTGTTTTCTCCTATATTAATAGATGTATTTGCAACTCTAAACCAAACCCGGTTTGTGCTAGCTTCTTGAAACTTGACACAGTAAAGCAGTTTCACGTTCTATCTCTATGTTCTGTTTCCTCTTGATGTAGCACACAGCAGTGACTGAGGAGAAACACTTTCATTGAAAGGGGTTGCCAAGCTTCCAAAAATTACGATTCCCCAGAAATCTCAGCAACTATTTTTTCACCCAAACTGGATGATACTTTCAGGTAATGATGAGTACACTAAGCCCACTGGGTTCCCCAAATTTCGTTCTTCTATTTTGAAGCGTTCGTTTCCAGTAACAGTTTGAATTTTGGCGTTTCACTCTGTTTTCTCCTATATTGATAGATGTATTTGCAACTCTAAACCAAACACGGTTTGTGCTAGCTTCTTGAAACTTGACACAATAAAGCAGTTTCAAGTTCTATCTCTATGTTCTGTTTCCTCTTGATGTAGCCCTAAGCAGTGACTGGGGAGAAACACTTACATTGAAAGGGGTTGCCAAGCTTCCAGAAATTACGAGTCTCCAGAAATCTCAGCAACTATGATTTCACCCAAACTGGATGATACTTTCAGGTAATGATCAGTACACTAAGCTCACTTGGTTCCCCAAATTTCATTCTTTTATGTTGAAGCGTTCGCTTCCAGTAACTGTTTGAATTTTGGCGTTTCACTCTGTTTTCTCCTATACTGACAGATGTATTTGGAACTCTAAATCAAACACGGTTTGTGCTAGCTTCTTGAAACTTGACACAGTAAAGCAGTTTCACGTTCTATCTCTATGTTTTCTTTCCTCTTGATGTAGCACTCAGCAGTGACTGGGGAGAAACACTTTCATTGAAAGGGGTTGCCAAGCTTCCCATAATTGCGAGTCTCAAGAAATCTCAGCAACTATTTTTTCACCCAAACTGGATGATACTTTCAGGTAATGATGAGTACACTAAGCCCACTGGGTTCCCCAAATTTCGTTCTTTTATGTTGAAGCGTTCGCTTCCAGTAACTGTTTGAATTTTGGCGTTTCACTCTGTTTTCTCCTATACTGACAGATGTATTTGGAACTCTAAATCAAACACGGTTTGTGCTAGCTTCTTGAAACTTGAAACAGTAAAGCAGTTTCACGTTCTATCTCTATGTTCTGTTTACTCTGGATGTAGCCCTAAGCAGTGACTGGGGAGAAATACTTTCATTGACAGGGGTTTCCAAGCTTCCAGAAATTATGAGTCTCCAGAAATCTCAGCAACTATTTTTTCACCCAACCTGGATGATACTTTCAGGTAATGATCAGTACACTAAACCCACTTGGTTCCCCAAATTTCGTTCTTCTATGTTGAAGCGTTCGTTTCCAGTAACAGTTTGAATTTTGGCGTTTCACTCTGTTTTCTCCTATATTGATAGATGTATTTGGAACTCTAAATCAAACACGGTTTGTGCTAGCTTCTTGAAACTTGACAGAGTAAAGCAGTTTCACGTTCTATCTCTATGTTTTCTTTCCTCTTGATGTAGCACTCAGCAGTGACTGAGGAGATACACTTTCATTGAAAGGGGTTGCCAAGCTTCCCAAAATTGTGAGTCTCTAGAAATCTCAGCAACTATTTTTTCACCCAAACTGGATGATACTTTCAGGTAATGATCAGTACACTGAGCCCACTTGGATCCCCAAATTTCGTTCTTCTATGTTGAAGCGTTCGTTTCCAGTAACAGTTTGAATTTTGGCCTTTCACTCTGTTTTCTCCTATATTGATAGATGTATTTGCAACTCTAAACCAAACCCGGTTTGTGCTAGCTTCTTGAAACTTGACACAGTAAAGCAGTTTCACATTCTATCTCTATGTTCTGTTTCCTCTTGATGTAGCACACAGCAGTGACTGAGGAGAAACACTTTCATTGAAAGGGGTTGCCAAGCTTCCAAAAATTACGATTCCCCAGAAATCTCAGCAACTATTTTTTCACCCAAACTGGATGATACTTTCAGGTAATGATGAGTACACTAAGCCCACTGGGTTCCCCAAATTTCGTTCTTCTATGTTGAAGCGTTCGTTTCCAGTAACAGTTTGAATTTTGGCGTTTCACTCTGTTTTCTCCTATATTGATAGATGTATTTGCAACTCTAAACCAAACACGGTTTGTGCTAGCTTCTTGAAACTTGACACAATAAAGCAGTTTCAAGTTCTATCTCTATGTTCTGTTTCCTCTTGATGTAGCCCTAAGCAGTGACTGGGGAGAAACACTTACATTGAAAGGGGTTGCCAAGCTTCCAGAAATTACGAGTCTCCAGAAATCTCAGCAACTATGATTTCACCCAAACTGGATGATACTTTCAGGTAATGATCAGTACACTAAGCTCACTTGGTTCCCCAAATTTCGTTCTTTTATGTTGAAGCGTTCGCTTCCAGTAACTGTTTGAATTTTGGCGTTTCACTCTGTTTTCTCCTATACTGACAGATGTATTTGGAACTCTAAATCAAACACGGTTTGTGCTAGCTTCTTGAAACTTGACACAGTAAAGCAGTTTCACGTTCTATCTCTATGTTTTCTTTCCTCTTGATGTAGCACTCAGCAGTGACTGGGGAGAAACACTTTCATTGAAAGGGGTTGCCAAGCTTCCCATAATTGCGAGTCTCCAGAAATCTCAGCAACTATTTTTTCACCCAAACTGGATGATACTTTCAGGTAATGATGAGTACACTAAGCCCACTGGGTTCCCCAAATTTCGTTCTTCTATGTTGAAGCGTTCGTTTCCAGTAACAGTTTGAATTTTGGCGTTTCGCTCTGTTTTCTCCTATATTGATAGATGTATTTGGAACTCTAAACCAAACACGGTTTGTGCTAGCTTCTTGAAATTTGACACAATAATGCAGTTTCAAGTTCTATCTCTATGTTCTGTTTCCTCTTGATGTAGCCCTAAGCAGTGACTGGGGAGAAACACTTACATTGAAAGGGGTTGCCAAGCTTCCAGAAATTACGAATCTCCAGAAATCTCAGCAACTATGATTTCACCCAAACTGGATGATACTTTAAGGTAATGATCAGTACACTAAGCCCACTTGGTTCCCCAAATTTCGTTCTTCTATGTTGAAGCGTTCGTTTCCAGTAACAGTTTGAATTTTGGCGTTTCACTCTGTTTTCTCCTATATTGATAGATGTATTTGGAACTCTAAACCAAACACGGTTTGTGCTAGCTTCTTGAAACGTGACACAGTAAAGCAGTTTTACGTTCTATCTCTATGTTCTGTTTCCTCTTGATGTAGCACTCAGCAGTGACTGAGGAGAAACACTTTCATTGAAAGGGGTTGCCAAGCTTCCCAAAATTGCGAGTCTCCAGAAATCTCAGCAACTATTTTTTCACCCAAACTGGATGATAATTTCAGGAAATGATCAGTACACTAAGCTCACTTGGTTCCCCAAATTTCGTTCTTTTATGTTGAAGCGTTCGCTTCCAGTAACTGTTTGAATTTTGGCGTTTCACTCTGTTTTCTCCTATACTGACAGATGTATTTGGAACTCTAAATCAAACACGGTTTGTGCTAGCTTCTTGAAACTTGACACAGTAAAGCAGTTTGACGTTCTATCTCTATGTTCTCTTTCCTTTGGATGTAGCCCTAAGCAGTGACTGGGGAGAAATACTTTCTTTCACAGGGGTTGCCAAGCTTCCAGAAATTACGAGTCTCCAGAAATCTCAGCAACTATGATTTCACCCAACCTGGATGATACTTTCAGGTAATGATCAGTACACTAAGCCCACTGGGTTCCCCAAATTTCGTTCTTCTATGTTGAAGCGTTCGTTTCCAGTAACAGTTTGAATTTTGGCGTTTCACTCTGTTTTCTCCTATATTGATAGATGTATTTGCAACTCTAAACCAAACACGGTTTGTGGTAGCTTCTTGAAACTTGACACAATAAAGCAGTTTCAAGTTCTATCTCTATGTTCTGTTTCCTCTTGATGTAGCCCTAAGCAGTGACTGGGGAGAAACACTTATATTGAAAGGGGTTGCCAAGCTTCCAGAAATTACGAGTCTCCAGAAATCTCAGCAACTATGATTTCACCCAAACTGGATGATACTTTCAGGTAATGATCAGTACACTAAGCTCACTTGTTTCCCCAAATTTCGTTCTTTTATGTTGAAGCGTTCGCTTCCAGTAACTGTTTGAATTTTGGCGTTTCACTCTGTTTTCTCCTATACTGACAGATGTATTTGGAACTCTAAATCAAACACGGTTTGTGCTAGCTTCTTGAAACTTGACACAGTAAAGCAGTTTCACGTTCTATCTCTATGTTTTCTTTCCTCTTGATGTAGCACTCAGCAGTGACTGGGGAGAAACACTTTCATTGAAAGGGGTTGCCAAGCTTCCCATAATTGCGAGTCTCAAGAAATCTCAGCAACTATTTTTTCACCCAAACTGGATGATACTTTCAGGTAATGATGAGTACACTAAGCCCACTGGGTTCCCCAAATTTCGTTCTTCTATGTTGAAGCGTTCGTTTCCAGTAACAGTTTGATTTTTGGCGTTTCGCTCTGTTTTCTCCTATATTGACAGATGTATTTGGAACTCTAAACCAAACACGGTTTGTGCTAGCTTCTTGAAACTTGACACAATAATGCAGTTTCAAGTTCTATCTCTATGTTCTGTTTCCTCTTGATGTAGCCCTAAGCAGTGACTGGGGAGAAACACTTACATTGAAAGGGGATGCCAAGCTTCCAGAAATTACGAGTCTCCAGAAATCTCAGCAACTATGATTTCACCCAAACTGGATGATACTTTAAGGTAATGATCAGTACACTAAGCCCACTTGGTTCCCCAAATTTCGTTCTTCTATGTTGAAGCGTTCGTTTCCAGTAACAGTTTGAATTTTGGCGTTTCACTCTGTTTTCTCCTATATTGATAGATGTATTTGGAACTCTAAACCAAACACGGTTTGTGCTAGCTTCTTGAAACGTGACACAGTAAAGCAGTTTTACGTTCTATCTCTATGTTCTGTTTCCTCTTGATGTAGCACTCAGCAGTGACTGAGGAGAAACACTTTCATTGAAAGGGGTTGCCAAGCTTCCCAAAATTGCGAGTCTCCAGAAATCTCAGCAACTATTTTTTCACACAAACTGGATGATAATTTCAGGAAATGATCAGTACACTAAGCTCACTTGGTTCCCCAAATTTCGTTCTTTTATGTTGAAGCGTTCGCTTCCAGTAACTGTTTGAATTTTGGCGTTTCACTCTGTTTTCTCCTATACTGACAGATGTATTTGGAACTCTAAATCAAACACGGTTTGTGCTACCTTCTTGAAACTTGACACAGTAAAGCAGTTTGACGTTCTATCTCTATGTTCTCTTTCCTCTGGATGTAGCCCTAAGCAGTGACTGGGGAGAAATACTTTCATTCACAGGGGTTGCCAAGCTTCCAGAAATTACGAGTCTCCAGAAATCTCAGCAACTATGATTTCACCCAAACTGGAAGATACTTTCAGGTAATGATCAGTACACTAAGTCCACTTGGTTCCCCAAATTTCGTTCTTCTATGTTGAAGCGTTCGTTTCCAGTAACAGTTTGAATTTTGGCGTTTCACTCTGTTTTCTCCTATATTGATAGATGTATTTGGAACTCTAAACCCAACACGGTTTGTGCTAGCTTCTTCAAACTTGACACAGTAAAGCAGTTTCACGTTCTATCTCTATGTTCTGTTTCCTCTTGATGTAGCACTCAGCAGTGACTGAGGAGAAACACTTTCATTGAAAGGGGTTGCCAAGCTTCCCAAAATTGCGAGTCTCCAGTAATCTCAGCAACTATTTTTTCACCCAAACTGGATGATACTTTCAGGTAATGATCAGTACACTAAGCTCACTTGGTTCCCCAAATTTCGTTCTTTTATGTTGAAGCGTTTGCTTCCAGTAACTGTTTGAATTTTGGCGTTTCACTCTGTTTTCTCCTATACTGACAGATGTATTTGGAACTCTAAATCAAACACGGTTTGTGCTAGCTTCTTGAAACTTGACACAGTAAAGCAGTTTCACGTTCTATCTCTATGTTCTGTTTCCTCTGGATGTAGCCCTAAGCAGTGACTGGGGAGAAATACTTTCATTGACAGGGGTTGCCAAGCTTCCAGAAATTACGAGTCTCCAGAAATCTCAGCAACTATGATTTCACCCAACCTGGATGATACTTTCAGGTAATGATCAGTACACTAAGCCCACTTGGTTTCCCAAATTTCGTTCTTCTATGTTGAAGCGTTCGTTTCCAGTAACAGTTTGAATTTTGGCGTTTCACTCTGTTTTCTCCTATATTGATAGATGTATTTGGAACTCTAAATCAAACACGGTTTGTGCTAGCTTCTTGAAACTTGACACAGTAAAGCAGTTTCACGTTCTATCTCTATGTTTTCTTTCCTCTTGATGTAGCACTCAGCAGTGACTGAGGAGAAACACTTTCATTGAAAGGGGTTGCCAAGCTTCCCAAAATTGCGTGTCTCTAGAAATCTCAGCAACTATTTTTTCACCCAAACTGGATGATACTTTCAGGTAATGATCAGTACACTGAGCCCACTTGGATCCCCAAATTTCGTTCTTCTATGTTGAAGCGTTCGTTTCCAGTAACAGTTTGAATTTTGGCCTTTCACTCTGTTTTCTCCTATATTGATAGATGTATTTGCAACTCTAAAACAAACCCGGTTTGTGCTAGCTTCTTGAAACTTGACACAGTAAAGCAGTTTCACGTTCTATCTCTATGTTCTGTTTCCTCTTGATGTAGCACACAGCAGTGACTAGGAGAAACACTTTCATTGAAAGGGGTTGCCAAGCTTCCAAAAATTACGATTCCCCAGAAATCTCAGCAACTATTTTTTCACCCAAACTGGATGATACTTTCAGGTAATGATGAGTACACTAAGCCCACTGGGTTCCCCAAATTTCTTTCTTCTATGTTGAAGCGTTCGTTTCCAGTAACAGTTTGAATTTTGGCGTTTCGCTCTGTTTTCTCCTATATTGATAGATGTATTTGAAACTCTAAACCAAACACGGTTTGTGCTAGCTTCTTGAAACTTGACACAATAAAGCAGTTTCAAGTTCTATCTCTATGTTCTGTTTCCTCTTGATGTAGCCCTAAGCAGTGACTGGGGAGAAACACTTACATTGAAAGGGGTTGCCAAGCTTCCAGAAATTACGAGTCTCCAGAAATCTCAGCAACTATGATTTCACCCAAACTGGATGATACTTTCAGGTAATGATCAGTACACTAAGCTCACTTGTTTCCCCAAATTTCGTTCTTTTATGTTGAAGCGTTCGCTTCCAGTAACTGTTTGAATTTTGGCGTTTCACTCTGTTTTCTCCTATACTGACAGATGTATTTGGAACTCTAAATCAAACACGGTTTGTGCTAGCTTCTTGAAACTTGACACAGTAAAGCAGTTTCACGTTGTATCTCTATGTTTTCTTTCCTCTTGATGTAGCACTCAGCAGTGACTGGGGAGAAACACTTTCATTGAAAGGGGTTGCCAAGCTTCCCATAATTGCGAGTCTCCAGAAATCTCAGCAACTATTTTTTCACCCAAACTGGATGATACTTTCAGGTAATGATGAGTACACTAAGCCCACTGGGTTCCCCAAATTTCGTTCTTCTATGTTGAAGCGTTCGTTTCCAGTAACAGTTTGAATTTTGGCGTTTCGCTCTGTTTTCTCCTATATTGATAGATGTATTTGGAACTCTAAACCAAACACGGTTTGTGCTAGCTTCTTGAAACTTGACACAATAATGCAGTTTCAAGTTCTATCTCTATGTTCTGTTTCCTCTTGATGTAGCCCTAAGCAGTGACTGGGGAGAAACACTTACATTGAAAGGGGTTGCCAAGCTTCCAGAAATTACGAGTCTCCAGAAATCTCAGCAACTATGATTTCACCCAAACTGGATGATACTTTAAGGTAATGATCAGTACACTAAGCCCACTTGGTTCCCCAAATTTCGTTCTTCTATGTTGAAGCGTTCGTTTCCAGTAACAGTTTGAATTTTGGCGTTTCACTCTGTTTTCTCTTATACTGACAGATGTATTTGGAACTCTAAATCAAACACGGTTTGTGCTAGCTTCTTGAAACTTGACACAGTAAAGCAGTTTGACGTTCTATCTCTATGTTCTCTTTCCTCTGGATGTAGCCCTAAGCAGTGACTGGGGAGAAATACTTTCATTCACAGGGGTTGCAAAGCTTCCAGAAATTACGAGTCTCCAGAAATCTCAGCAACTATGATTTCACCCAAACTGGATGATACTTTCAGGTAATGATCAGTACACTAAGTCCACTTGGTTCCCCAAATTTCGTTCTTCTATGTTGAAGCGTTCGTTTCCAGTAACAGTTTGAATTTTGGCGTTTCACTCTGTTTGCTCCTATATTGATAGATGTATTTGGAACTCTAAACCCAACACGGTTTGTGCTAGCTTCTTCAAACTTGACACAGTAAAGCAGTTTCACGTTCTATCTCTATGTTCTGTTTCCTCTTGATGTAGCACTCAGCAGTGACCGAGGAGAAACACTTTCATTGAAAGGGGTTGCCAAGCTTCCCAAAATTGCGAGTCTCCAGTAATCTCAGCAACTATTTTTTAACCCAAACTGGATGGTACTTTCAGGTAATGATCAGTACACTAAGCTCACTTGGTTCCCCAAATTTCGTTCTTTTATGTTGAAGCGTTCGCTTCCAGTAACTGTTTGAATTTTGGCGTTTCACTCTGTTTTCTCCTATACTGACAGATGTATTTGGAACTCTAAATCAAACACGGTTTGTGCTAGCTTCTTGAAACTTGACACAGTAAAGCAGTTTTACGTTCTATCTCTATGTTCTCTTTCCTCTGGATGTAGCCCTAAGCAGTGACTGGGGAGAAATACTTTCATTCACAGGGGTTGCCAAGCTTCCAGAAATTACGAGTCTCCAGAAATCTCAGCAACTATGATTTCACCCAAACTGGATGATACTTTCAGGTAATGATCAGTACACTAAGCCCACTTGTTTCCCCAAATTTCGTTCTTCTATGTTGAAGCGTTCGTTTCCAGTAATAGTTTGAATTTTGGCGTTTCACTCTGTTTTCTCCTATATTGATAGATGTATTTGGAACTCTAAACCAAACACGGTTTGTGCTAGCTTCTTGAAACTTGACACAGTAAAGCAGTTTTACGTTCTATCTCTATGTTCTGTTTCCTGTTCATGTAGCACTCAGCAGTGACTGAGGAGAAACACTTTCATTGAAAGGGGTTGCCAAGCTTCCCAAAATTGCGAGTCTCCAGAAATCTCAGCAACTATTTTTTCACCCAAACTGGATGATACTTTCAGCTAATGATCAGTACACTGAGCCCACTTGGATCCCCAAATTTCGTTCTTCTATGTTGAAGTGTTCGTTTCCAGTAACAGTTTGAATTTTGGCCTTTCACTCTGTTTTCTCCTATATTGATAGATGTATTTGGAACTCTAAACCACACCCGGTTTGTGCTAGCTTCTTGAATCTTGACACAGTAAAGCAGTTTCACGTTCTATCTCTATGTTCTGTTTCCTCTTGATGTAGCACACAGCAGTGACTGAGGAGAAACACTTTCATTGAAAGGGATTGCCAAGCTTCCAAAAATTACGATTCCCCAGAAATCTCAGCAACTATTTTTTCACCCAAACTGGATGATACTTTCAGGTAATGATGAGTACACTAAGCCCACTGGGTTCCCCAAATTTCGTTCTTCTATGTTGAAGCGTTCGTTTCCAGTAACAGTTTGAATTTTGGCGTTTCGCTCTGTTTTCTCCTATATTGATAGATGTATTTGCAACTCTAAACCAAACACGGTTTGTGCTAGCTTCTTGAAAATTGACACAATAAAGCAGTTTCAAGTTCTATCTCTATGTTCTGTTTCCTCTTGATGTAGCCCTAAGCAGTGACAGGGGAGAAACACTTACATTGAAAGGGGTTGCCAAGCTTCCAGAAATTACGAGTCTCCAGAAATCTCAGCAACTATGATTTCACCCAAACTGGATGATACTTTCAGGTAATGATCAGTACACTAAGCCTACTTGTTTCCCCAAATTTCGTTCTTCTATGTTGAAGCGTTCGTTTCCAGTAATAGTTTGAATTTTGGCGTTTCACTCTGTTTTCTCCTATATTGATAGATGTATTTGGAACTCTAAACCAAACACGGTTTGTGCTAGCTTCTTGAAACTTGACACAGTAAAGCAGTTTTACGTTCTATCTCTATGTTCTGTTTCCTCTTCATGTAGCACTCAGCAGTGACTGAGGAGAAACACTTTCATTGAAAGGGGTTGCCAAGCTTCCCAAAATTGCGAGTCTCTAGAAATCTCAGCAAACATTTTTTCACCCAACTTGGATGATACTTTCAGGTAATGATCAGTACACTATGCTCACTTCGTTCCCCAAATTTCGTTCTTCTATGTTGAAGCGTTCGTTTCCAGTAACAGTTTGAATTTTGGCGTTTCACTCTGTTTTCTCCTATATTGATAGATGTATTTGGAACTCTAAACCCAACACGGTTTTTGCTAGCTTCTTCAAACTTGACACAGTAAAGCAGTTTCACGTTCTATCTCTATGTTCTGTTTCCTCTTGATGTAGCACTCAGCAGTGACCGAGGAGAAACACTTTCATTGAAAGGGGTTGCCAAGCTTCCCAAAATTGCGAGTCTCCAGAAATCTCAGCAACTATTTTTTCACCCAAACTGGATGATACTTTCAGCTAATGATCAGTACACTGAGCCCACTTGGATCCCCAAATTTCGTTCTTCTATGTTGAAGTGTTCGTTTCCAGTAACAGTTTGAATTTTGGCCTTTCACTCTGTTTTCTCCTATATTGATAGATGTATTTGGAACTCTAAACCACACCCGGTTTGTGCTAGCTACTTGAAACTTGACACAGTAAAGCAGTTTCACGTTCTATCTCTATGTTCTGTTTCCTCTTGATGTTGCACACAGCAGTGACTGAGGAGAAACACTTTCATTGAAAGGGGTTGCCAAGCTTCCAAAAATTACGATTCCCCAGAAATCTCAGCAACTATTTTTTCACCCAAACTGGATGATACTTTCAGGTAATGATGAGTACACTAAGCCCACTGGGTTCCCCAAATTTCGTTCTTCTATGTTGAAGCGTTCGTTTCCAGTAACAGTTTGAATTTTGGCGTTTCGCTCTGTTTTCTCCTATATTGATAGATGTATTTGCAACTCTAAACCAAACACGGTTTGTGCTAGCTTCTTGAAACTTGACACAATAAAGCAGTTTCAAGTTCTATCTCTATGTTCTGTTTCCTCTTGATGTAGCCCTAAGCAGTGACTGGGGAGAAACACTTACATTGAAAGGGGTTGCCAAGCTTCCAGAAATTACGAGTCTCCAGAAATCTCAGCAACTATGATTTCACCCAAACTGGATGATACTTTCAGGTAATGATCAGTACACTAAGCCCACTTGGTTCCCCAAATTTCATTCTTCTATGTTGAAGCGTTCGTTTCCAGTAACAGTTTGAATTTTGGCGTTTCACTCTGTTTTCTCCTATATTGATAGTTGTATTTGGAACTCTAAATCAAACACGGTTTGTGCTACCTTCTTCAAACTTGACACAGTAAAGCAGTTTCAAGTTCTAGCTCTATGTTCTGTTTCCTCTTGATGTAGCACTCAGCAGTGACTGAGGAGAAACACTTTCATTGAAAGGGGTTGCCAAGCTTCCCAAAATTGCGAGTCTCCAGAAATCTCAGCAACTATTTTTTAACCCAAACTGGATGATACTTTCAGGTAATGATGAGTACACTAAGCTCACTTGGTTCTCCAAATTTCATTCTTTTATGTTGAAGCGTTCGCTTCCAGTAACTGTTTGAATTTTGGCGTTTCACTCTGTTTTCTCCTATACTGACAGATGTATTTGGAACTCTAAATCAAACACGGTTTGTGCTAGCTTCTTGAAACTTGACACAGTAAAGCAGTTTCACGTTCTATCTCTATGTTCTGTTTCCTCTGGATGTAGCCGTAAGCAGTGACTGGGGAGAAATACTTTCATTGACAGGGGTTGCCAAGCTTCCAGAAATTACGAGTCTCCAGAAATCTCAGCAACTATGATTTCACCCAACCTGGATGATACTTTCAGGTAATGATCAGTTCACTAAGCCCACTTGGTTCCCCAAATTTCGTTCTTCTATGTTGAAGCGTTCGTTTCCAGTAACAGTTTGAATTTTGGCGTTTCACTCTGTTTTCTCCTATATTGATAGATGTATTTGGAACTCTAAATCAAACACGGTTTGTCCTAGCTTCTTGAAACTTGAAACAGTAAAGCAGTTTCACGTTCTATCTCTATGTTTTCTTTCCTCTTGATGTAGCACTCAGCAGTGACTGAGGAGAAACACTTTCATTGAAAGGGGTTGCCAAGCTTCCCAAAATTGCAAGTCTCTAGAAATCTCAGCAAACATTTTTGCACCCAACGTGGATGATACTTTCAGGTAATGATCAGTACACTAAGCTCACTTCGTTCCCCAAATTTCGTTCTTCTATGTTGAAGCGTTCGTTTCCAGTAACAGTTTGAATTTTGGCGTTTCACTCTGTTTTCTCCTATATTGATAGATGTATTTGGAACTCTAAATAAAACACGGTTTGTGCTAGCTTCTTGAAACTTGACACAGTAAAGCAGTTTCACGTTCTATCTCTATGTTCTGTTTTCTCTTGATGTAGCCCTAAGCAGTGACTGGGGAGAAACACTTTCATTGAAAGGGGTTGCCAAGCTTCCCAAAATTGCGAGTCTCCAGAAATCTCAGCAACTATTTTTTCACCCAAACTGGATGATACTTTCAGGTAATGATCAGTACACTGAGCCCACTTGGATCCCCAAATTTCGTTCTTCTATGTTGAAGCGTTCGTTTCCAGTAACAGTTTGAATTTTGGCCATTCACTCTGTTTTCTCCTATATTGATAGATGTATTTGGAACTCTAAACCACACCCGGTTTGTGCTAGCTTCTTGAAACTTGACACAGTAAAGCAGTTTCACGTTCTATCTCTATGTTCTGTTTCCTCTTGATGTAGCACACAGCAGTGACTGAGGAGAAACACTTTCATTGAAAGGGGTTGCCAAGCTTCCAAAAATTACGATTCCCCAGAAATCTCAGCAACTATTTTTTCACCCAAACTGGATGATACTTCAGGTAATGATGAGTACACTAAGCCAACTGGGTTCCCCAAATTTCGTTCTTCTATGTTGAAGCGTTCGTTTCCAGTAACAGTTTGAATTTTGGCGTTCCACTCTGTTTTCTCCTATATTGATAGATGTAAATGCAACTCTAAACCAAACACGGTTTGTGCTAGCTTCTTGAAACTTGACACAATAAAGCAGTTTCAAGTTCTCTCTCTATTTTCTGTTTCCTCTTGATGTAGCCCTAAGCAGTGACTGGGGAGAAACACTTACATTGAAAGGGGTTGCCAAGCTTCCAGAAATTACGAGTCTCCAGAAATCTCAGCAACTATGATTTCACCCAAACTGGATGATACTTTCAGGTAATGATCAGTACACTAAGCCCACTTGTTTCCCCAAATTTCGTTCTTCTATGTTGAAGCGTTCGTTTCCAGTAACAGTTTGAATTTTGGCGTTTCACTCTGTTTTCTCCTATATTGATAGATGTATTTGGAACTCTAAACCAAACACGGTTTGTGCTAGCTTCTTGAAACTTGACACAGTAAAGCAGTTTTACGTTCTATCTCTATGTTCTGTTTCCTCTTCATGTAGCACTCAGCAGTGACTGAGGAGAAACACTTTCATTGAAAAGGGTTGCCAAGCTTCCCAAAATTGCGAGTCTCCAGAAATCTCAGCAAACATTTTTTAACCCAAACTGGATGATACTTTCAGGTAATGATGAGTACACTAAGCTCACTTCGTTCCCCAAATTTCGTTCTTCTATGTTGAAGCGTTCGTTTCCAGTAACAGTTTGAATTTTGGCGTTTCACTCTGTTTTCTCCTATACTGACAGATGTATTTGGAACTCTAAATCAAACACGGTTTGTGCTAGCTTCTTGAAACTTGACACAGTAAAGCAGTTTCACGTTCTATTTCTATGTTCTGTTTCCTCTGGATGTAGCCGTAAGCAGTGACTGGGGAGAATTACTTTCATTGACAGGGGTTGCCAAGCTTCCAGAAATTACGAGTCTCCAGAAATCTCAGCAACTATGATTTCACCCAACCTGGATGATACTTTCAGGTAATGATCAGTACACTAAGCCCACTTGGTTCCCCAAATTTCGTTCTTCTATGTTGAAGCGTTCGTTTCCAGTAACAGTTTGAATTTTGGCGTTTCACTCTGTTTTCTCCTATATTGATAGATGTATTTGGAACTCTAAATCAAACACTGTTTGTGCTAGCTTCTTGAAACTTGAAACAGTAAAGCAGTTTCACATTCTATCTCTATGTTTTCTTTCCTCTTGATGTAGCAATCAGCAGTGACTGAGGAGAAACACTTTCATTGAAAGGGGTTGCCAAGCTTCCCAAAATTGCAAGTCTCTAGAAATCTCAGCAAACATTTTTGCACCCAACGTGGATGATACTTTCAGGTAATGATCAGTACACAAAGCTCACTTCGTTCCCCAAATTTCGTTCTTCTATGTTGAAGCGTTCGTTTCCAGTAACAGTTTGAATTTTGGCGTTTCACTCTGTTTTCTCCTATATTGATAGATGTATTTGGAACTCTAAATCAAACACGGTTTGTGCTAGCTTCTTGAAACTTGACACAGTAAAGCAGTTTCAAGTTCTATCTCTATGTTCTGTTTTCTCTTGATGTAGCCCTAAGCAGTGACTGGGGAGAAACACTTTCATTGAAAGGGGTTGCCAAGCTTCCCAAAATTGCGAGTCTCCAGAAATCTCAGCAACTATTTTTTCACCCAAACTGGATGATACTTTCAGGTAATGATCAGTACACTGAGCCCACTTGGATCCCCAAATTTCGTTCTTCTATGTTGAAGCGTTCGTTTCCAGTAACAGTTTGAATTTGGCCATTCACTCTGTTTTCTCCTATATTGATAGATGTATTTGGAACTCTAAACCACACCCGGTTTGTGCTAGCTTCTTGAAACTTGACACAGTAAAGCAGTTTCACATTCTATCTCTATGTTCTGTTTCCTCTTGATGTAGCACACAGCAGTGACTGAGGAGAAACACTTTCATTGAAAGGGGTTGCCAAGCTTCCAAAAATTACGATTCCCCAGAAATCTCAGCAACTATTTTTTCACCCAAACTGGATGATACTTTCAGGTAATGATGAGTACACTAAGCCAACTGGGTTCCCCAAATTTCGTTCTTCTATGTTGAAGCGTTCGTTTCCAGTAACAGTTTGAATTTTGGCGTTCCACTCTGTTTTCTCCTATATTGATAGATGTATTTGCAACTCTAAACCAAACACGGTTTGTGCTAGCTTCTTGAAACTTGACACAATAAAGCAGTTTCAAGTTCTATCTCTATGTTCTGTTTCCTCTTGATGTAGCCCTAAGCAGTGACTGGGGAGAAACACTTACATTGAAAGGGGTTGCCAAGCTTCCAGAAATTACGAGTCTCCAGAAATCTCAGCAACTATGATTTCACCCAAACTGGATGATACTTTCAGGTAATGATCAGTACACTAAGCCCACTTGTTTCCCCAAATTTCGTTCTTCTATGTTGAAGCGTTCGTTTCCAGCAACAGTTTGAACTTTGGCGTTTCACTCTGTTTTCTCCTATATTGATAGATGTATTTGGAACTCTAAACCAAACACGGTTTGTGCTAGCTTCTTGAAACTTGACACAGTAAAGCAGTTTTACGTTCTATCTCTATTTTCTCTTTCCTCTTGATGTAGCACTCAGCAGTGACTGAGGAGAAACACTTTCATTGAAAGGGGTTGCCAAGCTCCCCAAAATTGCGAGTCTCCAGAAATCTCAGCAACTATTTTTTCACCCAAACTGGATGATACTTTCAGGTAATAATCAGTACACTAAGCTCACTTGGTTCCCCAAATTTCGTTCTTTTATGTTGAAGCGTTCGCTTCCAGTAACTGTTTGAATTTTGGCGTTTCACTCTGTTTTCTCCTATACTGACAGATGTATTTGGAACTCTAAATCCAACACGGTTTGTGCTAGCTTCTTGAAACTTGACACAGTAAAGCAGTTTCACGTTCTATCTCTATGTTCTGTTTCCTCTGGATGTAGCCCTAAGCAGTGACTGGGGAGAAATACTTTCATTGACAGGGGTTGCCAAGCTTCCAGAAATTACGAGTCTCCAGAAATCTCAGCAACTATGATTTCACCCAACCTGGATGATACTTTCAGGTAATGATCAGTACACTAAGCCCACTTGGTTCCCCAAATTTCGTTCTTCTATGTTGAAGCATTCGTTTCCAGTAACAGTTTGAATTTTGGCGTTTCACTCTGTTTTCTCCTATATTGATAGATGTATTTGGAACTCTAAACCAAACACGGTTTGTGCTAGCTTCTTGAAACTTGACACAGTAAAGCAGTTTCACGTTCTATCTCTATGTTCTGTTTCCTCTTGATGTAGCACTCAGCAGTGACTGAGGAGAAACACTTTCATTGAAAGGGGTTGCCAAGCTTCCCAAAATTGCGAGTCTCTAGAAATCTCAGCAAACATTTTTTCACCCAACGTGGATGATACTTTCAGGTAATGATCAGTACACTAAGCTCACTTCGTTCCCCAAATTTCGTTCTTCTATGTTGAAGCGTTCGTTTCCAGTAACAGTTTGAATTTTGGCGTTTCACTCTGTTTTCTCCTATATTGATAGATGTATTTGGAACTCTAAATCAAACACGGTTTGTGCTAGCTTCTTGAAACTTTACACAGTAAAGCAGTTTCAAGTTCTATCTCTATGTTCTGTTTTCTCTTGATGTAGCCCTAAGCAGTGACTGGGGAGAAACACTTTCATTGAAAGGGGTTGCCAAGCTTCGCAAAATTGCGAGTCTCCAGAAATCTCAGCAACTATTTTTTCACCCAAACTGGATGATACTTTCAGGTAATGATCAGTACAGTGAGCCCACTTGGATCCCCAAATTTCGTTCTTCTATGTTGAAGCGTTCGTTTCCAGTAACAGTTTGAATTTTGGCCTTTCACTCTGTTTTCTCCTATATTGATAGATGTATTTGCAACTCTAAACCAAACACGGTTTGTGCTAGCTTCTTGAAACTTGACACAATAAAGCAGTTTCAAGTTCTATCTCTATGTTCTGTTTCCTCTTGATGTAGCCCTAAGCAGTGACTGGGGAGAAACACTTACATTGAAAGGGGTTGCCAAGCTTCCAGAAATTACGAGTCTCAAGACATCTCAGCAACTATGATTTCACCCAAACTGGATGATACTTTCAGGTAATGATCAGTACACTAAGCCCACTTGTTTCCCCAAATTTCGTTCTTCTATGTTGAAGGGTTCGTTTCCAGTAACAGTTTGAATTTTGGCGTTTCACTCTGTTTTGTCCTATATTGATAGATGTATTTGGAACTCTAAACCAAACACGGTTTGTGCTAGCTTCTTGAAACTTGACACAGTAAAGCAGTTTCACGTTCTATCTCTATGTTCTGTTTCCTCTTGATGTAGCACTCAGCAGTGACTGAGGAGAAACACTTTCATTGAAAGGGGTTGCCAAGCTTCCCAAAATTGCGAGTCTCCAGAAATCTCAGCAACTATTTTTTAACCCAAACTGGATGATACTTTCAGGTAATGATCAGTACACTAAGCTCACTTGGTTCCCCAAATTTCGTTCTTTTATGTTGAAGCGTTCGCTTCCAGTAACTGTTTGAATTTTGGCGTTTCACTCTGTTTTCTCCTATACTGACAGATGTATTTGGAACTCTAAATCAAACACGGTTTGTGCTAGCTTCTTGAAACTTGACACAGTAAAGCAGTTTCACGTTCTATCTCTATGTTCTGTTTCCTCTGGATGTAGCCGTAAGCAGTGACTGGGGAGAAATACTTTCATTGACAGGGGTTGCCAAGCTTCCAGAAATTACGAGTCTCCAGAAATCTCAGCAACTATGATTTCACCCAACCTGGATGATACTTTCAGGTAATGATCAGTACACTAAGCCCACTTGTTTCCCCAAATTTCGTTCTTCTATGTTGCAGCATTCGTTTCCAGTAACAGTTTGAATTTTGGCGTTTCACTCTGTTTTCTCCTATATTGATAGATGTATTTGGAACTCTAAACCAAACACGGTTTGTGCTAGCTTATTGAAAGTTGAAACAGTAAAGCAGTTTCACGTTCTATCTCTATGTTCTGTTTCCTCTTGATGTAGCACTCAGCAGTGACTGAGGAGAAACACTTTCATTGAAAGGGGTTGCCAAGCTTCCAGAAATTACGAGTCTCCAGAAATCTCAGCAACTATGATTTCACCCAACCTGGATGATACTTTCAGGTAATGATCAGTACACTAAGCCCACTTGGTTCCCCAAATTTCGTTCTTCTATTTTGAAGCGTTCGTTTCCAGTAACAGTTTGAATTTTGGCGTTTCACTCTGTTTTCTCCTATATTGATAGATGTATTTGAAACTCTAAACCAAACACGGTTTGTGCTAGCTTCTTGAAACTTGACACAGTAAAGCAGTTTCAAGTTCTATCTCTATGTTCTGTTTCCTCTTGATGTAGCACTCAGCAGTGACTGAGGAGAAACACTTTCATTGAAAGGGGTTGCCAAGCTTCCCAAAATTGCGAGTCTCCAGAAATCTCAGCAACTATTTTTTCACCCAAACTGGATGATACTTTCAGGTAATGATCAGTACACTAAGCCCCCTTGGTTCCCCAAATTTCGTTCTTCTATGTTGAAGCGTTCGTTTCCAGTAACAATTTGAATTTTGGCGTTTCACTCTGTTTTCTCCTATATTGATAGATGTATTTGGAACTCTAAACCAAACACGGTTTGTGCTATCTTCTTGAAACTTGACACACTAAAGCAGTTTCACGTTCTATCTCTATGTTCTGTTTCGTCTTGATGTAGCACTCAGCAGTGACTGAGGAGAAACACATTCATTGAAAGGGGTTGCCAAGCTTCCCAAAATTGCGAGTCTCCAGAAATCTCAGCAACTATTTTTTCACCCAAACTGGATGATACTTTCAGGTAATGATCAGTACACTAAGCCCACTTGGTTCCCCAAATTTCGTTCTTCCATGTTAAAGCGTTCGTTTCCAGTAACAGTTTGAATTTTGGCGTTTCACTCTGTTTTCTCCTATATTGATAGATGTATTTGGAACTCTAAACCAAACACGGTTTGTGCTAGCTTCTTGAAACTTGACACAGTAAAGCAGTTTCACGTTCTATCTCTATGTTCTGTTTCCTCTGGATGTAGCCGTAAGCAGTGACTGGGGAGAAATACTTTCATTGACAGGGGTTGCCAAGCTTCCAGAAATTACGAGTCTCCAGAAATCTCAGCAACTATGATTTCACAAACCTGGATGATACTTTCAGGTAATGATCAGTACACTAAGCCCACTTGGTTCCCCAAATTTCGTTCTTCTATGTTGCAGCGTTCGTTTCCAGTAACAGTTTGAATTTTGGAGTTTTACTCTGTTTTCTCCTATATTGATAGATGTATTTGGAACTCTAAACCAAACACGGTTTGTGCTAGCTTATTGAAAGTTGAAACAGTAAAGCAGTTTCACGTTCTATCTCTATGTTCTGTTTCCTCTTGATGTAGCACTCAGCAGTGATTGAGGAGAAACACTTTCATTGAAAGGGTTTGCCAAGCTCCCCAAAATTGTGAGTCTCCAGAAATCTCAGCAACTATTTTTTCACCCAAACTGGATGATACTTTCAGGTAATGATCAGTACACTAAGCTCACTTGGTTCCCCAAATTTCGTTCTTTTATGTTGAAGCGTTCGCTTCCAGTAACTGTTTGAATTTTGGCGTTTAACTCTGTTTTCTCCTATACTGACAGATGTATTTGCAACTCTAAATCAAACACGGTTTGTGCTAGCTTCTTGAAACTTGACACAGTAAAGCAGTTTCATGTTCTATCTCTATGTTCTGTTTCCTCTGGATGTAGACCTAAGCAGTGACTGGGGAGAAATACTTTCATTGACAGGGGTTGCCAATCTTCCAGAAATTACGAGTCTCCAGAAATCTCAGCAACTATGATTTCACCCAACCTGGATGATACTTTCAGGTAATGATCAGTACACTAAGCCCACTTGGTTCCCCAAATTTCGTTCTTCTATGTTGAAGCGTTCGTTTCCAGTAACAGTTTGAATTTTGGTGTTTCACTCTGTTTTCTCCTATATTGATAGATGTATTTGGAACTCTAAATCAAACACGGTTTGTGCTAGCTTCTTGAAACTTGAAACAGTAAAGCAGTTTCACGTTCTATCTCTATGTTTTCTTTCCTCTTGATGTAGCACTCAGCAGTGACTGAGGAGAAACACTTTCATTGAAAGGGGTTGCCAAGCTTCCCAAAATTGCGAGTCTCTACAAATCTCAGCAAACATTTTTTCACAAAACGTGGATGATACTTTCAGGTAATGTCAGTACACTAAGCTCACTTCGTTCCCCAAATTTCGTTCTTCTATGTTGAAGCGTTCGTTTCCAGTAACAGTTTGTATTTTGGCATTTCACTCTGTTTTCTCCTATATTGATAGATGTATTTGGAACTCTAAATCAAACACGGTTTGTGCTAGCTTCTTGAAACTTGACACAGTAAAGCAGTTTCAAGTTCTATCTCTATGTTCTGTTTTCTCTTGATGTAGCCCTAAGCAGTGACTGGGGACAAACACTTTCATTGAAAGGGGTTTCCAAGCTTCCCAAAATTGCGAGTCTCCAGAAATCTCAGCAACTATTTTTTCACCCAAACTGGATGATACTTTCAGGTAATGATCAGTACACTGAGCCCACTTGGATCCCCAAATTTCGTTCTTCTATGTTGAAGCGTTCGTTCCCAGTAACAGTTTGAATTTTGGCCTTTCTCTCTGTTTTCTCCTATATTGATAGATGTATTTGGAACTCTAAACCACACCCGGTTTGTGCTAGCTTCTTGAAACTTGACACAGTAAAGCAGTTTCACGTTCTATCTCTATGTTCTGTTTCCTCTTGATGTAGCACTCAGCAGTGACTGAGGAGAAACACTTTCATTGAAAGGGGTTGCCAAGCTTCCCAAAATTGCGAGTCTCAAGAAATCTCAGCAACTATTTTTTAACCCAAACTGGATGATACTTTCAGGTAATGATCAGTACACTAAGCTCACTTGGTTCCCCAAATTTCGTTCTTTTATGTTGAAGCGTTCGCTTCCAGTAACTGTTTGAATTTTGGCGTTTCACTCTGTTTTCTCCTATACTGACAGATGTATTTGGAACTCTAAATCAAACACGGTTTGTGCTAGCTTCTTGAAACTTGACACAGTAAAGCAGTTTCACGTTCTATCTCTATGTTCTGTTTCCTCTGCATGTAGCCGTAAGCAGTGAGTGGGGAGAAATACTTTCATTGACAGGGGTTGCCAAGCTTCCAGAAATTACGAGTCTCCAGAAATCTCAGCAACTATGATTTCACCCAACCTGGATGATACTTTCAGGTAATGATCAGTACACTAAGCCCACTTGTTTCCCCAAATTTCGTTCTTCTATGTTGCAGCGTTCATTTCCAGTAAGAGTTTGAATTTTGGCATTTCACTCTGTTTTCTCCTATATTGATAGATGTATTTGGAACTCTAAACCAAACACGGTTTGTGCTAGCTTATTGAAAGTTGAAACAGTAAAGCAGTTTCACGTTCTATTTCTATGTTCTGTTTCCTCTTGATGTAGCACTCAGCAGTGACTGAGGAGAAACACTTTCATTGAAAGGGGTTGCCAAGCTTCCCAAAATTGCGAGTCTCTAGAAATCTCAGCGAACATTTTTTCACCCAACGTGGATGATACTTTCAGGTAATGATCAGTACACTAAGCTCACTTCGTTCCCCAAATTTCGTTCTTCTATGTTGAAGCGTTCGTTTCCAGTAACAGTTTGAATTTTGGCGTTTCACTCTGTTTTCTTCTATATTGATAGATGTATTTGGAACTCTAAATCAAACACGGTTTGTGCTAGCTTCTTGAAACTTGACACAGTAAAGCAGTTTCAAGTTCTATCTCTATGTTCTGTTTTCTCTTGATGTAGCCCTAAGCAGTGACTGGGGAGAAACACTTTCATTGAAAGGGGTTGCCAAGCTTCCCGAAATTGCGAGTCTCCAGAAATCTCAGCAACAATTTTTTCACCCAAACTGGATGATACTTTCAGGTAATGATCAGTCCACTGAGCCCACTTGGATCCCCAAATTTCGTTCTTCTATGTTGAAGCGTTCGTATCCAGTAACAGATTGAATTTTGGCCTTTCACTCTGTTTTCTCCTATATTGATAGATGTATTTGGAACTCTAAACCACACCCGGTTTGTGCTAGCTTCTTGACAATTGACACAGTAAAGCAGTTTCACGTTCTATCTCTATGTTCTGTTTCCTCTTGATGTAGCACTCAGCAGTGACTGAGGAGAAACACTTTCATTGAAAGGGGTTGCCAAGCTTCCCAAAATTGTGAGTCTCCAGAAATCTCAGCAACTATTTTTTAAACCAAACTGGATGATACTTTCAGGTAATGATCAGTACACTAAGCTCACTTGGTTCCCCAAATTTCGTTCTTTTATGTTGAAGCGTTCGCTTCCAGTAACTGTTTGAATTTTGGCGTTTCACTCTGTTTTCTCCTATACTGACAGATGTATTTGGAACTCTAAATCAAACACGGTTTGTGCTAGCTTCTTGAAACTTGACACAGTAAAGCAGTTTCACGTTCTATCTCTAGGTTCTGTTTCCTCTGGATGTAGCCGTAAGCAGTGACTGGGGAGAAATACTTTCATTGACAGGGGTTGCCAAGCTTCCAGAAATTACAAGTCTCCAGAAATCTCAGCAACTATGATTTCACCCAACTTGGATGATACTTTCAGGTAATGATCAGTACACTAAGCCAACTTGTTTCCCCAAATTTCGTTCTTCTATGTTGCAGCGTTCATTTCCAGTAACAGTTTGAATTTTGGTGTTTCACTCTGTTTTCTCCTATATTGATAGATGTATTTGGAACTCTAAATCAAACACGGTTTGTGCTAGCTTCTTGAAACTTGACACAGTAAAGCAGTTTCAAGTTCTATCTCTATGTTCTGTTTTCTCTTGATGTAGCCCTAAGCAGTGACTGGGGAGAAACACTTTCATTGAAAGGGGTTGCCAAGCTTCCCAAAATTGCGAGTCTCCAGAAATCTCAGCAACTATTTTTTCACCCAAACTGGATGATACTTTCAGGTAATGATCAGTACACTAAGCCCACTTGGTTCCCCAAATTTCGTTCTTCTATGTTGAAGCGTTCGTTTCCAGTAACAGTTTGAATTTTGGTGTTTCACTCTGTTTTCTCCTATATTGATAGATGTATTTGGAACTCTAAATCAAACACGGTTTGTGCTAGCTTCTTGAAACTTGAAACAGTAAAGCAGTTTCACGTTCTATCTCTATGTTCTGTTTCCTCTTGATGTAGCACTCAGCAGTGACCGAGGAGAAACACTTTCATTGAAAGGGGTTGCCAAGCTTCCCAAAATTGCGAGTCTCCAGAAATCTCAGCAACTATTTTTTCACCCAAACTGGATGATACTTTCAGCTAATGATCAGTACACTGAGCCCACTTGGATCCCCAAATTTCGTTCTTCTATGTTGAAGTGTTCGTTTCCAGTAACAGTTTGAATTTTGGCCTTTCACTCTGTTTTCTCCTATATTGATAGATGTATTTGGAACTCTAAACCACACCCGGTTTGTGCTAGCTACTTGAAACTTGACACAGTAAAGCAGTTTCACGTTCTATCTCTATGTTCTGTTTCCTCTTGATGTTGCACACAGCAGTGACTGAGGAGAAACACTTTCATTGAAAGGGGTTGCCAAGCTTCCAAAAATTACGATTCCCCAGAAATCTCAGCAACTATTTTTTCACCCAAACTGGATGATACTTTCAGGTAATGATGAGTACACTAAGCCCACTGGGTTCCCCAAATTTCGTTCTTCTATGTTGAAGCGTTCGTTTCCAGTAAGAGTTTGAATTTTGGCGTTTCGCTCTGTTTTCTCCTATATTGATAGATGTATTTGCAACTCTAAACCAAACACGGTTTGTGCTAGCTTCTTGAAACTTGACACAATAAAGCAGTTTCAAGTTCTATCTCTATGTTCTGTTTCCTCTTGATGTAGCCGTAAGCAGTGACTGGGGAGAAATACTTTCATTGACAGGGGTTGCCAAGCTTCCAGAAATTACGAGTCTCCAGAAATCTCAGCAACTATGATTTCACCCAACCTGGATGATACTTTCAGGTAATGATCAGTTCACTAAGCCCACTTGGTTCCCCAAATTTCGTTCTTCTATGTTGAAGCGTTCGTTTCCAGTAACAGTTTGAATTTTGGCGTTTCACTCTGTTTTCTCCTATATTGATAGACGTATTTGGAACTCTAAATCAAACACGGTTTGTCCTAGCTTCTTGAAACTTGAAACAGTAAAGCAGTTTCACGTTCTATCTCTATGTTTTCTTTCCTCTTGATGTAGCACTCAGCAGTGACTGAGGAGAAACACTTTCATTGAAAGGGGTTGCCAAGCTTCCCAAAATTGCAAGTCTCTAGAAATCTCAGCAAACATTTTTGCACCCAACGTGGATGATACTTTCAGGTAATGATCAGTACACTAAGCTCACTTCGTTCCCCAAATTTCGTTCTTCTATGTTGAAGCGTTCGTTTCCAGTAACAGTTTGAATTTTGGCGTTTCACTCTGTTTTCTCCTATATTGATAGATGTATTTGGAACTCTAAATAAAACACGGTTTGTGCTAGCTTCTTGAAACTTGACACAGTAAAGCAGTTTCAAGTTCTATCTCTATGTTCTGTTTTCTCTTGATGTAGCCCTAAGCAGTGACTGGGGAGAAACACTTTCATTGAAAGGGGTTGCCAAGCTTCCCAAAATTGCGAGTCTCCAGAAATCTCAGCAACTATTTTTTCACCCAAACTGGATGATACTTTCAGGTAATGATCAGTACACTGAGCCCACTTGGATCCCCAAATTTCGTTCTTCTATGTTGAAGCGTTCGTTTCCAGTAACAGTTTGAATTTTGGCCATTCATTCTGTTTTCTCCTATATTGATAGATGTATTTGGAACTCTAAACCACACCCGGTTTGTGCTAGCTTCTTGAAACTTGACACAGTAAAGCAGTTTCACGTTCTATCTCTATGTTCTGTTTCCTCTTGATGTAGCACACAGCAGTGACTGAGGAGAAACACTTTCATTGAAAGGGGTTGCCAAGCTTCCAAAAATTACGATTCCCCAGAAATCTCAGCAACTATTTTTTCACCCAAACTGGATGATACTTCAGGTAATGATGAGTACACTAAGCCAACTGGGTTCCCCAAATTTCGTTCTTCTATGTTGAAGCGTTCGTTTCCAGTAACAGTTTGAATTTTGGCGTTCCACTCTGTTTTCTCGTATATTGATAGATGTAAATGCAACTCTAAACCAAACACGGTTTGTGCTAGCTTCTTGAAACTTGACACAATAAAGCAGTTTCAAGTTCTCTCTCTATGTTCTGTTTCCTCTTGATGTAGCCCTAAGCAGTGACTGGGGAGAAACACTTACATTGAAAGGGGTTGCCAAGCTTCCAGAAATTACGAGTCTCCAGAAATCTCAGCAACTATGATTTCACCCAAACTGGATGATACTTTCAGGTAATGATCAGTACACTAAGCCCACTTGTTTCCCCAAATTTCGTTCTTCTATGTTGAAGCGTTCGTTTCCAGTTACAGTTTGAATTTTGGCGTTTCACTCTGTTTTCTCCTATATTGATAGATGTATTTGGAACTCTAAACCAAACACGGTTTGTGCTAGCTTCTTGAAACTTGACACAGTAAAGCAGTTTTATGTTCTATCTCTATGTTCTGTTTCCTCTTCATGTAGCACTCAGCAGTGACTGAGGAGAAACACTTTCATTGAAAAGGGTTGCCAAGCTTCCCAAAATTGCGAGTCTCCAGAAATCTCAGCAAACATTTTTTAACCCAAACTGGATGATACTTTCAGGTAATGATGAGTACACTAAGCTCACTTCGTTCCCCAAATTTCGTTCTTCTATGTTGAAGCGTTCGTTTCCAGTAACAGTTTGAATTTTGGCGTTTCACTCTGTTTTCTCCTATACTGACAGATGTATTTGGAACTCTAAATCAAACACGGTTTGTGCTAGCTTCTTGAAACTTGACACAGTAAAGCAGTTTCACGTTCTATCTCTATGTTCTGTTTCCTCTGGATGTAGCCCTAAGCAGTGACTGGGGAGAAATACTTTCATTGACAGGGGTTGCCAAGCTTCCAGAAATTACGAGTCTCCAGAAATCTCAGCAACTATGATTTCACCCAACCTGGATGATACTTTCAGGTAATGATCAGTACACTAAGCCCACTTGGTTCCCCAAATTTCGTTCTTCTATGTTGAAGCGTTCGTTTCCAGTAACAGTTTGAATTTTGGCGTTTCACTCTGTTTTCTCCTATATTGATAGATGTATTTGGAACTCTAAATCAAACACTGTTTGTGCTAGCTTCTTGAAACTTGAAACAGTAAAGCAGTTTCACATTCTATCTCTATGTTTTCTTTCCTCTTGATGTAGCAATCAGCAGTGACTGAGGAGAAACACTTTCATTGAAAGGGGTTGCCAAGCTTCCCAAAATTGCAAGTCTCTAGAAATCTCAGCAAACATTTTTGCACCCAACGTGGATGATACTTTCAGGTAATGATCAGTACACAAAGCTCACTTCGTTCCCCAAATTTCGTTCTTCTATGTTGAAGCGTTCGTTTCCAGTAACAGTTTGAATTTTGGCGTTTCACTCTGTTTTCTCCTATATTGATAGATGTATTTGGAACTCTAAATCAAACACGGTTTGTGCTAGCTTCTTGAAACTTGACACAGTAAAGCAGTTTCAAGTTCTATCTCTATGTTCTGTTTTCTCTTGATGTAGCCCTAAGCAGTGACTGGGGAGAAACACTTTCATTGAAAGGGGTTGCCAAGCTTCCCAAAATTGCGAGTCTCCAGAAATCTCAGCAACTATTTTTTCACCCAAACTGGATGATACTTTCAGGTAATGATCAGTACACTGAGCCCACTTGGATCCCCAAATTTCGTTCTTCTATGTTGAAGCGTTCGTTTCCAGTAACAGTTTGAATTTGGCCATTCACTCTGTTTTCTCCTATATTGATAGATGTATTTGGAACTCTAAACCACACCCGGTTTGTGCTAGCTTCTTGAAACTTGACACAGTAAAGCAGTTTCACGTTCTATCTCTATGTTCTGTTTCCTCTTGATGTAGCACACAGCAGTGACTGAGGAGAAACACTTTCATTGAAAGGGGTTGCCAAGCTTCCAAAAATTACGATTCCCCAGAAATCTCAGCAACTATTTTTTCACCCAAACTGGATGATACTTTCAGGTAATGATGAGTACACTAAGCCAACTGGGTTCCCCAAATTTCGTTCTTCTATGTTGAAGCGTTCGTTTCCAGTAACAGTTTGAATTTTGGCGTTCCACTCTGTTTTCTCCTATATTGATAGATGTATTTGCAACTCTAAACCAAACACGGTTTGTGCTAGCTTCTTGAAACTTGACACAATAAAGCAGTTTCAAGTTCTATCTCTATGTTCTGTTTCCTCTTGATGTAGCCCTAAGCAGTGACTGGGGAGAAACACTTACATTGAAAGGGGTTGCCAAGCTTCCAGAAATTACGAGTCTCCAGAAATCTCAGCAACTATGATTTCACCCAAACTGGATGATACTTTCAGGTAATGATCAGTACACTAAGCCCACTTGTTTCCCCAAATTTCGTTCTTCTATGTTGAAGCGTTCGTTTCCAGCAACAGTTTGAACTTTGGCGTTTCACTCTGTTTTCTCCTATATTGATAGATGTATTTGGAACTCTAAACCAAACACGGTTTGTGCTAGCTTCTTGAAACTTGACACAGTAAAGCAGTTTTACGTTCTATCTCTATTTTCTCTTTCCTCTTGATGTAGCACTCAGCAGTGACTGAGGAGAAACACTTTCATTGAAAGGGGTTGCCAAGCTCCCCAAAATTGCGAGTCTCCAGAAATCTCAGCAACTATTTTTTCACCCAAACTGGATGATACTTTCAGGTAATAATCAGTACACTAAGCTCACTTGGTTCCCCAAATTTCGTTCTTTTATGTTGAAGCGTTCGCTTCCAGTAACTGTTTGAATTTTGGCGTTTCACTCTGTTTTCTCCTATACTGACAGATGTATTTGGAACTCTAAATCCAACACGGTTTGTGCTAGCTTCTTGAAACTTGACACAGTAAAGCAGTTTCACGTTCTATCTCTATGTTCTGTTTCCTCTGGATGTAGCCCTAAGCAGTGACTGGGGAGAAATACTTTCATTGACAGGGGTTGCCAAGCTTCCAGAAATTACGAGTCTCCAGAAATCTCAGCAACTATGATTTCACCCAACCTGGATGATACTTTCAGGTAATGATCAGTACACTAAGCCCACTTGGTTCCCCAAATTTCGTTCTTCTATGTTGAAGCATTCGTTTCCAGTAACAGTTTGAATTTTGGCGTTTCACTCTGTTTTCTCCTATATTGATAGATGTATTTGGAACTCTAAACCAAACACGGTTTGTGCTAGCTTCTTGAAACTTGACACAGTAAAGCAGTTTCACGTTCTATCTCTATGTTCTGTTTCCTCTTGATGTAGCACTCAGCAGTGACTGAGGAGAAACACTTTCATTGAAAGGGGTTGCCAAGCTTCCCAAAATTGCGAGTCTCTAGAAATCTCAGCAAACATTTTTTCACCCAACGTGGATGATACTTTCAGGTAATGATCAGTACACTAAGCTCACTTCGTTCCCCAAATTTCGTTCTTCTATGTTGAAGCGTTCGTTTCCAGTAACAGTTTGAATTTTGGCGTTTCACTCTGTTTTCTCCTATATTGATAGATGTATTTGGAACTCTAAATCAAACACGGTTTGTGCTAGCTTCTTGAAACTTTACACAGTAAAGCAGTTTCAAGTTCTATCTCTATGTTCTGTTTTCTCTTGATGTAGCCCTAAGCAGTGACTGGGGAGAAACACTTTCATTGAAAGGGGTTGCCAAGCTTCGCAAAATTGCGAGTCTCCAGAAATCTCAGCAACTATTTTTTCACCCAAACTGGATGATACTTTCAGGTAATGATCAGTACACTGAGCCCACTTGGATCCCCAAATTTCGTTCTTCTATGTTGAAGCGTTCGTTTCCAGTAACAGTTTGAATTTTGGCCTTTCACTCTGTTTTCTCCTATATTGATAGATGTATTTGGAACTCTAAACCAAACCCGGTTTGTGCTAGCTTCTTGAAACTTGACACAGTAAAGCAGTTTCACGTTCTATCTCTATGTTCTGTTTCCTCTTGATGTAGCACTCAGCAGTGACTGAGGAGAAACCCTTTCATTGAAAGGGGTTGCCAAGCTTCCAAAAATTACGATTCCCCAGAAATCTCAGCAACTGTTTTTTCACCCAAACTGGATGATACTTTCAGGTAATGATGAGTACACTAAGCCCACTTGGTTCCCCAAATTTCGTTCTTCTATGTTGAAGCGTTCGTTTCCAGTAACAGTTTGAATTTTGGCGTTTCACTCTGTTTTCTCCTATATTGATAGATGTATTTGCAACTCTAAACCAAACACGGTTTGTGCTAGCTTCTTGAAACTTGACACAATAAAGCAGTTTCAAGTTCTATCTCTATGTTCTGTTTCCTCTTGATGTAGCCCTAAGCAGTGACTGGGGAGAAACACTTACATTGAAAGGGGTTGCCAAGCTTCCAGAAATTACGAGTCTCCAGAAATCTCAGCAACTATGATTTCACCCAAACTGGATGATACTTTCAGGTAATGATCAGTACACTAAGCCCACTTGTTTCCCCAAATTTCGTTCTTCTATGTTGAAGGGTTCGTTTCCAGTAACAGTTTGAATTTTGGCGTTTCACTCTGTTTTCTCCTATACTGACAGATGTATTTGGAACTCTAAATCAAACACGGTTTGTGCTAGCTTCTTGAAACTTGACACAGTAAAGCAGTTTCACGTTCTATCTCTATGTTCTGTTTCCTCTGGATGTAGCCGTAAGCAGTGACTGGGGAGAAATACTTTCATTGACAGGGGTTGCCAAGCTTCCAGAAATTACGAGTCTCCAGAAATCTCAGCAACTATGATTTCACCCAACCTGGATGATACTTTCAGGTAATGATCAGTACACTAAGCCCACTTGTTTCCCCAAATTTCGTTCTTCTATGTTGCAGCATTCGTTTCCAGTAACAGTTTGAATTTTGGCGTTTCACTCTGTTTTCTCCTATATTGATAGATGTATTTGGAACTCTAAACCAAACACGGTTTGTGCTAGCTTATTGAAAGTTGAAACAGTAAAGCAGTTTCACGTTCTATCTCTATGTTCTGTTTCCTCTTGATGTAGCACTCAGCAGTGACTGAGGAGAAACACTTTCATTGAAAGGGGTTGCCAAGCTTCCCAAAATTGCGAGTCTCCAGAAATCTCAGCAACTATTTTTTCACCCAAACTGGATGATACTTTCAGGTAATGATCAGTACACTGAGCCCACTTGGATCCCCAAATTTCGTTCTTCTATGTTGAAGCGTTCGTTCCCAGTAACAGTTTGAATTTTGGCCTTTCACTCTGTTTTCTCCTATATTGATAGATGTATTTGGAACTCTAAACCACACCCGGTTTGTGCTAGCTTCTTGAAACTTGACACAGTAAAGCAGTTTCACGTTCTATCTCTATGTTCTGTTTCCTCTTGATGTAGCACTCAGCAGTGACTGAGGAGAAACACTTTCATTGAAAGGGGTTGCCAAGCTTCCCAAAATTGCGAGTCTCAAGAAATCTCAGCAACTATTTTTTAACCCAAACTGGATGATACTTTCAGGTAATGATCAGTACACTAAGCTCACTTGGTTCCCCAAATTTCGTTCTTTTATGTTGAAGCGTTCGCTTCCAGTAAGTGTTTGAATTTTGGCGTTTCACTCTGTTTTCTCCTATACTGACAGATGTATTTGGAACTCTAAATCAAACACGGTTTGTGCTAGCTTCTTGAAACTTGACACAGTAAAGCAGTTTCACGTTCTATCTCTATGTTCTGTTTCCTCTGCATGTAGCCGTAAGCAGTGAGTGGGGAGAAATACTTTCATTGACAGGGGTTGCCAAGCTTCCAGAAATTACGAGTCTCCAGAAATCTCAGCAACTATGATTTCACCCAACCTGGATGATACTTTCAGGTAATGATCAGTACACTAAGCCCACTTGCTTCCCCAAATTTCGTTCTTCTATGTTGCAGCGTTCATTTCCAGTAAGAGTTTGAATTTTGGCATTTCACTCTGTTTTCTCCTATATTGATAGATGTATTTGGAACTCTAAACCAAACACGGTTTGTGCTAGCTTATTGAAAGTTGAAACAGTAAAGCAGTTTCACGTTCTATCTCTATGTTCTGTTTCCTCTTGATGTAGCACTCAGCAGTGACTGAGGAGAAACACTTTCATTGAAAGGGGTTGCCAAGCTTCCCAAAATTGCGAGTCTCTAGAAATCTCAGCAAACATTTTTTCACCCAACGTGGATGATACTTTCAGGTAATGATCAGTACACTAAGCTCACTTCGTTCCCCAAATTTCGTTCTTCTATGTTGAAGCGTTCGTTTCCAGTAACAGTTTGAATTTTGGCGTTTCACTCTGTTTTCTTCTATATTGATAGATGTATTTGGAACTCTAAATCAAACACGGTTTGTGCTAGCTTCTTGAAACTTGACACAGTAAAGCAGTTTCAAGTTCTATCTCTATGTTCTGTTTTCTCTTGATGTAGCCCTAAGCAGTGACTGGGGAGAAACACTTTCATTGAAAGGGGTTGCCAAGCTTCCCGAAATTGCGAGTCTCCAGAAATCTCAGCAACAATTTTTTCACCCAAACTGGATGATACTTTCAGGTAATGATCAGTCCACTGAGCCCACTTGGATCCCCAAATTTCGTTCTTCTATGTTGAAGCGTTCGTATCCAGTAACAGTTTGAATTTTGGCCTTTCACTCTGTTTTCTCCTATATTGATAGATGTATTTGGAACTCTAAACCACACCCGGTTTGTGCTAGCTTCTTGACAATTGACACAGTAAAGCAGTTTCACGTTCTATCTCTATGTTCTGTTTCCTCTTGATGTAGCACTCAGCAGTGACTGAGGAGAAACACTTTCATTGAAAGGGGTTGCCAAGCTTCCCAAAATTGTGAGTCTCCAGAAATCTCAGCAACTATTTTTTAAACCAAACTGGATGATACTTTCAGGTAATGATCAGTACACTAAGCTCACTTGGTTCCCCAAATTTCGTTCTTTTATGTTGAAGCGTTCGCTTCCAGTAACTGTTTGAATTTTGGCGTTTCACTCTGTTTTCTCCTATACTGACAGATGTATTTGGAACTCTAAATCAAACACGGTTTGTGCTAGCTTCTTGAAACTTGACACAGTAAAGCAGTTTCACGTTCTATCTCTAGGTTCTGTTTCCTCTGGATGTAGCCGTAAGCAGTGACTGGGGAGAAATACTTTCATTGACAGGGGTTGCCAAGCTTCCAGAAATTACAAGTCTCCAGAAATCTCAGCAACTATGATTTCACCCAACTTGGATGATACTTTCAGGTAATGATCAGTACACTAAGCCCACTTGTTTCCCCAAATTTCGTTCTTCTATGTTGCAGCGTTCATTTCCAGTAACAGTTTGAATTTTGGTGTTTCACTCTGTTTTCTCCTACATTGATAGATGTATTTGGAACTCTAAACCAAACACGGTTTGTGCTAGCTTATTGAAAGTTGAAACAGTAAAGCAGTTTCACGTTCTATCTCTTTGTTCTGTTTCCTCTTGATGTAGCACTCAGCAGTGACTGAGAAGAAACACTTTCATTGAAAGGGGTTGCCAAGCTTCCAGAAATTACGAGTCTCCAGAAATCACAGCAACTATGATTTCACCCAAACTGGATGATACTTTCAGGTAATGATCAGTACACTAAGCCCACTTGGTTCCCCAAATTTCGTTCTTTTATGTTGAAGCGTTCGCTTCCAGTAACTGTTTGAATTTTGGCGTTTCACTCTGATTTCTCCTATACTGACAGATGTATTTGGAACTCTAAATCAAACACGGTTTGTGCTAGCTTCTTGAAACTTGACACAGTAAAGCAGTTTCAAGTTCTATCTCTATGTTCTGTTTTCTCTTGATGTAGCCCTAAGCAGTGACTGGGAAGAAACACTTTCATTGAAAGGGGTTGCCAAGCTTCCCAAAATTGCGAGTCTCCAGAAATCTCAGCAACTATTTTTTCACCCAAACTGGATGATACTTTCAGGTAATGATCAGTACACTAAGCCCACTTGGTTCCCCAAATTTCGTTCTTCTATGTTGAAGCGTTCGTTTCCAGTAACAGTTTGAATTTTGGTGTTTCACTCTGTTTTCTCCTATATTGATAGATGTATTTGGAACTCTAAATCAAACACGGTTTGTGCTAGCTTCTTGAAACTTGAAACAGTAAAGCAGTTTCACGTTCTATCTCTATGTTTTCTTTCCTCTTGATGTAGCACTCAGCATTGACTCAGGAGAAACACTTTCATTGAAAGGGGTTGCCAAGCTTCCCAAAATTGCGAGTCTCTAGAAATCTCAGCAAACATTTTTTCACCCAACGTGGATGATACTTTCAGGTAATGTCAGTACACTAAGCTCACTTCGTTCCCCAAATTTCGTTCTTCTATGTTGAAGCGTTCGTTTCCAGTAACAGTTTGAATTTTGGCGTTTCACTCTGTTTTCTCCTATATTGATAGATGTATTTGGAACTCTAAATCAAACACGGTTTGTGCTAGCTTCTTGAAACTTGACACAGTAAAGCAGTTTCAAGTTCTATCTCTATGTTCTGTTTTCTCTTGATGTAGCCCTAAGCAGTGACTGGGGAGAAACACTTTCATTGAAAGGGGTTGCCAAGCTTCCCAAAATTGCGAGTCTCCAGAAATCTCAGCAACTATTTTTTCACCCAAACTGGATGATACTTTCAGGTAATGATCAGTACACTAAGCCCACTTGGTTCCCCAAATTTCGTTCTTCTATGTTGAAGCGTTCGTTTCCAGTAACAGTTTGAATTTTGGTGTTTCACTCTGTTTTCTCCTATATTGATAGATGTATTTGGAACTCTAAATCAAACACGGATTGTGCTAGCTTCTTTAAACTTGAAACAGTAAAGCAGTTTCACGTTCTATCTCTATGTTTTCTTTCCTCTTGATGTAGCACTCAGCAGTGACTGAGGAGAAACACTTTCATTGAAAGGGGTTGCCAAGCTTCCCAATATTGCGAGTCTCTAGAAATCTCAGCAAACATTTTTTCACCCAACGAGGATGATACTTTCAGGTAATGTCAGTACACTAAGCTCACTTCGTTCCCCAAATTTCGTTCTTCTATGTTGAAGCGTTCGCTTCCAGTAACTGTTTGAATTTTGGCGTTTCACTCTGTTTTCTCCTATACTGACAGATGTATTTGGAACTCTAAATCAAACACGGTTTGTGCTAGCTTCTTGAAACTTGACACAGTAAAGCAGTTTCACGTTCTATCTCTAGGTTCTGTTTCCTCTGGATGTAGCCGTAAGCAGTGACTGGGGAGAAATACTTTCATTGACAGGGGTTGCCAAGCTTCCAGAAATTACGAGTCTCCAGAAATCTCAACAACTATGATTTCACCCAACCTGGATGATACTTTCAGGTAATGATCAGTACACTAAGCCCACTTGTTTCCCCAAATTTCGTTCTTCTATGTTGCAGCGTTCATTTCCAGTAACAGTTTGAATTTTGGCGTTTCACTCTGTTTTCTCCTATATTGATAGATGTATTTGGAACTCTAAACCAAACACGGTTTGTGCTAGCTTATTGAAAGTTGAAAGAGTAAAGCAGTTTCACGTTCTATCTCTATGTTCTGTTTCCTCTTGATGTAGCACTCAGCAGTGACTGAGAAGAAACACTTTCATTGAAAGGGGTTGCCAAGCTTCCAGAAATTACGAGTCTCCAGAAATCTCAGCAACTATGATTTCACCCAAACTGGATGATACTTTCAGGTAATGATCAGTACACTAAGCCCACTTGGTTCCCCAAATTTCGTTCTTCTATGTTGAAGCGTTCGTTTACAGTAACAGTTTGAATTTTGGCGTTTCACTCTGTTTTCTCCTATATTGATAGATGTATTTGGAACTCTAAACCAAACACGGTTTGTGCTAGCTTCTTGAAACTTGACGCAGTAAAGCAGTTTCACGTTCTATCTCTATGTTCTGTTTCCTCTTGATGTAGCACTCAGCAGTGACTGAGGAGAAACACTTTCATTGAAAGGGGTTGCCTAGCTTCCCAAAATTGCGAGTCTCCAGAAATCTCAGCAACTATTTTTTCACCCAAAATGGATAATACTTTCAGGTAATGATCAGTACACTAAGCTCACTTGGTTCCCCAAATTTCGTTCTTTTATGTTGAAGCGTTCGCTTCCAGTAAGTGTTTGAATTTTGGCGTTTCACTCTGTTTTCTCCTATACTGACAGATGTATTTGGAACTCTAAATCAAACACGGTTTGTGCTAGCTTCTTGAAACTTGACACAGTAAAGCAGTTTTACGTTCTATCTCTATGTTCTGTTTCCTCTGGATGTAGCCCTAAGCAGTGACTGGGGAGAAATACTTTCATTGACAGGGGTTGCCAAGCTTCCAGAAATTACGAGTCTCCAGAAATCTCAGCAAACATGATTTCACCCAATCTGGATGATACTTTCAGGTAATGATCAGTACATTAAGCTCACTTGGTTCCCCAAATTTCGTTCTTCTATGTTGAAGCGTTCGTTTCCAGTAACAGTTTGAATTTTGGTGTTTCACTCTGTTTTCTCCTATATTGATAGATGTATTTGGAACTCTAAATCAAACACGGTTTGTGCTAGCTTCTTGAAACTTGAAACAGTAAAGCAGTTTCACGTTCTATCTCTATGTTCTGTTTCCTCTTGATGTAGCACTCAGCAGTGACCGAGGAGAAACACTTTCATTGAAAGGGGTTGCCAAGCTTCCCAAAATTGCGAGTCTCCAGAAATCTCAGCAACTATTTTTTCACCCAAACTGGATGATACTTTCAGCTAATGATCAGTACACTGAGCCCACTTGGATCCCCAAATTTCGTTCTTCTATGTTGAAGTGTTCGTTTCCAGTAACAGTTTGAATTTTGGCCTTTCACTCTGTTTTCTCCTATATTGATAGATGTATTTGGAACTCTAAACCACACCCGGTTTGTGCTAGCTACTTGAAACTTGACACAGTAAAGCAGTTTCACGTTCTATCTCTATGTTCTGTTTCCTCTTGATGTTGCACACAGCAGTGACTGGGGAGAAATACTTTCATTGACAGGGGTTGCCAAGCTTCCAGAAATTACGAGTCTCCAGAAATCTCAGCAACTATGATTTCACCCAACCTGGATGATACTTTCAGGTAATGATCAGTTCACTAAGCCCACTTGGTTCCCCAAATTTCGTTCTTCTATGTTGAAGCGTTCGTTTCCAGTAACAGTTTGAATTTTGGCGTTTCACTCTGTTTTCTCCTATATTGATAGACGTATTTGGAACTCTAAATCAAACACGGTTTGTCCTAGCTTCTTGAAACTTGAAACAGTAAAGCAGTTTCACGTTCTATCTCTATGTTTTCTTTCCTCTTGATGTAGCACTCAGCAGTGACTGAGGAGAAACACTTTCATTGAAAGGGGTTGCCAAGCTTCCCAAAATTGCGAGTCTCTAGAAATCTCAGCAACTATTTTTTCACCCAAACTGGATGATACTTTCAGGTAATGATCAGTACACTGAGCCCACTTGGATCCCCAAATTTCGTTCTTCTATGTTGAAGCGTTCGTTTCCAGTAACAGTTTGAATTTTGGTGTTTCACTCTGTTTTCTCCTATATTGATAGATGTATTTGGAACTCTAAATCAAACACGGTTTGTGCTAGCTTCTTGAAACTTGAAACAGTAAAGCAGTTTCACGTTCTATCTCTATGTTTTCTTTCCTCTTGATGTAGCACTCAGCAGTGACTCAGGAGAAACACTTTCATTGAAAGGGGTTGCCAAGCTTCCCAAAATTGCGAGTCTCTAGAAATCTCAGCAAACATTTTTTCACCCAACGTGGATGATACTTTCAGGTAATGTCAGTACACTAAGCTCACTTCGTTCCCCAAATTTCGTTCTTCTATGTTGAAGCGTTCGTTTCCAGTAACAGTTTGAATTTTGGCGTTTCACTCTGTTTTCTCCTATATTGATAGATGTATTTGGAACTCTAAATCAAACACGGTTTGTGCTAGCTTCTTGAAACTTGACACAGTAAAGCAGTTTCAAGTTCTATCTCTATGTTCTGTTTTCTCTTGATGTAGCCCTAAGCAGTGACTGGGGAGAAACACTTTCATTGAAAGGGGTTGCCAAGCTTCCCAAAATTGCGAGTCTCCAGAAATCTCAGCAACTATTTTTTCACCCAAACTGGATGATACTTTCAGGTAATGATCAGTACACTAAGCCCACTTGGTTCCCCAAATTTCGTTCTTCTATGTTGAAGCGTTCGTTTCCAGTAACAGTTTGAATTTTGGTGTTTCACTCTGTTTTCTCCTATATTGATAGATGTATTTGGAACTCTAAATCAAACACGGATTGTGCTAGCTTCTTTAAACTTGAAACAGTAAAGCAGTTTCACGTTCTATCTCTATGTTTTCTTTCCTCTTGATGTAGCACTCAGCAGTGACTGAGGAGAAACACTTTCATTGAAAGGGGTTGCCAAGCTTCCCAATATTGCGAGTCTCTAGAAATCTCAGCAAACATTTTTTCACCCAACGAGGATGATACTTTCAGGTAATGTCAGTACACTAAGCTCACTTGGTTCCCCAAATTTCGTTCTTCTATGTTGAAGCGTTCGCTTCCAGTAACTGTTTGAATTTTGGCGTTTCACTCTGTTTTCTCCTATACTGACAGATGTATTTGGAACTCTAAATCAAACACGGTTTGTGCTAGCTTCTTGAAACTTGACACAGTAAAGCAGTTTCACGTTCTATCTCTATGTTCTGTTTCCTCTGGATGTAGCCGTAAGCAGTGACTGGGGAGAAATACTTTCATTGACAGGGGTTGCCAAGCTTCCAGAAATTACGAGTCTCCAGAAATCTCAACAACTATGATTTCACCCAACCTGGATGATACTTTCAGGTAATGATCAGTACACTAAGCCCACTTGTTTCCCCAAATTTCGTTCTTCTATGTTGCAGCGTTCATTTCCAGTAACAGTTTGAATTTTGGCGTTTCACTCTGTTTTCTCCTATATTGATAGATGTATTTGGAACTCTAAACCAAACACGGTTTGTGCTAGCTTATTGAAAGTTGAAAGAGTAAAGCAGTTTCACGTTCTATCTCTATGTTCTGTTTCCTCTTGATGTAGCACTCAGCAGTGACTGAGAAGAAACACTTTCATTGAAAGGGGTTGCCAAGCTTCCAGAAATTACGAGTCTCCAGAAATCTCAGCAACTATGATTTCACCCAAACTGGATGATACTTTCAGGTAATGATCAGTACACTAAGCCCACTTGGTTCCCCAAATTTCGTTCTTCTATGTTGAAGCGTTCGTTTACAGTAACAGTTTGAATTTTGGCGTTTCACTCTGTTTTCTCCTATATTGATAGATGTATTTGGAACTCTAAACCAAACACGGTTTGTGCTAGCTTCTTGAAACTTGACGCAGTAAAGCAGTTTCACGTTCTATCTCTATGTTCTGTTTCCTCTTGATGTAGCACTCAGCAGTGACTGAGGAGAAACACTTTCATTGAAAGGGGTTGCCTAGCTTCCCAAAATTGCGAGTCTCCAGAAATCTCAGCAACTATTTTTTCACCCAAAATGGATAATACTTTCAGGTAATGATCAGTACACTAAGCTCACTTGGTTCCCCAAATTTCGTTCTTTTATGTTGAAGCGTTCGCTTCCAGTAAGTGTTTGAATTTTGGCGTTTCACTCTGTTTTCTCCTATACTGACAGATGTATTTGGAACTCTAAATCAAACACGGTTTGTGCTAGCTTCTTGAAACTTGACACAGTAAAGCAGTTTTACGTTCTATCTCTATGTTCTGTTTCCTCTGGATGTAGCCCTAAGCAGTGACTGGGGAGAAATACTTTCATTGACAGGGGTTGCCAAGCTTCCAGAAATTACGAGTCTCCAGAAATCTCAGCAAACATGATTTCACCCAATCTGGATGATACTTTCAGGTAATGATCAGTACATTAAGCTCACTTGGTTCCCCAAATTTCGTTCTTCTATGTTGAAGCGTTCGTTTCCAGTAACAGTTTGAATTTTGGTGTTTCACTCTGTTTTCTCCTATATTGATAGATGTATTTGGAACTCTAAATCAAACACGGTTTGTGCTAGCTTCTTGAAACTTGAAACAGTAAAGCAGTTTCACGTTCTATCTCTATGTTCTGTTTCCTCTTGATGTAGCACTCAGCAGTGACCGAGGAGAAACACTTTCATTGAAAGGGGTTGCCAAGCTTCCCAAAATTGCGAGTCTCCAGAAATCTCAGCAACTATTTTTTCACCCAAACTGGATGATACTTTCAGCTAATGATCAGTACACTGAGCCCACTTGGATCCCCAAATTTCGTTCTTCTATGTTGAAGTGTTCGTTTCCAGTAACAGTTTGAATTTTGGCCTTTCACTCTGTTTTCTCCTATATTGATAGATGTATTTGGAACTCTAAACCACACCCGGTTTGTGCTAGCTACTTGAAACTTGACACAGTAAAGCAGTTTCACGTTCTATCTCTATGTTCTGTTTCCTCTTGATGTTGCACACAGCAGTGACTGGGGAGAAATACTTTCATTGACAGGGGTTGCCAAGCTTCCAGAAATTACGAGTCTCCAGAAATCTCAGCAACTATGATTTCACCCAACCTGGATGATACTTTCAGGTAATGATCAGTTCACTAAGCCCACTTGGTTCCCCAAATTTCGTTCTTCTATGTTGAAGCGTTCGTTTCCAGTAACAGTTTGAATTTTGGCGTTTCACTCTGTTTTCTCCTATATTGATAGACGTATTTGGAACTCTAAATCAAACACGGTTTGTCCTAGCTTCTTGAAACTTGAAACAGTAAAGCAGTTTCACGTTCTATCTCTATGTTTTCTTTCCTCTTGATGTAGCACTCAGCAGTGACTGAGGAGAAACACTTTCATTGAAAGGGGTTGCCAAGCTTCCCAAAATTGCAATTCTCTAGAAATCTCAGCAAACATTTTTGCACCCAACGTGGATGATACTTTCAGGTAATGATCAGTACACTAAGCTCACTTCGTTCCCCAAATTTCGTTCTTCTATGTTGAAGCGTTCGTTTCCAGTAACAGTTTGAATTTTGGCGTTTCACTCTGTTTTCTCCTATATTGATAGATGTATTTGGAACTCTAAATAAAACACGGTTTGTGCTAGCTTCTTGAAACTTGACACAGTAAAGCAGTTTCAAGTTCTATCTCTATGTTCTGTTTTCTCTTGATGTAGCCCTAAGCAGTGACTGGGGAGAAACACTTTCATTGAAAGGGGTTGCCAAGCTTCCCAAAATTGCGAGTCTCCAGAAATCTCAGCAACTATTTTTTCACCCAAACTGGATGATACTTTCAGGTAATGATCAGTACACTGAGCCCACTTGGATCCCCAAATTTCGTTCTTCTATGTTGAAGCGTTCGTTTCCAGTAACAGTTTGAATTTTGGCCATTCATTCTGTTTTCTCCTATATTGATAGATGTATTTGGAACTCTAAACCACACCCGGTTTGTGCTAGCTTCTTGAAACTTGACACAGTAAAGCAGTTTCACGTTCTATCTCTATGTTCTGTTTCCTCTTGATGTAGCACACAGCAGTGACTGAGGAGAAACACTTTCATTGAAAGGGGTTGCCAAGCTTCCAAAAATTACGATTCCCCAGAAATCTCAGCAACTATTTTTTCACCCAAACTGGATGATACTTCAGGTAATGATGAGTACACTAAGCCAACTGGGTTCCCCAAATTTCGTTCTTCTATGTTGAAGCGTTCGTTTCCAGTAACAGTTTGAATTTTGGCGTTCCACTCTGTTTTCTCGTATATTGATAGATGTAAATGCAACTCTAAACCAAACACGGTTTGTGCTAGCTTCTTGAAACTTGACACAATAAAGCAGTTTCAAGTTCTCTCTCTATGTTCTGTTTCCTCTTGATGTAGCCCTAAGCAGTGACTGGGGAGAAACACTTACATTGAAAGGGGTTGCCAAGCTTCCAGAAATTACGAGTCTCCAGAAATCTCAGCAACTATGATTTCACCCAAACTGGATGATACTTTCAGGTAATGATCAGTACACTAAGCCCACTTGTTTCCCCAAATTTCGTTTTTCTATGTTGAAGCGTTCGTTTCCAGTTACAGTTTGAATTTTGGCGTTTCACTCTGTTTTCTCCTATATTGATAGATGTATTTGGAACTCTAAACCAAACACGGTTTGTGCTAGCTTCTTGAAACTTGACACAGTAAAGCAGTTTTATGTTCTATCTCTATGTTCTGTTTCCTCTTCATGTAGCACTCAGCAGTGACTGAGGAGAAACACTTTCATTGAAAAGGGTTGCCAAGCTTCCCAAAATTGCGAGTCTCCAGAAATCTCAGCAAACATTTTTTAACCCAAACTGGATGATACTTTCAGGTAATGATGAGTACACTAAGCTCACTTCGTTCCCCAAATTTCGTTCTTCTATGTTGAAGCGTTCGTTTCCAGTAACAGTTTGAATTTTGGCGTTTCACTCTGTTTTCTCCTATACTGACAGATGTATTTGGAACTCTAAATCAAACACGGTTTGTGCTAGCTTCTTGAAACTTGACACAGTAAAGCAGTTTCACGTTCTATCTCTATGTTCTGTTTCCTCTGGATGTAGCCCTAAGCAGTGACTGGGGAGAAATACTTTCATTGACAGGGGTTGCCAAGCTTCCAGAAATTACGAGTCTCCAGAAATCTCAGCAACTATGATTTCACCCAACCTGGATGATACTTTCAGGTAATGATCAGTACACTAAGCCCACTTGGTTCCCCAAATTTCGTTCTTCTATGTTGAAGCGTTCGTTTCCAGTAACAGTTTGAATTTTGGCGTTTCACTCTGTTTTCTCCTATATTGATAGATGTATTTGGAACTCTAAATCAAACACTGTTTGTGCTAGCTTCTTGAAACTTGAAACAGTAAAGCAGTTTCACATTCTATCTCTATGTTTTCTTTCCTCTTGATGTAGCAATCAGCAGTGACTGAGGAGAAACACTTTCATTGAAAGGGGTTGCCAAGCTTCCCAAAATTGCAAGTCTCTAGAAATCTCAGCAAACATTTTTGCACCCAACGTGGATGATACTTTCAGGTAATGATGAGTACACTAAGCCAACTGGGTTCCCCAAATTTCGTTCTTCTATGTTGAAGCGTTCGTTTCCAGTAACAGTTTGAATTTTGGCGTTCCACTCTGTTTTCTCCTATATTGATAGATGTATTTGCAACTCTAAACCAAACACGGTTTGTGCTAGCTTCTTGAAACTTGACACAATAAAGCAGTTTCAAGTTCTATCTCTATGTTCTGTTTCCTCTTGATGTAGCCCTAAGCAGTGACTGGGGAGAAACACTTACATTGAAAGGGGTTGCCAAGCTTCCAGAAATTACGAGTCTCCAGAAATCTCAGCAACTATGATTTCACCCAAACTGGATGATACTTTCAGGTAATGATCAGTACACTAAGCCCACTTGTTTCCCCAAATTTCGTTCTTCTATGTTGAAGCGTTCGTTTCCAGCAACAGTTTGAACTTTGGCGTTTCACTCTGTTTTCTCCTATATTGATAGATGTATTTGGAACTCTAAACCAAACACGGTTTGTGCTAGCTTCTTGAAACTTGACGCAGTAAAGCAGTTTCACGTTCTATCTCTATGTTCTGTTTCCTCTTGATGTAGCACTCAGCAGTGACTGAGGAGAAACACTTTCATTGAAAGGGGTTGCCTAGCTTCCCAAAATTGCGAGTCTCCAGAAATCTCAGCAACTATTTTTTCACCCAAAATGGATAATACTTTCAGGTAATGATCAGTACACTAAGCTCACTTGGTTCCCCAAATTTCGTTCTTTTATGTTGAAGCGTTCGCTTCCAGTAAGTGTTTGAATTTTGGCGTTTCACTCTGTTTTCTCCTATACTGACAGATGTATTTGGAACTCTAAATCAAACACGGTTTGTGCTAGCTTCTTGAAACTTGACACAGTAAAGCAGTTTTACGTTCTATCTCTATGTTCTGTTTCCTCTGGATGTAGCCCTAAGCAGTGACTGGGGAGAAATACTTTCATTGACAGGGGTTGCCAAGCTTCCAGAAATTACGAGTCTCCAGAAATCTCAGCAAACATGATTTCACCCAATCTGGATGATACTTTCAGGTAATGATCAGTACATTAAGCTCACTTGGTTCCCCAAATTTCGTTCTTCTATGTTGAAGCGTTCGTTTCCAGTAACAGTTTGAATTTTGGTGTTTCACTCTGTTTTCTCCTATATTGATAGATGTATTTGGAACTCTAAATCAAACACGGTTTGTGCTAGCTTCTTGAAACTTGAAACAGTAAAGCAGTTTCACGTTCTATCTCTATGTTCTGTTTCCTCTTGATGTAGCACTCAGCAGTGACCGAGGAGAAACACTTTCATTGAAAGGGGTTGCCAAGCTTCCCAAAATTGCGAGTCTCCAGAAATCTCAGCAACTATTTTTTCACCCAAACTGGATGATACTTTCAGCTAATGATCAGTACACTGAGCCCACTTGGATCCCCAAATTTCGTTCTTCTATGTTGAAGTGTTCGTTTCCAGTAACAGTTTGAATTTTGGCCTTTCACTCTGTTTTCTCCTATATTGATAGATGTATTTGGAACTCTAAACCACACCCGGTTTGTGCTAGCTACTTGAAACTTGACACAGTAAAGCAGTTTCACGTTCTATCTCTATGTTCTGTTTCCTCTTGATGTTGCACACAGCAGTGACTGGGGAGAAATACTTTCATTGACAGGGGTTGCCAAGCTTCCAGAAATTACGAGTCTCCAGAAATCTCAGCAACTATGATTTCACCCAACCTGGATGATACTTTCAGGTAATGATCAGTTCACTAAGCCCACTTGGTTCCCCAAATTTCGTTCTTCTATGTTGAAGCGTTCGTTTCCAGTAACAGTTTGAATTTTGGCGTTTCACTCTGTTTTCTCCTATATTGATAGACGTATTTGGAACTCTAAATCAAACACGGTTTGTCCTAGCTTCTTGAAACTTGAAACAGTAAAGCAGTTTCACGTTCTATCTCTATGTTTTCTTTCCTCTTGATGTAGCACTCAGCAGTGACTGAGGAGAAACACTTTCATTGAAAGGGGTTGCCAAGCTTCCCAAAATTGCAAGTCTCTAGAAATCTCAGCAAACATTTTTGCACCCAACGTGGATGATACTTTCAGGTAATGATCAGTACACTAAGCTCACTTCGTTCCCCAAATTTCGTTCTTCTATGTTGAAGCGTTCGTTTCCAGTAACAGTTTGAATTTTGGCGTTTCACTCTGTTTTCTCCTATATTGATAGATGTATTTGGAACTCTAAATAAAACACGGTTTGTGCTAGCTTCTTGAAACTTGACACAGTAAAGCAGTTTCAAGTTCTATCTCTATGTTCTGTTTTCTCTTGATGTAGCCCTAAGCAGTGACTGGGGAGAAACACTTTCATTGAAAGGGGTTGCCAAGCTTCCCAAAATTGCGAGTCTCCAGAAATCTCAGCAACTATTTTTTCACCCAAACTGGATGATACTTTCAGGTAATGATCAGTACACTGAGCCCACTTGGATCCCCAAATTTCGTTCTTCTATGTTGAAGCGTTCGTTTCCAGTAACAGTTTGAATTTTGGCCATTCATTCTGTTTTCTCCTATATTGATAGATGTATTTGGAACTCTAAACCACACCCGGTTTGTGCTAGCTTCTTGAAACTTGACACAGTAAAGCAGTTTCACGTTCTATCTCTATGTTCTGTTTCCTCTTGATGTAGCACACAGCAGTGACTGAGGAGAAACACTTTCATTGAAAGGGGTTGCCAAGCTTCCAAAAATTACGATTCCCCAGAAATCTCAGCAACTATTTTTTCACCCAAACTGGATGATACTTCAGGTAATGATGAGTACACTAAGCCAACTGGGTTCCCCAAATTTCGTTCTTCTATGTTGAAGCGTTCGTTTCCAGTAACAGTTTGAATTTTGGCGTTCCACTCTGTTTTCTCGTATATTGATAGATGTAAATGCAACTCTAAACCAAACACGGTTTGTGCTAGCTTCTTGAAACTTGACACAATAAAGCAGTTTCAAGTTCTCTCTCTATGTTCTGTTTCCTCTTGATGTAGCCCTAAGCAGTGACTGGGGAGAAACACTTACATTGAAAGGGGTTGCCAAGCTTCCAGAAATTACGAGTCTCCAGAAATCTCAGCAACTATGATTTCACCCAAACTGGATGATACTTTCAGGTAATGATCAGTACACTAAGCCCACTTGTTTCCCCAAATTTCGTTTTTCTATGTTGAAGCGTTCGTTTCCAGTTACAGTTTGAATTTTGGCGTTTCACTCTGTTTTCTCCTATATTGATAGATGTATTTGGAACTCTAAACCAAACACGGTTTGTGCTAGCTTCTTGAAACTTGACACAGTAAAGCAGTTTTATGTTCTATCTCTATGTTCTGTTTCCTCTTCATGTAGCACTCAGCAGTGACTGAGGAGAAACACTTTCATTGAAAAGGGTTGCCAAGCTTCCCAAAATTGCGAGTCTCCAGAAATCTCAGCAAACATTTTTTAACCCAAACTGGATGATACTTTCAGGTAATGATGAGTACACTAAGCTCACTTCGTTCCCCAAATTTCGTTCTTCTATGTTGAAGCGTTCGTTTCCAGTAACAGTTTGAATTTTGGCGTTTCACTCTGTTTTCTCCTATACTGACAGATGTATTTGGAACTCTAAATCAAACACGGTTTGTGCTAGCTTCTTGAAACTTGACACAGTAAAGCAGTTTCACGTTCTATCTCTATGTTCTGTTTCCTCTGGATGTAGCCCTAAGCAGTGACTGGGGAGAAATACTTTCATTGACAGGGGTTGCCAAGCTTCCAGAAATTACGAGTCTCCAGAAATCTCAGCAACTATGATTTCACCCAACCTGGATGATACTTTCAGGTAATGATCAGTACACTAAGCCCACTTGGTTCCCCAAATTTCGTTCTTCTATGTTGAAGCGTTCGTTTCCAGTAACAGTTTGAATTTTGGCGTTTCACTCTGTTTTCTCCTATATTGATAGATGTATTTGGAACTCTAAATCAAACACTGTTTGTGCTAGCTTCTTGAAACTTGAAACAGTAAAGCAGTTTCACATTCTATCTCTATGTTTTCTTTCCTCTTGATGTAGCAATCAGCAGTGACTGAGGAGAAACACTTTCATTGAAAGGGGTTGCCAAGCTTCCCAAAATTGCAAGTCTCTAGAAATCTCAGCAAACATTTTTGCACCCAACGTGGATGATACTTTCAGGTAATGATGAGTACACTAAGCCAACTGGGTTCCCCAAATTTCGTTCTTCTATGTTGAAGCGTTCGTTTCCAGTAACAGTTTGAATTTTGGCGTTCCACTCTGTTTTCTCCTATATTGATAGATGTATTTGCAACTCTAAACCAAACACGGTTTGTGCTAGCTTCTTGAAACTTGACACAATAAAGCAGTTTCAAGTTCTATCTCTATGTTCTGTTTCCTCTTGATGTAGCCCTAAGCAGTGACTGGGGAGAAACACTTACATTGAAAGGGGTTGCCAAGCTTCCAGAAATTACGAGTCTCCAGAAATCTCAGCAACTATGATTTCACCCAAACTGGATGATACTTTCAGGTAATGATCAGTACACTAAGCCCACTTGTTTCCCCAAATTTCGTTCTTCTATGTTGAAGCGTTCGTTTCCAGCAACAGTTTGAACTTTGGCGTTTCACTCTGTTTTCTCCTATATTGATAGATGTATTTGGAACTCTAAACCAAACACGGTTTGTGCTAGCTTCTTGAAACTTGACACAGTAAAGCAGTTTCACGTTCTATCTCTATGTTCTGTTTCCTCTTGATGTAGCACTCAGCAGTGACTGAGGAGAAACACTTTCATTGAAAGGGGTTGCCAAGCTTCCCAAAATTGCGAGTCTCTAGAAATCTCAGCAAACATTTTTTCACCCAACGTGGATGATACTTTCAGGTAATGATCAGTACACTAAGCTCACTTCGTTCCCCAAATTTCGTTCTTCTATGTTGAAGCGTTCGTTTCCAGTAACAGTTTGAATTTTGGCGTTTCACTCTGTTTTCTCCTATATTGATAGATGTATTTGGAACTCTAAATCAAACACGGTTTGTGCTAGCTTCTTGAAACTTTACACAGTAAAGCAGTTTCAAGTTCTATCTCTATGTTCTGTTTTCTCTTGATGTAGCCCTAAGCAGTGACTGGGGAGAAACACTTTCATTGAAAGGGGTTGCCAAGCTTCGCAAAATTGCGAGTCTCCAGAAATCTCAGCAACTATTTTTTCACCCAAACTGGATGATACTTTCAGGTAATGATCAGTACACTGAGCCCACTTGGATCCCCAAATTTCGTTCTTCTATGTTGAAGCGTTCGTTTCCAGTAACAGTTTGAATTTTGGCCTTTCACTCTGTTTTCTCCTATATTGATAGATGTATTTGGAACTCTAAACCAAACCCGGTTTGTGCTAGCTTCTTGAAACTTGACACAGTAAAGCAGTTTCACGTTCTATCTCTATGTTCTGTTTCCTCTTGATGTAGCACACAGCAGTGACTGAGGAGAAACCCTTTCATTGAAAGGGGTTGCCAAGCTTCCAAAAATTACGATTCCCCAGAAATCTCAGCAACTGTTTTTTCACCCAAACTGGATGATACTTTCAGGTAATGATGAGTACACTAAGCCCACTTGGTTCCCCAAATTTCGTTCTTCTATGTTGAAGCGTTCGTTTCCAGTAACAGTTTGAATTTTGGCGTTTCACTCTGTTTTCTCCTATATTGATAGATGTATTTGCAACTCTAAACCAAACACGGTTTGTGCTAGCTTCTTGAAACTTGACACAATAAAGCAGTTTCAAGTTCTATCTCTATGTTCTGTTTCCTCTTGATGTAGCCCTAAGCAGTGACTGGGGAGAAACACTTACATTGAAAGGGGTTGCCAAGCTTCCAGAAATTACGAGTCTCCAGAAATCTCAGCAACTATGATTTCACCCAAACTGGATGATACTTTCAGGTAATGATCAGTACACTAAGCCCACTTGTTTCCCCAAATTTCGTTCTTCTATGTTGAAGGGTTCGTTTCCAGTAACAGTTTGAATTTTGGCGTTTCACTCTGTTTTCTCCTATACTGACAGATGTATTTGGAACTCTAAATCAAACACGGTTTGTGCTAGCTTCTTGAAACTTGACACAGTAAAGCAGTTTCACGTTCTATCTCTATGTTCTGTTTCCTCTGGATGTAGCCGTAAGCAGTGACTGGGGAGAAATACTTTCATTGACAGGGGTTGCCAAGCTTCCAGAAATTACGAGTCTCCAGAAATCTCAGCAACTATGATTTCACCCAACCTGGATGATACTTTCAGGTAATGATCAGTACACTAAGCCCACTTGTTTCCCCAAATTTCGTTCTTCTATGTTGCAGCATTCGTTTCCAGTAACAGTTTGAATTTTGGCGTTTCACTCTGTTTTCTCCTATATTGATAGATGTATTTGGAACTCTAAACCAAACACGGTTTGTGCTAGCTTATTGAAAGTTGAAACAGTAAAGCAGTTTCACGTTCTATCTCTATGTTCTGTTTCCTCTTGATGTAGCACTCAGCAGTGACTGAGGAGAAACACTTTCATTGAAAGGGGTTGCCAAGCTTCCCAAAATTGCGAGTCTCCAGAAATCTCAGCAACTATTTTTTCACCCAAACTGGATGATACTTTCAGGTAATGATCAGTACACTGAGCCCACTTGGATCCCCAAATTTCGTTCTTCTATGTTGAAGCGTTCGTTCCCAGTAACAGTTTGAATTTTGGCCTTTCACTCTGTTTTCTCCTATATTGATAGATGTATTTGGAACTCTAAACCACACCCGGTTTGTGCTAGCTTCTTGAAACTTGACACAGTAAAGCAGTTTCACGTTCTATCTCTATGTTCTGTTTCCTCTTGATGTAGCACTCAGCAGTGACTGAGGAGAAACACTTTCATTGAAAGGGGTTGCCAAGCTTCCCAAAATTGCGAGTCTCAAGAAATCTCAGCAACTATTTTTTAACCCAAACTGGATGATACTTTCAGGTAATGATCAGTACACTAAGCTCACTTGGTTCCCCAAATTTCGTTCTTTTATGTTGAAGCGTTCGCTTCCAGTAAGTGTTTGAATTTTGGCGTTTCACTCTGTTTTCTCCTATACTGACAGATGTATTTGGAACTCTAAATCAAACACGGTTTGTGCTAGCTTCTTGAAACTTGACACAGTAAAGCAGTTTCACGTTCTATCTCTATGTTCTGTTTCCTCTGCATGTAGCCGTAAGCAGTGAGTGGGGAGAAATACTTTCATTGACAGGGGTTGCCAAGCTTCCAGAAATTACGAGTCTCCAGAAATCTCAGCAACTATGATTTCACCCAACCTGGATGATACTTTCAGGTAATGATCAGTACACTAAGCCCACTTGTTTCCCCAAATTTCGTTCTTCTATGTTGCAGCGTTCATTTCCAGTAAGAGTTTGAATTTTGGCATTTCACTCTGTTTTCTCCTATATTGATAGATGTATTTGGAACTCTAAACCAAACACGGTTTGTGCTAGCTTATTGAAAGTTGAAACAGTAAAGCAGTTTCACGTTCTATCTCTATGTTCTGTTTCCTCTTGATGTAGCACTCAGCAGTGACTGAGGAGAAACACTTTCATTGAAAGGGGTTGCCAAGCTTCCCAAAATTGCGAGTCTCTAGAAATCTCAGCAAACATTTTTTCACCCAACGTGGATGATACTTTCAGGTAATGATCAGTACACTAAGCTCACTTCGTTCCCCAAATTTCGTTCTTCTATGTTGAAGCGTTCGTTTCCAGTAACAGTTTGAATTTTGGCGTTTCACTCTGTTTTCTTCTATATTGATAGATGTATTTGGAACTCTAAATCAAACACGGTTTGTGCTAGCTTCTTGAAACTTGACACAGTAAAGCAGTTTCAAGTTCTATCTCTATGTTCTGTTTTCTCTTGATGTAGCCCTAAGCAGTGACTGGGGAGAAACACTTTCATTGAAAGGGGTTGCCAAGCTTCCCGAAATTGCGAGTCTCCAGAAATCTCAGCAACAATTTTTTCACCCAAACTGGATGATACTTTCAGGTAATGATCAGTCCACTGAGCCCACTTGGATCCCCAAATTTCGTTCTTCTATGTTGAAGCGTTCGTATCCAGTAACAGTTTGAATTTTGGCCTTTCACTCTGTTTTCTCCTATATTGATAGATGTATTTGGAACTCTAAACCACACCCGGTTTGTGCTAGCTTCTTGACAATTGACACAGTAAAGCAGTTTCACGTTCTATCTCTATGTTCTGTTTCCTCTTGATGTAGCACTCAGCAGTGACTGAGGAGAAACACTTTCATTGAAAGGGGTTGCCAAGCTTCCCAAAATTGTGAGTCTCCAGAAATCTCAGCAACTATTTTTTAAACCAAACTGGATGATACTTTCAGGTAATGATCAGTACACTAAGCTCACTTGGTTCCCCAAATTTCGTTCTTTTATGTTGAAGCGTTCGCTTCCAGTAACTGTTTGAATTTTGGCGTTTCACTCTGTTTTCTCCTATACTGACAGATGTATTTGGAACTCTAAATCAAACACGGTTTGTGCTAGCTTCTTGAAACTTGACACAGTAAAGCAGTTTCACGTTCTATCTCTAGGTTCTGTTTCCTCTGGATGTAGCCGTAAGCAGTGACTGGGGAGAAATACTTTCATTGACAGGGGTTGCCAAGCTTCCAGAAATTACAAGTCTCCAGAAATCTCAGCAACTATGATTTCACCCAACTTGGATGATACTTTCAGGTAATGATCAGTACACTAAGCCCACTTGTTTCCCCAAATTTCGTTCTTCTATGTTGCAGCGTTCATTTCCAGTAACAGTTTGAATTTTGGTGTTTCACTCTGTTTTCTCCTACATTGATAGATGTATTTGGAACTCTAAACCAAACACGGTTTGTGCTAGCTTATTGAAAGTTGAAACAGTAAAGCAGTTTCACGTTCTATCTCTTTGTTCTGTTTCCTCTTGATGTAGCACTCAGCAGTGACTGAGAAGAAACACTTTCATTGAAAGGGGTTGCCAAGCTTCCAGAAATTACGAGTCTCCAGAAATCACAGCAACTATGATTTCACCCAAACTGGATGATACTTTCAGGTAATGATCAGTACACTAAGCCCACTTGGTTCCCCAAATTTCGTTCTTTTATGTTGAAGCGTTCGCTTCCAGTAACTGTTTGAATTTTGGCGTTTCACTCTGATTTCTCCTATACTGACAGATGTATTTGGAACTCTAAATCAAACACGGTTTGTGCTAGCTTCTTGAAACTTGACACAGTAAAGCAGTTTCAAGTTCTATCTCTATGTTCTGTTTTCTCTTGATGTAGCCCTAAGCAGTGACTGGGGAGAAACACTTTCATTGAAAGGGGTTGCCAAGCTTCCCAAAATTGCGAGTCTCCAGAAATCTCAGCAACTATTTTTTCACCCAAACTGGATGATACTTTCAGGTAATGATCAGTACACTAAGCCCACTTGGTTCCCCAAATTTCGTTCTTCTATGTTGAAGCGTTCGTTTCCAGTAACAGTTTGAATTTTGGTGTTTCACTCTGTTTTCTCCTATATTGATAGATGTATTTGGAACTCTAAATCAAACACGGTTTGTGCTAGCTTCTTGAAACTTGAAACAGTAAAGCAGTTTCACGTTCTATCTCTATGTTTTCTTTCCTCTTGATGTAGCACTCAGCAGTGACTCAGGAGAAACACTTTCATTGAAAGGGGTTGCCAAGCTTCCCAAAATTGCGAGTCTCTAGAAATCTCAGCAAACATTTTTTCACCCAACGTGGATGATACTTTCAGGTAATGTCAGTACACTAAGCTCACTTCGTTCCCCAAATTTCGTTCTTCTATGTTGAAGCGTTCGTTTCCAGTAACAGTTTGAATTTTGGCGTTTCACTCTGTTTTCTCCTATATTGATAGATGTATTTGGAACTCTAAATCAAACACGGTTTGTGCTAGCTTCTTGAAACTTGACACAGTAAAGCAGTTTCAAGTTCTATCTCTATGTTCTGTTTTCTCTTGATGTAGCCCTAAGCAGTGACTGGGGAGAAACACTTTCATTGAAAGGGGTTGCCAAGCTTCCCAAAATTGCGAGTCTCCAGAAATCTCAGCAACTATTTTTTCACCCAAACTGGATGATACTTTCAGGTAATGATCAGTACACTAAGCCCACTTGGTTCCCCAAATTTCGTTCTTCTATGTTGAAGCGTTCGTTTCCAGTAACAGTTTGAATTTTGGTGTTTCACTCTGTTTTCTCCTATATTGATAGATGTATTTGGAACTCTAAATCAAACACGGATTGTGCTAGCTTCTTTAAACTTGAAACAGTAAAGCAGTTTCACGTTCTATCTCTATGTTTTCTTTCCTCTTGATGTAGCACTCAGCAGTGACTGAGGAGAAACACTTTCATTGAAAGGGGTTGCCAAGCTTCCCAATATTGCGAGTCTCTAGAAATCTCAGCAAACATTTTTTCACCCAACGTGGATGATACTTTCAGGTAATGTCAGTACACTAAGCTCACTTCGTTCCCCAAATTTCGTTCTTCTATGTTGAAGCGTTCGCTTCCAGTAACTGTTTGAATTTTGGCGTTTCACTCTGTTTTCTCCTATACTGACAGATGTATTTGGAACTCTAAATCAAACACGGTTTGTGCTAGCTTCTTGAAACTTGACACAGTAAAGCAGTTTCAAGTTCTATCTCTATGTTCTGTTTTCTCTTGATGTAGCCCTAAGCAGTGACTGGGGAGAAACACTTGCATTGAAAGGGGTTGCCAAGCTTCCCAAAAAGGCGAGTCTCCAGAAATCTCAGCAACTATTTTTTCACCCAAACTGGATGATACTTTCAGGTAATGATCAGTACACTGAGCCCACTTGGATCCCCAAATTTCGTTCTTCTATGTTGAAGCGTTCGTTTCCAGTAACAGTTTGAATTTTGGCCTTTCACTCTGTTTTCTCCTATATTGATAGATGTATTTGGAACTCTAAACCACACCCGGTTTGTGCTAGCTTCTTGAAACTTGACACAGTAAAGCAGTTTCACGTTCTATCTCTATGTTCTGTTTCCTCTTGATGTAGCACACAGCAGTGACTGAGGAGAAACACTTTCATTGAAAGGGGTTGCCAAGCTTCCAAAAATTACGATTCCCCAGAAATCTCAGCAACTATTTCTTCACCCAAACTGGATGATACTTTCAGGTAATGATGAGTACACTAAGCCCACTGGGTTCCCCAAATTTCGTTCTTCTATGTTGAAGCGTTCGTTTCCAGTAACAGTTTGAATTTTGGCGTTTCGCTCTGTTTTCTCCTATATTGATAGATGTATTTGGAACTCTAAACCAAACACGGTTTGTGCTAGCTTCTTGAAACTTGACACAATAAAGCAGTTTCAAGTTCTATCTCTGTGTTCTGTTTCCTCTTGATGTAGCCCTAAGCAGTGACTGGGGAGAAACACTTACATTGAAAGGGGTTGCCAAGCTTCCAGAAATTACGAGTCTCCAGAAATCTCAGCAACTATGATTTCACCCAAACTGGATGATACTTTCAGGTAATGATCAGTACACTAAGCCCACTTAGTTCCCCAAATTTCGTTCTTCTATGTTGAAGCGTTCGTTTCCAGTAACAGTTTGAATTTTGGCGTTTCACTCTGTTGTCTCCTATATTGATAGATGTATTTGGAACTCTAAACCAAACACGGTTTGTGCTAGCTTCTTGTAACTTGACACAGTAAAGCAGTTTCAGGTTCTATCTCTATGTTCTGTTTCCTCTTGATGTAGCACTCAGCAGTGACTGAGGAGAAACACTTTCATTGAAAAGGGTTGCCAAGCTTCCCAAAATTGCGAGTCTCCAGAAATCTCAGCAACTATTTTTTCACCCAACGTGGATGATACTTTCAGGTAATGATCAGTACACTAAGCTCACTTGGTTCCCCAAATTTCGTTCTTCTATGTTGAAGCGTTCGTTTCCTGTAACAGTTTGAATTTTGGCGTTTCACTCTGTTTTCTCCTATATTGATAGATGTATTTGGAACTCTAAATCAAACACGGTTTGTGCTAGCTCCTTGAAACTTGACACAGTAAAGCAGTTTCAAGCTCTATCTCTATGTTCTGTTTTCTCTTGATGTAGCCTTAAGCAGTGACTGGGGAGAAAAACTTTCATTGAAAGGGGTTGCCAAGCTTCCCATAATTGCGAGTCTCCAGAAATCTCAGCAACTATTTTTTCACCCAAACTGGATGATACTTTCAGGTAATGATCAGTACATTAAGCTCACTTGGTTCCCCAAATTTCGTTCTTTTATGTTGAAGCGTTCGCTTCCAGTAACTGTTTGAATTTTGGCGTTTCACTCTGTTTTCTCCTATACTGACAGATGTATTTGGAACTCTAAATCAAACACGGTTTGTGCTAGCTTCTTGAAACTTGACACAGTAAAGCAGTTTTACGTTCTATCTCTATGTTCTGTTTCCTCTTGATGTAGCACTCAGCAGTGACTGAGGAGAAACACTTTCATTGAAAGGGGTTGCCAAGCTTCCAGAAATTACGAGTCTCCAGAAATCACAGCAACTATGATTTCACCCAACCTGGATGATACTTTCAGGTAATGATCAGTACACTAAGCTCACTTGGTTCCACAAATTTCGTTCTTTTATGTTGAAGCGTTCGCTTCCAGTAACTGTTTGAATTTTCGCGTTTCACTCTGTTTTCTCCTATACTGACAGATGTATTTGGAACTCTAAATCAAACACGGTTTGTGCTAGCTTCTTGAAACTTGACACAGTAAAGCAGTTTCACGTTCTATCTCTAGGTTCTGTTTCCTCTGGATGTAGCCGTAAGCAGTGACTGGGGAGAAATACTTTCATTGACAGGGGTTGCCAAGCTTCCAGAAATTACGAGTCTCCAGAAATCTCAGCAACGATGATTTCACCCAACCTGGATGATACTTTCAGGTAATGATCAGTACACTAAGCCCACTTGTTTCCCCAAATTTCGTTCTTCTATGTTGCAGCGTTCATTTCCAGTAACAGTTTGAATTTTGGCGTTTCACTCTGTTTTCTCCTATATTGATAGATGTATTTGGAACTCTAAACCAAACACGGTTTGTGCTAGCTTATTGAAAGTTGAAACAGTAAAGCAGTTTCACGTTCTATCTCTATGTTCTGTTTCCTCTTGATGTAGCACTCAGCAGTGACTGAGGAGAAACACTTTCATTGAAAGGGGTTGCCAAGCTTCCAGAAATTACGAGTCTCCAGAAATCTCAGCAACTATGATTTCACCCAAACTGGATGATACTTTCAGGTAATGATCAGTACACTAAGCCCACTTGGTTCCCCAAATTTCGTTCTTCTATGTTGAAGCGTTCGTTTCCAGTAACAGTTTGAATTTTGGCGTTTCACTCTGTTTTCTCCTATATTGATAGATGTATTTGGAACTCTAAACCAAACACGGTTTGTGCTAGCTTCTTGAAACTTGACACAGTAAAGCAGTTTCACGTTCTATCTCTATGTTCTGTTTCCTCTTGATGTAGCACTCAGCAGTGACTGAGGAGAAACACTTTCATTGAAAGGGGTTGCCAAGCTTCCCAAAATTGCGAGTCTCCAGAAATCTCAGCAACTATTTTTTCACCCAAAATGGATAATACTTTCAGTTAATGATCAGTACACTAAGCTCACTTGGTTCCCCAAATTTCGTTCTTTTATGTTGAAGCGTTCGCTTCCAGTAAGTGTTTGAATTTTGGCGTTTCACTCTGTTTTCTCCTATACTGACAGATGTATTTGGAACTCTAAATCAAACACGGTTTGTGCTAGCTTCTTGAAACTTGACACAGTAAAGCAGTTTCACGTTCTATCTCTATGTTCTGTTTCCTCTGGATGTAGCCCTAAGCAGTGACTGGGGAGAAATACTTTCATTGACAGGGGTTGCCAAGCTTCCAGAAATTACGAGTCTCCAGAAATCTCAGCAACTATGATTTCACCCAACCTGGATGATACTTTCAGGTAATGATCAGTACACTAAGCCCACTTGGTTCCCCAAATTTCGTTCTTCTATGTTGAAGCGTTCGTTTCCAGTAACAGTTTGAATTTTGGCCTTTCACTCTGTTTTCTCCTATATTGATAGATGTATTTGGAAATCTAAACCACACCCGGTTTGTGCTAGCTTCTTGAAACTTGACACAGTAAAGCAGTTTCACGTTCTATCTCTATGTTCTGTTTCCTCTTGATGTAGCACTCAGCAGTGACTGAGGAGAAACACTTTCATTGAAAGGGGTTGCCAAGCTTCCCAAAATTGTGAGTCTCCAGAAATCTCAGCAACTATTTTTTAACCCAAACTGGATGATACTTTCAGGTAATGATCAGTACACTAAGCTCACTTGGTTCCCCAAATTTCGTTCTTTTATGTTGAAGCGTTCGCTTCCAGTAACTGTTTGAATTTTGGCGTTTCACTCTGTTTTCTCCTATACTGACAGATGTATTTGGAACTCTAAATCAAACACGGTTTGTGCTAGCTTCTTGAAACTTGACACAGTAAAGCAGTTTCACGTTCTATCTCTAGGTTCTGTTTCCTCTGGATGTAGCCGTAAGCAGTGACTGGGGAGAAATACTTTCATTGACAGGGGTTGCCAAGCTTCCAGAAATTACGAGTCTCCAGAAATCTCAGCAACTATGATTTCACCCAACCTGGATGATACTTTCAAGTAATGATCAGTACACTAAGCCCACTTGTTTCCCCAAATTTCATTCTTCTATGTTGCACCGTTCATTTCCTGTAACAGTTTGAATTTTGGCGTTTCACTCTGTTTTCTCTTATATTGATAGATGTATTTGGAACTCTAAACCAAACACGGTTTGTGCTAGCTTATTGAAAGTTGAAACAGTAAAGAAGTTTCACGTTCTCTCTCTATGTTCTGTTTCCTCTTGATGTAGCACTCAGCAGTGACTGAGGAGAAACACTTTCATTGAAAGGGGTTGCCAAGCTTCCAGAAATTACGAGTCTCCAGAAATCTCAGCAACTATGATTTCACCCAAACTGGATGATACTTTCAGGTAATGATCAGTACACTAAGCCCACTTGGTTCCCCAAATTTCGTTCTTCTATGTTGAAGCGTTCGTTTCCAGTAACAGTTTGAATTTTGGCGTTTCACTCTGTTTTCTCCTATATTGATACATGTATTTGGAACTCTAAACCAAACACGGTTTGTGCTAGCTTCTTGAAACTTGACAGAGTAAAGCAGTTTCACGTTCTATCTCTATGTTCTGTTTCCTCTTGATGTAGCACTCAGCAGTGACTGAGGAGAAACACTTTCATTGAAAGGGGTTGCCAAGCTTCCCAAAATTGTGAGTCTCCAGAAATCTCAGCAACTATTTTTTACCCAAACTGGATGATACTTTCAGGTAATGATCAGTACACTAAGCTCACTTGGTTCCCCAAATTTCGTTCTTTTATGTTGAAGCGTTCGCTTCCAGTAACTGTTTGAATTTTGGCGTTTCACTCTGTTTTCTCCTATACTGACAGATGTATTTGGAACTCTAAATCAAACACGGTTTGTGCTAGCTTCTTGAAACTTGACACAGTAAAGCAGTTTCACGTTCTATCTCTAGGTTCTGTTTCCTCTGGATGTAGCCGTAAGCAGTGACTGGGGAGAAATACTTTCATTGACAGGGGTTGCCAAGCTTCCAGAAATTACGAGTCTCCAGAAATCTCAGCAACTATGATTTCACCCAACCTGGATGATACTTTCAGGTAATGATCAGTACACTAAGCCCACTTGGTTCCCCAAATTTCGTTCTTCTATGTTGAAGCGTTCGTTTCCAGTAACAATTTGAATTTTGGCCTTTCACTCTGTTTTCTCCTATATTGATAGATGTATTTGGAACTCTAAACCACACCCGGTTTGTGCTAGCTTCTTGAAACTTGACACAGTAAAGCAGTTTCATGTTCTATCTCTATGTTCTGTTTCCTCTTGATGTAGCACACAGCAGTGACTGAGGAGAAACACTTTCATTGAAAGGGGTTGCCAAGCTTCCAAAAATTACGATTCCCCAGAAATCTCAGGAACTATTTTTTCACCCAAACTGGATGATACTTTCAGGTAATGATGAGTACACTAAGCCCACTGGGTTCCCCAAATTTCGTTCTTCTATGTTGAAGCGTTCGTTTCCAGTAACAGTTTGAATTTTGGCGTTTCACTCTGTTTTCTCCTATATTGATAGATGTATTTGGAACTCTAAACCAAACACGGTTTGTGCTAGCTTCTTGAAACTTGACACAATAAAGCAGTTTCAAGTTCTATCTCTGTGTTCTGTTTCCTCTTGATGTAGCCCTAAGCAGTGACTGGGGAGAAACACTTACATTGAAAGGGGTTGCCAAGCTTCCAGAAATTACGAGTCTCCAGAAATCTCAGCAACTATGATTTCACCCAAACTGGATGATACTTTCAGGTAATGATCAGTACACTAAGCCCACTTAGTTCCCCAAATTTCGTTCTTCTATGTTGAAGCGTTCGTTCCCAGTAACAGTTTGAATTTTGGCGTTTCACTCTGTTTTCTCCTATATTGATAGATGTATTTGGAACTCTAAACCAAACACGGTTTGTGCTAGCTTCTTGTAACTTGACACAGTAAAGCAGTTTCAGGTTCTATCTCTATGTTCTGTTTCCTCTTGATGTAGCACTCAGCAGTGACTGAGGAGAAACACTTTCATTGAAAGGGGTTGCCAAGCTTCCCAAAATTGCGAGTCTCCAGAAATCTCAGCAACTATTTTTTCACCCAACGTGGATGATACTTTCAGGTAATGATCAGTACACTAAGCTCACTTGGTTCCCCAAATTTCGTTCTTCTATGTTGAAGCGTTCGTTTCCTGTAACAGTTTGAATTTTGGCGTTTCACTCTGTTTTCTCCTATATTGATAGATGTATTTGGAACTCTAAATCAAACACGGTTTGTGCTAGCTTCTTGAAACTTGACACAGTAAAGCAGTTTCAAGCTCTATCTCTATGTTCTGTTTTCTCTTGATGTAGCCTTAAGCAGTGACTGGGGAGAAACACTTTCATTGAAAGGGGTTGCCAAGCTTCCCAAAATTGCGAGTCTCCAGAAATCTCAGCAACTATTTTTTCACCCAAACTGGATGATACTTTCAGGTAATGATCAGTACATTAAGCTCACTTGGTTCCCCAAATTTCGTTTTTTATGTTGAAGCGTTCGCTTCCAGTAACTGTTTGAATTTTGGCGTTTCACTCTGTTTTCTCCTATACTGACAGATGTATTTGGAACTCTAAATCAAACACGGTTTGTGCTAGCTTCTTGAAACTTGACACAGTAAAGCAGTTTTACGTTCTATCTCTATGTTCTGTTTCCTCTTGATGTAGCACTCAGCAGTGACTGAGGAGAAACACTTTCATTGAAAGGGGTTGCCAAGCTTCCAGAAATTACGAGTCTCCAGAAATCACAGCAACTATGATTTCACCCAACCTGGATGATACTTTCAGGTAATGATCAGTACACTAAGCCCACTTGGTTCCCCAAATTTCGTTCTTCTATGTTGAAGCGTTCGTTTCCATTAACAGTTTGAATTTTGGCATTTCACTCTGTTTTCTCCTATATTGATAGATGTATTTGGAACTCTAAATCAAACACGGTTTGTGCTACCTTCTTCAAACTTGACACAGTAAAGCAGTTTCACGTTCTTTCTCTATGTTCTGTTTCCTCTTGATGTAGCACTCAGCAGTGACTGAGGAGAAACACTTTCATTGAAAGGGGTTGCCAAGCTTCCCAAAATTGCGAGTCTCCAGAAATCTCAGCAACTATTTTTTCACCCAAACTGGATGATACTTTCAGGTAATGATCATTACACTAAGCCCACTTGGTTCCCCAAATTTCGTTCTTCTATGTTAAAGCGTTCGTTTCCAGTAACAGTTTGAATTTTGGCGTTTCACTCTGTTTTCTCCTATATTGATAGATGTATTTGGAACTCTAAACCAAACACGGTTTGTGCTAGCTTCTTGAAACTTGACACAGTAAAGCAGTTTCACGTTCTATCTCTATGTTCTGTTTCCTCTTGATGTAGCACTCAGCAGTGACTGAGGAGAAACACTTTCATTGAAAGGGGTTGCCAAGCTTCCCAAAATTGCGAGTCTCCAGAAATCTCAGCAACTATTTTTTCACCCAAACTGGATGATACTTTCAGGTAATGATCAGTACACTAAGCTCACTTGTTTCCCCAAATTTCGTTCTTTTATGTTGATGCGTTCGCTTCCAGTAACTGTTTGTATTTTGGCGTTTCACTCTGTTTTCTCCTATACTGACAGATGTATTTGGAACTCTAAATCAAACACGGTTTGTGCTAGCTTCTTGAAACTTGACACAGTAAAGCAGTTTCACGTTCTATATCTATGTTCTGTTTCCTCTGGATGTAGCCCTAAGCAGTGACTGGGGAAAAATACTTTCATTGACAGAGGTTGCCAAGCTTCCAGAAATTACGAGTCTTCAGAAATCTCAGCAACTATGATTTCACCCAAACTGGATGATACTTTCAGGTAATGATCAGTACACTAAGCCCACTTGGTTCCCCAAATTTCGTTCTTCTATGTTGAAGTGTTCGTTTCCAGTAACAGTTTGAATTTTGGCGTTTCACTCTGTTTTCTCCTATATTGATAGATGTATTTGGAACTCTAAACCAAACAGGGTTTGTGCTAGCTTCTTGAAACTTGACACAGTAAAGCAGTTTCACGTTCTATCTCTATGTTCTGTTTCCTCTTGATGTAGCACTCAGCAGTGACTGAGGAGAAACACTTTCATTGAAAGGGGTTTCCAAGCTTCCCAAAATTGCGAGTCTCCAGAAATCTCAGCAACAATTTTTTCACCCAAACTGGATGATACTTTCAGGTAATGATCAGTACACTAAGCTCACTTGGTTCCCCAAATTTCGTTTTTTATGTTGAAGCGTTCGCTTCCAGTAACTGTTTGAATTTTGGCGTTTCACTCTGTTTTCTCCTATACTGACAGATGTATTTGGAACTCTAAATCAAACACGGTTTGTGCTAGCTTCTTGAAACTTGACACAGTAAAGCAGTTTTACGTTCTATCTCTATGTTCTGTTTCCTCTTGATGTAGCACTCAGCAGTGACTGAGGAGAAACACTTTCATTGAAAGGGGTTGCCAAGCTTCCAGAAATTACGAGTCTCCAGAAATCACAGCAACTATGATTTCACCCAACCTGGATGATACTTTCAGGTAATGATCAGTACACTAAGCCCACTTGGTTCCCCAAATTTCGTTCTTCTATGTTGAAGCGTTCGTTTCCATTAACAGTTTGAATTTTGGCATTTCACTCTGTTTTCTCCTATATTGATAGATGTATTTGGAACTCTAAATCAAACACGGTTTGTGCTACCTTCTTCAAACTTGACACAGTAAAGCAGTTTCACGTTCTTTCTCTATGTTCTGTTTCCTCTTGATGTAGCACTCAGCAGTGACTGAGGAGAAACACTTTCATTGAAAGGGGTTGCCAAGCTTCCCAAAATTGCGAGTCTCCAGAAATCTCAGCAACTATTTTTTCACCCAAACTGGATGATACTTTCAGGTAATGATCATTACACTAAGCCCACTTGGTTCCCCAAATTTCGTTCTTCTATGTTAAAGCGTTCGTTTCCAGTAACAGTTTGAATTTTGGCGTTTCACTCTGTTTTCTCCTATATTGATAGATGTATTTGGAACTCTAAACCAAACACGGTTTGTGCTAGCTTCTTGAAACTTGACACAGTAAAGCAGTTTCACGTTCTATCTCTATGTTCTGTTTCCTCTTGATGTAGCACTCAGCAGTGACTGAGGAGAAACACTTTCATTGAAAGGGGTTGCCAAGCTTCCCAAAATTGCGAGTCTCCAGAAATCTCAGCAACTATTTTTTCACCCAAACTGGATGATACTTTCAGGTAATGATCAGTACACTAAGCTCACTTGTTTCCCCAAATTTCGTTCTTTTATGTTGATGCGTTCGCTTCCAGTAACTGTTTGTATTTTGGCGTTTCACTCTGTTTTCTCCTATACTGACAGATGTATTTGGAACTCTAAATCAAACACGGTTTGTGCTAGCTTCTTGAAACTTGACACAGTAAAGCAGTTTCACGTTCTATATCTATGTTCTGTTTCCTCTGGATGTAGCCCTAAGCAGTGACTGGGGAAAAATACTTTCATTGACAGAGGTTGCCAAGCTTCCAGAAATTACGAGTCTTCAGAGATCTCAGCAACTATGATTTCACCCAAACTGGATGATACTTTCAGGTAATGATCAGTACACTAAGCCCACTTGGTTCCCCAAATTTCGTTCTTCTATGTTGAAGTGTTCGTTTCCAGTAACAGTTTGAATTTTGGCGTTTCACTCTGTTTTCTCCTATATTGATAGATGTATTTGGAACTCTAAACCAAACAGGGTTTGTGCTAGCTTCTTGAAACTTGACACAGTAAAGCAGTTTCACGTTCTATCTCTATGTTCTGTTTCCTCTTGATGTAGCACTCAGCAGTGACTGAGGAGAAACACTTTCATTGAAAGGGGTTGCCAAGCTTCCCAAAATTGCGAGTCTCCAGAAATCTCAGCAACAATTTTTTCACCCAAACTGGATGATACTTTCAGGTAATGATCAGTACACTAAGCTCACTTGGTTCCCCAAATTTCGTTCTTTTATGTTGAAGCGTTCGCTTCCAGTAACTGTTTGAATTTTGGCGTTTCACTCTGTTTTCTCCTATACTGACAGATGTATTTGGAACTCTAAATCAAACACGGTTTGTGCTAGCTTCTTGAAACTTGACACAGTAAAGCAGTTTCACGTTCTATCTCTATGTTCTGTTTCCTCTTGATGTAGCACTCAGCAGTGACTGAGGAGAAACACTTTCATTGAAAGGGGTTGCCAAGCTTCCCAAAATTGCGAGTCTCTAGAAATCTCAGCAACTATTTTTTCACCCAAAGTGGATGATACTTTCAGGTAATGATCAGTACACTAAGCTCACTTGGTTCCCCAAATTTCGTTCTTTTATGTTGAAGCGTTCGCTTCCAGTAACTGTTTGAATTTTGGCATTTCACTCTGTTTCCTCCTATACTGACAGATGTATTTGGAACTCTAAATCAAACACGGTTTGTGCTAGCTTCTTGAAACTTGACACAGTAAAGCAGTTTCACGTTCTATCTCTATGTTTTGTTTCCTCTTGATGTAGCACTCAGCAGTGACTGAGGAGAAACACTTTCATTGAAAGGGGTTGCCAAGCTTCCCAAAATTGTGAGTCTGTAGAAATCTCAGCAAACAGATTTTAACCCAAAGTGGATGATACTTTCAGGTAATGATCAGTACACTAAGCTCACTTGGTTACCCAAATTTCGTTCTTCTATGTTGAAGCGTTCGTTTCCAGTAACAGTTTGAATTTTGGCGTTTTACTCTGTTTTCTCCTATATTGATAGATGTATTTGGAACTCTAAATCAAACACGGTTTGTGCTAGCATCTTGAAACTTGACACAGTAAAGCAGTTTTACGTTCTATCTCTATGTTCTGTTTCCTCTGGATGTAGCCCTAAGCAGTGACTGGGGAGAAATACTTTCATTGACAGGGGTTGCCAAGCTTCCAGAAATTACGAATCTCCAGAAATCTCAGCAACTATGATTTCACCCAACGTGGATGATACTTTCAGGTAATGATCAGTACACTAAGCCCACTTGGTTCCCCAAATTTCGTTCTTCTATGTTGAAGCGTTCGTTTCCAGTAACAGTTTGAATTTTGGTGTTTCACTCTGTTTTCTCCTATATTGATAGATGTATTTGGAACTCTGAATCAAACACGGTTTGTGCTAGCTTCTTGAAACTTGAAACAGTAAAGCAGTTTCACGTTCTATCTCTATGTTTTCTTTCCTCTTGATGTAGCACTCAGCAGTGACTGAGGAGAAACACTTTCATTGAAAGGGGTTGCCAAGCTTCCCAAAATTGCGAGTCTCTAGAAATCTCAGCAAACATTTTTTCACCCAACGTGGATGATACTTTCAGGTAATGATCAGTACACTAAGCTCACTTCGTTCCCCAAATTTCGTTCTTCTATGTTGAAGCGTTCGTTTCCAGTGTCAGTTTGAATTTTGGCGTTTCACTCTGTTTTCTCCTATATTGATAGATGTATTTGGAACTCTAAATCAAACACGGTTTGTGCTAGCTTCTTGAAACTTGACACAGTAAAGCAGTTTCAAGTTCTATCTCTATGTTCTGTTTTCTCTTGATGTAGCCCTAAGCAGTGACTGGGGAGAAACACTTTCATTGAAAGGGGTTGCCAAGCTTCCCAAAATTGCGAGTCTCCAGAAATCTCAGCAACTATTTTTTCACCCAAACTGGATGATACTTTCAGGTAATGATCAGTACACTGAGCCCACTTGGATCCCCAAATTTCGTTCTTCTATGTTGAAGCGTTCGTTTCCAGTAACAGTTTGAATTTTGGCCTTTCACTCTGTTTTCTCCTATATTGATAGATGTATTTGGAACTCTAAACCACACCCGGTTTGTGCTAGCTTCTTGAAACTTGACACAGTAAAGCAGTTTCACGTTCTATCTCTATGTTCTGTTTCCTCTTTATGTAGCACACAGCAGTGACTGAGGAGAAACACTTTCATTGAAAGGGGTTGCCAAGCTTCCAAAAATTACGATTCCCCAGAAATCTCAGCAACTATTTTTTCACCCAAACTGGATGATACTTTCAGGTAATGATGAGTACACTAAGCCCACTGGGTTCCCCAAATTTCGTTCTTCTATGTTGAAGCGTTCGTTTCCAGTAACAGTTTGAATTTTGGCGTTTCGCTCTGTTTTCTCCTATATTGATAGATGTATTTGCAACTCTAAACCAAACACGGTTTGTGCTAGCTTCTTAAAACTTGACACAATAAAGCAGTTTCAAGTTCTATCTCTATGTTCTGTTTCCTCTTGATGTAGCCCTAAGCAGTGACTGGGGAGAAACACTTACATTGAAAGGGGTTGCCAAGCTTCCAGAAATTACGAGTCTCCAGAAATCTCAGCAACTATGATTTCACCCAAACTGCATGATACTTTCAGGTAATGATCAGTACACTAAGCCCACTTGGTTCCCCAAATTTCGTTCTTCTATGTTGAAGCGTTCGTTTCCAGTAACAGTTTGAATTTTGGCGTTTCACTCTGTTTTCTCCTATATTGATAGATGTATTTGGAACTCTAAATCAAACACGGTTTGTGCTACCTTCTTCAAACTTGACACAGTAAAGCAGTTTCAAGTTCTAGCTCTATGTTCTGTTTCCTCTTGATGTAGCACTCAGCAGTGACTGAGGAGAAACACTTTCATTGAAAGGGGTTGCCAAGCTTCCCAAAATTGCGAGTCTCCAGAAATCTCAGCAACTATTTTTTCACCCAAACTGGATGATACTTTCAGGTAATGATCAGTACACTAAGCTCACTTGGTTCCCCAAATTTCGTTCTTTTATGTTGAAGCGTTCGCTTCCAGTAACTGTTTGAATTTTGGCGTTTCACTCTGTTTTCTCCTATACTGACAGATGTATTTGGAACTCTAAATCATACACGGTTTGTGCTAGCTTCTTGAAACTTGACAGAGTAAAGCAGTTTCACGTTCTATCTCTATGTTCTGTTTCCTCAGGATGTAGCCCTAAGCAGTGACTCGGGAGAAATACTTTCATTGACAGGGGTTGCCAAGCTTCCAGAAATTACGAGTCTCCAGAAATCTCAGCAACTATGATTTCACCCAACCTGGATGATACTTTCAGGTAATGATCACTACACTAAGCCCACTTGGTTCCCCAAATTTCGTTCTTCTATGTTGAAGCGTTCGTTTCCAGTAACAGTTTGAATTTTGGCGTTTCACTCTGTTTTCTCCTATATTGATAGATGTATTTGGAACTCTAAATCAAACACGGTTTGTGCTACCTTCTTCAAACTTGACACAGTAAAGCAGTTTCACGTTCTATCTCTATGTTTTCTTTCCTCTTGATGTAGCACTCAGCAGTGACTGAGGAGAAACACTTTCATTGAAAGGGGTTGCCAAGCTTCCCAAAATTGCGAGTCTCTAGAAATCTCAGCAAACATTTTTTCACCCAACGTGGATGATACTTTCAGGTAATGTCAGTACACTAAGCTCACTTCGTTCCCCAAATTTCGTTCTTCTATGTTGAAGCGTTCGTTTCCAGTAACAGTTTGAATTTTGGCGTTTCACTCTGTTTTCTCCTATATTGATAGATGTATTTGGAACTCTAAATCAAACACGGTTTGTGCTAGCTTCTTGAAACTTGACACAGTAAAGCAGTTTCAAGTTCTATCTCTATGTTCTGTTTTCTCTTGATGTAGCCCTAAGCAGTGACTGGGGAGAAACACTTTCATTGAAATGGGTTGCCAAGCTTCCCAAAATTGCGAGTCTCCAGAAATCTCAGCAACTATTTTTTCACCCAAACTGGATGATACTTTCAGGTAATGATCAGTACACTGAGCCCACTTGGATCCCCAAATTTCGTTCTTCTATGTTGAAGCGTTCGTTCCCAGTAACAGTTTGAATTTTGGCCTTTCACTCTGTTTTCTCCTATATTGATAGATGTATTTGGAACTCTAAACCACACCCGGTTTGTGCTAGCTTCTTGAAACTTGACACAGTAAAGCAGTTTCACGTTCTATCTCTATGTTCTGTTTCCTCTTGATGTAGCACTCAGCAGTGACTGAGGAGAAACACTTTCATTGAAAGGGGTTGCCAAGCTTCCCAAAATTGCGAGTCTCAAGAAATCTCAGCAACTATTTTTTAACCCAAACTGGATGATACTTTCAGGTAATGATCAGTACACTAAGCTCACTTGGTTCCCCAAATTTCGTTCTTTTATGTTGAAGCGTTCGCTTCCAGTAACTGTTTGAATTTTGGCGTTTCACTCTGTTTTCTCCTATACTGACAGATGTATTTGGAACTCTAAATCAAACACGGTTTGTGCTAGCTTCTTGAAACTTGACACAGTAAAGCAGTTTCACGTTCTATCTCTATGTTCTGTTTCCTCTGCATGTAGCCGTAAGCAGTGAGTGGGGAGAAATACTTTCATTGACAGGGGTTGCCAAGCTTCCAGAAATTACGAGTCTCCAGAAATCTCAGCAACTATGATTTCACCCAACCTGGATGATACTTTCAGGTAATGATCAGTACACTAAGCCCACTTGTTTCCCCAAATTTCGTTCTTCTATGTTGCAGCGTTCATTTCCAGTAACAGTTTGAATTTTGGCGTTTCACTCTGTTTTCTCCTATATTGATAGATGTATTTGGAACTCTAAACCAAACACGGTTTGTGCTAGCTTATTGAAAGTTGAAACAGTAAAGCAGTTTCACGTTCTATCCCTATGTTCTGTTTCCTCTTGATGTAGCACTCAGCAGTGACTGAGGAGAAACACTTTCATTGAAAGGGGTTGCCAAGGTTCCCAAAATTGCGAGTCTCTAGAAATCTCAGCAAACATTTTTTCACCCAACGTGGATGATACTTTCAGGTAATGATCACTACACTAAGCTCACTTCGTTCCCCAAATTTCGTTCTTCTATGTTGAAGCGTTCGTTTCCAGTAACAGTTTGAATTTTGGCGTTTCACTCTGTTTTATTTTATATTGATAGATGTATTTGGAACTCTAAATCAAACACGGTTTGTGCTAGCTTCTTGAAACTTGACACAGTAAAGCAGTTTCAAGTTCTATCTCTATGTTCTGTTTTCTCTTGATGTAGCCCTAAGCAGTGACTGGGGAGAAACACTTTCATTGAAAGGGGTTGCCAAGCTTCCCGAAATTGCGAGTCTCCAGAAACCTCAGCAACTATTTTTTCATCCAAACTGGATGATACTTTCAGGTAATGATCATTACACTGAGCCCACTTGGATCCCCAAATTTCGTTCTTCTATGTTGAAGCGTTCGTTTCCAGTAACAGTTTGAATTTTGGCCTTTCACTCTGTTTTCTCCTATATTGATAGATGTATTTGGAACTCTAAACCACACCCGGTTTGTGCTAGCTTCTTGAAACTTGACACAGTAAAGCAGTTTCACGTTCTATCTCTATGTTCTGTTTCCTCTGGATGTAGCCGTAAGCAGTGAGTGGGGAGAAATACTTTCATTGACAGGGGTTGCCAAGCTTCCAGAAATTACGAGTCTCCAGAAATCTCAGCAACTATGATTTCACCCAACCTGGATGATACTTTCAGGTAATGATCAGTACACTAAGCCCACTTGTTTCCCCAAATTTCGTTCTTCTATGTTGCAGCGTTCATTTCCAGTAACAGTTTGAATTTTGGCATTTCACTCTGTTTTCTCCTATATTGATAGATGTATTTGGAACTCTAAACCAAACACGGTTTGTGCTAGCTTATTGAAAGTTGAAACAGTGAAGCAGTTTCACGTTCTATCTCTATGTTCTGTTTCCTCTGGATGTAGCCGTAAGCAGTGAGTGGGGAGAAACACTTTCATTGAAAGGGGTTGCCAAGCTTCCCGAAATTGCGAGTCTCCAGAAACCTCAGCAACTATTTTTTCATCCAAACTGGATGATACTTTCAGGTAATGATCATTACACTGAGCCCACTTGGATCCCCAAATTTCGTTCTTCTATGTTGAAGCGTTCGTTTCCAGTAACAGTTTGAATTTTGGCCTTTCACTCTGTTTTCTCCTATATTGATAGATGTATTTGGAACTCTAAACCAAACACGGTTTGTGCTAGCTTCTTGAAACTTGACACAATAAAGCAGTTTCAAGTTCTATCTCTGTGTTCTGTTTCCTCTTGATGTAGCCCTAAGCAGTGACTGGGGAGAAACACTTACATTGAAAGGGGTTGCCAAGCTTCCAGAAATTATGAGTCTCCAGAAATCTCAGCAACTATGATTTCACCCAAACTGGATGATACTTTCAGGTAATGATCAGTACACTAAGCCCACTTAGTTCCCCAAATTTCGTTCTTCTATGTTGAAGCGTTCGTTCCCAGTAACAGTTTGAATTTTGGCGTTTCACTCTGTTTTCTCCTATATTGATAGATGTATTTGGAACTCTAAACCAAACACGGTTTGTGCTAGCTTCTTGTAACTTGACACAGTAAAGCAGTTTCAGGTTCTATCTCTATGTTCTGTTTCCTCTTGATGTAGCACTCAGCAGTGACTGAGGAAAAACACTTTCATTGAAAGGGGTTGCCAAGCTTCCCAAAATTGCGAGTCTCCAGAAATCTCAGCAACTATTTTTTCACCCAACGTGGATGATACTTTCAGGTAATGATCAGTACACTAAGCTCACTTGGTTCCCCAAATTTCGTTCTTCTATGTTGAAGCGTTCGTTTCCTGTAACAGTTTGAATTTTGGCGTTTCACTCTGTTTTCTCCTATATTGATAGATGTATTTGGAACTCTAAATCAAACACGGTTTGTGCTAGCTTCTTGAAACTTGACACAGTAAAGCAGTTTCAAGCTCTATCTCTATGTTCTGTTTTCTCTTGATGTAGCCTTAAGCAGTGACTGGGGAGAAACACTTTCATTGAAAGGGGTTGCCAAGCTTCCCAAAATTGCGAGTCTCCAGAAATCTCAGCAACTATTTTTTCACCCAAACTGGATGATACTTTCAGGTAATGATCAGTACATTAAGCACACTTGGTTCCCCAAATTTCGTTTTTTATGTTGAAGCGTTCGCTTCCAGTAACTGTTTGAATTTTGGCGTTTCACTCTGTTTTCTCCTATACTGACAGATGTATTTGGAACTCTAAATCAAACACGGTTTGTACTAGCTTCTTGAAACTTGACACAGTAAAGCAGTTTTACGTTCTATCTCTATGTTCTGTTTCCTCTTGATGTAGCACTCAGCAGTGACTGAGGAGAAACACTTTCATTGAAAGGGGTTGCCAAGCTTCCAGAAATTACGAGTCTCCAGAAATCACAGCAACTATGATTTCACCCAACCTGGATGATACTTTCAGGTAATGATCAGTACACTAAGCCCACTTGGTTCCCCAAATTTCGTTCTTCTATGTTGAAGCGTTCGTTTCCATTAACAGTTTGAATTTTGGCATTTCACTCTGTTTTCTCCTATATTGATAGATGTATTTGGAACTCTAAATCAAACACGGTTTGTGCTACCTTCTTCAAACTTGACACAGTAAAGCAGTTTCACGTTCTTTCTCTATGTTCTGTTTCCTCTTGATGTAGCACTCAGCAGTGACTGAGGAGAAACACTTTCATTGAAAGGGGTTGCCAAGCTTCCCAAAATTGCGAGTCTCCAGAAATCTCAGCAACTATTTTTTCACCCAAACTGGATGATACTTTCAGGTAATGATCATTACACTAAGCCCACTTGGTTCCCCAAATTTCGTTCTTCTATGTTAAAGCGTTCGTTTCCAGTAACAGTTTGAATTTTGGCGTTTCACTCTGTTTTCTCCTATATTGATAGATGTATTTGGAACTCTAAACCAAACACGGTTTGTGCTAGCTTCTTGAAACTTGACACAGTAAAGCAGTTTCACGTTCTATCTCTATGTTCTGTTTCCTCTTGATGTAGCACTCAGCAGTGACTGAGGAGAAACACTTTCATTGAAAGGGGTTGCCAAGCTTCCCAAAATTGCAAGTCTCCAGAAATCTCAGCAACTATTTTTTCACCCAAACTGGATGATACTTTCAGGTAATGATCAGTACACTAAGCTCACTTGTTTCCCCAAATTTCGTTCTTTTATGTTGATGCGTTCGCTTCCAGTAACTGTTTGTATTTTGGCGTTTCACTCTGTTTTCTCCTATACTGACAGATGTATTTGGAACTCTAAATCAAACACGGTTTGTGCTAGCTTCTTGAAACTTGACACAGTAAAGCAGTTTCACGTTCTATATCTATGTTCTGTTTCCTCTGGATGTAGCCCTAAGCAGTGACTGGGGAAAAATACTTTCATTGACAGAGGTTGCCAAGCTTCCAGAAATGACGAGTCTTCAGAAATCTCAGCAACTATGATTTCACCCAAACTGGATGATACTTTCAGGTAATGATCAGTACACTAAGCCCACTTGGTTCCCCAAATTTCGTTCTTCTATGTTGAAGTGTTCGTTTCCAGTAACAGTTTGAATTTTGGCGTTTCACTCTGTTTTCTCCTATATTGATAGATGTATTTGGAACTCTAAACCAAACAGGGTTTGTGCTAGCTTCTTGAAACTTGACACAGTAAAGCAGTTTCACGTTCTATCTCTATGTTCTGTTTCCTCTTGATGTAGCACTCAGCAGTGACTGAGGAGAAACACTTTCATTGAAAGGGGTTGCCAAGCTTCCCAAAATTGCGAGTCTCCAGAAATCTCAGCAACAATTTTTTCACCCAAACTGGATGATACTTTCAGGTAATGATCAGTACACTAAGCTCACTTGGTTCCCCAAATTTCGTTCTTTTATGTTGAAGCGTTCGCTTCCAGTAACTGTTTGAATTTTGGCGTTTCACTCTGTTTTCTCCTATACTGACAGATGTATTTGGAACTCTAAATCAAACACGGTTTGTGCTAGCTTCTTGAAACTTGACACAGTAAAGCAGTTTCACGTTCTATCTCTATGTTCTGTTTCCTCTGGATGTAGCACTCAGCAGTGACTGAGGAGAAACACTTTCATTGAAAGGGGTTGCCAAGCTTCCCAAAATTGCGAGTCTCTAGAAATCTCAGCAACTATTTTTTCACCCAAAGTAGATGATACTTTCAGGTAATGATCAGTACACTAAGCTCACTTGGTTCCCCAAATTTCGTTCTTTTATGTTGAAGCGTTCGCTTCCAGTAACTGTTTGAATTTTGGCATTTCACTCTGTTTCCTCCTATACTGACAGATGTATTTGGAACTCTAAATCAAACACGGTTTGTGCTAGCTTCTTGAAACTTGACACAGTAAAGCAGTTTCACGTTCTATCTCTATGTTTTGTTTCCTCTTGATGTAGCACTCAGCAGTGACTGAGGAGAAACACTTTCATTGAAAGGGGTTGCCAAGCTTCCCAAAATTGTGAGTCTGTAGAAATCTCAGCAAACAGATTTTAACCCAAAGTGGATGATACTTTCAGGTAATGATCAGTACACTAAGCTCACTTGGTTACCCAAATTTCGTTCTTCTATGTTGAAGCGTTCGTTTCCAGTAACAGTTTGAATTTTGGCGTTTTACTCTGTTTTCTCCTATATTGATAGATGTATTTGGAACTCTAAATCAAACACGGTTTGTGCTAGCATCTTGAAACTTGACACAGTAAAGCAGTTTTACGTTCTATCTCTATGTTCTGTTTCCTCTGGATGTAGCCCTAAGCAGTGACTGGGGAGAAATACTTTCATTGACAGGGGTTGCCAAGCTTCCAGAAATTACGAATCTCCAGAAATCTCAGCAACTATGATTTCACCCAACGTGGATGATACTTTCAGGTAATGATCAGTACACTAAGCCCACTTGGTTCCCCAAATTTCGTTCTTCTATGTTGAAGCGTTCGTTTCCAGTAACAGTTTGAATTTTGGTGTTTCACTCTGTTTTCTCCTATATTGATAGATGTATTTGGAACTCTGAATCAAACACGGTTTGTGCTAGCTTCTTGAAACTTGAAACAGTAAAGCAGTTTCACGTTCTATCTCTATGTTTTCTTTCCTCTTGATGTAGCACTCAGCAGTGACTGAGGAGAAACACTTTCATTGAAAGGGGTTGCCAAGCTTCCCAAAATTGCGAGTCTCTAGAAATCTCAGCAAACATTTTTTCACCCAACGTGGATGATACTTTCAGGTAATGATCAGTACACTAAGCTCACTTCGTTCCCCAAATTTCGTTCTTCTATGTTGAAGCGTTCGTTTCCAGTGTCAGTTTGAATTTTGGCGTTTCACTCTGTTTTCTCCTATATTGATAGATGTATTTGGAACTCTAAATCAAACACGGTTTGTGCTAGCTTCTTGAAACTTGACACAGTAAAGCAGTTTCAAGTTCTATCTCTATGTTCTGTTTTCTCTTGATGTAGCCCTAAGCAGTGACTGGGGAGAAACACTTTCATTGAAAGGGGTTGCCAAGCTTCCCAAAATTGCGAGTCTCCAGAAATCTCAGCAACTATTTTTTCACCCAAACTGGATGATACTTTCAGGTAATGATCAGTACACTGAGCCCACTTGGATCCCCAAATTTCGTTCTTCTATGTTGAAGCGTTCGTTTCCAGTAACAGTTTGAATTTTGGCCTTTCACTCTGTTTTCTCCTATATTGATAGATGTATTTGGAACTCTAAACCACACCCGGTTTGTGCTAGCTTCTTGAAACTTGACACAGTAAAGCAGTTTCACGTTCTATCTCTATGTTCTGTTTCCTCTTTATGTAGCACACAGCAGTGACTGAGGAGAAACACTTTCATTGAAAGGGGTTGCCAAGCTTCCAAAAATTACGATTCCCCAGAAATCTCAGCAACTATTTTTTCACCCAAACTGGATGATACTTTCAGGTAATGATGAGTACACTAAGCCCACTGGGTTCCCCAAATTTCGTTCTTCTATGTTGAAGCGTTCGTTTCCAGTAACAGTTTGAATTTTGGCGTTTCGCTCTGTTTTCTCCTATATTGATAGATGTATTTGCAACTCTAAACCAAACACGGTTTGTGCTAGCTTCTTAAAACTTGACACAATAAAGCAGTTTCAAGTTCTATCTCTATGTTCTGTTTCCTCTTGATGTAGCCCTAAGCAGTGACTGGGGAGAAACACTTACATTGAAAGGGGTTGCCAAGCTTCCAGAAATTACGAGTCTCCAGAAATCTCAGCAACTATGATTTCACCCAAACTGCATGATACTTTCAGGTAATGATCAGTACACTAAGCCCACTTGGTTCCCCAAATTTCGTTCTTCTATGTTGAAGCGTTCGTTTCCAGTAACAGTTTGAATTTTGGCGTTTCACTCTGTTTTCTCCTATATTGATAGATGTATTTGGAACTCTAAATCAAACACGGTTTGTGCTACCTTCTTCAAACTTGACACAGTAAAGCAGTTTCAAGTTCTAGCTCTATGTTCTGTTTCCTCTTGATGTAGCACTCAGCAGTGACTGAGGAGAAACACTTTCATTGAAAGGTGTTGCCAAGCTTCCCAAAATTGCGAGTCTCCAGAAATCTCAGCAACTATTTTTTCACCCAAACTGGATGATACTTTCAGGTAATGATCAGTACACTAAGCTCACTTGGTTCCCCAAATTTCGTTCTTTTATGTTGAAGCGTTCGCTTCCAGTAACTGTTTGAATTTTGGCGTTTCACTCTGTTTTCTCCTATACTGACAGATGTATTTGGAACTCTAAATCATACACGGTTTGTGCTAGCTTCTTGAAACTTGACAGAGTAAAGCAGTTTCACGTTCTATCTCTATGTTCTGTTTCCTCAGGATGTAGCCCTAAGCAGTGACTGGGGAGAAATACTTTCATTGACAGGGGTTGCCAAGCTTCCAGAAATTACGAGTCTCCAGAAATCTCAGCAACTATGATTTCACCCAACCTGGATGATACTTTCAGGTAATGATCACTACACTAAGCCCACTTGGTTCCCCAAATTTCGTTCTTCTATGTTGAAGCGTTCGTTTCCAGTAACAGTTTGAATTTTGGCGTTTCACTCTGTTTTCTCCTATATTGATAGATGTATTTGGAACTCTAAATCAAACACGGTTTGTGCTACCTTCTTCAAACTTGACACAGTAAAGCAGTTTCACGTTCTATCTCTATGTTTTCTTTCCTCTTGATGTAGCACTCAGCAGTGACTGAGGAGAAACACTTTCATTGAAAGGGGTTGCCAAGCTTCCCAAAATTGCGAGTCTCTAGAAATCTCAGCAAACATTTTTTCACCCAACGTGGATGATACTTTCAGGTAATGTCAGTACACTAAGCTCACTTCGTTCCCCAAATTTCGTTCTTCTATGTTGAAGCGTTCGTTTCCAGTAACAGTTTGAATTTTGGCGTTTCACTCTGTTTTCTCCTATATTGATAGATGTATTTGGAACTCTAAATCAAACACGGTTTGTGCTAGCTTCTTGAAACTTGACACAGTAAAGCAGTTTCAAGTTCTATCTCTATGTTCTGTTTTCTCTTGATGTAGCCCTAAGCAGTGACTGGGGAGAAACACTTTCATTGAAATGGGTTGCCAAGCTTCCCAAAATTGCGAGTCTCCAGAAATCTCAGCAACTATTTTTTCACCCAAACTGGATGATACTTTCAGGTAATGATCAGTACACTGAGCCCACTTGGATCCCCAAATTTCGTTCTTCTATGTTGAAGCGTTCGTTCCCAGTAACAGTTTGAATTTTGGCCTTTCACTCTGTTTTCTCCTATATTGATAGATGTATTTGGAACTCTAAACCACACCCGGTTTGTGCTAGCTTCTTGAAACTTGACACAGTAAAGCAGTTTCACGTTCTATCTCTATGTTCTGTTTCCTCTTGATGTAGCACTCAGCAGTGACTGAGGAGAAACACTTTCATTGAAAGGGGTTGCCAAGCTTCCCAAAATTGCGAGTCTCAAGAAATCTCAGCAACTATTTTTTAACCCAAACTGGATGATACTTTCAGGTAATGATCAGTACACTAAGCTCACTTGGTTCCCCAAATTTCGTTCTTTTATGTTGAAGCGTTCGCTTCCAGTAACTGTTTGAATTTTGGCGTTTCACTCTGTTTTCTCCTATACTGACAGATGTATTTGGAACTCTAAATCAAACACGGTTTGTGCTAGCTTCTTGAAACTTGACACAGTAAAGCAGTTTCACGTTCTATCTCTATGTTCTGTTTCCTCTGCATGTAGCCGTAAGCAGTGAGTGGGGAGAAATACTTTCATTGACAGGGGTTGCCAAGCTTCCAGAAATTACGAGTCTCCAGAAATCTCAGCAACTATGATTTCACCCAACCTGGATGATACTTTCAGGTAATGATCAGTACACTAAGCCCACTTGTTTCCCCAAATTTCGTTCTTCTATGTTGCAGCGTTCATTTCCAGTAACAGTTTGAATTTTGGCGTTTCACTCTGTTTTCTCCTATATTGATAGATGTATTTGGAACTCTAAACCAAACACGGTTTGTGCTAGCTTATTGAAAGTTGAAACAGTAAAGCAGTTTCACGTTCTATCCCTATGTTCTGTTTCCTCTTGATGTAGCACTCAGCAGTGACTGAGGAGAAACACTTTCATTGAAAGGGGTTGCCAAGCTTCCCAAAATTGCGAGTCTCTAGAAATCTCAGCAAACATTTTTTCACCCAACGTGGATGATACTTTCAGGTAATGATCAGTACACTAAGCTCACTTCGTTCCCCAAATTTCGTTCTTCTATGTTGAAGCGTTCGTTTCCAGTAACAGTTTGAATTTTGGCGTTTCACTCTGTTTTATTTTATATTGATAGATGTATTTGGAACTCTAAATCAAACACGGTTTGTGCTAGCTTCTTGAAACTTGACACAGTAAAGCAGTTTCAAGTTCTATCTCTATGTTCTGTTTTCTCTTGATGTAGCCCTAAGCAGTGACTGGGGAGAAACACTTTCATTGAAAGGGGTTGCCAAGCTTCCCGAAATTGCGAGTCTCCAGAAACCTCAGCAACTATTTTTTCATCCAAACTGGATGATACTTTCAGGTAATGATCATTACACTGAGCCCACTTGGATCCCCAAATTTCGTTCTTCTATGTTGAAGCGTTCGTTTCCAGTAACAGTTTGAATTTTGGCCTTTCACTCTGTTTTCTCCTATATTGATAGATGTATTTGGAACTCTAAACCACACCCGGTTTGTGCTAACTTCTTGAAACTTGACACAGTAAAGCAGTTTCACGTTCTATCTCTATGTTCTGTTTCCTCTGGATGTAGCCGTAAGCAGTGAGTGGGGAGAAATACTTTCATTGACAGGGGTTGCCAAGCTTCCAGAAATTACGAGTCTCCAGAAATCTCAGCAACTATGATTTCACCCAACCTGGATGATACTTTCAGGTAATGATCAGTACACTAAGCCCACTTGTTTCCCCAAATTTCGTTCTTCTATGTTGCAGCGTTCATTTCCAGTAACAGTTTGAATTTTGGCATTTCACTCTGTTTTCTCCTATATTGATAGATGTATTTGGAACTCTAAACCAAACACGGTTTGTGCTAGCTTATTGAAAGTTGAAACAGTGAAGCAGTTTCACGTTCTATCTCTATGTTCTGTTTCCTCTTGATGTAGCACTCAGCAGTGACTGAGGAGAAACACTTTCATTGAAAGGGGTTGCCAAGCTTCCAGAAATTACGAGTCTCCAGAAATCTCAGCAACTATGATTTCACCCAAACTGGATGATACTTTCAGGTAATGATCAGTACACTAAGCCCACTTGGTTCCCCAAATTTCGTTCTTCTATGTTGAAGCGTTCGTTTCCAGTAACAGTTTGAATTTTGGCGTTTCACTCTGTTTTCTCCTATATTGATAGATGTATTTGGAACTCTAAACCAAACACGGTTTGTGCTAGCTTCTTGAAACTTGACACAGTAAAGCAGTTTCACGTTCTATCTCTATGTTCTGTTTCCTCTTGATGTAGCACTCAGCAGTGACTGAGGAGAAACACTTTCATTGAAAGGGGTTGCCAAGCTTCCCAAAATTGTGAGTCTCCAGAAATCTCAGCAACTATTTTTTAACCCAAACTGGATGATACTTTCAGGTAATGATCAGTACACTAAGCTCACTTGGTTCCCCAAATTTCGTTCTTTTATGTTGAAGCGTTCGCTTCCAGTAACTGTTTGAATTTTGGCGTTTCACTCTGTTTTCTCCTATACTGACAGATGTATTTGGAACTCTAAATCAAACACGGTTTGTGCTAGCTTCTTGAAACTTGACACAGTAAAGCAGTTTCACGTTCTATCTCTAGGTTCTGTTTCCTCTGGATGTAGCCGTAAGCAGTGACTGGGGAGAAATACTTTCATTGACAGGGGTTGCCAAGCTTCCAGAAATTACGAGTCTCCAGAAATCTCAGCAACTATGATTTCACCCAACCTGGATGATACTTTCAGGTAATGATCAGTACACTAAGCCCACTTGTTTCCCCAAATTTCGTTCTTCTATGTTGCAGCGTTCATTTCCAGTAACAGTTTGAATTTTGGCGTTTCACTCTGTTTTCTCCTATATTGATAGATGTATTTGGAACTCTAAACCAAACACGGTTTGTGCTAGCTTATTGAAAGTTGAAACAGTAAAGCAGTTTCACGTTCTATCTCTATGTTCTGTTTCCTCTTGATGTAGCACTCAGCAGTGACTGAGGAGAAACACTTTCATTGAAAGGGGTTGCCAAGCTTCCAGAAATTACGAGTCTCCAGAAATCTCAGCAACTATGATTTCACCCAAACTGGATGATACTTTCAGGTA